>NC_086097.1:3885625-5177500 GCF_963921235.1 Mobula hypostoma | reverse complement strand
GCAATCCCTATGGAAAATGGAAGTTAGGGAAGGTAAAGATATGCCTGGTGGTGAGATTCCACTGGAGATGGTAGAATTTGTGAAGAATGGTGTTTTGGACGTTGGAGTTTGTAGAGTGGGAGGTGTGGATGAGAGGAGCCCTATCCCTGTTGTGTTGGGTGAGGAGAGAAATGGAGGAAAGGGAGAAGTTACAGGCCAGGGCAGCATCAATAATGGTGGAAGGGAAACCTTGTTTTCTGAAAAAAAGAGAGCATCTTGCATGTCCTGCTGGATAGATTAATTTTTCAAATAATGATAATGCTTGAAATCTTAAAGGTTTCCATGGTAACATCAGAGAGATTGCAAACACCACTTTAATGCCCCAAACCAAAAATGGTGAATTTCTGGACTCCAGCATTCTGGTTCAGGACAAAGGAACAGTCTAAACTCGCTGCTGTGAATTAAAACAAGCACCAATTCATCAAATTCTAGGAATTTTCACCACTCACACAGAAACTTTGTCTCAATCAGCCACTTCAATTCCTGCTAAAATCAATAGAATATTGAACCTTGCAAGCTCCATACACTGGGTTTGCATAACTGAAAAGAGCACATGCAGATGTCTTCTTAATGTAACCCAAATAACAAAGGATTATGTCAATACAAACTAGATTAACAATATTAAAATATCCTTTTCAGTTGCCATTTATTATTTGAACAGTAGGACTAGACATAATGACAATAGTGACAATGCAGAATAAAATAAAAGAGTCGCAACTACAATTACATTTATCCTCCTAACTGCAATTTAAGTGGCATTTCTTTGAATAATTCCATATTCTACATTGAACTCCACATGGGAGACATTTATTTGCTACACAATAGCATCCTTGAGGATTCTTTTTATGTATTTTAGAAATATGCTTTTCTTTTTTAAACACAAGTGATTCTGCAGATGCTAGAAATCCAGAACAACACACACAAAATGCTGGAGGAACTCAGCAGGTCAGGCAGCATCTATGAAAATGAATAAACAGTCGAGGTTTCAGGCCGAGACTCCTCTTCAGGACTGGAAAAGAAGGGAGAAGGTGGCAAAATAAAAAAGGGAGGGGAGGGGAAGGAGGATAGCTAGAAGTTGATAGGTGAAGCCATATGGATGGGAAAGGTAAATGGCTGGAAAGGAAAACGAAGGACACAACATATAGATTATGAAGACACGCAGTCCTCTTTTATTGTCATTTAGTAATGCATGCATTAAAAAATGATACAATATTTCCTCCAGTGTGATATCACAAAACACAGGACAGACCAAGACTGGTAAAACTAACAAAACCACATAATTATAACATATAGTTACAACAGTGCAACAATACCATAACTCAATGAAGAAGTCCATGAGCACAGTAAAAGTTCACAGTCTCTCAAATATCCCACATCTCACGCAGATGGGAGAAGGAAGAAAATCTCTCCCTGCCATACCCGACCATGGTCCGACTCTGAGTCATCCGAAAACTTCGAGCTCTGATCAGCTCTCCGACACCAAGTACTGAGCGCCATCTCTATCTGAACGATTCAACCTCCATCTCGGTCACCAACGGCAGGCAAAGCCGGGGATTTTGATGCCTTCCCTCCGAAAATTTCCCGACCGTGCAGTAACGACAGCAGCGAACAAGCATTTCAGAAATTTCTCCAGGTGTTCCTTTGTGCTTTCACGTCCGTTTCCATCAAATCATTATTGTCCACGGCCCCTATTTAACGGATACAATACCATTTTTCACCGGAGGGCTGCGCACGCTCGGTGCGCTGCTCTCTCTCCTCCTGCCTTTATATGCCAGTGATATTAAACCTGATTCTTATTCTGGGTAAGGAGGCAGGATATTAGCATAGTGATCATGTGCATGATGATTGCTGATTTTATTTGATATTAGCTTCCTACTTTCTTATTGAAGGGTGTTATAAATTGCATAATTTTTATTATGAATTATTATGGCAAGTTTCTTTCTGACCTCTCAAGGGTTTTGATCCCACTGTATAAGCTGCTTCACAATGACACTAAGTGACAGTGGGGTGAAGAGCAGGAGAAAGCTTACACGGAAGTGAAAGAACTCCTCCACTCAGCGAAGCTGCTTGTTCACTACGACCCAGACAAGGAGATCACCCTTGCACGCAATACCTCGCCCTGTGGAGTCGGTGCAGTTCTCTCACATGTAATGGAGGACCGCTTAGAGAGGCCTATTGGTTTTGCTTCGCGTACCCTGACAGCTGATAAGGAGGGATATTCACAGCAAGACAAAGAAGGTCTGGCCATTGTTTTTGTGGTCAAATGCTTTCATCAGTACCTTTATGGACGCATATTTACAATTTATATGGACCATAAACTACTGATGAGCCTGTTCAGTGAGACTAGATGCATCCCACCGCTAACCTCAGCCAGGATACAGCATTGTTAGCCTATCAGTACACTATAGTGTACAGAGCGGGTGGGGATAATGCAAATGCTGATGCACTGAGTCGACTACCTTTACCCGAGACACCTGTTACTACATATGTGCCTCCAGAGACTGTGTTTTCATTGGAGAGGCTGTCAGAGACACCTGTAAAGGAAAACCAGATCAAGCAGTGGACAGAGAGGGACCCAGTCCTGTCGCAAGTCAAGACTTTCCTTTTACAAGGTTGGCCCAGAGCCGTGGAAGGAGAGGAACTGAGGCCTTATGCCAAACGCAAGACAGAACAGAGTCTACAGGATGGCTGCATTTTCTGGGGGGGCAAAGGTGATCGTGCCTCCCCCTGGCCATTCACAGATTGTGGAGGGAATTCATGAGACTCATCCAGGGGTGTCTTGAAAGAAAAGCCTTGCAAGATACTACGTTTGGTGGCCAGGAATGGATCGGGATCTGGAGAACAAGGTAAAATTATGCACACAATGTCAGACTAATCAGAATATGCCACCACCAGCTCCTTTGCACCATGGGAGTGGCCAGACCACCCCTGGTCGAGGCTACATTTGGACTTTGCTGGCCCTTTTATGGAGTAGATGTTTCTTGTAATGGTAGATGCGCATTCTAAATGGATCGAAGCTCACATCATGAGCAACATCACAGCCCCCTCAACCATAGATAAACTCAGGCAAGTGTTTGCAGTCCACGGGTTGCCTGACACACTGGTCACTGATAATGGCCCGACGTTCACCAGTGAGCTGTTCAGTGAGTTCTTTATACTTTATACGTTATTGTCGCCAAACAATTGATACAAGAATGTACAATCATCACAGTGATATTTGATTCTGCACTTCCCGCTCCCTGGAGTACAAATCGATAGTAAATATTAAAAATTTAAATTATAAATCATAAATAGAAAATAGAAAATGGAAAGTAAGGTAGTGCAAAAAAACCAAGAGGCAAGTCTGGATATTTGGAGGGTACGGCCCAGATCCGTGTCAGGATCTGTTCAGCAGTCTTATCACAGTTGGAAAGAAGCTGTTTCCAAATCAGGCCATATGACTCTTCAAGCTCCTGAGCCTTCTCCCGCAGGGAAGAGGGACAAAAAGTGTGTTGGCTGGGTGGTCGTGTCCTTGATTATTCTGGCAACGCTGCTCCGACAGCATGGGGTGTAAAGTGAGACCAAAGACGGAAGATTGGTTTGTGTGATGTGTTGCGCCGTGTTCACGATCTCCTGCAGCTTCTTTCGGTCTTGGACAGGACAACTTCCATACCAGGTTTTGATGCACCCTAGAAGAATGCTTTCTACAGTGCATCTATAAAAATTAGTGAGGGTTTTAGGGGACAGGCCAAATTTCTTTAGCTTTCTCAGGAAGTAAAGGCGCTAGTAGGCCTTCTTGGCAGTGGACTCTGCTTGGTTGGTCCAAGTCAGATCATTTGTGATATTGACCCCGAGGAACTTAAAGCTTTTGACCTGTTCCACTTGCGCACCAATGATGTAAATTGGGTCGTGCGGTCCGCTACTCCTTCTGAAGTCAACAACCAATTCCTTCGTCTTGCTGACGTTGAGGGATAGGTTATTGTCTTCGCACCATGCCACCAGGTTCTTAATTTCCTCTCTGTACTCAAACTCATCATTACCCGAGATACGGCCTACAATTGTTGTGTCATCAGCAAACTTATATATTGAGTTTGATGGAAACTTAGCTACACAATCATGGGTGTACAGTGAGTACAGCAGGGGGCTGAGTACACAGCCTTGTGGGGCACCGGTGCTCAGAGTGATTGTAGAGGAGAGCTTGTCCTCTATTTTTGCAGCCTGGGTCCTGTCTGTGAGGAAGTTGAAGATCCAGCTGCAGATCTGAGTGCTAAGGCCCAGGTTCCGGAGCTTAGGAATCAGTTTATTTGGAATGATGGTATTAAAGGCAGAGCTGTAGTCAATGAAAAGGAGCCTTCTGTATGTGTCTTTGTTCTCCAGGTGCTCTAAGGAGGAATGTCGGGAGTTCATGCAGCAGAATGGCATTCATCACATTCGGACGGCCCCTTTCCACCCAGCCTCTAATGGTTTGGCTGAGCGGGCTGTTCAGACAGTAAAGGAAGGCCTGAATTGGATGACAGGGGACTCTCTTAGCATTCGGCTTTCATGTTTCCTGTCTAAATACCTCCTCACATCACTGAGTACGACTGCCTGCACTCCAGCAGAGATGCCGATGGGGTGTAGGCCCAAGTCAAGATTGGACCTGTTGCACCCGGACATGAAGGCAAAAGTGAGACAGACTACTGCAGAAGCATTTCCACCAGTGACTTTGCCAGAGGGAGGGATGCTGGCAGAGGGGTCAGGGTCCCCTGAGGAGGATGGACATTCTCACGCAGACACACACACACAGACCCCTCTCACGCCCCCAAAACCAGATCCACCCAAAATACCATCGCCAACGGTGCCTGCTATGTCACCGGGGGTAGTGCGCAGATCACAGTGCACTCGTAAACCTCCTGACAGACTGAATCTTTGACGGGACAGTTTTCTTTTTTGTTTTTGTTAGATTGAATGTTGAGTCTGTCATGTTTTCCAGATGTGTTGTATTGATAAACTGTTGCTGAGATACTAGTATCAGTTTTCAGGGGTACGCAAGTTAATAACACCACGTTTCCTAGTTTTTTTACATTTGGGGAATGTTGGATTTTAAAGGGGGAGAAGTGTCATAATGTGAGCATTATTAAAGGTAAGTTAATACTAATTAGGATAATGGGGGGTGGTTCACTTCCGTTCTTTTACTTCCGGTGTGCTTTTGTATATAGCAGGGGTTGGCAACTTTTTTACCTCTGTGGGCTGGATCGCGTATTAATGAGCGGACGGTGGGCCAGATAAATGCCATAAAAAACTTGAAATATTGGAATTATCCATTTAAATACATCTAGTTATGTTTTGCCTCAAATTAATGAATAACACATGCTAGAAAATCATTTGTGTTTAACCAGGATGCCATTTAGTAATCAAAGAACTCAGTTTAGTTTTTCTGTCCTACCAGTGCTGGTGCCCCATCAGTTGCGATGCCAATTAGCTTCATCACATTTAGTTTCATTTCTGACATCATTTTTAACAAAGCTTCAAAAAATGTCTGCCCCAGTAACCGTGTCCTTCACAGGAATTAATTGAATAAACTCTTCAAAAATTTGAAAAGTTGTGTAAAATACTGAAAGGCTTTTATTCGCTGTACAATACGACCTCCATGGTGAATGTCTGCCCCCAGACTGATGGGGAGGGGCAAGGCAAAACACTTTTATTCAGGGGGCTGTGGGAGGAGCCACAGGGGCAGTCAGCAGAGGGGGGTGTCCAGACAGTTAACCCAGTTACAACACATATATATGGTTTACCACAGTCACTCCTTGCAAAAACACTACAAGTTGAGCAGTGTCTCTGAAGTCTGTACTCTCATCAGGCGCAATTGAGAAAAAAATGCAATTCGTTGCAGGCATCCCTTAATCAACTTTTAACATCTGCTGACATTTCTTCAACTCACCGTGTGATCGTTCTTGCTGACAGGCTGATAGATGCAAATAAAGATTTCTTTTCAGGACAAAACAATATCCACCACTGCCAGTAAACATACTTTGACAAACTCTCCATTTGTAAAAGGCTTCATCTTTTCTGCAATACGTTTTGAGACTTCGTAGCTGGCACAGGTATTTCCTTCATTTCCACTGCTTTTTCAGCACTCAGTGTCTACCTTCCTGCCTTTTGCATTCATTGCCTTTGGAATTTTTTTCTTTGATTTTATTTCGAAACACGAGTTATTCAACAAGTATCATAGCGCATGTAAATATCTGGATGTTTAGCGTGGATTTCTTGTTAAAACACGGTGACGTCATTTCTGTTTACAAATTTGAATGATCCCATCTGAAAACCTGCGCGGCACGGAGAGTATCTGATACATATTAATAAGGTAGTCTGCCTTCCCGTCATACGTATATACCAGTGTTTGGTTTGGAACAAAACAGAACCTGGGCCCAGTGTAACAAGACGCCATGCATGTCCATCAGTGTGGTCGCGTGAAACACTCAGAATAAGGAAAAAATCGCTCGCGGGCCGGATAAGCATAGTATCTCAATATTTGCTTGCAGGCTGGATGTTGCCTACCTCTGGTTTATAGTGTTCCTGCCATGCCGTACGGGTTGTGAAAGCCTCTGTATATACACAACGGTTTTGACGTTCGAGATAAAGTTGCTTCTTTGGGCATGAATTTGTCGAGTGTGCCTTTCATCTAAGTAAAAGTTACTACAAAGGGCATTGCTTTACTAATTTGAAACTTATACTAATAGTGTACTGTACACTCAAGCTGTGCCTTAGTAAAGCATCAAATCTTTTTTTGAAAAAGTAAAAATGTTTCTGAGGAATGGTGCAGGCAGGTAGCAAGAGTTTGCTCTGTGTTACTGATAAATTCCAGCCGTATACCATCTTAGCATGTAATGAACCCGAGGAATGGAGTTACCGGCAGAGTTGAATGGGTTCAGGCTGGAGTCATAGTAAAAGAAATTAATGTATATGACTGCGGCCTGTGATATCGTTGTCTCTAACTTCTCAGGGTTAAGTCGCACAATAAAATTATTGTTTCCAAAAGATTCAGGGCCATGCAATACAAAAGGATAAAGCACTTTAAAACTTCTTACAAGATAGTTTTACTGTAGGTACTAACAATGGAATGCCTTCCCATAGTCTTCATTGGAAACACTGATAATTTGGAAGATTTGTGATATCTTTTTTAGACCAATTAACCAATGAAGATTGATGCTATTGGGTTTCACTCTGTAGGGAAGTAATGTCTTGCAAATCTTACCAGAGTTGCCGTGCATCCGATGTCGCCTCCAACCTCATCTGAAATTGTCTCTTCACTCTTCATCCTTTAAATAGCCCTCCTTAAATCTTTCCTAGTTTTCTGGTACAGGCCGGGGTTGTCAGACTTGAGTGCCTCAGATCTAGCCTTCAGCAGACGATGTACCTCCTGGTTCATCCACAGTTTTTGGTTTGGGACCAGACCATCTGCACCATCTCCTCTCCCCACTCTCCTAGTGATATTCTCTCATTCCCAATTCTGACAATGGCTCATCAATCTGATCTGTTCATTCTGCTTCTCTTCCCAATTTCAATCATTTACTGTTTCAGGCTGGTGGGGTGGAGATACGTCTCTACCGAAGGAGGTGTAAAGCCCTCCTTCCCTCTACTAGCCTGCCCTTCAGCAAGGTGTAGTACCTGCTTAGCTCCCTGGTCAGGGTCACGTGAAGCCATGGAGCAGCTGGTGCATATCACAAGTCCTGGTTATGTGGCCACTGATACCAAGCACCTCCACTGAAGATAATGGCTGGGGTCACCCGTCTTACAAAGCCACTGCCCAGAATGAAGCCAGGGCAAGCCACTTCTGTAGAAAAATTAGCAAAGAGCAGTCATGGTCATGGAAAAGCCATAATCGCCCACGTCATACAACATGCCACATAATAAACTAACTAACTGTTTATTGTTATTTTAAACGTCCAGCATTTGCAGGTTTAATTTATCTTCACCAGTAATTTATCTTCACCAGTAAGTTCTTGCCTTAACCAGACTGTTTGATCCTCTACTGTATAGAACATGAGTTGCATCATTTTCAATAGCATACTTGGACACTGAGTGCTAAAAGCATTGATTGAAATAAAATCTAGCAAGGCCACTGTTAAAGAGAAATTGTTTATTTTTTCAGCATTATCTATTCTATTACAGTGGTTTTCTCTGGATGTGAACATCAGGGCCAATTTGCTTTACAATACAGAGTTTAATGGTGTTTTATTGCTGGCTGAAGGGCACAGGTAAATGGCTTACACATTGAGAACTGTGATGATATAGTGGCCTGACTGGTTTTCCACTTCACCTGAAGCAGCTTAAATGCTCAATGCTAAAAATGATTCATTTTTTTGTTTTGCTAGACATTGTGTAATTGAAAAAGGCAGAACAAAGAATCCACCTGCATTTAGCAGTGAATACAAATAAAGCAACACACACAAAATGCTGCAGGATCTCAGCACGTCAGGCAGCGTCTATGGACAGGAATAAACGGTCGACGTTTCGGACTGAGACCCTTCAGCAGGACTGGAAAGGAAGGGGAAAGGTGCCAGATTAAAAATGAGGAGAGGGGAAGGGGGACAAGCCGGAAGGTGATATGTTAAGCCAGGTGAGTGGGACAGGTAAAGGGCTGGAGAGGAAGGAATCTGATAGAGAGGGGATTGGACCAGAGGAGATGCAGGGGGAGGTGATAGGCAGGTGAGAAGAGGTAAAAGGCCAGAGTGGGGAATAGGAGAGGAGAGGGGGAGGGGGCACCAGAAGGAGAAATCAATATTTATTTATATATATTTTTTAAAAATTTATTTAGGTGTTTTCTCTTCTATATTATGTATTGCATTGAACTGCTCCTGCTAAGTTAATGAATTTCACGTCACATGCCGGGGATAATAAACCGGATTCTGATACTGATGTAGTTGGGTTGGAGGTCACCCACACAGGATTTAAGGTGTCGCTTCTCCACTCTGAGGGTGGCCTCATCTTTGCACAAGAGGAGGCCGTGGACCACAACGTCGGAACAGGAGCGGGAATTGGAATTAAAATTTGGCTACCAGGAAGTTCTGCTTTTGGAGGGTGAAGAAGTGGAGGTACCAGACTAAGCAGTCCCCCCATTTACGATGGGTCTCACCAATGTAGAGAAGCTGCATAAAACTAAAAGTTGAATGTATTCAAGGGGTTATAACAATGCAATAACAGTGCACGACCCAGGCTCCATTCTGCCACTGTCGGTAAGAAGTTGGTACAGTACGTTCTCCCCATGACCACATGGGTCTCCTTTGGGTGCCCTGGGCTCCTCCCACAGTCCAGCAGGGTACTGCTTACAAGGTTAATTGGTCACATGGGTGTAACTGAACAGTGCGGGCTCATTGGGCCGAAGGGCCTCATTTAGTTATTTCGAGATACATCACAGTAACAGGCCTGTCCAGGCTAACGAGTCAGCGCTGACGAATTACAGCCACATGACCAATGAACCGACTAACCTGAGTGTCTTTGGAACACAGGAGGAAACCAGAGCAGCCCAAAGTAACCCATGTGATCATGGGGAGGGCGTGCAAACTCCTTACAGACAGCAGCGGGCAATGAACCCCAGTCGCTGACGCTGTAACAGCATTGTGATAACCACTGAGTTACTGTGCTGTACCTCCAAATACAATAAATAACAGATAGAGAAGTTTATTTTGTTAAATGATTACTTAGCAATATATACTAATATGAAAGAAACAAATCCCAGAGAGATTTAAGTTGGAGGATGTCCTCGTTGTATGAGGCTGTTAACAAGATCAACTGAATTTTGCTCAAATGCTGTTTTGTTTATGTAGCCTGGCAAAAATACACTTTCAGAACTACAAATACTTTTCCTCATCTTTAATTCCTCTGTTTTAGGTGTTTAATGCAGAAAGAAGGTATCATAAATAAAAATTAACAAAATGAATTTAAAAAAAACACAGTTCCTGCTGTTACAACCTCAGCTTAATTTCAATCCATACACTAGTCATGTATGCAGAATGAAAATAAATAAAACAAAATATACAGAACCAATGCGGTAGTGGCAATTCTAAAAAAAACAATACAAGCAACATTAGAATCTCCCCAACCCTGTACCTTATACATATTAAAAATATGACAAAATATATCTCATCTTAACTAAAAGGTATACTCACATTGGCACACACGTGTTAAACTTCCAAACACATGTAGGCCCAGACCCTGAAACGAGTTCACCTCGCTCACGCTTGGTGAACAGAGATTAACACATTCACATTATTCCATTACATTCACATTCGGTCATGAAACAATAAAGTAAGACAAAAATAAACCTTTACAAAATCTTTTACAATAAATTGCCTTGTAGTTAAATTACTAGAACGACTAACCTACTAGGCCGATAAGGAACCTTGCACCACCACACTATCCAGCCCCAGTACTTTACTTGTAAAAATCTAAAGCATCCACATGTAAATTTTGGTAGGTCAAATTTGAAGACAGAATATAATAATAATGGTAAGACTCTTGGCAATATGGAAGATCAGAGAGATCTTGGGGTCCATGTCCATAGGACAATTAAAGCTGCTGGGCAGGTTGACAGTGTTGTTAAGAAGGCGTATGGTGTGTTGGCATTCAACAACCATTCAAAAGCCATGGGGTACTGGTACACAGCTACATAAGTCCTTGGTCAGACCCCACTTGGAGTACCGTGTTCAGTTCTGGTCACCTCATTACAGGAAGAATGTGGATACTATAGAGAGAGTGCAGTGGAGATTTATAAGGATGTTGCCTGGATTGAAGAGTATGCCTTATGAGAATAGGTTGAGTGAACTTGGCCTTTTCTCCTTGGAGCGACAGAGGATGAGAGGTGACCTGATAGAGGTGTATAAGATGAGAGGCATTGATCGTGTGGATAGCCAGAGGCTTTTTCCCAGGGCTGAAATGGCTAAGATGAGGGGGCACAGTTTTAGGATGCTTGGAGGTAGGTACAAGGGTGATGTCAGGGCTAAGTTTTCCACTCAGGGAGTGGTGGGTGCATGGAGTGCACTGCCGGTGGCAGTGGTGGCGTCTATAGGATCCTTTAAGAGATCTTACATGGAGTTTAGAAAAATAAGGGGCAATGCAGTAGGGAAATTCTAGGCAGTTTCTACAGTAGGTTACAGGGTTGGTTCAACATTGTGGGCCAAAGGGCCTGTAATGTGCTGTAGATTTCTATATTCTAAAGTAACTTTTTTTGCATCTGTTGGTCCCAGTGTGGAAGCTACTTGGCTTCCTCCTTGATGGGACTGGGACAAACAGTCCACGAGCAGGGTGGGTGGAATCCTCCATGATGTTACTAGAAAAGCCACTGCAGTGGACTCTCAGTCCATTAGTCGAATTCTCCTCTTATTGACAAGGACATGCTGGTGCTGTGCAGTGTGTACCTGATAGCTTTAAAACCTGGCAATCCACCCCTCCAAGACTGGACATCACAAATCTGTACTTTCTACAGTTAAACAATCTTTGTGCAACTTCTTCCAAAAGTAGTTAAAGGCAAAAAAATGAATGCTGTGTTTTCAGCAATTATTGTTTTTGTTTTAGATTTCCAGTATCTAGATTATTCCTTGCATCAGTGAGGACACCTCTGTCTTTTTTGCTGATCCACGTTGAAAGGCCTCAGTGGAGTGGATATGGCAAGGATTTTTCCTATGGTGGGGGAGTATAGGACCAGAGGGCACAGCCTCAGAATAGAGGGGTGTTTATTTAGAATGGAGGTGAGGAGCAATTTCTTTAGCCAGAGAGTGGTGAATCTGTGGAATTCGTTGTCACAGGTGGCTATCGAGGCCAAAACATTGGGTATATTTAAGACAGAGGTTAATAGGCTGCTGATTAGTCAGGGTATGAAGGGATATGGGGAGAAGACAGAAGACTAGGCTCGGAGGGAAATAGACCAGCCATGATGGAATGGCGGAGCAGGCTCAATGTGCCGGATGGCCTAATTCTGCTACTATATCTTATGGCTTGCATATCAATTATGTAAACAGCTAGGATGCAATATCCGTAGTCAACTACAACCAACGGAGGGTCTCTGGTTCTATGGTAATTTTTACATCGCTTAATAAAATCATGGTCTTGCAGTGAGTAAAACAGATGTCCAAATATTAGCATTTCTAACTCCGTCAAAAAGCACGGAGCAAAGAAACCCACAGTCTCAAGCTGATTACTGATTCTTTCCACGCTCCGCACTTTCAGTTGAGGTGTTTGATGAGTAATTATACACAAAAATACGTGAACAGTGATTTTAAGCAAATGTCTTTTTATATCCCTGGTACGTCTGCAGACTTTGTCCTATTAAATCGGTATTTTTTTGTCTGCCTCATATTAAATAGCTTTTAGGCTCACCCAAAGGATAGTGCAGCATTTGCGATTTATCGGCAAATTTACATTCAATTATTCCAGCATGAATAATGATGTTTTCTTATGGGATTGGTCTTTTGGCTCATACGTACTTTCAGATCTTGTAAATGACTAAAGTTCACCAATGATTATTTACCAGCAGCTCTAAAAAGCCAGTGTAGTTCCAAAGTGCAAATGCTTACCCTTTTCAAGGGTATCAATGCTTCCTTTCATATTCAGTGAAGAATAAATTCATTGCAAACTGTGTTCAGCTACTAAATGTTTTAAAAGACTGGTGTTAGTGAAAATAAATTAGATTCAAATATACGGAGCAGACAATTATGGAATATTCAGGTCAGCATAATTCATGTTATTGACCTCATAATATTTGCCTTCTCAGGTAGTCCAGTTTATATTAGTTATGATATTCTATATTAGGAATATTTATTTATTTATTCATTTATTGAGATGCAGCATAGAATAGGCCCTTCCAGCCTTTTGAGCTGCAAGGCTTAGCAATCTCCCAACGTGATCCTGGCCTAAATCACAGGACAATTTACAGTGATCAATTAACGTATCAACCAGTACATCTTTGGACTGTGGGAGGAAAGCGGAGTACTCAGAGCAAACACATACACTCACGGGGAAAACCTACAAACTCCTTACCGTCAGCAGTAGGCACTGAACCAGTGTCGTCGATACTGTACTGTATTGTGCTAACCACCACTCTACCTCCAATCATTGTGTGTAAGCATCAATGTCATTTCCAGTACACGAGTGCAAAGGAGAACAAAATAATTGTCACTCGGGATCTGATGCAGCACAAAAAAAAATGATGAGATAAAGTACCCAATAGTAATACAAAACATAATAAATATAAATACATAAGATAGCTTATATACATAGATTTATTTTATGTCCATAAAGTGATGCTAGGCACAGGAGTGTCTGTACCTAAGGTGACTCTGACAGGAAATGATAAAGTAGTGGTGGTTGGGGGTGTGGTGGGGTGGGTTGATCAGGAACTGTTTCTGTGTCTGGTATATTACCATATATTTGGATTCACAATACCTGGTTTCACCTATCACCTTCCAGGCAGCCTCCCTTCACCTTCTTTATTCTGGCATCTTCCCCCTCCTTTCTCAATCTTGAAGAAGGGTGTTGGCCCAAAACGTTTATTCATTTCCATAGGTGCTACCTGACCTGCTGAGTTCTTCCAGCATTTTATGTGTGTTGCTTTTGATTTCCTGCATGTACAGAATTTCCCATCTTTAAAAAAAGTTACAATGTTTTGCATGAATCTTCCTTCATAAATTCTTCAAATCAAGTTCAACTGAAAGTTCAAATTCGATTTATTGTCATTCAACTCCGCATATGTATGCCTGCAAATGAAACAATGTTCCCCAGACCAACGTGCACAAAACAGTACATATGACTCACACACAACACATAAGTAATATTACCACAAATAAATTAACATATAATAAGAAACAGAAAATAAGATGCCTTTTTAATAAGCTGCGTTTATGACACAAGGGCATACAACAAAGCTAATATTAGCGGGAAGATAGAGGATTGGGAAGTTTTTGAAAACCTACAGAGAGCAACTAAAAAATTCATTAGAAGGGAAAAGATGAAATATGAAAGCAAGCTGGCAAATAATAACAAAGTGGATAGTAAAAGTTTTTTCAAGTATGTCAAAAATAAAAGAGAAATGAGATTGGGTATAGGACCATTAGGAAATCAGGCAGGAGAAATAATAACAGGGGACAAGGAGATGGCAAATGAACTAAATGAGTATTTTGCATCAGTCTTCACTGTGGAAGACACTAGCAGGATGCCTGATGTTGTAGTGTGTGAAGGAAGAGAAGTGGGTGTAGTTACTATTATAAGAGAGAAGGTGCTCAAAAGCTGAAAGACCTAAAGGTACACAAGTCACCTGGACCAGATAAACTACACCCTAGGGTTCTGGAAAGAGGTAGCGTTGCAGATTGTGGTGACATTAGAAATGACCTTTCAAAAATCATTGGACGCTGGCACGGTGCCAGTGGACTGGAAAATTGCAAATGTCACTCCACTCTTTAAGAAAGGAGGAAAGCAGAAGAAAGGAAATTATAAACCAATTAGTCTGACCTCAGTGGTTGGGAAGATGTTGGAGTCAATTGTTAAGGATGAGGTGAAGGAGTACTTGGTGACATAGGACAAGATAGTACAAAGTCATCATGGTTTCTTTAAGGGAAAATCCTGCCTGACGAACTTGCTGGAATTCTTTGAGAAGATTACAATTAAGACAGATAAAGGGGATGCAGTGGATGTTGTACATTTGGACTTTCAGAAGGCCTTCGACAAGGCTGCTTACCAAGTTAAGAGCCCATGGTCTTACAGGACAGTTACTAACATGGTTGGAGCATTGGCTGATTGGTAGGAGGCAGCGAGTGGAAATAAAAGGATCCTTTTCTGGTTGGCTGCCAGTGACTAGTGGTTTTCTGCAGGGTTTGGTGTTGGGACCACATCTTTTTATGGAGTATATACATGATTTAAGTGAGGGAATAAATGGTTTTGTTTTCAAGTTTGCAGATGATATGAAGATTAGTGGAGGGGCAGATAGTGTTGAGGAAACAGGTAGGCTGCAGAAGGACAACAACAGATTAGGAGAATGGGCAAGAAAGTGGCAAATGAAATACTATGTTGGAAAATGCATGGTCAATCACTTTGGTAATAGAAATAAATGTGCAGACTATTTCCTAAATAGAGAGAAAATCCAAAATTCTGAGATGCAAAGGGACTTGGGAGTTCTTGTGCAGAACACCCTAAAGGTTAACTTGCAGGTTGAGTTGGTGGTGAGGAAGGCAAATGCCATGTTAGCATTGATTTCAAGGGGTCTAGAATACAAGAGCAGGGATGTGATGCTGAGGCTTTATAAGGCACTGATGAGGCCTCACCTTGAGTATTGTGAACAGTTTTGGGCCTCTCATCTTAGTAAAGATGTGCTGGCACTGGAGAGGGTCCAGAGAGAGTTAACAAGAATGATTCCAGGAATGAAAGGGTTGGCATATGAAGAACGTTTGATGGCTCTGAGTCTGTACTCACTGGAATTCAGAAGGATGTGGGGGGTTCTCATTGAAACCTTTCGAATGTTGAAAGGCCTAGACAGAGTAGACGTGGAAAAGATGTTTCCCATGGTCGGAGAGTCTAGGACAAGAGGGCACAGCCTCAGGATAGAAAACAGAGATGCGGAGAAACTTCTTTAGCAAAATGGTGGTGAATTTGTGGAATTTGTTGCCACATGCAGCTGTGGAGACCAGGTCATTGGGTGTATTTAAGGCAGAGATTGATAGATTCTTGATTGAACATGGCATCAAAGATTACTGGGTAGAGGGCCAGGAACTGGGGTTGAGAAAGAGATTTAAAAAAAGGATCAGCCATGATGGAATGGTAGAGCAGACTCGATAGGCCAGATGGCCTAATTCTGCCCCTATGTCTTATGGTCTTAAGTTAAAAAGTAAACAGTATAATGTACTGGTGCTTCATACCTGATGAGACCTGGATGGTGGCAGGGATTTCAGTAGTGATAGGGTCTGGTAGAAGAAGCTGTTTCCCACCCTAGCAGTCTTTGTCCTGAAACTATGGAACCTCCTGCCTGATGGTAAGTTGCGGGGGGGGGGGGGGTGGGTGAAAAAGAGATTGTTGGATGAATGGGAGGAATATTGACAATGTTAAGGACCTTATGTACACCACACTCCTGGTAAATATCTCCGACGGGTGTAGGAGACACCACCCATCAGATCCAGGTCAAACAGTTTGAAATCCTGAGGGGAATTTTCCAGTGAATTTAGCCAGATTGGAGGCAAGGTAATGCCAACTTAAAATAATAACTAGTTTTTAATTGGCAATGTTCAAATGTTTCGTAATACGAGAGCTATTCACTGCCAGTGAATTCTTTAAGGATGGCATCCAAGTTGCTACGAGCAAAGAGGTGCAAACATGATGTCTCACTGGTCAATCTATTTCGGCTATATTACTGAAGCTTAGCCAGGACGGCAGGAGAGCTCCCTAATTACCTGAAAGTAAGCATAATAAAATTATTTATGTTCTCCCAAACAGAACCTTGGCTAAGCATTAAAGCTCAGAGCAAATTTATGATCAAAGTATGTATGTATATATCACCATGTACAACCTTGAGAATAATTTTCTTGAGCGCAATCACAGTAAATAGTGAGTCCATAGGTTGTGGGAACAGTTCACTGATGGGGCAAGAGAAATTGAGAGAAGTTATTCCCTCTGGTTCAGGAGATCGATGACTATCAATCCATCTATTTTGGATATATTACTGAAGCGTATCCAGGTCGGCAGGAGAACTCTCTAATTACCTTCAGGTAAGCATTATGAAACTATTTATATCCTCCCAAACAAGCGAAGCTGAGCATCGCACTTACCATGATAAGTCAACACTCATAATATTCTGAACTGAATTATTTAATCCTGATTTATGAACTGTTCTAGTCTACAGTTTAAAACTGCAACTTTTCAACTTTGTAGCAGGGATGTCAGGTGCATGAATACAGGAAGAATACATCCAAGATGACTGAGGTTACATTGCCACAAGATATGGAATGGTATGCTGGATGTGGAGAGGATGTTTCCTATAGTAGGGGGGAGTCTAGGACCACAATGCACAGCCTTAGAATAGAGGACATCCATTTAGAGAACAAAGATGAAGAGAAATGTGGGGAATTTGAAAATTTGTGGTGAATCTGTGGAATACATTGCCACAAATATCTGAAGGGGCCAAGTCATTGGATATATTTAAGTGGAGGCTGATAGGTTCTTGTTTAGTCAGGGCATCAAAGATTACAAAGTGAAGGCAGGAGACTGGGGTTGAAAGGACTAATTAATCAGCCATGATGGAATGGCTGAGCAGACTTGATGGGCTGAGTGGCTTAAATCTGCTCTGATGCCTTGTGGTCTGACAGTTTTCATTATTTTCCAGTATTTTCCCCATATACCTGGATTTCCTTCATTTCCAGAGATCTGTCAATTCCAGCTTTGAATGAACACAATGATGGAGAACTTGAGGTAAAAGAATTTCATCTTCAGAGTGAAGAAAATCTCCTTATCCCAGTATCAAGCAGCCTATCCCTTATTCTGGAACTATGAGTTCTCATTCTAATGTAACGTTCTGTTATATTGGCTCGTGTATGTCTCGGGGAAATCCAGCCCAGCACCCGCCTCAACACTCCCCACAGGGTCGGTCGCCGCCCGAATCAATCACAACATCAATCATCAGCCAGCACACCCAGTAAATTTTAACAAATACACTTTATAGATATTACTAATTCTATGACATTAATATACATTTGATACAGAGAGGAAAGTAAGGGAAAAAAAAAGGTGCCAACTCTTATCAAAGTCCAAGTTCTCTGCGCGCTACGTTGGAGCTCAATTCGACTTCAGACGACCACCCGAATTCCGTCGACTCACGGCTCGGGACCACCCTGAGTGATCGACCGGAGCCTCTCCACACGTCCGCGGTCTTCCTCATCTCTCCTCCGACTCCCCGCCAAAACTCAGTCCACAGTCATATCATACAGCATGGCATCCGAAAACAAAACGATACATAACCACCCATTGGCTAATAGAACCTGGTTATCTCATTTAAAGTAAAACAAACTGTTAGCGCAAACTCTCTGCCGCGTTAAAGCACAACAAAGCCACATTCCCCAGATTAACATAACAAAATCGCCATTTTAAATGTAACAAAAGAAAGACCCCGTACACTAGGTTCTGCAACCAAGGAAATCATCTCTCCCACATCTCATTAGGCAAGCCCTTTACTTAGTTACTACCCATTGCACTGCTGGTGTTTAGAGCAACAATGAAGCTCCCCCATCTCTGCCAGTGTTCAGGGCTTCCTTCATCATGTCAGTATCTCCCTCGAGGTTTTCACTGCTATCAAGTACTGGGTGAGACTCAGGAATACTATCGTACTTTGATGTAGAAGGATTCTTCTTTGCTGTTACAGTAACAGTTTTGTTTGACCAGTCAGGGTTGTTAGCCCTGGCTGAACCCCCAAACCAGGAGGACTGGTGGACCACTTTTAGTTTGGCCTCTTCACTTTGACCTATTTGGCATGGGTGACCTTAACAAGAGCCAAAACGTAAATCCCTGACCCCAGTCAACAGAGCCCTCTGGCTCAGTGAAGCACTCAAGCCTCCAAACCACAACATAGTTGTGGTCCACTCGGAGAAGAAAGCCCATTAAGAATCCAGTAAACTTCGATGATATTGTCACTCATTCTTTTAATCTTTAGAGCATGGGTTCCCAATCCTTATTACACCATAGAGCCTTACCATTAACGAGGGGTCCATGGACCCCAGATTGGGAACCACTACTCCAGAGATACCATAAAGCCATAAGACACTCATACTTCTCACTTCCACCATCAAGAAGCAGCTACAGGAGCCTGAAGACCATGAGCCCATAAGACATACAGAAAGAGCAGATTAGGCTATTGAGCCCATCGGATCCTCCCTCATGGACCAAAGGACCATTTAAAAACTGTTTGATATTAAAATCTCCATGGAAACCGTAAAGAAGAAACATATGCTGGTCAACATTTTTCCATCAATCATCAACATAAGCAAGACTCCTGATCATTAATATCACTGTTACCTACGGGACCTACAATCGTCCTGCTTCATTAATTTCACTGGTACTTACAGGACCTACAATCCTGCCGCTGTTTTAATTTCTTTGGATCTTATGGGACATGGTTCACAGAGTGGATATATGTCTCTACCAAAGGAGGTATAAGGCACTGCACTCCTTGCGTCCCCTAGCTTGCAGGTCACGCTTGGGCAAGGTGTAGGCCCTGCTTGTCCCCTGATCAGGGTCATGTGAAGCCATGGGAGCAGGTGGTTGTTCACTGCTGCATATCACAAGTCCTGGTTATGCAACCACTGAGCCAAGCAGACAGTCTCTGAAGTGTATTGGCAATGGCTGGGATCACCTATCTTGAAAAGACACAGGCAATGGGAAACTACGGCAGAAAAATTTATCGAGAACAATCATGGTCACGGAAAGATCATGATCGCCCACGTCATACGACACGCACATAATGAGCGATCAAACTTATGAGACCTACAAATGCTCTGCTCTCTTTGCCTTTATGAATTGTGTTTCCAACCACAATTCATTGACACCATAGGCCTTCCCTACAGATCTGAACCAAACTGATAAAGGTGAATTCCAAATCCAGTTACAGGGGAATTGCCATCTATTACATTCATTTATGCCAACGAGTTTCCCTTTGGAAATCGTCCATTGTGGGTAGGCCTTGAAAGGAGCTTAGGGGCATTTTTGATTATTTGTGCAATGATCAGGAGTATTTTCAATAGATAGGTTATTGATTTAAATTTTTTCAGACATAAAGCGCTGGACAGGCCCCTCTGGCGCATCCAGCCTCATCACGCAGCAACCCACCTAGTTAACGACACACGACAATTTACAGCAACCAATTAGCCCACTAACTGGTGCGCCTTTGACCTGTCGGGAGCGGGGTGGAGGCGGGAATCCAGAGTTCAGGAGAAACCCACACAGAAGAAAATCCTTCCAGCCGGCATTGAATTGAACTCCAAAATTCTGAACACCCGGACTGTAATAGCATCATGCAGACTATTACACAACTGTGGTGCTCAATTTCACTTCGAGATTTTATCTTTAGATTCTTCCTGGAAAGGGAGAGTTAACAACATAAGACTGTAAGACCTAGGAGAAAATTTAGGCCATTCAGCCCATCAAGTCTGCTCTGCCATTCCATCATGACTGATTTATTATCCCTCTCAACCCCATTTTCCTGCCTTCTCCCCAGAAACCTATTCCCTCACTAGTCAAGAACTTATTAAACTTAAATATACCTGTACTGAATGACTTGGCCTCCACAGCCACCTGTGGCGATGAATTCCACAGATCCACCAATCTCTTGCTAAAGAAATTTTTGCTCATCTTCGTTCTAAATGAATGTCCCTCATTCTGAGGCTGTGCCCTCTCATCCTAGACTCCCCACTGGAGGAAACATCTACTCTATCCAGGCCTTTCAATATTTGATTGGTTTCAATACCATCCCTTTTCATTTCTCTAAACTCCAGTGAACATAGGCACAGAGCCATCAAATACAGTACATTAACTCATATATTCCAGGAATCATTTTTGTGAAAATTCCTCTGGACCCTCTCCAATTCCAGCACATCCTTTCTTAGATAAGGAGCCCAAAACTGCTCACCAGTGCAGTCTGACCTTATAAAGCCTCACTATTACATCCTTGTTTTTGTATTCTAGACCTCTCAAAATGAATGCTAACATTGCATTCGCTTTCCTTACCAGCAAATCAATCTGCAAGTTAACCTTTAGGGAATCCTGCATAAAGCCTCTGCAACTCTGATTATTGAATTTTCTCCCCATTTACAAAATGGTCCATACTTTTATTCCTTCTACCAAAGTGCATGACCATCCACTTCCTGATACTGTATTCCATCTGCCAATTGTTTGCCCACTCTCCTAATCTGTCTAAGCCCTCTACAGACCCTCTGCTTCCTTAACACTACCTGCCCTTCCACTTATCTTTCTATCATCTGCAAGCTTGGCTCCAAAGCCATCAATTCCCTCATCCAAATCATTAACATGCAAAGTGAATAGAAGAGGTTTCTACACCAACCCCTGTACCACAGCACTATTTACCAACAGCCAACCAGAAAAAGCCCCGTTTATTCCCACTCTTTGCCTCCTGCCAATAAGCAACTAATATATCCATGCTTGTATCTTTCCTGGAATACCATGGGCTCTTAACTTTCCAAGCAGCCTCACATGCAGCATCTTGTCAAAGGCCTTCTGAAAATCTACATACATAAGGTCTATTGATTCTCCTTTGTCTATCCTGCCTGTTTTTTCCTCAAAGAATTCCAAACAGATTTTTCAGGCAAGATTTCCCCTTAAGGAAACCATTCTTAGGCTTTGGCCTATTTAGTTGCATTCTTCCAAGTATCCTGAAACCCAAACTTAACTATAGACTCCAATATCTTTCCAACTACTGATATCAGGCTAACTAGCCTATAATTTTCTTTCTTCTGCCTCCCTCCCTTCTTAAAGAGAGGAGTGATACTTGCAACTTTCCAGTCCCCTGAAAACCATGCCAGAATCTATTGATTGTTGACAGGTCATTACCAATGCCTCCACAATCAGAACACACTGTCACAACCCTGGAGTGTAGTCTATCTAGTTCATGTGCTTGTCTACCTTCAGACCATGTAGCTTGCCAAGCACCTTCTCCTTTGCAATAGCAAAGACAGTCATTTCTGTGCCCTGGTCGTTATATTTCATAATTTCAAAACATTAATCTAATTCAGACGAAGACACCGGAGTCAGAGATGAGAGTCTAACTTGGTGTGTACTTTAAGCGAGGCATGCACGTATCATGTAGTGTATTGTGATGATGTACGCCATTCACATATTTCTACATAACTGCAATGAATTATGTAAACAACAAAGAATGGTTTATCCACACTCAGGTTGGAGGAACAACACCTTATATTCCGTCAAGTGGCCACACATTTTAATTCCACATCCCATTCCCATTCTGACATGTCTATCCACGGCCTCCTCTACTGTAAAGATGAAGCCACACTCAGGTTGAAGGAACAACACCTTATATTCCATCTCGGTAGCCTCCAACCTGATGGCATGAACATCGACTTCTCTAACTTCCGCTAATGCCCCACCTCCCCCTCGTACCCCATCTGTTACTTATTTTTATACACACATTCTTTCTCTCACTCTCCTTTTTCTCCCTCTGTCCCTCTGAATATACCCCTTGCCCATCCTCTGGGTTCCCCCCCACCTTGTCTTTCTTCCCACACCTCCTGTCCCATGATCTTCTCGTATCCCTTTTGCCAATCACCTGTCCAGCTCTTGGCTCCATCCCTCCCCCTCCTGTCTTCTCCTATCATTTTGGATCTCCCCCTCCCCCTCCAACTTTCAAATCTCTTACTCACTCTTCCTTCAGTTAGTCCTGACGAAGGGTCTCGGCCTGAAACATCGACTGCACCTCTTCCTAGAGATGCTGCCTGGCCTGCTGCGTTCACCAGCAACTTTGATGAGATCTCAAAATGGAGTTAGACCATTTGGGCCATCAAGTCTGCTTCACCATTTCATCATGGTTGATCCAATTTTCCTCTCAGCCTCAATCTCCTGCCTTCATGCCCCAACCAATCAAGAATATAACAGCCTCTGCCTTAAATATACATAACGACTTGACCTCCACAGCTGCCTGTGGCAACAAATTCCACAGGTTCTCCACTCTCTGGCTAAAGAAATTCTTCCTCATCTCCATTCTAAAAGGACACCCCTCTTTTCTGAGGCTGAGTGCTCTGGTCTTGGACTCTCTATATCCACTAAATCAAGGTCTTTCAGCATTTGATAGGTTTCAATGACGTCACTCTGCATGCTTCTGAATTCCAGTGAATACAGGCCCAGAGCCATCAAAAGCTCTTTATATGACAATTCAAACCAGGAATCATTTTCGTTAACCTCCTTTGAACCCTCTCCAGCTTCAGTACATCTTTCAAAGATAAGGGGCCCAGAACTGCTCACAATACTCCAAGTGGGGCCTCACCAGTACTTTATAAAGTTTCAACATCACATCCTTGCCTTTTACATAACCCTCATGGAATGAATGTTAACATTGCATTTGTCTTCCTCACCACTGACCCAATCTGTAAATTAACCTTTAGGGGATCTTGCACAAGGATTCCAAGTCTCTTTGCACTTCAATTTTTTGTATTTTCTCTCCATTTGGAAAATAGTCAACCTACTTCTTCTACTGAAGTGCATGACCATACACGTTCTGACACTGTATTCCATCTGCAATTTCTTTGCCCATTCTCCTAATCTGTGTTTGTCCTTCTGTAGCCTCTTTATTTCCTGAAAACTACCTGCCCCTCCATATCATCTGCAAACTATACAACAAAGCCATCAATTTCATCATCCAGATCATTGATATATAACGTAAAAAGTATCGGTCCCGACATAGAACACTGTGGAATACCACTGGCCATTACCATCAGCCACTGCTTTATCCATGCTAGAATCTTTCCTGTAATACCATGGGCTCATAGCTTGTTAAACAGCCTCATGTGTGTCACCTTGTCAAAGGCCTTCTGAAAATCCAAATGCACAACAAAAATAGGAATTCTGCAGATGCTGGAAATTCAAGCAACACACATAAAAGTTGCTGGTGAACGCAGCAGGCCAGGCAGCATCTCTAGGAAGAGGTGCAGTCGACGTTTCAGGCCGAGACCCTTCGGCAGGACCTGAGGAAGGGTCTCAGCCTGAACCATCGACTGTACCTCTTCCTAGAGATGCTGCCTGGCCTGCTGCGTTCACCAGCAACTTTTATGTGTGTTGCACAACAACAATCTTAGCTATCCTGCTTGTTATTTAGACAAAGAATTCCAACAGATTTGTCAGGCAATATTTTTCCTTGAGGAAATCTTGCTGACTATAGCCTATTTTATCATGTGCCTCCAAGCACTCTGAGACCTCTCCTTACTAATCAACTCCAACAACTTCTGAACCACTGAGGTCAGACTAACTAGTCTAAAGTTTACCTTGCAACACACACAAAATGCTAGAGGAACTCAACAGGTCAGGCAGCATCTGTGGAAAAGAATGCAGTCGACATTTCAGGACAAGACCCTTCATCGGGACTGGAGGTGAAAAAGATGAGCAGTCAGAGTAAGAAGGTGGGGGTGGGGAAGATGAAAGACAAGAAAGTAGGTGAAACCAGGAGGGGGTTGAAATAAAGAGCTGGGAAGTTGTTTGGTGAAAGACATACAGGACTGGATAAGTGGGAATCTGACAGGAGAGGACAGAAGGCCACAGAAGAAAGAGAAGGGGGAGGAGCACCAGAGGGAGGCAATAGGAAGGCAAGGAGATAAGGTGAGAGAGGGAAATGGGAATGGGGAATGGTGAAGGTGGGGTGGGAGGATGTTACCAGAAGTTCAAGAAATCGATGTTCATGCCATCAGGTTGGAGGCTACCTAGACAGAATATAAGCTGCTGCACCTCCAAAATGAGTGTGGCCTCATTGCGACAGCAGAGGAGGCCATGATGGGAATGAGAATGGGAAATAGAATTAAAATAAGGGACCACTGAGAGATCCCACATTTTCTGGTCGACCGAGCATAAGCGGACGGTGAAGCAGTCTTTCAATCTTGGTCAAGATCATTGATATACAGGAGACCAAACCGGGAGCACCGAATACAGTCGATGACCCCAACAGGTTAACAGGTGAAGTGTTACCTCACCTGGAAGGACTGTCCGGGGCCCTGAATGGTAGTGATGGAGGAGATGTTGGTGCAGGTGAAGCACTTGTTCTGCTTACAAGGATAAGTGCCTGGAGGGAGATCAGTGGGGAGGGACGAAGGGACAAAGGAGTCACACTGGGAGCAATCCTTATGGAAAGCAGAAAGTGGGGTTAGGAAAAGATATGCTTGGTGGTGGGATCCTGTTGGAGACGATGGAAGTTACAGATGATTATGTGCAGAATGTGGAGGCTGATGGGGTGTTAGGTGAGGACAAAAAGAACCTTATCCCTGGTGGGGTGGTGGGAGGATGGGGCAAGGGCAGACATACATGAAATGGAAGAGATGTGGTTGAGGGCAGTGTTGATGGTGGAAGAATGGAAGCCCCTTTCTTGGAAGAAGGAGAACATCTCCTTGTTCTGGAATAAAAAATATCATCCTGAGAGCAGATGCAGCGGAGATGGAGGAATTGAGAGAAAGTGATGGCATTTTTACAAGTAACAGCATGGGAAGGGGTACAGTCCAGGGAGCTGTGGGAGTCAGAGGGTTTATGAAAGACATCAGTAGAAAAGCTGCCTCCAGAGATAGGGACCAAGAGATCGAGAACGGAGAGGGAAGTTTCAGAAATGGACCAGGTAAATTTGAAACTGGGTGGCAGTTGGAGGCAAAGTTGATGAAGTCGACGAGTTCTGCATGGGTACAGGAAGCAGTACCAGTGCAGTCGTTGATGTAGTGTAGGAAGAGTTGAGGAGTGACACCAGTATTGGCTTGGAACATGGACTGTTCCACATTGCTAACTAAAGGGCAGGCATAGCTAGGACCCATGCGAGTATCCATGGCTACACCTTTTGTTTGAGGGAAGTGGGAGGAGCTGAAGGAGAATTTATTGAGAGTGAGGACAAGTTCTGCCAGACAGAGGAAAGTGGTGGTAGAGGGGGACTGGTTCAGTCTGGAGTCTAGAAAGAAACAGAGCACTTTGAGGCCTATTGCTAACTGCTGAAAATATATCAACCATCTCAATTTCACCACTCCTCTCTCCAATTCCAACCTCACTCCTTCTGAATGCACTGCTCTCCACTCTCTCTGCAGTAATCCTAACCTCATCATCAAACTCACAGATAATGGGGGTGCTGTAGTAGTCTGGTGGATTAACTTCTGCCTTGCTGAGGCCCAGCGACAACTCTCAGACACCTCCTCTTACTTACCCCTTGAACAGGATCCCACTAAGGATCACCAGGCCATTGTCTCCCACACGATCACCAACCTTATTAACTGGAGATCGCCCATCCACTGCCACCAACCTCAAGTTCCCTCAGCCCACACCTCCAGTTTCTTCCTCCTACCCAAGATCCACAAACCTATATTGAACAATATATTTACAATATTACTCAAATATTACTGAAATATTAAATACACTACAGTTTGAAACCGCTCACAGTTTCCATCAATGTACTGCCGGTATAAAGAGGGCAGGATCAGCAGAAAGCAACAAAGAACAATTATTAATCTGTGCTACTTCATGCACAGTCATACTTCATACTAGTCATAGTCATAGTCATAGTCATACTTTATTGATCCTGGGGGAAATTGGTTTTCATTACAGTTGCACCATAAATAATAAATAGTATTAGAACCATAAATAGTTAAATAGTAATATGTAAATTATGCCAGGAAATTATGAAATAAATCCAGGACCAGCCTATTGGCTCAGGGTGTCTGACCCTCCAAGGGAGGAGTTGTAAAGTTTGATGGCCACAGGCAGGAATGACTTCCTATGACGCTCTGTGTTGCATCTCGGTGGAATGAGTCTCTGGCTGAATGTACTCCTGTGCCCACCCAGTACATTATGTAGTGGATGGGAGATATTGACCAAGATGGCATGCAACTTAGACAGCATCCTCTTTTCAGACACCACCGTGAGAGAGTCCAGTTCCATCCCCACAACATCACTGGCCTTACGAATGAGTTTGTTGATTCTGTTGGTGTCTGCCACCCTCAGCCTGCTGCCCCAGCACACAACAGCAAACATGATAGCACTGGCCACCACAGACTCGTAGAACATCCTCAGCATTGTCCGGCAGATGTTAAAGGACCTCAGTCTCCTCAGTAAACAGAGACAGCTCTGACCCTTCTTGTAGGCAGCCTCAGTGTTCTTTGACCAGTCCAGTTTATTGTCAATTCATATCCCCAGGTAATTGTAATCCTCCACCATGTCCACACTGACCCCCTGGATGGAAACAGGGGTCACTGATACCTTAGCTCTCCTCAGGTCTACCGCCAGCTCCTTAGTCTTTTTCACATTAAGCTGCAGATAATTCTGCTCACACCATGTGACAAAGTTGCCTACCGTAGCCCTGTACTCAGCCTCATCTCCCTTGCTGATGCATCCAACTATGGCAGAGTCATCCGAAAACTATTGAAATTGAATACAATTAGGTCTGTGTATGTGGAAAATCTAACTCCATGAAACACTTATTTTGAACCACCATTACACCTAGTTCTTGAGATCCAAACATCAGACTGATCTTTTTTAACTATCCTTTTCTGACAACGCATACAAAATGAATGGGGTCCATGGTGTTTCTTCGTTTCATGGCTGCCTGTGGGAGGATGAAGCTTAGGCTTGTACAGGTGCACATTCTTTTATCCGAAATTCTGAAATCCAAAAAGCTCCAAAAACCAAAGTTTTTCTCGCCAACAGCTGACGTCACTCAGATGTGACGTGGTGGCACTAGCAGAGGCCGCCAGACGTCGGTTGTGGCTCAGCGCTCCTACTGGTTACACGTGCATTTGCTGTTCCCTGATATTTTGGGTTCACTGTTGACTTTGTGTTTAATTTCACTGTGAAAATGTCAAAAAGAGCTGCAGATTCTCCTATTGGTAACAATGAGAAAAAGAGAAGGAAGCATCTGTCATCAATAACGCAGAAAGTGGAGTTATTGCAGAAGCTTGATCGTGGTGTGTCTGTGCGGCGTCTTACCGAAGAAAATAGTGTCGGAACTACCACTGTATATGATTTAAATAAACAGACAAGTTACTGAAGTTTTATAGTGACAGTGACGTTCTAGATTTACCGTATTCCAATAAGTCATTTACCATGTGTTTGATTCGGTTCGTTTGAAGCTGTATATTTTGATGTTTTATTGAATGTTTTTGTTGGAAATAAACATTTTTCTTGTCTTTATTCCCTAAACAATACAGTTAACAGCTATTTACATAGCATTTACATTGTATTAGGTATTTTAAGTAATCTAGAGATGATTTAAAGTATACGGGAGGATGTGCGTAGGTTTGGTGCGCCAACGGGTCCTAAATTCCACTACACTGAGACAGGTTAAATAAGGGACTTGAGCATACGTGCTTTTTGGTATCGGCGGGGCGGCGGGGGGGGGGGGGTTCTGAGATCTGAAAGATTCTGCATTCCGAAATGTAACTGACCCCAAGGATTTCAGATAAGGGATAGTGAACATGTATTCTGTATACATACTTCAATAATAGTATTTTGAATCTTTGATTTAGTCTCATTCCAGCTGGTTACTTACCCACTGAGTGTCATGTTGGTCCATTTAATGTGGCAAATTCATCTCAAATATTACTAAAAGAATGAATTCCAGTAGGACTCCAGCAATTGCCTTGCCTTGCCTTGCCTTGCGCCCTTAACTCCTGGTGGAGTCATCGGGATGCAGTCATGACAAGCTTTGCACCAGTCTGTTCCATCTGTTGCGGTTGTGTGTCAGAGCCTGGGTCACCGCAAATGTTTTCCCTGTCCATTCTTTAATGTTGTCCATCCATCTTTCCCTCTGTCTACCTCTCCTTCTTTTCCCCTCCACAGTTCGTTGTAGAACGGTGTTTGCAAGGCCACTGGATCTTGTTACGTGGCCAGACCATCTCAGCTTTCTTTTCTTTACCGTTGTGAGAAGGTCTTCATGGGGGCCAATGTGGTGCTGGATGGTCTTGCGGACCTGCTCGTTAGTGATGTGGTCCAAGTATGGATGCCCGGGATGTTGCGATAGCATCTCATTCCCAATGCCTGTATCTTCCTCTGTAGCTCTGCTGTGAGGGTCCATGTCTCACATGTGTACAGGAAGATGGAGAATATCAATGCACACAGGAGTCTGATCTTGTACTTCATGGTGATGTTGCTGTCCCTCCATATTGTCTTGAGTTTGGATAGTGCAGTCATTGTCTGTGCGGTTCTTGCCAGGATTTCTGGTCTTGATCCTTCATCACTGATGATTGCCCCCAGGTATTTAAACTGCTGCACTGTCTCAAGTTTCTGACCATGGACTGAGATGTGATGGCTCTGTTGGCATTTGCTATGAGCTTGGTTTTCTCGGCACTTATTTCCACTCCAAACTTTGTGGAGGCTCCATCAAGATGGCTGACCAGGTTGGCCAATTAGTCCTCTTTTCCTGCAAGTCCATCAATGTCGTCAGCAAATCTTAGGTTTGAGATGTTCCTCCCTCCGATGCTGACTGTGCCCACATGATCTTCGAAGGCAACACTCATGATTCATTCCAGGAAGACTTTGAAGAGAGTGGGAGAGAGGAGGCAGCCCTGACGAACTCTTACAGTGGTATGGAACCACTCCCCGATGATGCCCTGAGCGAGCACTGCACTGGTTGTCTTGGCGTAAAGCTGATGGATTGTATGAATCAGCTTCTGCCCCATGTTGAATTTCTTCATGGTGGCCCATAAGGCATCATGCCAGACTCTGTCAAACGCCTTCTTGAAGTCTATGAAGATGTGGTAGAACTCTCTCTGGTGCTGAAGGTGTTTCTCACAGAGGGTGCAGAGGTTGAAAATCTTCTCAGTGGTGCTTCTGCCCTTACAGAACCCTACTTGTTCCTCGGCAATGATGTCTTCTGCCAGAGGTCTCAGTCTGTTCAAGGTGATTCTGAGCATTACCTTGCTTACATGGCTGATCAAACTGATGGTACAGTAATTCTGGCAAAGTTGGAGATTGCCTTTCTTGGGAAGCACAGTGATCAGCGACTGAGTCCAAGGTGTCGGCCATTCACCTGTCTGCCAGATGTCATTGCAGATGGTGGTAAGCATGTCTATCGTGGCCTCTCCTCCTTGCTTCAGCAGTTCAGCAGGGGTGTTGTCAATTCCTGCTGACTTCCCTCACTTGAGTGATCGTATTGCAGCTTCAACTTCTTCATGCATGATTGGATAGTCTTCCTCATTGGAAGACTCCTGCACATTCAGCACGCTTATATCCCCTTTGCTCTGGTAGTTGTACAGTTCTGAACAGTACTCTGTCCAACTTTCCATTTCTTCCAGGAGACTTTTGACATTTTTGTCTTAGATGATGTTCACTTTGGCTTGTTTTTCTTTGGTAAGATCCTTCACCAGTTGGAATGCCTTCTTTGTGTTGTTGTTGGAGAGGCTGTCTTCAATGTCTTCACATTGTATATGGAGGTATATGGAGGAATTTAAGGTGGGGGGTTATATGGGAGGTAGGGTTTAAGGGTCGGCAAAATATTGTGGGCAGAAGGGCCTGTACTGTGCTGTACTATTCTATGTCTTCTATGTCTATTGTTCAGCTATCCATCTTTGCTTTGCTTCCTTCATTTACCTGCTGATTTCCTTGTTGATTTTCCTGTATTCTGTTCTTCCCTCTGCTGTGTTTTTATCTTTCTTTAATTTCCTTCTTGTGTCACACATATCCAGTATCTTGTTAGTGACCCATGGTTTCGACTTGCGGTGGCTTTTCCCCAGAATCTTGCTTGTTGTTTCTGTCATCACTGTGTTAAAGTTATTTGTGGTGGTCTCCAGGTCTTCATCAAGGAGGAGTATTGGTGCAAACTTCCCCCCAGCTGCTGCCTGAAATTCTTCAGAGATGGCGCGGTCTTTCAGTTTTTCAAGGTTGAATCTCAGCCGACTGTTTTTTGGCTTGTTGATTCTCCTCAAGCGCACTCTGATGTTCATCATGACAAGGTCATGGTCACTGCCCACGTCTGCACCTGGGAATGTTCTGGTCTTCGGTCTGTTCACACCAGATTTGTGCCATCTTTGCCCCAGGATGTAGTCGATCTGGTGATGTTGACCACTGGGGGCATGCCTGGTCCATCTTTGGGATTCTTTGTTCTCTCCAAGTGTGTTCGTCAGCACCATGTTGTTACAAATGGCAAATTCCAGCAGGCGTAGTCCCCTCTCATTGGAGGTGTCATTGCATGAGGGGCCGATGAGATTTCCCCAACTCATCTTGCGCCCACCTTGGCATTCCAGTCACCCTGAATGATTGAAATATCTTTTTTGTCCACCTTGTCAATGACATCTTGTAGTTTCTTATAGAATTCTGCAATGTGTTCATCGTTGTAGTCTATTGTTGGGGCGTAGGCTCGTGCCACCGTGATGTTGAATGGCTTCACTCACAGGCGAATGGTCATGAGCCTGATTGACACTGGTTGGCATCCTAGAACAGTGTTCTTGATGGATTTGTTGACTAGGAACCCTACGCCATTTTCATGTCTGTTCTCTTCTCTGCTACAATAGAGTAAATGTCCTTCCTCAGTATGCACTTCTCCAGCGTTCTTCCATCTGGCTTCACAGAGCCCGAGGAGGTGCCAGTTGTATGTTTCCATCTCTGTGCTGTATCTCTAAATAAAAAATGTCGTTTAAGAGTTGTTACTGTACATACCTCAGCCACTTACTTTGGCAAATCACTATATATACTGACAACTCCCCAGGAAAAAAAGCTGCCCTTCAAGCTCCTATTAAATCCTATTAAATCTTTAAACCTATGCCTATTTCCTGAGGAGACTGGGGTCCTTTAACATCTGAGGATCTGAGGACGATGCTGAGGATGTTCTACGAGTCTGTGGTGGCCAGTGCTATCATGTTTGCTGTTGTGTGCTGGGGCAGCAGGCTGAGGGTAGCAGACACCAACAGAATCAACAAACTCATTCGTAAGGCCAGTGATGTTGTGGGGATGGAACTGGACTCTCTCATGGTGGTGTCTGAAAAGAGGATGCTGTCTAAGTTGCATGCCATCTTGGTCAATGTCTCCCATCCACTACATAATGTACTGGGTGGACACAGGAGTACATTCAGCCAGAGACTCATTCCACCCAGATGCAACACAGAACATCATAGGAAGTCATTCCTGCCTGTGGCCATCAAACTTTACAACTCCCCCCTTGGAGGGTCAGACACCCTGAGCCAATAGGCTGGTCCTGGACTTATTTCATAATTTACTAGCATAATTTACATATTATTATTTAACTACTTATGGTTCTATTACTATTTATTATTTATGGTGCAACTGTAACGAAAACCAATTTCCCCTGGGATCAATAAAGTATGACTATGACTATGACTATGACTAAATCCTTAAACCTATGTCCTCTAATTTTTTTATTCCCCATCCCTGGGGAGAAAAAAACTGAATCTATGCCCCACATAAATGAAGCATGTCTTCATACAGATTGCCCTGGCAACTTTTTTGCCAGAAGAAAAGATATTACTCAGGGCAGGCAGCAGATGGAGAATCTGTGGAATCGTTTGCCACAGATGGTGGTGGAGACCAAGTCTGTGAGTATTTCTAAGGTGGAGGTTGATCTTGATTAGTCAGGGTGTCAAAGGTTATGAGGAGAAGGCAGGAGAATGGTGTTGAGAGGGATAATAAATCAGCTACGATGGAATGGTGGAGCAGATTCAATGGGCCAAATGGTATAATTATTGTACATCTCATTGTTTTGTGGTCAGTTGCATGTTAGAAAGGACATGGCATTTTGAAAATGGAAAATAATTGAACTATCTTGGTGCCTTTTACAAATTAGGCAAATATCTTCCTCAGACTTCAGAAACACCTTAGTGCTGAGATACATCTCTGTTTACCAGCAGTGCTTTGTCAGATATAGAAGGAGTACCATAATATGTTGATTGTATGTATGTATGTATGTATGTATGTATGCATTTATTTATTTATTTATCCCTTTGAGTTCCACACTCTCATGACTCTCTGAGTGAAGAAGTTTCCCCTCAAGTTCCCTGTAAAGATCTCAACTTTTACCCTTAACCCATGACATCTGGTTGTAGTCCCACTAAATTTCAGTGGAAGAAAAGCCTGCTTGCATTCACCCTATCTATACCTCTCATAATGTTGTGTACTTTTATGAAATCTCCTCTCAATCTTCTACAATCTAAAGCATACAGTCCTTACCTATTCAATCTTTCCTTATAACTCAGATCCTCCAGACCCGACACCACTCTTTTAAATTTTTCCTGTACTCTTTCAAATTTATTTCCATCTTTCCTGTTGGTAGGTGACCAAAACTTCACACAATACTCCAAATACGGCTTCACCAATGTCTTATACAACTTCAACAGAACTCCACATCTCCTGTACTCAATATATGAGGGCCAATGTGCTAAAACTTTCTTTACAACCCATCTACCTGTGATGATACTTTCAATGAATTTTGGACCTATATTCCCAGATCCCTTTGTTCTACAGCAATCCTCAGTGCCCTACCATTCACCATGTAAGACATAGCTTGGTTGGTCCTACTGAAGTGCAACACCTCACACTTCTCTGCATTAAATTGCATCTGCCATTTTTCAGCCCATGTCTATCGTGGCCTCTCCTCCTTGCTTCAGCAGTTCAGCAGGGATGTTGTCAACTCCGGCTGACTTCCCTCACTTGAGTGATCGTATTGCAGCTTCAACTTCTTCATGCATGATTGGATAGTCTTCCTCATTGGAAGACTCCTGCACATTCAGCATGCTTGGATCCCCTTTGCTCTGGTAATTGTACAGTTCTGAACAGTACTCTGTCCAGCTTTCCATTATTTCCTTTTCTTCTGTGAGACTTCTGCCATTTTTGTCTTGGATGATGTTCACTTTGGCTTGTTTTTCTTTGGTAAGATCCTTCACCAGTTGGAATGCCTTCTTTGTGTTGTTGTTGGAGAGGCTGTCTTCAATGTCCACACATTGTTCGGCTATCCATCTTTGCTTTGCTTCCTTCATTTCCCTCCTGATTTCCTTGTTGATTTTCCTGTATTCTGTTCTTCCCTCTGCTGTGTTTTTATCTTTCTTTAATTTCCTTCTTGTGTCACACATATCCAGTATCTTGTTAGTGACCCATGGTTTCGACTTGCGGTGGCTTTTCCCCAGAATCTTGCTTGTTGTTTCTGTCATCACTGTGTTAAAATCATTTGTGGTGGTCTCCAGGTCTTCATCAAGGAGGAGTATTGGTGCAAACTTCCCCCCAGCTGCTGCCTGAAATTCTTCAGAGATGGCGGGGTCTTTCAGTTCTTCAAGGTCGAATCTCAGCCGACTGTTTTTTGGCTTGTTGATTCTCCTCAAGCGCACTCTGATGTTCATCATGACAAGGTCATGGTCACTGCCCACGTCTGCACCTGGGAATGTTCTGGTCTTCGGTCTGTTCACACCAGATTTGTGCCGTCTTTGCCCCAGGATGTAGTCGATCTGGTGATGTTGACCACTGGGGGCATGCCTGGTCCATCTTTGGGATGCTTTGTTCTCTCCAAGTGTGTTCGTCAGCACCATGTTGTTACAAATGGCAAATTCCAGCAGGCGTAGTCCCCTCTCATTGGAGGTGTCATTGCATGAGGGGCCGATGAGATCTCCCCAACTCATCTTGTGCGGCTCTGCCCACCTTGGCATTCCAGTCACCCTGAATGATTGAAATATCTTTTATGTCCACCTTGTCGATGACATCTTGTAGAATTCTTCAATGTGCTCATCGTTGTAGTCTGTTGTTGGGGCGTAGGCTCGTGCCACTGTGATGTTGAGTGGCTTCACTCACAGGCGGATGGTCATGAGCCTGATTGACACTGGTTGGCATCCTAGAACAGTGTTCTTGATGGATTTGTTGACTAGGAACCCTACGCCATTTTCATGTCTGTTCTCTTCTCCGCTACAATAGAGTAAATGTCCTTCCTCAGTATGCACTTCTCCAGCGTTCTTCCATCTGGCTTCACAGAGCCCAAGGAGGTGCCTGTTGTATCTTTCCATCTCATGCATGAGTTCCTTGAGTTTCCCTGCTTGGTTCAGTGTTCTTACATTCCATGTGGTGATTGTGATGTTCTCTCTGCCACCGATCTTCTGTGTCGGATCACCAGTAGCACATTTATTGCGTCCGCCCTAGTGTGAGACGGATAGCGGGGTCATTGGTAACCCAGGCTGCGACCAATCCGGTATGAGGTTGCTTTTTGGTGTGTTCATCATGCGGCGTGTCTTGGGCATCTGAAACCTGGCGGAGTCCATCCCTCTCCAGGTTTGACCACAGCCAATTTCCTCCAACTAGGTGGCTCGCCTTGGTCGTGAACACGTGGCCGTTATAGTTCATCTGTGAACCTCTCCGCCCCGGCGGTGACTTCATCATGGAAGTCATTCGCCCAGTGCTGCCGTGTTAACACCACCCCCTCATATGGTTTAGCCCGCCAGCTGAAGGGTTTACCGGGGTATGACGCTTGGAGCCAACACGTGAGAGATTTAGGAGATGGATGAGGACCGGTGATGCCTGTCCACCCTGTCTGGTAGGGAGCAGCATGTCAGACATCAAAGGTACTACGTCTATTCAGAGCCCTCTGTACCCCATTCCAACAATGCTCCTCCTCAAACTGAGCCACATGTCCACAAAAATCTGCAGTCAGTTCAAAGATATTTCACTTGCATCTCAGTCATAGCTGCTGTTTCATTGAGGGTACTTCCTTCGCATTGTTATGTTACAGAAGAATCAGGGTAATTATACATTGAAACTGTACATGTTGGACAGTGGACACCCTATCAAGTAGTATTTTTATATAGAGTCATGGAATGTTACAGCACAGAAACAGTCCCTACAGCCCATCTAGTCAGTACCAAACTATTATTCAGCCTAATCCCATCCACCTGCACCAGGACCATCGTGCTCTATTCTTCTCCCATCCATGTACCTATCCAAGTTACTCTTAAACCTGGATCCAACACTTCTACTGGCAACTCATTCCACACTCTCACCATCCTCTGAGGGAAGATGTTCCTTAAACTTTTCACCTTTCACCCTTAACTCATGACCTCCAGTTCTAGTCTCATGCAAACTCAGTGGAAAATGTCTGCTTGCAATTACCCTATCTACATCCCTCATAATTTTGTACACCTCTATCAAATCTCCCCTCAATCTTCTACATTCTAGGGGATAAAGTCTTAACTTTTTCACCCTTTCCCTATAACTCAGGTACTCGAGTCCCGGCAACATCCTTGTAAATTTTACCTGCACCTGTTCAATGTTATTTATATCTTTCCCGTAGGTAGGTGATCAAAACTGCACACAATATTCCAAATTAGACACCGGTGTCTTATACAACTACAGCATAACATCCCATCTCCTGTACTCAGTACATTGATTTATGAAGGCCAATGTGTCAAAAGCTTTCTTTACGACCTTTCAACGAATTATGTACCTGTATTCCCAGATCCCTCTTTTCTACACTTTCCTCAGTACCCTGCTCTTCACTGTGTAAGAACTACTCTAGCTGGTCCTCCCAGAGTGCAAAACCTCATACTTGTCTGCTTTAAATTCTGTGGGTAAACAGGAGTTAAAATGTGATTTTAGATCACCAGTATTGATGCTTTGTGAGCACACTGACATACAATGTCTGAATCTGCCTTTTGAATTTCTGAATACTTCACAAAAGGGGACGTATTTCTTAAGCCTCCTGATCAAAGTTCAAAAGTTCAAAATAAATTTATTATCAAAATACATATAGATCATCGTATACGACCCTGAGATTCATTTTCTTGTGGACATTCACAGTAAATACAAAGAAACACAATAGAATTAATGAAAGACTGCACCCAATAGGACAGACAAACAACCAATTTGCAAAAGATGACAAACTATGCAAATGCAAAAAGAAAAAGAACAAAACAAATGAGCAATAAATATCGAGAACGTGAGATGTAAAGTCGTTGAAAGTGCGACCATACGTTGTAGGAACAGGTCAGTGATGGGATGAGTGAGATTCAGTTATTCCCTCTGTTTCAGGAGCCCGATGATTCCTGAACCGTTCCTGAACCTGGTGGTGTAAAGTACAATCAAACAGAAGGACTGAAACTGGAAGAGACTGGTACAGACTGTTAACAACACAGCATATGCTCAATTGGCACATACAGCCAACTTCCTTACTTTCCAAATTTTTTCATATCTAATTAAAAGCTGGAACATGATTGCCTTGGGATGTGCCAACAATGACTAAAATGGTTCTGAAGTGTAGCAGGTTTCCTCTGAGGGCGCCAAAGCAGACAGTTGTATCATCACAACGTGGCAAGGTATGAGACGTTATTTAGAAAAAGAATCCTTTAATGTGAAAAAGCATATCTCAAGATTCAAGATTCAAAGTTGTTTAATGCCATTTCCAGCACACAAGTGTAAATGAGAACAAAATATTTGTTACTCTCCATCTGAAGCAGCACAGACAAAAACAGTAAGATAAAGAACACAATAATAAAAAATCACAATAAATACAAAATATAATATAAATACTTACGGTAGCAATCACAAAGTAACACTGGACACAAGCGTGTCTGTACATACAGTGACGCTGACAGGAAATGACAAAGTACTGGTGGTTAGGGGTGTGGAGGGGTGGGTTACTCGGTGGAGGTGTTGATCAGACTTACTGCTTCGAGAAAGTGTTTTTGAGTCTGGCGGTCCTGGTGTGGGTGGTACGTAACCTCTTCCCTGATGGGAGTGGGACAGACAGTCCATGAGAAGGGTGGGTGGGATCCTTCATGATGTTACTGGCCATTTTCCGATACCTTTCGGTATATATGTTCTACATTCTTTTTAATCAGAAAAAATTGTTAATCATTTATATGGTGATGAAAGAGAATGGAGGGGAGCTGAGTTCCTCTGTTTACCAGGCCAAATACATTTTTAAAACACTGTGGATGAATATTGTTAGAATTGTTTGCAAAGTTTGTACTTTCCTCCACATTCTTGTTGATCCACCATGGACAATGTAGTTGTTGTTAGTTGCATACTTCATCTTCGGTTGTAGTTCATTGTGAACTTTCGGAATGGGATAGAGAACTGCTAGGTTTTCCATGTGTGTGGTAAATTTGTCATGATTGGAGGGGCCGCTTCATTGAGCACCTCCGCTCCATCCACCAAAAGTAGAGCTTCCTGGTGGCCAAACATTTTAATTCCCACTCCCAATCTGTTCTGAAATATCGGTGCCAAGATGAGGCCACCCTCGAAGAAGAGGAGCAACACCTTGTATTCCATCTGGGTAGCCTCCAACCTGATGGCATGAATATCAAATTCTCTTTCTGGTAAACAAATTTCTCTCCACCCGCTCCTCTTCTTCTATTCCTCCACTCTTGCCTCTTACCACTCATCACCTGCCTATCACCTCCACCTGGGTTCCCTCCTCTGGTCCACTCTCCTCTCCCATCAGATTGCTTCCTCTCCAGCCCTTTATCTTTCCAAACCACCTGGCTTCACCTATCACCTTCCGGCTATTCTCCTTCCCCTCCTTACTTACTACCTGTGCCATTGCTGGCAGTAGCTTCCTCTCGGTTTTCACTACTGTCGGTCATGCAAATCCTGGTTGGAGACTACGGAATAACATCACACACAGATGCAGAAGGATTCTTCATTGCTGTTTCTGTAACAATGTTTTGTTTTGAACAGTCAGGGTTATTGGGCCCTGAGCTGAACCCCTGAACCCAGAGGACTGGTTCACCTCTACCCTTTGACCTGTTTGGCAGGGGTGATCCTACCAAGAGCCAAAGCATAAAGTCCTGTCTCTTGCCAACATAGTTATCTAGGCCTTCGAGGCACGTGAGCCTCCAAACCACGATGAAGCTGTAATCCTCTTGGAGGTCCGTTCCCTTCCCTTTTCAGACCTGAAGAAGGGTCTCAGCCCGAAATGTGGACTGTTCATTCATTTCCATTGATGCTTTCAGTCCTGCTGAGTTTCTCCAGAATTCTGTGTGTGTTAATTTGTAAAAGTATCAGTTTGTGAGTGTTGCTGGTTCCAAGATACAGTGAAAAGCTTGTCTTGCATACTTATCATTCCGACCAAACCATTACACAGCGCATTGAGGTAGAACAAAGTAAAACAATTAACATTGCAGAATAAAGTACAGTGTAGGTGGTAATGCGGTGCAAGATCATAACGAGGTCAAGTGTCCACCTTATCAAACAGGAGGAACATTCAAAAGTCTAATAACAGTGGAATAGAAGCTGTCCTCGAGCCTGGTGGTACGTGCTTTCAGGCTTCTGCATCTTCTGCCCGTGATAGAGGAGAGAAGAGAGAATGTGTATGGTTTGATTCTGGTGACTTCTTTACTGATGGGAAACAAAAAGTGTAGACAGAGTCCTTAGAGGGAAGGAAGTGCTGAAACATAGAAACACAGAGAACCTACAGCACAATACAGGCCCTTCGGCCCACAAAGTTGTGCTGAACGTGTCCCTACCTAAGAAATTACTAGGCTTACCTATAGCCCTCCATTTTTCTAAGCTCCATGTACCTATCCAAAAGTCTCTTAAAAGACCCTATCGTATCCACCTCCACCACCGTTGCCAGCAGCCCATTCCACGCACTCACCACTCTCTGCATAAAAAACTTACTCCTGACATCTCCTCTGTACCTACTCCCCAGCACCTTAAACCTGTGTCCTCTTGTGGCAACCATTTCAGCCCTGGGAAAAAGCCTCTGACTATCCACACGATCAATGCCTCTCATCATCTTGTACACCTCTATCAGGTCACCTCTCATCCTCCGTCGCTCCAAGGAGAAAAGGCCGAGTTCACTCAATCTATTCTCATAAGGCATGCTCCCTAATAGAACATAGAATAGTACAGCACAATACAGGCCCTTCAACCCACATTGTTGTGCTGACCCTCAAACCCTGCCTCCCATATAACCCCTCACCTTAAATTTCTCCATATACCTGTCTAGTAGTCTCTTAAATTTCACTAGTGTATCTGCCTCCACCACTGACTCAGGCAGTACGTTCCACGCACCAACCACTCTTTGAGTAAAAAACCTTCCTCTAATATCCCCCTTGAACTTCCCATCCCTTACCTTAAAGCCATGTCCTCTTGTATTGAGCAGTGGTGCCCTGGGGAAGAGGTGCTGGCTATCCACTCTATCTATTCCTCTTATTATCTTGTACACCTCTATCATGTCTCCTCTCATCCTCCTTCTCTCCAAAGAGGAAAGCCCTAGCTCCCTTAATGTCTTATCATAATGCACACTCTCTAAACCAGGCAGCATCCTGGTAAATCTCCTCTGTACCCTTTCCAATGCTTCCACATCCTTCCTATAGAGAGGTGACCAGAACTGGACACAATACTCCAAGTGTGGCCTAACCAGAGTTTTATAGAGCTGCATCATTACCTCGTGACTCTTAAACTCTATCACTCGACTTATGAAAGCTAACATCCCATAAGCCTTCTTAACTACCCTATCTACCCGTGAGGCAACTTTCAGATATCTGTAGACATGTACCCCAAGATCCCTCTGCTCCTCCACACTACCAAGTATCCTGCCATTTACTTTGTACTCTGCCTTGTAGTTCGTCCTTCCAAAGTGTACCACCTCACACTTCTCCAGGTTGAACTCCATCTGCCACTTGTCAGCCCACTTCTGTAACCTATCAATGTCTCTCTGCAATCTTCGACAATCCGCTACACCTTCTACAACACCACCAACTTTTGTGTCATCTGCAAACTTGCCAACCCACCCTTCTACCCCCACATCCAGGTCGTTAATAAAAATTGCAAAAAGTAGAGGTCCCAGAACAGATCCTTGTGTGACACCACTAGTCACAATCCTCTAATCCAAATGTACTCCCTCCACCACAACCTTCTGCCTACTGCAGGCAAGCCATTTCTGAATCCACTTGGTCAAACTTCCCTGAATCCCATGCCTTCTGACTTTCTGAATAAGCCTACCATGTGGAACCTTGTCAAATGCCTTACTAAAATCCATATGGATCACATCCACTGCACTACCCTCATTTATATGCCTGGTCACCTCCTCAAAGAACTCTATCAAGCTTGTTAGACAGAATCTGCCCTTCACAAAGGCATGCTGACTGTCCCTGATCAGACCATGATTCTCTAAATGCCCATAGGTCCTATCTGTAAGAATATTTTCCAACAGCTTTCTCACCACAGGCGTAAGGCTCACTGGTCTATAATTACCCGGACTATCCTTACTACCTTTTTTGAACAAGGGGACAACATTCGCCTCCCTCCAATCCTCCGGTACCATTCCCGTAGACAACAAGGACATAAAGATCCTAGCCAGAGGCTCAGCAATCTCTTCCCTCACCTCGTTGAGCTGCCTGGCGAATATTCCATCAGACCCCAGGGACTTATCCACCCTAATGTATTTTAATAACTCCAACACCTCCTCTGCCTTAATATCAACATGCTCCAGAACATCAACCTCACTCATATTGTCCTCACCATCATCAAGTTCCCTCTCATTGGTGAATATTGAAGAGAAGTATTCATTGAGGACCTCGCTCACTTCCACAGCCTCCAGGCACATCTTCCCACCTTTATCTCTAATCGGTCCTACCTTCACTCCTGTTGCCAACGCCAATCCAGGCTACATCCTTGTAAATCTACTCTGCACCCTTTATGGCTTCCACATCCTTCCTGTAGTGAGGCGACCAGTGAGCTGAGCTGTAATTACTCCCTGTCATATGCAGAACAGTTTTTTTTATTTCAAAATATACTTTATTCAATAATAAATATATACAATAAACCATTCAATAACTTTTCATCCTTTACATACGTTTCCATTATACACAGTACATATCCGTATTTATAGCCACCCACGTGGCACTCCAGTAGTTCAGCTTACCACATCGTTGTTGAGGGGTATACTCCCCGCCCTCCGACCCCTCCCACTCCCGCGGGTGAGGAAATCTATACCGTGGTCCTTCCCCACCGGGCCCTTGCGGTGGTTGCACCAAGTTTCAGTGCGTCCCTCAGCACGTACTCCTGCAGCCGAGAATGTGCCAGTCGGCAGCATTCTCCCACGGACATCTCCATGTGCTGGTAGATCATCAAGTTTCGGGCCGACCAAAGAGCGTCTTTCACCGAGTTGATGATCTGCCAGCAGCACCGGACGTTGGTCTCCGTGTGTGTCCCCGGGAACAGCCCGTAGATCAGAGAGTCCTCTGTTACGCAGCTGCTGGGGATAAACCATGACACTAGCCCGTCCATCCTCCTCCACACCCTCTTTGCGAACTGGCAGTGTGCAAATAGGTGGGTCACAGACTCCTCCTCACTGCAGTCCTCCCGTGGGCAGTGGGGTGCAGAGACGACGTTCCGGGCGTACAGGAGGGCTCTGACTGGGAGGGCCCCTCTCACTGCCAGCCATGCGAGGTCTTGGTGCCTGTTGGTTAGATCTGGCGATGAGGCATTTTGCCAGATGAACTGGAAAGTCAGCTCAGGGAACCACCCCACTGTGTCCATCACGTCCTTCTCCTGCAGTGCCTGCAGGACACTACGTGCCGACCACTGCCTGATGGCCCTGTGGTCAAAGGCGTTCTCCTGGAAGAACTTTGCTACGTAGGACAGGTATGCCGGCAACGACCAGCTGACTGGGACGTTGCGCGGGAGTGGGGCCAGACCCATCCTTCGTAGCCAGGGCGACAAGTAGAACCTGGGCACATAGTGATACTTGGTGCCCACATACCTGGGCTCTATACACAACCTGATGCAGCCACATACGAAGCTGGCCATCAGGGTGAGGGCGACATTGGGGACGTTCTTGCCCCTGTTGTCCAGGGACTTGTGCACGGCGGTCCATCTCACCCGCTCCATCTTGGATCCCCAGACGAATCTGAAGACAGCCCGGGTGATTTCCGAGCTGTAGGAGCAGGGGACGGGCCAGACCTGCACCAAGTACAGCAGCCCTGAGAGCACCTCACACCTGATGACCAGGTTCTTGCCCGTTATCGACAGGGAGCGCCCTCCCCACAGACCCAGTTTCTGTTTCACCTTGGCAGTCCGCTCCTGCCAGTTCTTGTTGCACGCCTCCGCCCCTCCGAACCAGATCCCCAACACCTTCACGTGGTCAGACCTGATGGTGAAGGGGAGCTGGATCGGTTGGGCCAGTTGCAGAAGAGCATGGCTTCGCTCTTCGTGCGGTTGACCCTGGCCCCCGACGCTAGCTCGAACTGTTCGCAGGTGCCAATCAACCTGCGAACTGACCTCGGATCAGAGCAGAAGACGGTGACGTCGTCCATGTACAGGGAGGTTTTCACTTGGGTCCCTCCACTGCCTGGCAGCGTCACCCTTCTTATGCCCTCATCCCTCCTGATGGCTTCCGCAAAGGGTTCAATGCAGCAGACAAACAAGACAGGGGAGAGGGGACAGCCCTGCCTGACTCCAGACCTGATGGGGAAGCTGTCTGTTTGCCTTACCAAGATGTTACACATTGCTGGGCTCTGATGCTTTGGATTCAAGGTTCGTTCGGAAGTCAAGAAAGAGGCGTAACAGCTGTTGCATCATGGTCACTTTATTAAGTGCTAATGAAACAAAGAGGATTGAAAATGGAGAGTGGCAGAAGTCTAGAAACAAAAAAAAAGATGATGCGCAAATGCCCTCAGCTCTTCTTATACCATAGATAAGAGATAATCTATTCAAATTTGTAGATAAGAATTAACCTATCAGATAGCCACTATTCAAATAATGTAATATCAAAGAAGCTTCCAGAATAATACAAAGAATTGTAACTACTAGGGACGCACTGAACAAGTGCATGTGCATAGATTCCTCTGTTACATACTATGTCGTATGACATGGGTGATTGTGGTCTTTCCATGACCGTGACTGTTCTTGGCGGATTATTCTTCTGATCAGTGTCTTTACAAAATTGGTAACCCCAGCCATTATCATACTCTTCAGAGATTATCTGCCTGGTGTCAGTGGTCACATAACCAGGACTTATGATGTGAACCAGCTGCCAAATGATCCACCACCTGCTCCCATAACTTCATGTGATCGGGGGGGGGGGGGCGCTAAGTAGGTGCTAGACAAAGCCCAAGGGTGACCTGCAGGCTAGTAGAGGGAAGACCATGGTAGACTGCTTGAAGCTGAACATAATTATAATTTCAGACTACTTGTATTATGTAGGAATTTGGTGAAACAAAAAAATTAACGTTACTTGATATAATGCATTTAATTGCATAATGGTGCTGATGCTTTGCAAAAGTTCAACTAAGCTAAAAACGTTTAGCTGATGATTTTTGTTCATCCTCAGCATCTGACACTTCTCGTTTCAGTGTCAACCAATCATTTGCCAGCATCGATTGATTCCAGTTTCCCAGATACTGTTTCTCCATGACTGCAACGTCCTGGGGAAACCTTCCACTGACAACTCCAAGATTTGCAGGGAAGAAGTCTAAATGGGAATGCAGAAAATAAACCTTTAGTGACATATTGCTCTTCATGGTTTTGTATGTTTGAAGCATATTGTCAACCAGCTGTACTTGCCAAGATTTTCAACAACACCCTAAATGCCTCCATGCAATTTTCTCCAGTCCCACTAAAAGCTCTTGATGTGCCTGTCATTGATGACCTGTTTAATTTGTAGACCAACTAAAATGACTTCCTTAATCTTGGCGTTAATTATTCTGACTTGAATTATGAATTGAAATAACAAATATTGGAGATTCAAAAATATTGTGTGATAGGGAAATTTCATAGTGATTTTCATGATCAACAGCTCAAAATCCATATAGTACACCCAAAAGTATTCAGGAAACAAAATCTTTATTGTCCAGTGTAATTAGCATTAATTCCATCAAGGTCAAATTTAACACAACACAAAGTCACATTAATGTGGTTTCCATCTGCAAAGCACTAGAAAAAAGTGGTGTTGCTCGCACTTGTAGTCCTTTGTATTTTGTGAGAAAATAAATTTTCTGTGTAAAAATCCACATTTAACAATTTGTCATTCTTAAAAGTATCAAAAAATGTTTTCAGTTTAAAGTAAATGTACTATTAAATTTACGTTGAACGTTATACTACCCTGAGGTTCATTTTCTTGCAGACATTTACAGTAGAACAAAGAAATACAACAGAAAAACTGCAAAAACTGACAAACTGTGCAAAAGACAAGCTGTGCAAATACAGAAATATCACATATAATAATAATAAATAAATATTACTAATAGTAAATAAATACTGTAGAATATTTTCAATACAATGGATAAAAACATTGCTTAAAATTATGTACAGTAGTACTTGCTGATGGCAGATTTTGTTTCCAATTATATTATGCAAATGATTGTGAGCAGAAGCTCAGTGGAAACAACATATTCCATCAAATGGATGCATCCAGTATTAGAATGAGGTGAATATGTACAAGCAGAAGATTTACGTTCCTAATTTTCAATGTAGACCCGCCATTGAGGACATATATACAGAAAGATGCTGGAAAAGGCCAGTAACATCATCAAATGGATGCATCCAGTATTAGAATGAGGTGAATATGTACAAGCAGAAGATTTACGTTCCTAATTTTCAATGTAGACCCGCCATTGAGGACATATATACAGAAAGGTGCTGGAAAAGGGCCAGTAACATCATGGGGGATCCCACCTATCCCATTCATGGACTGTTTGTCCCACTCCCATCAGGGAGGAGGCTGTGTAGCATCCATGGCAAGACTACCAGACTCAAAAACAGTTCCTTTCCCCAGCACTTCCCTCTAACCCACCCTTCCACAATGTTATAATTTCCAGTCAGTCACCTCATGTACAGACACTCCTGTGCCTAATGTCACTTTACAGACATAAAATCAATCTATGTATATAAGCTGCCTAATGTATTTATAATGATTTTGTTTCTTTATCAATGTGCTCTTTATCTTATTGTGTATTTTTGTGCTGCATCTGATCCTGAGTAACAATTATTTCATTCTCCTTTACACTTGTGTACTGGACATGACATTAAACATTAAACAATCTTGAAACAATCTAGAAACAATAACACCTTTGTAAATTGTTTCACAAGGATATAATGCTGGCTTTAATAGTGTTGATGCCTACCCCAATAAGCTAACAAAGACCAAGATATCTATAGCAGTTTGTAAGATTAAATGAGATTTAAACTCATAGTGCTTTTGATTTCTCCACTCTCAAGCCAAGATCAATATGTGAATAATCAATATTGTACAAAAAAACATTTTATATTTATGAGCTATCTGACCAATGATGCCTATTAGCTAGTTTCTAAAAGAAATGGCATTTTTTTATACTAACAGGCCCATGAATAAACATGACATTCTGCAGATGCTGGAAATGCAGAGCAGCATGTAGAAAATACAGGAGGAACTCAGCAGGTCAGGCAACATCTAAGGAAGTGAATAAGCAGCCACCATTTCAGGTCAAGACCCTTCATCCGGACTTAAAGGAAGTTAGGGGGAGTTTACTGATAACCATGTATTACCTTCAAGAAAATGGACACTGCATCCACAGGATTTTGCAACTGCGAATCTCCAATGGGATAGCAAGTGCAGAGAATTTAATCCTAGGATAAAGACAGAGCGTTAAGTTCTGGTTGCTTCATTATAGGAAAAATGTGGAAGATTTAGAAAGGGTACAGAGGAGATTTATTGAGATGCTGTCTGAATTAGAGAGCATGTCTTATGCGGATAAGCTGAGTGAAAGAAGGCCTTTCTCTGTGAAGTGGAGGAGGATGGGAGTTGACTTGATGGAAGTGTACAAAGGTGATGAGACATACAGTAAATCAAATGGGCAGACAGAGATTTTTTTTCCCAGGGTGGAAATAGCTATTATGAGGAGAGGCATAACTTTAATGTGTTTGAAGAGTGGGCATGCAGGTACAGCAGGCGGTGAAAAAGGCGATTCGAGTACAGGAGCAGGGAGGTACTACTGCAGTTGTACAAGGCCTTGGTGAGACCACACCTGGAGTATTGTGTGCAGTTTTGGTCCCCTAATCTGAGGAAAGACATCTTTGCCATAGAGGGAGTACAAAGAAGGTTCACCAGATTGATTCCTGGGATGGCAGGACTTTCATATGAAGAAAGACTGGATGAACTGGGCTTGTACTCGTTGGAATTTAGAAGATTGAGGGGGATCTGATTGAAACGTATAAGATCCTAAAGGGATTGGACAGGCTAGATGCAGGAAGATTGTTCCCGATGTTGGGGAAGTCCAGAACGAGGGGTCACAGTTTGAGGATAGAGGGGAAGCCTTTTAGGACCAAGATTAGGAAAAACTTCTTCACACAGAGAGTGGTGAATCTGTGGAATTCTCTGCCACAGGAAACTGTTGAGGCCAGTTCATTGGCTATGTTTAAGAGGGAGTTAGATATGGCCCTTGTGGCTACAGGGGTCAGGGGGTATGGAGGGAAGGCTGGTGCAGGGTTCTGAGTTGGATGATCAGCCATGATCATAATAAATGGCGGTGCAGGCTCGAAGGGCCGAATGGCCTACTCCTGCACCTATTTTCTATGTTTCTATGTTTCTATGATATCAGAAGTAGTATTTTTGCAGGGGTTTCTTAAGGTTGTCATCATCGGAGATTGGGGGTGGGGATAAGCTCCCACTACTTAATAAATGCTGCTAATGGCATACGTCTCAAATAGCCTCTGACAACCAAGTCCAGCTCCCAGCCTTCATGTGCAGGAGAAGTGGCAAAGGCGGGTTATTGGCACCTTCAAACTCGTCACTTAGGATAGTTGAGGCTCTTCATCTAGGAGAAGGAAAACTCTGATCTCAAACCTTCACTGCCTTGTGGGTATACCTGCTCATTGGGAAGGCTTCATGAATAAATCCTGTGGAAAAATCTGGAGTTGCAGTCCCTAAGGCAGTCCTACATTGAGTTCAATATTGACTGCCAACTCCTGTGATGCTGCTGGTGCCAGACTATATTGGTCTTTGCTGTTCCTTTGGATTCATCAGTTACATGGAGTGGGGGAGCCTGCAACAGGGGCAACAGCTTGCTGTCCATATCGTAACGCCCTGGCTTGCATACTGGCTTGTGGATTGATCTTGCCATAGAAAATGTAGAAAACCTGCAGCATAATACAGGCCTTTTGGCCCACAATGCTGTGCTGAACATGTACTTACTTAGAAATTACTTAGGGTTACCCATAGCCCTCTATTTTTCTAAGCTCCATGTACCTATCCAGGAGTCTCTTAAAAGACCCTATCATTTCCACCTCCACCACCGTCACCGGCAGCCCATTCCATGCACTCACCACTCTGCGTAAAAAACTTATCCCTGACATCTCCTCTGTACCTACTTCCAAGCACCTTAAAACTGTGCCCTCTCATGTTAGCTATTTCAGCCCTGGGGAAAAGCCTCTGACTATCCACATGATCAACGCCTCTCATCATCTTATACACTTCTATCAGGTCACCTCTCATCCTCCGTTGCTCCAAGGAGAAAAGGCCGAGTTCACTCAACCAAGCGAAGATAACAACATCCATGGTTGGCCCTGACTAAGGGAGGCCAGCCTATGTTTACAGATCGGTAGGTACATGAAACGTACTGCCAGGGGAGGTGGTAGAGGCAGATACATTATGCCTTGTAAGAGACTCTTAGACAGGCGCATGAATGAAAGACAAATAGAGGGTTAGAAAGAAGGGAAGGGATTGATTGATCTTGGAGTAGGTTAAAGATTTGGCCAAAGGGCCTGTACTGTGCTGTGCAGTTCTCTGTTTAAACATAAAATAACCCAGACATCATTAGGGTCAGGCTGGATCAGGATGCTATGGTTTCTGATGGCCACCTCAATAACCTCCACATATGAGCTGCTGAATTGCAAAGTAGTTTTGCTGAGTAACAGAAGATAAGCAGTAGAATCAGGAGAAAGTCCTGGTTTACCGTTCAGTAATCTCACATCAAAAATCAGAATCAGATTTAATATCACTGACATATGTCGTGAAATTTGTCATCTTGCAGTATATAATAACAGAAACTGCAAAATGCAGTAGGTATATTTGTCTTTAAAAAGTGAAATAAGTAGTGCAAAAAGAGAAAAAAAAAGTGAGGTAGTGTTTATGGGTTCAATGTCCATTTAGAAATTGTATGGCAGAGGGGAAGAAGCAGTTCCTGAATCATTGAGTTTGTGCCTTCTGGCTCCTTTAGGTCCCTGATGGTAGTAATGAGAAGAGGACGTGTCCTGGGTGATCGGGTTCTTAATGATGGATGCTGCCTTTTTGAGGCATTGCTCCTTGAAGATGTCCTGGATGTGGCGAATCTAGTGGCCATGATGGAGCTGACTGAGTTCACAAATTTCTGCAGCTTATTTTGATCGTGTGCTGTGCACCCATTCCCCACCACCCCCCATAAAACATGGAGATGCAGCCAGTTAGAATGCTCTCCATGGTACAACTGTAAAAATTTGCGAGTATGACTTTGGTGACATACCGTCTCCTCAAACTCCTAACAAAATATAGCTGCCTTTGTGCCTTTATTGTAGCTACATCAATATGTTCGGCCTGGGATAGGTCCTCAGAGATATTGACAACCCAGTGGATCTGGGGGCAGGAGAGCCAGCCCCCACTTCCACTTCCCCGACTCTTCCTACAATCTGATTCTTTTTAGGTTAAAAATCCTTTTAGATCAAGATCATTCTTAAATGTATTCAATGAATCAGCCTCCACATCTCTCCAAGGTAGAGAATTCCCAAGACATACAACCCTCTTAAGGAAGAAATTCCTTTTCACCTCATGGATCTTTATTCTGAAACACTATCTTTTACTTACAGATTTCCACACAAGGAGAAAAATACTTAAACAACAGGAATTCTGCAGATGCTGGAAATTCAAGCAACACACATCAAAGTTGCTGGTAAACGCAGCAGGCCAGACAGCATCTCTAGGAAGAGGTACAGTCGACGTTTCAGGCCGAGACCCTTCGTCAGGAGTCCTGACGAAGGGTCTTGGCCTGAAACGTCGACTGTACCTCTTCCTAGAGAAAAATACTTATAGCTTTTACTTTACCAGTGTAACTCAGAAACAGAACGTGAACAACCAGGTTTTAAATACTGTCTGAATATTGAACAATAGACTGTCAGATGGATGATTTTACCAATATGTCTGTTGGGGAGAAGAGGAGAAGATGGTGGCACGACGCAACACGTGCGGCCGCTCCGAAATGATATTGTATTTGTAAGTAGGGGCTGTGCACAATCTTGATTTGATGGAGACAGATGTGAGAAGCATGGAGGAACATCTGGAGAAATTTCTGGAATGCCTGCTTCGCTGCCGCTGCTACTGTGCGATTGAGAATCTCCGGAGGGAAGGCCACAGATCCTCGGCTTTGCCTATTGCCGGGGCTGGGGCCGGGGTCGAAGCGCTCGGCAGAGATGGTGCTCGGTGCTCGGTGTCGGAGGGCTAGTCGAAGGCTGGAAGTTTTTGGATGGACTCAAGAGTAGGCTGTGGTCGGGTGCTTCCAGGGTGTTGCATCGGCAAGTTTGCGGTGCTAGAAGCTCATGGCAGGGAGAGTTTTTCTTCCTTCTACCATCTGCGTGAGATGATGGGACTTTTGAGAGACTTTCAGATTTTTTTTACCATGCCCATGGTCTGTTCTTTATCAAATTACAATATTGCTTTGCACTGTTGTAACTATATGTTATAATTATATGGTTTTAGTCAGTTTTTCAGTCTTGGTTTGTCTTGTGTTTCCGTGATAACATTCTGGAGGAACATTGTATCATTTCTTAATGCATGCATTACTAAACGACAATAAAAGAGGACTGCGTGTCCTCATAATCTAATCTAATCTAATCTAATTCTGTAGCACTGATGATAACATTAACTGCATAGGGGAAGGTTAACTTTCATTAGGAGTTTGAGGAAATTTGGTATGTCACCAAAGACTTCTGCAAATTTCTGCAGGTGTACTGTGGAAAACATTCAAACTGGCCTCATCACCGCCAAGAATGCTGGGCCACTGGATAGGATCGGAAAAAGTTCCAGAAAGTTGAAAACCCAGCCATCTCCATCATGGACACTAGCTTCTCCAGCATCAAAACCCCTTTAAAACACCTTCAAAAGGCAATGCCTCACAAAGGCTGCATCCATTATTAAGGACCCCCATCACCCAGGACCTGCCTCTTTTTTATTTCCACTATAAAGGAGTGGGTACAAGAGACTGAAGACAGTCACTCAAGTCTTAGGAACAGTTTTTTCCTTTCATCCATCAGAATTCTGAATGGACAACGAGCTTATATACACGAGAAAGTCTGCAGATGATGGAAATCCAAAACAACAGGCATGAAATGCTGGAGAAACTCAGCAGATCAGGCAGCATCTATGGACAGTCAAAGTTTCAGGCTAAGACACTTCTTCAGGACTGCAATGGATGGGGCGAAGATGCCAGAATAACTGATGGTTGGAGGGAAAGATGATAGCTAGAATGTGATAGGTGAAATCAAGTGGGTGGCAAAGGTAAAGGGCTGGAGAGGACTGAATCTGATAGGAGAGGAAAGTGGATCATAGAAGAAAAAGGAGGTGGGAATCCAGGAGGAATTGACAGGCAGGTGAGAAGAGGTGGGACACCAGAGTGGGGAATAGAAGAAAGAGGGGGGAGGAGGGCAATTTTTTTACCAGAAGGAGAAATTGATATGCATCCCATCAGGTTGAAGGCTATCCAGGCAGAATATAGGGTGTTGCTCCTCCACTGTGAGGGTGGCCTCATCTTGGCACAAGCAAGGCCGTGGACTGGCATATCGGAATAGGAATGGGAATCAGAATTAAAATGTATGGTCACTAGCGAAGTTCCACTTTCGGCAGTTGGAGCAGAGGTGATCGACAAAGCAATAGTCAAATTTACAGAGGAGGCTGCATTGGGAGCACCAGACACAATAAGCGGCCCCAGCAGGTTTGCAGGTGAAGTGTTGCCTTGCCTGGAAGGATTGCTTGGGGCCCAGAATGGAGATGAGGAAGGGGGTGATTGGCCACTTGTAATGATAAGTACCTATAAAGAACCCATGTACAGTAGCTCACTTTTTTTTTCTTTTTTGCTCTTTTTTGGATTACTTATTCGATTATATATTTATATTTTATTATTATGTACTGTACTGCACTGTACACATGCCAGTGATATTAACCCTGACTCTGATTCTGATTGTGAAGGCTTGGTGACGGTAGCTTGTTAGTGTGTGAATTATATTGTTTTAGACGGGAAGATGTGAATCATTTAGAAGAATGTGGGAGATCTCATTGAAACCTACCGAATGTTGAAAAGACTAGATAAGGTGAATGTGGCGAGGATGTTTCCTATGCTGGGGGTAGCCAGCACTAGAGGGCACAGCCTCAAAACTGAAGGGCGACCTTTTAGAACAGATGTAAGGAGGATTTTTTAGCCAGGGAGTATTAAATTGCTGGAACGTTCTGCTACAGACTGTGGTGGAGGCCAAGTCCATCCATATACTTAAGGCGGAAATTGATCGTTTTCTGATCAGTCACGGCCTAATTCTGCTCCTATGTTTTATGGTCTTACTGCATCTCCAGCATTGTTATCCAGCGGTCCGAAATCCACTCCTGCTTTTCCTTTACACTTTATGTACCTGAAGAAACTTTTGGCATTCTCTTTAATATTATTTGACCATACGACCATTATTGGTCAGCCTCCTTTTATATTCCACCATTACATTAACGACTTTTTTAGTTGTCTTTTGTTGGATTTTAAAAGCTTCCCAATCCTCTGGCTTCCCACTAATTTTTTCTTTATTATATGCTCTCCCTTCGGCTTTTATGTTGGCTTCTCTTGTTAGCCATGGTGGTGTTACCTTGGCTTAGAATACTTATTCCTCTTTCAGATGTATATGTCCAGTGCCTTCTGAATTGCTTCCAGAAATTCCAGCTATCGCTGCTCTGCTGTCATCCCTGCCAGTGTTCTTTTCCAATCAATTCTCACCAACTCCTCTCTCATGCCTCTGTAATTCCTTTTACTCCACTGTAATACTGATACATCTGACTTTAGCTTCTCCTTCTCAAATTACAGTGTCACTTTGATCCTAAGCATTCCTTTACCTTAAGCTCTCTAATCAATTCCAGTTCATTGCATAGCATCCAATCCATTGTAACTGGCTGCATCACTGCCTGATATTCTGGGTGGAAGGTGGGTTACCACATAGGATCGAAATAAACTTCAGAGAGTTGTAAGCTTAGTCAAGGTAGAACATACAGGGTTAATGGTAAGGCACTGAGGAGTGCAGTGGAACAGAGGGATCTGGGAATACAGATACAAAATTCCCTAAAAGTGGCGTCACAGGTAGATAGGGTCGTAAAGAGAGTTTTTGGTACTTTGGCCTTAACTAATCAAAGTATTGAGTATAAGAGCTGGAATGTTATGATGAGGTTGTATAAGGCATTGGTGAGGCCGAATCTGGAGTATTGTATTCAGTTTTGGTCACCAAATTACAGGAAGGATATAAATAAGGTTGAAAGAGTGCAGAGAAGGTTTACAAGGATGTTGCCGGGACTTGAGAAACTCAATTACAGAGAAATGTTGAATAGGTTAGGACTTTATTCCCTGGAGCGTAGAAGAATGAGGGGAGATTTGATAGAGGTATATAAAATTATGATGGGTATAGATAGAGTGAATTCAAGCAGGCTTTTTCCACTGAGGCAAGGGGAGAAAAAAACCAGAGGACATGGGTTAAGGGTGAGAGGGAAAAGTTTAAAGGGAACATTGGGGAGGGGGCTTCTTCACACAGAGAGTGGTGGGAGTATGGAATGAGCTGCCAGATGAGGTGGTAAATGCAGGTTCTTTTTTAACATTTAAGAATAAATTGGACAGATACATGGATGGGAGGTGTATGGAGGGATATGGTCTGTGTGCAGGTCAGTGGGACTAAGCAGAAAATAGTTCGGCACAGCCAAGAAGGGCCAAAAAGTTTTGTTTCTGTGCTGTAGTTTTTCTATGGTTTGTATGGTTTTCTAATTCCATCATGGACACTAGCTTCCATAGTATCCAGGACATCTTCAAGGAGCGATGTCTGAAGAAGGTAACGTCCATCATTAAGAAACCCCATCACTCAGGACATGCCTTGTTGTCTTTGCTGCCATCAGGAAGGAGGAGCAGGAGCCTGAGGCACACTCAATGATTCAGGAACAACTTCTTCCCCTCTGCTATCAGATTTCTGAATGGACAATGAACCCAGAAACACTAACTCACTACATTTTTGTTTCTATTTTTGCATTTCTTATTTAATTTAATTTAACTTAACAATTTACAATAAATACCTGCATTTACTGAAATTCATGTTTTACTCTATTGTTATGTATTGTATTCTAACACAAAATAATCTGCAGATGCCGTTGTCAAAGGAACACTCACAATGCGCTGGAGGAACTCAGCAGGCCAGTCAGCATCAGTTGAAAAGATTAGTCGATGTTTCAGGTCGAAACCCTTCGTCAGGACTGAGGGAAGAACTTTGGGGAGGGTTTGAAGAATGCTGGTAGTTGAAAAAAACAGTAATTTTAAAGACAAAGGGGTGGGGGAGGGGAAGCAGGGAGGTGATTGGCAGGAGAACAATGCGCAGTAGTAGAAGGAGGTGATGTGAAATAGGGATAGAGGAAGGGAGGGGGAGGGAATTACTGGAAGTCAGAGAATTCTATATTCATACCAAGGGGCTGGAGACTACCTAGACGGTATATGAGGTGTTGCTCCTCCAACCTAAGTTTAGCCTCATCATGGCAGTAGAGGAGGCCATGTATGGACGTATCTGAATGGGAATGGGAAGCAGAGTTGAAGTGGGTGGCTACCGGGAGATCCTGTCTGTTGTGGCGGACGGAGTGGAGGTGCTCGACGAAGCGGTCCCAAATAGTTCCACCTCCTTCTACTATTGTTCTCCTGCCAATCACCTCCCTGCTTCCCCTCCCTGACCCCTTTGTCTTTCAAATTACTGTTTTTTCCAACTACCAGCATTCTTCAAACCCTCCCCAAAGTTCTTCCTTCAGTCCTGACGAAGGGTTTCAGCCCGAAACATTGATTAACCTTTTCAACTGATGCTGACGGACCTGCTGAGTTCCTCCAATGTATTGCATTCTACTCCTTCCTGAAAGACAAATTTCATGGCATATGCTGGTGATATTAAACCTGATTCTCTGAGCTGACTGATGTTTCCTATAGTGAGGGAGTCTAGGAGCAGACAGCACAATCTCAGGATAGAGGAACATTCATTTAAAAAAAGAGGTGAGCAAGGATTTGTGGGATCATATGAAATCACTAGAGACAGGATATTATGGGATAACAAACAAAATATTGGAACAACATCAAAATGCTTCAGGACCTCAGCAATTCAGGCAGCATCTGTGGAAATGAATAAACAGTTGACATTTTAGGCTGAGACACTTCATCAGGACTTAAGTGGAAGGGGGAAGAAGCCAGAATAGGAAAGTGGGGGGAAGAGAAAGAGGACAAACTAAAGGTGATTGGTGAAACCAGGAGAGAGGGGAGGGAAGGTGATAGGTGGAAAAGGTAAAGGGTTAGAAAAGAAGGAATCTGATAGGAGAGGAGAGTGGACCATTGGAAAAAGGAAAGGGAGGAGGGGCACCAGGGGGAGGAGAAGAGGTAAGAGATTAAAGTAGGGAATCGAAGAAAAGGGGTGGGGGAGAGGAAAAGAAATGAAGAGAAAAAATTACCAGAAGGAGAAATCAATGTTCATGCCAACAAACTGGGAGATCTGAAACACTGGTGGAACTCAATGGGTCAGAAGTATCTGTGGAGGAAATTGACTGATTATGTTTCTGGTTGAGACTCTTCATCAGTCCAGATCCAAAACATCTGTTGTCCATTTCTCCCAATAGATGATGCCTGACCCACTGAATTCCTCCAGCAACCTTGTTTATTGCTTGATCAACAGACAAATTAACAAATGGGGCAGGAAATTGTCTTTTGCACATTGGTTGCTTGGCTGCCTCTGTCATTATGGTTTTTTTTATTGATTCTATTGTATTTCTTTCTATTTACTATGAATACCCACAAGAAAATGAAAATGAATCATATATGCACTTTGATAATAAGTTTACCGTGAACATTGAATGTAATGGACAAGCAGGGAGTTTGTGAGAACTTCTGTGGTTATGCTGGGCTCCTGTGCTATCGCAGAAACTGGACATGACGCAATACCAATGCTGTTCCTCCATTCGGAATAGTCATGTATCAGGGATTCCCATGCGTCACTGAGAAGATTGCTTTCTTTCAAAGAGGTTTCAAGTACAGTTATGATATTTTACTTCAGTAAAGATATAAGATTGACCTCAGTGTTGGAGATGCTGTTCTGTGAGAGGACACTGACTTGAGTCACTTATCCTTCCTGTGGCAACAGAAGGTGCAGAGATAGATCCAAAATAGTTAACCCACTGTCTTGATGCTGAGATTTTTCGTGCAGTGACAGGGATGTCTAAGACTATTACACACCAGGTCTGCTGTGTAAACTTTATATGTGTGCATGTACATACTATTCACCTTCCTACCTCAGTTCTCATTTCCACCAAGCCTTTGCTCTCTAAGCCACTTCTGACTGAAACCCCTTATCCCTGATGCTTCCAACAGTAGAAGGACCAAAAGGGCCAGTAACATCATGAAGGATCCCATCCACCTTGCTCAAGGACTGTTTTTTTTTCCCCCCCCATGCCTGTCAGGGACTGAAAGACTGTTCCTTTCCCCAGGCAGTAAGGCTGATCAACACCTCCACCCACTAACCCACCCCACCATCGCCACTTTCTCATTTCCACAGCAATTATGTTGCAGATTTGTAAAAATTCATCTCGGCCATGTCTAGAGTATTGCATACAGTTCTGGTCGCACATTGTAGGAAGGATGTTGAGGATTTGGAGAGGGTGAAGAAGAGGTTTATCAGGATGTTGCCTGGATTAGGGGGCATGTGCTGTCACGAGAGGCAGGACAATCTCAGGTTGTTTTCTCCGGAGCACTGCAAACTGAGGAGAGATCTGATAAAGGATTATTATAAGAGTATTATTATTATTATTATTATTTTATTATTATTATTATTATTACTACTACTACAAGATAGAGTAGACAATATCTTTTTCCTAAGGTTGAAATGTCTCATACCTGAGGGCATGCATTCAAGGTAAGCGGGTGAATTTCAAAGGAGATGGGAGGGGCAAGGTCTTTTTTTACACAGACTGTGGTGGGTGCTTGGAACGTGGGGTGGTGGTAGATACAGAAAAGATACAGACTTTTAAGGGACGTTTAGATAGGCTCATAAATGTGAGGAAAATATGAACATTGTGTAGGCAAAAGGGATAAGTCTAGTTAGCTATTTGATTACTAATTTAATTGGTTTGGCAAAACATTGTGGGCCAAAGGGGCTGTTCTTGTGCTGTACAATTCTATGTTCTATGACTTATGTTCTAACATTTAGACTTGGAAACAATTATTTACCTTTACCATATCTACCAATGGCTTCTTCCAAAGCCAGAGACTCTCAGTGGAGCTCAATCATATAAAGGCTCCTAAGCATGAACACACACAATGAACTGTAAGAAACAATGGCGTTTTGAAGCATGGAAAATATCTCAGCTATACAAGTTGCAGAGGCCCTTAGTTGATTGTAGACCAATTGTCAGTGTCAGTACAGACATAAGGTGATGTATAACTTGATTGCAATAAAAGTCATTTTTCAGTTTAATCAAAATTCTAATGAAGGGTTGTGCTGCTCACTCAACAGAATGAATGGTTCATTTAACACAAATTACATTTGAAAGTGTAATTATTTGAAGAACTCTTAAAAAAGTGAATTGTTAGGTAAGTGAGCAAGATTCTTCATCTAGTCTTCAAGCTCTGGACTCCCATCAAGTCCCTTCAGGTCATTTATAATTCCAGTCCTGTTGTGGAAAATGCAATTAATTTTATTTTATTGTGCATTAGATTTGATTTGATTATGATTTGGTATTATAGATAGAAATACATTGGGACACCACAGGTCCCATTTGAATTAATACGATCATTTTATGAATAGAAAGGCTAGACTCATCTTTATCGAGTATGCAACATCATGAGAGTGTTTGGAATTGTTACATCGGCATATTAATTATCTAGTGTGCTGGGGACAGAGGGAAAGTAAGAATAGGGAAGGGGAAGGAGAAAAATAGACAATGAAGCTGAGAAAATCTGAGAGAAATAGGAGGCACTGAGTGAGAATGAGAATAGAGATATGTTAGAAGAGATGCAAGATGTGCTAGGAGGAGGGAATTGAGGAGGTCAAGATTCAAAATTAAAAGCACAATAAGAACACAATAATAATAAAAAGCACAATAAATATAAACACTGTGATGAGCCCCGTGGGCCTCTGCAGCATGCCAAAGAGCATTCGGCTTCTTGGTTTCTCAAGCAATGTATTTACTAATTGTTGTCTTAACTAGAGTTTATGTTCTCTGTTTAACCTTGTCAGGTTAATTCTGACTGGCATGGGTTTTCAGCTTACTTTAGTGTGTGTGTATGTGTGTGTGTGTGTGTGTGTGTGTTTCATTTCATTTCGAGAATGATTCATCTCATGGTGTTGCTCGGTCAAACTACAGAAGCTCTTTTGCAGTTCCGATGAATAAACCCTTGTTTCTGTCTCAAAGTGGGAGTTTGTTGTTCCTCCGCGCCTTGGCTCAGTCATCTCTCAGCACACATTGTGTGACAAATACATAACCTTCTAAACATAGATCGAGTTTATGTCTGTAAAGTGACGGTAGGCATTTGTGATATTTACTGAAATCACAACCAGAATGATAAGGCCCAAGAAAGTGGGAGGGAATCCACATTGTTCTATTTTCTGCTACTCAAACTGAAGAAATATTGAGATATTATCTTAGCTGTCAACAAAATTTATGGCCCTCTCTCTCCAAACTGTAAATACTCCATGTAATCAGATGTTTGAGTTTGATGGTTGAGCAGTAAGAATGTGTTAGAGGCCAGTTTCTGACTACTGCATTGCAAATCTGCTGGTACTGGGAGTCAATGTTATAGCAGGTAGGGTCCCTTTATTACCCGTGATGTGGCTCCAAGTTTTGTTGGGCAAATTGCCCAGTGAAATGCCTATAACTTGAACAGGAGGGAGCCCAGATATATGTAATTACATATGAATAAATCAATAATTGGTATACTCTGCTTTAAAAACCAGAGGCTTCAAAGAAATATTGTTCACATTATTAACCAATTAAAATGAATCCCCTGGATAAAGAAAACCTATGGAAATCCCTGTGTAGCACACACAACATGCTGGAGGAACTCAACCAGTCAGGCAGCTTTTATGGAAAAAACAGATGACATTTGAGATACTTCTTCAGGACTGAAAAGGGAGGGGGAAGATGTCTGAATAAAAAGGTAGAGGAGAGGAAGGACAATAGATAGAAGGTGATAAGTGAAGCCAGGTGAGTGGGAAAGGTAAAGGGCTGGAGATGAAGGAATCTGATAGGAGAAGAGAGTGGACTATGAGTTCCAGGGAAAGGTGATGGGCAGATGAGAAAAGGTAAAAAGAGTGGGGAAAAGAAGAGGGGGAAGGAGAAAATTACTGGAAAGAAAAATCAATATTCATCCCATCAAGTTGGAGGGTACCCAGACAGAATAAAGGTGTTGCTCCTCCACTCTAAGGGTGGTCTCATCTTGGCACACAGGCAGGCCATGGACGACATATTGGAATGAGAATGGGAATTCAAATGTTTGGCCACTGGAAAACTCTGGAGCCAAATCCCTGTGTGCTGGATCAAGTAGCTGTGATTGAACTTGTTTGATGTTCTTTCTATTTTCAAACCAATACACTGGGCCTAGCCAAAACAAGCCAGGAAAATAGCCTTTTATTTGCAGCCACACTGAACCCTATCTCCTTGTCAGGGGTAATTCTCTTTTCGTGCTGCTTATATGTGCAAAGTAAATCTGCAGTCACAACATCCTTGCAATGAACTGACAGTTGTTTCCTTTGGACTGAACTATCTTAACTTCCCACCTTTTCTCTCTCATGGCGTTACAGGCTGACATGACAGCAGGGCTCCAGAGAGCATTCTGCTGGTGACAAATTGGACATGCCACATTCTTCCACTTGCCGTGTCTTCATCAGCATGCTGCCTGTCTGCTCCGCTCCAGTGCTGTCTGAAGCAGCAGGAGCAGTCAGTCTCTAACTGCCGATTAGGGCTGTCTCGGTGACATCATGTTGCACTGAACACTTCGTGTGCTTCCCGCTTCCTCTGCTAGTTACATTATCAGCCCCCTGCGCTGTCACAGGAAAGCAGCAACCATCATCAAAGACCCCATCCACTCAGACCATGCTCTCTTCTCACTGCTGCCATCAGGAATGAGCTGCAGGAGCCTCAGGACCCACACCTCCAGGTTCAGGAACAGTTACTACCCCTCAAACATCGGGCTTCTGAACCAGAGGGGATAACTTCACTCACCCCAACACTGAACTCATCCCACAACCTATGCACTCACTTTCAAGGACTCCTTCTTCTTATGCTCTCAATATTTATTACTTCTTTATTATTATCATTGTTGTAATGCCCTGGTTCCCATCTTTACTGTTATGCTGCAGGTATTATTATTTTGTTCATTTTTTCTTTTTAGATTTGCATTTTGGTTGTTTGACCATTTTGTTTTCAGTAGTTTCCCATTGATTCTATTGTGTTTCTTTGTATTTACTGTGAATGCCCACAAGAAAATGAGTCTCAGGCTTATGCATGGTGACAAATATATACTTTGATAATAAAGTTATTTTGAACTTTGAACTTCAATGATAGAACATGCAATGTTGCAAATGACTGGAAAAGGAGAAAAGACACCATGGACAATCAATCGTCAGGTGTTCTCTCTCACTTGAGAAGCTACTGATGGGGTTTGAACATTGCTAACTCATGCCTGGAGTACAGATGGCTCTGGAGCAGATTTTGTTGGTGATCATTGGTGAAGGAATAGCACTTCCTGCTTATCCTGTTGATGGCTCCAGGCTTAATTTGCTGTGTTGAGGATGGGGTTTGAATGAGTAGAGCAAGGGTCTTAACCCTGTCTGACAGAAGAATCCTCTTTGACACTCAGAGTGAAAAATTGGTTTGGTAATGCCTGTTTTTTGGTGCTTTCACTATTACATTAAAGTATGGCATTGTGCTTTCAAACTAGTCATAGTTTATTTCAATAGTTCAATTGTTCCATTTAATATCAGAGAATGTATACAATATACAACTTGAAATTCTTACTCTCCTCAGACATCCACAAAGAATGAATGACAGAAAAGGGACGTAAGAACTCCAAAGCCTCGCCCCTTTCCATGCACAAGCAGCATCAATCTTCCCCCTCCCCTCCTACAAATTATTCAGCAGAAAGCATCAGCATTCCCACCATCCATCATGCAAGCAACAGCAAAGCCCCAAAGAGAGACCAGGGTCTTTGGTCCATCAAAAGCTAACTCTAACATTTTGACATCCCGCAGGCTCTATCTCTCACTAACGAGGGAGAGACGGATATCACTCCTTCCACAGTGATAAGGGAGATAACAGTTGTTTCAATGTTACAATCAGTCTGAAGTGTTGCATTTTAATTTGAGTTCCCCGACTTGAGAATTGGCAAATTGATTATTGAGTGCAGAAGCCTCTGACAGCCACTCTCACTGTCTTTGATGTTCTGGCATGCACTACGCTTCAGTACATGACACTGGCAAGTAAGTGTTCACGTCCACAAGGTGGCACAGGACCTGAAGTCGGGCGACTTCAGGCCAAACCTGGACATACCGAAACGTGGCCGATCAGCGAGCTCCAAGAACGGGAACACACCGTCATGCAGAGCTGCAGCTTTTGAGGGCCGCTGAAGATCAAAGATTCTGATAGGACCCCAGCCGTCCTGAAAAGGAAAATAGAGACATTAGAATAGAAAGAATTTAACAGTTTTGCTGATGAGCTGGGAGACGTCATCCTCAAGCGCCACCTTTAGCTGCCCCTTCGCAAGCAGAATCTTGCACATCTACGTATTTATTGATTTGTTGAGAAACAGCCTTTCCAGCCCTTTGAGCCGCACCACCTAGCAATCCCGATTTAACCCTAACCTAATCACGGGACAATTTACAATGACCAATGAGCCTACCAACTGGTACATCTTTGGACTGTGGGTGGAAACCAGAGCACCCGGAGGAAACCCATGCAGTCACTGGGAGATCATGTAAAGTCCTTACAGATAGCAATGGCAATTGAACCCAGGTCACTGGTACAGTAAAGCATTGTGCTAAACACTACAATACCATACCTCTCCATGTGTGTGCATATCAAACTTTTGAGGTCTTATCATTGGCTGTGAGATCCTAACATACAACAGAGTACAGCATCGTACAGGTCCTTTGGCCCACGATGTTGTGACAAACTTTTCACCTGCTCCAATATCAATCCAAGTTTTCCTCTCCAAATAATCCACAGCATCCTTCCATCCATGTGGTTATCCATGAGTTTCCTAAATGTCCCCAATGGATCTGCCTCTATCACCACTCTGGCAGTCCACTCCACACACTTTCCACTCTGTGAGTGTAAAAACCAGTTGCAATGGTAGTGTAGCAGATAGTGTGCCACTATTAAAGCTCATCATGTTGGAGTTCTGAGTTCAATTCCAGCATCCCCTGCAAGCAGTTTGTCTGTTCTTCCCGTGACTGCATGTGTTTCCTCCCACAGACCAAGATGCACCAGTTGGAAGTTTGATTCGTCATTTTCAACTGTCCTGTGATTAGGCTAGTGTTAAATTGGTGGGTTGCCAGGTGGCAAAGCTTGATGGGTTGGGAGGGCCCATTTCATGCTATTTCTCTAAATAAATAAATAAGACCCATTTTTGATTTCCCCCTCAATCACCTTAACCTCATGTTCTTTCGTATTAGTCCATTTTCACTTTGGGAAAAGGTGCTGGCTGTTTCCTCTATTCATGCCTCTCAGCCTATGTACCCTGATCATTATCATTCTTTGTCAAACTAATAGTCATCTTGTTAGTTGGACCATGGGAGACCTGCAGACTGCCTCCATGTGGATCATCCACTCGCGAGGGTGGAGCTCAGAGCAGCTGAGAGAGCCAGCTGTTGGATCGTCTGACCCCGGCAGATGTGACCAGGAGTGTCACCCCGTCGCTCAGTCACCAGTGGGAAGCAGAGAGTGAGGCCCAGGAGGGGTTCCAACTATATCTACAGAGCCCAGACCCTGGTCATACTGTCTGTCTGGAGACACACTGACAACCCCGCCCTGAGTCTGGAACTAGACAATGTCCATTGTACCCTTCACTCTCTGAGCCGGTGGGAATACCAGGAGAACACATCCACGTCCTGAGGCCCCAAAGCCACTGGTTCTGAATGTGGCCCCCACCCACCCAGATGGTGAAGCATCTGAAGGGCCTGAGGCCACAGCATCAAGCCTGGAGAAGGCTGGCCTCATTCAGATCTTTGGCACAGGGGATCTGTGGACACCCACCAGCTTACAACTAGACAATGACAGGACCCTTTACACTTGCAGTCACAGATTTACACAGCATGAGAACCCGTGCTTCACTGTCCTGTCTAACAATGTCACCAATTTCTGTCACAATGCATGGCAACTGGAAACAGAGGAAGTGGATCCAAGTGCAGGACACAGCATGGAGACTTGACACTTGGACTAGGATATGACTTGGACATGGGAACGGACTTGGACATGAAGCCTTGACTTGCTCTGAGACTTAGAGCCTTGACTTGGACTGGACTCAGAGCCTTGACTTGAACTGGGACTCAGAGCCTACAAAACAAAACGACGGACCACTCGCATCCCGGCTTAAAGAAGTGGCAAAATGGCCAGCAACACTCAGCTGGACACGAGACGACAAAAACAAACATCAACAGATAATACGTATCTTGACACGGAGAAGCTCATGAAGACATGAGCTCGGAAGACAGTCTCTTATTCTTGGCAGCTCAGAACATTCATTGCCGCCCTGGCTACGGTGACGGACCAGCCCCAAGCAGCTGTAAGTCGGAGTTTTTATCCTGCCAGTTTGGATGAAGATCAGGTGCCCTGATCAAGAAGCTCGGTGGAACACGGGGAAAAGGAAATTAACTGAAATGAGTAGTTAAATGACCGAACCATGAAAGTACCTCCCACTACAATGGGAGTCTCCAGGTGAGCTAACAGGCTTGCCTGGATTACTGACGACCCGGGTGGGTGGAGGGGGGTGAGGTTTGGCAGGAGGGTACTCTGGTTAGCGAGAGTTTGTAAGACAATGTCTGTGTCCGCTGGGTCCGCGTTCGGCTGGTCCGTTCTGTTGCATGTGTGGCGACTGGAAGCGGAGGAAGTGGACCCAAGTACAGGACACAGCACGGAGACTTGACACGGGGACAGACTTGGACATGACCTGGACACGAAGCCTTGACTGAACATGAAGCCTTGACTTGGACCGGGACTCAAAGCCTTGACTTGGACTGGACTTGGAGCCTACAAAACAAAACGTCGGACCACTCGCATCCCAGCTCAGAGCAGCGGAAAAACGAGACTATAAAAACAAACAACAACTGACAATACGTACCTTGACACGGAGAAGCTCATGAAGACGGTCCCTTATTCTTGGCGGCTCGAAACATTCATTGCCGCCCTGGCTACAGTGATGGACCAGCCCCGAGTAGCTGTAAGCCGGGGTTTTTATGCTGCCGGTTCAGATGAAGATCAAGTGCCCTAATCAAGGAGCCCGGTGGAACACGGGGAAAAGGAAATTAACAAAAATGAGTAGTTAAGGGACTGGACCATGACACTTTCAGTGAGTTCTGTACTTGTACCCCTCGGTCTCTCTGTTCTACAACTCTCCCTGGGCCCTGTCATTTCCTCTTAGTTCTACACTGGTTTAACTTCCCAAAATCTATCACATCGCACTTGCCCCAGTTAAGTTCCAACTACCATTCCTTGGCCGACTTCCCAAGCTGGTCTTCATCTCATTATAAACTTAGAAAACCCTCACTTCCACCACACACTAGTTTTGGTGTCATCCACAAACTCACAATCATTTCAACCTATATTCCCCTGCAAATCATTAACACATGATGAACAGCAGGTTACACAAGATGTCAACAAGACCGTTTATACTTCTAGACTTGGAAAGAGGCTGAAACACTGCCTCAGCAGAAAAAGCGATAAGTTTCACGGTCTGCAGTTAGACATTGAGCACCACCTTCAGACAAGCAGTAATTATCCATATTTACCCAGAGCTGACCCCCGAATACCAACAACTAATCCCTCCCAAAGACAATCACTAATCATTGCTCCTGAAGGAATGGAAGGGATTAGTACCTTGTCTCACTGTTGCTGAAGTTCTCTCTCTCGGAGGGGGGTCTCTCCATCTTGTGCAGTTTTCTTCTTTCCCTTTAGATGTCTCCACCTAATTTCTACATCAGTCTCTCTTCTCTTCAGAGTTTCGGTGTGGTAGATTAAGTTCAGGAAAGTCAGTCGAGTCAGGGATCTATTCCCACCAAGGAGCAGAATGGTGAATCTAAGGAAGAGGCCCTTCATCCCATCATGGTGCTGTTGCAAAGAAAGCTCCACAGATCCTTCCTGTCTTTCTCTGTCCTCTTCCTCCCCATCTCCAGCTTGTCCTCTCTCAGGGGCTTCACACCCTCAACAGAACATGTTCTCTTCCACATCCATTCCACTGTTAGACTTCCCAACAGAAGATGCAGTTCAGGAAAAGTATTCCACTGAGGGAAAAATTCTAGAGTCCAAGATTTTCCCTTTCGGCCTGTTATGATGCTGCTAGGTTATTGGTTCAAATCCACCAGAACCCGATTCAATTTGGGCCGCTCCATTGGGAACACCGGGAAGCGGGAACATCCAAGGACCAAATTCGTCATTTGGAGATTGGGCAAATCTCAGCGCCGCCAGCCAAAGATCAGCCAAATCTGTAGCCCATAATAAGGTATTTTAATACACTGTGTCTATACCAGCCTCCAGATCAACAAGCTATCCTTCAACTTCAGCTTCAGTTAAGGAGAAGTTGTACCTCACCCTTGTTAGGCCACATTTGAAATGTGCAGTTGCAGCATGGGACCCATACACAAACAAAAACACAACTTCCATCGAGTGAGTCCAAAGACAGGCAGCCCGATTTGTCACAAATACCTATGAGAGAGAAGCGAGTGTTACTCAACTTTTAAATTCATTAAAGTGGAACTCTCTCCAAGATAGACGTGAAGCAGACCACCTGACTTGTTTTTACAAAATGTTAAATGGTCAGCTCGACATAGACTGCCAATCCCACATCAAACCCAAACCTATTAGGAGCAGACAAGGGCACTCAACTCAATTTGAAATACTAACTACCAAGTCAGATGTGTACAGCAATTTATTTTTCCCCCACACAATTAAAGCATGGAATAATCTTAATCCTAACACAGTCACACAACCAAACCCAATTAAATTTAAGGCAGCTTTTCTTCTTCAAAAATCTCCTTAAGCCTACTCTCTGCCACCTCCAGTTTAAATTCCATGCAGAATATTTTGGAGGATCAAGAAGCAAGAACCATGCTGAAGATGGTTGCTCTGCCTCTGGTCTCCAGGTGACCAGAGTTTAAATCCTGTCAAGATGCTGCATCGCATTGTGATGTCACAGTGGCCTTATGATGTCAGAGTTTGACCTCCCCCTGAGTGGTCACACCTCAACATCGTCACATTTGATAAAAGCCTTGGTCACTGACTGGGTTACAATGATGTAATGAGGGTGAAAGGCATAACCTGTTTCCATGGTGACCTCAGGTGTAGTAGAGATAGGGTTGTTCATCCTCCCTGACTCGTGTTTGGGCAGAGAAATGGCAGACAGTGTTTAACTCAGATTGATGTGTGATGTTACACCTCAGCAGGGCAAAGGCAAGGAGGTAGTACACTGTTAAGGGCAAGATCCTTAACAGTGTTGATGAAAGGATAGATCTTGTGGTCCATAGCTGTATGACAGTAGCTACACAAGCTGATAAGGTGGCAAAGAAGGCTTAAGACATGCTTGCCTTTATTAGTTGAGGCATTGAGTTCAAAAGTGAGGAGGTTGTGCTGCAGCTTTATAAACTCTAGTGAGGCTGCACCTGGAGTATTGCATACAGTTCTGGTCACCCCACTATAGGATGTATGTTGGTGCTTTGGAGAGGGTGCAGAAGAGGTTTACCTGGATGTTGCCTGGTTTAGAGGGCATGTGCTATCACGAGAGGCTGGGTAAACTTGGGTTGCTTTCTCTAGAGCATCAGAAGCTGAGGGGAGATCTGATAGAGGCGTACAAGATTATGAGAGGCTTAGAGCAGACAGACAGTATCTGTTTCCTGGGGTTGAAGTATCGAATACCAGAGGGCATGTTTTACCCAGAGTGATAGATGCCTGGAATGCGCTGCATGTTATGGAGGTAGAGTCACATACATTGAAGGCTTTTAAGAGATGTTTGGATAGGCACGTAAACAAGATGGAGGATATGGAAATTGCGTCGGTAGGAGATTAGGGTGTTTTTGATTCACTTTTCAGCTGGTTTGGCACAATCTTCTGGGCTGAATGGCCTGACCCTGTGCCGCACTCTTCTATGTTCTAAAGGAGATTCAGTCCTAAAACGGTGCAGGGAAACAAGGAAATGGCTCAGACATTGTACAAAATATTTTAAATTATTCTTCCTAATTTAATCTTAAAGAATAGGGAAATAAAATGGAATATCGAAGAGAGAAAAATGAATGAATCATGAAAATGACATTTGCAAAGGCTTCTCTTTAACACTGCCCCCACTCCTTGTGCTCCCCTGGAAAGCACTGATGTCTCTCTGTGAACACCGTTGCAAATGTCATACATCCCAGTCATTGCTTCCAAACTTTGCCCTATCCAGGAGCACTGCCTGTAAATAGTGTCCCATTTGTCAGTGTCACATTCCTGTGTACACTTTCACTCATGAGTGAATGTAACATAAGAATCCACCTCCTTTATTCCAACAGACAGTTGCTTCCAGACCTTAAATAATTGAAGTGCAAAAATATATTTCCTTTCATCACTCAATTCCAGACCTTCCAGGTTTTCCAATCCACACACAGAACCAAAGTCCTTTATCTCTGGAATCATTTCAGTGACATTTTTCTCCTCCCATTCTAGACTCGAAGTTTCTTTACTGAAACAAGGCTCCCAATATAGAAACAGCTCTGGAGTTCTGACAGCCAGGTTTTATTCTGAACTCAGGTGCCCCCTGTTGGAGTTTGTGAATTCTCCCTGTGACCGTGCAGATTCTCTCCAGTTCCTCTGGATTTTCACTCCCAAAAGCTGTGTGATTTTGTGGGTTAATCACCCACTTTAAATTGCTCCTCTTTGATGCTGATTCGTAGGAAGAGTTATGTGGAAAGGAATAGGTTAAAGGAAAATAGGTGTGGGATTGAGATTGTCTTCAAGCTTTCATGGACAAGTTCAAAGGACCATGCGACATAGGAGCAAAATAAGGCCAACTGGCCCGTTGCGTCTGCTCCACCATTCCATCATGGCTGATTTATTATCACCTTAAATCCCAGTCTGCTGCCTTCTCCCCATAATCTTTGACAGCCTTATTAATCATGAATCTATCCGCGTCCTCTGTAGCAATGAATTCCACAGATTTGCCAGCCTCTGGCTAACGTAATTCCTCTTCGTCTCTGAGACCTATAGACTTGCCCGCTATCAGAAATATTCTTTCCGCAGCCACTCTATCTAGACCTTTCAATATTGGATGGGTTTCAATGAGATTAGTGGGAGAAGAACAACAGTTGATTTGTTTTCAGAAACAACACTAGGATTGAGAGCACATTATCAGTTCTGTAGGCTCTCACTAAAGAAAATTATTGGACAAAACACTGGAGAGAATTGCTTTTCACATCCTCAGAATAGTGCCATACAATCACTTACGTCCATTTAAGAGGTCAGGAAGGCTGGTTTAGCATCTTCTCTGAAACTGGATACTTTAGTTATGATCTTAGTTCATCAATAATGAATAACGTAAAAATGTAAAAGCTCCACAAAAGCAACAAAACCCTGATCTCTACAGTTCAACAACACTATGACCACTTTGCACTGTCTCTTTGTTCTATTTGTCTTGTTCTTGCAATATTTATGTGTAATTTATGCTAATGTGAATGCTGCTTGTATGATCTTTGTGCCAGTGATGCTGCTGCAAGGAAGTTTTTCAGTGCACCTGTGCATGTGTACTTGTGGAGGGGGCAACAAACCTACTCTGACTTGGACCTTGGAAGACAGGAGAGGCTGTTCTTTACAGGGGTGAAGCTGAGCCACCAGATTTACGAGAAATTGTCACTCAGTGTCTTGAACCCGCTTAATACGCTCATGACTGATATAATTGCAACACCAACTATGCATGCTGGTCTCCCATTGCAATCATTCACCTTTTCACTTAACAATATTCTATCGGTTTCTAAAATTATTCAAGTACTTCCTTCTTCCACCATGGAAAAAACAAGTTACCCCATCTCTACTTTCATTTCTAGATCAAAATCAATTCCAGAATCAGGTTTCTTACCACTGACTTATGCCACAAAATTTGCTGTTTTTTGGCAGAGTACACTGCAAAGACATAAAATTATTATAAATTACAAAAAAAGGAATAATGATGTACTGTTCATGGGTGCATGGACCATTCTGAAATCTCCCACAGACTTGCATGATTCTCCCACAAAAGAGCAAACCTTATTTCCAGATTCACCCTGTTAAATTCCCTGAGGGTTTTAACTGTAAGGGCTGGATAAAGGCACTTGCTACGATAAGCTTCACTCGCTTTTGACATTAACGTGTAGTATCAACACGTTCAAGAACAGATTGGAACTAATAATGAAGGAAGTTCAGGAGCCTGAAGACACACACTCAACAATTTAGAAACAGCACATATCACAGATGGAATCCTGTTTAGGATCTGTCAATTATTACAACAGGTTCCTCCCCAACCCGGCTACTGTGCTCCACCCTTTGAACTCATTACTACAGGTCAGGAAGAAATGACAATGGACAATGCAGTGTGAGATGGCTTTACAAAACACAATGGAAATGGTGATGTCAGACATGGTACTCACACATTATGATCCACATTGTCCAGTGTGGAGATCGTTGAGTGTTTCAGCATTCTACAGTCTGCGAGGGGATTCCAGGAGGCAGAGGCAGTAATCAGGAACCTTTTGGCGAGAAGGCTGCAAGACTCCATTTTGTCAACTAAATCTTCCATTGTTTGCTGATTGAAACGATGAGGGAGATTGAAAAGCTGGTTGTCTGCCTTTTTATCACTGAGGGATCGCTCTGCTATAAAGAGGTGAGATCGCTCTGCTACGGAGAGGGAGAATGTTACCCAGGTTTTCTGCGTTTAGGATATGGACTTTTTTTTCAGACTTATGTTCTTATTTGTATTCTGTATTTTTCACCTGATCTTTCTCATTTTTTTGTGAGCGGAGGAGGGGGATTTGGGAGTCAGTGTACTTGTTCCTTTTTTGTGTGGGAGAGGAGGGATTTGGGAGTTGATGATCGAGCCTCTGTTCTTTTCTTTCTTGGGTTCCTTGCTATCTGGAGAAGAATTTCAGAGTTGTACACTTTGATAATAAATAAATCTTTCAGATTTTGAAGTTGCCTGTGATGCCGCATCTTATGGTGCCGTCACGTTACGTGTTATGAGTGACAGAAGTGGATGCCTCATAGCTTTTGCATCAAGTTCCCATATCGTTGCAGAGAAACATTCCGCACAGATGGACAGAGAGCCCTTGAGTCTGCTTTGGGGTGTGAAATATTTCAACCAGGACTTGTATGGGAGAGAGTTCACCTTCGATGCTGATCATCAATCACTTGTGTCCATTTTCAATCTACAGAAGGACTTTCCACTTACAGCAGCATGAATACAGAGTTGGGCTCCATTTCCTGTAGGACACTATTGTCAGTTCCAATTCAAGAGGACAACTAATCATGGAACTGTTGATGGTTTGTCTGTTTACCCTTGGAAAAGGAAATACCTGAAAAATTTACAAAAAAAGAACACTTCCGTTGACATATTCTCCCTAATATAAATCAAAAGTTTTCCTATTACAGCAGGCATGAGCCAAAGGGAAACCAGAATAGATTCCACACTGTCTCAGGTCTACATGGCTACCCAAAATGCCTGGAATGTTCAGCAGAAATCCCAGAACCCCTATTCTTATCAGCACCGGGATGAATTTGCCCATGACAGGATTTGCCTTATGTGGGAATTGAGAGCCAAAGTGTTGGAGGAGTGATGGACCCGTCATCTAGTCGTGGTCATAATGAAAGCATTGGCTCAAAGCTCTGTCTGGTAGCCTGGGATCGATCATCAGATCAAGCAGCTTGCCATGCACTGTTTTGGATGCAAACACATCCAGAAGCTGCCAAAAGCATTTTGAAGGTGCAAGAGGAATGGGCAGCACATTCAGAAATTGGAGGTGCAAAGGGACTTTTGAGTCCTTTTGCAGGATTTCTTAAAGGTTAACTTGCAGGTTGAGTCAGTGGTAAGGAAGGTAAATGTAGTGTTAGCATTCATTTCCAGAGGACTAGAATATAAGAGCAAGGATGTAATGCTGAGGCTTTATAAGGCGTTAGCAAGCCCTAACTTGGAGAATTGTGAGCAGTTTCGGGCAGTTTATCTAAGAAAGAATGTGCTGGCATTGGAGAGAGTCCAGAGAAGGTTCACAAGAATAATTCTGGGAATTAATGAGTTAACATATGAGGAGTGTTTGATGGCTCTAGGCTGTACTCGCTGGAGTCTTAAAGATTGAGGGGGCATCTCATTGAAACCTATTGAATGTTAAAAGGTCTACATGGAGTGGATTTGGAGAGGAATTTTTCCTGTAGTAGGGGAGTCTAGGGTCAGAAGGCACAGCCTAGGAATACAAGAACATCCCTTTAGAACTGAGTTAAGGAAGCAGTTCTTTAGACAGATGAGATGAAACTGTGGAATTTGTTTCCACAGGCGGCTCTTGGGTTTATTTAAAGCAGAGGTTGATAGGGTCTCAATGAGTAAGGGCATCCAAAGTTACTAGGGAAAGGCAGGAGGTAAATCACCCTTGATGGGCTGGATGGCCTAACTCTTCTCCTGTGTCTTATAGTTTATTTCTTATTGCAACTTATAGTAATTGTTATGTTGAACTGTACTGCTGCCTTAAAACAACAAATTTCACGACAAATACCAGTGATAATAAAGCTGATTTTGATTCTGACCTTGGCTGGCTGCCGAATCTTTGAACACTGATTAGTCTACCAACTTAAAGCACTCACGTAGAAGCACATCTGTTTCCTCAGAGCAGCTCTGTATGACGGGATCCTTACGTATCAGCTTCTGTGTGTGTGCAGGGAGTGGAAGCACAGCCTAGTGATCTGGTTTACCAAATCAGCACAAGTCAGAACGAAGAGAAGTCCCCTTTAATGTAAAGTGATCAAAGTGGTCACACTGTTGTTGAACTGCAGTGAATAGTCTTGTGCCAACGAGTTCAACAACCAGATAGCTGAAGTAGCCGTTCTTGAACCTGGTGGTGTGTGGCTTTGTGCCTCTAGAGCTCCTGCCCAGTGACAGCTGGGAGAAGATGGTCTGGACAGTGGGAATGTTGCCTTGCTGAGGTAGCACTTCCCGTAGATCAGGGATTCTTAACCTGGGGTCCACAGGTAGATTCCATGGGGTCCATGAACTCAGATGGGAAAAAATTTACATCTTTATTTTCAGTAATGTCTCACTGAAATTCAGCATCCTTAAATTATGAACATAGGCGACAAACCACAGTAATATTAGCAGTACCTGTGACTCGGTAACAAAAAGAAATCACAGATATTTTCACTTCACATTACAGTTGCTACAAATATCTCAAGATTTTGTTTACGGTACGCTCATCACTACTTCAAAATTACAGTAGTTATTAGACTCACCACTAGGTTGCATGTGACTACAGTCTTCCTGGTGGCAGCCTACACTTTTAAAGTGAGCTATAGAAACTTTAATTCCATTTGCAATGACATATCTTCACAAATCAGAATTTTCAACACTTGTAATCATTAAAACAAATGATCAAAATTAATTGGATGCCCAATATAACATGCACGTTGCTTTGTCAAAAACCAATTTAATGCAACACATGCAAGATGCTGGAGGAACTCAGTTGGTCAGGCAGCATCTGTGGAAATGAGTAAATAGTCGATGTTTGAGGCCGAAACCTTTTTTCAGGACTGAGAAGGAAGGGGGGAGATGCCAGAATAAAAAGATGGGAGGAGGAGAAGGGAACACACTAGAAGGTGACAGGTGAATCCAACTGGGTGGGAAAGGTGAGGAGAATAGACCAGAGGGGAAAAGGAAGGAGGAGGGGACCCCCGCAGAAGTGATAGGTAAGGAAGAGGCCAGAGTGGGGACTAGAAGAAGAGGGTAGGGGAAGGTAATTCTTTTTTAGCAGATGGAGAAATCAATGTCCATGCTATCAGGCTGGAGGCTACCCAGATGGAATGTGAGGTGTTGCTTCTACACCATGAGGGCAGCCTCAATTCCAGCATCTGCAGACTTTCTCATGTTTAATGTTCTTATTCAAACTAAGCAACAACAGTCCTTCATTCTGGTACATCTTTAAAAAGTAAAATTTAATTTTAACTTGCCTATATTTTAAAGGTATAGATTTGTTAATTAATGCATTAATAAAGAAGCAAATAAATTACTCATTGATTCATTCATTATGAGCCGTGTCAACTGACATTGGCAATCACAGTCTTTCATCTGTCTTCATTCTGAGAAGTTTGAAAAAGCTCTTCAAAATTTCCACCTGTCCATCCCTTCCAATAATTATGAACATCATGCGCAGTCGATCGCGACTTTTTGGTCCATCAATTTTTCCTGTCACTGCAAGGTAGATGTGCTTTTCTTTCCTCAGTGCCGTTTTCAGTATAGTACCTCATTACTGTATCACAGTTTCACTTCTTTCATATTTTGCTAACTGTCATTGGTTTCTTTTGTATTTTATTTTATATATTTCCATACATTATTCTGAGAAGACGTCCATAGGCTTTACTGGACTGCTAAAGGGGCCCATGGCATAACAAAGATTAAAGCCCCGGTGTAGATTGAAAGAAATGAGTCGATGAAATCAAGTCATGTCTTTTGCAACAGGCTGTGCAGAGGTGCCTGTAACTTCCAGTACTGGCAATCAACGTCTTGATGGTATGATGCTTCCAGAATTCCTTTTGAAGATGGCTGCTGTCCATTATTAAGCATGACCTGGTGTCTAAAGATGCACCTAATGTATTATCCACTGGAAGTGCTGATGAAGCTTAAGGTTACACCATAGGAGTAGTACTTTGCAGAAGGAGAAGGACAAAATTCAGCAGTGGAAATGTCATCCATCACCCAAGCCTTCCAACTTGATGTCCAGTAGACGGGAGAATGACAGGAGAAATCTTTTCGTCTGGTCTTGCAGGACAGTGCACATGCAGGGGCTTCAATTTACAGCTTGCTGAAGCATTGCTACACAGCAGGAAGCAAGGCAGTTATTTGACAGCTTTGAACTTTGATGTTTCCTTCTCTTTTCTTGATAAAATAAGGCAAATACACCATATGACCATCAAACATAGGAGCAAAATTAGGCCATTCAGCCCATCAATTCAGCTCCGCCATTCCATCATGGCTGATTTATTATCCCTCTCTACCTCCTTCTCCTCATAACCTTTAACACTCCAACTAATCAAGAATCTATCAATCTCCGTTTTAAATGACTTGGTCTCTACAGCCACCTGCGGCGATGAATTCCACAGATTCACTGCTTTATGGCTGATGAAATTCCTCCTCATCTCTGTTCTAAATGGACATCCTCTATTCTGAGGGTGTGTCCTCTGGTCCTAGACTCCTCCACTAAAGGAAACATTCTCTCTACGTCCACTCTATCTGGACTTTTCAATATTCGAAAGTTTTCAATGAGATCTCCCCCATTCTTCTAAACTCCAGGGAGTACAGGCCCAGAGCCATCAAACACTTCGCATACATTCCCATTTATTCATTTTGAACTTCATCTGCTGTTTCTCAATGTCCAGTTTTAATTTGAATTGACTTTCTTCCAGTTTGACTTTCATGCTCTCCCCTTGGCCATTAATGTGTTATAATTCCACAAAGTTAGGAATTATGCTTTTGAGTCCATATTCTAAATTATTCATGCAAATGGAAAGCAGCAGTGGTCTTCTCTGATTCTTGTGGACTTTCTGAAGTGCTTCACCTCATACTCCCTAGTCCATTCGTCCCTCCTCACTGATCTCCCTTCTGGCACTTATCATTGCAAGTGGAACAAGTGCTACACCTGGCCCTACACCTCCTCCCTCACTACCATTCAGGGCCTCAAACAGTCCTTCCAGGTGAGACGACACTTCACCTGTGAGACTGTTGGGGTCATTTACTGTGTTCGGTGATCCCAGTGTGGCTTCCTGTATATCAGTGAGACCCGATGTAGAGTGGGAGACCGCTTCACCAAGCACTTACACTCCATCTGCCAGAAAATGTGGGATTTCCCAGTGGTCACTTGTTTTAATCCTACATCCCATCCCCATTCCCACATGGTAGTCTACTGTCATGATGAGGCCACACTTAGATTGGAGGAACAACACCTTATATTCCTTCTGGGTAGCCTCCAACACATGGCATGAACACCAATTTCTCGAACTTTCAGTGATGTATCCCCCCTCCTTCACAATTTCCCATCCTGTTTTCCCTCTTTCACTTTATCTATTTGCTGACCCATTGCCTCCCTCTGGTGCTCCTCCCCCCATTTCTTTCTTCCATGGCCTTCTGTCTCTTTCATCAATCAATTTCCCAGCTCTTTACTTCATCCCTCCCCCTCCAGGTTTCACCTATCACCTGGTGTTTTTCTCTCCCCTCCCCTTACTTTTTAAATCTACTCCTAAGCTTTTTCCCTCCAGTCCTGCCAAAGGGTCTCGGGCCAAAATGACGACTCTAATTTTTTCAATATATGCTGCCTGACCAGCTGAGTTCCTCCAGCATTTTGTGTGCGTTGCTCTGGATTTCCAGCATTTGCAGATTTTCTCTAGTTTCTGCTGAGTTCCTCCAGCATTTTGTGTGTGTTGCTCAGATTTCCAGCATCTGCAGACTTTCCCTTGTTTCACTTCATACTTCTCGGGTTGAATGCCGTCTCCCATCATCCTGGGGTGAATGCACACTGATCCACTTTCCAGTGGCTTTGTACTACTTCAATTCGGCTGAGGCTAAACAACATGGCCATACAGCATCGGACATGCACAACATTGTGGTTTGGGACACTGCACAGCATCCACACCAAGATCTCAGACTCAAAAGCACTTTCCCCAAGCAATAAGGCCCATCCACACCTCCGTACACTAACCCACCCCTCCACAATCTCCCACCACCACTGCTTTATCATTTCCTGTCCGTCACATTATGTTCAGACTCTCCTGTGCCTAGTCTCACTTTATGGACATACAATCAATCCAAGTGTATAAGCTATCTTATGTGTTTTTTTATCATTGTGTTCTTTATCCTAATGTGATTTTTTCTGTTACTTCAGATGTGAAGCAACAATTATTTTGTTCTCCTTTTCACAAGTACAGGAAATGGCTCTAAACAATCTTGAACCCTGAATCTGTTCAGTAAGTGTTGTATATATGAGCAAGAATTTCATGTGGTACAGCTTTGTTGCAACAGCCTCTGTTCTTTCTTTTTTGTTTGTGGTTCTCTTCAACAACATTTATTGCTGACTGATGAATATCCCTGAATAGGGTCACCTATTTCCTGCATCACCATTGGGCTTAAGTCACGTAGAGGGTAAATCAGAAGTGCATGATTGATTACTCTAAACATTCAAAACCACAACAGCCATGTGATTAAAATGAACCCAGTTGGTTCTAAAGCTTTCTCTCGACAAATAAAGAACAGAAAAATGCTGGAAAGACTTAGCAGTCAAGCAGCATCTACAGAGAGAGAACTCTGTGCTTCAGGTCAAAGACACTTCATTAGAATCTGAATTCTGCTTTCCCTTTTTATTTTGGATTTTCACTTTTCATTTTTATTACCAGTTTAGTTCGCTGTTCATTGAGAAGAAGATGAGAGATCTTGAGGGAAGAGTATAGAGTCAATGTGAATAATTACGAGAAAGAAATGAAGATCAGGCATAAAATTGATCAGCCAAATGGCCTCATTATGCATGGTAAGAAATATCTTTGTTTCAAGGAATATATTGTAAGAAATATCCTCTGAACAGTTTTCCAACATTTTCTACTTCTACGTGATATTTCTAATATCTTCAGTCAGTTTTTGCTTTTCGGCAGAAATATATCTTCTCTACACATTCAACGTTTCAGGAACAGCTTCTTCCCCTCTGCCATCCAATTTCTGAATGGATATTGAACTCATGAAACTACCTCACTACTATTTCATTTCTAATTTTGCACAACTTATTTAATTTAACTTTCTATATATATATAATATACTTTCTAACTATATATAATAGACTTACTGTAATTCAGTAAGGGGAAGTAGCTGTTCCTGAAACATTATTTTTTTTCTATTGTTATGTATTGGATTATACTGTTGCTTCAAAGTTAACAAGTTTCACAGCATATGCCGGTGATATCAAACCTGATTCTGACTCTAGTATTAAGGAAAGGAACCAAAGAGTCAAATGAACAACTGCACATAATACTTATAAACATATAACAATTACAGCACGGAAACAGGCCATCTCAGCTCTTCTAGTCCGTGTCGAGCTCTTACTCTCACCTAGTCCCACCGACCTGCACTCAGCCCATAACCCTCCATTCCTTTCCTGTCCAATTTAACTTTAAACGACAACATCGAACCTGCCTCAACCACTTCTGCTGGAAGCTCGTTCCACACAGCTACCATTCTCTGAGTAAAGAAGTTCCCCCTCATGTTACCCCTAAACTTTTGCCCTTTAACTCTCAACTCATGTCCTCTTGTTTGAATCTCCCCCACTCCCAATGGAAAAAACCTATCCATGTCAACTCTATCGATCCCCCTCATAATTTTAAATACCTCTATAAAGTCCCTCCTCAACCTTCTACGCTCCAAAGAATAAAGACCCAACTTGTTCAACCTTTCGCTGTAATTTAGGAGATGAAACCCAGGCAACATTCTAGTAAATCTCCCCTGTGCTCTCTCAATTTTGTTCACTTCTTTCCTATAATTTGGTGACCAGAACTGTACACAACACTCCAAATTCAGCCTTACCAATGCCTTGTACAATTTCAACATTACATCCCAACTCCTATACTCAATGCTCTGATTTATAAAGGCCAGCATACCAAAAGCTTTCTTCAACACCCTACCCACATGAGATTCCACCTTCAGGTTACACATTCACAGCTCATAAAAAATGAGTCTCATCAGAATTTTAATTGTTAATTTGGCCATCAAAAATGCAGGTTTACAATTAACCAATGCATTTGAAAACAAAGACTGTAATCTGGATTTAAAATGAAAGGCTATTCAAGCAAATCCCAACAGGTATTTATCACAGTGGATTCCACATGTTCTGTATTGTTTCTGTTTATTCCTTACCCAATTTCTCTTCTTGTTTCAGTATGTTCTTCTGAGAGGGTAGGAGCATCAATCAGCAGTTCCATAATTGGTGGCTGAGTGAGATAAGCAGCTTTCATTTCCTGTCCCTTGAGGTGTCACAGTCTGACATCACATGGTGCTCCGGCCTGTGAAACGGCCAAGAGCTGACAAATCTCCTGGCAGCTGTGGCGGGTAAACGTGTCTGAAAGGATACCCTGGGATTTCAATTCTCTTCTCAACTGTTCATCAACATGACTTATCCAGTTTATTTTCTCATTGTATTTTTTTTTACATTTTTTCAGAACTGGTTAATGTAATACCATAAAAAAGAATAAACTGTTTGCATCTCAGAAGTGTTCAAAGGCTCAGTCCCATATATTGGGTTAATTTTCATGGTAATATATTTAAATGCAGAAGTTCAAGTGTGAAGCAAAAATTCCCCTGCCTCTATCTGGCATTTTCAAATTTGAAAAAGCTTCAGTGTTGTGAATCTATGGCAGTTTATCAGTACCAGTAGTAAGACCATAGAACCATAAGATATAGGAGCAAACTAGGCCATTTGGCCCATCAAGTCTGCTCTGTCATTCAATCATGGGCTGATCCAATTCTTCCAGTCAACCCCACTCCCCTGGCTTCTCCCTATACACTTTGATGCCCTGACTAATCAAGAACCTATCTATCTCCGCCTTAAATACACCCAATGACTTGACCTCCTCAGCCACTCGTGGCAACAAATTCCACAAATTTACCACCCTCTGACTAAAGTAATTTCTCTGCATCTCTGCTCTAAATAGACGTCCTTCAATCCTGAAGTCGTGCCCTCTTGTCCTGGACTCCCCTACTTTGGGAAATGACCTTGCCATGTCTGTTCAGGCCTCTTAACATTCAGAATGTTTCTATGAGGTCCCCCCTCATTCTCCTGAACTCCAGGGAATACAGCCCAAGAGCTGCCAGACGTTCCTCATACGATAACCCTTTCATTCCTGAAATCATTCTTGTGAATCTTCTTTGAACCATCTCCAATGTCAAGTATCCTTTTTTAAATAAGGATCCCAAAAATGCACACAATACTCCAATTGTGGTTTCACGAGTGCCTTATAGAGCCTCAACATCACATCCCTGCTCTTATATTTTATACCTCTTAAATGAATGCCAACATTGCATTCGCCTTCTTCACCACCAACTCAACCTGGAGGTTAACCTTTAGGGTATCCTGCACATGGACACATAAGTCCCTTTGCATCTCTGCATTTTGAATTCTCTTCCCATCTAAATCATAGTCTGCCCGTTTATTTCTTCCACCAAAGTCCATGAACATACACTTTCCAACATCGTATTTCATTTGCCACTTCTTTGCCCTTGCCCCTAAACTATCTAAGTCTCTTTGCAAGCTCTGTTTCCTCAACACTACCCACTCCTCACCTCTCTTTGTATCATCTGCAAATTCAGCCACAAATCCATTAATCCCATACTCCAAATCATTGACATATATCATAAAAAGCAACGGTCCCAACACCAACCCCTGTGGAACTCCACTGGTAACCGGCAGTCAGCCGAAATAGGATCCGTTTATTCCCACTCTGTTTTCTGTCGATCAACCAATGCCCCACCCTGCTAGTAACTTCCCTGTAATTCCATGGGATCTTACCTTGCTGAGCAGTCTCATGTGCAGCACCTTGTCAAAGGCCTAATGAAAATCCAAGTACACCACATCTACTGCATCTCCTTTGTCTACCCTGTTTGTAATTTCCTCAAAGAATTGCAGTAGGTTTGTCAGGCAGGACTTTCCTTTCAGGAAACCTTGCTGGCTTTGGCCTATCTTGTCATGTGCCTCCAGGTATTCCGTAATCTCATCCTTAACAATTGATTCCAACAACCTCCCAACCACTGATGTCAGGCTAACAGGTTTATAGTTTCTTTTCTGCTGCCTCCCACCCTTCTTAAATGGTGGAGTAACATTTGCAATTTTCCAGTTATACAATGCCAGAATCTATAAATTCTTGACAGATCATTGTTAATGCCTCCGCAATCTCTCCAGCTACCTCCTTCAGAACCCAAGGGTGCATTCCATCAGGTCCAGGAGATTTATCCATCCTCAGACCAAAAAGCTTCCTGAGCACGTTCTCAGTCATAATTTTCACTGCAGATGCTTCACTTCCCTGATACTGTTGAATGTCCGGTATACTGCAGATGTCTTCCACTGTGAAGACTGATGCAAAATATGCATTCAGCTCCTCTGCCATCTCTGCATCTCTCATTACAATATCTCCAGCGTCATTTTCTATTGGTCCCCTATCTACCCTCAACTCTCTTTTACCCTTTATATAGCTTCATCTTCCTTTCATAATTCATCTTTTCCTTCCTAATGACCATCTTAGTTTCCTTCTGAAAGTTTTTAAAAGCTTTCCAATCCTCTATCTTCCCACTAGCTTTGACTTTTTTGTATGCCCTCTCTTTTGCTTTTACTTTGGCTCTGACTTCACTTGTCAGCCACAGTCGTGTCCTTCTTCCATTTGAAAATTTCTTCTTAGTTGGAATATATCTGTCTTGCACTTCTCTCATTTTTCACAGAAACTCCAGCCATTGCTGCTCTGCTGTCCTTCCTGCTAGTGCCTCTTTTCACTCAACCTTGGCCAGTTCCCTTCTCATGTCATTATAATTTCCTTTATTCCACTGAAATACCAACACATTGGAATTTAGTTCCTCCTTTTGCACAGGTCGTACCACCCCTAGAAGAGGCCCCAATGATCCAGGAACCCGAGGTTCTGCCCCCTACACCACTATCTCAGCCATGCATTAATGTGTATGATCATGCTATTCTTGCAATTTTTAGCAGGTGGCACAGGCAGCAATGCTGAGATTACTACCCTGGAGGTCCCGCTTTTCAGCTTCCTACCCAACTCCCTGAATTCTCTCTTCAGGACCTCCTCCCTTTTTCTACCTATGTCATCGTTACCAATGTGTACCAGGACTTCTGGCTGTTTACTCTCTCCCTTCAGAATACTCTGCACCCGATCCGAGACATCCCGTACCCTGGCACCTAGGAGGCAACACACCATGCGGGTATCTCTATCAGGCTGACAGAACCTCCTGTCCATTCCCCTGACTATGGAATGCCCGATGAATACCACATTCCTCATCTTCTTCTCTCCCTTCTGCAGCATGGAACCATGCTCAGTGCCAGATACCCGATCACTATGATTGTCCTCTAGTAGTATTGAGTAATATTAATACTAATATAAGTAGTATATCACATAAAATTTTGGGGCACCATGGTAGCATAGCAGTTGGTGTAAGGCTACTACAGCTCAGGCCATTCCGCAGTTGGGAGTTCAATTCTCATGGCATTCTGTAAGGAGTTTGTATGTTCTCCATCGTCTGGTTTCCTCCAAAGACTCCAGGTTGCTACTATGGTCCAAAAACATACAAGTTAGTAGATTAGTTGGTCAATGTAAATTGTTCTGAGACCAGGCTAGGTTTAAATAGGTTGGTTGCTGGCTGGTGCGGTTCATTGGGCCAGAAGGGCATTTCCCACGCTGTATCTCTGAATAAATATATAATTTTAATTTACTTGCTCTAATATCTGAAAAATAGCCTGTAAAATTTCAGAGGATGGGCACTAAAGTACCATTTCTCTGGATAAAATCGAGGTCGAGGATGATGGTCTTCATTCTGTTGGTCTATTTATGGGCTCTCAAGTGGCTTATGAGTCCAATTTTGGCTCTGAAAGTTCTTCTGCATTCAGGACAGGTAGTTCCAGATGGCAGATCAGGCTTTGGTTGTTGCTGCCTCTCTTTCCATTCTCTTCTCTTTTCTTCTAATTCTGCACATCTGTTGGCTTCGAAAGTTGCTGTTCCTCCTCGGATAATGGCTTGCCAGAGTTTCCTGTCCTTGGCATTGGTTTCCCAATTGTTGATGTCGATGTTACATTTCTTCATGTTGTCCGCCTCTTTTATGTTTGCCTCCTTTAAGCTGGGAGTAGAAGATTTGTTTTGGCAGACATTCGTCTTTCATCCGAACAACATGACCACTCCCAGCTGATATTTAAGATGTATTGAAGACAGCATTGATGGAACTATTAAAGTGCCTTCAGATGTCGTCAGTATATTGTCCAGGTTTCTGATGCATACAGGGGCATTGGGATCACCAGTGCTTTGTACACTAACATTTTGGTGTCTGTTCGGAGGTCACGATCATGAAAGACTCTTGTTTGGAGACGTTCAAAAGCTGTTCCAGCACATTTAAGACGATGTTGGATCTCGTCATTAAGGTCGACATTGGAGGAGAGGTGACTTCCAAGATACGGAAAGTGGTCCACTTTTTCCAGGGTTGTTTTGCCAAGTTGAATTGATGGCTCTATCCGATTTGTCTCAGTTGGCGATGGTTGGTAGATGATCTGAGAATTCTTGGAATTGATGGTAAGTCCAAGTTTCGTGTATGCATAGTTGAAGGCAGTCAGAATCTGTTGGAGGTGGTTTTCTGAAAGAGCTGCAATACTGTTGTATTTTGCGTATTGGAACTCGATGAGGGAACTCGTGGATGTCTTGTTTTTAGACTCTAGACAGGCAGGATTGAAAAGTCTGCCATCTGTTCTGTAGACAATTTCGATTCCTGGGGGTAGGTCATCGTTGATGATGTGGATGATTGTCACAATGAAAATGGTGAACAAAGTTGGGGCAATCACGCATCCCTGTTTTACTCCTGATCTAACTTGAAAAGGCTCACAGTTACTGTTGCTGACCATGACTGTGGCAAGCATACCATCGTGAAGGAGTCTCAGGATTCGAATGTACTTTTCAGGGCATCCATAGGTGGATAGGACATCCCATAGGAGTTCCTTTGATACCGAGTCAAAGGCTTTGGTGAGCTCCATGAATGCCATGTACAAAGGTTGAAATTGTTCATGACATTTTTCTTGTAGTTGTCGCACTGTGAAGATCATGTCGATTGCTCCACTTGATGGTCTAAAACCGGCTTGTGTCTCCGGAAGGATCTTCTCAGCTAAAGGCTTGAGCTGGTAGTTCATGATGCAGGTGAAGATCTTTCCTGCTGTTGCTAACAGAGAAATTCCACGATAGTTTCCGCATTCAGATCGATTGCCTTTTCTTTTGTAGATGGTAACGATTGCTGAGTCTCTAAAGTCTGCTGGTACATCTTCATTTATCCAGATCTTAATGAGAATTTGATGCAGTTGATAATGAAGCGGATTACCTCCAATTTCGTAGACCTCGGATGGTATACCATCGAGTCCAGCGGCCTTGTTGTTTTTCAAGGTTTTGATGACTTCCTTGACTTCTTCAAGTGTTGGTATTTTGCTTAGGGAGTCATCAACGGGCTGTTTTGGAATGTTGTTGATCACCTTCCTGTCAAATGAGACGGTTTGATTTAGAAGATCTTGAAAATGCTCCCTCCATCCAGAATTGATGTCAGCATTGCTCTTCAGGATGGTTGAACCATCTTTGTTTTTGAGAGAGGCTTGACCGTGCCTGGATGGGCCAAAAATAGCGTTAGTTGTGTTGAAAAAGCCTCAAGTGTCGTTGGCGTCTGCTAGTTGTTGGATTTCCTGAGCTTTCTTCCTCCACCATTAGTTTTTCAGGTTTCGGGTGCTCTTCTGAACTGTAGCCTTGCATTCCTGATAGTGTTTCCTTTTGGTAGCTGATTGTTGGTCATTTTGTAAGGTGATGAAAGTTTTTCTCTTTTCGTTGATGAGTTGTTGGAGTAGTTTGTCGTTATCATCGAACCAATCCTGATGTTTTTTCATCTTGAACCAATGGTTTCTTTGCAGGAGGTGATGATAGCGTCCTTCAATTGATTCCAGTGTTCTTCTACAGATGGTGGGATTTGTTGAGGCAGTTGTTCTTGAAGATTTTGTTGGAACTTCTGTACATGGCTGATGTCTTGAAGGATGTCAACATTGCATTTCTTAATAGTGTTCTGATTTTGGTGTTTCCTTTTGGGCCAAATCCTCATTCTCATGGTGGACGAGATGAGTCGATGGTCTGCCCAGCACTCGTCAGCACCAGTAACAGCTCTTGTTATCAGTACATCTTGTTGGTCCCGAGATCGTACGATGATGTAGTCAATGAGGTATCAGTGTTTGGAGTGTGAATGCTACCAGGAGACTTTGTGCCTGTTTTTTTCTGGTGAAAAAGAGTGTTTGTAATCACCAGGTTGTGTTCAGCACATTTGGTGAAGAGGAGTGTTCCATTGTTGTTGACTTTGTCAACTCCTTCCTTGCTTATTATTCCAGTCCAGAGCCTATGATCTTTCCCAACTCTGGCAATGAAGTCTCCTAAGAGAATGATCTTGTCATTGTTGGGAACAGAGGAAAGGACGTGTCAAGTTGGGCATAGAAGTTCATCTTTACTTCATCTTCAGCATCCAGAGTTGAAGCATAGGCGCTGATGATGATAGTGTGTTGGTTCTTGACAAGTTGGATTCGCAGAGTCATGAGACGTTCGTTGATTCCCAGTGGTTGCTCTGTCAGCTTCTGAAGTAGGCTGTTTCAGATGGCAAAACCTACTCCATGGATCCTCGGTTGTTCAGGATCAAGTTCTTTCCAGAAAAAGGTGTATTGGCCTTGCTCTTCCTTTAGTTGCCCTTCTCCAGCTCTGCGGGTCTCACTCAGAGCAGTAATGTCAAAGTTGAATTTTTGGAGTTCCCGGGCAACAAAGGCAGTTCTCCTCCCTGGTCAGTTTGAGTTTGAGTTATCCATCAGAGTTCGTATATTCCAGGTTCCAAATTTCATAGTTTCACTTCTCGATGTTTTTCGACCACATGATGGTGATCCCTCTGGACGCGGCTTTCCAGACAGGATGGGGTGAAACAGACTATTTTTGGGGCACCTTTTCTAGCCCCTTCCCAGTTCAGGGTGAGCAGAGTGGATCCTGCTACCAAACAACTTTCCTGCTCCTGCCCAAATGTTGAGCGACTAAATCAAGTATTCACCACTTTCGTGCTGGTTCTTGACTAGGAGCGTCCAGCCGTCACATTGACTGCTTCCGTCGCCCTCCCCCCGATTGCAGAAAGACTTGAAGAAGTGGCCACAGAGCGAAGACGCCCGTGCGTGTATTTGTTTAATGTGTACTTGATGTTGCACTCCAAGAAGCACACGATACCTCACAAATCATTATTATACTAGTAGTAGTAGTAAAACGCATCTATTTTCTCTGTTTTTCACACTTAAAAGAGGAAACTAACTGATGTTAAATAGAATCATATAAATATTTTTGAATGTTAAATGGCGTGTCAGACTGAAATTTAAGGAGTGGCTGAGGGAATATCATTTTATTCCCTAATCAATTAATATCGCAGAGATGTTACATAATATATTATCCATGACATGGAGAATAAATTGTGCAAAGAGAAAAGGAATTTTTATTTCTATTGTGCCTTCTACTCTCTCAAAAGTCCTTCACAGTCATTGAGTTTTTATTTGAAGTGTAGGCATAGGTTTTTCATTTGCAAATAATTGCAGTATTTCACTGATTATTCTATTATGTTTAAAATCTGCTAGGTCTAATATTGTGAATGTTACTATGTTAATCGACATGGCATGTGCAGTGACATTTCATTATTTTTAACAAGATTTGGATCCCATATTGATTTTAATTCTAACTGGTGGCTGCATTCAGATAGATATCACTTGTCAGTAGGGAAAAGAGCAATTGTAGACATAACTCCATTAAATGACATTAAATTACTATTGCACTCATTCAGAAAGTGCTTTTTATTGTTTATTATTTTCAGCAATGCAACAGGATAGGCCCATCCAGTGCTTTAAGCCACGTTGCCCTGACAATCCCTGAATTAAACTTAACCTCATCGCAGAATAATTTACAATGACAATTTGCAATTAACCGACCCAGTATGACTTTGGACTGTGACAGGAAACCAGAGAACCCGGAGAAATCTTGTGTATTTCATAAGGAGGGTGTACATTGATTCCTTACAGAGAACATTGAAATTCAATTCTCCAGCTGTAATAGTGTCACAATAACACTACACTACCGTAGCACCCAAGATTCAGGCATTGAGGTAGGTACAAAAGATGAGGAACTGTTATACTGATGATAGGGGAGAACATTTCAGCAGTACACGGGAAGAATATCCTGGGAGAAGCAGCCAGTGAGATTATATGTGTGGAACTAAGAAAGGGAACAATCACTTTGAAATTAGAAACGTAGAAACTTAGAAAATCTGCAGCACAATATAGGCACTTCAGCCCACAATGCTGTGCCAAACATTTACTTACTTGAGAAATTATCTCGGGTTACCCATAGCCCTCTATTTTTTTCAGCTCCATGTACCTATCCAGGAATCTCTTAAAAGACCCTATCGTATTCATCTCCACCACCGTTGCCGGCAGCCCATTTCACGCACTCATCACTCTCTGCGTAAAAAACTTACCCCTGATATCTCCTCTGTACCTACTTGCAAGCACCTTAAAACTATGCCCTCTCATGTTAGCCATTTCAGCCCTGGGAAAAAGCCTCTGACTATCCACACAATCAATGCCTCTCATTATCTTCTGCACTTCTATCAGGTCACTTCTCATCCTCCGCCACTCCAAGAAGAGGCCGAGTTCACTCAACCTATTCTCATGAAGCATGCTCCCCAATCCAGCCAACATCCTTGTAAATCTCCTCCGCACCCTTTCTATGGTTTCCACATCCTTCCTGTAGTGAGGCGACCAGAACTGAGCACAGTACTCCAAGTGGGGTCTGACCAGGGTCCTATATAGCTGCAACATTATCCCTTAGCTCCTAAATTCAATAGAGTAGAAATAAGCAGGCAGTCAAAGCCGGGTCCTATATATCTGTAACATTACCTCTCAGCTGTTAAACTCAGTCCCGCGGTTGATGAAGGCCAATTCACCGTATGCCTTCTTAACCACAAAGTCAACCTGTGCAGCAGCTTTGAGTGCCCTATGGACTCGGACCCCAAGATCCCTCTGATCCTCCACACTGCCATGAGTCCATTAATACTATATTCTGCCATCATATTTGACCTGCCAAAATGAACCACCTCACACTTATCTGGGTTGAACTCCATCTGCTACTTCTCAGCCCAGTTTTGCATCCTACCAATGTCCTGCTGTAATCTCTGACAGCCCTCCACACTATCCACAACACCTCCAACCTCTGCGTCATCAGCAAATTTACTAACCCAAACCTACACTTCCTCATCTAGGTCATTTATAAAAATCACAAAGTGAAGGGGTCCCAGAACAGATCCTTGAGGCACACCACTGGTCACCAACCTCCAAGCAGAATATGACCCATCTCCAATCACTCTTTGCCTTCTGTAGGCAAGCTAATTCTGGATTCACAAAACAATGTCCCCTTGGATCCCATGCCTCCTTACTTTCACAATAAACCTTGCATGGAGTACCTTATCAAATGCCTTGCTGAAGTCCATATACACTACATCTACTACTCTACCTTCATCAATGTGTTTAGTCACATCCTCAAAAAATTCAATCAGACTCGTAAGCATGACTGCCTTTAACAAAATCATGCTGACTATTCCTAATCATATTATGCCTCTCCAAATGTTCATAAATCCTCCCTCTCAGGATCTTTTCCATCAGCTTACCAACCACTGAAGTAAGACTCACTGATCTGTAATTTCCTGGGCTATCTCTACTCCCTTTCTTGAATAAAGGAACAACATACACAACCGTCCAATCCTCCAGAACCTCTCCTATCCTCATTGATGATGCAAAGATCATTGCCAGAGGTTCAGCAATCTCCTCCCTCACCTCCCACAGTAGCCTGGGGTACATCTTATCGAGTCTCAGAGACTAATCCAACATGATGCTTTCCTCTTTCTTAATGTTCATAAGCTCAAGCTTTTCAATCTGCTGTAAGTCATCCCTACAATTGCCAAGATCCTTTTCTGTAGTGAATACTGAAGCAAAGTATTTATTAAGTATCTCTGCTATCTTCTCCGGTTCCATGCACACTTTTCCACTGTCACGCTTGATAGGTCCTATTCTGTCACGTCTTATCCTCTTGCTCTTCACATACTTGTAGAATGCCTTGGAGTTCTCCTTAATCCTGCTCACCAAAGTATTCTCATGGCCCCTTCTGGCTCTCCTAATTTCATTCTTGAACTCCTTCCTACTAGCCTTATAATCTTTTGGATCTCTATCATTACATAGTTTGTTGAACCTTTTGTAAGCTTTTATTCTTTCTTGACTAGATTTTCAACAGCCTTGGTACACCATGGTTCCTGTACCCTACCATCCCTTCCCTGTCTCATTGGAATGTACCTATGCAGCCTAATTCTGCTCCTATATCTTATGGTTTTATGGTAACACATTTGGACAGAAGACAGTATCACAATAAGGCAATGCTTGTCTACTGGCTTAATATTGGTGGTGGAGCACTGCACAGGCTGACGATCATGAAGCCCCTTTGCCATCTCTAACCTGTCTTCCATCATTCATGATTCAAGATTCAAGATGTCATTCCCAATATACAGGTGTAAAGGAGAAAAAAATAATTCTCACTCCAAATCTGACACAGTGCAAAAAAGCTACAAGATAATGAATAAAATCATAGACAGAAGGGATTCTGCAGATGCTGGAAATTCAGAGCAACACATGCAAAATGCCAGAGAACTCAGCAGGTCAGGCAGCTTCTATAGAAAAGAGTACAGTACATGTTTCAGTCCGAGACCCTTCATCGGGACGGTTGGGTATTTCGTCTTTTCATAATGAGTCCCTTCAGCATTGTGTGTGTGTGCTTTGGATTTCCAGCATCTGCAGATTTTCTCATATATGTGTCTAAGACTTTTGCACAGTACTGTATAAATAGACTGATTGTATATCCATGAGGTGACGGTAGGCACAGAGTTGTCTCCCATTATTATGGAAATGTAAATTTGTTTCATGCAGGAATAAAATCGGGGGAAAAAAGCCAAATGTGCAGTGCAGGTGAGAGTTAAAATTTCAGCTCAGTTACCCGTCACCTGAATCCCAGAGTGATCCCAATTAACATTCAGCAAAAATATAAACATGACAGAAATCTGACAAAAGCCATTAAATCTAGAGTAGTCAGCAGATGTTGCGAGGAACACAGGCAATTTCCAGCATTTTTGGTTTTTATAGATATATTAGTTTCTTTTCCATTATTAAAAAAGAACTACTTTACTATCAAGGCAAGACTTTTGCCAGATATATAATTCATGATTCAAGATAGCTTATTGTCATTTCCAGTACACAAGTGTAAAAGAGAATGAAATAATTGTTACTTCGGATCCGATGCATCACAAAAAAAAGCACAATAAGATAAAGAACACAATGATATAAAAAGACAATAAATATAAATGCATGTCATCATCATCAACATCGTCATCATAATTTTGTGGCATGTCATATAATGGTGATGATTATAGTCTCATGACCATGATTGTTCTTGGCAAATTTTTCTACAGAAGTGGTTTGCCATTGTCTTCTTCTGGGTGGTGTTTTTACAAAATGGGTGACCCGAGCCACTATCACTTCTCTTCAGAAATTGTCTGCCTGGTCAGCGGTTACATAACCAGGACTTGTGATATGCACCAACTGCTCATACGACCGTCCACCAGCTAGTCCCATGGCTTCACAATGGCCCTGACCCACTCTGGTGGGTGGGTGGGAAGGCTAAGCAAGTACTACATCTTGCCCAAGGGTGACCTGCTGGCTAGCAGAGGGAAACAGCGCCTTACATCTCCTTTGGTAGAGTCGTATCTCCACCCCGCCACCAGTATAAGTACCCAAGATAGCTTATATACATAGATTGATTGTATGTCCATAAAGAGACGCCTGGCATAGGAGTGTCTGTACATAAGGTGACTCTGACAGGAAGTGGTAAAGTAGTGGTGGTGGGACATTTTTGTATGAGCCCCAAGTGCAGGTGTAAATGAACTTGAATAAATAAGTAGTACCAGGAACAGCAAGTCAGTAGGTTAATTAGTTTATATAAATTACTATTAGTGTAGGTGATTGACAGAGGATGGTCGGAGGTGGGGATGTGTGATTAATGATCATGAAGAATGATGGAATTGATCTGAGAACCAAAATGGAGTCAATGGGCCAAGTTCTTTCCTTCCAGGTATATGAGCGAAGCAGGAGGAGATTATTTGGCTCCTCAAGCTGATCATAGCTGTTCCATTCATGGCCTCAACATCACTTTTCCATTTCCCCCTGCCCAATGACTCTCTTGTGATTCATATGCCTTCTAATATTCTAAACCTATGTTTTATAACTCCACCTCCAGGCTCTCTGGGAGAGAGAATTCAGATGAATCATAATCCTTCAAGAGAAGTTCCTCCCCATTTCCATCTGAAATCAGCAAACCCTTGTTGTGAAACCATGCTTTAATTTTGAGATGTCCCCAGTAAGGGGAATATCTTCTCAGGTCCTCCCTGCAAATCTCCCCCTGAGTCATCTACCTGTCAAGCAGATCATCTCTCTGTCTTTGAACTTCCAATGAATATTGACCCAAAATACTCGACCTTTCTTCATACGCCAACCTCTAAGTGAACTGGGTTACAGGCAAACAAATTATCTCACTTTGACAATAATAAAACTAGTACCAACACTGATAAGAAATATTCTGTTTTCTCTTCTTAACCTGTAAAACAAAATCTATTCTCCATCTGCCAGAGTCTTTACTGTATATATATTTATTTCTGCACAGAGCTTTTTCATCCTCAGAGATCACTTTCCCAGATGTATTGTCTGTAAGTTCGGATACTGAATCATTTAAATTGTTCATAGAAATTGTAAACAGCTTATGCATTCAGCATTAATCCCTGATGTATCCCAGTCATAAAAATTTGCCAAAACAAAATTGATTTATTTATTCGTACCTTCTGATTTTTGTCCTTAAACCAGTGCTGTAGCCTTCTGTAAGATGGTGGCACAGTGAGATTTTGCAGAATCGCTGCACGCTTGAGTGCTCGGTGGTGGGGGGGTGCCAATGCTTTTTTTTGCTGGTAGGGGAGGGGGTATTGTTGCTTTGCTGCTGCTTACGCATGGGAGGGGGAGCTGGCGGTGCTTTGGGGTTCTTTCTTTTCAAATCTTTTTATTGTTATATTATACAGAAAAAATAACATGAATACATTGAAGTAACAACATTTACAATGTCTCAAAAAGATATCATCTTAAAGATTGAAAAAAAAATTTATGATAACAAAACAAAACCTACTAAGCAGGAAAGTGAGAAAAAAAAAGAACCCATTAGGTGTACAACCCTGGAGCCATGCGTCATACAAAAAGCTTCTAAAAATAAACATCAAACCGCCAGCAAGAAAAGAAAATATACCAAAAAAATTTACAATTAGATGTTGGAAAAATTATATCAATTAGCTCAAATGATAATAACGAGCAAATGAGCCCCATCTTTTCTCAAAATCAAATAAAGGTTCAAAGGTTCGACTTCTAATTTGCTCCAAACTAAGACATAGCATCACTTGAGAGAACCATTGTGACAAAGTGGGAGCTGATGTATCCTTCCACTTCAACAAATGGCCCTCCTAGCTATCAATGTAACAAACGCAATAACATGCTGGTCAGTCACAGAAATACCATGAACATTTTGAGGAATTATTCCAAAAAGCACAGTTAATTTATTAGGTTGTAAATTAATTTTAAGTGCTTTAGAAATTATTGAAAAAACGGACTTCCAGAACTGTTCCAATGAGGTCTTTGCATCTCAGTTTTTTGTATTTTCTCTTCATTTAGAAAATAATCTACCGTTTATTTCTTCTACCAATGTGCATAACCATACACTTCCCAACACTGTGTTCAACCTGCCACTTCTTTGCCCATTCTCCTAATCTAAGACCTTCTGTAGCCTCTCTACTTACTGAAAACTACCTGTCTCTCCACCTATTTTCATATCATCTGCAAACTTTGCAACAAAGCCATCAAGTCCGTCATCCAAATCATTGACATATAACGTAAAATGAAGCAGTCCTAACACAGACCCCTGTGGAACACCACTAGGCACAAATATCTACCCAGAAAAGGCTCCCTTTATTCCCTCTTTGCTATGATCATCATGGGAGATTATAACAGGCACGTAGATTGGAAAAATCAGCTTGGTAATGGATCTTAAGAGAGTGAATTTGTTGAATGTCTACAAAATGGCTTTTCTGAGCAGTTTGTTCTTGAACCTACGAGGGGATCAGCTACACTGGATTGGACATTATGTAATGAACTGGAGGTGATTAGAGAGTTTAAGGTAGAGGAATCCTTAGGAGGCAGTGGTCACAATATCATTGAGATCAACTTGAAGTTTTATAGGGAGGAAGTAAAATCTGATGTAGCAGTATCTCAGAGCAGTAAAAAAAATTACAGTGCTGTGAGAAAGGAGCTGGCCAAAGTAAATTGGAAGGAGATACTGGCAGAGATGACAGCAGAGCAGCAATGGCTTGAGTTTCTGGGAAAAATGAGGAAGATGCAGGATAGATATATTCCAAAAACAAAGAAATACTCAAATAGCAAAACAATCCAAGCGTGGCTGACAAGGGAATTAAAAGCTAATGTAAAAGCAAAAAAGAAATTACACAACAAAGCAAAAATTAGCTGAAAGATGGAGGATTGGGAAGGCTTTAAAAACCTATAGAAAGCAACTAAAATAATTATTAAGTGGTAAAAGATGAAATACAAAAGCAAGCTCACAAACAATATCAAGCATATAAAAATAAAAGAGAGATGAGAGTGGATATAGGACAGCTTGAAAATTAGGCCAGAGAAATGACAATGGGGGACAAGGAGATGGCAGATGAATTAATGAGTATTTTGCATCAGTCTTCACTGTGGAAAACTCTAGCAGTGTGCCAGATGTTGAAGGATGCAAGGGAAGAAAGGGGTGGAGTTACTTTTACAAGGGAGAAGAGGCTCAAAAAGCTGAAAGACCTAAATTTACATAAATCACACGGACCAGATGAACTGTACCATTGGGTTCTGAAAAAAGGTAACAGTAGAGATTATGGAGGCATTAGTAGTCATAGTCATAGTCATAGTCATACTTTATTGATCCCAGAGGAAATTGGTTTTCGTTACAGTTGCACCCTAAATAATAAATAGTAATAGAACCATAAATAGTTAAATAGTAATATGTAAATTATGCCAGTAAATTATGAAAAAAATCCAGGACCAGCCTATTGGCTCAGGGTGTCTGACCCTCCAAGGGAGGAGTTGTAAAGTTTGATGGCCACAGGCAGGAATGACTTCCTATGACGCTCAGTGTTGCATCTCGGTGGAATGAGTCTCTGGCTGAATGTACTCCTGTGCCCAACCAGTACATTATGTAGTGGATGGGAGACATTGTCCAAGATGGCATGCAACTTGGACAGCATCCTCTTTTCAGACACCACCGTCAGAGAGTCCAGTTCCATCCCCACAACATCACTGGCCTTACGAATGAGTTTGTTGATTCTGTTGGTGTCATAGTCATAGTAATAGTCTTTCAAGAATCATTGGACTCTGGCATGGTTCTGGAGGACTGGAAAATTGCAAATGTCACTCCACTTTTGAAGAAAAGGAAGGAGGCAGCAGACAGGAAATTATAGACCAGTTAGCCTGACCTCAGTGGTTGCTGAGGATGAGATTAGCACTTAGTGAAAAACAGTACAAGATTTGGTAGGTCAAATATGATGGCAGAATATAGTATTAATAGCAAGACTCTTGGCAGTGTGGAGGATCAGAGGGATCTGGGGTCCGAGTCCATAGGACATGCAAAGCCGCTACGCAGGTTGACAACACACATAAAAGTTGCTGGTGAACGCAGCAGGCCAGGCAGCATCTCTAGGAAGAGGTGCAGTCAACGTTTCAGGCCGAGACCCTTCGTCAGGATGCTCTGTGATTAAGAAGGCATACAGTGTATTGGCCTTCATCAATAGTGGGATTGAGTTTAAGAGCCAAGAGGTAATGTTGCAGCTATATAGGACCCTGTTCAGACTCCACTTGGAGTACTGTGCTCAATTCTGGTCGCCTCACTACAGGAAGGATGTGGAAACCATAGAAAGGGTGCAGAGGAGATTTACAAGGATGTTGCCTGGATTGGGGAGCATGCCTTATGAGAATAGGCTGAGTGAACTCAGCCTCTTCTTGGAGTGGTGGAGGATGAGAGGTGACCTGATAGAAGTGTACAAGATAATGAGAGGCATTGATTGTGTAGATAGTCGGAGGCTTTTCCCCGGGGCTGCAATGGCTGCCATGAGAGGGCACAGTTTTAAGGCACTTGGAAGTAGGTACAGAGGAACACTCACAACACGCTGGAGGAACTCAGCAGGTCGGGCAGCATCCGTGGAAATGAACAGTCAACGTTTCGGGCTGAGACCCTTCATCGGGACTGTAGAGGGAAGGGGCAGAAGCCCTATAAAGAAGGTGGGGGGAGGGTGGGAAGGAGAAGGCTGGTAGGTTCCAGGTGAAAAACCAGTAAGGGGAAAGATAAAGGGGTGGGGAAGGAAGGCAGGGAGGGGATGGGCAGGAAAGGTGAAGAAGGAATAGGGGAAAGCACAATGGGTAATAGAAGGAGGCGGAACCATGAGGGAGGTGATAGGCAGCTGGGGGAGGGGGCAGAGTGAAATAGGGATAGGGGAAGGGAGGGGGAGGGAATTACCGGAAGTTGGAGAATTCTGTGTTCATACCAAGGGGCTGGAGACTACCTAGATGGTGTATGAGGTGTTGCTCCTCCAGCCTGAGTTTGGCCTCATCATGGCAGTAGAGGAGGCCATGTATGGACATATCTGAATGGGAGTGGGAAGCAGAGTTAAAGTAGGTGGCTACTGGGAGATCCTGTCTGTTGTGGCAGACGGAGCGGAGGTGCTCGACAAAGCGGTCCCCCAATCTGCGTCGGGTTTCACCGATGTAGAGGAGGCCGCACCGGGAGCACCGAATGCTATAAATGACCCCAAAAGACTCACAAGGGAAGTGTTGCCTCACCTGGAAGGACTGTTTGGGGCCCTGAATGGTGGCAAGAGAGGAGGTGTAGGGACAGGTGTAGCAGTTACACTTGCAGGGATAAGTGCTGGGTGGGAGATCCGTGGGGACGGACATGTGGACCAGGGAGTCGCGGACGGAACGATCCCTGCAGAAAGCGGAGGGGGATAGAGAGGAAAACAACAGGAATTCTGCAGATGCTGGAAATTCAAGCAACACACATCAAAGTTGCTGGTGAACGCAGCAGGCCAGGCGGCATCTCTAGGAAGAGGCGCAGTCGATGTTTCAGGCCGAGACCCTTCGTCAGGGGTAGAGAGGGAATGATATGCTTAGTGGTAGGGTCTACCCCTCTCCGCTTTCCTCAGGGACCGTTCCCTCTGCGACTCCCTGGTCCACAACACCACCAACCTTTGTGTCGTCTGCAAACTTGCCAACCCACCCTTCCACCCCCACATCCAGGTCATTAATAAAAATCACGAAAAGTAGAGGTCCCAGAACTGATTCTTGTGGGACACCACTAGTCACAACCCTCCGATCCAAATGTACTCCCTCCACCACCACCCTCTGCCTTTTGCAGGCAAGCCAATTCTGAATCCACTTGGCCAAACTTCCCTGGATTCTATATGTATGGGTAAGTGTACGTAGCTGTGTGTGTGTTTGTGTGTCTGTGTATGTGTGTGTGACTGTGGTGTGAATGTGTTGTCTGTGTGCATGTGACTGTGTGTGTGTATGTGCTTGTGATTGTGTGGCTGTGTGAGACTGTGCGTGAGTCTGTGTATGCCTGTGTATGTCTGTATATGTGTGTGTGTTTGTGACTGTGTGTGTGTGTGTGTGTGTGTGTGTGTGTGTGTGTGTGTGTGAGAGAGAGAGAGACTGAGAGTGTGTGTTTTTGTGTGTGTGACTATGTGTCAGTGTGTATGATTCTGTGTGTGTGTGTGTGTGTGTGTGTGTGTGTGTGTGTGTGTTTGTGTCTATTTCTGTGACTCTTTGTGTGTGTGAGTCTGTGTGTATGCTTGTATGTGCTTGTATTTGTGTCTGTGTGTGTATTCAATTCATTTCTATGAATTCTGAATTCCAGTGAGTACAGGTTCAGAGCCTCATATGACAAGCCATTCAATCCTGGAATCAATTTTTGTGAACCTTCTTTGAACTCTCTCCAACGTCAATATATCCTTTCTTAAATAAGGGGCCCAAAACTACTCAGAATTCTCCATATTATTATGGCGTGTTATTATGTTCTTTAAAAAGCCTGAACATTACATCCTTGCTTTTATAAGACCGTAAGACCAGCCGATTCTGTGCAGGAACAGAATTCAGCCATTTGGCCCATCGAGTTTGCTCAACATTTCACCATGGCTAATCCAATTTTCTACTCAGCCCTAATCTCCTACCTTCTCACTGTTTCCCTTCATACCCTGACAAATAAATAATCTATCTACATCTGCCTTAAATATACGTAAGGACTTGGCCTCCACAGCTGCCTGTGGTAAAGATTTCCACAGATTCACCACTCTGACTAAAGAAAACCCTGCTCATCCCCCTGTTATTCTGAGGCTGTGTCCTCTGGTCTTAGACTCTCCCACCATAGTCGGATGCATCAGCAAGGGAGATGAGGCTGAGTACAGGGCTACGGTGGGAAACTTCGTCACATGGTGTGAGCAGAATTATCTGCAGCTTAATGTGAAAAAGACTAAGGAGCTGATGGTAAACCTGAGGAGAGCTAAGGCACTGGTGACCCCTGTTTCCATCCAGGGGGTCAGTGTGGACATGGTGGACGATTACAAATACCTGGGGATACGAATTGACAATAAACTGGACTGGTCAAAGAACACTGAGGCTGTCTACAAGAAGGGTCAGAGCCGTCTCTATTTCCTGAGGAGACTGAGGTCCTTTAACACCTGCCGGACGATGCTGAGGATGTTCTACGAGTCTGTGGTGGCCAGTGCTATCATGTTTGCTGTTGTGTGCTGGGGCAGCAGGCTGAGGGTAGCAGACACCAACAGAATCAACAAACTCATCCGTAAGGCCAGTGATGTTGTGGGGATGGAACTGGACTCTCTGACGGTGGTGTCTGAAAAGAGGATGCTGTCCAAGTTGCATGCCATCTTGGACAATGTCTCCCATCCACTACATAATGTACTGGGTGGGCACAGGAGTACATTCAGCCAGAGACTCATTCCACCGAGATGCAGCACAGAGCGTCATAGGAAGTCATTCCTGCCTGTGGCCATCAAACTTTACAACTCCTCCCTTGGGGGGTCAGACACCCTGAGCCAATAGGCTGGTCCTGGACTTATTTCCTGGCATAATTTACATATTACTATTTAACTATTTATGGTTTTATTACTATTTATTATTTATGGTGCAACTGTAACAAAAACCACTTTCCCCCGGGATCAATAAAGTATGACTATGACTATGACTATGAAACATCCTCTCCACATCCACTCTATCAAGGCGTTTCACCATTCAATGGGTTTCCATGAGGTCACCCCTCATTCTTCTGAATTCCAGTGATTACAGGCCCAGAGCCATCAAACACTCTTCATATGACAAGCCATTCAATCCTGGAATCATTTTCATGAATCTCCTTTGAACCTTCTACAGTTTCAGCATATCCTTTCTAAAGGCTGATTTATACCAGTGGGTCAAATGGATGCCGTAACCGACGCAAGTGGCCTACGCATGTTCTGAGCATTTATACTTGTGCGTTGTTGTGTCTGCGTCGCTCTGCAATTCGGGCAAGTCGCGCATGCGCACACACCTGCCCGCGCAAGGCTTCAGGGTCATGGTAGTCATTCTCGGGGTAAACAAGTTTAAAGCGGGCAACTTCTTTCATAAAAGCAAAACGTGTCCATAATTTCGGAGGTCTGTGAAGCTTTATGGAAAGCATTACAGCCAGAGTTCCTTCCCTGCCCTTCAGTCGCCCAATGGGAAGCTATTGCAGTGTAGGAGGAAATGCAATGCGACCAAACGGACCAATCACAGTTGTTTCGGTCTGCATTGCTGCGACACGTAGTTACATTTTGGGAGAGGTGCGCATTAGGCTACGGTGTAGGGATCCGCGTAGGCTCCGCGTAGGGATCACGGTGACACCATACCTACGGCGTCTATTTGATGCAGAAGTATAAATCAGCCTTATGATAAGAGGCCCAAAACTGCTCACAATACTCCAAGTGAGGCCTCCTCAGTGTTTCATAAAGTTTCAATATTACATCTTTGTTTTTATATGTTAGTCCTCTTGAAAGGAATGCTAACATTGTATTTGCCTTCCTCGCACCAGCTCAACCTGCAAATTAACCTTTAGAGTATCCTGCACAAAGATTCCCAAGTCCCCTTTCACCTTAGCTTTTTGTATTTTCTCTCCATTTAAAAAGTAGTCAATCATTTCTTCTACCAAAGCACATGACCGTACACCTCCCGACACCGTATTCCATTCGCCACTTCGTTGTCCATTCTCCTAATCTAAGCCGTTCTGTAGCCTCATTCTTGTGAAGAGTTTATATTCTGCGATTTATATTCCATTTTTCTCGAAATGATGCTATCATTGCATTTGCCCTCCTCACCACCAATGTTAAGCTAATGTTAAAATTTACTAATTTTCAAGAATACTTGCAAATACTTCAAATCTTATACATGGCTAAATCTCATGATTGTGGGTGCTTTTTCTGTTGTAGCGGATAATATGATTACTATTAAACCATGAACACAGAGAGAAAACACTGCTGCTTTGCAATAAACTGTCTCTTCTTGACGATTAAGCTGTCATTCAAATTAAAGGACACAGACATACTGCTGCATTGTTATGCACTTCCGAGGAATACTCTTGGGAGGATCATTAAGGTGCCATTTGAAAATGAAGCATTTCTTGACCATGTACTTGACGTGCTATTTTGCCAGAAGCAGCCTCGGCAAAATAGGACATTTTGAATGTGCAGACTAAACAGGAAAGTGATTTATTCTCTTTCATGAGTCATTTGTTAAATATAATTCAACTTTCATCAGGCAACATACTGAAATCACATAAAGGCTTGTTAAAAGGGAAATAAACAGCACTCTGCATACAAATTGCCATGGCAAAGCAGAGCACTCTTCTCATCTCTAACTTCAATTCAATTTGATTTTTGAAATATTTTCATTCAATACAAAATGCTTATCACTAAAACATCTGTTCTCTTAAAAGCAATGCACTTTATAAACCAGGCTATTGTGAAAGAGTCATTTCGGTTTGGAGTAAGAAAAATTTGAATTTAATTATCATTAAACACACACCAGTCGTCATTGAGGGATCAGAAGTGCAGAGGGTGAGCAATTTCACAATATAAGCGGGTGATATTAAACCTGATTTTAATCATTTCATCGCAGTTTCAGGACATTCCAAAGCACGGCCCAGGTAATAGACCCTCAGTGGCCACTTTATTAGGTACACTTGTATACCTTCTTGTTAATGCAAATATCTAATCAGCCAATCATGTGCACAAAAAACATGTAGGTTCAGTTGTTGTTCAGACCAAACATCAGAATGGGGAAGAAATGTGATCTCAGCAACTTTGACCATGAAATGATTGTTGGTGTCAGATAGGGTGGTCTGAGTATCTCAGAAACTGCTGATCTCCTGGGACATTTATACATAACAGTCTCGAGAATTTACAGGGACTGCTGCGAAAAACAACATCCAGTGAGCGGCAGTTCTGAGGGGAAAAATGCCTTGTTAATGAGAGAGTTCAGAGGAGAATGGCCAGATTGGTTCAAGCTGACAGGAAGGTGACTGTAACTCAAATAACCACAAATTACAACAGGAGTGTGCAGAAGTGCATCACCGAATGCATAACTTGTCAGCCCCTGAAGTGGAAGTACTACAGCAGCAGAAGACCTTGAACATACACTCAGTGGCCATTTTATCAGGTACAGGAGATACCTAATATACTGTCCACTGTGTATACCTTCATATGCATTTGACAAGGTTCCACACGGTAGGCTTATTCAGAAAGTCAGAAGGCATGGGATCCAGGGAAGTTTGGCCAGGTGGATTCAGAATTGGCTTGCCTGCAGAAGGCAGAGGGTGGTGGTGGAGGGAGTGCATTCAGATTGGAGGATTGTGACTAGTGGTGTCCCACAAGGATCCGTTCTGGAACCTCTACTTTTCATGATTTTTATTAACGACCTGGATGTGGGGGTAGAAGGGTGGGTTGGCAAGTTTGCAGACAACACAAAGGTTGGTGGTGTAGTAGATAGTGTAGAGGATTGTCAAAGATTGCAGAGAGACATTGATAGGATGCAGGAGTGGGCTCAGAAGTGGCAGATGGAGTTCAACCCGGAGAAGTGTGAGGTGGTACACTTTGGAAGGACAAACTCCAAGGCAGAGTACAAAGTAAATGGCAGGATACTTGGTAGTGTGGAGGAGCAGAGGGATCTCGGGGTACATGTCCACAGATCCCTGAAAGTTGCCTCACAGGTGGATAGGGTAGTTAAGAAAGCTTATGGGGTGTTAGCTTTCATAAGTCGAGGGATAGAGTTTAAGAGTCGCGATGTAATGATGCAGCTCTATAAAACTCTGGTTAGGCCACACTTGGAGCACTGTGTCCAGTTCTGGTCACCTCACTATAGGAAGGATGTGGATGCATTGGAAAGGGCACAGAGGAGATTTACCAGGATGCTGCCTGGTTTAGAGAGTATGCATTATGATCAGAGATTAAAGGAGCTAGGGCTTTACTCTTTGGAGAGAAGGAGGATGAGAGGAGACATGATAGAGGTGTACAAGATAATAAGAGGAATAGATAGAGTGGATAGCCAGCGCCTCTTCCCCAGGGCACCACTGCTCAATACAAGAGGACACGGCTTTAAGGTAAGGGGTGGGAAGTTCAAGGGGGATATTAGAGGAAGGTTTTTTACTCAGAGAGTGGTTGGTGCGTGGAATGCACTGCCTGAGTCAGTGGTGGAGGCAGATACACTAGTGAAGTTTAAGAGACTACTAGACAGGTATATGGAGGAATTTAAGGTGGGGGCTTATATGGGAGGCAGGGTTTGAGGGTTGGCACAACATTATGGGCCGAAGGGCCTGTACTGCGCTGTACTGTTCTATGTTCTATAGTTATTGTTGCAATGCAGAACAACAGCAGCCAAATTGGAGTTTGCCTCTGCCACATATTGCAAAATGTTAATATTAGTTCAGGGACAAATATAGGTCAGAAAATTCAAGATTCAGGGCTGTTTAATGTCCTTTCGAATACACACATGTAAAGGAAACAAAATAATTGTTACTCCAAATCAAATGTAAAACACACAAAAAACACAAGGTAAGAAAAACATAATAATATAAATACATGAGTTAGCTTATAGACATAGATTGATTGTAGCACCCAGGGGAAACCCGCTCGGTCACGGGGAGAATGTACAAACTCCTTACAGGCAGAGACGGGAATTGAACCCGGATCGTCTGTACTGTAAATATTCTGCTACTGCGTCACCTGTAATTAAACTTGTACTTGAACCTTCAGCTTAAGCAAGTTTGGTATGACAATGTAAATTGAATTCACAATCTGCTCTTCTTGAATTCTGCGTTAGTTCTCTGTAACAAATGGGTGCAGGACAGTAAATCACAAACAGAAGAGATTCTGCAGAGGCTGGAAATCAAGAGGAACACGCACAAAATGCTGGAGGAACTCAGGTCAGACAGCTGCTATGGAAATGAAGAATCAGGGACGTGATATTGTTTGTTCCTACATATTATTTTCTCCCCCACATGGCCCACCAGCACAACGAATTGTTGTCCAAAGTCTGGATTTAATTTATTGAAGCCCTGCTGAAATCCCAGGCAAGACATGCATATGTTGCCAGTTCATTACTGTCCTTGCAACCACGAGGAAATCTGCAGATGCTGGAATTTCAAGCAACACATATAAAAGTTGCCGGTGAACGCAACAGGCCAGGCAGCATCTCTAGGAAGAAGTGCAGTCGACGTTTTGGGCCGAGACCCTTCGTCAGGACTAACTGAAAGAAGAGCTAATAAGAGATTTGAAAGTGGGAGGGGGAGGGGGAGATCCAAAATGATAGGAGAAGACAGGAGGGGGAGGGATGGAGCCAAGAGCTGGACAGGTGATTGGCAAAAGGGACATGAGAGAATCATGGGACAGGAGGCCCAGGGAGAAAGAGAGGGGGAGGGGGGAAGCCCAGAGGATGGGCAAGGGGTATAGTGAGAGGGACAGAAGGAGAAAAAGGAGAGAGAGATCTTCTCCTATCATTTTGGATCTCCCCCTCCTCCTCCCACTTTAAAATCTCTTACTAGCTCTTCTTTCAGTTAGTCCTGACGAAGGGTCTCGGCCCGAAACGTCAACTGTACCTCTTCCAAGAGATGCTGCCTGGCCTGCTGCATTCACCAGCAACTTTTATGTGTGTTACTGTCTTTAAACAGAGTAGTTTGTTAATCCATTGCAGAGGTCATCTAGAATTCAACTACATTATTATTCCTGGGTCAAAAAGAGGGGTTAAGTGATTGAAGGTATTGAAAGACAGGATTGTATTACCTTTCGTATTGAAACATATTTTAAATGATTCAATTCCAACACGTTTAATTTATACACAGGGACTACCTAATCTAGGGCAAGGTTATGGAAGCTTTGTGGAGACTTGTGACAATACATGATGTATTTTTTTCTTTTCGGATTAATTCACTACCACCTAAGGTTGATTTTACAATTGATATTGATATTCTACTTATGAAGTATTGTTAAAAATAAGTAGACATTTCCAGAATCTATTCCTAGGCCCATTAAACAGGTTTAATTACCCGGATAGCTTCAAGTCTGATGGCATGAGCATTGACTTCTTGAACTTCCGGTAATTCCTTTTGTCGTCAGGGGAGTTGGGATATCTGCTGTGTGCCTGGAGACCCGGGATCTTTGCGATCTTCAGGCACAGAGCTCGAAAAAAGCAACGTAAAGAACTTATAACATCGTAAACCAGCAAGTTGTTTGTTATGTCTCCCTGCTCGCTGGGAAAATGGAGACATCTCTTTCTCCCTTGTTAGGGAGAGAGAATACCTGTGGTATGTCGAACACCGGGTGAAATGTGAAGTCTCTGGGGCAACTGCAAGTCCGCATCTTGGCCATTGCTTTGCTCACGCCCGAGTGCTCGGTGGTGGTGCCAATGTTTTCTTTGCCGGTGGGGGAAGGGAGATTGTTGCTTGCTGCCGCTTACACGTGGGAGTGGGTAGCTGGGGAGGGGACTTTGGGGTTCTAAAATTTAACTGGCATTCATTCTTTGGGGCACTCCTCTGTTTTTGTGGATGGTTGTGAAGAAAAGGCATTTCAGAATGTATATTGTATACATTTCTCTGACATTAAATTGTACCTTTGAACCTTTGGTTTAGGAGCCTGATGGTTGAGGGGTAATAACCGTTCCTGAACTTGGTGATGTGAGAGCTAAGGCTCCTGTACTCCTATCAGCTATGCTGGAGTGGCAGAGTGAGTGGATGGGTCATGGTCTAATTTTGTTCCTATTTATTATTTATTATTATTTATTGTAGTGCCTGCACTGTTTTGTTCACTTTCTGCAGTCCTGGATAGGTCTGTAGTCTAGTGTAGTTTTTGTGTTTTTTCTTACGTAGTTCAGTGTAGTTTTTGTATTGTTTCATGTAGCACCATGGTCCTGGAAAACATTACCTCAGTTTTATTTTGGTCTGTACCAGCAGTTATGGTTGATATGACAATAAAAAGTGACTTGACTTGACTTGACTTAACGTCTAACTCCCATTCTTCTGAAGTTTGGAGCTCATACTTAATCTGTCTTCATAGATTAGCAATCTATATCAGCAATTGATCAATTGATAAACTGCCACTATTCTCCCTTATGTAAGATATATCTTGCACATAGTATTCCACTTAGTTTCATCAAAGTCCTATAGAATTACACTGAGATTTCCATACGCCAATATTCTAAGCACATTGCAGTATACTGCAGGTAAACTTCATGAATAATTCCGATGTAAAAAGAATTTATGGTGTTTCTGCTTTAATTATGTACACGGCTAATTATTTTATTTTTAAATCTTATTTATTAATACTGCAAGCGACAGGCCCTTCCAGCCTAAAGAACTGCCCCACACTGCCACCAACCTGTTCACCCTAAACAGGGGACAATTTACACTGACCAATTAACCTACTAACTGGTACACCTTTGGACTGCGGAGTACCCAGGGGAAACCCACATGGACACGGGGAGGACATACAAACTCCTTACAGACAGATATGGAACTCAACTCCAAACTCCCACACCTCGAGCTGTGATATTGCCATGCTAATCAGCCCATTATATTTACCAATTACCTTTACCTTTTATGCTTTGTTACCACCAAATGCAACCCACTTCAACAGAAAACCTGAGCAAAATCAATGGAACTTTCTTAACAATATTACTTTATAAACAAAATAATTCCTTAAAAGAAAAGTTAATGGATGTGATTCTAAAGATAAGTGTTTTCAGACCTGTAGGAGGGAAAACAGTAAAAGCAGAAAGCAGCGAGTAGCAAATACTAGAAATCGGGGGAGTGCAGCTTCCAGTGTATTTCTGGGTATGTCCAAATAATGAGGGCACAATCCTTGGAATAGACATCCTAAGGGAAGCAGGAGCTGTTATAGATTCGGGAAAGGGAGAAATAATATGGACGAGTCGAGGCAGTGAAAACATACAACCAACAGAATACACAACCTGCCTAGCATAGTCGCAGCTGCCCCGATCACCAGAGACTGGAGCCCGGATGGGGTCTATGGGTTACCTTGTCAGCAGTTCCCAGCAACATGGGCTAGACACAAGCAAGATTGTGGTCGAGTAAAGATAAACCCAGTTAAAATAGAGGAGGGTCTGTATAAACCCCCTAAGCAGGACGCGATACAGACTGACACACTGACCACTGTTCAGGGTATAGTGAAGGAACAAAAACACCAGGGGATACTCAGAGAGACTGCGGCCACTCCAGAGCATAAAGTTTTCCCAGTTCCTCCGAGGGCAGACATTACTGCGAATAAGGCAGCAGGGGGACAAGAGACAATTGAAATTGCAAGTGTGCAGGAGGAAACGACAGAAGCCAGCTTAGTAAAATTATATGAAGAGGTAGAGGCAGAAGAGAAGGAAAAATGGAGGAGAAAAGGAGGAAAGGAGGGATCAGATGGGTGCTGGACATACGGGGAGGAAAGAGTCGCGGTGGACCCACCCTGTATTAGACCGATACTACTGAAGTTATATCATGGGGCGATGCATGAGGGAAGACAGAGCATGATCACAACCCTCCGGCAGGACTGGTGGTGGCCAGGGATGGGTAGGGATGTTGAGAAAATCTGCCACGGTTGTATCATTTGTGCCCAGCATAACCCTGGTCAGGGCAGAAAGCTACAGTTGGCAAATCAGCCTCGGCCGAGGGGACCCTGGGAAAACATCCGGATAGACTTCACAGGGCCCCTGCCAAAAAGCACGGGGAAAAGCTACTGTCTGGTAATTATGGATCACTTCACTCGGTGGGTAGAGGCTTTCCCAACAAGTAACTGCACCGCCCGCACTGCTGCATGGATCCTAGTTCAGGAAATCCTCCCAAGGTGGGGAACCCCAGTTCAGGTGGATTCAGATCAGGGAGCACATTTCACGGGGAAAGTGATGAAGGAAAAATGCCAACTGCTAGGGATTCAACAATGGTTCCACGTACCCTACCACCCCCAGAGTTCAGGGATGGTAGAAAGGATGAACCAAACAAGCAAGAATGTGTTAGCCAAAGCTATAGCTGAGACAGGAAAGACATGGGTGGATGCATTACCAAGAATCATGATGAGATTGCGCGCAACCCCAAACCGTACATTGGGTCTCAACCCCTACAAATTATTGATGGGGTGAGCAATGTAACACCAAATGTTGTAGCGTGGATGAAATCACCAGAGAGACAGAGTCACTGGTAGATACAAAGCAGCTTCTTTATTTGACACAACAAGGTACAGCAGGCATCATATGGACGGAGAGGCTTTCGGTGGAAAGGTCTGCGAGCCCAATGTGGGCTCGATATTTATTTGCTAAACACAAAGGACAATTCCTATTTACAAAGTTATAGACAATGCTTTCTTTGGACGCTACATACAAAACATCACACCTTCTGACTTCATCCTTTCCTCCCGACGCCAACATGTCTGGGCTGGTACTCACAGCCTTTAGGAGTGCAAGTCAAATCCGCAATACATTTATTTGTTATTTTACGTGCCAACATAGAGGATAATTCATATTTATAAAATATAGATAATACTGTCTTCGAAACTACCTGTAAACTTCACACTTCCATCCGTTGTGTCTGGCTAGTATTCTGATATTCACAGCTTTTAGGAAATGCATCGTTGCGAAATCAATCCACAGTACTTTGTCAAACAGAAGACTGGTGGCCAGAGTCACTTAAGTGTAAATGAATCATCTACCCAAAAACTCACTCTAACAAGACCTATTTACGATCTAGTTACTGAATCAATTCTCAGATTTACTTTGGTGATAGAAATTACTGGTCCTCAGATAGATTACTTTTTGTGGAAGATGTTTTTCACAACATTTCTAGGGTGACTATGCCTGGTAATTGATAGCAGTCATGAAGCAAATTTGTTCTGACTTACAATACTGGAAGCAATCCTTAATTGCCATTGTCCTGATAGGGTGTCTTTAACAAGAGAAAAAACAGCACGTACAATTTAGCCCAGCTTTTTAAAGAAAAGTTGAGACATTGATCAATTTGTAATGTTGCTTTCCATGTGTAGGACTAACATTACCTCCTCTGTAGCACAGTCTCACCTACTGAGAAACTATTGCTTGTGCTGTCATTTACTCTAGACCCAATTATTGCAATATTCTGTTTGTTGGTCCCTATGTTAAGCCATCTCCGTGATAAGTTCCATCTTGTTCCATCTTCTGCTGCAGCTACCTGAACTGCACTCCATCCCACTCATTCATCACTGATCTCTTCCTCCTCAAGGAATTCTGCTCATTAAATTGTTGACTTCATATCAAAGCATCTCCATGTACTCTACTCTGCAGCTTCCCCTTCCAAACCTGATCAAAACTTTTCCATGGACGGCTTCCAGACCATTCCGGCTGACTGGAAGTGCACTGAGAGTGGTAAGCGTAAAGGAGTTGGGTGCTTACTGTTCTGGTTAACAACGGATGGTGCAATCCGGGTCATATTACGATCGAGGAACGTGTTTGTAGACCAGATATTGAACTTTTTACTGTTGGACTTTGGACACATTCCACCGAGATACAACACTGGGCAGAACGGGAGATTGTTTCTGCCTGTGGGCATCGAACTTGCAGCTCCTCCCGTGGGGGGTCAGATACCCTGAACCAATAGACTGGTCCTGGACTTGTTTTCCATCTGGCATAGTTTGCATTTTGTTGTTTGTGGTTTTTGTATTTACGCTCTATTCTTGGTTGGTGCGGCTGTAACGAAACCTAGTTTCCCTCGGGATCAATAAAGGCTATCTATCGATCGATCTATCTATCTATCTATCTATCAAACACTGGCATTCACTGAACCTAGCAGTCTGTACATCTCTCCTTTATTCCATCGTTGATGAGGGAGTTTTTGGCTGTCTGGCTCCAACACACGGGAAATCAATCTTTGTCCCTTCATTTCACTTCAGAAGTCTCATTAAAATATACCTCTTTTGCCTAAAGCTGAATCACGCCTGGCGATCTTTTTTTCACCAACTCACCAGCTTTCTGAGGAGGCTGAAGAGAGCTTGACTTTCCTCATCTATTTTCAAGTCATGTTCTACAGATGTGCAGTAGAAAGCATCTGAAGAAGTTGCATCACTGAAACTGTACTGCGCCGGACAGGAAGGCTCTACAACAGGTAAGCAAAACTGCTCAACGTATCACTGGTACCAACTCACCCGCTCTCAAGAACATACGTATATACAGAAAGGTGTCAGAAAAGGGCCAGTAACGTCATGAAGGACCCCATCCACCCTGCTGTTTCACTGTTTGTCCCACTCCCATCAGGGAGGCGGCTACGCAACACCCACGCCAGGACCACCAGACTCAAGAACAGTTACTTTCCACAAGCAGTAAGGCTGATCAACACCTCCACCACTACTTAATTATTTCCTGTCAGTCACCTTATCTACAGCCTAGTGTCACTTTATGGACATATAATTATCTCGGGATTACTGCCTGTGCCACGCGACAGTGAGAGTAGGAATGCGATGAGGTGGAGGATAAATGTGTGGCTGAGGGATTGGAGCAGGGGGCAGGGATTCAAGTTTTTGGATCATTGGGAACTCTTTTGGCGCAGGCGTGACCTGTACAAAAAGGACGGGTTACACTTGAATCCTAGGGGGACCAATAATGTGGCGGGGAGATTAGCGGGGGCTACTGAGGTGACTTTAAACTAGAATGGTTGGGGGGTGGGAATCAAATTAAAGAGGCTAGGCGTGAGGAGGTTAGTTCACAACAGGGGGATGGGAACCAGTGCAGAGAGACAGAGGGGTGTAAAGTGAGCGTAGAAGCAAAAAGTACAAAGGAGAAAAGTAAAAGTGGCAGGCCAACAAATCCAGGGCAAGCATTAAAAAGGGCCACTTTTCAACGTAATTGTATAAGGGCTAAGAGAGTTGTAAAAGAGCGCCTGAAGGCTTTATGTGTCAATGCAAGGAGCATTCGTAATAAGGTGGATGAATTGAAAGTGCAGATTGTTATTAATGATTATGATATAGTTGGGATCACAGAGACATTGCTCCAGGGTGACCAGGGATGGGAGCTCAACGTTCAGGGATATTCAATATTCAGGAGGGATAGACATGAAGGAAGGGGAGGTGGGGTGGCGTTGCTGGTTAAAGAAGAGATTAACGCAATAGAAAGGAAGGACATAAGCCGGGAAGATGTGGAATCGATATGGGTAGAGCTGCGTAACACTAAGGGGCAGAAGACGCTGGTGGGAGTTGTGTACAGGCCACCTAACAGTAGTAGTGAGGTCGGAGATGGTATTAAACAGGAAATTAGAAATGTGTGCAATAAAGGAACAGCAGTTATAATGGGTGACTTCAATCTACATGTAGACTGGGTGAACCAAATTGGTAGAGGTGCTGAGGAAGAGGATTTCTTGGAATGTATGCGGGATGGTTTTTTGAACCAACATGTCGAGGAACCAACCAGAGAGCAGGCTATTCTGGACTGGGTTTTGAGCAATGAGGAAGGGTTAATTAACGATCTTGTCGTGAGAGGCCCCTTGGGTAAGAGTGTCCATAATATGGTGGAATTCTTCATTAATATGGAGAGTGACATAGTTAATTCAGAAACAAAGGTTCTGAACTTAAAGAGGGGTAACTTTGAAGGTATGAGACGTGAATTAGCTAAGATAGACTGGCAAATGACACTTAAAGGATTGACGGTGGATATGCAATGGCAAGCATTTAAAGGTTGCATGGATGAACTACAACAATTGTTCATCCTAGTTTGGCAAAAGAATAAATCAAGGAAGGTAGTGCACCCGTGGCTGACAAGAGAAATTAGGGATAGTATCAATTCCAAAGAAGTAGCATACAAATTAGCCAGAGAAAGTGGCTCACCTGAGGACTGGGAGAAATTCAGAGTTCAGCAGAGGAGGACAAAGGGCTTAATTAGGAAGGGGAAAAAAGATTATGAGAGAAAACTGGCGGGGAACATAAAAACGGACTGTAAAAGCTTTTATAGATATGTAAAAAGGAAAAGACTGGTAAAGACAAATGTAGGTCCCCTGCAGACAGAAACAGGTGAATTGATTATGGGGAGCAAGGACATGGCAGACCAATTGAATAATTACTTTGGTTCTGTCTTCACTAAGGAGGACATAAATAATCTTCCAGAAATAGTAATGGACAGAGGGTCCAGTGAGATGGAGGAACTGAGTGAAATACATGTTAGTAGGGAAGTGGTGTTAGGTAAATTGAAGGGATTGAAGGCAGATAAATCCCCAGGGCCAGATGGTCTGCATCCTAGAGTGCTTAAGGAAGTAGCCCAAGAAATAGTGGATGCATTAGTGATAATTTTTCAAAACTTGTTAGATTCTGGACTAGTTCCTGAGGATTGGAGGGTGGCTAATGTAACCCCACTTTTTAAAAAAGGAGGGAGAGAGAAACCGGGGAATTATAGACCGGTTAGCCTAACGTCGGTGGTGGGGAAACTGCTGGAGTCAGTTATCAAGGATGTGATAACAGCACATTTGGAAAGCGGTGAAATGATTGGACAAAGTCAGCATGGATTTGTGAAAGGAAAATCATGTCTGACGAATCTCATAGAATTTTTTTGAGGATGTAACTAGTAGAGTAGATAGGGGAGAACCAGTGGATGTGGTATATTTGGATTTTCAAAAGGCTTTTGACAAGGTCCCACACAGGAGATTAGTGTGCAAACTTAAAGCACACGGTATTGGGGGTAAGGTATTGGTGTGGGTGGAGAATTGGTTAGCAGACAGGAAGCAAAGAGTGGGAATAAACGGGACCTTTTCAGAATGGCAGGCGGTGACTAGTGGGGTACTGCAAGGCTCAGTGCTGGGACCCCAGTTGTTTACAATATATATTAATGACTTGGATGAGGGAATTAAATGCAGCATCTCCAAGTTTGCGGATGACACGAAGCTGGGTGGCAGTGTTAGCAGTGAGGAGGATGCTAACAGGATGCAGGGTGACTTGGATAGGTTGGGTGAGTGGGCAAATTCATGGCAGATGCAATTTAATGTGGATAAATGTGAAGTTATCCACTTTGGTGGCAAAAATAGGAAAACAGATTATTATCTGAATGGTGGCTGATTAGGAAAAGGGGAGGTGCAACGAGACCTGGGTGTCATTATACACCAGTCATTGAAAGTGGGCATGCAGGTACAGCAGGCGGTGAAAAAGGCGAATGGTATGCTGGCATTTATAGCGAGAGGATTTGAGTACAGGAGCAGGGAGGTACTACTGCAGTTGTACAAGGCCTTGGTGAGACCACACCTGGAGTATTGTGTGCAGTTTTGGTCCCCTAATCTGAGGAAAGACATCTTTGCCATAGAGGGAGTACAAAGAAGGTTCACCAGATTGATTCCTGGGATGGCAGGACTTTCATATGAAGAAAGACTGGATGAACTGGGCTTGTACTCGTTGGAATTTAGAAGATTGAGGAGGAATCTGATTGAAACGTATAAGATCCTAAAGGGATTGGACAGGCTAGATGCTGGAAGATTGTTCCCGATGTTGGGGAAGTCCAGAACGAGGGGTCACAGTTTGAGGATAGAGGGAAAGCCTTTTAGGACCGAGATTAGGAAAAACTTCTTCACACAGAGAGTGGTGAATCTGTGGAATTCTCTGCCACAGCAAACTGTTGAGGCCAGTTCATTGGCTATGTTTAAGAGGGAGTTAGATATGGCCCTTGTGGCTACGGGGGTCAGGGGGTATGGAGGGAAGGCTGGGGCGGGGTTCTGAGTTGGGATGATCAGCCATGATCATAATAAATGGCGGTGCAGGCTCGAAGGGCCGAATGGCCTACTCCTGCACCTATTTTCTATGTTTCTATGTTTCTATAATCAATCGATGTACATAAGCTATTGTACGTATTTATATTTTTTGTGTTTTTTTAATTATTGTGTTCGTTATCCTTTGTGTGTGTTTTTTGCGCTGCATCGAATCCGGAGTAAATTATTTTATTCTCCTTACACTAGCGTAATGGGAATAACAATAAACAATCTCGAATCTTTTATTATTTTTTCATTATTTTTCCATGGAGTAGAGAATAAAGAGTAAAGCATGTGCTAAAATTGGAGAGGTTCAGAGAAAATTCGCAATAATGATTCTGGGAACGAAAGGCTTATCGTATGAGGAGTGATTGATAGCTCTGGTCTTCACTTGCTGGAATTTAAAAGAATGAGGAAGGATCTCATTGAAACCATCTAAAATGGTGCAAGGCCTCGATAGACTGGATGTGGATAGGATGTTTCCTATAGTGGGGTAGTCTAGGAAGAGAGGACACAGCATCAGAATACAGGGACATCGCTTTAGAACAGAGATGAGGAGGAATTTCTTTCGTCAGAGGGTGGTGAATCTATGGAATTTGTTGTAACAGGCTGTAGTGAAGGCCAAGTCATTTGATGTATTTAAGGCAGAAGTCAATAGGCTCTTGATTAATCAGGGCATCAAAAATAATAGGAAGAAGATGGAGAATGGGTTTCAGAGTAAAATGGATCAGCCGTGATGAAATAGCAGAGCAAATTTGATGGGCCAAATGGCCTAATTCTTATGCTCTTATGGTCATGATCTAGACTGTTTAATTTTTATTTCCTCTATAATTGAACAATTAATTATCTGCTTGTATTTTATATAACTACGTACATGCATGTAACTGTTTAGAATATTCCCTAGTGGTCACAGTACATATATGCAATTGTTCAGTGTGCCCCCTAGTGGTTACATTTTGTATAATCCTGCAAAGAATTGGAAGCTTCTCTGGTGCTGCATTATTTGAATAGGAGCTATTTACAGTTCTGAATCTGCAAATTCGAATGGAATGTTCCTTATCTATGGATATGAAAAGCACTGACCATGTAACAATGCCATCTTCCCTTTTTCACTTCTCTCTCTCTCTCTCTCTCTCTCTCCTGCTACTACCCTCTGTTCCTGTTACTAGCCTTTTTTTATTCTCTTTGTTCTACTAACACTTAATAAAATGATTGTGAAGCAACAAGATTTATGCTTCTTTCCTGACTTCTGAAAGAATCATGGATTAAAAGCATCAGAATCTGATAGTGGTGGAATCAAATAGAGAATAATTAGGTTTAAGAGGTATTTGAACAGGCACTTGAACAGGCAAGACATAAAAGGAGATGCAAGATCATTTGCTCAGCTATAATTACAGTTTATTAAACCATCAAAATATTCATTTAATCTGTTACAACAGTGTGTTTCTGTATGTTACATTAGAACTAATTCATAAATGGCTTAATTTTTTATTAAAGAAAATAATTTTCCTTGATCCCATTGGCAAGGATCCAGACTCTGGCAGCACTGACAACTTCAGCATTTCTGCATTCGGTCTGCCACATGGAAATCTCAAAGTCACTCTCAGTTTTCCAGAGTGATGATAGTGAAAAGGACGGATTACACTTGAATCCTAGGGGGACCAATATCCTGGCAGGGAGATTAGCGAGGGCTACTGAGGTGACTTTAAACTAGAATGGTTGGGGGGTGGGAATCAAATTAAAGAGGCTAGGTGAGAGGAGGTTAGTTCACAACAGGGGGATGGGAACCAGTGCAGAGAGACAGAGGGGTGTAAAGTGAGGGGAGAAGCAAAAAGTAGTAAGGAGAAAAGTAAAAGTGGCAGGCCGACAAATCCAGGGCAAGCACAAAAAGGGCCACTTTTCAACATAATTGTATAAGGGCTAAGAGAGTTGTAAAAAAGCTCCTGAAGGCTTTGTGTGTCAATGCAAGGAGCATTTGTAACAAGGTGGATGAATTGAAAGTGCAGATTGTTATTAATGATTATGATATAGTTGGGATCACAGAGACATGGCTCCCGGGTGACCAAGGATGGGAGCTCAACATTCAGGGATATTCAATATTCAGGAGGGATAGACATGAAAGAAAAGGAGGTGGGGTGGCGTTGCTGGTTAGAGAGGAGATTAACCCAATAGAAAGGAAAGACATAAGCCGGGAATATGTGGAATCGATATGGGTAGAGCTACTTAACACTAAGGGGCAGAAAACGCTGGTGGGAGTTGTGTACAGGCCACCTGACAGTAGTAGTGAGGTCGGGGATGGTATTAAACAGGAAATTAGAAATGTGTGCAATAAAGGAACAGCAGTTATAATGGGTGACTTCAATCTACATGTAGATTGGGTGAACCAAATTGGTAAGGGTGCTGAGAAAGAGGATTTCTTGGAATGTATGCGGGATGGTTTTTTGAACCAACATGTCAAGGAACCAACTAGAGAGCAGACTATTCTGGACTGGGTATTGAGCAATGAGGAAGGGTTAATTAGCAATCTTGTTGTTAGAGGCCCCTTAGGTAAGAGTGACAATAATATGGTGGAATTCTTCATTAAGATGGAGAGTGACATAGTTAATTCAGAAACAAAGGTTCTGAATTTAAAGAAGGGTAACTTTGAAGGTATGAGACATGAACTAGCTAAGATAGACTAGCAAATGACACTTAAAGGGTTGACGGTGGATATGCAATGGCAAGCATTTAAAGGTTGCATGGATGAACTGCAACAATTGTTCATCCCAGTTTGGCAAAAGAATAAATCAAGGAAGGTAGTGCACCCGTGGCTGACAAGGGAAATTAGGGATAGTATCAATTCCAAAGAAGAAGCATACAAATTAGCCAGAAAAAGTGGCTCACCTGAGGACTGGGAGAAATTCAGAGTTCAGCAGAGGAGTCAAAAGGCTTAATTAGGAAGGGGAAAAAAGATTATGAGAGAAAACTGGCAGGGAACATAAAAACTGACTGTAAAAACCTTTATAGATACGTGAAAAGAAAAAGATTGGTTAAGGCAAATGTAGGTCCCCTACAGACAGAAACAGGTGAATTGATTATGGGGAGCAAGGACATGGCAGACCAACTGAATAATTACTTTGGTTCTGTCATCACTAAGGAGGACATAAATAATCTTCCGGAAATAGTAGGGGACAGAGGGTCCAGTGAATGGAGGAACTGAGCGAAATACATGTTAGTAGGGAAGTGGTGTTAGATAAATTGAAGGGATTAAAGGCAGATAAATCCCTAGGCCCAGATGGTCTGCATCCCAGAGTGCTTAAGGAAGTAGCCCAAGAAATAGTGGATGCATTAGTGATAATTTTTCAAAACTCTTTAGATTCTAGACTAGTTCCTGAGGATTGGAAGGTGGCTAATGTAACCCCACTTTTTTAAAAAGGAGGGAGAGAGAAACCAGGGAATTATAGACCGGTTAGCCTAACATCGATGGTGGGGACACTGCTAGAGTCAGTTATCAAAGATGAGATAACAGCACATTTGGAAAGCGGTGATATCATCGGACAAAGTCAGCATGGATTTGTGAAAGGAAAATCATGTCTGACGAATCTCATAGAATTTTTTGAGGATGTAACTAGTAGAGTGGATAGGGGAGAACAGTGGATGTGGTATATTTGGATTTTCAAAAGGCTTTTGACAAGGTCCCACACAGGAAATTAGTGTAGAAACTTAAAGCACACGGTATTGGGGGTAAGGTATTGATGTGGATGGAGAATTGGTTAGCAGACAGGAAGCAAAGAGTGGGAATAAATGGGACCTTTTCAGAATGGCAGGCAGTGACTAGTAGGGTACCGCAAGGCTCAGTGCTGGGACCCCAGTTGTTTACAATATATATTAATGACTTGGATGAGGGAATTAAATGCAGCATCTCCAAGTTTGCGGATGACACGAAGCTGGGTGGCAGTGTTTGCAGTGAGGAGGATGCTAAGAGGATGTAGGGTGACTTGGATAGGTTAGGTGAGTGGGCAAATTCATGGCACATGCAATTTAATGTGGATAAGTGTGAAGTTATCTACTTTGGTGGCAAAAACAGGAAAACAGATCATTATCTGAATGGTGGCCGATTAGGAAAAGGGGAGGTGCAACGAGACCTGGGTGTCATTATACACCAGTCATTGAAAGTGGGCATGCAGGTACAGCAGGCGGTGAAAAAGGCGAATGGTATGCTGGCATTTATAGCAAGAGGGTTCGAGTACAGGAGCAGGGAGGTACTACTGCAGTTGTACAAGGCCTTGATGAGACCACACCTGGAGTATTGTATGCAGTTTTGGTCCCCTAATCTGAGGACAGACATCCTTGCCATAGAGGGAGTACAAAGATGGTTCACCAGATTGATTCCTGAGATGGCAGGACTTTCATATGATGAAAGACTGGATCAACTAGGCTTATACTCGTTGGAATTTAGAAGATTGAGGGGGGATCTGATTGAAACGTATAAAATCCTAAAGGGATTGGACAGGCTGGATGCAGGAAGATTGTTCCCCATGTTGGGGAAGTCCAGAACGAGGGGTCACAGTTTGAAGATAAAGGGGAAGCCTTTTAGGACCGAGATTAGGAAAAACTTCTTCACACAGAGAGTGGTGAATCTGTGGAATTCTCTGCCACAGGAAACAGTTGAGGCCAGTTCACTGGCTATATTTAAGAGGGAGTTAGATATGGCCCTTGTGGCTACGGGGATCAGGGGGTATGGAGGGAAGGCTGGTGCAAGGTTCTGAGTTGGATAATCAGCCATGATCATACTGAATGGTGGTGCAGGCTTGAAGGGCCGAATGGCCTACTCCTGCTCCTATTTTCTATGTTTCTAAAATCAGTAATGAAAATACAAAATTCTGGAAATATACAACAGGGCAAGTATCATCTTTAGAAAAACAGAGTTAATATATGAGATCGTGTTGGCGCATGGCAAGTGGTTAAGGTGTTCGTCTAGTGATTTGAAGGTCGCTAGTTCGAGCCTTGGCTGAGGCAGCGTGTGTGTCCTTGAGCAAGGCACTTAACCACACATTGCTTTGCGACGATACCGGTGCCAAGCTGTATGGGTCCTAATGCCCTTCCCTTGGACAACATCGGTGGCGTGGAGAGGGGAGAGTTGCAGCATGGGAACTGTTGGTCTTCCATATAACCTTTCCCAGGCCTGCGCCCTGGAAAACTTCCAAGGCACAAATCCATGGTCTCATAAGACTAACAGATGCCTATATATGAGATCAAAGATCCTTCAAAAGCAACGATTTTAATGCTATTGCCCCTGGAACATTTGACTTTGGCAACTCAGTCATGTTTATAAAGATTGTAGATTTGAATAACTGAACCTTGGGAAGCAATAATTCTCCAACAGAATCCCACCTCCAAGCACTCTCCTCCACTTTCTGCTTTCCGCAGGGATTGCTTCCTGTGCAACTCCTGTGTCCATTCTTCCCGCCTGCACTGATATCCCTCCTGGCACTTATCCTTGCAAGCGGAACAAGTGCTACACCTGCCCCTACACCTCCTCCATCACTACCATTTAGGGACCCAAACAGTCCTTCCAGGTGAGGTGACACTTCACCAGTTTGTCTGTTGGGCTCATATACTGTGTTTGGTGCTTCCGGTGTGGCCTCCTGTATATCAATGAAACCATTTCACTGAGCACTTACGCTCCTTCCGCCAGAAGAAGCAGGATCTCCCAGAGGCCACCAATTTTAATTTCACTTCCCACTCCCATTCTGATATGTCAATCCATGTCCTCTTCTACTGTTGTGATGTGGCCACACTCCAGTTGGAGGAACAGCACCTTGTATTCCGTCTGGGTAGCCTCCAACCTGATGGCATGTTTTTTTGGGTAGATGATTTGTTTACACTTAAGTGACTTTGGCCACCAGACTTCGATTTGACCAAGTACTGTGGATTGAGTCCACAACAATGGGCTTCCTAAAAGGGTGTGAGTACCAGACGCTTCTGGCACTGTAGTTTGACCAGATGCTGTAGTTTCGAAGACAGTATTATCTATACATTATAAATATTAATTTTCTTCTATGTTAGCACGTCAAATGCCAAATAAATGTATGATGGATTTAATTGCATTCCTAAAGGCTGTGGATACCAACCCAGACATGTTGGTGTCAGAAGGAAAGGATGGTGTGATATTTTGTATGTAGCTTCAATAGGAAGTATTGTCTATGCATTGTCTATAACTTTTCAAACAGCAATTGCCTCTGTGTTTAGCAGATAAATATCGAGCCCACATTGGGCTAGCAGACCTTTCTGCGGAAAGCGTCTCCTTCCATGGATGTCTGCTGTACCTTGTAATGTCGAATAAAGAAGCTGCTTTATATCTACCAGTGACTGTCTCTCTGGTGATTTCGTCCAAGCTACAACAGCATGAACATCGATTTCTCAAACTTCTGGTAATGACCCCAACCTTCCTCCCCGTTCCCCATCCCCTTTTCTCTCTCTCATTTTATCTCCTTGCCCATTCATCACCTCCCTCTGGTGCTCCTCCCCCCTTTTCTTTTTCCCATGGCCCTCTACCCTCTCCTGTCAGACACCTCTTTCTCCAGCCCTGTATCTCTTTCACCAATCAACTTCCCATCTCTTCACTTCATCCCTCTCCCTGCTGGTTTCACCTATCACCTGTGTTTTTCTCTGCACTGCCCAGCAGAATTCAGATAGGCTTGTAGAAAAGAATATTCAACATGAGATGACAAAATGGATTTTATAATAGTGTGCACACCTTCACAGATCTGTACATTAGCACCAATCTACCCGTTTCTTATTCGTCTCAGCCAGACTTCGGTATATTTTAAATTCTGTGCAATTATTTTTAAAAAAGGTAAATAATAATCACAGCTCCTGAAATTTGAATCCAGAACAATATCTAAGAATTTTATTTACTTATTTAGAGAAACAGAGTAGAACAGGGCCTTCTGGCCCAATAAACCACACTGCCCAGCAATCCAAGCCGAAACAAGGGACAATTTCAATGACCCATTCTTGATTAGCCAGGGCATCAAAGGGTATGGGGAGAAGGCAGTGGGGTGAGGATGACTGGAAGAATCGGATCAACCCATGATTGAATGGCGGAGGAGACTAGATGGGCCAAATGGCCTACTTCTGCTCCTATATCTTAGGGTCTTATGTTCTTATTAACCTACCAACTACATTTTCAGACTGTGGGAGGAAACCCAGCAGTCATGGGAGAACGTACAAACTCCTGACAGACAGTAGCAGAATTGAGCTCTGGAAGCTGCAAAGGCATTGTGCTATCTGCCACGCTACACCATGGCAGAAGAAATAAAAGTTTCCCTGCCCAATGGTGTTTGTCTGAGCTATCAGCTTGAATTCTCCTTGCTAAATAGACTCTGGTGAAATCACAGCTTTGGTATAAATCTTAGTCTCTTTGCTGAGAAATGCAGTTATTTATCAGAAAGAATTCATAATAACAATTCACTAGTCTGATTCCCAGGATAATATATCTGTCATATGAGGACATATTGGCCTTCATCAATCGTGGAATTGAATTTGGGAGCTGAGAGGTACTGTTGCAGCTATATAGGACCCTGGTCAGACCCCACTTGGAGTACTGTGCTCAGTTCCGGTCACCTCACGACAGGAAGGATATAGAAACCATAGAAAGGGTGCAGAGGAGATATACAGGGAAGATGCCTGGATTGGGAGCATGCCTTATGAGAATAGGTTGAGTGAACTCGGCCTTTTCCCCTTGGAGCGACGGAGGATGAGAGATGACCTGATAGAGGTGTATAAGATGATGAGAGGCATTGATCGTGTGGATAGTCAGAGGCTTTTTCCCAGGGCTGAAATGGTTGCCACAGGAGGACACAGGTTTAAGGTGCTGGGGAGTAGGTACAGAGGAGATGTCAGGAGTAAGTTTTTTACTCAGAGAGTGGTGAGTGTGTGGAATGGGCTGCCGGCAATGGTGGTGGAGGTGGATACGATAGGGTCTTTTAAGAGTCTTTTGGATAGGTACATGGAGCTTAGAAAAATAGAGAGCTATAGGTAAGCCTAGTAATCTCTAAGATAGGGACATGTTCGGCACAACTTTGTGGGCCGAAGGGCCTGTATTGTGCTGTAGGTTTTCTATGTTTTCTTCATTGAATATTCTGGATCTCTTTTCTTTCGAATTTAGAAGAATGAGAGGAGTCTTCATTAAATTCACAAAAATTCTCAACAGGATCAACAGGGTAGAACAGAAAGGGAAAAAATATTTCCACAAGCTCAGGAACCTGACACTTGTTGGGCTTATAGTTTTAAAATGAGCTTTATTGCATGCCAGGATGAGAATTAGCTTTTTTATTCACACAGAAGATGGTGAATCGTTGGAATTCTATATCCCAGAAAGCCATGGAGGCTTGGTCAATGAGCTCATTCAAAGCTGTATTTTTGGATACAGGAGGGATTGGGGAGATAATACGTATAAGGAAAGAACAATATGGTGAGGAGAAGATCAGACATAATCTTGTTAAAAAATTTAGTGAGCCCAAAAACTGAATGACCTACTGTATGTACAACCATTGCCCACTTTATTACGTACAGGAGTGGAACCCAGTGTGATCTTCTGCTGCTGTAGCCCATCCACTTCAAGGTTCAACATGGTGTGCTTTTAGAGATGCCCTTCTGCACGCAACTGTTGTTACCTGTGGTTATTTGAGTTACTGGCACCTTCCTGTCAGCATGACCTCTCTCATCATCAAGGTGTTTTTGCTCACGAAACTGCCACTCACTTTATGATTCTTTGTTTTTTTGCACCATTCTCTGTAAACTCTAGAGGCTGGTGTCTGTGAAAATCCCAGCAGATTAGCAATTTCTGAGATACTCAGACCACCCTATCTGTCACCAACAATCATTCCATGGTCAAAGTCACTCAGATCACAGTTTTTGCCCATTCTGACATTTGGTCTGAACAACAATTCCACCTCTTGACCATGTCTGCATGCTTTTATGCAGTGAGTTGCTACTAGATGATTGGCTGATTAGATATTTGAATTAACAAACACGCATATAGGTGTACCTCATAAAGTGCAACTGATTGTTTGTGCTGAAGAAGAGTCTTGGCCCAAAATACCAACTGTTTAATCTTTCTCCATAGATGCTGCCTGACCTCTTGAGCTCCTCTCGTATTTTGTGTATTACTCTGAGTACATGTTCCATTTTTCTTTTCTTATTCAAAAGTGGAAAATACTTGAAGAATTCAATTGTTGAGATAGTATCAATGAAAGAAACAGAGTTAGAATTTCAGATAAAAAATTCTTTATTAGAATATTTTTTGAGTTGATACATGAAAGCTGTTTCTCTTCCCGCAGATACTCCCTGACCTGATGACCATATCCACCATTTTCCTTTTCAAATCTGCATTTCCAACATCTACTCTTATTAACTTCCATTTTCTACTTGCCCGGTATTCTCCTGCTGGAGAATGCATCGCTCCCTCTTCTTGCTGCTGCCATCACGGGGGAGGTGCAGGAGAATTGGGTCCCACACCACCAGGTTCAGGAGTAGTTGTTGCCCTGCAGCCATTGTGCTCCTGGACCAACTTCACTCGCCTCAGCAGTGAACTGGCTCTGTGGCAGTGGGCTATCTTTCAGGGACCCTGCAGTACATAAAAACATAAGTGATAGGAGCAGAATTTGGCTATTTCGTCTTCATGTTCTGTGCATGTTATGTTTATTTCAGAATCAGAAGGATTTGACCTTTTTTTGCACATTGGGTGTTTGTCAGTCTTGGTTGTGTGGGTTTTTTTTCATGGATTCCATTGTGTTTCTTTGTTTTGTGGTTGCCTGCGGGAGAATGAATGTCAGTACTGCATATGGTGTACACACTTTGATAATGAATTTACTCTGGACTGCACTCCTCCAATGATTGCTGCCTTAAGGAGCTGTCGCTTCTTCCGGTGTGATGTGGTTTCGGTCTGTATTCAAAACAAGTCTTGTGTAGCAAGCTCTTCCATTGTCTTGTGTAAGTTACTTGTTACTTCAAGGCACACTTCAATCCCAATGAAAATCTCCTCAGGTAAAGGCGAACATTTTTCATGCCCAGGATAATTAAGTTTCATGTGAACTTCAGTTTCATTATGTAATCAGACATTTGGTGCTGCTCTGGAAATTCTGTCCCCAAATTTATGTAAGATCACATAGTGTGCATTGAACATATGGTGGCATTTGAAAGAAATTCCTCTGTTTAATTTTACAAGGCACTGAGGCAGAACTATACCGAAGGGAGAAGACCTTTATTTATCAATTTAGAGATACAGTGTAGACATGGACCCTTCACCCCGTCAAACTGCTCCACCCAGCAACCCATTTCTTTAATCCAAGCCTAATCACAGGACAATTTACAATGAACAATTAACCTGCTAACCGGCATGACTTTGGAATGCAGGAGAAAACCGGATCACCCGGAGGAAACCCTTGCTCACGTGAAAGCTGTACAAGCTCCTTATAGAGGACGTCTGAAATGAACTCTGTACTCTGATGCCAGCAGCTGCAATAACATCGTGCTACACACTACCATGTCACCTCAACATAATATAAATACAAGATGTAGGAGCAGAACTAGGCCATTTGATCCATCGAGTCTGTTCCACCATTTCATCATGACTAATCCATTTTCTGAATCACTCACTTTCTCCCTGTAGTCCTTCATGACCGCCACAGCAGCCTGTAGCAACAAATTCCACAGATTCACCACTCTCTGGCTAAAGAAATTCCTCTTCATCTCCATTTTTAAAGAACATCTCTCTATTCTGACGCTGTGTCCTTTGGCCTTTGACTCTCCCACCATAGTAAACATCCTGTCCACATCCACTTTATCAAGGCCTTTCACCATTCAATGGGTTTCCATGAGGTCACCCTTCATTCTTCTGAATTCTAATGATGGCCCAGGGCCATCAAATCCTTTTCATATGACAAGCCGTTCAATTCTGGAATCATTCTCATGAATCTCCTATGAACCCACTCCAGCATCAGCACATCGTTTCTAAGATAAGGGACCTAAAACTGCTCACGATACTCCAAGTGACACTCACCAGCGCTTTCTAAAGTCTCAAAATCACATCCTTGTACCTATATTCTCGTCCTCTCAAAATGAATGCTAATGTTGCATTTGCCTTACTCACCACCGACTCAACCTGTAAATTAACCTTTCAATAAAATTTAATATGATTTCAATAATCCTGGGATGGCGGGACTTTCATATGAAGAAAGACTGGATGAACTGGGCTTGTACTCGTTGGAATTTAGAAGATTGAGGGGGATCTATTTGAAACGTATAAGATCCTAAAGGGATTGGACAGGCTAGATGCAGGAAGATTGTTCCCGATGTTGGGGAAGTCCAGAACGAGGGGTCACAGTTGAGGATAGAGGGGAAGCCTTTTAGGACCGAGATTAGGAAAAACTTCTTCACACAGAGAGTGGTGAATCTGTGGAATTCTCTGCCACAGGAAACAGTTGAGGCCAGTTCATTGGCTATGTTTAACAGGGAGTTAGATATGGCCCTTGTGGCTAAAGGGATCAGGGGGTATGGAGGGAAGGCTGGTGCAGGGTTCTGAGTTGGGATGATCAGCCATGATCATACTGAATGGCAGTGCAGACTCGAAGGGCCGAATGGCCTACTCCTGCACCTATTTTCTATGTTTCTATGTTTCTAATAAAGCAATCAAATCCATCATCCAAATCATTGACATTTAATGTAAAAAGAATTGGTCACCACTAGTCACCGGCATAATGTGCATTCATCAATTTGTGTCATTTGAAAGAAATTTCTTTCTGCCTTTTTTTCACTAGACACTGGGGCAGATGTATACTGAAGGTGAAGATATTTTTTACATAATATGAACTTCATTCTCAATAAAATATTATTTACAAAAATAAACCATCCAATACTTTTTCATTCTTTATATTCATAGTCAATGCTTTCTGTACTGTTCTATTTCATTCCTACACATCAACAGCACTGCTACACCCGTGTGACACCCTGAGGTGATATACTGCTACGATAAGAATTGAGGAGATTCTCCTGCAGCCCGGCCTCTCCCAATCCAGTAGGATGAAGGTCCTGCTTACATCCCATAAAGCACTCACCTCACACATATCTTTGACTTGATACAATTAAGACAGTTTGATCTCAGGCAGACCACATTAAGGTAAGTCAATAGAGACTTCAGCAGAAGTGGTCTCCCGGACATATATTCTCTGCACTGGGTGGCCAAATCGAATGACAAGCTGTTTTTATTTCACCTGATGATAGTGCCGGGCTTTGTGCACCCAAATGCAAATCTGCCCCAAAATCAGGTTGATAAGAATAATTAACTTGTTCCTCTGTCAAAAAATAAATCTTTAAGCTAGCAGTTCTGGGATCTGTCGAAGCTGTGATTTGAAGAGTGTGCTGGGGAAAGGAGGGTACCTGTTCGATGTTCCACAGATTTAGTGAGCATTTTCACTCGCAAAAGAATCTCCAGTTGCCAGCATTTCGAGGATCCTATCACATTTCGGCCTCTTTCCCTGAGCCCAACGGTGCCCCGTGGCCTTGGTCACATCTGCTCAGTGCCAGAAATTATCTCACTAAATTTCAATGAAATATATTCCTTACTGAAAGGATTATAAATCGGGCATTGGTGGATTAAACTGTTTAACAGTCATTTTCTTTGCAGCCGAACTATTAATTGACTTTGTATTTTATTTAACTGCATATATACATGTAACTGTTTAGTATGATTCTTAGTGGTCACAATATGTGTATGCAGCTGTTCAGTTCTCCGAGTAGGTGAATTTTATTGTATCCTTAGGGAAAATTATAGAAGCTTCTTTGGTGTTGCATTACTTGAATAGGGCTTGGCTGACTCTCATCTACAAATTTTAATAGAATGTTTCTGCATATGGTATAAAACGAGTTGACTACACTGACGACCATCTTTGTTTCTTCTCTCCCTTCCCTTGTAGAAATCTATCACTATTTGTTTTCAATTCTCTTTTTTCCATTAATGCTTATTAAAATAATTGTGAAGCAACAAATTGTGTCTCTCTTCCCTGACTTCCGAAAGAACCTTGGATTCGAAACATCGGAATCCAACAGACATGAAACCTGCCCTGCAGTTCCAAAGTATTACAGTTGCTCCAGGTCTTTCTATCCCCAGCATCAAGGACACCTTCAAAGTATGACCATAAGACCATAGATATGGAGCAAAACTAGGCCATTTGGCCCATCACATCTACTGTGCCATTCGACCATGGTTGATCCAATTTTCATCTCTGTCCCAATCTCCTGCCTTCCCCCCATATCCCTTCATGCCCTGAACAATCAAGAATCTATCAACCTCTGCCTTAAATATACATACAGACCTGGCATCCACAGCTGCCTTTGGCAAAGAATTCCACAGTTTCAGCACTCTCTAGTTAAAGAAATTCCTCTTCATCTCCATTCCAAAATGATGCTTCTCTATTCTGAGGCTCTGACCTCTGGTCTTAGTCTCTTCCACCATAGGAAACATCCTCTCCACATTCATTCTATCAAGGCCTTTCAACAGGTTGGGTGAGTGGGCAGATGCATGGCAGATGCAGTTTAATGTGAATAAATGTGAGGTTATCCACTTTGGTGGCAAGAACAGGAAGGCAGATTACTATCTGAATGGTGTCAAGTTAAGAAAAGGGGAAGAACAACGAGATCTAGGTATCCTTGTTCATCAGTCACTGAAAGTAAGCATGCAGGTACAGCAGGCAGTGAAGAAAGCTAATGGCATGTTGGCCATAACAAGGGGAGTTGAGTATAGGAGCAAAGAGGTCCTTCTGCAGTTGCACAGGGCCCTGGTGAGACCACACCTGGAGTATTGTGTACAGTTTTGGTCTCCAAATATGAGGAAGGACATTCTTGCTATTGAGGGAGTGCAGCGTATGTTCACGAGGTTAATTTCCGGGATGGCGGGACTGTCATATGTTGAAAGATTGGAGCGACTGGGCTTGTATACACTGGAATTTAGAAGGATGAGAGGGGATCTGATTGAAACATATAAGAGTATTAAGGGATTGGACAAACTAGAGGCAGGAAACATGTTCCCGCTGATGGGTGAGTCCAGACCAAAGGGCACAGTTTAAGAATAAGGGGTAGGCCATTTAGAACGGAGTTGAGGAAAAACTTTTTCACACAGAGAGTGGTGGATATGTGGAATGCTCTGCCTCAGAAGGCAGTGGAGGCCAATTCTCTGGATGCTTTCAAGAAAGAATTAGATAGAGCTCTAATGATAGCGGAGTCAAGGGATATGGGGAGAAGGCAGGAAAAGGGTACTGACTGTGGATGATCAGTCATGATCACAGTGAATGGTGGTGCTGGCTCGAAGGGCTGAATGGCCTACTCCTGCACCTATTGTCTATTGTCTATTGGAACCTCCTTTGAACCTTCTCCAAATTCAGCACATCCCTTCTAAGATAAGGGGCACAAACCTGCTCATAATACTCCAGGTGAGGCCTCTCCAGTGCTTTATAAAGTTTCAACATCACATCCTTGCTTTTATATGCTAGTCCTCTTGAAATGAATGCTAACATCGCATTTGGCTTCCTCACCACAGACTCAACCTGCAAATTAACCTTTAGGAAATCCTGCACAAGGACTCCTAAGTCCCCTTGACCTCAGATTTTTGATTTTCTCTCCATTTAGAAGATAGTCAACCCTTCGATTTCTTCTCCCAAACTGCATAACCAAACACTTCCTGACACAATATTCCACCTGCCATTTCTTTGCTTTTTCTCCCAATCTGTCTGAGTCCTTTTGTAGTCTCTCTAATTCCTCAAAACTACCTGCCTCTCCACCTATCTGCATATGGTCTGCGTACTTGGCACCAAAGCCATCAATTCCATCATCCAAATCATTGACATATAATGTAAAAATAATCTGTCCACACACAGAACCTTGTGGAACATCACTAACTGGCAGCCAGTCAGAATAGTCTCCCTTTATTCCCACTCTTTGCCTCCTGCTAATCAGCCACTACTTTATCTCTGCTAGAATCTTCCCTGTAATAATGCCTCAAATGATGCCTCTAAAAGGTGGCATCCATCATTAAGGACACCCATCACCCAGGACATGCCGCCTTTTCATTGCTACCATCAAAGAGGAGATACAAGAGCGTGAAGGCATACTGAATGTTTCACCAACAGCTTCTTCCCCACTACCATCAGATTTCTGAATGGACAATGAAGTCATATACATTACCTCAGTATATTGTTTTCTTTCTTTTGCGTTCTTTTTTGTACTACGAGAGTACTTTTTAAGCTTTATATATATTTTTTACTGTAATGTATAGATTTTTTAAATCATTATGCATTCCAATGTACTGCTGCCTCAATTTTCATAACATATCACAATGATATTAAACCGAATTCTGATTTCCTTCTGATGGATATGGAATTGACCTCACCTGATCAACATTCTGGGCTCATTCAACATTGCTTTGAGACTTCTGTGCATCTTTATTTATTTGGAGATATAGCACAGAGTAGGCCCTTCCCAGCAACCTCCAACAAACCCAATTTAACCCTAACCTAAACACAATTTACAATGACTAATTAGCCTACCCAGTATGTCTTTGGACTCTGGGAGGAAACTGGATCACTGGGAAGAATCCCACACAATCCACAGGGAGGATGTTCAGAGGAACTGGACTCCGAACTCGGAAACACCCTGAGCTGTAATAGCATCGCGTTAACCGCTACGCTACTGGGATACTTCATCTACATTGTTTAACACAAATAAACAAACCTGTCTTGCAGACGTAATGAGCAGCATAAACTCAACCTAAATATGAAACCATCTGGATCAGTTAAAGTTTGAAAGCTTATAAATTAATTGGGAATTCGTGCCATATTCTAACCTTTTGAGTTCTAATTGCATTTAGTCCTCAGTTATTACACAATTTGCGATTAAAAGTTTCAAAATAATTGACTTTCGTAAATTGGAAGCTTTATATATCAAGATAATATGCTAATTTAATTTAGCATCAACAACTGATTTAGATGTAAATTGGAAAATGAGGCTTTAAACTATCAATTACAGGCAATAAGTTGCAGAATGAAAAGTAATCTATAGACCATGAAATGACAATAATTTCAGTTGTTTGCGATTTAATAAACCTGCCAAGGTTTCTTTGTCATCTTCTAACATTCAGAGCAAACTGTCATCTAGATAGGAAGGTATTACCTCTATTATATGTATATACTCACAATTTACTCTAAACTAATTAAGCACCGAGCCAGATTAAAAAGATTAAGGCATTAAGGCTGAAGGCTTTCCTCACTTCAGCACTGAACTGACTCGGTGTCTGTGGCCTGCAGCCATCGGGCTCCTGGACTGACTTCGCTCACCTCAGCATTGAACTGGCTCTGTGGCTGTGAACTCACTTTTAGGGACTCTGCAGTTCACGTTCTCTATGTTAATTCTTTAGTTTTTTTTATTGTTTGCACAATATTTTTGTTTTTTTACATATTGGGTGTCTGTTGGTCTTACTTGTGTTGGGGGCTTTCATGGATAATCTATTGTGTTTCTTTGCTTTGTGGCTGCCTGCAAGAAGATGAATCGCAAGGATGTATATGGTATACATACTTTGTACTTTGAACTTAGAGTAATTGTTACTATATAAAGTAGTGGAGTTAAATAGCTAGCTATATATGCTGGACATGGGTAATGTGCATGATTAATTTTTTATAAGTTCAAGCAGGGCATTCTTTCCTGTTATAATATGAATAAATTTCCAATTCTAGTATTTGTTTCCCCTAATGTTAAAATGTAATGTGATGGTGCACAACAGAAAGAATAAAAAATGGTATACCTCAAATCATACAGACAGCCAACCAATGAGCAAAAGACAAAAGGCTATGCAAATACAAAATAAAAATAATAATAATAATAAATAAGCAATAAGTATCAGGATCGTGAGATGAAGAGTCCTTGAAGATGAGTTCATAGGTTATGGGAACAGTTCAGTGTTGAGGTGAGTGAAATTATCCCTTCAGGTCAAAAGCCTGATGCTGTAATTGTCATGGTCCGGATCAGGTTCCCTTTAAATTTCCTTTGTTTGTGTTACGATTGGGACTGTTGACTCCTTGTTTCCCTTTAATTCCCTGTTTTCCCATGTCCCTTGAGCTTGGTGATTAAAGGCAACTTACTCTCGACTGAAATGGCAGTTTATAAGTCTCCAGCTTTCAGCCGTTCGGCATGAGAGCGTTATGGAGCATTAACGAAGTCACCGAAGCTAGTGCGAGCTAAGTCTCCTCCCGAAGCAAGTGCCAGGAAGCCGCTTTCCCCTGCCAGAGTGAGTCCGTCAAAGTTAACCCGTCGAGGTGAACCAGGAGCTCACCGCTGCTTGGAGCAAACTTGTGTCCAGATAAGGAACTGTCTATCGTTGTGTGGTCTCCGTCTCCATGTCCTGTGTCGAAAAAGAGTCCCAGCCCTGTGCCCTACAAGGGTCCTGACCCTGTGTCAAAAAGAGCCCAGACTCGGTCCTGTGTCCTAGGAGGAGCCCTGGCTCACTGTCTCTGTGTCCACGCCTTCACTAGGTAAATCCGGCCATTTGCTGCTATCTTGAGTTGGGAACTGTCTCTGTGTCCATGCCTTTGCTAGGTTGGTCCGGCCATTTGCCGCTACCTTGAGTTGGGAACTGTCTCTTCATGTCAAAGTCCAAGTCGAGGCTTCAAGTATCAAGTCCATGCTCCGAGGTTCAAGTATCAAGTCCATGTTCCAGTTCTAAGTCCAAGTCAAGGCTTTGTGTTCTTGTCCTGTGCAGGAGTTCCACGTCCTGTCCTGTAGCCTAGCCATGTCCTGTCCTGTAGCCTAGCCATGTCCAGTCCTGTAGCTACGTCTTGTCTTCGCCTAGATCCGGGGTTCAAGCCTGAGTCAAGACCCTGGTGCCGGGTCCCTGTCCAGTCTCGGAGTCCCAGCCCAGGCTCTTAGTTCCAAGTTCCTTGTCCTGGCCCCGCTTTCCTAGTTTTAGCCCTGGCCCAGACCCTGAGTCCTAGTCCATTACGTTAATTCCTGCTTCCGCTTTGCTCTCTCCTTGATTTCTCTCTGTTCTATCCTTGCATCATGGCTTTCCTTGTGATCATTAATAGACTCTATTTAGTTAACCCTACAAAATGTGCTTGTGTCCTGCATTTGGGTCCACCCTTTCTCCGCACTTGTGACAGTAATAACTGTTCCTGAACCTGGTTCTGAGGGTCTTGAGGCTCCTTAATCTCCTTCCTGATGGCAGCAGCGAGAAGAGAGCATTCCTGGATTGGAAAATTTTCACTGTAAGAAGAGGTTGGATTTCTTGGATTGTTTTCTCTGGAGGCTGAGGGGTAAACTGAAAAGGTATATGACAAGAGTCTTTTTTCCCAGTGAAAAGGTCAAATACTAGCTGGACACACAAAATGCTGGTGGAACGCAGCAGGCCAGGCAGCATCTATAGGGAGAGGTACAGTCGACGTTTTGGGCCTCTTCCTATAGATGCTGCCTGGCCTGCTGTGTTCCACCAGCATTTTGTGTGTGTTGCTTGAATTTCCAGCATCTGTAGATTTTCTCGTGTTTGCGTTTTTAAATACTAGCTGGCATGGGTTTAAGGTGAGAGGGGGAGAGCTCAAAGAAGATGTAGAAGGTAGGTTATTTTTGACTGAAGAGTGGTAGGTGTCTCGATCGCACTCCCATGGGAGGCTGTAGAAGCAGATACGACAACAATGTTCGACAGACACATCAAGCACAGGGAATGGAGGAGACATACCATGTGCAGAATGATAGGGTTAGAAGGATTGACAGCAAGGCTATTGTAGATTTGGCAGGCTAACGGGCCTGTTCAAGTGATCCTGTGCTGTGCAACACACACAAAATGCTTGAGGAACACAGCGGGTCATCAGCTTATGAAGGGTCTCAGCCTGAAACATCAACACCTTATTCATTTCCATAGATGCTGCCTGACATGCTGAGTTCCTCCAGCAGTTTGTGTGTGTTGCTCTGGACATCCAGTATCTGCAGAATCTCTTGTGTTTATGCTTTTGTGCTGCATTGTTCTGTGTTCAACAGCCTATCTGGTTCACCTCTGTCCTTCAAGAAGGGATATCTCTGATTCTTACACAGTCTCTCCGGTGACTTCAAATTCTTATCCCTTAACTGCCCTCTGCAGTGGTCTAACAAGCCACTCGTTTCAGAGGCATTGAGAGATGTGCAATAAATGTTGGGTTTCCCAGCTAAGCCATTTAATTAAGCTCCAATTTACAGAGAAATGAAGCAGTATTACAGCATTTAATGATAATGATAACTTATTTATACAGTACTCTTCATACAGACAATGTAGTTCAAGGTGCTTTACAATGGGATAAAGTGCAAACATGAAAATAAAAGACAAAAAGATGTCAGTTAAAAGCAAGATTAGATAAATAGGTTTTGGGTTGATGTTTAGAAGTGTCAACTGAGTTTGTATCCCTTATAGTTTTAAGAGTTGGATCCAGCTGCCCTCTACAGTGTGACATTTCTACATTTACTGCATGAAGCTGATTTTCTGTGTCATTATCCTCCGTTCAGTCAGGAGGCCCCTAAAACATCCAGTCATCAAAACACGACCTCCTCTGTTTCACATTCCCTTATCAGGTATTTACATTCTGACTCTGCTCTGATCAAATTAACCTCTGCTTCCTTTCGGTGCATCAGAAGAATGAGATGTCTCATTTCAGCTCACGAATTTTGTGTGATCAGGAGCCAGCTGTTTATTGGTATCATCATCCCCCACTGTTTCAGCTAATCACAAACACCTCCTTATCTGATGATGACCTCTTCATTTCATTTTCTTCTGACCAGTAGAAGCTCTAACGACACTTTGCTCTGTCTTGAAGAATCAGAAGTTGTTTTTCTTGGCTTTAATCTACATCAGCATTCGTCTAATGTCTGTCTGCACAGCGGACAGCTAATGATACCAATTTCATTAGTTGCAGCCGCTCTGTCTTGAGAGGGAAGGTTAATTCCTGTTTCCTCCCAGTTGAATCCACGAGGCCAATTCCTGATTCAAGATTAGTGAAGCTCTCAGCAATGGAAAACGCTGTATAAGTATAAGTCTGACTTTCAAATAACTCTGAGAGCAGACAAGATTCAAGATGGTTTAATGTCATTTCCAGTAGGTAAGTGTAAAGATGAATGAAATAATGAAAGGAGAATTTTACTCTGGCTTCAGTGCAGCAGAAAAAAAACAATAAGATGAAGAACAGTAAATATACATAAGATAGTTTATATACATTGATTGATTGTACATTCATAAAGTGATGCTCAGCACAGGCGTGTCCTGAGAGGGAATGATAAAGTAGTGGTGGTTAGGGGTGTTGTGGTGGGGTGGGTTAGTGGGTGGAGATGTTGATTTGTCTTACCGCTTGGGGAAAGTAATACACATAGAAAATGCTGGTGAAAGCAGCAGGCTAGGCAGCATCTTTAGGAAGAGGTACAGAGGAAGAGCCACACTCAGGTTGGAGGAACAACACCTTATATTCCGTCAGGGTAGCCTCCAACTTGATGGCATGAACATTGACTTCTCCAACTTCCGTTAATGCCCCACCTCCCCTTCGTACCCCATCCCTCCCTCTCTCCCTTCCTTCCTTCCTTCTTTATTTATTTACTTTTTTTTCTCTCTGTCCCTCTCGCTATACTCCTTGCCCATCCTCTGGTCTTCCCCCCTCTCCCTTTCTTTCTCCCTAGGCCTCCCATCCCATGATCCTCTCCCTTCTCCAGCCTCGTATCCCTTTTGCCAATCACCTGTCCAGCTCTTGGCTCCATCCCTCCCCCTCCTGTCTTCTTCTATCATTTCGGATCTCCCCCTCCCCCTCCCACTTTCAAATCTCTTACTATCTTTTCTTTCAGTTGGTCCTGACGAAGGGTCTCGGCCCGATACGTCGACTGTACCTCTTCCTAGAGATGCTGCCTGGCCTGCTGCGTTCCACCAGCATTTTTTGTGTGTGTTGCTTGAATTTCCAGCATCTGCAGATTTCCTCGTGTTTGGGGAAACTAACTGTTTTTGCGTCTGGCGGTCCTGGTGTGGATGTTACATAGATTCCTCCCTGATGTGAGTGGGACAAACAGTCCATGCGCAGAGTGGATGGAATCCTTTATGATGTTACTGACCATTTTCTGGCACCTTCTATATACGTATATGCATTCATTCCTATAAACACAATTGGAATCATCAGAGATAAATATATTTCCAAATGCCAAAGAAATCAAGGAAATGCAGAGGAGTCAAAATCAGCAGACTGAAGTGGATGTGAATTTAAAAAAGTACCACCATCACTGGGAATACAAAATGGGTCAGAGTCAGAAACAGAACCAAGTTTAATATCTTTAGATTAAATTGAATTGACTTTATTTCTTACATCCTTCACATACATGAGGAGTAAAAATCTTTATGTTGCATCTCTGTCTAAACGTGCAATCTGCAATCATAGTAATCTATAATAATTTATAATAAATAGAACAGTCAATGTAATATAGAGTACACTCAAATCAGCATGAATTAATCAGTCTGATGGCCTGGTGGAAGAAGCTATCCCGGAACCTGTTGGTCCTGGCTTTTACGTTGTGGTACCGTTTCCCGGATGGTAGCAGCTGGAATAGATTGTGGCTGGGGTGACTCGGGTCCCCAATGATCCTTCGGCCCTTTATTCACACCAGTCTTTGTTAATGTTCCGAATCATGGGAAGTTCACAACTACAGATGCGCTGGGCTGTCTGCACCACTCTCTGTAGAATCCTGCGATTAAGGGAGGTACAGTTCCTGTACCAGGCAGTGATGCAGCCAGTCAGGATGCTCTTAATTGTGCCCCGGTAGCAAGTTCTTAGGATTTGGGAGACCATACCAAACTTCCTCAACCGTCTGAGGTGAAAGAGGCACTGTTGTGTCTTTTTCACCACACAGCTGGTGCGTCAGTGACGAGGATACCGACGAACTTAAAGCTGTTCACCCTCTTAACCCCAGATCCATAGATATTAATAGGGGTTAGCCTGTCTCCATTCCTCCTGTAGTCCACAACCAGCTCCTTTGTTTTTGCAACATTGAGGGAGAGGCTGTTTTCTTGACACAACTGTGTTAGAGAGATGACTTCTTCCCCGTAGGCCATCTCATTATTGTTTGAGATAAGGCCAATCAATGTCGTGTGGTTGGCAAATTTAATTAGCAGATTGGAGCTATGAGTGGCAATACAGTCATGGGTATACAGGGAGTAAAGGAGGGGACTCAGTTCGCAGCCCTGAGGGGCTCCTGTGTTGAGAGTCAGAGGGTTGGAGGTGAGGGAGCCCACTCTCACCACCTACCAGCGATCTGAGAATAAGTCCAGGATCCAGCTGCACAAGGCAGGGTCAAGGCTGAGGTCTCTGAGCTTCCTGTTGAACCTGGAGGGAATTATGGTGTTGAATGCTGAACTGTAGTCCAAGAACAGCATTCTCACATAAGCATATTTCTACTCCAGATATATATGGATGGTATCTAGAGCTGTGGCTATTGTGTCATCTGTCAATTGCTTGTGTCGTTAGATGAAATGTTGGGGGTCCAGTTTGGGTAACAGCAAGCTGCATATGTCGTCCTTGACCTGCTTCTCAAAACATTTGCTTATTATTGAGGTGAGTGTGACAGGACACCAGTCATTCAGGTATGTTACCTTGGTCTATTTTTGTACAGGGGCAATGGTGGATAATTTGAAGCAGGCGGGCACTCTACACTGAGAGAGGGAGAGAGAGATTAAAAATGTCTGTAAACACACCTGCCTATTGTGCTGTGCACGTCCAGTATACTTGCCCTGGAATGCTGTCCGGTCCCGCAGCCTTGTGAAAGTCCACTCATTGGAAACATCTGCGTACCTCAGCCTCAGGGATGACCAGGTTGCAGGTTGTAGCTGGGGCTTTCTTTGGAGGCTCAGAGTTAGTAACATCGAACCGAGCAGTAAAGGGATTGAGCTCATTTGGGACAGCTGCTGCGATGTTGGCGACATCACTACGTTTGGCTTTGAAGTTTGCGATGGTATGCAACCTTCACCGCAAGTCATGTGTGCTATTTGTAGTGAATCTTGACTCAATCTTGTCACTGTATTGTTGTTTCATAGTCTTGATAGCTTTGCACTGGTTGTAGCTGCTTTTTTTGAGCTCCTGCTGATTGCCGGCAACATAAACTCTGTGTTGCATGATAATGTTGCTATACGGTGTTGCTATATCAGAAAATATATCATAAAACTCCTTGTTCTGTACTTACGTGGAGATTTATAGAGTACTTGGAGAAAAGAGACAATTTCTGATTTCATCACAATTTTGTTGTTGTATGTCATTAATTTACATTCCAGAATCAAAATACAGAGATTTTGCTCAGTCAATTATTGAAAATGCGTGAAGATTCTCTGAAACCTAAATGTTTTAAAAAATTTCTGAGGCCTCTGTTGGTCAGGGTCGACCATGGAAGTTGTGCCCACACTGTCTAGATATGCAAGTCAGGGCAGTACAATGTGGAGAACAAGCTGTTGCCCGTGTAGCAGGCTCCCCCTCTCTGTGCAGCTGATGAATCGAAGGGAACAGCAGAAACCAATACAGTTTGGCACCAGTGGCATCGCAGAAGGTGACAGACACTGTTGATCTCAGGGATTCCAGCTCCAAATTTTACCTTCAGTGTTTACTCCTGAAGCCCTCCCCATGAGCAAAATATGCAAAGTAGCGGAAGTTTGAAATCAGAATTTTCCTTCTCCAAGATGAGCTGCCAACTATGGCTGACAAGATCCATCTGCCCAAAGCAACTGATCTTAAGGTGCCAGTAACCCACCTTTGCCCTTTCTCCTGTTAGTAGAGATGGTTCTGCTGGGCTTAGTAGCTAATCCACATGTGAAGGCCAGGAGCCTTCATGTCAAAGACTATCTGAGGCGCAAATCATTGGGAGCATTTAATAGGTAGTGGGAGCTACCACCCCACTACCACCCCCCGCTATAACAACCTCAAATAATAAAAAAAAATTATAATTTAGAAATTATAAATTATGGAGCATGTTGATATTAAGGGAGAGGAGGTGTTGGGGTTGTTAAAATATATTAGGATGGATAAGTCCCCGGGGCCTAACAGAATATTCCCCAGGCTGCTCCACGAGGCGAGGGAAGAGATTGCTGAGCCTCTGGCTAGGATTTTTATGTCCTCATTGTCCATGGGAATGGTACCGGAAGATTGGAGGGAGGCGAATGTTGTCCCCTTGTTCAAAAAAGGTAGTAGGGATATTCCGGGTAATTATAGACCAGTGAGCCTTACGTCTGTGGTGGGAAAGCTGTTGGACAAGATTCTTAGAGATAGGATCTATGGGCATTTAGAGAATCATGGTCTGACCAGGGACAGTCAGCATGGCTTTGTGAAGGACAGATCGTGTCTAACAAGACTGATAGAGTTCTTTGAGGAGGTGACCAGGCATATGGATGAGGGTAGTGCAGTAGATGTGATCTACATGGATTTTAGTAAGGCATTTGACAAGGTTCCACACAGTAGGCTTATTCAGTAAGTCAGAAGGCATGGGATCCAGGGAAGTTTGGCCAGGTGGATTCAGAATTGGCTTGCCTGCAGAAGGCAGAGGGTCATGGTGGAGGGAGTACATTCGGATTGGAGGGTTGTGACTCGTGGTGTCCCACAAGGATTGGTTCTGGGACCTCTACTTTTCGTGATTTTTATTAACGACCTGGATGTGGGGATAGAAGGGTGGGTTGGCAAGTTTGCAGATGACACAAAGGTTGGTGGTGTTGTAGATAGTGTAGCGGATTGTCGAAGATTGCAGAGAGACATTGGTAGGATGCAGAAGTGGGCTGAGAAGTGGCAGATGGAGCTCAACCCGGAGAAGTGTGAGGTGGTACACTTTGGAAGGACAAACTCCAAGGCAGAGTACAAAGTAAATGGCAGGATACTTGGTAGTGTGGAGGAGCAGGGGATCTCGGGGTACGTGTCCACAGATCCCTGAAAGTTGTCTCACAGGTAGATAGGGTAGTTAAGAAAGCTTATGGGGTATTAGCTTTCGTAAGTCGAGGGATAGAAACATAGAAACATAGAAACATAGAAAATAGGTGCAGGAGTAGGCCATTCGGCCCTTTGAGCCTGAACTGCCATTCAGTATGATCATGGCTGATCATCCAACTCAGAACCCTGCACCAGCCTTCCCTCCATACCCCCTGATCCCTTTAGCCACAAGGGCCATATCTAACTCCCTCTTAAACATAGCCAATGAACTGGCCTCAACTGTTTCCTGTGGCAGAGAATTCCACAGATTCACCACTCTCTGTGTGAAGAAGTTTATCCTAATCTCGGTCCTAAAAGGCTTCCCCTTTATCCTCAAACTGTGACCCCTCATTCTGAACTTCCCCAACATCGGGAACAATCTTCCTGCATCTAGCCTGTCCAATCCCTTTAGGATTTTATACGTTTCAATAAGATCCCCCCTCAATCTTCTAAATTCCAACGAGTATAAGCCTAGTTGATCCAGTCTTTCATCATATGAAAGTCCTGCCATCCCAGGAATCAATCTGCTGAACCTTCCTTGTACTCCCTCTATGGCAAGAATGTCTTTCCGCAGATTAGGGGACCAAAACTGCACACAATACTCCAGGTGTGGTCTCACCAAGGCCTTGTACAACTGCAGTAGTAAATCCCTGCTCCTGTACTCGAATCCTCTTGCTATAAATGCCAGAGTTTAAGAGACGTGAGGTAACGATGCAGCTCTATAAAACTCTGGTTAGGCCACACTTGGAGTATTGTGTCCAGTTCTGGCCAAATCACTATAGGAAGAATGTGGAAGCATTGGAAAGGGTACAGAGGAGATTTACCAGGATGCTGCCTGGTTTAGAGAGTATGCATTATGATCAGAGATTAAGGGAGCTAGGGCTTTACTCTTTGGAGAGAAGGAGGATGAGAGGAGACATGATAGAGGTGTACAAGATAATAAGAGGAATAGATAGAGTGGATAGCCAGCGCCTCTTCTCCAGGGCACCATAAAGCCAAGAGGATATGGCTTTATGGTAAGGGGTGGGAAGTTCAAGGGGGATATTAGAGGAAGGTTTTTTACTCAGAGAGTGGTTGGTGCATGGAATGCACTGCCTGAGTCAGTGGTGGAGGCAGATACACTAGTGAAGTTTAAGAGACTACTAGACAGGTATATGGAGGAATCTAAGGTGGGGGGTTAAATTGAAGGCAGGGTTTAAGGGTTGGCATAACATTTTGGGCGAAATGGCCTGTACTGTGCTGTACTATCCTATGTTATATGTTCTGAAAGAACAAGAAAAGCTGAATCTGTTTAATAATTAATTACATTTACAAACTAAAGAGATATAACCTTCACTGCAAGTTAGTGCTGTCTTGTTCTGAGAGAGGAAATAATCCCTCTCAGATTTATGGAAAACTCTTCCTGGGCTTCCAGCTGAGTACAGGTATCAATTTTAACCATCATTTCGATGATAAACTCTGCCAGCTTCATCAGGGATGATGCCTAGGTATGTCTAGTCCGGTGGTTTTTACACCCCTCCATCATCCGTCTCTCCTGATTGGTTAGTCCTCATCCAATCAGGTTTCCACTCTCTCACCTTGTTTACAATCGAATTCCAGATCTTACTGAGAGTGAGACCTTCACCTTTGTTAAAATTAATTTACTCCAGTTTTATTTCAGTTGCTTCCTTTATCAGTTGGGGGGGGGTGGTTTCCCAAAAGCCTTTGGCATGGCACAGTAGCTTGGTGCTCTCAGAGTCAATCCTACGACCACTGTGAATGTAATGTTCTGTTACCATCGATTAACCCAAACGGATACACATCCTGTGCTCCTTGATATGGGTTTGCACTGTGCATCCCACCTGGCTGATACACGGGGCTCCGCATTCACAGGGAATCCTGTAAACACCAGCTGACCTAAGACCCAGGTCATCTTTGACCCACATAAGCTGTGATCTGACCTTCCTTAAAGGCTTGTGGATGTTATTAATCCACTATTTCTTCGGGATCTTGACAATCCTTCCAGAAACCATGGAAATACAAGGAAGGCATGAAGCAGCAATGGGTTCCTTCTTGTTATTTGCTTAAGCAACACACATCAAAGTTGCTGGTGAACGCAGCAGGCCAGGCAGCATCTCTAGGAAGAGGTACAGTCGACATTTCAGGCCGAAACCCTTCGTCAGGACTAACTGAAGGAAGAGTTAGTTAGAGATTTGAAAGTGGGAGGGGGAGGGGGAGATCCAAAATGATAGGAGAAGACAGGAGGGGGAGGGATGGAGCCAAGAGAAAGCAGGATCTTCCAGTGGCCACACATTTTAATTCCACATCCCATTCCCATTCTGACATGTCTATCCACGGCCTCCTCTACTGTAAAGATGAAGCCACACTCAGGTTGGAGGAACAACACCTTATATTCCGTCTGGGAAGCCTCCAACCTGATGGCATGAACATTGACTTCTCTAACTTCCGCTACTGCCCCACCTCCCCCTCGTACCCCATCTGTTACTTATTTTTATACACATTCTTTCTCTCACTCTCCTTTTCTCCCTCTGACTATACCCCTTGCCCATCCTCTGTTCCCCCCCCCGACTTGTCTTTCTTCCCAGACCTCCTGTCCCATGATCCTCTCATATCCCTTTTGCCTATCACCTGTCCAGCTCTTGGCTCCATCCCTCCCCCTCCTGTCTTCTCCTATCATTTTGGATCTCCCCCTCCCCCTCCCACTTTCAAATCTCTTACTAACTCTTCCTTCAGTTAGTCCTGACGAAGGGTCTCGGCCTGAAACGTCGACTATACCTCTTCCTAGAGATGCTGCCTGGCCTGCTGTGTTCACCAGCAACTTTGATGTGTGTTGCATCTAATTTCCAGCATCTGCAGAATTCCTGTTGTTGTTGCCTGCATCCTGGATTTTCCATCAGCCCATTTAAGGGCCAGACTGAGTTCCTTTACTCTGTAGGAATGTCGTGTGTAAACATCTTATTTCCTCGGAGAGACTCTCCGGGTCTGAAATAGTTTGCGCCGGGGGCATAGTGACATTAGCATTGGATTCCGAGGCAGATGGTCCTGCATTCAACCCCAGCCGGGTCCCAACCTGGCCAGCAGCACAGGCTAGATCTGTGTGGAAGAAAGGCCAGGCAAGCTACTTCAGCGACGTGCCACGAAAACCCTATGGACAACTACACTATCCACAGGGTCACAGCGACTTGATGGTATCCAACAAAAACAATCAAAGTAGGAAGAACCATTCTATGTTGGAAGGCATGATGGTGGCTGTTATTGTTGGGGTATAAGTCCATGTGAGTGAGTTTCAGATAGATGGGATGTCCGGTTTCCGTCGTATTAGAATGTCCAGGGATGGGAGGCAACCATTCTTCTCCATTGAATGTTTGGATGCATGCTGTTCAAATGCTGATGGAACTGTTGGAGTGCCTGGAGTCCATCAGTCCACACCACGAAGGTGTCATCAATGTATCTGAAAAAGCATTTAGGGCGTAAGGGCGATGAGCTTAACTCAAAATCTAGTGTGATTTCCTACGTCTACAGCATGTGCATAAAAAAATACAATTAAATAAGTACAGCTAAAAAAGAAAAAAATAAATTAAGGTAGTGTTCATGGGTTCATCCTTTACTCAGAAATGAATGAATATTTTAGGGTAATATTTTGGTTTAGCACGGACTAATGGCTTGGGTGCTGTACTTTTCTATCACTCTATGGCTCTAAATCTGATGGCGGTGGGGAAGAAGCTGTTGATAAAACATTGAGTGTGTGTCTTCAGGCTCCTGTACCTCCTCCCTGATGGTAGTAATGAGAAGGGGGTGTATCCTGGGTTTTGGGTGATGGGGCCATATGGGTGTTCAGTCACCATGTGTGGATCAAGAAACAAAGTTAGAGGCCCATGAGAGTTCGTGAGAAAATGTTCTGTCCTGTGATCAGTTGATTAATGCAGGAACTGACTAAAAGTGTGAAAGATTCTACCTCTACATCTATATTTATCAAGATAATCACAACAAAAAAAGAAGGTCCCAGAAGTACCTAACCCTAGAAGGTCCTGGAAGTATGTAGCAATCATCATCTGCAGAACTCAGTTATTAAGAAACAAAAATTCAATTGCAACACTAACAAAATGTTGGAGGAACTCTTCAGGTCAGAAAACATCTATGGAAATGAATAAGCAGCTGGTGTTTCAAGCTGAGATCCTTCAACAGGATTGCAAAGGAAGGGGGAAGACACCAGAATAAAATGGTGGGGGGAGGGGAAGGAGGCTAGCGATAAGGTAACAGGTAAAACCAGGTGGGTGGGAAAGATAAAGGGCTGGAGTGGTAGGAATCTGATAAGAGAGGAGAGTGTTCAACCCAGACAAGAATGAAGTGGTTCATTTTGGTAGGTCTAATATGATTGCAGAATATAGTATTAATGGTAATATTCTTGGCAGTGTGGAGGGTCGGAGGGATCTTGGGGTCCGGATCCATAGGATGCTCAAAGCAGCTGCGCAGCTTGACTCTGTGGTTAAGAAGGTGTATGGTGTATTGGACTTCATTAATCATGGAATTGAATTTAGGAGCCGAGAGGTAATGTTACAGCTATTTTGGACCCTGGTGAGACCCCACTTGGAGTACTGTGCTCAGTTCTGGTCGCCTCACTACCGGAAGGAGGTGGAAGCCATAGAAAGGGTGCAGAGGAGATTTTCAAAGATGTTGCCTGGATTAGGGAGCATGCCTTATGAGAATAGGTTGAGTGAACTCAGCTTTTTCTCCTTGGAGTGATGGAGGATGAGAGGTGACCTGATAGAGGTGTATAAGATGATGAGAGGCATTGATTGTGTAGATAGTCAGGGGCTTTTTCCCAAGGCTGAAATGGTTGCTACAAGAGGACACAGGTTTAAGGTGCTGGGGAGTAGGTACAGAGGAGATGTCAGGGGTAAGTTTTTATGCAGAGAATGATGAGTGTGTGGAATGGACTGCTGGCAATGGTGGTGGAGGCAGATACCATAGGGTCTTTTAAGAGTCTTTTGGATAGGTACATGGAGCTTAGAAAAATAGCGGGCTATGGGTAAGTCTAGTAATTTCTAAGGTAGGGACATGTTCGGCACAACTTTGTTGGCCGAAGGGCCTGTATTGTGCTGTAGGTTTTCTATGTTTCTATGTAATAGCATTACGCTAATTGCTATGGTACCATGCCACTTTCTGTGTGATCATTACCACACTCGGAGAAAGTCCATGCAGTCTACTGGATCTCCTTACAGAGAGTTGAACTCTCCAAGCTGACATAGCGTGACGCTAACCACTATGTTACCATGGCACCCTTAACTTTGGAAGAAAGACGGACAGGTGAGATATGGGGTTAGATCCAAATGTTAGCATAAGCTTATTTACTTTATTATTTGCCGATATTTATAACCTAATGTTCCATTCAGCATCTTATTGAATTTCTCTGATAGCATTTATGATTTGTCTGTACAATAGTTACGGAAGTGTGTATTTATAGTATTCTGTCCTTCCATCCGTTCATATTCCCATGTATCAAGCTCCATTTTCTCATCTTGTTTACATTCTCCTGAAGCTGACACCCACCGCCTCACTAGCCAATACTTTGCATAGTTTCACACTGACAGTGCTCTGCAGATTAAAATCAAAATTATCCCTAAGCATTCAAGAGTAAGAAACCAAAAAAACTGACTCTTTGGAATGTTCCTTCCCAGTCTGAAAAGTTCAAATTCAAGTTGAAGTTTAATTATCATTCAACCATACATGAATACAGCCAAATGAAACAGTGTTCCTCTGGGGCCAAGGTGCAAGGCACATTACCGACAACACAGAGCACACCGCACATAGCACATACCACAAACGGACTATATAATTACAATTTCAGAAAAGCATAGTCACAAAGCAAAAAATATATAATATTGCCCAAGCCCCTGAGTGCACGGCTGTTGATTGATAGTAAGTAAGCCTAGTCCAGCTTGTTCTTCCATCAGGTGAAAACCAGGGAGCCACAACGAGTGAACACATGGAGGATAGCACTGTGTCCATTCCCATTACTCTCTGCTTCTCTCTGAGTCACATCAGTCCTTTCGCTCTAATCCTATGAAATCCTACTTTTTTGATAAACCACTTTTTAAATAAATTTCAACACACTCAAATTTAATAATGCAACATACACAAAATGCTGGAGGATCTCAGCAGGCCAGGTAGCAACTATGAAAAAGGGGGAAGTCAACGTTTCGGGCTGCAGCCTTCATCAGGACTGATGAATTTAATTAATTTAAGTTTGCCGACAACACCACTGTCATTGGCTGAATCAAGGTGGTGACCTATCGGTATATACGAGGGAGATTGAAAATCAGGCTGAGTGGTGCCACAACTACAACCTCTCGCTCAATACATAGCAAGACCAAGGAGCTAGTTATTGACTTTGGGAGGAGGAAACCAGATCCATGAGTCAGTCCTCATCAAGCGATCAGAGGTGGACAGGGTCGGAAACTTTAAATTCCCCAGTCTCATCATTTCAGAGGACCTGGAATAATTGCATGTATGTGCAATTATGAAGAAAGCACGGCAGCATCTTTACTTCCTTAGGAGTTTGCGAAGGTTCAGCATGTCATCTAAAATTTTGACAAACTTTTCTAGCTGTGTGGTGCAGAGTGTATTGACTGGTTGCATCACAGTCTGGAATGGAAGCATCAGGCACTTGAATGGAAAAGCCTGCGGAAAGTATCGGATATGGCCCAGTCCATCATGGGTAAAGCCTTCCCTACCATTGAGCATGTCTACACCGAACACTCTCACAGGAAAGCAGCATCCATCATCTCGGAACCCACCATGCAGGACGTGCTCTCTTCTTACTGCTGTCATCAGGAAGGAGGTACAGGAGCCTTAGGACCCACACCACCAAGTTCAGGAACAGCTATTACCCCTCAACCATCAGGCTCTTGAAGCAGAGGGGATAACTTCACTCGGCTGGACTTGCCCTATCATTGAAATATATATATGTATTTTTTTCTCTCTTGTATGTACAAGAGTTTGTTGTCTTTTGCACATTGGTCATGTTGGGTGTGGTCTTTCATTATTCCTTTTGTGTTTCTTGGATTTACTGTGAATGCCTGCAAGAAAATGAATCTCAAAGTTGTACGTGGTGACATACAGAATGTAGTTTCATAATAACTTTACTTTGAATGATGAACCTGTGCATCTTAGCATTGAATGACATTTCCCTCATTTTATTATAAAGACAAGAGATTCTGCAGATGCTGAAAATCCAGGACGGCAGACACAAAATGCTGGAGGAACTTAGCAGTTCAGGCAGCATCTATGAAAACAGATAAGCAGTCAATGTTTTATGCTGAGACCGTTCTTCAGGATTGAAAGAGATCTTCGCCCTTCCTTTCTAGTCCTGAGGAAGGGCCTCGACCCGAAACGTTGACTGTTTTCATTTCCTCCCGCATTTTGTGTGTTTTACTCTCTCATTTCATTCAGAATTTCAGAAAGTGATTCACTATTCAAAAAAACACCTCACATCCATTCAATCTCTCTCTCTCCTTTCTCACTTTCTTTACTTCTCGCTCTCTCTTCCTTCTCTCGCTCTCCTTCCATGATCTCTGCTGTTTCTTATTTTAACCTGACTATGACATTTAACCTGTATGTATCTGCACTATTCCACCAGCATCTGTTTTCCATAACATTTTCAGTCAATTCCACGTCCACCCGTTTCAGTGTTTTGGCACACAAACATTTATTATTCAATTCTAGTTCAGCACAGGAACAGAACTTAATCAGTGCAACAAGGCATAAAATGTAATTTTATGGTTAGTACCAATAATTTAATCTGTAAGTAAAAAACTGACTAACCCAAAGGTACGTCTCTCCTGCCCTATGACTGTGTTTGCACCATGTTAACTACATTGTCAGCTGTGCCTGCAATTTTTCAGTCATGGACTTATAATTATAGATCTTAAGATAAATGAGACATAATATAAATTAATTATTGTAATACAGGATGGATCCTTTTGTTAAATCTTGCTCTTGAGTTCCAACATCTTTACAAAATGGCTCCCGAGGGAACCCAGCAACCATAGTCTTGCCCTCTAGGTTAATTGGCTCTACATTATCAGAACCATAATAATGACTGTGTAATTGTTCCACAGGTTTGTTATGCTTGTTTTTCTTCCTGCATTTTCTTCGTGAGGTAATTATAGAGACACTATATAGAGACTAACACAGGATAGCCAAGAAGTAATAGGTTGTCAAAAGCAGCCAATATTGATGGGGAAGAGAAAAGGCCTGTTGGATTGGACGATCCAAATATAGATATTTTATTTAGCACCAAAGACATTTCTTGCTTAATAAACAATGAATTAATAACATATTTATTTAAACTTGCTTGTAATTGACATCTTTTTGTCTTTTATTTTCATGTTTGCACTTTATCCCATTGTAAAACACTTTGAACTACATCATCTGTATTGAAAATGCTCTATAAATAAATGTGTTCATTTATTATATGCCATGTCATATGACCTGGGTGACCATGGTCTTTCCATAATCGTGATTGTTTTTGGTAAATTTTTCTACAGAAGTGGTTTGCTATTGCCTTCTTCTGGGCAGTGACTTTACAAGACTAGATAAGGTGAATGCAAAGAGAATGTTTCCTTTGGTGGGGGTATCCAGAACGAGGGGGTACAGCCTCAAACTTGAGGGGTGACCTTTTATAATCGTCAGGACGCTGAAGCAGGGAATCCAATCACAGACTAAGTACTGCACGCACTGTGATATTTCCTGAGTAGCAAATCCAGAGAGGCAACAAAGTCAGTGTCAAAGTTCAGGTGGAGATCAAAAGTTCCAGAGAAATCCAAAAACCAGAGTCAGGAAACAGGCAGAGTCAATATTCAGATGGACAGAGTTCAGATACAAATGCTGGAAAGGCTCAGGAAAACTCACCTGGCATAATCTAGCAACAAACAGGTGAAAACACAGGACTGAAATACACTGAGCAGTAAACAGAGAGGCAGATGATAGGTGGAGCACAATGAGACACAGGTGACAGCAATACAGGTAATAATGAGAAACAGGTGACAGGTGGAGTAGTCAGTAATAAAGGGGCCGGAGTAGAGCAGGAATGGAGACAGAAGCATATGGGGCATGAAATCAAACAAGAGCACAAAACAATACAAAACCACAGACTGATGGCTAGGGAGAAAACACACAAAAGGACAGAGTTCAACTGGAGGTACTGACAATAATAGACATAAGGAGGAATTTGTTTAGCCAATTTTTCTTTTAAGAGACCCCTGGACAGGTATTTGGATCTCAGAAAAATAGAGGGCTATGGGTAACCCTAGGTAATTTCTCAGGTAAGGACATGTTCGGCACAGCTTTGTGGGCTGAAGGGTCTGTATTGTGCTGTAGGTTTTCTATGTTTCTATATTTTAAAGAGTAGAATCTGTGGAATACTCTGCCACATTCTGCAGTTAAGACCAAGTTTGTGGGTATATTTGAAGCAGAAGTTGATGGATTCCTGATTGGTTGGGCCATCAGGGGTATGGTGAGAGGGCAGGTGTATGTATGGTGTTGAGTGGGATCCGGGATCAGCAATGATGGAATGGTGGAATGGACTCGATAAGCCGAATAGCCTAATTCTGCTCCCATGTCTTATGGTCCTATGATAAGATGGGTGACCCCAGCCGTTACCAAAAAACTATCAAGTTCAATGGATTCATCATTATCATTATGTGTCATGTCATATAACATAGGTGGTCATGGTCTTTGACCACAATTTTTCTTGACAAGTTTTTCTGCAGAAGTTATTTACCATTGCTTTCTGCTGGGCAGTGTCTTTACAAGAAGGATAACCCCAACCATTAACAACACTCTTCAGAGATTGTCTGCCTGGCATCAGTGGTCACATAACCAGGACTTGTGATATGCACCAGCTGCTCATACGACCATCCACCACCTGCTCCTGTGGCTTCACATTACACGGATGGGATGGGATGGGATGGGATGGGATGGGATGGGATGGGATGGGATGGGATGGGATGGGATGGGATGGGATGGGATGGGATGGGATGGGATGGGATGGGATGGGATGGGATGGGGTGGGGTGGGGTGGGGTGGGGTGGGGTGGGGTGGGGTGGGGTGGGGTGGGGCTAAGCAGGTGCTACATCTTGCCTAAGGGTGACCTGCAGACTAGTGGGAGGATGGAGTGCCTTACACTCCTTTGATAGAGACGTCTCTCCACCTGTCACCCAAATATATAAGTTATAATTACTACTATTTTTTAAATGCCAGTTTGACTTTGTTGTCTTCTTAAAAAGAGGAAAGTAAATTTCAATTCATGACCTCATTAACTTCCTCCTGAGCAACAGGCATTGTGTTTAAAAAGAACTTCTGTCTGAGTGTTTGTCAGTCATACATGTATAGTTCGTTGTCAAATCAATGATCACACTCAACACTCGCAATCAGTCTTTTAGGAAGGGGGAAATGGCAATCGGTTGACTGTCTTCACTTCTGGAGTGTAATTTATGAAGAACTAAGCTGTGACACTCCTAGCAGCAGCACAGCTGTGACCCCTCTCTTACTGAAGCTGTGTACTCCTACAATAAAAATGACTCTGGCTCTTTATCTTGAGACCCAATGGTTAATGCAACAGTGAGGCATGTATTGCTTCCTTACTGCCCGTTACGCCGCTGACGTTTTGGACAGTAATGAAGCTCCTCCATCTCTGTCGGTGTTCAGGGTTTCCTTCATCGCGTCAGTAGCTCCCTCTCAGTTTTCACTACTGTCAGTTATACAAGTCCTGGGTGGAGACTCAGGAACACCGTTGCACGCAATAGGTTCAAAGATACGTTTAATGTCAGGGAAATGTACACTATATACATCCTGAGATTCTTTTACTTTGCAAAAGTCCACAAAAACAGAGGGGTGCCCTAAAGAATGAATGACAGTTAAACATTAGAACCCCAAAGCCCCCCCACTCTCCCCTCCCACACACAAGTAGCAACAAGGTAATGACCCCCCCCACCAACAGAAAAGCATTAGCACCCCCCCCACCGAGCACTCAAGCACACAGCAAAGCATCAATAAAGACACAGACTTGCAGTACCCCAAAGACTACTTGTTCACCCAGTATTTGACCTCTCTCTCTCTCTCTCTCTCTCTCCCTCTCCCTCTCCCTCTCCCTCTCCCTCTCCCTCTCCCTCTCCCTCTCTCCCTCTCACTATAAGACACACACACACACACACACACACACACACACACGGGAGAAAGAGGTGTCCCGTTTCACAGCGAGAGGGGAGGCATCACAAAATAACTCACTGATTTACGATGTTAAAAGTCTGTTGCATCGCTTTTTCCAAGCTCTGTGCCCAAAGAACTTGAGTCCCTGGGTACACAGCCAGCAGCCAGCTTGCTGCTTACGATCTTCTGTCTCCTACAACACATCAGGTGGCAGCACTGACCATGAATCCGCCCGCCTCCAGAGCCACGAAAATCCAGCACCCTGAAGGCGTGCTCGTCTTCTAGGCCGCAACCTTGACATATCGAGAAGCGGCTGGTTGTGAGGCCCTGAGAGTGGGTCCCATTTTCGCAAGGAACCGAAGTCAGCTTGTAACTCCAGGGTTATGAAAAGAACCTTGAAAGGGGAAAGAAGAGATATCAAAGGTAGAAATACAGAAGATGCAAGTAAAGGAGTTGCTGTTAGATGCCATCATCTTCCTAAGCTCGCAGATGTAGAAGGACTATTCATTGCTGTTTCCATAACAGTTTTGTTTGGACAGTCAGGATTGTTAACCCTGAGCTGAACCCCCAAACCTGGAGGACTGGTGGACCACTCTTAGTCTGGCCTCTACCCTTTGACCTAATTATCATGAGTGACCTTACCAGGAGCCAAAGCACACGCCCCTGACTCCAGCCAAAATAGTTCTCCGGGGTCACCGAGGCACCCAAACCACCAAATCCTATGACAAGGTTGTGGTCCTTTTGGAAGAGGAACTTAATAGGTGGAATCAGTATTTGGATTTAGTCTTTTTAAAATTAAGGTTTTATGTTCCTGATTGTCAGGATCTCTGAAGACCTATCCTGAGCCCAACATATTGATGCAATTACAAAGAAGGCATGACAGCAGCTATATTTCATTAGGAGTTTCAAGTGCTTTAGTGTGTCACCAAAGACATTCACAAATTTCTGCAGATGTACCATGGGACTGGTTGCCTCATCAGCTGGTCTGGATGAGCCACCACACTCTTCTGCCGCTAGTACCCACCAACTCCAGAACTAACCTGCTAGCCAGTTCATCTTTGGGCTGTAGGATGTGGATGGAAATGGGAGCATCATTTCCTTCCATTAATGTAGTCACAGGGAGAACACTCGAACGTCACCCCTGCGGCACTGGAGGTCAGTATCAAGCCCATGTTACTGCAGCTGTGAGATAATAGCACTACTCTTGTATCACTGTGTCTTCCTTCTCCTCTTGTGCCATTTTCAAGATCCGTGCAGACGAGTGCAGCCTCACCTGCCTCAGTACTGAACTGACGCTGCAGTTGTGGCCTGTAGCCATCTGCACTTTCCTGAGCAAACTCGCTCTGTGGCTGCGAATCCACTTTTGGGGACTTCGCAGTTCATGTTCTGTGCATTATCTGCTTACTTTTTTTAATTGTTTGAACAATTTGTTCTTTTTTTTCACACTTTGAGTGTTTGATGGTCTTTATGATGTGGTGATTTTTTTTGATTATATTGTGTTTCTGTTGGGTAGCCGCTTGCCAGAAGATGACTCTCAAGGTTGTATATGGTATAGCTACTTTGATAGTAAATGTACTTTGACCTTTGAACAGTTTGAGAATGTTTGCATACCTTGATTCCACCTTCCCTACAGTTATGCAAGTGGGATCCATAAAGGTCGGGCTTTTCCACTTCCATTAATCTTTATCGTATTTTTTAAATAGGGGCCATGCACAATCCTGATTTGATGGAGACGGACGTGAGAAGCACGAAGGAACATCCGGAGAAACTTCTGAAATGCCTGCTTCACTGCCGCTGCTACTGTGCGATTGAGAATCTCCAGAGGGGAAGGCCCCAAATCCTTGCCTGTTGCCGGGGCCGGGGATGATGCTCGGTGCTTGGCATTGGAGGGCTGGTCGGAACTCGAAGTTTTCGGAGGGAATCAGAGTTGGACTGTGGTCGGGTGCTTCCAGGATGCTGCATCGGCAAGTTTGCAGTGCTGGAAGCTCATGGCAAAGAGAGTTTCTCCATTCAACTGTCTGCGTGAGATGATGGAACTTTTGAGAGACTTTGAGACTTTTTTTTACCGTTCCCATGGTCTGTTCTTCATCAAATTACGGTATTGCTTTGCACTGTTGTAACTATATGTTATAATTATGTGGTTCTCATTTATTTTAGTCTTGGTTTGTCTTGTGTTTCCGTGACATCATTCTGGAGGAACAAATTGTATCATTTCTTAGTGCATGCATTACTAAATGACAATAAAAGAGGACTGCGTGTCCTCATAATCTAATCTAATCTAATCCTTAAAGATCAGGACTTCAGGGAGATTTCTTTCCTTTATGGAATGGACAGGGAAATAGCTCTTGGGCTACCAGGTGAGGAACAGCAACATTTAAAATGAGAATGAATAAATAACTTCTGAAAAAGTAAATATTACATGGATGTGGGAAATTGGTGAAGAAACTGCAACAGATATAATTGTCATTGCTGATAAATGGACCCAGAACTTGCACATTTACTACTCAAACATTCTCTATTTTACTTGTGCACAAGGAGAACAGCATGGCCCATGTCACCACACTGTTCTGAATTCTGAGCAGAGAAATGCTATTTTTATATAGTACAGAACTAACTGGCAGTACGGATAGTGACCATTGGTAAACTAAGTGTGTTTGAATTCCTTACTTGCAAGAACAATCGCCATTCACAATGAAGATGTTAAAAGTCAATAGAAACTACAAGCTGACAACTGATGATACTTTGAAGTTAGTGAAGCAATTCTCCCTTAGTTGTTGTGTGTGCATTTAATCACTTATCTCATCTCTAGACCCCTGGTGTGCAAAGGGAAATTATGATTTTCAAAGACCTTTCTTGCCTGTGCTGTCTGCACTTTGATCTGCTTCCTGGACATCGACTTTAACTCTTGCCCTACTGCCGCTTCCACACTATGAGTTAGGTAATGAATCTGCTTCTCAGATTCAATGAAATTGGATAATTGTCACGATTTCCCCTGCATTGTTGGAAGTCAAGTGCAGATGAAAATCAGGTTCCAATGCACAGATGACGACCAGAATTTATTCATAAAAGTTCCAACAGAACATCAGTGGCTCAGCTGAATGACTCCACGAGGTTTAACATTCTCAAAACTAGGATCCCACGATTAGCACTCATTGGGTATCTGCTTAAATAATGCAAGTAACACAGAATTCCTGAGCCTATCAAAGTAAATTTAGCAAGTTTAAGCAGAAGGCACCAGGAGACCAGAAGGACCACATTGCAAAAACTGAATTGCTTGAGAAAAAATACACAAGGAATTCTGAATGATTCTAGATTCTTAATAAACAACAATTAACCAATTCAGGTGCTCTACAAACATCAGCAACCAATGCTCTCCAGCTCCCTGCACGAACCTGAAGAGCTCAATAGATAGTTCAGCAATGAACCAAATACCTAATTAGCATGAAGTTTACACTAAAATGTTCCACCGAGGCCACAGAAGCCTATTGCTTCAAACTTATTCATTCTTATATTTAAAATGTTTTCAAGCAATTTAGATTAGATTAGATTATGAGGACACTTAGTCCTCATTTATTGTCATTTAGAAATGCATGCATTAAAAAATGATACAATGTTTCTCCAGTGATATCAAAAAAAGGGACAAACCAAAGACTAACACTGACAAAACCACATAATTATAACATATAGTTACAGCAGCGCAAAACAATACCATAATTTGATGAAGAGCAGACCATGGGCATGGTAAAAAAAGTCTCAAGTCCTGATCGACTCCGATAGTCCCCGATAGCAGGCGGCAAAAGGGAGAAACTCTCCCTGTCATAAAGCTCCAGGCACCGAAAACTGACAACTGCCGATGCATGGAAGCACCCGACAGCCAACTCTGAGTCCATCCGAAAACTTCGAGCCTCCAACCAGACCCTCCAATACAGCCTCCAGAGCGCCATCCTCTGCCGAGCGCCTTCAACCTCACCCCGGCCACCAAAACAAGTAAAGCCGAGGATTCAGAGGCCTTCTCCGGAGATTCCGGATCACACAGTAGCAGTGGCAGCGAACCGGGTATTTCAGAAGTTTCTCCAGATGTTCCTCCATGCTCTCACGTCTGTCTCCATCAAATCAGAATTGTGCACGGTACCTACTTAACAAATACCGATATCATTTCTGGAGCAGCCGCGCGCACTGTGTCGCACCGCTATCTTCTCCTCCCTCCATTTGTTTCAAACACAGAAAGATATTTATATTATTTTGTAATATATGCAAATTCCCTTTACAAATGAAATAAAGCTGGTAGCACAGTGGCTAGCACAACACTATTATAGCTCAGGGTATCAGAGTACAGAGTTCAATCCCAGCATCCTCTGTTTCCTTCAGTTAGTCCTGACGAAGGGTCTCGGCTTGAAACGTCGACTGCACCTCTTCCTAGAGATGCTGCCTGGCCTGCTGCGTTCACCAGCAACTTTGATGTGTGTTGCTTGAATTTCCAGCATCTGCAGAATTCCTGTTGTTTGCGTTTAAGTCCTTTGTAGGAGTCTGTATATCCTCCCCGTGGAATGTGTGGGTTGTCCAGATGCTCCAGCTTCCCTCTACAGTCCAAAGATGTACCAATTAGTAGGTTAATTGGTCGTTGTAAATTGTCCTGTGATTAGGCTAGGATTAAATCATAGCTCGAGGCGTCAGAAGGGCCTATTTCATGCAGTATCTCAATAAGTTAAATAAATAAATAGCCATTATTTCCCATAGTAACCTTCAGTGCATCTGCAAACCACAGCCACTGAAGAGAATTGTTAATAATTCTTATGTATTATTCAAATGCTTTTATTTGAGATCATATCAGAGATATTCTTTTGTTATGTATAAAGCAATTAATATTAAATTGTCAGAGGTATAATTAATGTAATGATTCTTACAAGCAAGCACAAAATGAAATAAATTATAATTGTTCTCGCGGTAATAGAAACGTGATTCCCTATTTCAAGTCAGCCCTGATAACGGAATGAGCGCAGACAGCTGTACAATTCTATACATCTGTACTGCTGTGTATGAGCACGACAGGAAAAGCTACTCTGCTGTTGATTCAATGGTATCAAAAATTGTAAACAAAAGAGATTTTGCAGGTGCTGGAAATCCAGATCAACACACACAACACGCTGGAGGAACTCAGCAGGTCAGGCAGCATCTATGGAAATGAACAGCAGTCAAGATTTTGGGTCCAGACCCTTCATCAGGATTATGCCAACTTGCAGCTCTATGATTTTATTACTGTTTCAAAGTTCAAAGTTCAAGTTCCAAGTAAATTTATTACCAAAGTACCACTATGACACCAGACAAAACCCTGAGCTTTGTTATGTTTTGTAACTCCAGAAGCAAATCGGTAGAAAAACACAGGAGCAGCGATGGTTATGCTTGGTTTCTTCTTCTTTAGTGAAGTGCTCACATATGACGTAGTGGTGTAATGATGTATGTCATTCTTGTACCTCTTACATATAATCCTAATGAATTATGTTGGTAGTTGATGGAGAAGATCCTGAGAGGCAGGATTTATGAACATTTGGAGGAGCATAATATGATTAGGAATAGTCAGCATGGCTTTGTCAAAGGCAGGTCGTACCTTATGAGCCTGATTGAATTTATTGAGGATGCGACTAAACACATTGATGAAGGAAGAGCGGTAGATGTAGTGTATATGGATTTCAGCAAGGCATTTGATAAAGTACCCCATGCAAGGCTGATTGAGAAAGTAAGGAGGCATGGGATCCAAGGGGACATTGCTTTGTGGATCCAGAACTGGCTTGCCCACAGAAGGCAAAGAGTGGTTGTAGATGGGTCATATTCTGCATGGAGGTGGATCACTAGTGGAGTGCCTCAGGGATCTGTTCTGGGACCCCTACTCTTCACGATTTTTATAAATGACTTGGATGAGGAACTGGAGAGATGGATTAGTAAATTTGCTGATGACACAAAGGTTGGGGGTGTTGTGGTTAGTGTGGAGGGCTGTCAGAGGTTACAGGGGGATATTGATAGAATGCAAAACTGGGCTGGGAAGTGGCAAATGGAGTTCAACCCAAATAAGTGTGAGGTGGTTCACCTTGGTAGGTCAAAGATGATGGCAGAATATAGTATTAATGGTAAGACTCTTGGCAGTGTGGAGAATCAGAAGGATCTTGGGGTCCATAGGACACTCAAAGCTGCCACACAGGTTGACTCTGTGGTTAAGAAGGCATAAGGTGAATTGGCTTTCATCAACTGTGGCATTGAGTTTAAGAGCCGAGAGGTAATGTTGCAGCTATATAGGACACTGGTCAGACCCCACTTGGAGTATTGTGCTTAATTTTGGTTACCTCACTACAGGAAGGACATTGAAACCATAGAAAGGGCGCAGAGGAGATCTACAAGGCTGGATTGGGGAGCATGCCTTCTGAGAATAGGTTGAGTGAACTCGGCCTTTTCTCCCTGGAGTGACGGAAGATGAGAGGTGACTTGATAGAGGTGTACAAGATAGTGAGAGGCATTGATCATGTGGATAGTCAGAGGCTTTTCCCCAGGGCTGAAATGGCTAGCATGAGAGAGCATAGTTTTAAGGTACTTGGAAGTAGGTACAGAGGAGATGTCAGGGGCAAGTTTTTTACACAGAGAGTGGTGAGTGCGTGGAATGGGCTGCCAGCGGTGTTGGTGGAGGTGGAACCGACAGGGTCTTTTAAGAGACTCCTGGATGGCTACATGGAGCTTCGAAAAATAGAGGGCTGTGGGTAAAGCCTAGGTAGTGTAAGGTAGGGACATGTTCAGCACAGTTTTGTGGGCCGAAGGGCCTGTATTGTGCTGTAGGTTTTCTATGTTTCCATGTTTCTACATAAACAAAGAATGCTGAATCAAACAAAATATTTACAATATTTATCAAACGTTACTGAAACTCTTTAAGAAGGGTGGAAGGCAAAAGAAAGGAAATTATAGGCCAGTTAGCCTAACTTCAGTAGTCGGGAAAGCATTGGAGTCTATTATTAAGGATTAGGTTTTCAGGTACTTGGAGACTAATGATAAAAAAAGTCAAAGTCAGCATAGTTTCTGTAAAGGGAAACCTTGACTGACAAACTGTTACAAGTTCTTTGAGAAGGTAACAAACAGAGTGGTCAAAGGAGAGGCAGTGGATGTTATTTAATTGGGATTTCAGAAGGTGTTTGATATGGTGCCACACATGAGGCTCCTTAACAAAATAAAATCCTATGGCTTTACAGGAAAGATACTGGCATGGATAGAGGAATGGCTGACAGGCAGGAGGCAGTGAGTGGGGATAAAAGGGGCCTTTTCTGGTTGGCTGCCAGTGACAAGTGGTGTTCCTCAGGAGTCAGTATTGGGACTCCTACTTTTCACATTGTTTGCAAATGATTTAGATAATGGAATTGATGGCTTTGTGGCAAAGTTTGTGGATGATATGAAGATAGGTGGAGGGGTAGGTAGTGCTGAGGAAGCAATGTGATTGCAGCAGAACTTAGACAAATTGGAAAAATGGACAAAAAAGTAGCAGATGAAATACAGTGTTGGGAAATGTATGATAATGTATTTTGGTAAGAGGGACAATAGTGCGAACTATTATCTAAGTGGGGAGAAGGTTCAAACATTAAAGGTGCAGAGGGATTTAGGAGTCCTCTTGCAAGACTCCCAGAATTAATTTACAGGTTGAGTTTGTGGTAAAGAAGGCAAATGCAATGTAGGCATTTATTTCAGGGGGAGTAGAATATAAAAACAAGGAGATAATGCTGAGCCTTTATAAGACACTAGTCAGGCTGCATTTGGAGTATTGTCAACAGTTTATGGCCCAATATCTCAGAAAGGATGTGTTGTCATGGGAAAGAGTCCAGAGGAGGTTCACAAGGATGATTCCAGGAATGAAGGGGTTAATATATGAGGAGCATTTGGCAGCTTTGGGCCTGTACTCACTGGAATTTAGAAGAATGCAGGATGATCTCATTGACATCTACTGAATGTTGAAAGGACTCTGTGGTGGGGGTATCCAGAACTGGAGGGCACAGCCTCAAAATTGAAGGGGAAACCTTTAGAACAGAGGTAAGAAGGAATTTTTTTAGGCAGAGAGTAGTAAATCTGTGGAATGCTCTGCCGCAGACTATGGTGGACGTCAAGTCTGTGCACATATTTAAGGTGGAAGTTGATCATTTTCTGATCGGTCAGAGCATCAAAGGATATGGGGAGAAGGCAGGTGTATGGGGTTTTGTGGGATCTGAGATCAGCCATGATGGAATAGTGGAGCATATTCGATGGGCTGAATGGCCTAATTCTAATCTTATGTCTTGTGGTCTTATGTTCTAAGTATTTTGCAACAGTCTTCACTGCGGGAGACACTAGCAGTATGGTGGAAGTTCCAGGTGTCGGGGGTATGAAGTGTGTGAAGTTGCCATACTTAGAGAGAAGGTTCCTGGGAAACTGAAAGATCTGAAGGTAGATAAGTCACCTGCACCATATGGTGTACACCGCAGAGTTCTGAAAGAGGTTGTTGAGGAGATCATGGAGGTATTAGTAATGATCTTTCCAGAATTACTAGATTCTGGAATGGTTCTGGAGGATTGGAAAATTGTAAATATAGTCCACTCTTCAAGAAGAGGGAGAAGCAGAAGAAAGGAAACTATAGCCCAATGCACACATTGAAGGATCTCAGCTTCCTGAGAAAATAGAGTCTGCTCATCCCCTTCTTGTAAACAGCCTTGGTGTTGCTTTTCCAGTCCTCTGTTGTCAAGGTGAACACCTGAGTATTTGTACTCCTCCACCACTGCAACATCTTCTCCCAGAATATATACAGGACACGTCACAGTCCTCTTCCTCCTAAAATCAATCACCATCTCCCTGGTTTTCGCCACATTCAGAAGCAGGTCGTTCCTCCTGCACCACTCCATGAACTTGTCCACCAGTCCTCTGTCCTCCAACTTCTGCCCATCTCTAATACACCCAACTGCCACAAAGTCATCAGAGAACTTCTGGAAGTGGCAAGACTCAGATTCGTACTGCAAGTCTGAGATGTACAGCGTGAACAAAAATGAAGACAGGACAGTCACCTGTGGCGCTCCAGTGCCACTCTCCACCTTCTCAGACAGAGAGCTACCCAGCCATACAAACCATAGATGGAGAGGCAGGTATTTTTGAGAAATTAGAGATGCTACTGAAGAAATGGCAGGTAGAATACAATGTGGGGAACTGCATGCTCATGCACTTTGGTAGAGGAAATCCAAGAGTTGACTATTTACTCAATTGAGAGAATATACTCAAAACTGAGGTGAAAAGGGACTTGGGAGTTCTTGTGCAGGATTCCCTAAAGGTTAATTTTCAGGTTGAGTCTGTGGTGAAGAAGTCAAATGTAATGTTAGCATTCATCTCAAAAGGAATTGAATATAAAAGGAAGGATGTGATGTTGAGTCTTTACAAAGCACTGGAGAGATCTCATTTGGAGTATCGTGAGGAGATTTGGGCCCCTTATCTTAGAAAGGACGTGCTGAAACTGGAGAAGATTCATAGAAGGTTCACAACTGATTCCAGGACTGTATGGCTTGTCATTTTAAGTGAGTTTGGCTCTGGGCCTGTATTCACTAGAATTCAGAAGAATGAGGGGTGAATTCATTGAAACCTATTGAATAGTGAAAGGCCTTGATAGAGTGGATGTGGAGAGGATGTTTCCTGTGGTGGCGGAGTCTAAGACCAGATGACACAGCCTCAGAATATTGGGGCATCCTTTTAGAATGGAGATGAGGAGGAATTTCTTCAGCCAGAGAGTGGTGAATCTGTGGAATTCTTTGCCACTAGCAGCTGTGGAGGCCAAGTTTTTATGTATATATTAAGCAGAGCTTGATAGATTCTCAATTGTTCAGGGCATGATGGGATATGGGGAGAAGCAGGAGATTGGGGCTGAGAGGAAAATTAGATCAGCCCTGATGAAATGGTGGAGGAGAGTCGATGGGCCAAATGGCCTAATTCTGCTCCTATATCTCATGGTTTTATGCCCCAATATGAATCAAAAGTCACCCTCTTATGGCAAAGATGTTTGAAAGGGAAGCCAGACTGTCTCAGTAAATGGCCACCTAAAATGGCTGGAATATGCAGCAGAAATTCCAGTTTCCCCTTTTTCACCAGCACTGGGATGAACTTACCCGGAGGAAGCTCACGCAGTCAAGGGGAGAACATACAAACTCCTTACAGATGGCAGCGGGAACTGAAACCAGATTGCTGGTACTGTAAAGCATTGTGCTAACCACTGTTACTGTGGCACCCCAGATTCTTGGTAGTAGTGGATGCAGCTACCTACCTGCCTTTTCCCCATAATCCTTAATTCTCCTACTATGCAAAAATCTATCCAATATTGTCTAAAATATATTTACAAAGGTAGCCTCCACTGCTTCATTGAGCAGAGAATTCCACAGGTTCACCACTCTTTGGGAAAAGCAGTTCCTTCTCATCTACATCTTAAGTTTACTCCCCTGATTCTTGAGGCTATGTCCCCTAGTTCTAGTCTCACCTACTATTGGAAACAACTTTCCTGCTTTTGTTTTATCTATCCCTTTCATAATTTTATATGCTTCTATAAGAACTCCTCGCATTCTTCTGAATTCCACAGAGTACGGTCATAGGCGACTCAATCTCTCCTCACATTCTAACCTCTCATCTCTGTAATCAACCTGGGGAACCTCCTCTGCACTGCCTCCAAAGCCAGTATATCCTTCCTCAAGTAAGAAGACCTGAACTGCATGCATTACTCCAGATGCAGCCTCAGCAGTACCCTATACAGTTGCAGCATAACCTCCTTGCTCTTAAATTCGATCCCTCTTGATAGCCTGCAAACCAGCCTTGTGTGATTCATGCACAAGCACTCCCAAGTCCCTCTGCACAACAGCATGCTGCAATTTTTTACCATTTAAATAATAATCTGTTCTTCCATTTTTCCTTCCAAAGTGGATGACCTTGCATTTACTAACATTGTACTCCATCTGCCAGACCCTTGCCCACTCACTTAGCCTATCTATATCTCTCTGCAGACTCTCTGTATCCTCTGCACAATATGCTTTTCCACTCAATTTAGTATCATCAGCAAACTTAGATACACTAAGATTGGTCCCCTCTTCCAGATTGTTAAAGAATATTGTGAACAGTTGCAGGCCCAGAGCCAATTCCTACGGCACACCACTCACCACTGATTCCCAACCGGAGAAACACCCATGTATCCCAACTCACTGCGTTCTATTAGTTAACCAATCCTCTATCCATGCTAATACATCACCCTCAACTCTATACACCCTTATCTTATGGATAAGTTTTTTATGTGGCACCTTATTGAACCTTTTATGTGGCACCTTCTGGAAATCCAAATAATTAACGTCCCATCTGTTCCCCTCTATCCACTGCACTCATTAAATCCTTAAAGAACTCCAGAAAGTTTGTCAAACAGAACCTACCTTTGCTGAATCCATGCTGCGTCTGCCTGATGGATCCATTTCTTTCCAGATGCCTCGCTATTTCTTCTTTAATAATAGCTTCAAGCATTTTCCCAACTACAGATGCTAAACTAACTGGCCTATAGCTACCTGCCTTTTGCCTACATCCATTTTTGAGTGGTGGTGTTACATTCACCATTTTCCAATCCGCTGGGACCTGCCCGGAGTCCAGAGAATTTTGGTAAATTATCGCCAAAGCCTCAACTATATCCTCTGCCATTTTTTTCAGTACCTTGGGATGTATTCCATCAGGACCAGGGGACTTATCCATCTTTCGGGCCACAGGTTTGCTCAGCACTACCACATTAGTGATAGTGATTGTATCAAGGTCCTCGCCTCCCATTGTGTCCATATCCTCGCTCTTTGGCATGCTAGATATGTCCACCATGAAGACCAACGTAAAGTAGTCATTCAAAGCCTTAGCAATTTCCTCATTATCCAATATCAATTGCCCCTTCTCGTTCTCCAAGGGACCAACATTCACTTTAGCCACCCTTTTCTACTTTATATAATTATAACAACTTTTACTATTCACTTTTATTTTTTGTGTTATTTTATTTTCATAATCTAGCTTCCCTTTAGTTATTGCTTGCTTAGTGGTATTTTGATAATTTTTTAAAGTTTCCCACTACTCTTGGTGACTTTGTATGCATGAGATTTTAGTTTGATGCCTTCCTTTATTTCCTTCATTATCCAAGGCTGGTCCTCCCCACCCTTACTGTCCTTGCTTTTAACTAGAATATACTTCTGTTGAGCACTGTGAAAAATCTCTGAAAGTCTTCCACTGTTCCTCAGCCATCCCGCCATATGGCCTGTTTTCCCAGTCTACACTAGCCAAATTCACCCTCATCCCATTGGAGTCCTCATTGTTTAGGTATAATGGATTGGTTTTCAATTGAACTATTACACTACACCCTTCATTTGTATGAGAAACTCGATCATTCTGTGATTATTCTTTCCAAGAGGATCCCTAACTACAAGGTCACTAGTATTACCTGTCTCATTGCATAGGACCAGATCTAAGATCGCACGTTCCCTTGTAGGTTCAGTAACATGCTGTTCAAGAAGCCATCGTGTATGCATTCAATGAAGTCCTCCTTCAGACTGCCTCAACCAACTTGATTCACTCAATCTAGGCGTAAGTTAAAGTCCCCCACGATAACTTCTGGTCCATTCTTACAAACTTCAGATATTTCTCCATTTATTGCCTATACCACTGTAATGCTATTATTCGGTGGCCGATAGACAACTCCCAGCAGTGATTTTTTTTTCCCTTTACTATTCCTAATACTGCCATGTACTGATTTGTGCCAAATACTAAGACCTGTGACATGTCTTTTGGACTGAGGGAACCCACTACTGCTTGAATTTATTTAGCACTCCGTGTAATTCTTGGGCATCAGTGATGTGACCACAGTATAAAGAATTCATACTCGTCGCGTGATGCTCTAAGCTCTATAATCTTTGAATCTTTTTAACACTGTCTTGAAATTTTGGAGATGTTCCTTGTCATCCTTGCTGTTAACAATGATGTTGTCCAGGTAACACAGAGCGCACCTGCTGCACCTGGTCCATAGCTTTCTGTCAGAATGCAGGTGCAGGTGCTAATCCAAAAATAAAGCCCTTTGTGCGTGGTGAGAAATACTTTGGACTCTTCTTCCATCTCCATCTGTAGGTAGGCCTCGACTTATCCACTCTACTGAGGTGTTTTCCTCCAGAAACATTTGTAAAGGTCTCCTCTATCCTGGACAGAGAGTATTGATCTACTTTCTGTACTAGGCAGAGAGTGACCTTAAAAGCTCCACAGATCCTGACAAACGCATTCTTCTTGGCTACAGAGACCACTGGCATTGTCCATGGACTTCACTCAACCTTGGAAAGAATTTCTTCAACCTTCATGTGATCCAGTAAAATGGCTACTTTTTCACAGTGGTATAAGTAACCAGATGAGCGTGTAAAATTTGGGTGTGGATTTAGAAGCTCTGAAGATTTGCAAGGGAACTTGCAAGAGGACATTGTTGAATTAGGTGCATTGAGGGTAATTAATTGCCCAGAAAAAGACACTTCCTGCTCAATGTTCATTGCATAGAAGAGCGTAAATTATAATGTTAGATAGAGACACTCAGAGACACTTTATTAGGTACCTCCTATACCCAGTAAAGTCACCGCTGAGTACGTGTTCACAATTTTTTGCTGCTGTAGTCCATCCATTTCAAAGTTTGACATGTTGAGAATTCAGAGATGCTCTTCTGCACACCGCTGTTGTAATGTGTGGTTATTTGAGTTACTGTCGCCTTCCTATCAGCTTGAACCAATCTGGCCATTCTCCTCTGACCTCTCTCATTAGCAAAGCATTTTCACCCACAGAGCTGCCACACAATGGATGTGTTTTTTTTTTGGGCGGAGGGGGTTGCACCATTTTCTGTGAATTCCAGAGACTGTTGTGTGGGAAAATCCCAGGAGAATAGCAGTTTCTGAGATACTAAAACCACCCTGTCTGGCACCAACAATTATTTTGATGTTTGGTCTGAACAACAGGTGAACCTCTTGACCATGTCTGCATGCTTTTATACATTGAGTTGTTGCCTCGTGATTGGCTGAGGAGATGTTTGCTTTAATGGTCAAGTGTGCAAGTGCACCAAATAAAGTGGCTGATGACTATATAAATTTTATATTTAAGTGGCACGTTAGAAGTAGCTTATCATCACCATCATCATCATCATCATCATCAGGTGCCGTGCCCAGTTTGAGCTTTGACTGCCGTGGCCCACACACTCCTGTTTCGGGTCAAGTGGATCAATTCATTTCCAGTTCTTTGACTGCTGTTTCCATCATCATTTGTCTTTGTCTTCCTCTTTGCTTTCTTCCCTTCAATCTTTCCCATAATTACCGTGCATTCTAACTCCTCTTTCCCAATCACATGTCCAATGAAGTTATGTTGCCTTTTCATGATCTCATACATTATTTCTCTTTTTGTGTTTGCTCTGTTCATGACGTCCTCGTTAGATATTTGTTTCGTCCTTCTGTTGGGCGAACTAAAGAAAGCTTATCACCACCTTCCCTTTTTCACTTTCTTCCATAAAACTGAGAAGTTATTAATTGAAGTACAAAGCTCAGCATTTCTTGACTTAGGAGGCATTCAGATAAATAGTTAATTGAAGTAAGAGACAGAACTATAGCAGAGATTCCATGAGTATCAGCACCATTTCATCATCTCTGAACTTCTTTCACACCGAATAATCGAATGAATTGGGTAAAGTCTGTACCCTTCAAAATCTTTTTTTTTAAAACAAGAATTGGTTCCTTAAGGTTCTCATAGGCAGGAGACATAGTGGGGATAAGCTCCCACTACCTATAATATGCTGCCAAAGGCATGTGTCTCAATGAGCTTCTGACAACCAGCCCAGCTCCTAGCCACGTGTGCCTTAACTACTGAGCTCTGTTGAACCATTTCTGCTAACAGGAGAAGGGGCAAAGGTGGGTTACTGGCACCTTAAAACCAGTTGCTTCAGGCAGATGGGCCCCACCAGCCATGGTTGGCAGCTCATCTAAAGGAAAATTCTGACATCAAACTTCCGTTGCCTTGCGGCTATACCCACTCATGAGGCAGTCTTCAGGAGTAAATACTGAGGAAAACTCCAGAGCTGGAGTCTCTCAGGCAGTCCGATGGTGAGTTCGGCACTGGTTGGTAACTGCTGCAATACCGCTGGTGGTCTCTGCTATTTCTTTGGATTCATGAGCTGCATGGAGCAGGGGAGCCTGCTTCATGGGCAACAGCTTGTTCTCCATATAGTACTGCCCAGGCATGCATATCTCGTTAACAAATGCGACCAATATCCATAGTTGATCCCAGGCAATAGAGGGCCCACAAAATAACAATTCACCTCAAAAGATATTTTTCAAATCCAACATGTCCTTAGCTGTAGACTACCAAATGTTCCATAACTTTAGCAAAATCAAATAAAGGCAGTCTATAAATTTGTGAAGCATTTTACAAGTTAAAATTAATGCTAACCTCAAAAATCAATGCTAAAATTCATTATAACTGGGAGTGATTAGCATAATCATAGAAATAAATTATGCAAACTATCAAACTAAGAAAATCTAAACAGGCAAGTGGCTTTTCATTTCACTATAAATACAGTTCCCAGAAAACTCGGATCAATTTCTATTCATTCATGCTAATGGTTTTTGCTGCAAACTGTGTTTAACCTTTCTTAAATTCCAAAGCAATCTTCTTCCAACTTTACATTTTATTAGGAGAGGTTGGGGAAAGTATTCTGGCAAAAAGCAACCACAAAAATATGTAAACACCGAGAATATCTGCAGATGCTGGAAATTCAATCAACACACACAAAATGCTGGTGGAACATGGCAGGCTAGGCAGCATCTATAGGAAGAAGTACAGTCGACGTTTCGGTCGAGACCCTTCGTCAGGACTAACAGAAAAAAAGATAGTAGAAGATTTGAAAGTGGGAAGGGGAGGGGGAGACCCAAAATGATAGGAGAAGACAGGAGGGGGAGGGATGGAGCCAAGAGCTGGGAGGTTGATTGGCAATAGGCTGGAGAAGGGGGAGTATCATGGGACGGGAGGCCTTGGAAGAAAGAAAGGGGGAGGGGAGCACCAGAGGAAGATGGAGAACAGGCAAAAGGTTATTGTGAGAGGGAAAGAGAGAATAAATAAACAAACAAACAAACAAATAAATAAATAGCGATGGGGTAAGAAGGGGAGGAAGGGCATTAACAGAAGTTAGAGAAATCAATATTCATGCCATCAGGTTCGAGGCTAACCAGACAGAATATAAGGTGTTGTTCCTCCAACCTGACTGTGGCTTCATCTTTACAGCAGAGGTGGCCGTGAACTGATATATCGGAATGGGAATGGGACATGGAATTAAAATGTGTGGCCACTGGGAGATCCTGCTTCCTCTGGCAGACAGAGCGTAGGTGTACAGCGAAGCGTTCTCCCAATCTGCATCAGGTCTCGCCAAAATATAGAAGGGAGCACCAAATGCAGTATATCACACCAGCAGGCTCACAGGTGAAGTGTCGCCTCACCTGGAAGGACTGTCTGGGGCCCTGAATGGTGGTAAGGGAGGAAGTGTAAGGGCATGTGTAGCACTTGTTCTGCTTACAAGGATAAGTGCCAGGAGGGAGATCGGTGGGAAGGGATGAGGGGGACAAATGGACTAGGGTGTCGCATAGGGAGTGATCCCTGCGGAAAGCAGAAAGTGGGGGGGAGGGAAAGATGTGTTTTGTGGTGGGATCCCGTTGGAGATGGCGGAAGTTACAGAGAATTATATTTTGGACACGGAGGCTGGTGGAGTGGTAGGTGAGGACAAGAAGAACCCTATCCATAGTGGGGTGGCAGGAGGATGGGGTGCGAGGAGATGTGTGTGAAATGGGAGAGATGAGTTTGAGGGCAGAGCTGATGGTGGAGGAAGGTGTTACATACCTCATGGGTATTCTGTGACCGTCTTATGACCATGATGTAATTGAGTATCCAATGAGCGTGATGTAATGGGCTTGTGGAGGTCACATGATGTAATTTTCCCGCCGATGTGAGGTCACGTCATAACATGTTCTGACCAGGTATATAAAGGGAGATCCTGGTGGGGCGCAGTTAGTTTTTCCAGTTGAGTTTTAAGTTTAGTTCATTATTTAATTCGTCAGACACTCCGTTATGCTGCATATTTGTCTTATGACACAGTTTCGTTTTAAAGTGGAGTTCTACTTTCTATTGTAGTAGTATTGGAGAGTGAAGACCTTACCAAAGTACAGGAATTCGCAGAGTCAAGTAAAGCTGATATCGTGTGGCGGTTTTGGAGAGGATCGACCTTTATTGAATCTTCGTTCAAGAAATAGTGACCTGCATGAGATATCCTCTGCTAAAGCAGGAAGGATTGCGCAGTATCTATTCTCCAGAGGAAAAGGTCAGTTCCTTTAAACCGTTTTATTTCTATCATTGTGAATCCTGTGGACAAGGCAGGTTCTGGCTGGGATCAGCAGTAACGTCACGTCTTTGAGGAATTCTTTACTTCAGGACTGTATAAATCTCTTGGACTTTCGAATTTCCTATTCTAAGAACTGTATTCGAATTTACCACTTTAAGAACTGATTCACATTTACCCTTTTAAGAACTGTTCCAGAGTTGCCATATAGCAGTTAACTTCTGGTTAAGTTAGTCGTTTAAATACATTTTGCTATTTTTGAGCAGAGTTTAATAAAAGTTCATTTATTTTTATAAAACCTTACTCAATTCTATATTCATTGTTGCCAGTCACGTGACAAAGGGAAGCCCCTTTCTTTAAAAAAGAAAGACATCTCCTTCGTCCTGGAATGAAAAGCCTCATTCTGAGAGCAGATGCAGCGGAGACAGAGGAATTGAGAGAAGGGGATGGCATTTTTACAAGTACTAGGGTGCGAAGAGGAATAGTCCAGTAGCTCTGAGAGTCCGTGAGCTTATAGTAGACATCAGTAGATAAGCTGTCTTCACAGATAGAGACAGAGAGATCAAGGAAGGAGAGGGAGGTGTCGGAAATGGATCAGGTAAGTTTGAGGGCAAGGTGAAAGTTGGAGGCAAAGTTGATGAATTCAATGAGCTCAGCATGCAGCGCCAATGCAGTCATCGATTTAGCAAAGGAAAAGTGGGGGACGGATACCAGTAAAGGTATAGGCTTGGAATATGGACTGTTCCACATAGCCAACAAAAGGTCAGGCATAGCTGGGACCCATATGGGTGCCTATGGCTACACCTTTAGTTTGGAGGAAGTGGGAGGAGCCAAAGAAATTATTAAGAGTAAGGACCAATTCCGCTAGATGGAGGAGAGTGGTGGTAGAGGGGAACTGGTTGGATCTGGAATCCAAAAAGAAACAGAGAGCTTTGAGACCTTCCTGGTGGGGGATGGAGGTATATAGGGACTGGACATCCATGGTGAAAATAAAACAACAGGGGCCAGGGAATTTAAAATCATTGAAAAAATCCAGAGCGTGCTAAGTGTCATGAACATAGGTGGGAAGGGATTGAACAAGGGGGGATAAAACCGTGTCGAGGTATGCAGAAACAAGTTCGGTGGGGCAGGAGCAAACTGAGACAATGGGTCTACCTGGACAGGCAGGTTTGTGGATCTTGGGTAGGAGGTAGAAACAGGAAGTGCGGGGTGTGGAAACTATTAGGTTGGTGGCGGTAGATGGGAGATCCCTAGAGCTGATAAGGTTGGTGATGGTGTGGGAGACAATGGCCTGGTGGTCCTTAGTGGGGTCATATTTGAGGGGTAAATAAGAGGAGGTATCAGCGAGTTGTCACTGTGCCTCGGCAAGGTAGAGGTCAGTACGCCAGACTACAACAGCACCCCCCTTATCAGCAGGTTTTATGGTAAGGTTAGAAATATGTATTTATTTACCGAGGGATACAGTGCAAGAACAGGCCATTCTGGCCAACGAGCCACACTGCTCAGCAACTGATTTAAACCTAGCTTAATTACATGACAATTTACAATGACCAATGAACCTATTACCCGGTATACGTCTTTGGACTGTGGGAGGAAACTGGAGCATCTGGAGGAAAAGCACACGCACACAGAAGAACATACAAACTTTCATGGTGCGAGAATTAAACTCCAAACTACGATGCCCTGAGCTATAATAGTCGTAAGGAGGAATTTTTTAGCCAGAGAATAGTGAACCTGTGGAACACTCAGCCACAGACTGTATTTGGATAGACAGGGACTGAGTAAGAATAGTCATCATGGCTTTGTGCGTGGTAAGTCATGTCTAACCAGTTTTTGAAGAAATTACCAGGAAAGTTGAAGAACACAAGGCAGTCGATTTTGTCCACATGGCCTTTAGGAAGGCATTGACAAGGTCCCACATGAAAGGTTGGTGAAGAAGGTTCAGTCACTCAGCATTCAAGATGAGGTAGTGAATTGGATTAGACATTGGCTTTCTGGGAGAAGCCAGGGGGCGGTAGTAGAAGGTTGCTGTCTGACTGAAGGTCTGTGACAAGTGATGTACCGCAGGAATCATTGCTGGGTCTAATGTTGTTTGTTATCTATATCAACAATCTAGATGATAATGCGGTTAACTGGATCAGCAAATTTTTGAATGACACTTAGCTTGGGTGTGTAGTGGACAATGTGGAAGATATTGCAGCGGGAGCTGGACCAGCTGAAAAAAGGGTTGAAAAATGGTGGATGGAATTTAATGCAGACAAGGGCAAGGTGTTGCACTTTGGTAGGACCAACCAGGGCAGGTCTTACATGGGGAGTGGTCGGGCACTGAGGAGTGTGGTAGAATAGAGGGATCTAGGAATACAGATCCATAATTCCTTGAAAGTGGCATCACAGTTAGACTGGGTTCAAAAGAAAGCTTTTGGCACATTGGCCTTCATAAATCAATGTATTGAGTACAGGAGTTGGAATGTTATGTTGAAATTGTATAAAATGCTTGAGAAGCCTAATTTGGAGAACTGTGTGCAGTTTTGTTCACCTACCTACAGGAAAGATGTAAATATGGTTGAAAGAGTACAGAGAAAGTTTACAAGGATGTTGACAGGACTTCCACCTTGCCCTCAAATTTACCTGGATGATTTTCAACACTTCCCTTCCCAACCTCACTGTCTCTATCTCTGGAGACAGCTTACCCACCGGTCTATTATAAACCAATGGATTCTCACATCTACCTGGACTATACCTCGTCCAACCCTACTACTTGTAAAAGTGCCATTGCCTTTTCTCAATTCCTCTATCTCCACCGCATCTGCTCTCAGAATGAGGCTTTTCATTCTAGAATGAAAGAGATGTCCTCCTTTTTCAAAGAAAGGGGCTTCCCTTTCTCCACTATCAATGCTGCCCTCAACTGCAGCTCTTCCATTTCAAGCACATCTACTCTTACCCCATCCTCCCGCCATGCTATCAGGGATAGAGTTCCTCTTGTCCTCATCTACCACCCTATCAGCCTCCTCGTCCAGCACATAATTCTCCGAAACTTCTGCCACCTCCAACTGGATCCTACCACCAAATGCATCTTCCCTCCTCCCCACTTTCTGTTTTCCACAGAGATCACTCCCTTGTCCATTCATCCCTCCCCACAGACCTCCTTCCTGGCTTTTATCCTTGCATGTGGAACAAGTGCTACGCCTGCCCCTAAAGCTTCTCTCCCACAACCACTCAACCATGTTTGGTGCTCCCAGTGTGGCCTCTTGCACATCGGTGGGACCTGACGTAGATTGGGAGATTGCTTTGCCGAGCATCTACTCTCCGTCCACTAGAACAAGTGGGATCTCCCAGTGGCCACACATTTTAATTCCACTTCCGATTCCCATTCCAATATGTCCATTCATGGCCTCTTCTACTGTCGAGATAAGACCACACTTGGAGGAACAACACCTTATATTCCATTTTGGTAGCCTCCAACCTGATAGCATGAATATCGATTTCTCAAACTTCCAGTAATGCCTCCCCTCTCCTCCTTCACTATTTCCCATCCCCTTGTTTCTCTCTCATCTCCTTGCCCGCCCATTGCCTCCCTCTGGTGCTCCTCCCCCACCCCATTTTCTTTCTTCCATGGCCTTCTGTCTCTTTCATCAATCAACTTCCTAGCTCTTTGCTTCATCCCTCCCACTTCAAGTTATACCTATCAACTGGTGTTTCCTCCACTCACCTTTCAAATCTACTCCTCGTCTTTTTTTCTCCAGTCCTGCCGAAATGTCATCTACACTTTTTCCCATAGATGCTGAGTTCCTGCAGCATTTTGTGTGAGTTGCCCAATCTTATTTAACGGTCTGTTGCGCAATGTTGGAGCTCACAAACATGGCCATTCGTTCACCATCGACCTCCTGCAATCGTCGCTGCCCTTCGGACTCTCGCTCCAAGTCCACCCCGTCCGGCAGTCTACCAACTCTCTGCATTCGCGTCTTCTCTCCTCATCTCTCCCTGGCCAAAAAGACTGCGAAAATCTCTCTTCCAGACTCACAAGAAAGAACAACAGCATTCCAAAACCTGTTATCTCTAATCATAACCCAAACATTGCTGCTACAGAGAAACCATTACATTATCAGTGAAACCCTACAGCATGTTACATATGTCCCTAAGACTCAATGACTACTATATCAATAAAAGATCATTTATTTTCCTAACTCTTACTAGATATCAAGTTTTATATTGCTGAGAAATTCCACAGTTGCATTTGAACCTTATGTATAAAAGTTGTATTTTTCACATTGCATGCAAGACGTACCATCAAAACTCTACGCTAGCTATGCAGTACAAACGAAGAGCTACGATAAGCAATGACAAATCGGCGTTTGAAGGTTCCAAGTCATTTCCCTGCTTTTCTGTAATCTGTGGTAGCTTAATGGTTAGTGCAGCACTGTTACAGCTTGGGGTGGCGGAGGTCAGAGACAGGATAGATAAAAGGGAATCAGTGGAAATTGTTTTCTTGGATTTTAAGAAGACCCTTGACAAAGTGCTGCACATGAGATTGCTAAACAAGTTCAGAGCCCATGGTATTACAGGAAGGGTACCAGCAGATTGGTTGACTGGCAGGAGGCAAGGAGTGGGAATAAAGGGAGCCTTTTCTGGTTTGCTGCTGGTGTTCTACATGAGTCGGTGTTGACACGTCTTCTTTTCAGGTCATACATTTGTTAAATATTTAATTGATGGAATTGCTAGCTTTGTGGCCAAGTTTGTGGATGATACAAAGATATGTTCAGAGGAATGTAGCTTTGAAAACCGGAGTCTGCAGAAAGACTTAGACAGATTGGGGGAATGGGCATAAATTATATTCTAAAAGGATAGAAATTCAAAAATCAGAGGGGCAAAGGGAATTCCCTAAAGGTTAACCTGCCACTTGGGTCAAAGTAAGCAAATGCAATATTAGCATTTATTTTGAGAAGGATAGAATATAAAAGCAAGGATACCTTTCAGTTTGACACCTTTTAGTGCATTGGTCAGACCACACTTGGAGTATTGTGAGCAATTTCGGGCTCCTTATCTAAAAAAAAGATATGTTGGCATTGGAGAGGGTCCAGAAGAGGTCTATGCAAATGATTCAGGGAATTAAAGGGTTAATGTATGAGGAGCATGTGATGGCTCTGGGCCTGTACTCCTGAAATTGAGAAGAATGCGGGGGGACCTCATTTAAACCTATCAAATTCTGAAAGGTCTGCATAGAGTGAATGTGGGAAGATGTATCATATAGTGTGGGAGTCTTGGTCTCTCAGAATAGAAAGACATCTCTTTAGAACAGAGATGAGAAGGAACTTCTTTAGATAAAGGGGTTATAAAACTGTGGAATTCATTGCCACAGACAGTTGTGGAGACCAAGACATTGAGTATATTTAAAGCCGAGGTTGATAGGTTGTTGATTATTAAGGGGATCAAAAGTTACAGGGAGGAGGCTGCAGAATGGGTTTGAGAGAGAGATAATAAATCAGCTATGATAGAATGATGGAGCAGACTCAATGGGCCGAATGGCCTTGTTCTTGTGTTCTTATACACACAAAATGCTGGATAAACATGACTTCCAAATCAAGTTCAGTTAATAAGCAAAATGGACCTGGTTCAAATCAAATAATACAAAATAGGTTATGCATTTTGGGAGACCATGGTAACATAATGGTTCGTGCAATGCGATTACAACTCAGGGCATTGAGAGTTCAGAGTTCATTTCCAATGTCACCTGCAAGGAGTCTGTATGTTCTCCTCATTCCTTCCACCGTTTAATGACATACTGATTAGAAGGTTAATTGGTCATTGCAAATTGATGAGGGTAGGGTTAAATGGGTGGGTTTCTATGTGGTGTGGCTCAATCACTGGAGGGGCCTGTTCCATGCTGCATCTCAATGAATACATTTTCTGTCCCACCTACAGCGAATTTGTGCTTTGAGCTGAATGATGATTGCTTTTGAACACCTCTTCACTTCGGTTTCAAAATTACCCATGATTGCATGGGTCTTTTGATGAGTGTGTGGGATTATGCAGTTCGGGACTAAGTTTGATTTTAAGAAATTTTAACCGCCATTAATATTTAATTAATATCACTTATTCTAAGTGAGAAATGTTGATGTAAATTGCAAAGAATATTAACTGTGAGAAAAGGTAATCAATGTCTGTAATTGCCATTTGAAATAGCCAGGGGAATGCTGTCAATCAACAGCCTTGTATTTGGCCCACTGTTTGCAGGAGCTAATAACGTGTTTGTTGTTAACTGCCACAGTGCAGATGATTATGAACTAATCTCAAGAACTGAATGGAGAGACGGACAATTTATTAGTTTGAGCAAATATGTTAAAGCCTCTGAATCAACCCAGTTCCTGCTCATAAGGGAGATCTTGTGGTCATGAGCAATTTCCCCACAGCAAAAAGCCCAGTCACTTCTTGCTAATCTTTCAGGTTTGATTGACACGTTGGGGAATGACTTCCTGGGAATTATCCTTCAGTTGAGTAAAGCAGTGAGCAATGCCAGGAAGTAGGGATGATAGAGTGTCTGTAACGGAGGTCCCAAAGAGATAAAATTTCTATCTGGTGGGCAAGGAGCAGCCTCAGACAGCTTTGGACAACAGATTCAAGTTCCTTTAATCTATTACTGTTGTTAGAAAATTGGCAGATTTTGGTGCAGGATTTGACGAGATGTGCTGGGGGCAGCCTGCAAGTGTTACCATGCTTCAATGGTTCAAAGGTTCATTTATTATCAGACAATGTATAGAGTCTACAACCCGAAATTTGTACTCTTCACAGACATCCCCAAAACAAGAAACCCATTGAATGAATGATTGAAACATTGAAGCCCCGAAGCCACCCCTGCCCCTGGCTTCAAGTGAAAACACACAATGCCCACAATTTACTAACCTTTACTAAGATATACATACATTGAAAATGAAAGGGAAAACCGGAGGCTCTGCTTGGCTGCTTGTTAGTAGGGTTGTTCGCCGAGCCTGGAGGTTAGGTCACAAATGTTTCATCACCAGTCGAGGTGACATCATCAGTGCACAATTGTGTGTTGTTCCTGCTGAGTTCTTGTGTTTGTAAGACCATAAAATACAGGAGCAGAATTAGGCCATTTGACCCAGCGGATCAGCTCCATCATTTCATCATGGTTGATCCATTCCCCTCTCAGCCCCGATCTCCTGCCTTCTCCCCGTATCCCGTGATGACCTGACTAATCAAGAATCTGTTACCCTTTGCCTTAAATATACCCAATGATTTGACCTCCACAGTCACCTAAAGCAATGAATTCCATGGATGCACCACTCTTTAGCTAAAGAAATTCCTCCTCATTTCCCGTTCTAAAAGCACGTCCCTCTATCCTGAAGCTGTGTCCTCTGACTCCCTCACCATCGGAAATATTCTCTCCTTTCTTGAGGCCTTTCAACTTTCGATAGGTTTCACTGAGTTCACCTCTCATTCTTCTGAATTCCAGTGAGTAAAAACCCAGAGGCATCAAATGCTCCTCATATCCGGGAGAACCTTTCAATCTAGGAATCATTTTCATGAAACTCCTTTGTCAACACGTTCTTTTTAAGACAAGGGCCCAAGCCTGCACACAATACTCCAAGTGAGGCCTCACCAGTGCTTTATAAAACCTCAGCATTACATCCTTGCTTTTATATTCTGGTCCTCTCAGAATGAATGTTTACATGGCATCTGCTTTCCTCACCACGGACTCAACCTGCAAGTTAACCTTTAGGAGTCCTGCACAAGAACTCTCAAAACCCTTTGCACCTCAGATTTTTAAATACTCTCTCTATGAGGAGACTCATCTGTGTATCTGCAGGATTGGGGCCGAGGGGGAGAATGAGGAAGTAAAACTCTCAAACAGAAAACTAGATGTCAACACCACAGCTGAAAGGAATATCTAAAGATAAAACAGATATCGCTAATCTTCAGCATCAGTCCATTTGGCAGTCCACTTTCTCAAGCAAGACCAAATTCAAGTAGGCAGCATAACATTGCCTTGTTGCGCTCAAGTCTCGGAAAATGTTACAACGAAAAGAAGGGAGTTAAATACTGCCATCATGAAATAATAATTCATTGACATGTGCATATTTACAAGCACAATTGCCGAATCTGTTGCTCAGCCGAGCCCATGCTGTGATGATTAGATTCCTTCCTCTCCAGCCCTTTAACTTTTCCATCCTTCTGGTTTCACCGATCACCTTCCAGCTATCTTCCTTCCCGTCCGCCCACCATTTTACTTGGGCGTCTTTCCCACTTCCTTTGCAGTTATGAAGAAGGGTCTCAGCCCAAAACGTTGACTGTTTATTCATTTCCATAGATGCTGCCTGACCTGCTGAGTTCCCCCAGCATCTTGTGTGTGAAGCCAGGATCTTTACAATTTAGAACTATGATGAAGGGTCGCAGCAGAAATATCGACTGTTTATTCATTTCCATAAATGTTGACTGACCTACTGAATTCCCCCAGTATTTTGCTACACAAAACAAAGGCCTTTCACTGTATCCTGCGACAATAATAAACCCATCCAATTCAATTTTCCACACTATTCCCATATGAATTGATTTCCTTAATATTCAGAAATCTATTGATCTGTATTTTGAATGAACTGAGCTGCAGCTCTCCAGAATGATGGGTTCCAAAAAATTTACCAGTTCCTAATTGTTTAGAGGCAGTGCCCCTTGTTGTGTATTTAATATTTCAGTAACATTTGAGTAATCCTGGATACATATTGTTTGATTAAGCATTCTTCATTGGTTAAGTAATCTCTTACAGGTTATCTGTATAAATACATGAAATGCATTTGTCATCACGCTTCTACATGATACATGCACGCATCACTGTTGTGGAAGTTTGACTTTAGTCAGGTGAAAAGAATACTCGCCTCCGTAGTCTCGTTTCAGGACCCTTATTTTACATGGTACCAAGGAGAGAAAGGGCTGGTCTCCTCCAGCACTGGACTCTGCTCTCCTGGTACAATGGCATCCTTTTATACAGTTCAGAATAATAACAGCAGACTTATTATAATATATCCAATCATTGTGTAGAAATATTACCACACTATAACAATATGTTACCATTCACTAAAAATATTTAGAGTGAAAGGAGCAGTTACAAGTTAAACTGTCCTGCAGAGCTCAGCACGTTAGTGTCTGTTTCTGTGGTCGCAGCAGATTAGACTCATACCTTATCTCACAAGAGTTAGCACATGATGTTCTTCCATTTGCACACAAGGGTTTTTGCAGTCTCCTTGACCCTAGTCACGTAGCTTATTAACCCTTTTCCTCCACAATCACTTAAAGTAAACACGAAGTACAACCTGCATTTCAGACTCCCACATCTTCCTTTGAATTAGTTTAATGTTTTGAAGTCACGATACGTAGAACCTCTGGTCCTCCTGTCCCATGATCCTAGTCTGCATCAGGTCTCGCCAATATATAGAAGGCTTAGTGAAGGCACATGTTTCCCTCCCCGCCCTCTCTGCTTTCCGCAAGGATCGCTCCCTACGCGACTCCCTTGTCCATTCGTACCCCCGCATCCCTTCCCATCCATCTCCCTCCTGGAACTTATCCTTGTAAGTGGAACAAGTGCTACACATGCCCTTACACTTCCTCCCTCACCACCATTCAGGGCCCCAGACAGTCCTTCCAGGTGAGGCGATACTTCACCTGTGAGTCGGCTGGGGTGATATACTGCATCCGGTGCTCCCGATGTGGCCTTCTATATATTGGTGAGACCCGACGCAGACTGGGAGACCGCTTTGCTGAACATCTATGCTCTGTCCGCCAGAGAGAGCAGGATCTCCCAGTGGCCACACATTTTAATTCCACATCCCATTCCCATTCTGATATGTCTATCCATGGCCTCCTCTATTGTAAAGATGAAACCACACTCAGGTTGGAGGAACAACACCTTATATTCTGTCTGGGTAGGCTCCAACCTGATGACATGAACATTGGCTTCTCTAACTTCCACTAATGCCCCACCTCCCCTTCGTACCCCATCCGTTATTTATTTATATACACACATTCTTTCTCTCTCTCTCTCCTTTTTCTCCCTCTGTCCCTCTGACTATACTCCTTGCCCATCCTCTGGGTTTTTCCCCCCTCCCCCTTTTCCTTCTCCCTGGGCCTCCTGTCCCATGATCCTCTCGTATCCCCTTTTGCCAATCACCTGTCCAGCTCTTGGCTCCATCCCTCCCCCTCCTGTCTTCTCCTATCATTTTGGATCTCCCCCTCCCCCTCCCACTTTCAAATCTCTTACTAGCTCTTCTTTCAGTTAGTCCTGACGAAGGGTCTCGGCCCGAAACATCAACTGTACCTCTTCCTGGAGATGCTGCCTGGCCTGCTGTGTTCACCAGCAACTTTGATGTGTGTTGCTTGAACTTCCAGCATCTGCAGAATTCCTTGTGTTTAAGCTCTTTCTGTGCCTGCTGGTGCGGGAGCGGATGCTCCTGTAGCACCTACCAGATGGGAGGAGAGTAAAAAGTCCATGGTTAGGGTGAGATGCATCCTTCATAATGTGTTTCGCCCTGCCCAGGCAGCATTTATGGTAGATATTCTCAATGGTGGGCAATTGGGTGCCAATAATCCACTGGGCAGTTTTCACCACATGCTGGAGTGCGGTCCGATACAGGACAATTGCCATACCACACTGAGATGCAGTTGGTGAGTATGCTGTCAATGGTACAGCGATAAAAGTCCGTCAGTATCCTGGGACAGAGGTGAGCTTTCTTGATGCTCCGCAGGAAATAAAGGTGCTGTTGCACCTTTTTGATCAGGATGGAGGAGTTGAGGAACCAGGTAAAATCCTCGGAAATGTAGACACCAAGGAATTTGAAGCTTGATACACACTCCACTACAGGTCCGTTGATGTAGATGGGGACATGAGTGTGGCTCCTAGCATGCCTGTAGTCCACAATGATCTCCTTGGTCTTCTGGGTTAAGGGCCAGGTTGTTGTCGGCATACCACGCGGCCAGGTGCTGGACCTCGTCCCTGTAGGCTGTCTCGTCATCCCCGTTGATCAGGCCAGCCACCGTGGTGTCATCTGCAAACTTGATTATGGAGTTAGAATCATGTACAGGAACGCAGTCATAGGTGAAAAGGGAATACAGAAGAGGGCTCAGCACACAGCCTTGAGGCACGCCGGTGTTCAGGGTGAGAGTGGAGGAGGAGAGGTTGTCTAACTTAACTGATTGGCGTCTGTTAGTCAGAAAGTCCAAGGTCTGTGCATATTGGCCAGTCTCGATTACAGTCCGAGGCATATCACAAGGCAATGGACTGGGTGTGTAGCTGCAGAGAGATGGGAATGTGTTCCAGTGTTCATCTAGGAATTTGGGCCAGAACATGGCTAGGAATGTAGGGTGTTGGTAGATGTGTGCAAAAATGGAAAGCAGAGTTAGGGATGAAGATATCAAGGTTAAAGGTTGCAATATTGACACACAAAATGAAGAGGTTCAGGGACCAGGGACCGGGGCATTTAGCATATAAAGGGAAGGGATCAAGGTGAATTGGTAATGACACGGTGAATGTGTATGTATGTGTGTATGTATGAATGTGTGTGTGTGTGTGTGTATGAATGTGTATGTGTGTGTATGTATGTGTGTTTGAGTGTGTGTGCGTGTATGAGTGTGTGTGTGTGTGTGTGTGTGTATGTGTATGAATGTGTATGTGTGTTTGAGTCTGTTGCCAAGACCTCGGTGGTGGCAGGGTAAACATTGGTCTCACAGCCTGGGGGAAGAAGCTGTTACCTGATCTGACAGTGCTGGTCCTGATGCTCCTGTACATCCTTCCTGACAGTAGAGGGTTATGGCAGGTAGGGATCCTCAGCAAAGCTTTGTCTACAATACTCCTTCTGAATGTCACAAATAGGGGCAAATTCTACTGTACACCAGGATGAGAAAAAAAAACAATCCTTGTTTGGGAAGAAGCATCCTGGAAAAAATACAACAGTCACACAGATCCTGGGAATACATGCACTTGGTCACTCAGAACTGAGGAGCAACATAATGAACTTTGAGCAGACATCAGGGTCATGCAGAAAGCCTGGAAATAATTTTGCAATTTTTTTTTTACAGAAGTGGTTTGCCATTGCCTTCTTCTGGGCAGTGCCTTTACAAGACAGGTGACCCCAGCCATTATTAATACTTTGTTTGCCTACAGTCAGTAGTCGCATACCCAGGACTTGTGATATGCTCCAGTTGCTCATACGACCATCCACCACCTGCTTCCATGGCCTCACGTGACCCTGATCTGTGGGCTCAGTGGGTGCTGCACAATACCCAAGGATGACCTGCAGGCTAGTGGAAGGAACGAGTGCCTTACATTTCCTTTAGTAGAGACGTATTTCCACCCGCTACCCAAGACTAAGGTTACCAAGATCACATAAAAGTTGCTGGTGAACGCAGCAGGCCAGGCAGCATCTCTAGGAAGAGGTACAGTCAACGTTTCAGGCCGAGACCCTTCGTCAGGACTAACTGAAAAGAGTGAGTAAGGGATTTGAAAGTTGGAGGGGGAGGGGGAGATCCAAAATGATAGGAGAAGACAGGAGGGGGAGGGATGGAGCCAAGAGCTGGACAGGTGATAGGCAAAAGGGGATACGAGAGGTTCATGGGACAGGAGGTCCGGGAAGAAAGACAAGGGGGGGGACCCAGAGGATGGGCAAGAGGTATATTCAGAGGGACAGAGGGAGAAAAAGGAGAGTGAGAGAAAGAATGTGTGCATAAAAATAAGTAACAGATGGGGTACGAAGGGGAGGTGGGGCCTTAGCGGAAGTTAGAGAAGTCGATGTTCATGCCATCGGGTTGGAGGCTATCCAGACGGAATACAAGGTGTTGTTCCTCCAACCTGAGTGTGGCTTCATCTTTACAGTAGAGGAGGCTGTGGATAGACTTGTCAGAATGGGAATGGGATGTGGAATTAAAATATGTGACCACTGGGAGATCCTGCTTTCTCTGGCGGACAGAGCGTAGGTGTTCAGCAAAGCGGTCTCCCAGTCTGCTTCCGGACTCGCCAATATATAAAAGGCCACATCGGGAGCACCGGACGCAGTATATCACCCCAGCCGACTCACAGGTGAAGTGTTGCCTCACCTGGAAGGACTGTTTGGGGCCCTGAATGGTGGTAAGGGAGGAAGTGTAAGGGCATGTGTAGCACTTGTTCCGCTTACACGGATAAGTGCCAGGAGGGAGATCAGTGGGGAGGGATGGGGGGGACACGAATAGACAAGGGAGTCGCGTAGGGAGCGATCCCTGCGGAATGCAGAGGGGGCGGGGAGGGAAAGATGTGCTTAGTTGTGGGATCCCTTTGGAGGTGGCAGAAGTTACGGAGAATAATATGTTGGACCTGGAGGCTGGTGGGGTGGTAGGTGAGGACCAGGGGAACCCTATTCCTAGTGGGGTGTCGAGAGGATGGAGTGAGAGCAGATGTACGTGAAATGGGGGAGATGCGTTTAAGAGCAGAGTTGATAGTGGAGGAAGGGAAGCCCCTTTCTTTAAAAAAGGAAGACATCTCCCTTGTCATAGAATGAAAAGCCTCATCCTGAGAGCAGATGCGGCGGAGACGGAGGAATTGCAAGAAGGGGATGGCCTTTTTGCAAGAGACAGGGTGAGAAGAGGAATAGTCCAGATAGCTGTGAGAGTCAGTAGGCTTATAGTAGACATCAGTGGATTAGCTGTCTCCAGAGACAGAGACAGAAAGATCTAGAAGGGCCACACATTTTAATTCCACATCCCATTTGTCCGCCTGAGAAAGCAGGATCTCCCAGTGGCCACACATTTCAATTCCACATCCCATTCCCATTCTGACATGTCTATCCACGGCCTCCTCTACTGTAAAGATGAAGCCACACTCAGGTTGGAGGAACAACACCTTATATTCCGTCTGGGTAGCCTCCAACCTGATGGCATGAACATCGACTTCTCTAACTTCCACTAATGCCCCACCTCCCCCTTCGTACCCCATCTGTTACTTATTTTTATACACACATTCTCTCTCTCACTCTCCTTTTTCTCCCTCTGTCCCTCTGAATATACCCCTTGCCCATCCTCTGGGTCCCCCCCCTCTTGTCTTTCTTCCCGGACCTCCTGTCCCATGATCCTCTCATATCCCTTTTGTCTATCACCTGTCCAGCTCTTGGCTCCATCCCTCCCCCTCCTGTCTTCTCCTATCATTTTGGATCTTCCCCCCCCTTCAACTTTCAAATCCCTTACTCACTCTTCCTTCAGTTAGTCCTGACGAAGGGTCTCGGCCTGAAATGTCGACTGTACCTCTTCCTAGAGATGCTGCCTGGCCTGCTGCGTTCACCAGCAATTTTGATGTGTGTTGCTTGAATTTCCAGCATCTGCAGAATTCCTGTTGTTTACCAAGATCAATTAGGTTAAGTCAGCGTCAATTGGGCACCATAGTAGGATCGCAGTCAGTGTCACGCAATTACAACTCAAATGTCAGAATTCAGAGATCAGTTTCAGTGTCCTCTCTAAGGAATTTTGGACGTATGTATCCTGTGCCTGCCAAATTACTTCCAGAAACTCCAGCCATTGCTGCTCTGCCGTCATCCCTGCCAGTGTTCTTTTCAAATCAATTCTGACCAACTGCTCCATTATGGATCTGTAATTCCCTTTACTCCACTGTAATACTGATACATCTGACTTCAGCTTCTCCTTCTCGAATTTTAGGGTGAATTCAATCATATTATGATTAGTTGCCCCAAGGGTTCTTTTACCTTAAGCTCTCTAATCAATTCTGGTTCATTGCACAACACCCAGTCCAGAATAGTTGATCCTCTAGTGGGCTCAACCACAAGGTGCTCTAAAAAGCCAACTTGTAGGCACTCTAGAAATTCCCTCTCCTGCATTCCAGCACAGGAATTTCCCCAATTTGCTTGCATATTGAAGCCCCTCATTACGATTGTAACATTGCCCTTTTGGCATGGACTTTCTTTTTTTGTGAAATTTATTTTTTATTGAAGTTCATCATCAAAAAACATTTCCATAAGACGTATTTCAGATATTGTACATATATATCATATAATCCTATTTGCCACAAATCTCCCATAATATTTATCTGAGGTACAGGTTGCCCCCGCCATCCGAAGGTAGAGCGTTCCTATGAAATGGTTCGTAAGCCGAAATGTCGTAAAGTGAAGAAGCAATTACCATTTATTTATATAGGAAAATTTTGTGAGCATTCGCAGACCCAAAAATAACCTACCAAATCATGCCAAGTAACACATAAAACCTAAAATAACAGTAACATATAGTAAAAGCAGGAATGATATGATAAATACACACCCTATATATAGTAGAAATACTTCTCTGCAACGATTGCCTGCACAGATCTCTATAGCGAATATCTCACGCAAGCGCTGTTGGCATAAATGCGCTCTCCAGTAACCTTTAAGCTATGAGGCTGCCAAATCTACCAAATAACATGTAAAAATACACAGCCTATATAAAGTAGAAATAATGTATGTACAGTGTAGTATCACTTACCGGAATCGGGAAGACAGCTTGCCGAGCACACTGATGATGGTGTGTTAGACTGGGTCGTCGCAGGCTGGGTGGTGCAGTGGCCCCCCACCCTCCAGGCCGCCGACCCGATACATTGCCGCGAAGAACGCAGCAGTAGCCGGGAGGCACACAGCACATCTTTAAGAAAAAAGCCAAAATAAACATGCTAATTAATTAGGTGCTGCCGACATGCAATTGTTGGCCCAGATCAGAGGCGATGCAATCGTAAATCGGCACTGATCTGGGCCGAAAATTACGTGTCGGCGGCACCTAATTAATTAGCTTGTTATTTCGATTTTTTTCTTAAAGATGTACTGTGAGCCTCCTAGCTACCATTGCATTCTCAGCGAATCAGTACAGACTCTGTCCGGGGCCCGGGTGTTGGGATGGTGGGACACGGGGGTGTCATCTCATCGTCGATCAGGGCAGGCAGCTCATCTTCTCTGATGACTGCCCGCCTCGATGTCAAAGATCAAGGTTCGTCATTTGCTGTGGCTGATGTGGAAGGCTTGCTTGACTGCTGAGCCTCGCGCATTTTTCTATCATACAGTTGTTTGTAAGGATGCAAACCATCCTGCAAATATCCCCTAAACCTACGTACCCTTTCAAAATTAAAGTCGTACTTTATCACGTTCAGTTCGCTACTGCATTCGGTTTCGATTGTTATCCTTTCCTCTTCCAACTGCATCAGCTCTTCATCTATCAGTTCTTGGTCATGGGATGCCAAAACCTCTTCAACATCATCTTCGTCAGCTTCCAACAGCCAAGATCACTTTGTCCTTACTTTGTTCACCACAATCGAAACGCTTAATTATGTCTAGTTTTACGCTAAGTGTAACGCCCTTATGAGCTCTTTTAGGCTTTTTCGATAGCATAGAACTCATCTTGCTAACGGCTGCTCACAGGCACATGTTTAAGCAATGCCATTCGGAATCGGGGGGAGAGCGGCTGCTCGGGACGCGCGCTGCCTTTTATCACGCACTGATTTTTTCGCATGCTGCCTTTCTTCGTAACAGTGAAAACACCTTCTGAAAGCGAAAAGAGGGTACTAATGTCGGTCTTTTGTAACAGTGAGGTTTCATAAAGCGAACGTTCGAAAAGTGAGGGATACCTCGATACGCATATAGAAAAGAGAGGAAAGAAAGAAGAAGCAAAAGGAGAAAACTATGTACAAGTAGGGAGTGGTCTTTTTTTAACAACATATTCATTGATTTTTGAGAATAAAATCAGGCCTATGAGGTGTTATGTAGTTGAACCATTTTTCCCAGTATGAATCAAATTGTTCCAACTTATGATTAACAGATGCTGTTATCTTCTCCATTTTGTAAATGTCCATTGTAATTTCCATCTGTGCATTTAAAGTTGGGCTCTCCTGTGATAACCATTTCCTGTTAAGAGTCTTTTTACCAACCACCAGCAGTATATTCATTAAATATTTATCTCTTTTCAACTATTCTTGAGGTATATACCCAAAGTGTATTGTCTTACTTTCTAAGGGTATTTCACATTTTAAAATATCTTGTAGGGCATTGTGTATCCCACTCCAATAGTCTTTGATAACGGGGCTTTCCCAGAAAATATGATAATAGTTTGTATTTTGATTTCCACAATTTCTCCAGCAAACAGGGAGGTTACTATCATAATGGGATTTCTGAGAGGGTGTAATAAAATATCTTATCAAGGTTTTTCACCTGAACTCCCTCCATTTCTGTGAACTGGTACACTTCCATTGATACCTCCATATTATTGTCCAGTCTTCCTCAGATATTATTATCCCTCCTTCCTTCTCCCATTTTGTTTTAATGTCTGAAGTTGAATATGTTTTAAGATTTGACAAACGCTTATACATATTTGAAATGATTCTACTACCGTTATCTGAATTGTATGCTTTTCTAAATCGCTCTATCAGACATGCACTTGCCTTGGTTACATTTTTAACTGTCCTATTAACATACTGTCGCATCTGTAGATACCGATAAAAGTCTTGTTTTTCTAATGTGTTTCTCTTTAAGCATTTCAAAACTGAACAGTGTTCCTTCTTTCATTATATTGCAAATAGCTGTTATTTCTTTAGCTGTCCAGTCCTTAAATCTAGCATCCAGTTTATTTGGTGTAAAATCTGCGTCATATGTACACCATTTAAGAAATGCAATATCTCCCTCTAGTTTATATTCTTTTAGAATAGATTTCCATATTTTAAGAGTCCATTTCACCCATGTATTATCAATAGTATTTATGCACCTTTGTAGGTTGTTATCAGCCAAAATTGCCCGTATGGGATGGGAAGTACCCTCTCCTCAATGTTTTTCCATTGAGCGTCATACGATGGGTTGCACCAGCATATCACAGCTCTCAACTGTGCTGCAAAATAGTAATCTCTAAGAGAAGGTAGGCCCCATCCCCCCTTTTCCTTGGCTAATTGCAAAGTTTTGAGACGAACTCTAGGCCTTTTACCTTGCCATATATATCTTGATAGCATCTTGTTCCATTCATTGAATTGATTCTGATTATTCTCTATTGGTTGGGTCTGAACGAGGTATAATAGTCTGGGCGATATATTCATTTTAATAGATTCAGTGCTTGAACTGAGACTAAAAAAAGGATTTAGGTTCCATCTTGTTAGAGCTTCCTTAATTTTTTTATATATAGGCTGATAATTGCATTCTGATAATTTTGACAAATCTTTTGGCATAATGATGCCCAAATATTTGAAAGACCCTTTTCGCTATGCCCAGGGATATCTACTTTCAATTTCTCTTGGTGGGCTACAGTTATATGAAAGTAATTGGGTTTTATCTATGTTGATCTTGTATCCTGATAATTGACCATATTGTTCAAACGATTGCAACAATTTAGCTAAAGAGTATGTTGGTAGCTCTAGATAGATCAAAATGTCATCCACGTAACAGGCCAATATGCGTTCTGTCCCTTTAATAGTAATTCCCTTGATGTCTTCATTTTGTCTGATGTATTGAGCAAATGGTTCCAGATAAAATGCGAAGAGTAGCGGTGACCATGAATAATGCTGTCTCGTGCCCCTTGCTAGGGTAAAACTATTTACTTAAATGATACTTAAAGGATTGATGGTGGATATGCAATGGCAAGCATTTAAAGATCGCATGGATGAACTACAACAATTGTTCATCCCAGTTTGGCAAAAGAATAAACCAGGGAAGGTAGTGTACCCATGGCTGACAAGGGAAATTAGGGATAGTATCAATTCCAAAGAAGAAACATACAAATTAGCCAGAAAAAGCGGCACACCTGAGGACTGGGAGAAATTCAGAGTCCAGCAGGAAAGGGAAAACAGATTATGAGAGAAAACTGGCAGGGAACATAAAAACTGACTAAAAGCTTTTATAGATGTGTGAAAAGAAAAAGATTGGTTAAGACAAATGTAGGTCCCTTACAGTCAGAAACAGGTGAATTGATCATGGGGAACAAGGACATGGCAGACCAATTGAATAACTACTTTGGTTCTGTCTTCACTAAGGAGGACATAATTAATCTTCCGGAAATAGTAGGAGACCGAGGGTCTAGTGAGATGGAGGAACTGAGGGAAATACATGTTAGTAGGGAAATGGTGTTAGGTAAATTGAAGGGATTAAAGGCAGATAAATCCCCAGGGCCAGATGGTCTGCATTTCAGAGTGCTTAAGGAAGTAACCCAAGAAATAGTGGATGCATTAGTGATAATTTTACAAAACTCTTTAGATTCTGGATTAATTCCTGAGGATTGGAGGCTGGCTAATGTAACCCCACATTTTAAAAAAAGGAGTGAGAGAGAAACCAGGGCATTATAGACCGGTTAGCCTGATATCAGTGGTGGGGAAAATGCTAGAGTCAGTTATCAAAGATGTGGTAACAGCACATTTGGAAAGCAGTGAAATCATTGGACAAAGTCAGCATGAATTTGTGAAGGGAAAATCATGTCTGACGAATCTTATAGAATTTTTTGAGGATGTAACTAGTAGAGTGAATAGGGGTGAAACAGTGGATGTGGTATATTTGGATTTTCAAAAGGCTTTTGACAGGGTCCCACACAGGAGATTAGTGTGCAAACTTAAAGCACACGGTATTGGGGGTATGGTATTGATGTGGATAGAAAATTGGTTGGCAGACAAGAAGCAAAGAGTGGGAATAAACGGGACCTTTTCAGAATGGCAGGCAGTGACTAGTGGGGTACCACAAGGCTCAGTGCTGGGACCCCAGTTGTTTACAATATATATTAATGATTTAGACGAGGGAATTAAATGCAGCATCTCCAAGTTTACGGATCACACGAAGCTGGGTGGCAGTGTTAGCAGTGAGGAGGATGCTAAGAGGATGCAGGGTGACTTGGATAGGTTAGATGAGTGGGCAAATTCATGGCGGACGAAATTTAATGTGGATAAATGTGAAGTTATCCACTTTGGTGGCAAAAACAGGAAAACAGATTATTATCTGAATGGTGGCAGATTAGGAAAAGGGGAGGTGCAACGAGACCTGGGTGTCATTGTACACCAGTCATTGAAAGTGGGCATGCAGGTACAGCAGGCGGTGAAAAAGACGAATGGTATGCTGGCATTCATAGCAAGAGGATTTGAGTACAGGAGCAGGGAGGTTCTCCTGCAGTTGTACAAGGCCTTGGTGAGACCACACCTGGAGTATTGTATGCAGTTTTGGTCCCCTAATCCGAGGAAAGACATTCTTGCCATAGAGAGAGTACAAAGCAGGTTCGCCAGATTGATTCCTGGGATGGCAGTACTTTCGTATGAAGAAAGACTGGATCGACTAGGCTTATACTCGCTGGAATTTAGAAGATTGAGGGGGGTCTTACTGACACGTATAAAATTCTAAAGGGATTGGACAGGCTAGATGCAGGAAGATTGTTCCCTATGTTGGGGAAGTCCAGAATGAGGGGTCACAGTTTGAGGATAAAGGGGAAGCCTTTTAGGACCGAGATGAAGAAAAACTTCATCACACAGAGAGTGGTGAATCTATGGAATTCTTTGCCACAGGAAACAGTTGAGGCCAGTTCATTGGCTATACTTAAGAGGGAGTTAGATATGGCCTTTGTGGCTCAAGGGATCAGGGTGTATGGAGAGAAAGCAGGTACAGGATTCTGAATTGGTTGATCAGCCATGATCATACTGAATGGCAGTGCAGTCTCGAAGGGCCGAATGGCCTACTCCTGCACCTATTTTCTATGTTTCTGTTTGATAAATATCCATTGATTTTAATCCTAGCAGTTGGATTGTCATAGAGTGCCTGTATATTTTTAATTATTGTGTCATGGAAACCAAATCTACGTAAAATTCTGTAAAGAAAATTCCAATTAACCAAATCAATGCCTTTTCAATGTGCACACTTATCACTATTGCTTCGATTTTATTTTTTTGTATATGATCCATAATGTGAAGTGTCCTTCATATATTGTCCTGTGTTTGGCGTTGTTGTATAAAACCTGTCTGATCCTTATGTATCAGTATGGATAGACACTCTTCTAATGGTTTGGCTATGATGGAGGTAAATAATCTATAATCTACATTAAGAACGGATATTGGTCTAAATGACCCACATTCCATTTTATCCTTGCCTTCGCTCGGTGTAGCTGAGATTATCGCCTCCTTCCAGCTGGGGGGCATTTGTGCCTTTCTTAAGAGCCCAGTTCAGTGTGGGGAGTAAGACAGGAATGAACTCATTTTTAAATTCTTGGTACCACTCTGCCGTATATCCATCTGAACCTGGTGACTTGCTTAATTTAAGCCTACTAATTGCAGTTTTTATTTCAACTTCAATTATGTCAGCAGTCATTGTTCTATACTATCTTTTTCTTCATTTTCCATGCCAGTATCTTCATCGACTTAGATCCACTTTCATAGTGTCTCTGTTTCAGAAACATTAAATTTTTCCTGATTTCTTGCGTAGCCAAACTATCAATTTCATTCGTAATTCTTTTAACTTCCTCTAATGTATCCTGTGCCAAATTAAATTTGTGTTTTTTTTCTAGTTCCTTCAGCCTATTTTGTAATTCCTCTAATGTTTTATTCCTTATTTTTTTCTTATATGAAGATATCGCTATAATTTTCCCTCTTAGGACAGCCTTCAGAGTATCCCATAGAATGATAGGTGAAACCTCTCCATTATCATTAAATTCAAAGTAAAGACCAATTTCTTTTTTTAATTTGTTCCTTAAAATAGGCATTATTGAGTAGATTTGAATTAAGTTTCCAAATAGTATTCTTCGGTTGTAGGTCAAAATCAACAGATAAATATATAGGGTGCATGGTCACTTACATCTATTGTCCCAATTCCACAGGTGTTTATTTTGTCTTTATCTTTTCCAAATGTTATGAAATAGTCTATTCTTGTATATACGGAATGGGGGCAGAATAATGAGTGTAATATTAGTAATTTTCTGGAGGAAACTAATATCATCCTGGGGGTGCATATATATTCAATAGAGTAACTGAATTTCCATCTATATCCACCTTACCAGTATATATCAGCCCTCCTTATCTCCCACTTTGAATACTTTTTCAATATTTAGCTTACTTGAGATAAGAATAGCAACTCCTCTCCTATGTCCTGATTTATATGAGGAGAAAAACAAATTAGTGAAGCCCATTCTCTTTAATTTTCCATGCTCAATATCACTTAAGTGAGTTTCCTGCGAATATACTACATGGGCTTGTTCTTTTTTTTATTTTGGTTAGAATTTTACTGCGTTTGATTGGATTTAACAGCCCATTGACATTAAAAGAAATGAATTTTACTTTGTCCTTAGCCATTGTATTTATCTGTCAATATATCACTGAAATTAGCAGAATAAAACTTAATCGATCTATTCCCTGAGCAAATAAGAACCAAGAAACGCGAATAATTTTAAAAAAGGCAACGAAGTTGTGGTTGCAAGGCTGAGGTCTCTAGTAGATGACCCTGGGTTGAGCTGGAGGAAACGTCTAGCCGTGGGGGATAGCCCCTTTTCCCTGTGGGTTGGGGACCCCCATTACAGTACCCATAAAAGTGAGTGAACAAGTCTATATCCATTACACAAAAAAGATTTCCCTGTGTATTCCTCCCATATATATATATTCTCATTTAGGTGGGGAAAACATAGAAACATAGAAACATAGAAAATAGGTGCAGGAGTAGGCCATTTGGCCCTTCGAGCCTGCACCGCCATTCAGTATGATCATGGCCAATCATCCAATTCAGAACCCCAGACCTGCCTTCTCTCCATAACCCCTGATCCCTTTAGCCACAAGGGCCATATCTAACTCCCTCTTAAATATAGCCAATGAACTGGCCTCAACTGTTTCCTGTGGCAGAGAATTCCACAGATTCACCACTCTCTGTGTGAAGAAGTTTTTCCTCATCTCGGTCCTAAAAGGCTTCCCTTTTATCCTCAGACTGTGACCCCTCGTTCTGGACTTCCTCAACATCGGGAACAATCTTCTTGCATCTAGCCTGTCCAATCCCTTTAGAATTTTATACGTTTCAATAAGATCCCCCCTCAATCTTCTAAATTCCAATGAGTATAAGCCTAGTCGATCCAGTCTTTCATCATATGAAAGTCCTGCCATCCCAGGAATCAATCTGGTGAACCTTCTTTACACTCCTCTCTGGCAAGGATGTCTTTCCTCAGATTAGGGGACCAACATAGAAACATAGAAAGGAGTGAATGAATGAATAAAAAAAAATTGAGTAATATAAAATCCACATTATAATAAGTATTTCTTGAAATAGGTATAGCATCGTCTATTTTTGCTTCCGTTTATCTTATCAACACTTCTAAGGTTAGCCAAACCTTATGGCTCTTCTGGAGGGGGTTTGGAAAACTCACAGTCTTTTCCTGATATTCTCTCGCCCTCCTCCCATCCCCTGCTTTCTCAGTTCTCTTACTATTTCCCAAGCAGATCGGGATAACTGCTCAGTCAGGCTTTCCCTCGGTTTGATCACGCTGACGGGCAGCCCTCTGTTCCTCATGTCTGTAGACACCTCTTCCACTGTCTGATACAGTTGCATACCATCTTCATAAAGCGCCTTCAGTTTAGCAGGGTACGGAGTTTGGAATCTTAATTTTTCTTTGCTTTAATATTCGCTTTACTGCAGAGTATTCTTTACGTTTCTGCAGGACCGCTGAGGGGTAATCTTGATCGAAATATATTAATTTCCCATCCAAAAACTCCCTCTTCTTACCCAGGCCCTTCATAGAATCTCCGCCTTGGTATTATATCGAAGGAGTCTAATTATTATTGAGTGTGGCTTATCTTCTCTATCTCCAGTAGGCCTTGGGATAAGCGCACAATGCACCCTCTCAATTTCAACTCCATAGTGGAGGGAATCGCTAGCGCATCCCGCAGCAACTTTCCTACAAACTCCATCATAGACAAATTCTCCACTCCTTCGGGAACATTGTATATCCTGATATTTTTGCATCGTGATCTTCCCTCTTGGTCAATCAGTTTACTTTCTTGTTGATTTAATATTTTTATCGTCTTACTTAGTATCCGTTCCACATTTTGCACGCGATCTTCCACCTTCTCAATTCGAGTCTCTGCCACTGCTATTTTCTGATTGACGTTGGCGAGCTCTGACTTGATATCATTGAGTTGCTATTTTATATCTTTTCGGAATCCCCATATCTCTTCCAGAATTTTTATCATATTTGCCCATCGTCAGCCTCGCTAGCACGCGTTTGGGTAGGAGAGCCGCGCGTTGTACCCTTCCCGTCCATAGGCTCCGCAGTGAAGCTTTTTTAATCTCCATTCTTTCTCCCCATTCTTGCCCCCCTTATCAATTCAGATATTTTCGAAAGATCTTATATTTGATGGATTAACGGGGCAATATATGCATTTTTCTGGAGGAGCTATTGATTTAAGCTGCCATTCTGGATGATGATGTCACCGGATCCCTTGGCATGGATTTTCTATCTCCTGTTGTAATTCATTGGCCCCATCCTTACTACTGATTAGGTGTCTGTATACAACTCCCATCAAGGTCTTTTTACCCTTGCAGTTCCTTAGCTCTACCCACAATGATTCAACATCTTCTGACCCTATGTCGCTTCTTTCTAATGATATGATTTTATTTTTTACCAACAGAGCAGTACCGCCCTCTCTGCCTTCCTGCCTATCCTTCTTATACAATGTGTATCTTTGGACTTTAGGCTCCCATTTATCATCTTTCAGCCATGATTCAGTGATGCCTTCAAGATCATACCTGCCAATCTGCAACTGTGCTGCAGGTTCATCTACCTTATTCCATATACTGCGCACATTCAAATGCAACACCTTCAGTCCTATATTCACCCTTTTTGATTTTGTCTGCGTTTTACTTTGGAGCTAATCCTTTTGACTGCAGCATTGCCCTGTCAACAGCCTCTCCTTTCTACACATCACCCCTGTTTGTAAACCAGCCACCTCCTCTTCAACACTATCATCCGCCTTTCCGTCAACTCTTCTTGGATTGAATTGTTGTACATAATGCTAGTTTGGCCACAGTTTCTTCATAAGTAATTGCAGTGCATAGGACATCTATGAATAGTTGATATAACATATAATTTGTAGCTATGTGAAAAGATCTGTCATGGATTCATTTGGCATAGAAACAGGCCATTCGGCCCACTAAATGCATGCCAACCATCAAACAGACGTCCCCAACCTGCGATCCACGAACCTCTCAGGTAATTATAGAGGTTGCATGGCATGAATAAGAATGGGAACCCCTGATTATACATGTTCATATCCTCCTCACTTGCTCATCAACAGGGCCAGTTAACAACAAACACACGAGCAGTCCCTAAAACAGTGGGCAAATACAGGGCTGATCATTGACAGCATTCCCCCGGTAATTTCAAATGGCAATTACAGACATTGATTAGGTATCATGATAAACCTTCTCCCACAGTTAATATTCTTTGCAATTTACATCAACATTTCTCATTTAAAATAAGTGATATTAATTAAATATTAAAGGCAGTTAAAATGTCTTAACTGTTGTGCAGATGAAATCAAACTCAGTGCTGAACTGCATAATCCCACAAACTCATTGCTGAACTGCATAATCCCACAAACTCATTAAAAGATCTGTGCAATCATGGGCAATTTTGAAACAGAATTGAAGAGGAATTCAAAAGCAATCATCGTTCATTTCAAAGCACAAATCTGCTGTAGGTGGGACTGAAAATGCTTGAGATATTTTATATAATTTAAGTTGAACCAGGTACACTTTGCCAATTAACTGTACCTGATTTAGTAGACATATTTTCGTCAACGTCTTGTGTGTATAAGCTAATAAGATACAGGAGCAAAATTAGGCCATTCAGTCCATCAAGTCCATACTACCATTCCATTACAGCTGATTTATTATCCTTCTGAACCGCATTCTTCTGCCTTCCCCCTGTAACCTTTGACACCCTGACTTATCAAGAACACATCAGCTTCTGTTTTAAATATACTCAAAGACTTGACCTCCACACCCACCTGTGGCAACGAATTCACCACCCTCTAGCTAAAGAAATTCCTCCTCATTTTCATTCTAAATAGACATCTCTCTATTCTGAGGCTGTGTCTTCTGGTCCTAGGCTCACCCGCTATAGGAAACATCCTCTCCACATCCACTCTATCGAGGCCTTTCAATATTCAATAGATTTATTGTGAATAGTGTACATGGGTTCATTGGCCATTCAGAACTTTATAAAGTTGTAGCTTATCTTTCTAACTCTTGAACTCAGTAACTCAGTGCGTCAACCAATGAAGATCAGCATCCCTTATGGTTTCTTTGCTACTCTATGAAATTATGTGCCATCTTTAATGGAGCTATAGGCTTGGACTCCAAGATCCAATGGATCTAAGTTGTAGTGGTATGTGAAGAAAAAGCTCCTTTAAGCAGGGGCGTGCTGTGACCGATATTAAGTGCCATATAACTACTGCAAATAGACCAGTCTTGCTGTTAATTAGTGGTAAATCCTCTGCTCAACTATGGGACCAGGAGTGGAAACGGAGAGATGTGGGAAGCGTGTTCCACAGCATGGCCAGGTGTCCAGGTAGATGTGTCCAAAGATTAAAGAGCATTTGATGTTGAATCAGGTTCATGGATCTGGCAAGTGGTACATAAAGCCCTCTCTGCGAATAGCCATATTAATCATTTATTCACAAGCAGTAAAAATTCGACCAAGCATTCATGTTCCCCAAGTTACAGAAACTACAAATCTGAATATTCAACAAACATATTTAAAAGTGTGCGCAGAGCATAACAAAGGAAGAAGAGAACAAGCCCCTTCCACGTGCTACTGGAGTGTGTTGATTGGAATACTGTGCAGACGCAATGGGAGCATTCCCGTGTAGGTCCAACAAAGAGCTTAAAAAAGCAGCAAGTTTCTCAATGGGAGTTGCTGATGGGAGTACTGTGCAGATGCAACAGGAACGTTCCCATGCAGGTCTGACAAAGATTTTTGACTGGAAACCCAGTCTCTATAAAAGAGAGGTACCACTAGTGGAATGGACATGATGGGAGCGGTCGTCATCAGAGTAGTCTGAGGCAGAGTAGGAAGGCTTTGGTTCAAACAGGGCTTTGGCAAGAACAGGCAGGGTCCAGGTAAGTTTATTTCTTATTTCTTATTCAATGCTAGAGAGAATAGGGGCATGTCTACAGAGCCGGTGTTCTGTTATGGTGTCAGATGTGGGATTTCCAAGAGACTTCCAGCCTTCTCGATGGCCAGATCTGCACCAGGTGCTCCTTAGAGACCATGTTAAGGAACTGGAGCTGCAGCTCGATGACCTTCTGCTTGTTAGGGAAAGTGAAGCAGTGATAGACAGGAGCGACAGGGGGGTAGTCACCCCAAGGCTACAGCAGACAGATAAATGGGTGACTGTCAGGAGAGGGAAGGGGGAACTTAGCAGGACTTAGACAAATTGGAATGGGCAAAAATTGGCAGATGGAATACAGTGTTTGGAAATGTACGATAATGCATCTTGGTAAAAGGAACAATAGGGCGGACTTTTACCTAAATGGGGAGAAAATTCAAACATCAGAGGTGCAGAGGGACTTAGGAGTCCTTGTACAAGACTCTCAGAGGTTAATTTACAGGTTGAGTCTGTGGTAAAGAAGACAAATGCAATGTTGGCATTTATTTCAAGGGGAATAGAATATAAAAGCAAGGAGATAATGCTGACCCTTTATAAGGCACTAGTCAGGCTGCACTTGTCAACAGTATTGTGAACAGTTTTGGGCCCCATATCTCAGAAGGGATATGTTGTCATTGGAGAGAGTCCAGAGGAGGTTCACGAGGATTATTCTGGGAATGAAGGGGTTAACATATGAGGACTGTTTGGCAGCTTTGGGCCTGAACTCACCGGAATTTTGAAGAATGCGGCCGGATCTCATTGAATCCTATCGAATGTTGAAAAGACTAGAATGGGTCGATGTGGAGAGGATGGGGGTATCCAGAACTAGAGGGCACGGCCTCAGAATTGAGGGGTGACCCTTTAGAACAGAGGTAAAGAGGATTTTTTTTTTGGCCAGAGGGTAGTGAATCTGTGGAATGCTCGGCCACAGACTGCAGTGGAGGCCAAGTCCAGACATGTATTTAAGGTGGAAGCTAATCATTTCCTGATCGGTCAGGGCATCAGAGGATATGGGGAAAAGACAGGTTTATGGGGCTGAGTGGTATTTGGAATCAGCCATGATGGAATTTCAGAGCAGATTCGATGGTCTGAATGGCCTAATTCTACTCTTATGTCTTATGGTCTTATGGTCTTTATATTCCCAAGATTTTTGAAACTAGACATCAGGCATCTATCCAAGTGGCAAATCTACAGCCGCTAAACTACCCAATCACAACGGAAGTGGCTTTAGACAATCGGAATAAGGCACGCCCCCACAGGACTGAGCAATGTCAAGAATGAGATGAATCCAGCTGCTCAGGGAAGGAGATGCTCGAGCTGGATGTGTGCCACTGGATCCATGGGTGCTGTTCTCTAGTTTTTTGCTCAGTGGAAGACAAGCTGGACTGCATTCATCTGTGGCTGCACTTGCACAAGATAAGACCATAAGATCATAAGATACAGCAGCAGAGTTAACCCATTTGGTCCATCCAGTCTGTTCTATCATTCCATCACAGCAGATCTATTTCCCCTGCCAGCCCTCTGCCTGTATCCCTTCACGTCCTGACTAATCAAGAATCTATCAATCTCTGCCTTAAATATACCCAATGACTTGGCCTCCACAGCTGCCGGTGGCAAAGAATTCCACAGATTCACCACCCTCTCTGACTGAAGAAACTCCTCCTCATTTCCATTTAAAAGGATGCCCCTCTATTCTGAGGTAGTGTCCTCTGGTCTTAGGCTCCTCCACCATAGGAAGCATTCTCACCACATCCACTCTCTCAAGGCCTTTCAACATTCAATCGGCATCAATGAGGTCATCCTTCATTCTTCTGAATTCCAGTGAGTACTGGCCCAGAGCCATCAAACACTCCTCATATGATAAGCCTTTCAGTCCTGGAGTCATTTTCATGAACCTTCTCCAAACCCTCTCCAATGTCAGCACATCCTTTCTTAGAAAAGGGGCTCACAACCTCTCACAATACTCCAAGTGAGAACTCACCAGCACCTTATAGAGCTTCATCATTATATCTTTGCTTTTATATTCTAGTCCACCCAAAATGAATGCTAACTCTGTTTATGTTTTCCTCACCAAGGACTCAACCTGCAAATAGACCTTTAGGGAATTCTGCTCGAGGACTCCCAAATCCATTTACACCTCAGATTTTTGAATTTTCTTTCCATTTAGAAAATAGTTTATGTTTCTATATCTTCTACTAAAGTGCAATATTGTACACTTCCTGATACTGTATTCCATCTTCCACTTCTTTGCCCATTCTCCTCACCTAAGTCTTTTTGCAGCTTATCTGCTTCCTCAACGTTACCAGCTCCTCCATCTATCTTCGTATCATCTGCAAACTTGGCCGCAAAGCCATCAATCCCACCATCAAATCATTGACATATAACATAAAAAGATGAGGAACTCATGCAGGGTTGTTCTTGCAGAAACATGGCTCCAGGAGGACATCAATGCACCATCAATCTGCAGGCCATGACACTCAGCAATTTGTCCATATTATTATTACTTTCAGATTTTTTTGGAACTATATGTTTTTCTGCTATTGTAATTATACTGTATGTGTTATGTGTTGTGTGTGACTGTTAGTACTGTGTTTTGCTCCTTGACCCCAGAGTAATACTGTTTCAAATGGTTGTATTCATGTATGGCTGAATGACAATTAAACTTGAACTTGAATAGAAGAAACATAGAAACATAGAAAACCTACAGCACAGTACAGGCCCTTCGGCCCACAAAGCTGTGCATGTATTTACTTTATAAATTATGTAGGGTTACTCATAGCTCTCTATATTTCTAAGCTCCATGTATCCATCCAGGAGTCTCTTAAAAGACCCTATTGCATCTGCCTCCACCACCGTCGCTGGCAGCCCATTCAACGCACTCACCACTCTCTGTGTAAAAACTTACCCCTGCCACTTCAACAAAATGGCCCTCCTAGCTATCAATGTAACAAAAACGTGTTGGTCGTACAAAGAGATACTACGGATATTTTGAGGAATTATTCCAAAAAGCACAGTTAATTTGTTAGGTTGTAAATTAATTTTAAGTGCTTTTGAAATTGTAGAAAAAACTGACTTCCAGAACTGTTCCAGTATAGATCAGGACCAAAACATGTGTGTCAGTGTAGCTGTCTGAGTTTTACATCTATCGCAATAACTATCAACATTAGTAAACATTTTAGACAATCTCTCCTTCGTCAAATAGTAATGAAGTACAATTTTAAATTGAATCAGTTAATGACTAACACAGCTCGAAAAAGAGTTAACCAACTTCGGAATCTGCGTCCAGTCCTCTGTCATAAAAGTCAAATTAAGTTCCTTTTCCCAATCTTGTTTAATTTTAAATAAAGGATGCTTATTCCATTGTAATAGTAAATTATAAATTCTTCCAGTGGAACCCTTCATCAAATGGTTCAAACTCGTAATAGTATCTAACAGGTCGGCATCCAATATGTAAGGAAAATTACTTAAAATTTTTGTAAGAGATGTCTAACCTGAAGGTATTGTAATAAGTGTGAGTATGGAAGAGAATATTTATCAACTGATTGTTCAAAAGACATCAGTCTATCTTCTTTAAATAAATCCAGAAAAGAATTAATACCTTTATTTTACCAAAGTAAAAAAATTGGATCACTCAAAGAAGGCTTACAAAAGTAATTTCGATAAATTAAACTACAAAGTTTAAATTTTTTAAGAGTAAAAAGATTACGAAACTGGAGCCAACTTTGCAAAGGATGCTTAATCACAGGGTATAAATCTAAATTAGCAACTTTAGCTAATTGTATAGGTAAAGCAGCTCCCAATAACGAGGTTAAATAAAACTGTTTCACGGCTTTCAATTTCAAATCTACCCAAATTGGCCGATCGTTCTTATCAACCCAGTGTAACCAAAAGGACATGTATTGCACATTAACAGCCCAGTAATACATTCTTAAATTAGGCAAAACGAGACCTCCATCCTTTTTCAACTTTTGTAAAAGACATTTACTAATTCTTGGTCTTTTATTATTCCAAATAAAAGATAAAATAATAGAATCAAGCCCCGTCTTCCTCAGATCCCACCGTCAGCTCCTGGGCCCTCAGAGGCTCCATCTTCCTCTCACCCCAACCCTCCCCTCTCCATTGACACCCCCAGCCTCCCCCCTCCCCCCTCTGATCCCAGCTCTCATCCGTGCCGGGTCTTTACCATCCCCTCCGACCTTCAACTGTCGGAGGCAGAACGCTCTGTCCTCAGTAAGGGCCTCACGTTTGTCCCCCTTCGCCCACACCTCAGCGAGTTCCGTGTTCGCCGTCTCCGTCTCCGAGCCTACTTCTTCGGCAAGGACTCTTCCACCCCCACCGATGACCCCTTCTCCTGTCTTCAACCCTCCTCTTCTTCATGGACACCCCGCTCTGGTTTTCTGCCTGCTCTGGATCTCTTTATTGCCAACTGCCGACGGCACATCAACCGTCTCGACTTCACCGCACCTTGTCCCCATTCCAAACTCACTCCTTCGGAACGCTCTGCTCTCCACTCCCTCCGCACTAATCCTAACCTTATTATTAAACCCGCTGATAAGGGGGTGCTGTTGTAGTCTGGCGTACTGACCTCTACCTTGCCGAGGCACAGCGGCAACTCGCGGATACCTCCTCTTATTTACCCCTCGATCGTGACCCCACTAAGGAGCACCAGACCATTGTCTCCCACACTATCAACGACTTTATCCGCTCAGGGGATCTCCCATCCACTGCTACCAACCTTATAGTTCCCACACCCCGCACTTCCCGTTTCTACCTCCTACCCAAGATCCACAAACCTGCCTGTCCTGGCCGACCTATTGTCTCAGCTTGCTCCTGCCCCACCAAACTCGTTTCTGCATACCTCGACATTGTTTTATCACCCCTTGTTCAATCCCTTCCGACCTATGTTCGTGACACTTCTCACGCTCTTAAACTTTTCGATGATTTTAAGTTCCCTGGCCCCCACCGCTTTATTTTCACCATGGATGTCCAGTCCTTATATACTTCCATCCCCCATCAGGAAGGTCTCAAAGCTCTACGCTTCTTTTTGGATTCCAGACCTAATCAGTTCCCCTCACCACCACTCTGCTCCGTCTAGCGGAATTAGTCCTTACTCTTAATAATTTCTCCTTTTGCTCCTCCCATTTCCTCCGAACTAAAGGTGTAGCTATGGGTCCTAGCTATGCCTGCCTTTTTGTTGGGTTTGTGGAACAATCTATGTTCCGTGCCTATTCTGGTATCTGTCCCCCACTTTTCCTTCGCTACATCGACGACTGCATTGGCGCTGCTTCCTGCACGCATGCAGAACTCGTTGACTTTATTAACTTTGCCTCCAACTTTCACCCTGCCCTCAAGTTTACCTGGTCCATTTCCGACACCTCCCTCCCCTTTCTAGATCTTTCTGTCTCTGTCTCTGGAGACAGCTTATCCACTGATGTCTACTATAAGCCTACTGACTCTCACAGCTATCTGGACTATTCCTCTTCTCACTCTGTCTCTTGCAAAAACGCCATTCCCTTCTCGCAATTCCTCCGTCTCCGCCGCATCTGCTCTCAGGATGAGGCTTTTCATTCTAGGACGAGGGAGATGTCTTCATTTTTTAAAGAAAGGGGCTTCCCTTCCTCCACTATCAACTCTGCTCTTAAACGCATCTCCTCCATTTCACGTACATCTGCTCTCACTCCATCCTCCCACCACCCCACTAGGAATAGGGTTCCCCTGGTCCTCACCTACCACCCCACCAGCCTCCGGGTCCAACATATTATTCTCCGTAACTTCCGCCACCTCCAATGGGATCCCACCACTAAGCACATCTTTCCCTCCCCCCCTCTCTCTGCATTCCGCAGGGATCGCTCCCTACACAACTCCCTTATCCATTCGTCCCCCCCATCCCTCCCCACTGATCTCCCTCCTGGCACTTATCCGTGTAAGCGGAACAAGTGCTACAAATGCCCTTACACTTCCTCCCTTACCACCATTCAGGGCCCCAAACAGTCCTTCCAGGTGAGGCATCACTTCACCTGTGAGTCGACTGGGGTGATATACTGCGTCCGGTGCTCCCGATGTGGCCTTTTATATATTGGTGAGACCCGACGCAGACTGGGAGACCGCTTTGCTGAACATCTACGCTCTGTCCGCCAGAGAAAGCAGGATCTCCCAGTGGCCACACATTTTAATTCCACATCCCATTCCCATTCTGACATGTCTATCCACGGCCTCCTCTACTGTAAAGATGAAGCCACACTCAGGTTGGAGGAACAGCACCTTATATTCCGTCTGGGTAGCCTCCAACCTGATGGCATGAACATTGACTTCTCTAACTTCCGCTAGGCCCCACCTCCCCCTCGTACCCCATCTGTTACTCATTTTTATGCACACATTCTTTCTCTCACTCTCCTTTTTCTCCCTCTGTCCCTCTGAATATACCTCTTGCCCATCCTCTGGGTCAACCCCCCCCCCCGTCTTTCTTCCCGGACCTCCTGTCCCATGATCCTCTCGTATCCCCTTTTGCCTATCACCTGTCCAGCTCTCGGCTCTATCCCTCCCCCTCCTGTCTTCTCCTATCATTTTGCATCTCCCCCTCCCCCTCCAGCTTTCAAATCCCTTACTCACTCTTCCTTCAGTTAGTCCTGACGAAGGGTCTCGGCCTGAAACGTCGACTGCACCTCTTCCTATAGATGCTGCTTGGCCTGCTGCGTTCACCAGCAACTTTGATGTGTGTTGCTTGAATTTCCAGCATCTGCAGAATTCCTGTTGTTTGCAATTAAAAAACTTCTTAGTCAGAAAAGCAGAGATATTCTGAAATAAGTATAAAAATTTTGGTTAAATCATCGTTTTGACTACATGGATGCGACCAACAAGTGAAAATGTAAGTGGGTTCCATCTACAAAACAAATACTTCATAGAATCTACCAAGGGAACAATATTAGCTTTATAAAGATCCTTATATTTTTTAGTGATTTTGGCGAAGTGGAAAGATACACCGGCTCCCATTTTGTCACAATGGTTCTCTCAAGTGATGCTATGTCTTAGTTTGGAGAAAACTAGAAGTAGAACTTTTGAACCTATGTGTGATTTTGAAAAAAGATGGGGTTCATTTGCTGGCTATTATCATTTGAGTTAACTGATGGATTTCCTCCACGATCCAATAGTAAATTTTTGGTACATTTTTTTTCTTGCTGACAGTTTGATCTTTATCTTTAGAAGCCATGACTCATGGCTCCGGGGTTGAACACCTAATGTCTTATTGTTCACTTTTCCTTGCTTAGTAGGGTTTTTTTCTCTCTTTTTTTTGTCACCAAAGTGTTTTCAATCTTTAAAACAATTTTTTTTTCTTGTAAGTGTTGCTTACTTTGATGTATTCTTGTTAATTTTGGATAATAATAAAAAAAAGATTTGAAAAGCTAAGAAAAACTTACCCCTGACATCTCCTCTGTACCTACTTCCAAGCACCTTCAAACTGTGCCCTCTCATGTTAGCTATTTCATCCCTGGGAAAAAGCCTCTGACTATCCACACGATCAATGACTCTCATCATCTTATACACCTCTATCATGTCACCTCTCATCCTCAATCGCTCCAAGGAGAAAAGGCCGTGTTCACTCAACCTATTCTCATAAGGCATGCTCCCCAATCCAGGTAACATCCTTGTAAATCTCCTCTGCACCCTTTCTACAGTTTCCACATCCTTCCTGTAGTGACGTGACCAGAACTGAGCACAATACTCCAAGTGGGGTCTGAACAGGGTCCTATATAGCTGCAACATTACCTCTAGACTCTAGAACTCAATCCTATGGTTGATGAAGGCTAATGCACTGTATGCCTTCTTAACTACACAGTCAACCTGTGCAGCAGCTTTGAGTGTCCTTTGGACTTGGACCCCAAGATCCCCCTGATCCTCCACACTGACAAGAGTCTTACCATTAATGATATATTCTGCCATCATATTTGATCTACCAAAATGAACCACCTCACACTTATCTCGGTTGAACTCCATCTGCCACATCACAGCCCAGTTTTGCATCATATCGATCCTATCGATATCCTGCTGTAACCTGTGACAGCCCTCCACACTCTCCACAACACCCCTAAACAGGTTTGTAGAGAAGTGGGAAGTGGAGGAAATGGAGTTAATTCATCATCATTATCATTATGTGGTGTGTCATATGACGGTAGTGATCATGGTCCTGACCAGGATTGTTCTTGGCAAATTTTTCTAGCAAAGTGGTTTGCCATTGCCTTCTCTGGGCAGTGTCTTTACAAGATGGGTGACCCCAGCCATGATCAATACTGATCAATGACTGTCTGCCTGACGTCAGTGGATGCATAACCAGCATTTGTGATATGCACCAGCTGCTCATGCGACCATGTACCTCCTGGTCCCATGGCTTCATGTGACCCTGATGGGATGGGGGAGGGGCTAAGCAGGTGTTACACCTTGCCCAAGCGTGAACTGCAGGCTAGCAGAGGGAAGGAACACCTTACACTTCCTTTGGTAGAGAGATATTTCCACCCTGCCATCCCATGGATTTAATTAGGACTTAAAAACAGAATTAGATTGAGAGGATGGAAATTATTTTGCTTTGGTGCTGTCCTGATGCAGAATCTCAATGCAAAACATTGACAGTTTTTTTCTTCCCAAGGATCCAAAGATGCAGGGTTCCCCTAGCAGGTTGTGTGTTGCCTCAGATGGCCTACAGGGACCGGGCTGCGTGGTGTGCCGAGAGCAACCTGGCCCTTAACACCCAGAAGACCAAGGAGATCTTTGTGGACTTCAGGCATGCTAGGAGCTACACTCACGTTCCCATCTACATCAACCGAGCTGTAGTGGAGTGTGTATCAAGCTTCAAATTCCTTGGTGTCCACATTTCCGAGGATCTCACCTGGTCCCTGAGCTCCTCCATCCTGATCAAAAAGGCGCAACAGCTACTTTATATCCTGTGGAGTGTCAAGAAAGCTCACCTATGTCCCAGGATACTGACGGACTTTTACTGCTATACCATTGAGAGCATACTTACCAACTGCATCTCAGTGTGGTATGGCAATTGTCCCGTATCGGACCGTAAAGCACTCCAGTGTGTGGTAAAAACTGCCCAGCGGATTATTGGCACCCAATTGCCCACTATTGAGAACATCTACCATAAACACTGCCTGGGCAGGGCGAAAAGCATTATCAGGGATGCATCTCACCCCAACCATGGACTTTTTACTCTCTTCCCATCCTGTAGGCACTACAGGATCCTCCACTCCCACATCAGCTGGCACAGGAAGAGCTTCTTTCCTGAGGCTGTGACCCTGCTGAACCTCACATCACAGCGCTAAGCAGTATTGCGCCCATATTGGACTGTCTCTGTACTTTTATATTTGTGTGTTGTAGCACTTACTTTTTATTTGCAGTTATTTTGTAAATCACACTATTCTTTGCATTTCTGGTTAGATGCTAACTGTATTTCATTGGCTTTGTATCTGTACCGGGCACAATGACAATAAAGTTGAATCTAATCTAATCTAATCTATATCCATAGACTCTTGTATCTCCTCTGTCATGAGTCCAACACTGAACTGATTCAACAACTAATGGACTCACTATTGAGGGCTCTACAGCTCATGTTCTTCATATTTATTGCTTATTTATTTATTATTAATATTTTGTCTTTGTTTCTTTTTCTATTTGCACAGTTTGTTCTCTTTTGTGCATTGGTTGTGTGTGGTTCTTCACTGATTCTCTTATGCTTTTTTGTAGTTAATGTGAATGCTCACAGGAAAATGAGCCTCAGGGTTTTATATGGTGACATGTTATATATGTACTCTGATAATACATTTACTTTGATGCTGAGATGTATCCTAAGATGCACTGGATATATCATCAGTGATGTAACCTGGGGTCTTTGGGTGTTTCTGGTCTTTCAACATCGGACACCCTCATCCAGGTGACCCAGCCAGAGTTGATCAGGCCCTGGCCTGTGTCCCAGTAGCGTTGGTCCATGAATCTCACCTCTTGATCCATAGCAATCTGGAGGCCTGCTGGGCAGTCTCTGTGATTACTTCCCACAAAGCAAAAACCAGTAGCATGAATGACAGCAATGCTTCACTACCAGATGAACTCAACGATTTGAAAGGGAGAATATAATTACAGCTGCACCCGGTGACGCTGTGATCTCTGTCTCAGAGGCCGATGTTAGGCTGTTTTTAAAGAGGGTGAACCCTCGCAAGGCGGAAGGCTCCAACGGAGTACCTGGTGAGGCTCTGAAAACCTGTGTCAATCAACTGGCAGGAGTATTCAAGGACATTTTCAACTTCTCACTGCTACAGGCGGAATTTCCCATTTGTTTACAAAAGGCAACAGTTATACTAGTGCGTAAGAAGAATAATGTGAGCTGCCTTAATGACTATCACCTGGTAGCACTCACATCGACAGTGATGAAATGCTTTGAGAAGTTGGTTATGACTAAATTGAACTCCTGCCTCAGCAAGGACCTGGACCCACTGTTATTTGTCGATCACCACAAGAGGTCAACGGCAGATGCAATCTCAATGGTTCTTCACACGGCCTTAAACCATCTGGACAACACAAACACCTATGTCAGGATTCTGTTCATTAACTATAGCTCAGCATTTAACACCATCATTCCCACAATCCTGATTGACAAGGTACAGAACCTGGGCCTCTATACCTCTCTCTGCAATTGGATCCTCAACTTCTTAACCGGAAGACCACAATCTGTGAGAATTGGTGATGATATCTCCTCCTCGTTGATGATCGACACTGGTGCACTGGCCCACTGCTCTACTCTCTCTATACCCATGACTGTGTGGCTAGGAATAGCTCAAATACCATTTATAAATTTGCTGATGACACAACCTTTGTCACCAGAATCTCAGATGGTGACGAAAGGGCATACAAGAGCGAGATATGCCAACTGGTGGAGTGGTGTCACAACAATGACTTTAGTCTATTCTAGACTGTGTATTGAGCAATGAGGAAGGGTTAATTAGCAATCTTGTCATGAGAGGCCCCTTGGGTAAGAGTGACCATAATATGGTGGAATTCTTCATTAAGATGGAGAGTGACATAGTTAATTCAGAAACAAAGGTTCTGAACTTAAAGAAGGGTAACTTTGAAGGTATGAGACGTGAATTGGCTAAGATAGACTGGCAAATGACACTTAAAGGGCTGACGGTGGATATGCAATGGCAAGCATTTAAAGATCGCATGGATGAACTACAACAATTGTTCAAGCAACACACATAAAAGTTGCTGGTGAACACAGCAGGCCAGGCAGCATCTCTAGGAAGAGGTGCAGTCGACGTTTCAGGCCGAGACCCTTCGTCAGGACTAACTGAGGGAAGAGTGAGTAAGAGATTTGAAAGTTGGAGGGGGAGGGGGAGATCCAAAATGATAGGAGAAGACAGGAGGGGGAGGGATGGAGCCAAGAGCTGGACAGGTGATTGGCAAAAGGGATACGAGAGGATCATGGGACAGGAGGTCCAGGAAGAAAGACAAGGGGGGGGACCCAGAGGATGGGCAAGGGGTATATTCAGAGGGACAGCCCCTCACCCCTCTTGTATGATCCTCTCGTATCCCTTTTGCCTATCACCTGCCCAGCTCTTGGCTCCATCCCTCCCCCTCCTGTCTTCTCCTATCATTTTAGATCTCCCCCTCCCGCTCCAACTTTCAAATCCCTTACTCACTCTTCCTTCAGTTAGTCCTGACGAAGGGTCTCGGCCTGAAACGTCGACTGCACCTCTTCCTACAGATGCTGCCTGGCCTGCTGTGTTCACCAGCAACTTTTATGTGTGTTGCTTGAATTTCCAGCATCTGCAGAATTCCTGTTTTTTACAACAATTGTTCATCCCAGTTTGGCAAAAGAATAAATCAAGGAAGATAGTGCACCCGTGGCTGACAAGGGAAATTAGGGATAGTATCAATTCCAAAGAAGAAGCATACAAATTAGCCAGAAAAAGTGGCTCACCTGAGGACTGGGAGAAATTCAGAGTTCAGCAGAGGAGGACAAAGGGCTTAATTAGGAAGGGGAAAAAAGATTATGAGAGAAAACTGGCAGGGAACATAAAAACTGACTGTAAAAGCTTTTACAGAAAAGATTGGTTAAGACAAATGTAGGTCTCCTACAGACAGAAACAGGTGAATTGATTATGGGGAGCAAGGACATGGCAGACCAATTGAATAATTACTTTGGTTCTGTCTTCACTAAGGAGGACATAAATAATCTTCCGGAAATAGTAGGGGACAGAGGGTCCAGTGAGATGGAGGAACTGAGCGAAATACATGTTAGTAGGGAAGTGGTGTTAGGTAAATTGAAGGGATTAAAGGCAGATAAATCCCCAGGGCCAGATGGTCTGCATCCCAGAGTGCTTAAGGAAGTAGCCCAAGAAATAGTGGATGCATTAGTGATAATTTTTCAAAACTCTTTAGATTCTGGACTAGTTCCTGAGGATTGGAAGGTGGCTAATGTAACCCCACTTTTTAAAAAAGGAGGGAGAGAGAAACCAGGGAATTATAGACCGGTTAGCCTAACATCGGTGGTGGGGAAACTGCTAGAGTCAATTATCAAAGATGTGATAACAGCATATTTGGAAAGCGGTGAAATCATCGGACAAAGTCAGAATGGATTTGCGAAAGGATAATCATGTCTGACGAATCTCACAGAATTTTTTGAGGATGTAACTAGTAGAGTGGATAGGGAAGAACCAGTTGATGTGGTATATTTGGATTTTCAAAAGGCTTTTGACAAGGTCCCACACAGGAGATTAGTGTGCAAACTTAAAGCACACAGTATTGGGGGTAAGGTATTGGTGTGGATAGAGAATTGGTTGGCAGACAGGAAACAAAGAGTGGGAATAAATGGGACCTTTTCAGAATGGCAGGCGGTGACTAGTGGGGTACCGCAAGGCTCAGTGCTGGGACCCCAGTTGTTTACAATATATATTAATGACTTGGATGAAGGAACTAAATGCAGCATCTCCAAGTTTGCGGATGACACGAAGCTGGGTGGCAGTGTTAGCTGTGAGGAGGATGCTAAGAGGATGCAGGGTGACTTGGATAGGTTAGGTGAGTGGGAAAATTCATGGCAGATGCAATTTAATGTGGATAAATGTGAAGTTATCCACTTTGGTGGCAAAAACAGGAAAACAGATTATTATCTGTATGGTGGCCGATTAGGAAAAGGGGAGGTGCAACGAGACCTGGGTGTCATTAAACACCAGTCATTGAAAGTGGGCATGCAGGTACAGCAGGCGGTGAAAAAGGCGAATGGTATGCTGGCATTTATAGCAAGAGGATTCGAGAACAGGAGCAGGGAGGTACTGCAGTTGTACAAGGCCTTGGTGAGACCACACCTGGAGTATTGTGTGCAGTTTTGGTCCCCTAATCTGAGGAAAGACATCCTTGCCATAGAGCGAGTACAAAGAAGATTCACCAGATCGATTCCTGGGATGGCAGGACTTTCATATGATGAAAGACTGGATCAACTAGGCTTATACTCGTTGGAATTTAGAAGATTGAGGGGGGATCTGATTGAAACGTATAAGATCCTAAAGGGATTGGACAGGCTAGATGCAGGAAGATTGTTCCCGATGTTGGGGAAGTCCAGAACGAGGGGTCACAGTTTGAGGATAGAGGGGAAGCCTTTTGGGACCGAGATTAGGAAAAACTTCTTCACACAGAGAGTGGTGAATCTGTGGAATTCTCTGCCACAGGAAACAGTTGAGGCCAGTTCATTGGCTATATTTAAGAGGGAGTTAGATATGGCCCTTGTGGCTACAGGGGTCAGGGGGTATGGAGGGAAGGCAGGTACAGGGTTCTGAGTTGGATGATCAGCCATGATCATACTGAATGGCGGTGCAGGCTCGAAGGGCCAAATGGCCTACTCCTGCACCTATTTTCTATGTTTACCCTTAACATCAGTAGGACGAAAGAGCTGATTGTGGACTTCAGGAAGAGTAAGACAATGGTTAACATCACTGAGGGATCAGAAGTGGAGAGAGTGAGCAGCTTCAGGCTCCTGGGTGTCAAGATCTCTGAGGATCTAACCTGGTCCCAACATATTGATGCAGCTATAAAGAAGGCAAGACAGTGGCTAAACTTCATTGGAAGGGAGTTGGTATGTCAACAAAAACACTCAATAACTTCTATAAATGTACCGTGGAGAGCATTCTGACAGGGTGCATCACTGTCTGGTATGGAGAGGGGTCTACTGCACAGGACCGAAAGAAACTGCAGAGGGTCATAAATTTCATTGGTTCCTTTGGTACTAGCCCATAAAGTGCCCAGGACATCTTCAAAGAGTGGTGTCTCAGAAAGGCCCATTATTAAAGACCTCTAGCACCCAGGACATGCCCTTTTGTCACTGTTACCATCAGGTAGGAAGTGCAGAAGCCTGAAGTCACTCACTCAGCAATTCAGGAACAGCTTCTTTCCCTCCGCCATCCGATTCCTAAACGGACATTGAACCTGTGAACACTAACTCACTTTTTGAATATATATTATTTGTTTTTGCATGATTTTTAATCTCCAATATACATATACTGTAATTGATTGATTGATTGATTGATTTATTATTTCTTCCTCTTCTACATTATGTATTGCATTGAACTGCTGCTGCTAAGTTAACAAATTTCACAACACATGCCGGCCAGTGATAATAAACCTGATTCTAATTCTGATGATCCTGATGGCTGTTTTCTTTGCAGCCCCCATAATGCCAAAGAGAGAGTAGGTTCTGCACAGCGAGCAGCCAGTCAAACCGCCACACCCCACCTCTACAGGCTCACATCCCGTTTCTGGCACTGCTCGACTAGCTCCTGGGATTTGAGTTTCTTACACTCAAACGGATCCTTCATCCGGTCTTTCCAAGGCACCATCAGTTCTATCATGACCACCTGCTTCGAGGTTTCGAATTGAGTGACCATGTCATGCCTCAGGGATGATGATGTGATGAAGTCAAGGAACTTTAATTGCTTGCCAAGATCAAGTTCCGGTTGCTAGTCACACGCCACGGCCAGCAAGTCTGCTGGAGATCTGAGCTGTGACTGTGGTTGGTTTTCAGCTTTGACAAAGGCTGTGTGGAACATTTTGATCAGGAATTTGTATAGTCTTATTGCTTTAAAGGCAGTGGTTGATTTGATCCATCATTTTGAGAGCAGATTATCTGAATATACTGGCATAGTGATGTGCATTATAATGTTTAAAAGATTTTAATAGAAGTCGGGAGCCTAGGTACAGCTTGATGATGCCGAAGTATCTGTTCAAGTTTCTGTGCTCTGTGCTAAAAGCATTCCAAGTTCTGCAGGTTGAGTGAAGAAGCTGGGAAACCCCAGAAATCTGAAAGGATGGCACCCTGGAGCATAAAGCCATTAAGTAAAATAATAGAGGATGTGAATTTAAAAGAGAATAATATGTTTTTATCATGCACAGATTATAATTATGTTCTGCTTTTCCCTATTTGTCACATTCATCGCTTGAAGCATGACAACAGTGTTGAAAATTTTAATAAAAAATTGTATATTTAGGAGCAGGCTGGGCTGCAGATTTATCATGCTAATGTGACAGTTCCCTCCGTCCTGGGCACAGATGTGTCTCTGCTCCTTGTGGCTTGATTAATCTACATTTTAAAAATGACTGACAGAACAAATAGTGACACTGATCTAATAAATTATAAAAATGAATGACATCTTGTCACTGATATGTTCCCCATCATCAAATTTGTATTGCCATTGTTTATTGGATACAAGGATTACCAAAGATAATCAAATCTTCCATGAAATATTACAGTTGCTGCTTTCCTCTGAAGGAAGGAAACCTTTGTATAACACACACAAAATGCTGGAAGAACTCAGCAGGTCAGGCAGCATCTATAGAAAGCAGCATGGTAGTAAAGTGGTTTGCACAATGTTTTACAGTGTAAGCCACCCAGATTCAATTCCTGCCACTTTCTGTAAGGAGCTTGTACGTTCTTCCCATGACCAAATGAGTTTCCTCCAGGTGCTCTGGTTTCCTCTCACAATCTAAAGACGGATCAATTAGTAGGTTAATTGGTCTTGTAAATTGTCCCATGACTAGGCTCAGATTAAATCAGGGAATTGCTGTGTGGTGTGGCTCGAAGGGAGGGCCAGAAGGGCCTATTCCACACTGCATCTCAATAAGTTAAAATAAAATCAAAATTAAAGGAATAAAGAGTTGACATTTAGGAGTGAGACCCTTCAATAGGACTGGAAAGTAAGGGGGAAGATACCAGAATAGGAAGATGGGGAAGAGGAAGGAAGACAAACTGGAAAGTGAAGCCAGGTGGGTGAAGAAGGAGGATGGATTGAGGAATTGGGAGGTGAGAGGTGGAAGAGGTAAAAGGCTGTAGAAGAAGGAATTTAATAGGAGAAGAGAGTGGACCATTGGAGAAGGGGAAAGAGGGAGGCACTAGCGAGAGATGATAAGCAGCTGAGGGGAAGACATAAGAGACCAGAATGGAAAACTGAAGAAGAGTGAAGGGGGAGGGGAAAAATGACCAGAAGTCAGAGAAATCAATATTCATGCTGACAGGTTGGACACTCCCTATTTGGAATATGAGGTGTTGCTCCTCCATCCTGAGAGTGGCTTCATTATGGCAGAAGAGGAGGCTATGGACTGATGGACTGACATGGCAGAACAGGAGTGGGGATAGGAATTAAAATATTTGGCCACCGGGTAATTCTGCTTTTTTCGGCTAGAGCTCAGGTTCTCACCAAAGCTCTGGATTCTGCTGAGATCCAGATCAAAGGTATTCAGGTCTGGTGACCAAGTAAGATACAAGAGATGCAGATACAATCACCGGAAAGCCATCTCAATGGCAAAGTGGCAGTTCTGAACTAAATTTGGATTACTGAAGGATACTCAACAGCTGTTGCATGGGTTGGAGTGCTATCACATCTAACAAACTGAAATCCAGTGACAGAGGTGACAGTTACGCTTCGCTCCCAGATGAGCTCAAATGTCTTCTATGCTCATTTTTGACCGTCAAAACATGGAGTAATTCAGAAGGCGGAAATCAGATGTCCATGAGCTAGTCCTCATCCGTGGATCAGACTTAGAGAGGGTCAACAGCTTAACTTTCCACGGTGTTATCTCTTCAGAGCATCTGTTCTGGGCCCAGCACATAAATGCTATTTTGAAGAAAGCACAGCTGTACCTCTACTACCTTAGAAGTTTTCAAAGATTCGACGTGACACCTAAAACTTCGGATACATCTCTATCGATGTATAGTGGAGAGTATATCATCTGGCTGTATCACAGCCTGGTATGGAACACCAATGCCATAAAATGCAAAATCCAACAAAAAGTAGTGGATAAGGTCCAGTCCACCACTGAGCACATCAACATGGCACAGGAAAGCAGCATCCATCATCAGGAACCCCAACCACCCAGCTCATGCTGTCTTTTTGCTGCTGCCATCAGGAAGAAGGTACAGGAGCCTCAGGACTTACACAAACACGCCTAGGAACAGTTATTACCCCTCAACCATCAGGCTCTAAACCTCAAAGCACAAAGTAAATGTATTATAAAACTTCACCATATATGTACAACTGTTTCAATTGTAATGTATGGATCTGTTTCTTTTAGAGCAATGACCACCCCCCCACCACCTTAGCACTGTATATTGATCTGTTGTCCACGCATGCATATTGTTCATTCTCTCTCGCTGCAATGTGTATACACCAGTTAGAGCCATCTCCCAAGTGTATGGTTTATTTAATATGACACAGACACAACAAATTGGTGACGAGAACAAACCTGAGTGTCAGGAGACATCACGAACTGCTCCAACAGTAACGGCATGATCACCAGTCAAAACAATGAGATTGAAACAATACGAAGATGTTAACAAAGGGAGGCATCTGTAACTGAAGCATTGTACACAGTGAAAGGTGCGCTGAATTTAAAGTGAAAATAATGTGCCAATGGCTTCAGATGGGAAAGCTGATAAATTTAATAACACTAATGAAGGATGGGAGTCATATATCAAGAGGGAGGATCTGTATTGTAACGCAAACAATATGGAGGAACAAAAGAAAGCCCCTACAATTCTTAGCCTAATGGCCCAAGAACATAAATCTCTTGTGCATCTTAGTAACCCCTGCAAAGCCAGCAAGCAAGACGTTCAATGAAATTGTTACACTTCTACAAAATCACTTGAGCCCTAAACCATTGGCAATAGCTGAGAGACTTAGATTTTACAAAAGGAACCAGTCAAAGGATGAAAGCATTTCTGAATACACTGCTGAACTGCACAAATTTTCCCAGTACTGTGATTTTGAAGATGGACTTTCTTATGCATTAGGGGACAGGCTTGTATGTGACATGCATAGTCAAGTCAGAAAAGGCTACTGTCTGAAAGAGACCTAGCCTCAGAACAGACATTGACCAAAGAAATATTGTTAGAGACTGCAGCAAAGGATGCGGCAGAGCTACAGAAAAGGAGGTTAGAAAGTGAAATGTACAAATGTCCCTGAATGGTGCAAAAAGCCAAACATGTTATTGATGTGACAAATCCTCTCATGATCCAAATGTGTCACAGCTGCTTAATGCTAATAAGGTGTTTGAGAAGGGGATTGGTAAACTCAAAGTCGTGAGGGCCAGAAATGAACAGGATGAAGCAGCAACATCAAGATTCCATATAGTGTGTCCAGTGCCTTACGCACTACCTCCTAAAGTAGATGCTGAAATGCAGAACTTGGAGGTGTCTGGAATTCTCTCCAAGGTTGAGTGGAGCGTTAGGGCCTTGCTCATTGTCCCAGTGATCAAGGAGGGGAAGGCTAGAGCTGTGTGCATATTTGGGGATTTCAAGGTGAGCATCAACCCGGTGCTATGTACTGTGCAGTATCGCCTGCCACAAATAGAAGACATTTTTGCATCTTTGGCAGATGGGGAGAGATTTTCAAAGATTGACCTGTCACAAGCCTATCTGCAAACAGAGATTGAGGAGTCAAGCAGGAAGTTCCTCATAATCAACACTCACAAGGGACTGTTCCAGTATAATCGTCTCATCTTTGGTGTCATAACAGCTCCAGCAATTTGGCAAAGAGCATTGGACCAAGTGCCCCAAGATATCTCAGGAACACAATGTTACCTTGACGACATCATCGTGACTGGCAACATGATGAAGGGCACCTCCAGAACTTTGGTAAATTACTTACCAGTCTCAGTGACTATGGTCTGTGCACAAAGAGAGAGAAATGTGAGTCTTTCAAGAATGAAATTTCAAATATTGGACTTGTCATTGACAAGCAGGGCTTACATAAGTCACAAGAGAAGACTGAAGCAGTACTACAGGCACCCAAACTGGAAAGTGTGTCACAACTCAGGTCATACTTGAGCCTTGTAAACTAGTACCACTGGTCTCTCCCAAACATTGCTAGAATGTTGCATCCATTGAATGCACTGTTACAGACAGGAGCAAAGTGGGAATGGTCAAAAAGATGTAAAAAAGCATTCAAGGAAACAGAGTCTAATAACATCTGATGAACTGCTCACCCATTATGACCCACCTCTGCCCATCAGACTGGTGTGCGATGCATCTCCTTAGGTCACTGGAGCAGTTTTCTTGCACATTATAAAGATGATCTAAACGCCCAGTTGTGTTTGGTTCAAGCTCACTGATGAGCGCAGAACGCAACTACGTACAGATCTACCAAGAGGCTCTTAGTCTAATATGGGGATTAAATAAGTTCCACCACTACCTCTATGGACAAAAGTTTACACTAGCGACAGATCACTTGCACCTTCAGTCCATTTTCAATCCCTGGAAGGGAATTCCAGTGATGCCTGCTACCCGGTTACAATGTTGGTCACTATTTCTAGAAGCCCACTCTTATGACATAGAGTTCAAGGGTATCAAATAACAAAGCAATGCTGATAGCTTCTCATGGCAACTGAAGAAGAAAAGTCTACTGTGACGCAGCAGAAATGTTCCACACTGCTTTGGTGGACCAGTTGCTGATAATGAATTTCAAAATACAAAATGAAACAAAGAATGACCTGACATTGTCAAAAGTCTATGAAACCGCCATGCAAAGATGGCCAGCTCATGATAACCAACTGTCAGTATGTTAAAGAATGCTGCTTGTGGATCTTGTGCTGTGGTTCCCTCGAAACTGCACAGCAGAGTGCTAGAAAATCTGCTTGAAGGGAACCTGGGTACATTCAAGATGAAAAGTCTCACCTACAGTTATGAGCAGTGGCCAGGAATAGTTAAACAAATTGAAGACTTGGGCAAAAGCTATTTGGGATACCAGAATGTTCAAAATGCACCCCCAAAGGCACCATTACACCCATGGGAATGGCCATCTTCACTATGGTAAAGAGTACATATTGACTTTACTGGGCAATTCACAGACTCCATGATTCTGATTGCTGTGGCCAGAGGTTATACCAATGAATTCATTCGAAGTGGCCAGAGGTTATACCAATGAAATTAATCACTGTAGCAAAGACTATCTCTGCTCTGAGGACTATCTTCACCAGAAATTGCTTACCAGAACAAATTATGAGTGACAACAGACCACAATACACATCAGAAGAATTCTGACTGTTCATGAAGAAAAATGGCATCAGATATTTCAAGTCCACTCCTCACCACCCAGCAATGAATGGGCTAGCTGAAAGGTTTATCCAAACCTTCAAGAAGTCCATTAAATTTATGCACACGGTCAACATTTCTCTACAGCACAAGGTGGACAACTTCCTTTCTGTGTATCAGAACTCTGTTCATACAACAATAAATCAAACACCTACAATGCTGTTCATGAACAGGAATCTGAGATCATGCATAGACCTTCTGAAACCAGATCTACGGAGGGAGTGCAGTTGCCAAGTGAAGCAGCAAAGAACTTCAAGATTGGACTAGATGTCCAAGCACATGATTACCAAGAAATCAAGTGGACACCCGGTAGGGTAGCAACAAGAACTGGACCACTGATGTACACAGTGGATGTTGGAGATCAGACATGGAGATGCCACGTGAACCAGATACTGGACGCTCACCCAAAGAACACATCTGAGTCAACTGTATCCAAGAAGAAGAACATATTACAGTCACCAGACTTACCTTTCAGTGATGATGTCACTGAATAGCAACATGACACCGGAAACCGAGAACATTGTCTTAGACAAGACACCTACCAAACCTAATGTTATTCCACAGGTCCAGAGGTGCAATGACAACTTTATCATTTGACAACTACTCCAGGGTAGTAATTTTTGTATTGCTGTCTATGCCACGCACCAGTGAGGGTAGAAACAGGATGATTTGGCAGATAAATGTGTGGCTGAGAAGCTGGTGCAGGGGGCAGGGCTTCAGGTTCTTGGATAATTGGGATCTTTTCTGGGGGAGGTTGACCTGTTCAAAAGTGACAGGTTGCACCTGAACCCGAGGGGAACCAATATTCTCGTGGACAAGTTTGTTATAGCTGTTAGGGAGGGTTTAAACTAATCTGGTAGGGGACTCGGAACCAGAGTGAAGGGATTTAGGATAGGATAGATGGTAAAACAGTAAAGACAGCAATCAGTCAGACTGTCAGGAAGGGCAGACAGGTGATGGGATTTTGTTACAGCCAACAGTGATCACAATCATTAGGGATGCAGAATCAAAAAAGATAGCAAATACTCAAGGTGTTGTATCTAAATGCGCGTAGTATAAGAAATAAGGTGGATGTTCTTGTTGCAATATTACAGATTGCCAGGTATGATGTTGTGGCCATCACTGAATCGTGGCTTAAGGATGGCTGTAGTTGGGAGCTGAATGTCCAAGGTTACAAGTTGTGTCAGAGGGATAGGAATATAGGCAGAGGGAGTAGTGTGGCTGTACTGGTAAAGATTGACATCAAATCAGGAAAAAGATGTGATGTAGGATCAGAAGATGTTGAATCCTTCTGGGCTGAGTTAAGAAACTGCAAGGGTAAAAGGATGTTGATGGCAGTTAAGTACAGGCCTCCCCACAGTGGCTGGGAGGTAGACCACAGGTTACAACAGGAAATAGAAAAGGCGAGTCAAAAGGGTAATGTTATGGTAGTCTTGGGAGATTTTAATATGCAGGTCAATCGGGAAAATCGGGTTAGTAATGGATCTAAAGAGAGTGAGTATGTTGAATGCCTAAGAGAGAGCTTTTTAGAACAGTTCGTCATTGAGCCTACTAGAGGATCAGCTATACTGGATTGAACTAGAGGCGATTAGGGAGTTTAAGGTAAAAGAACCATTAGGAACCAGTGATCACATTATGATTGTGTTCAACTTGAAACTTAATAGGGAGAAAGTAAAGTCTGATATAGCAGTTTTTCAGTGGAGTAAGGGAAATTACAGTGATATGAGAGAGGAGTTGGCCAAAGTAAATTGGAAGGAGATGCTGGCAGGGATGTCAGCAGAGCAACAATGGCGTGAGTTTCTGGGAAAAATGAGGAAGATGCAGGACATGTGTATTCCAAAAATGAAGAAATACTCAAATGGTAAAATAGTACAATCATGGCTGACAAGGGAAGTCAAAGCTATTGAAAAAGCAAAAGAAAGGCCATACAACAAAGCAAAGAGCAACTAAAAAAATCATTAGAAGGGAAAAGATGAAATAGGAAAGCAAGCAAGCAAATAATATCAAAGTGGATAGTAGAAGTTTTTTCAAGTATGTTAAAGATAAAAAGAGAAATGAGATTGAATATAGGACCGCTAGAAAATCAGGCAGGAGAAATAATAACGGGGGACAAGGAGATGGTTGATGAACTAAATGAGTATTTTGCATCAGTCTTCACTATGGAAGACATTAGCATTATGCCTGATATTGTAGTGTGTGAAGAAAGAGAGGTAGTTGCAGTTACTATTACAAGGGAGAAGGTGCACAAAAAGCTGAAAGACCTAAAGGTACATAAGTCACGCAGACCAGATGAACTGCACCCTCGGGTTCTGAAAGAGGTAGTGTTCAAGATTGTGGTGGCATTGGAAATTATCTTTCAGAAATCATTGGACTCTGGCATGGTGCCAGAGGACTGGAAAATTGCAAATGTTACTCCACTCTTTAGGAAAGGAGGAAGGCAGCAGAAACGAAATTATAGATAAGTTAGCCTGACCTCAGTTGTTAGAAAGATGTTAGAGCCAATTGTTAAGGATGAGGTGATGGAATAATTGGTGACACAGGACAAGATAGTACAAAGTCAGCATGTTTTCCTTCAGGGAAAATCCTGCCTGACGAACCTGTTGGAATTCTTTGAGGAGATTACAAGTAGGATAGATAAAGGAGATGCAGTGGATGTTGTATATTTGGACTTTCAGAAGACCTTTGACAAGGTGCCACACACGAGGCTGCTTTCAAAGTTAAGATACCGTGGTATTACAGGAAAGTTACTAACATGGTTAGAGCATTGGCTGATTGGAAGGAGGCAGCAAGTGGGAATAAAAGGATCCTGTACTGGTTGGCTGCCAGTGACTAGTGGTGTTCCGCAGGGGTCGATGTTGTGCTGTTATTGTGAGAATATGTTTATTTGGAATACGAGTTTATGAAAGGGAAATTGAATGTTTTGTACACACACAAAACGCTGGAGGAACTCAGCAAGCCATGCAGCATCTATGGGAAAAAGTGCATACACAGTTTTATAACCTAAAGGGGGAGGAAGGGTGACATATGGATCTATTTCTTTTCCAGCAAGCAGCACAACCCCCCAACAATATGTATGATCTGTTGTCTACACATGCACATTGTTCTCTCTCTCTCTCTCTCTCTCTCTCTCTCTCTCTCTCTCTCACTCACTGCAATATGAATACAGAGTTAAAGCCACGTCCCCTGTGCTTGCTTTTACTTACTTGATATGTAATGGTGCACGGACACAAGAAGATTAGTTTTCTTGCAGGCATGCTCAATAAATCTGTAATAGAATGTCCACCCTCTGGACATTCAACCAGTGGTGCAAAAGACAACAAACTGCAAAATATAGCAATAAATAAATAACAACAATAAATAAATAAATAAGCAATAAATATGGAGAACATGAGATGAAGCATCTTTGAAGGTGAGCCCATAGGCTGAAGGAACAGTTTAGTGTTGGGGCCAGTGATGTTGAGTGAAGTTATCCCCTTTGATTCGAGAGTTAGATGGTTGAGGTGTAATAACTGTTCCTGAACCCGGTGAGGTGAGTTCTGAGTCTCCTGTACATTCTTCCCGAAGGCAGCAGCCAGAAGAGAGTATGGCCAGGATGGTGGGGGTCCTTGATGATGGATGCTGCTTCCCTGTGACAACACCCCATGTAGCTGTACAATAAACAAGTGCTCCCTTTTGATAAACGAAACTAGAAAATAGTCCAATACTGTCAGGGATGCTGGAGCTTAAAATAAACAGTGTAGGAATCTACTTGTAATGAACCTTAGATTGAATCAATACTTATATCAGCAAGAATTTCTCACTTGAGTAAACCATATCGCCTTTGCAGTGTCTTCACCAATCTCTAGCGTTGCAATCATTTAACTTTATCCTAGGGAAACCTGACTAATGAGCACTGTAGAAAATGTAACATATTTATAGTTGTCTGACTTGTTTTTAAAGCTCTCAGTGGTCTGGGACCAGAGAACTTTGCAGGATCACTTTTGCTTTATAATCCTGCTCGAGCTCTCAAGTCTTCTTCTGCCGGTCTCGTAAATTTAAACAATCTCCCTCAAAAGGTAATTGGCAGGTCAGCTTTTTTGAACTACGTTCCAAAACTGTGAAATTCAATATCTAAAACTATAAAGAATGTAGACTCAGTTGAGACTTTTAAACACCAGTTCAAAACCTATTTCTATAACATTACTTTTAACTAACATTGTTTTGTCTTTTATTTTTATGTTTGCACTTTATCCCATTGTAAAGCACTTTGAACTTCATCATCTGTATTCAAAATGCTCTTTAACTAAATTACTGTTACAATATTGGGGCAGCACAGAAGCTTAGTGGTTAGCATGCTGCTTTACAGTAGCAATGACATGGGTTCAATTCCCGCTGCTGCCTGTAAAGTGTCTGTACGTTCTCCCTGTGACCACGTGGGTTTCCTCTGGGTAATCCGGTTTCCTCTCACAGTCCAAAGATGTACCATTTGATAGGTTAACTGGCCATTTTTAATTATTGATGAGGCTAGGATTCAATTAGGTGATTGCTGGGCGTCGTGGATCAAAGGGCCAAAATAGCCAATTTCACGCTGTATTTCAATAACAATAAAAAAATTAAAATATTGTTTTCCATATACTCCTATGATACAGGTGAAGGCATTTTTGTCCCAGCAAGCGTATGTCAGCACAGTGAAGCAGCTACTAAAGCAGTTCCAGCGACCCCACTACATTCTTGACCCCAGGTAGGGCATTTTTTCCAGGTACATTCCTTACCCCAGGTGGGGCAGTACCCCCAGGTTCATTCCTGACTCCAGATGGGATTTTTTCCCAGATGTATTCCCAACCCAAGGTGGGTAAGTTTTCCCAGGTGTATTCCTGACTCAACGAGGGCGTTTCTTCCAGGTGCATTCCTGACCCCAGGTGGGGTGTGACCACAGGTGGGGCATTTTTTCCAGGTGCATTCCTTACCCCAGGTGGGGCGTTACCCACAGGTGCATTCCTGACTCCAGATGGGATTTTTTCCCAGATGAATTCCTGACTCCAGATGGGATTTTTTCCCAGATGTGTTCCTGACCCAAGGTGGGGAAGTTTTCCCAGGTGTATTCCTGACTCCACGTGGGGTGTTTCCCTCAGGAGCATTCCTGATCCCAGGTGGGGCCTTTCCCCAAGGTTCATTCCAGACCTCAGCTGGGATGTTTCTTCCAAGTGCATTCTTGGCCCCAGTGGGGGGTGTTTCCCCAGGGGCATTCCTGACCCCAAGTGGGTTGTTTCTCTCACCACAGATGGGGGATTTCCTGCAAGTGCTGTACTGACTCCAGGTGTAGGGGTTTCCCCAGGTATATTCCTGATCCCAAATGGGATGTTTCCCCAGGTGCACTCCTGCTCCCAAATGGGACTTACCCCAGAGTGCATTCTTCACCCCAGGTGCATTCCTGACCCCAGGCAGGTAGTTTCCCCCAGGTGCATCCCTGACCCCATGTGTGTCGTTCTCCCCAATACATTCCTGACCCCATGTGTGTCATTTCCCCCAGATACATTCCTGACCCCATGTGTGTCGTTCTCCCCAATACATTCCTGACCCCATGTGAGTCATTTCCCCAATACATTCCTGACCCCATGTGTGTCATTTCCCCAGATTCATTCCTGACCTCACATTTGTCGTTTCCCCCAGGTGCATTCCTGACCCCATGTGTGTCATTTCCCCCTAGTGCATTCCTGACCCCATGTGTGTCGTTTCCCCCTAGTGTATTCCTTACCCCAAGTGTGTTGTTTCCCCCAGATACATTCCTGACCCCAGATGGGACGTTCTCCCAAGTACATTCCTGACCCCAGGTGGGGCTTTTCTCCGGAAGTTCTGTTTTGTCTAGTATTCAAGACTGTTTAATGTCATTTCCCGTACACAATTGTAAAGGACAATGAATTATTTGTTACTCCAGATCCAAAGCAGCACAAGAAACAGTAAGATAAAGAACACAATAATAATAAAAAGATAATAAATATAAATATATAAGATAGCTTATATACATGGATTGATTGTATGTTCATGAAGCGACACTAGGCACAGGAGTGTCTGTACATAACATGACTCTGACCGGAAATGATAAAGCAGTGTTGGTGGGTGGGTTAGTGGGTGGAGGTGTTGATCAGCCTTACTGCCTGGGGAAAGTAACTGTTTTTGAGTCTGGTGGTCCTGGTGTGGATGCTACACAGCTTCCTCCCCGATGGGAGTGGGACATACAGTCCATGAGCAGGGTGGGTGGAATCCTTCCTGATATTCCTGGCCCTTTTCCAGCGCCTTTATGTACATACAGTATGTCTTTGATATGTAACATGGTGGTTCATTGGGTTCTGTAAATTGTCCCTTGCTCAGGTGAGTGGTAGAATCTGAGGAGTAGATGGGAGATTGGGAAAAGGAGAGTAAAATGGAACTTGACCATGGATGGTCCCAAGCTCAGCACTGAAGGGAGGAATGTTGGGCACGGGGCTAGCGCCCCCATCTATTCACAACCCAGACCTACAGAAAAACCAACAGAAGCTCCAAAGACCTCACCCCTGGGAGAGGGAGGATCTTCAATGGTTTACACCTGGGAACAACTTGAAAGACTGGCTCAGAGCAGAGGGCTCTGGGGAGCTGCTGTCGGTGACCTATGTCCCAGCAGGGTTGGTGGGCTGAAGTAAGTAAGTAAAGCTGGCCATCTATATGTGTGTAGATCTACATAATGTATGCCAATAATATTAAACCTGATTCTGAGGGTCAGGAAACTGCAGCAATGCCACACTGATCCAATTTAATACAAACATTGACGTAGATTATTAGTTAAAATTAAAGTCATTAAATGAAGCTTGTATTGAACATAAACACTGCAGATCTGGAAATCCTGAGCAGTTCTGGGGAAGGCTCTCAGCCTGATATGTTGACTGTTTATTCCCCAGTGGAGATGCTGCCTGACAGTCGAGTTCCTTCAGCGTTTTGTGCATGTTGCTCAACCTATTGAACATAGAATCACAGAACATAGAAATCTACAGCACATTACAGGCCCTTCGGCCCACAATGTTGCGCCGACTGTTTAACCTACTCTAGAAACTGCCTGGAATTACGTGACAGCGTAGCCCTCTATTTTTCCAAGCTAGAAATGAGTAGAGTCAACATTTCAGGCCGAGACCCTTCAGCAGGACTGGGGGAGAAAGGATGAGGAGTCAGAGCTAGAAGGTTTTCTCCAGTCCTGCTGAAGGGTCTCAGCCCAGAACGTTGACTGTATTCTTTTCCCTAGATGTTTCCTGGCCTGCTGAGTTCCTTCAGCGTTGAGTGTGTGTTCCACAGATTTAACACTGGCCTAATCACAGGACAATTTACAATGACCAATTAAAGGACCGACTGGTCTTTGGTTTGTGAGAGGAATGCAGAGCACTCGGAGGAAACCCATGCAGTCACAGGGAAAATGTACAAACCCCTTACAGGCAGCGCCCAAACTGAACTCTAAACTCTAACATCCTGAGCAGTATAATGTCAGGCTAACGGCCACACTTCCACAATGATATCCCCATACCCATCCCCAGATAAAACAACATTAAAAAGACAGCCAAATGAAACAGCGTTACTCTGGGGCTAAGATCCAAAACATGGTACTAACAGTCATACACAGCACAAGGCACAAATAAAACATATAAGATAGCAGTAAACATATAGTCATGCAAAAAAAAATACATGGCCCAAGTCCGTAAGTGACATGTCCGATAGAATGATGGAGAATGAACGTTGTTGGCAAGAAAAACCCTCACTAGTCTGCAGATGAATGCACGCACAGCTGCATGCAATCTCACTTGTCTTCCACTGAACTAACACTGGGGACCAGCACTAATGGGAGGGAACAGCCCTCAATCCAGTAAGGACACCGCACTACCTTGCCTCCGGTGTGTCTCCCATCTGGACGACTGAAACAGGCAAGTCCGCGGCATGAGGCCCAGTCCTTTCAAATTCCTCAATTACGGTAGCTTGCAGCCAATAGAGAAGGTGATCCCTGCAACACACACAAAATGCTGGATGAACTCAGCAGGCCAGGCAGCCTCTATAGAAAAGAGTAAGCTTTCAATGTTTCAGACCCTTCATCCGGCATCTTCAGATTTTCTCTTGTTTGACAAGGTAATCCCTACAGGTCTCAGAAGCAGGGATTACTTGCTGAGCTACCATACAAGTGACGAAGAAAGAAGAGAGGGACATGGGAGTACAGAGTCGCATTTATTCCGTGAATGCTGAGAATGTTCGTTGACGGCCTTTATGTGGAACGAGAGAGTGACTATAAACAGGCACTTAGATGCCATGGTGCAGCTTTCCACAGTGGGACAAAGGAAAGCCTTGGGAATGTTTCTATTGCCAATGACAGAATAATAAAAATGTGAAACAACCAAAGAAATAGAGCATGATGTCCTGAGGCATTTCAATGCAGTCCCTTGTCACCAACACACACTAAATGCTGGAGGAACTCAGCAGGCCGGCTATCACCATCTGCTATGGGAATTGCAAGGCGTCTGACAGCATGACCATACAATGGTTTGTGAGGACTGCAGAGAGAAACCCCCACCACCATCCCGGGCATACACCAGAGGTGCTGTGTTCACAGACATGAATATTTTAGTCGCACGTTCAAGTTCAAGTTCAAATTCAAGTTTATTATCAGTTGTCTTGAATTGCTGATGAAATATTAACTGGCTCAGCTTCAGCAGGTCCTCTCCTCCTCCTTCTCTAACGTGCTGGTAGAGAGAGTTTTATTCGGGTTTTTAGTGCTGGAAATAGTTACATCCCAACACATCTCATTAGCGGGGCAGAAGCATGGTCACATTGTTCATTCCAGGGACCAGCTGATTGCGCTTATGGCGGCCGGTTTAGCGAGCAGAGCGGTGGACACCCCCTGCTGAAATCTGGAGGAAAACACGCAGAGGATGCAGAGGGGGATCACAAAGTCGGGTCGAGACAACAGAGACTTATGGAGAAGAGGAGTTCGGTGGGTAATAAAATGGACGAGTTCACGGCGCTAGCCAGGTGTCAGAGAACATTTCGGGAGTGCAGTGTTATGTGTTTTACTGGAACGGGGCTGCACGAGGACATACCCGATCAAAACTTTTCCATGGACGGCTTCCAGACCATTCTGGCTGACCGGAAGTGCACTGAGAGCGGTAAGCGTAAAGGAGTTGGGGGCTTAGTGTTCTGGTTAGCAACGGATAGTGCAATCCGGGTAATATTACAATCGAGGAACGTGTTTGTAGACCGGATATTGAACTTTTTGCTGTTGGACTCTGGCCATATTCCACCGAGATACAACACTGGGGGGCACGGGAGGTTGTTCCTGCCTGTGGCCATCGAACTTTGCAGCTCCTCCTGTGGAGGGTCAGACACCCTGAGCCAATTGGCTGGTCCTGGACTTATTTCCATCTGGCATAGTTTGTATTTTGTTGTTTGATTGTTTGTGGTTTTTGTATTGCTATATTTATGCTCTATTCTTGGTTGGTGCGGCTGTAACGAAACCCAATTTCCCTCGGGATCAATAAAGTATATCTATCTATCTATCTATCTATCTATCTATTTCCAACCTTGCCTGCTCTGAATGCACTGCCCTCCCCACTCTCTGTGTCAATCCCGACCTCACCATCAAACATGCAGACAAAGGGGTGCTGTTGTCGTGTGGTGGACTGACCTCTACCTTGCTGAGGCCAGGCAGCAATTCTCAGACACCTCCTCATACCGATCCCATCCCAGACTATCATAAACCTGTCTCCAACTTCATCACCGATCTCGTCAGCTCTGGCGAACTCCCATCCACTGCCACCAAACTCATTGTTCCCCTACAGCGCACTGCTCACTTCTACCTCCCTTCCAAGACAGGCAGACCTGATTGTCCAGGAAGGCCTTTTTTCGCTGCCTGCTCTTGCACCACTGAACTCAGGTCCTCAAACCTCGACTCCATTCTATCCTCCTTGATTCAGTCCCTTTCCACCCACCTCAGCGACACCTTCTATGCTCTCAATCTCCTCAGTAACTTTCAATTCCTTGGCTCTGACAGCTTCGTCTTCACCATAGATGTTCAATCCTTGTACACTTCTATTCTCCTATCAAGAAGGCTTTAAAGTTCTCCACTTCTTTCTCAATAAAAGAACCAGCCAGTTCCCCTCCACAATCTGGCAGAACTGGTCCTCACCCTCAACAATTTTTCCATCATCTTCCACTTTCTCCAGACTCGAAGGGTAGCCATGGGCACTCACATGGGCCCCAGCTATGTCTGCCACTTGGCTTGGCTACATAGAACAGTCCATGTTCCCAGTCTTCCCTGGTAATGCTCTCCAACTCTCCCTCTGCCACATGGATGACTGCATTGGTGCTGCTTCCTGTACCCACGCTGAGCACGTCAAATTCATCAACTTTGCCTCCAACTTCCATCCTGCTATTAAATTCACTTGGTCCATTTCTGACACCTCCCTTCCTTATTTCGATCTCTTTGTCTCCATCTATGGACTCAAATTGTCGACCTACATCTTTTATAAACTTACCAATTCCCATGGTTATCTTGACTATACCGTTTCCCACATTGTCTCTTGTAAAAACACTAATCCTTTTTCTCAGTTCCTTTGTCTGGATGCTGCCTGACCTGTTGAGCTCCTCCAGTATTTTGTGTGTGTTGCTCTGGGTTTCCAGCATCTGCAGAATCTCTGGTGTTTATAAATCTGTCCTTTAGCGATTCCTATTTCCAATTCATTGTTGGAGAGACTAAAAGTGTAACATGATCAGTGGCTGGGATAGGGTCTGCTTTTTAAGCTTCCAAATTCCATGTGACATTGCCCTTTTAAAAGCACTCTGGTATTCATGTAGTTTCAAGACCACAAGTTGCAGAGGAGACCTCCAGTTATCTGATGTGAAGTCACTTGTTCACCCTTCAGCTTGTGTGTTAGCTGGGGGACTTGGGTTCATGCTTCTGATTTATGTTGTTGTGAAAGACACTTCCTAACATTATTTCGTTTTTTTAACTGCTGTACAAATCCCACATCACCTCCCTCATGACTGCAGGGTACGATTCAGAAGAGTTTTCAGACAGCTGATAGAATTGAGCGTTCCTGTCTGACCTGGAGCTTTAGGTTCCGCTCATCCTGGTGAGATTCCTCTTCTTTCCGGCACTTTGCAATGGCCTTGGAAGCTTCAGAAGGAGTGGACGAGAAGCAGGAGAGGCAAAGCGGGCCTGCTGTTTCATTCAATTATTTTCCTCAGGTCAGGAAATGTATCTGCTGCTGAGTGCTTGCTGAGAACATTTACCAGTTCTGACTCGCTTTCGGTCCTGTCTTGGACATTACCCAGAACATTTGAATGCAGTGCAGATACTTACATTCTGAAATGACACTGATGATGTCATAGAAACATAGAAACATAGAAAATAGGTGCAGGAGTAGGCCATTCGGCCCTTCGAGCCTGCACCGCCATTTATTATGATCATGGCTGATCATCCAACTCAGAACCCAGCCTTCCCTCCATATCCCCTGACCCCTGTAGCCACAAGGGCCATATCTAACTTCCTTTTAAACATAGCTAATGAACTGGCCTCAACAGTTTCCTGTGGCAGAGAATTCCACAGATTCACCACTCTCTGTGTGAAGAAGTTTTTCCTAACCTCGGTCCTAAAAGGCTTCCCCTCTATCCTCAAACTGTGACCCCTCGTTCTAGACCTCCCCAACATCGGGAACAATCTTCCCGCATCTAGCCTGTCCAATCCCTTTAGGATCTTATACGTTTCAATCAGATCCCCCCTCAATCTTCTAAATTCCAACGAGTACAAGCCCAGTTCATCCAGTCTTTCTTCATATGAAGGACCTGCCATCCCAGGAATCAATCTGGTGAACCTTCTTTGTACTCCCTCTATGGCAAAGATGTCTTTCCTCAGATTAGGGGACCAAAACTGCACACAATACTCCAGGTGTGGTCTCACCAAGGCCTTGTACAACTGCAGTAGTACCTCCCTGCTCGATCGTGGACAGATAATAATTTAGTGTTTTCAATCTCTAAATTACTATCTACAGGCATAATTTAAGCAGACATACTGCAGTATCACAGGAGTTTGAAGATTTTGAATTAATGTTAATGTTATTCATTTATTTATTTGGCAATACAGCATGGAGTTGGGCCTTTCAGTCCTTTGAGCTACGTTGCCCCAGAAACCCCAACATCCCTGATTTAACCCTATCATAATCATGGGATAATTTACAATGGCCAATTAATCTACCTGTATGGCTTTGGACTCTGGGAGGAAGCTGGAGTGCCCGGGGAAAACCCCGGCATTCCGTGAGGTGGACGTACAGAGTCTCCTTACAGAACAGTGTTGGAATTGAACTCCAATCTCTGGAACGCTTTGAGTTGTAGTGGCGTCACACTAACCACTACACTCCCGTAGTGCCCAGTTTTTGTTCTCAGTTCCATCTTCTTAGTTGTTGGTTAATAGTGAAGCACTGTTCCCATCATCTGATAGAGGTTCATAAGATTATGAGAGGCATAGATAGCATAGACAGACAGTATCTTTTTCCCAGTGCTGAAATGTCAAATGTCTGAGGGCATGAATTTAACTTGAGAGGGGGCAATTTGAAAGGAGAAGTGAGGGGCAAGTTTATACAGAGAGAGTGGTGGGTGACTAGAATGTGCTGCCTGGGGTGGTGGTAGAGGCAGATACATTGGAGATTTTTAAGCGACGTTTACATAGGTACGTGAATGTGAGGGAAATGGAGGGATATGGACATTGTGTAGGCAGAAGAAGTTAGTTTCGTTAGCCATTTGATTACTAATTTAATTGGTTTGGCATGGCATTGTGGGTCGAAGGGCCTGTTTCTGTGTTCCAATATGCTCGCTGTGAAAGTAAGTACTCTGGGCAGATTGTGGTCCAGGCTTTGCTAGAACAAGATATCTCAGCATGTTTGTGTTAGGTTGAATCTTTCTGAGTTCAGAGAGGTCAGAGGGGTGAAAAGACAAAACCATAGTGTAACCGGGTGACCATCAGATTTTATTCAGTATTGTTAAAAGTGGACTTAGGAATCCATCCAGGTAATGCTAGAATAGTTGTCTGTGCCTTTAAGGGAGTCGGTGATGTCATTACGCACTTGCGGGATAGTGGGGAGACCATTTTGCTTTTTGCTGAAGACGTGGTAGGGCATTGGAATTGGGTTCCTCCCAGAGTGTGCTGGGCATGGTGAGGAAAGGTGAGCATTAGTTGACAATATCCATGTGAATTCATTTATGCTTGTTGGCGGATTGAGAATATCGGTAATTTGACATGTTTTACATGTGGATGCTATAGATTTCCACGAGTGAGGAAATCAACGCTTGATAGCGCGGCTTATACAAAGTTCCTCACCATCCAAGTAGGTCAGCCTTCTTGTAATTTACTACCAGGCAATACCCTGTAAAAGTTGTGCCAAAGTGTACCTTTTGTCTAACTTTATTGTATCAGGACTGATTGTGCATGTAACTGCGTAATGTGAATGTTCAGTCTCCGTTCAGAAGTTCAGGACGTGAGTACCAAAAAGTAGGAGACGTCTTAGATGAAACGTATTCGCTTACATTTTTCGTTGCTATGTATAAGATGCAGGGTGGGTGGAATTCTAAACACAAGGAATTCTGCAGATGCTGGAAATTCAAGCAACACACATCAAAGTTGCTGGTGAACGCAGCAGGCCAGACAGCATTTCTAGGAAGAGGTACAGTCGACATTTCAGGCCGAGACCCTTCGTCAGGACTAACTGAAGGAAGAGTGAGTAAGGGATTTGAAAGTGGGAGGGGGAGGGGGAGATCCAAAATGATAGGAGAAGACAGGAGGGGGAAGGATGGAGCCAAGAGCTGGACAGTTGATTGGCAAAAGGGATACGAGAGGATCATGGGACAGGAGTTCCAGGGAGAAGGAAAAAGGGGGGGCGGGGGAACCCAGAGGATGGGCAAGGGTTATAGTCAGAGGGACAGAGGGAGAAAAAGGAGAGAGAGAAAAAGAATGTGTGTATATAAATAAATAACGGATGGGGTACGAGGGGGAGATGGGGCAATAGCGGAAGCTAGAGAAGTCAATGTTCACTTCTCTAACTTCCGCTAATGCCCCATCTCCCCCTCGTACCCCATCCGTTATTTATTTATATACACACATTCTTTTTCTCTCTCTCCTTTTTCTCCCTCTGTCCCTCTGACTATACCCCTTGCCCATCCTCTGGGTTCCCCCCCTCCCCCATTTCTTCCTCCCTGGGCCTCCTGTCCCATGATCCTCTCATATCCCTTTTGCCAATCAACTGTCCAGCTCTTGGCTCCATCCCTCCTGTCTTCTCTTATCATTTTGGATCTCCCCCTCCCCCTCCCACTTTCAAATCTCTTACTAGCTCTTCCTCCAGTTAATCCTGACGAAAGGTCTCGGCCTGAAACGTCGACTGTACCTCTTCCTAGAGATGCTGCCTGGCCTGCTGCGTTCACCAGCAACTTTGATGAGTGTTGGGTGGAATTCTAATATTGTTTGTATTGTGTTTCTTCAGGATTGCCACTACTGTATTAGTACCGTATTAGTTCTGGTATTTTTATACTGTATATGCAATTCTGTCCATACACAAGGGTGTGGATCGAAAGCTAAACTGAGATTGTAAGGGCAAGAACTGGTTGTAAATTTGTTTGTTTTGTTTCGCGACCCTCTTCTGGCACTTAAACATCTAAAACAGATAAAGGGATTAAAACCCAAAAAAGTATTGGTTGTCCTGAGTGTCTGCTTTTCTCCAGGCTACAATAGAGAGGCCACCTGGATACTTGCAGAATAACAGGGTCAACGTTATACTTAGCTGCTGAAATTCAGGGTTTTCAGAAAGGAAGAGTGAAACACAAAAAAAGGAAATAGGATGAGTTAAAGCCAGATTAGAGTGAGATTTCACATGGAAAGAAAAATGCAAAAGGAAAGATTAGCTCAAAAGAGGAAGAAAAGAAAACTGAATTTAAATGTTAAAAATCTCTGATAAACTCATACCATTTTGAACAGGAGGGATTGATTGGGAATGCTATTATATAAGACTTAGCAAGAGAGCTTTATGCTCCTGTAGAACTTTTCATAAGCCAGGATTTGTCAGGCAAAACACTTCACAGTGAATGAAATATCATTGTAATATAAGATATTACACCCATCCCTCAATCTCTTTGTCCCATTGCCATCTGTAAGGAGGTACAGGAACATCAGGACTAGGACTGCCAAGCTGTGTAACAGCTTCTTCCGTCAGGCTGTGAAACGAATGAATATCCTACCACCACTGAGGTCTCATCACTTGGACAGCAAGCTGTTTACCTGTGCTGAGCACTACACGGACCTTGCATTATATCTTATTAACTTCTTTATGGTAATATTTTGTTTTATGTGCTATGTATGATATATTTGTTTTGTGGGTGTACAGTGGCCCAGAGGAATGTGGTTTCATTTGGTTTTATAGATGTAGAGTCAGATGGGAATAAACTTGAGAGCTTGTGCAAAGTAAGTGCTCTCCAAGCAATGTGACAATTACTAGAAAAACAACTTTAGCTTTGATTTCTGAAGATAATACTCAGTTGGAAGAAGGCAATTCTTCTAAATTATGCAGGTGAATTTCAGATGGTGACAAGAGGGCGTACAGGAGTGAGATATATCAGCTCGATGAGTGGTGTTAGAGCAACAACCTTGCACTCAATGTCAGTAAGACCAAAGAGTTGACTGTGGACTTCAGGAAGAGTAAGATGACAGAACACACACCAGTCCTCATAGAGGGATCAGAAGTGGAAGGAGTGAGCAATTTCATGTTCGTCAGTGTCAACATTTCTGAGGATCATCCTGGGCCCAACACATTGAAGCAGTTACAAAGAAGGCACGCCAGCAGCTATTGTTCTCAAGGAAATGCATGGCAAAAATATGGCAAATGTTCAGGGAACATTTACATCGTGTCCTACATTGGTATGTCCCATTGAGGCAGGGAAAGGATGGTAGGGTAAAAGAACCATGGTGTACAAAGGGTATAGAAAATCTAGTTAAGAAGAAAAGAAAAGCTTCCAAAAGGTTCAAGAAACAAGGTACTGTGAGAGCTCTAGAAAATTACAAGGTTGCCAGGAAGGAGCATAAGAATAAAATTAGGAGAGCTAGAAGGGGCCATGAGAAGGCCATGGCAAGCAGGATTAAGGAAACCCCAAGGCATTCTACAAGTATGTGAAGAGCAAGAGGATGAGCTGTGTGAGAATAGGGCCAATCAGTTGCAATAGTTAAAACGTGTGCATGGAGTCGGAGGAGGTAGCGGAGGAACTCAATGAATACTTAACTTCAGTATCCACCAGTGAAAACGACATTGGCAATTGTGGGGATGACTTGCAACAACTGAAGTGCTTGAGCATATACACATTAAGAAAGAGGATGTGCTGGAGGTTTTGATAAACAGTAAGTTAAATAAGTCACCAGGTCCGGATGAGATGTATCCCAGGCTACAGTGGGAAGTGAGAGAGGAGATTGCTGAGCCTCCGGTGATGATCTTTGCGTCATCGACAGGGATGGGAGAAGTACCGGAGGATTGGAGGTTGCAAATGTTGTTCCCTTGTTTAAGAAAGGGAGTGGAGGTAACCCAGGAAATTATAGACTCGTGAGTCTGACTTCAGTGGTGGGCAAGTTGTTGGAGAAGATCCTGAGAGACAAGGCATTTTGAGAGGCATAATCTGATTAGGGATTATCAGTGGAAGTAGTGGATGTAGTGTATATGGAAGTGGATACAATAGTGTCTTTTAGGAGATACTTAGATAGGTACTTGGAATTTAGGAAAATAGTGGGTTATGCGATCGGGAAATTCTAGGCAGTTTCTAGAGTAGATTACATGGTCAGCACCACGTTGTGGGCCGAAGGGCCTGTAATGTGCTGCAGATTTCTGTGTTCTATGGTCTATGCTCTGTGTTATGTTCTAGATGTACTGTGGAGAGCATTCTATCTGGCTGCATCACCGTCTGGTGTGGGGGTTGGGTGGTGGGCTACTACACGGGATCGAAATAAGCTGCAGAGCGTTGTAGAGTCAGTCTGCTCCATCATGAGCACTAACCTCGCCAGCGTCCAGGACACCTTCAAGGAGTGGGTTCTCAAAAAGCCGGCATCTTTCATTAAAGATCCCCATCACCCAGGACATGCCCTCTTCTCATTCTACCATGAGGGGGGCAGGGTACAATAGCCTGAAGACACACATTCAGCTTTTCAGGAACAGCTTCTTCCCTCAGCCATCAGATTTCTGAATAGATTTCTATGAGCATTCAGTCCATGATGACAGGTGAGAGAAGCTCATTTATCTCAACTGTCGGTATTATTACGACACGCACTAAAACAGTCCGGGCGCTATGACCCGGGGACAGAACTCCCTCGGTCACAGACTACAGACGGGGGGAGGTGATGACTCGGGGAGAGAACCCCCTCGGTCACATACAGACGGGGGGAGGTGATGACCCGGGGAGAGAACCCCCTCTGTCACATACAGATGGGGGAGGTGATGATCACACACACTGGTTACAGTCATGATGACACACAAACACACCTGTGAATAACTGTATAAACCAAGCTAAAATGTAAGAATAAAAGAACTTGAACATCCCACCATAATCCTACAAAAGCATTTTAAAACAGGAGCAATAGATAGCACTGGCCACTAGGAAACCTGGGGTGAGGTGTCGACCATACCTCCTCACCCGTTGTAGTGCTACACTGCCCCTCCTGAGAGGTCAACTGTCCCTGGCAACTCTAGTGTCCACAACAAAAGTCCCGGTTGTGGTTGACACTGCCACCTGGGACGTTGTGTGGGGTGTCTAAAGACCTCCATGGGAGGCACTGTTTGGTGAGGTGAGGCAGGACACCTGGAGTGTAACTTTCTTACTTGAGCCTTGTTGGGTCGGTGATGACTGAGGGCCAATATGGTACTCGCTGGTCTGAGCTATAGCATCACTGCCTTCCGCCGCTCAGGCAACCACGGCCTGTATACCACCGGAGATGTGATCCAGCACCTCTCCCAGCCCCTTCCAATAGCTTCCAAGATTTGGAGATTACCCCTTCTTCTGTGTGGGGCAGTAGACCCATACTGGGGTCCCCACTGGGTACTCCACTGCATTGGTGCGTAGACTGGTGACCCGGCCCCTTCTGGGACGTACGGGCCCTGCAGCAGTGCATGAGAAGCTCAGGCCTGCCTGTACGCATGCTGACAGAAGCACTTGCACAGCCTGCCCAAAGTCTTTGCGAACCCGAACTGGGTGGCCCCCACCAGCCCGTGCACCGACCGCAGCACCAAGCCCCCGGGGAACTACCAGCTGCAGGAGATACCTGTCCTCATCAGAAAACTGCCATCGCCGGAACAGCAACCTATCGTGCACCTCGCTGAGTGTGTGGTCTCTGAATCCAGGGCGAGACCTCTGCCGTCCCACGCTCAGCCACCCCCTCAGCCGGGACAGCACAGGATCGCTCGCCTGCTCACTGTGCAGCTGCTAGACAATGGTGGGGAGGTTGATCTCGCTACCGCCAGCCGTCGTCTGAATCACCTGCACCACCGCTTGCCCCTGTTCCTGCTGTTTTGCGTTGGTGTGCTGCACTGCGGCGGCTCGCTGTGCTTCTGGTGGCGGGTGTTGCTGAGCTGCTGGGTCCATTTCCTGGAGCTGCCCTACCAGAGAGCCAAGGCTTCAGTGCCAAAGTAGAGTGTTGCCCCCAGCACATCTACATGGGCCCCCCAGTGGGACAGTAGGTCCAGCCCAATAATACAGGGCTCCTGGACGTCGGCTGGCCCGTCTTGTGTTCCACTGTGTTCTTCCCCCACTGCCTCCTCTTCCCTTTCATCTCCGCACAGACAGTTGCACTGCCATCGTTGCCCACCCAGGCGGGGATGACCACTCCGCGACAGGGAGAACACCAGGACGGATGTTAGTTATTGTTGACCCTGTGCCCACCAACCCACGGCATCTGATGCCCTCCAGTAGTTTGAACGGAGCACGACTGCGCAAGCGCGTGGGCATCAGCCAGTGAGAACAGCGAAAAGAGTTTAAAAAGAAAACAGGTTTATACAGCGGGCATCGGAATAGAGGGAGACAGAGTAGGAAGGCTTTGGCTCAATGGGGATTCAGCGATAACAGGTCGAGGCAGGGTAGGTTATCTGTGTAGAATACAGACAGAAAGTATGTGTGTGTGTGAGACCGGTTTTCTGTGTTCAGTGTCAGATGTGGGAGGTCCGGGAGACTCCCAGCCTCCTGGACGGCCACATCTGCACCAGGTACATCAAGCTGCAGCTCCTTGGGGACCGTGTTAGGGAACTGGAGATGCAGCTTGATCACCTTTGTCTGGTCAGGGAGAGTGAGGAGGTGATAGAGAGGAGCTATGGACAGTTAGTCACTCCGGGGCCACGGGAGACAGAGAAGTGGGTAACAGTCAGGAGAGGGAAGGGCAAGAGGCAAATACTAGAGAGTATCCCTGTGGCTGTACCCCTTAACAATAAGTACTCCTGTTTGAGTACTGTTGGGGGGGGGGCAGAAATGTCCTACCTGGGGGAAGCAACAGTGGCCATTCCTCTGGCACAGAGTCTGGCCCTGTGGCTCAGAAGGGTAGGGAAAGGAAGAGGATGGCAATAGTGATAGGGGACTCGATAGTTAGGGGGTCAGACAGGTAATTCTGTGGACGCAGGAAAGAAACACTGATGGTAGTTTGCCTCCCAGGTGCCAGGGTCCGGGATATTTCTGATCATGTCCACAATATCTCGAAGTGGGAAGGAGAACGGCCAGAGGTCGTGGTACATATTGGTACTAATGACATAGGTAGGAAAAGGGAGGAGGTCCTGAAAACAGACTACAGGGAGTTAGGAAGGAAGTTGAGAAGCAGGACCTCAAAAGTAGTAACCTCGGGATTACTGCCTGTGCCACGTGATAGTGAGTATAGGAATAGAATGAGGTGGAGGATAAATGCGTGGCTGAGGCAGACTATAGTATTAATGGTAAGACTCTTGGCAGTGTGGAGGATCAGAGAGATCTTGGAGTCTGAATCCATAGGACACTCAAAGCAGCTGTGCAGGTTGACTCTGTGGTTAAGAAGGTATACGGTGCATTGGCCTTCATCAACCGGGGATTGAGTTTAAGCGGCAAGAGGTAATGTTGCAGCTCTATAGGACCCTGGTCAGACTCCACTTGGAGTATTGTGCTCAGTTCTGGTCACTTCACTACAGGAAGGATGTGGAAACCATAGAAAGGGTGCAGAGGAGATTTACAAGAATGTTGCCTGAATTGGGAAGTATATCTTATGAGAACAGGTTGAGTGAACTCAGCCTTTTCTCCTTGGAGTGACGGAGGATGAGAGGTGACCTGATAGAGGTGTACAAGATAATGAGAGGCATTGATCGTGTGGATAGTCAGAGGCTTTTTCCCAGGGCTGAAATAGCTAGCACGAGAGGCATAGTTTTAAGGTGCTTGGAAGGAGGTACAGAGGAGATGTCAGGGGTAAGTTTTTTATGCAGAGAGTGGTGAGAGTGTGGAATGGGCTACCGGCAGCAGTGGTGGAGGCAGGAATGATAGGGTCTTTTAAGAGACTCCTGGATAGGTACATGGAACTTCGTCAAATAGAGGGCTACGGGTAAGCCTAGGTAGTTCTAGGGTAAGGTCATGTTCAGCACAGCTTTGTGGGCCGAAGGGCCTGTATTGTGCTGCAGGTTTTCTATGTTTCTATGCTTCACTACGCAGTCCACATATAAGCCTTGCTCTTCACCCAAACAAGCCACCCGGAGAGGGACAGTGAGAGGATTCTGCTGGCAGTCTCAGGTGGTGCTGTCAGCTCGGTGTTTCCTGATGGCTGCGCTGGGCTGTCATGTGGTGCTGGTGTGGTGGAACTCTTCTGGGCCACGTGGACTGCTTCACCACACCGGTAGTAGATACTGCTCTGTGGCACGAGGCAGGGCCGGCGCGGTGCTGGTCGGACCAGTCTCACGGGCTCCTCCTCGTCAGTTTCTTCCTCCCCCTCTGTGACACAAGCCCGGGCTTGCAGCTTGTGGGGTGACCCTAGAGCATATTGATTTTGCCTTTCCACCTCTGCCGGTGTCCCGACGAGCAATGATGGTGACGTCAGGCAAACACGCTGCCAAAGACGCTCCGGTATCAGCGTCTTTACAAAGGTGTGGAGGGCAAACACTTCCTGGGCCACAGGAGGGAACTGACAAGCAGAGTGGCAGAGATCTGCTGTGAACACCCCAGGCTTTCTCCCACATGGTGCTGCCTGCTGTCTAGTTCTTCCCTCATTGCTTTCTCCAATGGCCTCTGCTCGAAGCACCGCTCCAGCCCCACCACCAGGGCCCTGCATTTGCACTGCTCAGCCAGCGTGAGGTTGAGGAGGACCTGCAGGTCGTCCCCCTCCAGCGCCAGGAGGAGGTGCACCGCCATCTCTGTAAGGCTCCACCCGTTGTGCCATGCGGTAAGTTTGGCATGTACCAGGTAAGGCTCCAGGCGGCTGGCATCTGGGGAGCTTCAGGGCAGGCTTTGCGGTGTGAATTATTGAGGCCCATTAGTCTTGCTCCAGCGGCACTGCTGGTGCCTGCCTTATTCCCTGTCCACCCATGGCTACAGTGTGGTGGTGAGGGCAATGAGGGAGTTTGGTGATGTACACCGCCGTGTCCCCCAGCTTGGGGGTCCTGGGTACACTCGTCCCATCAGGGATCCCTGGGAAGGCACGATGCTTGGTTCCCGGTTCCTCCCTCTGGGTCAGGATCCCGACCTAGGGATGCAGGAGAGGCATACTATTCAGTCCCTCACTTATTCCCTGGTTCTTAAAGCTCTCCATCCAATGTCATTGCTCTTCAATCTTGCCATTAATTTCTTATCCCACTCTGATACATTTGGTCCATGGATCACAGGCGAGAACAGCTCGTTTATCTCAAATATCAGTTTTTATTGTGACAAGCACAAGAGCAGACCGGGCCCTGTAACCCATGGAGAGAAGCCCCTCAGTCACACACAGACAGGGAATGTGATTTTACCACACACTGGTCACAGTGAATTCACAAACGAATAACTGTATAGCCCAAGCTAAAATGTAACCATAAATGAACTTGAACATCCCACCGTTATCCCACAAAAGCATATATATACTTCTTCCTGTAATTCAGTTTTATTATTAAGTTTTGCATTGCACTGCTGCCACATAACAACAAATTTCACAACATATGGCAGTGAGATTAAACCTGCTTCTGATCCTGAGGATTTTTTTTCTGTCCTGAGAGAACCGTAGAGGTCTCTCTCAGCACCACCAATGAGCAGCACTCCCTCAGAATGACTCTCCGCTGGGGCTGCAGATTGCACTCAGGCAGGAACAGCTCATTAAGGATGAGGCTCTGCAGAAATTAAAAAGATATTTATGCAAGCCTAGCTCTGTGTAATGTATTTCATCACCAACAAATGTGCAAATGGGAGTAGTGGGAGGCTGAAAGCAAGCTTCCATTTCACAAAACTAGCAACAGAAAGGCACGGACCCAGCCAGTAACATCGGCATCTGGAACGTGCACTCGATGGGTGGATTAACAGCAGTAAGCAATATTCATCTCATTCTCTTGGCAAGGTAACAGCTGAAGACTATTTTACACACATAGCTTTAATGCCTTCTTAAACCAGAACTCATATTAGTCACTGCAGGCAGGCATTCCACATACAGCTCAGTCTGTTTAACACCATTCAACATCAAATTACTCAACCTTTTACAGTGCTGCCCACTACCAACGAACATTGTATTTTTTATTAGGGGGAAAGAAAGAAGAAAGACTTGGATAATGTTTTCTGCATGTGGGACTTTACAGTCTCTCTTTAAAGTTAGTATTTTTACAGATTGGGGTTGGTGGAGTTCGGAGTTCAATTCCCGTGAGAAAATGTGTTCATTCTTCCTGTGAGCACGTGGGTTTCCTTCACGCACTGTGCTTTCCTCCCCAGTCCAAAGACAGACCACTTCTGTAGGTTAATCAGCCATTGAAAATTGTCCTGTGATTAGGCTAGTGTTGAATCGGAGGGCTGCTGACTGGCACAGTGCAGTGGGCAGGAAGCACCTGTTCTGTGCTGTTATCACTGAATAAAAATATCAACAAATCTGCCCAAACACTTAACAAAAGAAGAATGTTTGGACACTGCAGGTAGAGTGGTCAGTCAGGAATTAAATGAAATAAAAATTCTCCATCCCCTCTGTGGAATTAGAGGCTTCTGCCTGATGTGGGAAAGCCACTTTGGGCCTTTGTTGTTCTCAGGATTCACTGTGAAGTAGGTCACAGGTGCGTCTCAGATTCGTTCTATCTATTTTAATGAACGAAAACTAAATGTTTAGAACAAGTCTGCGGCTGAATGCCTGACCAGTAATGGCTTCTGCAATATATCTGTAAGAACGTGAAAATCACATGTAAAAATGAGATTTCAGCAAGAATCAAGTGAAAACAGAAAATTCTAGAAACAGTCAGTAGTGCAAATCAGTTAGAATTTGTGGAAAGAGAAACAGATTTAATATTTCAGATCAAGAATACTTTGTCAGAGATCTGAAATGGCCTTTGACAAAAAATTTTGATTTTCTTTTCTTCCAACCCTCTGACTGTTTACAGTTATTCTCTGTTTTTATTCTCATTTTTAAAGACAAGGTTTAAAAGGTGATCTTTATTTGCCATGATTTAAAAGATTAACTTTATGTCATATGTACGTACAGTAAAATGTGCTATTTGAGTTAACAGACACAGTCCGAGGACGTGCTGCAGGCTGCCAGCAAGTGTTACATTGATGCCTGTGCTAACGTAATATATCCACACGGTACTAACGCTAACTGAACAGTGTTGGAATGTGTGAACAGATCAGAGCGTCGATAGGAAACACACACAATTACAGTAAGGATATACAGACTCACTGCAGACAGCAGAGGGAATTGAATCCCCGTTACTGGCATGGAAGAGCATTACACTGGGTCAAAGTTCAAAGTAAATTTATTATCGAATACATATGTGTCATCGGATACAGCCCAGAGATTCATTTTCCTGTGGGCATACTCAATAAATCCAATAACAATAATAGGATCAGTGAAAGACCACACCAATAGGGTGTACCATCAGTGTGTAGACACTAGACACTAGAATACTACAGCACAGTACAGGCCCTTCGACCTTCAATGTTGTGCCGACCCACATATTCCTAAGAAAATTTACTCAACCAACACTACCCCGTAACCCTCTATTTTTCTTTCATCCATTCAAGATTCAAGATTTAAAGATTCAAAAAACTTTATTTTCATTCTAACCATACATCAGCTCTGCAGGGCAGAATGAGACAGCGTTCCTCAGGGGCAGTGCAATCATAACATAACAAACGCAACACTAAATAATAAACATAACAATAAATAGTAAAACACAACAGCCACATGTCAGTTAAATCAGTTATAAGTGTCCAGTGCAAGATAAAAGTGTCCAAAGCAGAGTCAGGTGGAGCAGCTATTTAGCAGTCTGACTGCCTGTGGGAGGAAGCTGTTTAGTAGCCTTGTGGTTTTAGTTTTGATGCTCCTGTAACGTTTGCCTGATGGCAGAAGAACAAACAGTTCATGGAGAGGGTGTGAGGGGTCTTTGATGATGTACTGTGTCTTCTGGAGGCATCGACTCTGAAAGAGGTCTTGGACAGAAGGTAGGGGGACCCCAATAACCCCAATAACCCAATATCCACATGCCTGTCCAAGAGACTCTTAAATACCTCTAATGTTTTAGCCTCCACCACCATCCCTGGCAAGTCATTCCAGGCTCCCACAACCCTCTGTGTAAAAAACTTACCCATGATCGTAAGTTCTTAGTTGGTGCAACTGTAACGAAACCCAATTTCCCTCGGGATCAATAAAGTATGACTATGACTATGACAATGTCTCCCCTAAACTTCCCTCCCTTAACTTTGTACATATGCCCTCTGGTGTTTGCTATTCATGCCCTGGGAAACAGGTACTGGCTATCCACCCTATCTATGCCTCTCATAATCTTGTAGACCTCTATCAAATCCCCTCTCATCCTTCTACGCTCCAAAGAGAAAAGTCCCAGCTCTGCTAACCTTGCCTCGTAAGACTTGTTTTCCAATCCAGGCAACATCCTGGTAAATCTCCTCTGCACCCTCTCCATAGCTTCCACACCCTTCCTATAATGAGGTGACCAGAAAAGAACACAATACTCTAAGTGTGGTCTCACCAGAGATTTGTAGAGTTGCAATATGACCTCTCTACTCTTGAACTCAATCCCCTTATTAATAGAAATATAGAAACATAGAATAGTACAGCACAGTACAGGCCCTTCGGCCCACAATGTTGTGCCAACCCTCAAACCCTGCCTCCCATATAAGCCCCCACCTTAGATTCCTCCATATACCTGTCTAGTAGTCTCTTAAACTTCACTAGTGTATCTGCCTCCACCACTGACTCAGGCAGTGCATTCCACGCATCAACCGCTCTCTGAGTAAAAAACCTTCCTCTACTATCCCCCTTGAACTTCCCTCCCCTTACCTTAAAGCCATGCCCTCTTGTATTGAGCAGTGGTGCCCTGGGGAAGAGGCGCTGGCTATCCACTCTATCTATTCCTCTTATTAATGAAGCCTAACATCCCATAAGCCCTCTTAACTATCCTATCAACCTGTGCAGTGACCTTGAGGGATGTATGGATTTGAACCCCAAGGTCCCTCTGTTCATCCACACTCTTAAGTAACTGACCATTAACCCTGTACTCAGCCTTCTGATTTGTCCTTCCAAAATGCATCACCTCACACTTATCTGGATTGAGCTCCATCTGCCACTTTTCTGCCCAACTCTGCATCCTGTCTATATCCTCTTGTAACCTTCAACAACCTACAGCTCCATCCACAACTCCTCCAGTATTCATGTCATCCGCAAACTTACTCACCCACCTCTTCATCCAGGTCATTTATAAAAATCACAAAGAGCAGGGGTCCCAGAACAGATCCTTGCAGCACTCCACTAGTCACTGACCTCCAAGCAGAATACTTTCCTTCCACTACTACCCTCTGCTTTCTTCCTGTAAGCCAATTTTTTATCCAAACAGCCAAGGTTCCACTGATCCCAAGCCTTATGACAATAAAAGACAATAAACTGGGCAAATGAAAAAATAAATAAATAATAATAATAACAATAATGAATGAATGATTTAATTAATAAGAATAAATATCCAGAACATGAAATATAGAGTCCTTGAAAGTGACTCCATAGGTTTTGGAAACAGTTCAGTGATGGGGTGAGTGAAGTTAAATGGAGTTAACTCCTCTGGTTCAAGAATCTGATGGTTGAGGGCTGATAACTGTTTCAGAACCTGCTGGTGTGAGTCCTGAGACTTCTGTACCTTCTCTATAAAGGCAACAGTGAGAAGAGAGCATGTCCTGAGTGGGGGGTCCCTGATGATGGATGTTGCTTTCCTGAAAAAAGGCTTCGGGTAGATGTGTTCAGTCATGGGCAGTGTTTTATCCATGATGGACTGGGCCGCATCCACTACTTTTTGTAGGATTTTCCATCCAAGGGCAAGTTTGTAACCCAACGTCCCCATCGTGAGTGGTGAAAATGGGTAAGGCCAACCGAGAGGGCTCTGGTGAAGCTGTATAGACCAAATCCCTGTACAGTGGGTACAATGGATTACAGAAACATTGATGAACTCCAACCATACCATTGACTTAGGACAACGGTGATGGGAAATCATCAATGACCTATGTTCCACTGGGAGATTAGGCCCAAGTAAGCACTTATGTGCTGGACCCAAGACAGGTCCTCAGAAATAATAGCACCGAGGAATTTAAAATTACTGACCCTGTCCACCTCTGATCCCCCCAATGCGGACTGGCTCATGGACCTCCGGTTTCCTCCTCCTGAAGTCAATAATCAGCTCCTTGGACAGTGACTTTGAGTAAGAGGTGGTCGTTTTTGGCAGGACTGTGTAAATGTAAAAAGATCTTGATGTGATTTTCTGAATGACCATACTAAAAATTGGGATCTCTTGCCCTCTACTGGATAAATCTGAACAGCACGTAGAGTTTTTAAGTTAACACAAATCAGGATCATCTAATCATTTCAAAATCATTTGTTACTTACCATAATTACCATTTAAACAGTGAGCATTTCTTTGAGACATGGACAAAAGATTGATATATAAAGAGATTAAAATGAGGCTCACCAAAAGAGTGATTTACAATACCACCCTCTGTTACAATTATGCATATTAAAAGATTTAAAGTGAGATTATTTTTAAATTTATTGGCTAACTTTTTTGGAAAGCCATTTACTGACAATATTGTACAATTTCTTGCTAGTGGCAAGTTATTTGTGCTTCCTGCTGAACTGTGATGTAAATTGGGCCATTTGATAGGGGCACATCCAGGGTACCCTTCTGCATACTCCCTGCTTCCTCAACACTACCTGCCCCCCTACCTACAGTATCTTCGTAAAGTCAGCAAACTTGGCCACAAAGCCATCAATCCTGTCGTCCAAATCATCAACATGTAATGTAAAAAGAAGCGGTCCCAACACCGACCACTGCGGAACACTACTAGTCACCCACAACCAGCCAGAAGAGGGCACCTTTATTCACATTTTTTGCCTCCTGCCAATCAGCCAATCTTCTATGCATGCTAGTACCTTTCCTGTAATACCATGGGCTCTTACCTTGTTAAGCAGCCTCGTGTGTGGTATGCAGTACTGTCCGAGAGACCGAGACACTAAGCTAAGGCAGCTACTACAATTAACTTAGTCATCGGGCAGATTATGCTGTCATATAAAAGTACAGCACAGAAACAGGCCCTTCAGATCACCTAGACAATGCTGAAACCATTTAAGCTGCTTACTCCCACCCAATGACCTGCACCAGGACCATAGTCCTCCATATCCCTACCATCCATGTACTCATCCCAACCTTCCTTAAGCATTGAAATTGAGCTCACAGGCACCACTTGCACTGGCAGCTCATTCCACACTCTCACCACCCTCTGAGAGAAGAAGTTCCCCCTCATGCTCCCCTTAAACATTTCAGCTTTTACCCTTAACCCATGATCTTTGGTTGTAGTCCCAACCAAACACAGTGGAAAAAGCCTACTTGCATTTATCCTATCTATACCCCTCGTAATTTTCTATCAAATCTTCTCTCAATCTTCGACATTTTGGGAATAAACTCCTAACCTATTCAATCTTCCCTTAAACTCAGTCCTCCAAACCTGGCAACGTCCTTGTAAATTTTTTCTGTACTCTTTCAACCTTATTTACATCTTTCCTGTAGGTAGGTGATATCAATAAGTTATAGTCAGCAAACATGAGCAACACACAGACATAGGACAAAGTGTGTATATCATGTCAGGAGACCCCACGGGGTGGGAGTCAAACTCAAGCTAGAAGTGTTAGAAGTGGGGCAGATGCTTGCAGAGGTAACAGGGATTGAAGTAAAGGCATAGCAGAAAGAGGATGAGCAGGTAGATCACAGAAGAACAGGAGACCAGAGAAACTGGAAGTGTAGAGAAAGTGTATCAAAGTATTCAAAGTACATTTTTGATCAAAGTATGTATGCCATGTACAACCCTGAGGTTCGTCTTCCCACGGACAGTCACAAAACAAAGAAGAATCGTGGAACCCATTCAATGAAAAAGCATCAACCTGCACCCCCCCACCCCATGCCCTCTACGTGCAAAAAAAAACAAAGTGCGCAAACAGCAACAAAAAAAAGAGTGAAAAAACAGAACATAAAACACAAAATCGAAAGGTTTATTTCAGTTCAGCACAGTGTTCCCTATCTGCAGGGCACCCCGACTCCAAGTCGCCCAAAAATAGCAACAAAAAGGGAGAGTCCAGAAACACTAGAAACACTTCATATGTGAATTAGAGTCCACTACACAAACCGTGTCGATTAAAGCTACATTAGTGGACTATGAAGGGCTACTGTAACCAGGATAAAACTTCGAGGGACCAAGCCAGACAGCAGAAACTTATAATAAACACGACAAAGTCTGCAGGTGCTGGGAATCCAGAGCAACTCACACAAACTGCTGGAGGTGCTCAGCACGCCAGGCAGCATCTATGGAAAATAACAAGCAGGCGACGGTTCGGGCCAAGACCCTTCTTCAGGACAGGAAAGGAAGAGAGAAGATGCCAGAATAGGGAGGGGAAAGAGAACAGCAAGTTATTGCTGACTGGACTGACCCAGAGGGAAAACAGATAGTCCTGCCACAGCCGGCTAACCAAGTCATGGTGAGGGAGCTGCCTGGAAAGGCAGGGTTCACTGCCAAGTGGATAGGACCAGAGGTGGGACTGCTGACAAATGACATCTCTGCCTGTGGGTAGGGCATGTAATGCAGCCAGTGAAAACACTGGACCCAGGTCGATCGGTATGCCTCACCTTAATCCTGTAAGATGGTGGAGTGCTCAGACACAGCGGCCTCTACAGGGCCAGCCAAAGTTGTTATTGTCTTTTTTAAACGTTTTTTATGATTACAAGGCAGTGTTGGACATTAAGAACTTCGAGTACTCCAGGTCTACCCCTTCAGTGAGTTACTCGATAGTGGAAAGCTGGAGAAGTTGCCTTGGTGCAGACCCTGTTGCTGCCTGTTACAGAGAGGCATTGGAGTCGGTGAGCGAACGTGGTGTGCAGTCTAACAGCCAGTGTCTTAGAAAGGCAGTGTCCATTATTAAAGACCTCCAGCACCCAGGGTATGCCCTTTTCTCACTGTTACCATCAGGTAGGAGGTACAGAAGCCTGAAGGCACACACTCAGTGATTCAGGACCAGCTTCTTCCCCTCTGTCATCCGATTCCTAAATGGACGTTGAACCCTTAGACACTACCTCACTTTTGTTAATATATAGTATTTCTGTTTTTGCACGTTTTTAAAAATCTATTCAATATATGTATACTGTAATTTATGTATTTATTTATTTATTTGTTATTATTTTTGTTTTATTTATTATTATGTTTTTCTCTCTCTGCTAGATTATAGAAACATAGAAACATAGAAAATAGGTGCAGGAGAAGGCCATTCGGCCTTTCGAGCCTGCACCACCATTCAGTATGATCATGGCTGATCATCCAACTCAGAGCCCTGTACCAGCCTTCCCTCCATACCCCCTGATCCCGTTAGCCATAAGGGCCATATCTAACTCCCTCTTAAGTATAGCCAATGAACTAGCCTCAACTGTTTCCTGTGGCAGAGAATTCCACAGATTCACCACTCTCTGTGTGAAGAAGTTTTTCCTCGTCTCGGTCCTAAAAGTCTTCCCCTTTATCCTCAAACTGTGACCCTTCGTTCTGAACAATCTTCTTACATCTAGTCTGTCCAATCCCTTTAGAATTTTATACGTTTCAGTCAGATCCCCCCTTAATCCTCTAAATTCCAGAGAGTATAAGCTTAGTCGATCTAGTCTTTCATCATATGAAAGTCTTGCCATCCCAGGAATCAATCTGGTAAACCTTCTTTGTACTCTCTCTATGGCAAGAATGTCCTTCCTCAGATTAGGGGACCAAAACTGCACACAATATTCCAGGTGTGGTCTCACCAAGGCCTTGTACAACTGCAGTAGTACCTCCCTGCTCCTGTACTCGAATCCTCTTGCTATGAATGCCAGCATACCATTCGCCTTTTTCACCGCCTGCTGTACCTGCATGCCCACTTTCAATGACTGGTGTATAATGACACCCAAGTCTCGTTGCACCTCCCCTTTTCTTAATCGGCCACCATTCAGATAATAATTTGTTTTCCTGTTCTTGCCACCAAAGTGCATAACCTCACATTTATTCATATTAAATTGCATCTGCCATGAATTTGCCCACTCAAATAACCTATCCAAGTCACCCTGCATCCTCTTAGCATCCTCCTCACAGCTAACACTGCCACCCAGCTTCATGTCATCTGCGAACTTGGAGATGCTGCATTTAATTCCCTCGTCTAAGTCTTTGATATATATTGTAAACAACTGGGGTCCCAGCACGGAGCCTTGCGGTACCCCACTAGTCACTGCACTGAACTGCTGCTGCTAAATTAACAAATATCACATCACATGCCAGTGATAATAAACCTGATTCTGATTCAGTGATTGCCTTAGACATTTTTCTTGTGACCTTTAGGACCCTGTTGGACATTGGTAAAGTGCATGCTGCAAATCTGGTTCACTGGTTTGGAGGTGGAACCTACACGGAGGAGCTGTATGGTGTTAGTTGCAGGCCAGACTAGGCCTCATGCCATGGTGTCATCTGTCACAGCTGCCCAGGAGAGGTGACTTCAGAGGCAATGTGCTGCCCCTAGTGGTGTTCGACAAGCTGGATTGTGCTTATTTGCAGACTGCTGTGGGTTTGTTCTTGCCAACAACAGCTATGGACTTAGGGACGTACATATTATATATATTTTTTGTGTGACTGCATATTTACTACAATCATGTATGTGCTATATATGCCTTGTGCTGTGTATGACAACTTACAATGTCCAATTAACCTACTATCCCGTGGGAGGAAACCAGAGAACCCACAGAAAACTGAAGTGGTCAGGGGAAGAACGTACAAACTTCTTACAGAAGGCATCAGAATTGAATTCCAAACTCTGACGCCCTGGGATGGAATAGCTTTGCACTAACCATTACGTTTCTGTAGCATCGCAAAGAATATACATAAGAGATTGTGCCGGTGCTAGAAGTCCAGAGGAACACACACAAAGTGTTCGAGGAATTCTACAGGTCTGGAGGCATTCATGGAAATGAACAAATGATTGACATTTTGGGCTGAGACCCTTCATCAGGAGAATATCATTACCATTTGCCTGTCACCTGGAATACCCAGCTGCAGTGTGAGTTTGGGATACCCCAAGTGGGCTCTAGGGATATCTTCAGAAGGGAGTATCTCAAGAAGGCATTAAGGACCTTTGCCATCCAGGATATCCCCTCTTCTCATTATTACCATTCTAGAGGAGGTGGAAGTCCTGACGAAGGGTCTCGGCCCGAAACGTCAACTGTACCTTTTCCTAGCGATGCTGCCTGGCCTGCTGCGTTCACCAGCAACTTTGATATGGGTTTCTACAGTTATATTAATAGCAGAAGGATAGTGAGGAATAAAACTGGTCCCTTAGAGAATCAGAGTGGATGGCTATGTGCGGAGCCATATAAGATGGGGGAGATTTTGAACAATTTCTTTTCTTCGGTATTCACTAAGGAGAAGGATATTGAATTGTGTAAGGTAAGGGAAACAAGAAGGGGAGTTATGGAAAGTATAGTGATTAAAGAAGTGGAAGTACTGGTGCTTTTAAGGAATACAAAAGTGGAAAAGTCTTAAGATTCTTTTTACATTCTTTATCTTCCTTGAGCATCTCATATACTCCAAGCTGCCTATATTTATTGTAGATCTCTCTCTTTTTCCGAATCAAGTTTCCAATATCCCTTGAAAACCATGGCTCTCTCAAACTTTTAACCTTTCCTCTCAACCTAACAGGAACATAAAGATTCCGTACCCTCAAAATTTCACCTTTAAATGACCTCTATTTCTCTATTACATCCTTCCCATAAAACAAATTGTCCCAATCCATTCCTTCTAAATCCTTTCGCATCTCCTCAAAGTTAGCCTTTTTCCAATAAAAAATCTGAGCCCTGGGTCCAGTCCCATCCTTCTCCATAATTATATTGAAACTGTGCTCCCCAACACATACCTCCGTCACCTGACCTATCTCATTCTCTAACAGGAGATCCAACACTGCCCCTTCTCTAGTTGGTACCTCTGTGTATTGCAGCAAAAAACTATCTTGCACACATTTTACAAACTCCAAACCATCCAGCCCTTTTCCAGAATGGGCTTCCCAGTCTATGTGTGGAAAATTAAAATCTCCCACAATCACAACCTTGTGCTTACTACAAACATCTGCTACCTCCTTACAAATTTGCTCCTCCAATTCTCGCTCCCCTTTAGGTGGTCTATAATACACATCTATAAGCGTTACTACACCTTTCCCATTCCTCAATTCCACCCAAATAGCCTCCCTAGATGAGTCTTCTAATCTATCCTGCCAAAGCACCTCTTCTCATTGTTACCATCAGGGAGGAGGTAAAGGAGCCTGGAGACACACAGTCAATGATTCAGAATCAGCATCTTCGCCTCTGCCATCTGATTTCTGAATGGATTTCAATAGACAATAGACAATAGGTGCAGGAGTAGGCCTTTCGGCCCTTTGAGCCAGCACCGCCATTCACTGTGATCATGGCTGATCATCCACAATCAGTATCCAGTTCCTGCCTTATCCCCATAACCTTTGATTCTGCTATCTTTAAGAGCTTTATCCATCTCTTTCTTGAAAGCATCCGAAGACTTGGCCTCCACAGCCTTCTGGGGCAGAGCATTCCGTATATCCACCACTCTCTGGGTGAAAAAGTTTTTCCTCAACTCCGTTCTAAATGGCCTACCCCTTATTCTTAAACTGTGGCCTCTGGTTCTGGACTCACCCATCAGCAAGAACATGCTTCCTGCCTCCAGTGTGTCCAATCCCTTAATAATCTTATGTGTTTCAATAAGATCCCCTCTTAGCCTTCTAAATTCCAGAGTATACAAGCCCAGTCGCTCCAATCTTTCAACATATGACAGTCCCACCATCCTGGGAATTAACCTTGTGAACCTACGCTGTACTCCCTCAATAGCAAGAATGTCCTTCCTCAAATTTGGAGACCAAAACTGCACACAGTACTCCAGGTGTGGTCTCACCAGGGCCCTGTACAGCTGCAGAAGGACCTCTTTGCTCTTATACTCAATTCCCCTTGTTATGAAGGCCAGCATGCCATTAGCTTTCCCCCTCCAGCACCAGATTTCTGAATGGACGATGAACTCACGTGCACCTCCTTAGTATTTTTCCCTCTTTTTGCCTTACTCATTTAATTTGACTTATGTCAGTGATATTAAAACTGGTTCTGATTCTGATCATTTCTTCCACTCCACCATCAGATTTCTGAATGGTTCATGACCTCATGAACACTTCCTCAGTAGTTTGCTTTCTTTTAGTGCTATTTTAATGAATTCCGTGTTGTCACTTATGATAATATTTCTCTGTACTACTTCAGCAAAACAATAGGTTTTACAACGTACTGTGTGTCAGTGACTCTGATTCCCTGTGCAGTCAGCAGGCAAGGTCACAAACGTACAATCTGGAGCAGAAAGAACCAGTTCTGCTCCTTGAGCCGGAAGTATTGCAGATAGAATTGAAAATACTGCGGCCCACCGCCAACAGCCCCACATCTGATCTTTTGCTGGGAGGTACTTTATCGATGATCATTCTTTCAATGCAAGGTCAGAAGTGGGATGGTCACTCGTAATTGTAATGTGCTCAGTTTCAATCACAGCTGTTCTGACTCAAAGGACAAAGTCACCTACTTCCTGCGCCCAATCTGTTTGCTGTTTGTTGATTGCACAAATGTCTGATTGCAGTCGCAGCTCCTCAGCAAATGAAGCACCCTGTGCTTGCAAGCAGTGAGACCTTGAGTTTGTTTTCCCCATCATTGGGGAATCAAAACGAGCAGGATTGGTTTAAGGGAAGAGTGGAGAGATTTACAGATAGTCATGCACTTTGGTAGAAGAAATAAAAGCGTAGACTATTTTCTAAATGGAGAGAAAATACAAAAATTGTCAAGTGCAAAGAGAGTCTTAGTGCAGGATTTTCTGAAGGTTAACTTGCAGGTTGAGTCTGTGTTGGGGAAGTCAATTGCAATCATTTCAAGAGGACTAAAATATAAAAGCCAGGATAGAATATTGAGGCTTTATAAAGCATTAGAGAGGCCTCACTTGAAGTATTGTGAGCAGTTTTAGGACCCTGATCTAAGAAAGAATGTGTTGACATTGGAGGGGGTTCAAAGGAGGTTCACAAATATGGTTATGAAGATACACAGTCCTCTTTTATTGTCATTTAGTAATGCATGCATTAAGAAATGATACATTATTTCCTCCGGCGTAATATCACAAAACACAGGACAAACCAAGACTGAAAGAACTAATAAAACCACATAATTATAACATATAGTTACAAGCAGTGTAACAATACCATAACTTGATGAAGAAGTCCATGAGCACAGTAAAGTTTGAAGTTTCTCAAATGTCCCACATCTCATGCAGATGGGAGAAGGAAGAAAAACTCTCCCTGCCATGCCGACCACAATCCCACTCTGAGTCATCCGAAAACTTCGAGCTCTGATCAGCTCTCTGACACCGAGTACTGAGCACCATCTCTGTCCGAATGATTCGACCTCCTTCTCGGTTGCCAAAAGCAGGCAAGGCCGGGGATTTTGAGGCCTACTCTCCGAAAGATTCCCGACCACACAGTAACGACAGCCGCGAACGGGCGTTTCAGAAATTTCTCCAGATGTTCCTCTGTGCTTTCATGTCCATTCTCCATCAAATCAGAATTGTCCACGACCTCTATTTAACAGATACAATATCATTTTTCACCGGAGAGCTACGTATGCGCGGCGTGCCGCCATCTTCTCCTCCTGCCAATTACATATGATTCCAGATTGAAAGGTTTATTATATAAGAAATGTTTGATGGTCTGGGCCTCTACTCACTGGAAGTTAAAAGAATGAGGAGGTGACCTCATTGAAACCTATCAAATGTTGAAAGGCCTCAAAGCAAAGGTTGATAGGTTCTTCATTAGTCATCAAAGGTTATGGGGTAAAAGCAGAAGAATAGAAAGATGTAAATAACATCCAAAGAGTACAGAGAAAATTTACAAGGATGTTGCCAGGTCTGGAGGACCTGAGTTATAAGGAGAGATTGAATAAGTTAAGACTTTGTTCCTTAGAACATAGAAAATTAAAAGGTGATTTGATATAGGTATACAAAATTCCAATTTGAATAGGTACACGGATGATAGGGGTATGGAGAGCTTTGGTCCTGGCACAGATCAACTGGGGTAGGCAGTTTTAATGGTTTGGCATGGACTAGATGGGCCAAAGGGTCTGATTCATTTTATGTGCCTAAGACTTTTGCATAGTATTGTATGTGAATGGAGTTGCTTTAAATGCAAGACCTTAAGCATCTAATGTTGCACTCAAGGTAACTCAGTTAGCTGTCCACCATTGGATAAATGCAGTTGAATGACATCATGGCGCCATGCCTGACAATGTCCATTCAAAAAGGAAAATGTTGGGCTTCATTCTTGCTTGAAGTTCTGAGTTCAAAATTGGGAAGCCTGAAAAGAAGCCAAAGAAACACACACAAAATGAAGGAGGAATTCTGTAGGTCAGGCAGCTTCTAAGGAAAGGAATAAACAGTCAACTCTTGAGTCCTGATTAAGGGTCTTGACCTGAAACGTTGACTGTTTATTCATTTCTATAGATGTTGCCTGACTCACTGAATTCCTCCAGCATCTTGTGTGTGGATTTCCAGCATCTGCAGAATCTCCTGTGTTTCTGAAAAGAAGCCAGACCGGGGTGGCTGCTTTAATTTTGGAATATACAGTTTCACATAAAAATATTCTAAAATATTTGTTGGAGACTAACAAATGTATAAGGCAAAACGTTATTGCCTTCTGTGGGTTCCCTTCTTCTCTTACAGCTGCTTAACTCCTCATTCCTTGCCATTCCACTCCTTTCAGAAATTTCCTTCTCAATCACTTGAAGATGTGCTTTGATCAGTTGCCTTCTTCTCTAGTTACATCCCATGCTTCCAATCACATTCCCTATTCAAGGAACTTTGCTGAGGACTATTGTCCCCAAAGCAGTTGGGTGAAATAAACATTCTCTTTGTTAGTAAACTACCTTGGAGTTCTCACAGTAGTTTAAAGCTCATTGGTCCCATGGCATTCTCCAGGCCAAATTAAATCAGTTCCTAGATGTTTATCCAATAAAAAATTAATGCAGCTGGTACTGGAAAACTGAAGCCAACGCGGAAAATACTGGATATACAAAGTGGGTCAGCCAGCGTTCATGCACAGAAAATCGGTCATAAGCTTTTAGCTTGTGAACTTTTCCTAGAACGCTAAGAAAAGACAAGTAGTGCATTCGTCTGCAGTTGCACTGGTGTGAGATCACACTGCAGCTTCCTTGTTATTGATTTATTGGGATACAGCATGGAACAGGCATGCTGGGCCAAAAATAAAGCCTTCACCTGTATTCTAGGAATATAAAAACAATATATGTTTAAATTTTTATTGAAATACAGCACGGAATAGGCTCTTCTGGTCCTTCAAGCCACGCCCCCCTGTAATCCCCTGATTTAATCTGAGCCTCATCACGGAACAGTATCCAATGACTAATTAACCGACCGTCTGGTACGTCTTTGGACTGTGGGAAGAAAGCAGAGCACCCGGAGGAAACCCACGCGGACACGAGGAGAAGATACAAACTCTTCATAGGCAGTGGCGGGAATTGAACCTGGGCCGCCGGTACCGTAACGCGTGCCTCCCAAACGCACAGAAACTTGGATCCAGGCCAACATCAATTTACGGGCCATGATACTCAGGGAGTTGGACTACATACTTGTTCCAACTGTATGACTTTCTGCTATCATGATTAAAGTTGCTGTATGTGCAGTGTGCTGTTGGTACTGGGCTTTGCACCTTTGCCCTGGAGTAACTCTGTTTCATTTGACTGGTTGAATGACAACTAAACTTGAACTTAAACATGATAAACTAGTTCCTCCAGCATTTAGAAACATAGAAACATAGAAAACCTGCAGCACAATACAGGCCCTTCAGCCCACAATGCTGTGCCAAACATGTACTTACTTTAGAAATTACCTAGGGTTACACATAGCTCTCTATTTTTCTAAGATCTCTGTACCTATTAAAGAGACTCTTAAAAGACCCTATTGTATCCTCCACCACCGTCGCTGGCAGCCCATTCCATGCATTCACCATTCTCTGCATAAAAATCTTACCCCTGACATCTCCTCTGACCCTACTTCCAAACACCTTAAAACTGTGCCCTCTCGTGTTAGCCATTTCAGACCTGGGAAAAAGCCTCTGACTATCCACATGATAAATGCCTCTCATCATCTTATATACCTCAATTAGGTCACCTCTCATCCTCCGTTGCTCCAAGGAGAAAAGGCCAAGTTCACGCAAACTGTTTTTATAAGGTATGCTCCCCAATCCAGGCAACGTCCTTGTAAATCTCCTCTGCACCTTTTCTATTGTTTCCACATCCTTCCTTTAGTGAGGTGACCAGAACTGATCACAGTACTCCAAGTGGGGTCTGACCAGGGTCCTATATAGCTGTAACATTACCTCTCAGCTTTTGAACTCAGTCCCATGGTTGATGAAGACACCATATGCCTTCTTAACCACAGAGTCAAACTGTGCAGCAGCTTTGAGTGTCCTATAGACTCAGACCCCAAGATCCCTCTGATCCTCCACACTGTCAAGAGTCTTGCCATTTACACTAAATTCTGCTATCATGTTTGACCTACCAAAATAAACCACCTCACACTTATCTGGGTTGAACTCCATGAGCCACCTCTCAGCCCAGTTTTGCATTCTATCGATGTCCCACTGTAACCTCTGACAGCCCTCCACACTATCCATGACACCTCCAACCTTTGTGTCATTAGCAAACTTACTCACCCATCCCTCCACTTCCTCATCCAAGTCATTTACTAAAATCATGAAGAGTAGAGGTCCCAGAACAGATCCCTGAGGCACACCACTGGTCACCAACCTCCATGCAGAATAGGGCCCATCTAAACCACTCTTTGCCTTCTGTGAGCAAGCCAGTTTTGGATCCACATAACAAGTTTCCCTTGGATCCCACACCTCCTTACTTTCTCAATAAGCCTTGCATGGGGTACCTTATCAAATGCCTTGCTGAAATCCATATACACTACATCTACTGGTGTACTTTCATCAATGATTTAGTCACATCCTCAAAAAATTCAATCAGGCTTGTAAGGCTCAACCTGCCTTTGACAAAGCCATGCTGACTATTCCTAATCATATTATGCCTCTCTAAATGTTTATAAATCTTGCCTCTCAAGATCTTCTCCATCAAATTACAAACCACTGAATTAAAATACATTGGTCTATAATTTCCAGGGCTATCTCTACTCCCTTTCTGGAAGAAGGGAACAACATTTGCAACCCTCCAATCCTCCGGAACCTCTCCTGTCTCCATTGATGATGCAAAGATCATTGCCAGAGACTCAGCAATCTCCTCCCTCGCCTCCCACAGTAGCCTAGGGTCTATCTTGCCCAGTCCCAGTGACTTATCCAACTTGATACTTTCTAAAAGCTCCAGCACTTCCTCTTTCATAATGTTTATATGCTCAAGCTTTTCAGTCCACTGAAAGTCATCTCCACAATAGTCAAAGTCCTTTTCTGTAGTGAATACGGAAGCAAATCATTCACTAGGTACCCCTGCTAGCTCTTCCGGTTCCATACACACTTTTCCACTGTCACACTTGATGGTTCTATTCTCTCACATCTTATCCTCTTTCTCTTCACATACTTGTAGAATGCCTTGGGGTTTTCCTTAATACAGCTCACCACGACCTTCCCATGGCCCTTTCTGGCCCTCCTAATTTCATTCTTAAGCTCCCTTCTGCTAGACTTATAATCCTCTAGATCTCTGTCATTACCTAGTTTTTTTAACCTTTCCTAAGCTTTTCCTTTCTTCTTGACTAGATTTTCAACAGCCTTTTACACCATGGTTCCTGTACCCTAGCATCCTTTCCCTGTCTCATTGGAATGTACCCATGCAGAACGCCATGCAAATATCCCCTGAACATCTGCCATATTTCTGCCATACATTTCCCTGAGAACATCTGCTCCCAATTTATACTTCCAAGGTCCTGCCTGATAGCTTCATATTTCCCCCTACTCCAACTAAACGTTTTCCTAACTGGTCCGCTCCTATCCCTCTCCAATGCTCTGGTAAAGGAGATTGAACTTGACGTGTGTTACTTGGATTTCCAGCATCTGCAGATTTTCTCTTGTTTATTCTTGATATATTAAGTTTTTTTTTCCATTTTGTTAGTTTCAATGTTCAAACAAATTAACAGGTTAAGTTTTCAGATCAATGTCAAGCGAATTTCCCCAAAGCAGTTTCTGAAATAATGCCTTAGTGACCTTCATTAGCAAAGTCCAGCACAAAGGCAACATCTTCCATAATAAGGAAGAGGCGGACTGAGTGATGATAGCACTGACCAGCGACTCTTTTCCTTGCATCTTCAGAAACAGCTTTATTTCTATCTTTGATATGTCTTTTTCCCCCTTTCAGAGTTCTTTTGAAGACCCTGACCTGGAGTTACACTCTGACTTCGGTTCTTTGTGGGAATGGGACCCGCTCTCAGGGCTTCACGACTGGCCCTTTTCGATATGTCAATGATGTGGCCGAGAGGCCTAGCGCACCTCCGGGGTGCCGGATCTTTGTGGCTCTGGAGACGGGCTGATTCAAGGCCGGTGCCACCACCGATGACGACTGATGTGTCACAGGAGAATGAGGAAGATCGGAAGCAGCAGGCTGGCTGCTGGCTGTGTGCCCAGAGGCACAGAGCTCGGAAAAAGCGATGCAACAGACTTTTAACACCAGAAATCAATGAATTGTTCTGTTACGTCTCCCCTCCTGCTGTGAAACAGGGACACCTCTTTTCCCCTTATTAGGGAGAGAGAGAGCCTGTGGTATGTGGAGTTATAGGGTGAACGAGTAGTCATTGGAGTACTGCAAGTCGGTGTCCTTATTGATGCTTTGCTGCACGCTTGAGTGCTTGGTGGGGGTGCTAATGCTTTTTTGCTGGTGGGGGAGTGGGGGATTGTTGCCTTGCTGCTGCTTATGCATAGGAAGGGGGCTGCGGGGAGCTTTGGGATTCTAACATTTAACTGTCATACATTCTTTGGGGCACTCCTCTGTTTTCGTAGCTGTTTGCAAACAAAAAGAATTTCAGGATGTATATTGTATACATTTCTCTGACATTAAATGTATCTTTGAAACCTATTGAAGCAGTAAGTAGTTGTGGTTGTCCATTGTACCCAACAATGACTGGAGAGCTGTGCAGGACAGTTTTTAGAGTGGAAAAGTCATTGTGCTGGGGTAGTTCCACTCTCTTGACCTCAGAACTTCAGGTCCAGTGGTATGAGTAGTCCTCTTCGATTGGAGTGGATGTCCATGACATCTTCGCTGCCATGTCATGGCCTTTTCTCTCCACAGAGTGTTGCAGAACTGCCTTCCTGCCCGTTGGATCTCTCTGCAAATCTCATCCACCCAGTCCGCCAGAGTTGACTTCATGTGCTAGGACAGACGTGAACATACCTCACCGGGATACGAGACACTCAGCTACCCTCTCATGGCTTAGCCTGCCTATCGAAGCTGTGTACTGGGTATGGCCACAGTAGCATACAATTAGATAGTTGGAGCCTCAGGTGAGAGCTGAGTGTCTGGTGGGGCCCAAAGGTGAGTGAGCTGCCCAGGTTGGACACAAGCCACTTCACCAGAAGAGCTAGCCCTCCCTGGATACCCCATACAGTTACTCGATAGAGCCAGAACAAAAAACAGTCACAAAAATATCAAAGTACCAACATTTCTACATCAAGTCTGGGCCATAATTTCTGGTAAAACTTGAGCTGATACCTTCTGAGCAACATCATTTCCCCCAGTGACAATTATCTTTGTCTTGCTCTGGGGTTCTTTTTAATTATTTTAGTCAAATGACAAGTTCGATTATCATGGTTCAAAATTTTAATAAACCTGCTACTTCCAAATATGGTCCTTACTCTCTCTTGTACTGTTCTGAAACATAACAGCTTACCATTTCATTTTAAACATACAGTTAACAAATTACATTCATTACCCTGCCAGAATTGTTAAAGAGAGAGTCCTACTTCTCCTTTCCATTGCAGCTTCCTTGGGTTCTTGACTTCCTGCATGAATGATAACGCTAATGGTTGTTTAAGTAGCAGCTTCAGGCTCCTTTCCAATTTCTGACTGACCACCGTACCTGTAGAGTCCAAACAATCTGTTTTTATTCAGTATATAGGCAGATTTATTTTTATTTCATTTAAAGATACAGCACAGAATAGACCCTTCCAGCCCTACAAGCCACACTGCCTAGCAACCCATTGAATTGCATTGACTTTATTACTTATGTCCTTCATATATGTGAGGAGTAAAAATCTTTACGTTATGTCTCCACCTAAATGTGCAATGTGCAACTTATAGGAATTTATAATAAATAGTATGTACAACTGGACAGTCAATATAACATAGAAATACAGTTGTGTTAGTATGAATTAATCAATCTGATGGCCTGGTGGAAGAAGCTGTCCCGGAGTCTGTTGGTTCTGGAATTTATGCTGTGGTATCGTTTCCCAGATGGTAGCAGCTGGAACAGTTTGTGATTGGGGTGACTCAGGTCCCCAATGATCCTTTGGGCCCTTCTTATGCACTTGTCTTTGTAAACATCCTGAATAGTGGGAAGTTCACATCTACAGATGCGCTGGGTTGTCCGCACCACTCTCTGCAGAGTCCTGCGATTGAGGGAGGTACAGTTCCCATACCAAGAGTGATGCAGCCAGTCAGGATGCTCTCAATTGTGCCCCTGTAGAAAGTTCTTAGGATTTGGGGACTAATGCCAAACTTCTTCAACCGTCTGAGGTGAAAGAGGCGCTGTTGTGCCTTTTTCACCACACAGCCGGTACGTACAGGCCACGTGAGATCTTCGGTGATGTTTATGCTGAGGAACTTAAAGCTGTTCACCCTCACAACCCCAGATCCATTGATGTTCCCATTCGCCATGTAATCCACAACCAGCTCCTTTGTTTTTGCGACATTGAGGGAGAGGTTGTTTTCTTGACACCACTGTGTCAGGGTGATGTCTATTTCACACCAGTAATCATGGGACAATTTACAATGATCAATTAACCTACTAACTCACATGTCTTTGGACTGTGGGAGGAAACCAGAACACATGGAAGAAAGCCACAAACTCATGGGAAGAACATAAATAACCTGCTTACAGAGGATGCCAGAACTGAGCTGTGAATTCTGAAGACCCGAGCTACTGTGGTGCTCAATAGCAACTGCGGTTGAGATCCAAAAGCAAACTTAGATTTTTGTAAGCTTTACAATACATTGGACCATCGTAATTATTGTCTCTTATTTCTTATCCTGTGAGTAATTTTGTCTCACACTTATTATCTGGGTGAGGTAAGACTCACCAAGGTTCACAGTGCAGTGTAACCTTTAAAATAATTGCCACTAAAACACCACTAAAACTAAAAATACAACCACTGCAGCTAATATCACATAAGGTAATGCATGAAATTATTGAAGGCGTTAGATGAAATTATTACAATTTTACAAAATCACTTGAGCCCTAAGCCACTGGTAATAGCTGAGAGATTTAGATTTTACAAAAAGAACCAGTCAAAGCATTCCTGAATACATTGCAGAGCTGCGCAAACTTTCCCAGTTCTTGATTTTAGAGATGGACTTTCTGATGCATTAAGGTACAGGCTTATATGTGACGTACGTAGTCAAAGCCCTCAAAAGAGGCTGCTATCTGAATGAGAGCTTGCCTTGGAACTGCCATTGCCCATTGCAATATTGATAGCGACTGCAGCAAAGGATGAAGCAGTACTACAGAAAAGGTTAGAATGTGAAATGCACAAAATGTCCATGAATGGTGCAAAAAGCCAAAAATGTTATTGATGCGGCAGATCCTCTCATGATGCAAAATGACTGTTAGTTCAAAATAAAAATTACAGACAATGTCAGATGTACATTCACAAGGCAGGCAAAAAGCACAACCGAGTGAAAAGTTTCAAACACAAAACTAAGTAAATGCATAAAGTTACTGAATGTAAAACAGAATCAGACAACACAGAGTCTGACAAGGGTGAATTTTCATGCCTCAGACTGCATAGTATAACTGAAGCAGATCACAAAATCATCTGGATCACAATAGATTTGTCTGGTGTAAAGCTGAAAATGGCACGGTAAACAATGTCAGCTTTGTCCATAATTTCAGAGGCTGATTACAACAGATTGATTTCTAAGATACCAATAGAAAATACCTCAGTGATTCTAAAGACCTACACAGGTGAAAAAGTGCATCCCAAAAGCAAACTGAAAGTGAATGTGACGTTGGAGGCCAAACACAACAGTTAGAGCTTTATGCATTGAAAAGAGGAAGGCCAGCACTTTTTGGATGTGAATGGTTGAAAAAGATCCAACTGGACTGGCACTCAATAAAAACTCTCAGTGTGGCATCAACAGGCAACTGCAGCCCAAATGGTAGCACTAACCAGAGACTGGCACAGAAGGTGTTTGAAACGGAAATAGATAGACAGATGGAAGACGTGGAGAAAAGTTGTTTGGGCTGTCAAAAAAAATCAAATGTACCCTTATAGGCACTGTTACACCTGTAGCAGTGGCCATCTTCAACATGGCAAAGAGTATATATTGCCTTTGCTGGGCCATTCATGGACTCCATGTTCCTGATTGCTGTGGATGCTCATTCGAAGTGGCCAGAGTTTATACCAATGAAGTCAACCACATCAGCAAAGACTGTCTCCGTTCTGAGGATATCTTTGTCAGACACAGCTTACTTGAACAAGTTGTGAGTGATAACAGACCACAATACTCATCCGAAGAATTCCAACAGTTCATGAAGAAAAATGGCATCAGACATTACAAGTCAGCTTCTCACCACCCAGCAATAAATGGGTTAGCTGGAAGGTTTACCCGAATCTTCAAGAAGACCATTAAAATGATGGACAAGGAGGACATTTCTCTACAGGACAAGGTAGACAACTTAGTTTTTGTGTATCAGAACTCTGTGCATGCAATGACAAATCAAACACCTGCAATACTGTTTATGAGCAGGAATCTGAGATCTCGCATAGACCTCCTGAAACCAGATCTACAGAGGGAAGGGCAGAATGAAGAGTCCAGCCAGTTGCCAAGTGAAGCAGCAGGGACCTTCAAGATTGGACAGGAAGTTCCAGTTTATGATTACAAGGAAGACAAGTGGACACCCAGTAGGATAACTAGAAGAACTGGACCACTGACGTACACAGTGGACGTTAGAGATCAGATATGGAGACGTCATTTGGATGCTCAGCTGAAGAACACATCTGAGTCGACTTCATCCAAAAGACAGACGCATTACAATCTCCGGACTTACCTCTCAGTGATGATGTCACTGACAGCAACGTGACACCAGAAACTGTGACGTCAACAAGACACCGACCAAACTTAATGCCACTACACAGGTTCAGAGACACTATCCTGAAAGGAACGGAGCACCACCCAAAAGACTGAATCTTTAGAACTGTGAAGTTAGTTATTGACTGTTACTATGAAAGCGTGTTTACCTATGGGATTATGAAAGGGAAATTGAATGTTTTATACATGAACAGTTTATGCTGCATGGTTCCAAAGGGGGAGGACGTGTAATGTATGGTTTTAGAGCAATGACCCCTGCCCCACCTTAGCACTATGTATTGACCTGTTGTGTGCGCATGCACCGTGTTCTCTTGCTCTCTCTCTCTCTTATTGCAAGGTGAATACACCCATTAAAGCCATCTCCCACGTGTGTTTTTTTTTAATTGATATGTAGTTGTGCACAGACACAACAATCAGCATTCTGAAAAGTTGGTTAATAGGTTCTATTCTGATGTCTACTATTTTCAAAAGTCTATTCAGTACATCCTGGCATTATCATCAGTATTTATCATTTGACTTATCAATCTTTAGTGACAGCCTCATTGCAGGAGTTCCACAGAGAAAAGATTTTAGTTGTATAAACAAATTCTTCATGATATACTTTCAGTTTGCATCCCTTTTGAAGAGATCGGAGCAAATTATCTGGGTGCCTCATATTATAATGGAAAATAATTTTCAGTCAGTATTTTGTCCATTGTGGTTTGCCAGGTAAAGCATTTCTCACTGAAGATTTCTGACTAAGCTTCCCAATGATTAATTATTTAATTCAGATTTCATTCTGACCAGTGGGTGGGTCAGTCATTGTTGGCAGCTCATCTAGGAGAAGGAACACTCTGATCTGAAACCTCTGCTACCCCACTCATGGAGAAGGCTTTGGAGCTCACGTCAGTCCTGCTTGACCTTGTGTTCAACGCCGACCGGCAACTTCTGTGATGCTGCTGGTGCCAAACTGTATCGGTCTCTACTGTTCCTTTGGATTCACCGGCTGCATGACGAGGGGCAGCCTGCTGCATGGGCAACAGCTTGTTCTCCATATCCATTGCCTTGCATGTCGACTATGAGAGAGACAGCTAGGACGTAACTTCTAGGGTCATCCCTGACCAACGGACTGGCACCAGATTCAAGATACAATATCACACTCCTCAGACTCAAGAAGAGGCTTTAGAAAACATAGAAAATAGGTGCAGGAGTAGGTCATTCGGCCCTTCAAGCCTGCACCGCCATTTATTATGATCATGGCTGATCATCCAACTCAGAACCCTGCCCCAGCCTTCCCTCCATACCCCCTGACCCCCGTAGCCACAAGGACCATATCTAACTCCCTCTTAAATATAGCCAATGAACTGGCCTCAATTGTTTCCTGTGGCAGAGAATTCCACAGATTCACCACTCTCTGTGTGAAGAAGTTTTTCCTAATCTCGGTCCTAAAAGGCTTCCCCTCTATCCTCAAACTGTGGCCCCTCGTTCTGGACTTCCCCAACATCGGGAACAATCTTCCTGCATCTAGCCTGTCCAATCCCTTTAGGATCTTATACGTTTCAATCAGATCCCCCATCAATCTTCTAAATTCCAAAGAATACAAGCCCAGTTCATCCAGTCTTTCTTCATATGAAAGTCCTGCCATCCCAGGAATCAATCTGGTGAACCTTCTTTGTACTCCTTCTATGGCAAGGATGTCTTTCCTCAGATTAGGGGACCAAAACTGCACACAATACTCCGGGTGTGGTCTCACCAAGGCCTTGTACAACTGCAGTAGTACTTTCCTGCTCCTGTACTCGAATCCTCTCGCTATAAATGCCAGCATACCATTCACCTTTTTCACCGCCTGCTGTACCTGCATGCACACTTTCAATGACTGGTGTATAATGACACCCAGGTCTTGTTGCATCTCCCCTTTTCCTAATCGGCCACCATTCAGATAATAATCTGTTTTCCTATTTTTGCCACCAAAGTGGATAACTTCACATTTATCCACATTAAATTGCATCTGCCATGAATTTGCCCACTCACCCAACCTATCCAAGTCACCCTGCATCCTCTTAGCATCCTCCTCACAGCTAACACTGCCACCCAGCTTCGTGTCATCCGCAAACTTGGAGATGCTGCATTTAATTCCCTCATCCAAGTCATTAATATATATTGTAAACAACTGGGGTCCCAGCACTGAGCCTTGCGGTACCCCACTAGTCACCGCCTGCCATTCTGAAAAGGTCCCGTTTATTCCCACTCTTCGCTTCCTGTCTGCTAACCAATTCTCCACCCACACCAATACCTTACCCCCAATACCGTGTGCTTTAAGTTTCCACACTAATCTCCTGTGTGGGACCTTGTCAAAAGCCTTTTGAAAATCCAAATATACCACATCCACTGGTTCTCCCCTATCCACTCTACTAGTTACATCCTCAAAAAATTCTATGAGATTCGTCAGACATGATTTTCCTTTCACAAATCCGTGCTGACTTTGTCCAATCATCTCACTGCTTTTCAAATGTGCTGTTATCACATCCTTGATAACTGACTCCAGCAGTTTCCCCACCACCGACGTCAGGCTAACTGGTCTATAATTCCCCGGTTTCTCTCTCCCTCCCTTTTTAAAAAGTGGAGTTACATTAGCCACCCTCCAATCCTCAGGAACTAGTCCAGAATCTAACGAGTTTTGAAAAATTACCACTAATGCATCCACTATTTCTTGGGCTACTTCCTTAAGCACTCTAGGATGCAGACCATCTGGCCCTGGGGATTTATCTGCCTTCAATCCCTTCAATTTACCTAACACCACTTCCCTACTAACATGTATTTCGCTCAGTTCCTCCATCTCACGGGACCCTCTGTCCCTTACTATTTCTAGAAGATTATTTATGTCCTCCTTAGTGAAGACAGAACCAAAGTAATTATTCAATTGGTCTGCCATGTCCTTGCTCCCCATAATCAATTCACCTGTTTCTGTCTGCAGGGGACCTACATTTGTCTTTACCAGTTTTTTCCTTTTTACATATCTATAAAAGCTTTTACAGTCCGTTTTTATGTTCCCTGCCAGTTTTCTCTCATAATCTTTTTTCCCCTTCCTAATTAAGCCCTTTGTCCTCCTCTGCTGAACTCTGAATTTCTCCCAGTCCTCAGGTGAGCCACTTTCTCTGGCTAATTTGTATGCTTCTTCTTTGGAATTGATACTATCCCTAATTTCTCTTGTCAGCCACGGGTGCACTACCTTCCTTGATTTATTCTTTTGCCAAACTGGGATGAACAATTGTTGTAGTTCATCCATGCAACCTTTAAATGCTTGCCATTGCATATCCACCGTCAATCCTTTAAGTGTCATTTGCCAGTCTATCTCAGCTAATTCATGTCTCATACCTTCAAAGTTACCCCTCTTTAAGTTCAGAACCTTTGTTTCTGAATTAACTATGTCACTCTCCATCTTAATGAAGAATTCCACCATATTATGGTCACTCTTACACAAGGGGCCTCTCACGACAAGATCGCTAATTAACCCTTCCTCATTGCTCAAAACCCAGTCCAGAATAGCCTGCTCTCTAGTTGGTTCCTCGACATGTTGGTTAAAAAAACCATCCCGCATACATTCCAAGAAATTCTCTTCCTCAGCACCTTTACCAATTTGGTTTACCCAATCTACATGTAGATTGAAGTCACCCATTATAACTGCTGTTCCTTTATTGCACACATTTTTAATTTCCTGTTTAATACCATCTCCGACCTCACTACTACTGTTAGGTGGCCTGTACACAACTCCCACCAGTGCCTTCTGCCCCTTAGTGTTACGCAGCTCTACCCATATCGATTCCACATCTTCCCGGCTTATGTCCTTCCTTTCTATTGCGTTAATCTCTTCTTTAACCAGCAACGCCACCCCACCTCCCCTTCCTTCATGTCTATCCCTCCTGAATATTGAATATCCCTGAACGTTGAGCTCCCATCCCTGGTCACCCTGGAGCCATGTCTCTGTGATCCCAACTATATCATAATCATTAATAACAATCTGCACTTTCAATTCATCCACCTTACTACGAATGCTCCTTGCATTGACGCACAAAGCCTTCAGGCGCTCTTTTACAACTCTCTTAGCCCTTATACAATTATGTTGAAAAGTGGCCCTTTTTAATGCTTGCCCTGGATTTGTCGGCCTGCAACTTTTACTTTTCTCCTTAGTACTTTTTGCTTCTACCCTCACTTTACACCCCTCTGTCTCTCTGCACTGGTTCCCATCCCCCTGTTGTGAACTAACCTCCTCACGCCTAGCCTCTTTAATTTGATTCCCACCCCCCAACCATTCTATTATGCTGGCATTTATAGCGAGAGAATTCGAGTACAGGAGCAGGGAGGTACTACTGCAGTTGTACAAGGCCTTGGTGAGACCACACCTGGAGTATTGTGTGCAGTTTTGGTCCCCTAATCTGAGGAAAGACATCTTTGCCATAGAGGGAGTACAAAGAAGGTTCACCAGATTGATTCCTGGGATGGCAGGACTTTCATATGAAGAAAGACTGGATGAACTGGGCTTGTACTAGTTGGAATTTAGAAGATTGAGGGGGGATCTGATTGAAACGTATAAGATCCTAAAGGGATTGGACAGGCTAGATGCAGGAAGATTGTTCCCGATGTTGGGGAAGTCCAGAACGAGGGGCCACAGTTTGAGGATAGAGGGGAAGCCTTTTAGGACCGAGATTAGGAAAAACTTCTTCACACAGAGAGTGGTGAATCTGTGGAATTCTCTGCCACAGGAAACTGTTGAGGCCAGTTCATTGGCTATATTTAAGAGGGAGTTAGATATGGCCCTTGTGGCTACGGGGGTCAGGGGGTATGGAGGGAAGGCTGGGGCGGGGTTCTGAGTTGGATGATCAGCCATGATCATAATAAATGGTGGTGCAGGCTCGAAGGGCCGAATGGCCTACTCCTGCACCTATTTTCTATGTTTCTATGTTTCTATTCTAGTTTAAAGTCACCTCAGTAGCCCTCGCTAATCTCCCTGCCAGGATATTGGTCCCCCTAGGATTCATTTTGTACAGGGCACACCTGCGCCAAAAGAGGTCCCAATGATCCAAAAACTTGAATCCCTGCCCCCTGCTCCAATCCCTCAGCCACGCATTTATCCTTCACCTCATCGCATTCCTACTCTCACTGTCGCGTGGCACAGGCAGTAATCCCGAGATTACTACCTTTGCGGTCCTTTTTCTCAACTCCCTTCCTAGCTCCCTATATTCTCCTTTCAGGACCTCATCCCTTTTCCTACCTATGTCATTGGTACCTATATGTACCACGACCTCTGGCTCCTCACCCTCCCACTTCAGGATATCTTGGACACGATCGGAAATATCCCGGACCCTGGCACCAGGGAGGCAAACTACCATCCGGGTCGCTGGACTGCGTCCACAGAATCGCCTATCTGACCCCCTTACTATCGAGTCCCCTATCACAACTGCCCTCCTCTTCCTTGCCCTACCCTTCTGAGCTACAGGGCCAGACTCTGTGCCGGAGGCACGGCCACTGTCGCTTCCCCCGGGTAAGCTGTCCCCCCCAACAGTACTCAAACAGGAGTACCTGTTGTTAAGGGGCACAGCCACCGGGGTACTCCCCATCACCTGACTTTTCCCCTTCCCCCTCCTAACCGTGACCCACTTGTCTGCCTCCCGTGTCCCCGGCGTGACCACCTGCCTGCAACTCCTCTCTATCAACTCCTCGCTCTCCCTGACCAGACAAAGGTCATCGAGCTGCAGCTCCAGTTCCGTAACGCGGTCCCTTAGGAGCTGCATCTCGATGCACTTGGTGCAGATGTAGACGTCCGGGAGGCTTGGAGACTCCAATAATAATCCCTCAGTATAAAGAAGATTCTGGGAATTAGAAACAGCAGCATTTGCAAGTCATCGATGTACTTAAACCACTTGCTGACATCAAATTTGAATGGATGTTCTGCAAACCATTTGGTTATCTACATCAACGTCAAATAGTTTTATAGCTGGGCTCATCTTCTCATGAAATTAAGGCAGAATATCCATATATTTTAGTTACAACATGGAAAAAATTGAAATGAGATTTCACTGTGTGAATCTTAGAAAATGGGAAAAACCTGTACAGAAAACTTAATAAGAATTTCAAACAGATTTTAAAAATCTGAGTTTGGCATCTTATAAACACAAGAGATTCTGTAACTGCTGGAAATCTAGAACAACCCAAAAAGGTCTCGACCCAAAACATTGATTGTTTATTCATTTTCATAGACACTGCCTGGCCTGCTGAGTTCCTCCTGCGGTTTATGTGTGTTGAGCTCGGCATCTGCCTCTTTAAATAGACTCAGTATTGTATTTTGACCTTGTCCGTTATACCGTGTTCTAAATGTTTTTATTAACTACTTGAGAAATACTAAGGCAGTATTCAGGTAATAAAAACCTTAGTGGTGTGAAATCTATGCTAAGAAAGAGTTATAAAATTTTAGTCACTTTGTACCAGAAATAAATTTCAAAGAAATATTGGTATATTTTTGCTAAATCAACACATTTCTGTTTTAAGTTTTACCATTATATCTCAGCTGTCAGTTGAGACTTGTCAAACAGATGGCTCATTCAATAAGTGCAAATGAATTTATTTTCTAATTTTTTCCCCTTTTTTCCTTTCACTGTGGGAAGGTTACTTGTCTCAGTCAGCATCTCTTTGTCATTGACAATGAATGACAAGGAATTTATAATCTGTGAAATTACTGATGCAATTGTGTGCATTTTCCAACAGTATAGATCACTGCAATCTCCTCCACTCATTGGTTATGTGCTGTGTCGTATGATATGGGTGACCATGGTCTTCCCCCTTTCCATGACCATGATTGCTCTTGGAAAATGTTTCTACAGAAGTAGTTTGCCAATTGGCTTCTTCTGGGCAAGGGCTTCACAAATGTTTGACCCCCTGCCCCCCCCCAGCCATTATCAATGACCCCCATCTTGTTATTCTAACTTCTTCCTCCTTCCTTTCCAGTCCCGGTGAAGGGTTTTGGCCCAAAATGTCGTCTGTTTATTCATTGCCATAGATGCTGCCAGACCTGCTGAGTTCCTCCAGCATTTTGTGTGCGTTACGTAGGTAAGGGGGAGCCAGGAAATGATCTCACTTGCGGCAGAGAGCAGGAGACCAGAGTGTGGTTCCAGCAGTCAGATTTGTTTCTTTCCTTAATGATAGCCCATGACTGCATACAACGTGGTAGTGTGGCGGTTAGCCTGAGGTATTCCGGAATTCAGAGTGTCTCTCTGCGCAAGGAGTTTGTGTGTTCTCCCAGTGGAACGCATGGGTTTTCTCCAGGTGCTCTGGATTCCTCCCACAGCTACTAGGTTACACACACAAAATGCTCAAGGAGCTCAGCAGGCCAGGCAGCATCTAGGGAGAAGAGTGCAGTCGACGATTCGGGCCGAGACCCTCCGGCAGGACTGCTGACCTCTTTACTCGACTGTACAACTGTACTTTTTTTTCCATAGACGGTGCCGGGCCTGCCCAGTTCCTTCAGCACTTGTGTGAGTTGCTCAGATTTCTAGCTTCTGTAGATTTTCTCATTTGTTTCTGGTTAGTAGGTTAATTAGTCACTATAAATTGTCCTGTAATTAGGTTAGGGTGAATCAAGTCTATCAGGGGTTGGTGGGCGGCATGTCTGAAAAGGCCGGAAGGACTCACTCCGCACTACATCAGCAAATAAACAAGTAAAATAAAGTAGTCCAAGTTCCCCTGCCATGCCTTTCTCTTACAAAACCTAGGAGACGAAGGTCTCAACCGATGAGCAGTTGTAATGTTCCAGCCTTGAATTTCTCCCTTCCCTCACTCATTTGAAATGACTGTATAAAGCACAGGAGCAAGAAGAATCTCATTTCCATTCCGACAACATCAATTGCTGCCTCTCTAATAGTTACGACCCCGCAGCTACATAGGTTTTACCTGACTATCTAAACGACATCAAGTTGAACAATTTACAAATGAACAGTAGACAATTAGCTGCAAAAATACAGTAGTATCTCCGCTTCCTTTCCCTTGCTATTCATTAGAATGGATCCGGTGAAATATCTGTGTTCCACTAGATATGGAAATAACCTTCAATCTCCACATCCAAGGACCAGGTCATCAGCTTGCAATAATTCCACAAGAATTAAGGAAACAGTATCGATGTCAGGGTTAGAACGCTGCATGCTGGGGTATTTCATGTTTTGTGTCTAATGTTTAATGAAATGTCTGGGTAAGGTCATTAGTCAAAACTGCAAGGCTGATATACATAATTAACCAGTTAGTACAAGCTATAATGGGTGTATATGGGGTGACTAGGGAGGGGTAGCACCTCTGGTGAAGGGGCTTACCATGTCCATTCTGGGGCAGCTCACTCACCTTTAGTCCCCACCGGACGCGCAGCTCTCACCTACGGCTCCCAAGTAGCTGCTTGCATGTGACAGCAGCCACATCCCAGTACATCGCTTCCACAGGAGGCTGAACAAGGTGAGGGCAGCCCAGATAGGGTCATGCCTGTCCCAGGGAATGAAGTCAAATCCTGCAGACTGGGCGGATGAGATCTACAGTGAGATCCAACGGCCAGGAAGGCAATAACAAACGCTTCATTGAGAGTGTGACGAGAATATTCATAAAATTAAGATGTTTGCTGGCCTGGGCTAGCATCAGTGGCATCAGCAGTTGGTCTGCCACCTGCCCTCAGGGGAAGGAGAGATAAGGAACAATGGAGCAGCGTCTGGAGATGTGTAATGAAGGGACGTAGGGGAGAGAGAGCTGTCTGGACCGGATCCCCCCTTTGAACCTTGAACTGTTTGAAGTGATGGACAGGCGATACCCCAGCAGGGGGATAAAAAGGGACCAGTTCGCTAAGGCGACACACACGCCACCCGAGGTAACGAGACCCTGGAAGCGGTGCGCCTCTCACGAGTGGGTGAGAAGTATCAGACAACGACCAGGGTGGAAAGGTACGATCAGCGGGAACCCGGTGTGTGTCCGCCCTTGCCTGGGTGCCGGGTTCACTGCAGAGGATCGACCGCATCTGGAGGAGGGGTCACAGTCGGTGACCTCAGGTGACATCACCAAGGACCCGCCCAAAAGTTGCTTGTGAGCAATCTCGTCGGTCTGTGAGTGAAGCCGTGTCTGAATGATCAGTTGTTCCTGTTCTCCCTCTCTCTTCCCCCACGTTGTCCATCGCCATGGCAATGATTACTGCGAACTGAACTTTGAGTCACTTTGAAATTTGGTCATTTACCCCTAGACAACGATAGAGCTTGATTGATGCTGTTATCTTAATTCTGTGCACATGTGTGTTTATCATCGCTGAACTGTTGCATTTATTATCCTTTCGATTACTGTGTTGCTTTTTTCTTTAATAAAACTTTCTTAGTTCTAGTACTCCAGACTCCAACTGAGTGATCCATTTCTGCTGGTTTGGCAACCCAGTTACGGGGTACGTAACATAAGTGGGGTTCTCGTCCGCGATTTTGAACGCTAAATTTGGGACGGAGTAAATTGATTGGGTTAAAATACCCGAAAGAAAGAAAAGACAAACAGCAGAAATGGAGGCTGAGGAATTTATAAAGGCGCCGACCTTGGAGGCATTAGAGGATGCCAGGAAATCGGAATTGATAGCTGTGGCAAAATGGTTGAATCTTGCTAAGGTGAAGTCGACAATGAGGAGAGAGGAGATACACAGAGCTATTGTAGAGCACTATGTATCTAAAGGTGTGTTTCCCCAAGGTGAGCTGGGGGTGGTGTCTATTGAAAAACCTGCTGGAGACGCGGTACAGGTACAGCTTGAAAAACTGAGACTCGAGCACGAGTTCCGGGTATGGCAGTTAGAACACGAAGAGAAGCAGTTAGAAAGGCAGGAGAGAGAGAAAGACAGTTGGAGAGAGAAGAGAGAGAGAGGGACAGACAGTTGGAGAGAGAGGAGAAACAGAGTAAAGGGAATTTGAGCTGGATAAGTTAAGGATAAGGGCCGAGCAGGGGCTCGTGCCGAACCAAGGTGGAGGGTTCCAGGCGACCCAGGAGGTTAGGCTGGTTCCCCCATTTGACGATACCGACATGGATCGGTACTTCCTCCACTTCGAAAAAGTGGCTATAAGTCAGGACTGGCCGAGGGATAAGTGGGTTGTTTTACTTCAGAGTGTACTGAAAGGGAAGGCCCAAGAAGCTTACTCAGCTTTGTCCGCGGAAGATGCCCAGAGGTGTGACGTGGTGAAAGAGGCCATCCTCAGGATTTATGAGTTGGTCCCGGAGGCATACCGGCAGAGGTTCCGGAATGCGAGGAAGCAGTTGGACCGCATGTATTTGGAGTTTGCCGTGAGATGCAGACATATTGTGAGCGTTGGTGCGCCTCGAAGGGGGTAGAGGGGGATTATGACAGACTGCTACAACTGATCCTGATTGAGCAATTTAAAGGTTGTGTCCCTGAGGATATGAGACCCTACCTCGATGAGAAAGAGGCAGCCACGTTAGCCGCAACTGCTAAGTTAGTGGATGCGTATGCGTTGACGCATAAAATGAAGTTTGCCCCGAGTAAAGGCTACCAGAAGGGTAGTCAGGACGGCGGGGAGAGTCCACCGGAAAAGTCAGAAAGTAAGCCGGGGACTAGTGAAAAGGATAAGGTAGACCGGGAGCAGTCTGGTAGGAAGTCTCCTGGGGTCGTCTGTTATAATTGTGGGAAAGTCGGACACTTTGCGTCCAGGTGCTTTGCCCCAAGGAAGGAGACGGGGAAAGGAAAAGCGGAAATTTTGAATGGCTGTATCGAGCTGTTAAGCGAACCGCTAGGGAAGGACAGGTCTGAAAAAGTCCAGGAAGGGTGCGAGAGGTTTATCTCGGCCGGACTGGTGTCAGTGAAGGAGAGGTTAAAACCAGTTCCAGTGCGGATCTGGAGAGACACGGGAGCGTGTCAGTCATTGATATTGAAGAGTGTATTAGAGTTTAGCTCAGAGACCCAGACTGGGGAGGTAGAGGTCAAAGGTGTTGGGGAAGGGACAGAGTCAGTCCCTTTGCACCAGATACACTTACAAAGCAACCTGGTCTCTGGACTAGTCACGATCGGGGTGAGGTCCGAATTACCGATGAAAGACGTGGAAGTCTTGCTCGGTAATGACATCGCCGGAGGAATCGTGTTCCCAGTCGTGAGATTGACAGGTCAGCCTGCCAGCATTGAGGCCCCGCCCATGGACTCACAGGTTCATCGCGGGCCCGCGATAGTGAATTTAGCTGAAACATTTTTGCCAACCTTGTATGAGACAGGGTGTAGTGAGATAAGAGGTAGTGAGGGAGCTGGGATGGACGTAGCAGTAGCCAGGAAAGAATTTGTGCAGACGCAGGAGCGAGACGAGGGGCTGATGGTTTTGGCAGAGACTGCTCTCTCTGACACAGCCTTGACAAGCTATTGTGCGGAGGAGGAAGTGCTAAGGAAGAAAGGGAAATCAAGGACAGTATCCGCAGATGAGGAATGGGGGGTGGTGCAAAAGAGTTATGGGGATGGGGTTTTTAACATGGCCCATGAGGTACCCCCCGGTGGACATTTTGCGGTGCTGGAGGAAACAGTTGGTGGAATCATGAAAGAGATTTACCGGCTGCCCAGGATAAAAAATGTTATTGATCATGACTGACGCGAACTGAGACGGTCACCGGCTTTTGATATGCTAACAAACCTAGTCGGTGTTAGCGTGGAAATCAATGAGGCTAGGGGCCCCCTGATAAGAGGAAAAAACCATTTTGAAAAGATTAGGATGGGATCGGTCAGATGGGAGAAGGCTATTGTTTTGGCCAGGTCTACTGATAAGGTCTCTCTCTTAATCCCCGAACAAAGCGAATCTTTAGCAGAAGTAATTAAACGACTCGCGCCCGTAGGTTTGATTGTCCCGAGGAAATGCAAAGAACTGGGACGTTGGGTGATGTCTGTTACAATAGGGCGGCCTAGTAAACAACACCCATATTTTTTGAGTAATTCAGTGACTAAAGGGCTGATGAACACAGAGGTGTGTATTGGCAATTTAATACGGCTGTCTGAAGCCAGTTTGATAGTGAGCCTTGAAAAAAATGAATTCGGCCACACGAGGGTCACTTACCTGGGAATTGTGGTGACACAGGGGCAGTGTAGCTTGCAGTGATGCAAGCTACAGTGCAGGCTATCGCTGACCTCCCAACCCCGACAGACAAGAGGGCCCTCAGAAGGCTCTTGGAGATGGTGGGGTACTGCAGGAAGTTTTGCAATAACTCTGTGGTCAATACCCGTCCCCCTCCTACTAAGCCCTTGCGAGAGAAAACTGAGTCGGAATGGGACGACCTTTGTTGTTGTGGTCCAGGACAAAACCAAATGAGAGGTTACATTGATCGCAACTCATCAGTGTTTTTGGCCACTATGAAGTTTGCTGAGTTGGAGCCTGGTCTAAGGGATTATTAATAACACATATAAAAGGAATAGAAAATGTGATGACTGTCTGTCAAGGTGTTGACAATTTCAAATTCTTTGTATTAGCCAAATAACTGATAAAGATGTATATTTGTGTATGTATCAAATAATGTATTCATGTTTGTAATTTTTACCTCCCGGTAAAAATCCTTAAAAGGGGGGAAGTGTGACGAGAATACACATAAAATTAAGATGTTTGCTGGCCTGGGCTAGCATCAGTGGCATCAGCAGTTGGTCTGCCACCTGCCCTCAGGGGAAGGAGAGATAAGGAACAATGGAGCAGCGTCTGGAGATGTGTAATGAAGGGACGTGGGAGAGAGAGCTGTCTGGAGCGGCTCCCCCCTTTGAACCTTGAACTGTTTGAAGTGATGGACAGGCGATACCCCAGCAGGGGGATAAAAAGGGACCAGTTTGCTAAGGCGACACACACGCCACCCGAGGTAACGAGACCCTGGAAGCGGTGCGCCTCTCACGAGTGGGTGAGAAGTACCAGACAACGACCAGGGTGGAAAGGTACGATCAGCGGGAACCTGGTGTGTGTCCGCCCTTGCCTGGGTGCCAGGTTCACTGCAGAGGATCGACCGCATCTGGAGGAGGGGTCACAGTCGGTGACCTCAGGTGACATCACCAAGGACCCGCCCAAAAGTTGCTTGTGAGCAATCTCGCCGGTCTGTGAGTGAAGCCGTTCTGAATGATCAGTTGTTCCTGTTCTATCTCTCTCTTCCCCCACGTTGTCCATCGCCATGGCAATGATTACTGCGAACTGAACGTTGAGTCACTTTGAAATTTGGTCATTTACCCCTAGACAACGATAGAGCTTGATTGATGCTGTTACCTTAATTCTGTGCACATGTGTGTTTATCATCGCTGAACTGTTGCATTTATTATCCTTTCGATTACTGTGTTGCTTGTTTCTTTAATAAAACTTTCTTAGTTCTAGTACTCCAGACTCCAACTGAGTGATCCATTTCTGCTGGTTTGGCAACCCAGTTACGGGGTACGTAACAAGAGCGAAGGGTGTAATGAGGCACAGAGATATCGTGGGCATCGAATGCAACCAAGGAGGACCCCAGCTCGTGACGACTATTCATACCACTGGAGCCAGACCTCCGCGTGGAATGGCTTTTCTGCTTTAACTCTCCCACAGAGGTCTCCTGTCATTGCTGGATACGATGGACAACCAACAACCACAAGCTGGGATGATAGACTAATGAGACAAAATAGTAAATCATTGTTAAGCTCAATAAAATTGATTAGGCTGCTGGTAGGATTGGAGTTATCAGCTACAGCTAGATTAAAATGGAAATATAGCTGTATAGATCATGAATCTAGCATTATTTGTTGCCATCAAGATCAATTTCAAGTTCAAGTTTAATTATTATTCAACCATAAGACACAGGCATAGAATTAGGCCATTCAGCCCATCGAGTCTGCTCTGCCGTTCAATCATGGCTGATTTATTTCCCTCTCAACCCTATTTTCCGGCCTTCTCCTTGTATCCTTTCATGCCTTGACTAATCAAGAATTTATTAACCTCCACCTTGGCCTTCACAGCCAACTCTGGCAATAAAGTCCACGGATTTACCACTCTCAGGCTAAAGAAGCTCCTTTTCATCTCCATTCTAAATGGATGTCCCACTATTGTGAAGCTGTGCCCTCTGGTCCTGGACTCCCCAGCATAGGAAACATTCTTTCCATATTCAATCTAGCCACATTTTTCAACATGTGATAGGTTTCAATAAGATCCCCTGTCAGTCTTCTAAATTCCAATGAATAAAGCCACAGAGCTATCAATCGCTCCTCATACGATAAGCCTTTAATTCCCAGAATACTCATAAACACAGCCAAACAAAACCACTTTCCTCCAGGTCCGAGGTTCAAACTGCAGCACCAACACTCATACACATCCTTATCAGTTTCATATACCTTGTGATGGTGTTAACCAACCGAATCACCAATAAGCCAGGTTTATAACCAGGATTTACTCACTCCTCGCTGCACCACCTCTGATAAACTTTGCATGTGTGTTACAGCTGGCTGGCGAGAATAATCACCACTTATTTCAATTACACGCCAATTTAGTTACTCGATGAGTGTGAAAATGGCAATGTTATAGTTTGGCTAGCTTACTTTCACTTTTGGTAATGGACTTGAATTGAACAGAAACTTTAGAAATAAAATTATGTGCAACACCATTGAGAGTTCAGTTTTAATACTGTGCAATTAACTCTTCGTATAAGTGGGAAAATACTACTTTTGGAACCTTGTAATTTTCATCCTTCAGGCCATATGTATTGAGAAGGCTGCTGTGGCAATTCAGCAATTTGATACATATTGCAATACGGCAGCGCCTGTCTGCTAGCGAGGAAATATACAGTGGTGCTAGAAAGTTCGTGAACCTTATTTCTCTATTTCTACATAAATATGGTCTAAAATGTGATTAGATCTTCATGTAAGTCCTAAAACTAGATTAATGGAACACAATTAAATAAATATCACAAAAACATTACACTTGTTCATTTATTTAATGAGAAAAATGATCCAATATTACAGGGAATTTTTAGAAAAAGTATGTGAACCTTTGCTTTGAGTAACAGGAGTGACCCCCTTGTACAGCAATAACTTCAACCATACATTTCCAGAAACTGTTTATTGGTTTTGCTGATCAGCTTAGAGGAATTTTAGGCTATTCCTCCTTACAAAACTGCTTTAGCTCTGGGATGTTGGTGGGCTTCCTTGCATGAACTACTGGCTTCTGGACCTTCCACAACATTTCTCTTCGATTAAGATCAGGACTTTGACTCGGCCATTCCAAAACACAAATTTTCATTGTTGATTTCCATTTTGTTGTTGATTTACTCTTGTCTTTTGGATCATTGTCTTGTTGCATTATCAAACTTTTATTAAGCTTCAGTTAATAGACTGCTATCTAGATATTCTCCTGTAAAATGTCGTGATACAATGTTGAATTCATTGTTCCCTCAACGATTGCAAGCTGTCCAGGCCCTGAGGCAGCAATGCAGCCCCAAACCATGATGCTCCTTCCACCGTGCTTCACAGTTGGGATGAGGGTTTGGGATGAGAAAAAGGCAATGCCCTTTTCCCTCCAAACTAGCGTGGCATTTCTGCCAAAAAGTTCAGCTTTAGTCTCATCTGTCCACAGAACATTGCGCCAGAGCATTGTAGAACATCCAGGTGGTCTTTTGCAACATGCAGAAATGTTTTTTTGGAGAACATTGGTGACTGTGGTGTCCATCCATGAACACCCTTTTTGTTCAGTGTTTTTTTTAATATAGACACATGTACAGATACTTTAGCAAGTTCTGGAGATTTCTGCGGTATTTATGCTGTTATACTTGGGTTCTTTCTCACCTCCTTAAGCATTGCATGTTGTGCTCTTGGTGTGATCTTTGCAGGATGCCCACTCCTAGGGAGAGTGGCAACAGTACTGAGTTTCCTCCATTAGTAGACAATTTCTCTTACTGTGGACTGATGAACACTCAGGTATTTAGAAATGCTTTTGTAGCCTTTACAACTCCATGCATCTCTGCAATTCTTCTTCTAAGGTCCTCTGAAAGTTGTTTTGATCAAGGCATAGTGCAGGCTCTTGAGAAGAGCCAGCTCTGTCAGTAATCGAACTTTGTGCGTCTTTTTTATAGGGCAGGGAACCTCTACAACCCACACCTCCAATCTCATCTCATTGATTGAAACGCCTGACTCCAAATAGCTTTTGTAGAAGGTATTACCTCAGAGGTTCACAAACTTTTTCCAACAAATACATGTAATGTTGGATCATTTTTCAAGTCAAGTCAAGTCACTTTTTATTGTCATTTCAACCATAACTGCTGGTACAGAACATAGTAAAAATGAGACAACATTTTCCAGCACCATGGTGTGACATGAAACAATATAAAAACTACACTGAACTATGTAAGAAAAAAACACAAAAACTACACTAGACTACAGACCTATCCAGGACTGCATAAAGTGCATAAAACAGTGCAGGCACTACAATAAATAATAATAAATAATAAACAAGACAATAGGCACAGTAGAGGGCAGTAGGTCGGTGTCAAGCCAGGCTCTGGGTATTGAGGAGTCTGATGACTTGGGGGAAGAAACTGTTACATACTCTGGTCATGAGAGCCCGAATGCTTCGATGCCTTTTTCCAGATGGCAGGAGGGAGAACAGTTTATATGAGGGGTGCGTGGGGTCCTTCATAATGCTGTTTGCTTTGCGGATGCAGCGTGTGGTGTAAATGTCTGTAATGGCGGGAAGAAAGACCCCAGTGATCTTCTCAGCTGACCTCGCTATCCACTGCAGGGTCTTGCGATCCGAGATGGTGCAATTTCCGAACCAGGCCATGATGCAGCTGCTCAGGATGCTCTCAATACCACCTCTGTAGAACGTGGTGAGGATGGGGGGTGGGAGATGGACTTTTCTCAGCCTTCGCAGAAAGTAGAGACGCTGCTGGGCTTTCTTTGCTATGGAGCTGGTGTTGAGGGACCAGGTGAGATTCTCCGCCAGGTGAACACCAAGAAATTTGGTGCTCTTAATGATCTCTACGGAGGAGTCGTCGATGTTCAGCGGAGAGTGGTCGTTCCGTGTCCTCCTGAAGTCAACAACCATCTCTTTTGTTTTCTTCACATTCAGAGACAGGTTGTTGGCTCTGCACCAGTCCATTAGCTACTGCACCTCCTCTCGTTCTCGCTGATGAGACCCACCACGGTCGTGTCATCGGCAAACTTGATGATGTGGTTCGAGCTGTGTGTTGCAGCAGTCGTGGGTCAGCAGAGTGAACAGCAGTGGACTGAGCACACAGCCCTGGGGAGCCCCCATGCTCAGTGTGATGGTGTTGGAGATGCTGCTTCCAATCCGGACTGACTGAGGTCTCCCATTCAGGAAGTCTAGAATCCAGTTGCAGAGGGAGGTGTTCAGGCCCAGTAGGTTCAGCTTTCCAGTCAGTTTCTGAGGAATGATTGTGTTGAATGCTGAACTGAAGTCTATGAACAGCACTCGAACAAACGTGTCTTTTTTGTTGGGGTGGGTTAAGGCCAGGTGGAGGGTAATGACAATGGCATCGTCTGTTGAACGGTTGGGAAATAAATAAGTAAGTAAGTAAGTAAGTAAGTAAGTAAATAAATAAATAAATAAATAAATGGTCAAGTATAATGTTTTTGTATTATTTATTTAATTGGGTTCTTTTTATCCAGTTTTAGGACTTAAGAGAAGATCTGATCATTATCTAGGTCATATTTATGCAAAAATACAGGGTTCACAAACGTTTTAGCACCACTGCATACAGAAAGATGCTGGAAAAAGGCTAGTAGCATCATGAAGGATCCCACACACCCTGCTCATGGACTGTTTGTCCCACTCCCATCAGGGAGGAAACACTGTAGCATCCACGCCAGGACCACCAGACTCAAAAACAGTTAGGTAGGTAGATAGACAGACACTTTATTGATCCCAAAGGAAACTACAGTGTCACAGTAGCATGACAAGTGCATCAATACACAAATATATAAATATTAGATGAGAAGTAAGAAAAGAATAAAAAGTTACTTCACAGTCTAACAGGAGGATTATCACTTCCCCAGCTCGAGGTTGACTCATTATGGGGCCTAATGGCCAAGGGTAAGAATGACCCCATATTGCACTCTTTGGAGCAGCACAGTTACATCAAACATAGAACGTGGAAAATCTACAGCACATTATAGGCCTTTGGCCCACAATGTGTGCCAACCATGCAACCTTCTCTAAAAGCTGCCTAGAAGTTCCCGACCACATAGTCCTGACGAAGGGTCTCGGCCTGAAACGTCGACTGCACCTCTTCCTAGAGATGCTGCCTGGCCTGCTGCGTTCACCAGCAACTTTTATGTGTGTAGCCCTCTATTTTTCTACTTTTCAGTTGTCTTAGTCTATTATTAAAAGTGGTCCTCTGTTTAGCCAAAGTGACATGTAGAGAGTGAGAAATATTATCCAGAATTACCAGGATTTTCCGTGGGGTCCTTTATTCTATCACAGCCTTCAGTGTCTCCAGTTTGATCGCTATAACATAGCCAGCCCCAAGCAGTAAGGCTGATCAACCCCTCCACCACTAATCCACCCCTCCACCACTACTTTATCATCTCCTGTCAGTCACCTTATGTACAGACACTCCTGTGCCTGGCGTCACTTTATGGAAATTCAATGACTGTACGTATACAAGATATCTACATACTTATATTTGTTGTTATTTTCTATTATTGTTTTCCTAATCTTATTGTGTTTTTTGTGCTGCATCAGACTCAGAGTAACAATTATTTCATTCTCCTTTACACTTGAGTACTGGAAATGACATTAAACAATCTTGAATCTCATCTGCTCTCAAAGTTATTTGAAAGATGAACTTACATTTTTCCAGCATTTTCCATAAGCTGAGGGTTTTGCTAATCTTGAATCTTGAAAGACTCAATGATGTGTTCTGGGAAGAACTTTTCGTTAATGATCGAATAGTCTGACAAATATTTATTTCCTTCCTGGAGGACTTTTGTTTAGGCTGCAAGAAAGATCATAGAAGGTAAATCACTGAAAAGAAGGTACAATATTTGTAATAGTTGTCGTGAAACTACTGGATTATCATAAAATTATTCACATTGCTTAAGGAAAGGGAGCACCCTGTCCAGGCTGGTTCAGCCCCAGAGAAATGTGGTCCACTCCTAATTGCTGACTTAAATGGCCCAGCAAGAAACTCAGTTCAAGAACTCGTCTTGCCAGCTCACACACCTGAATGCACTGGAGCCAGTGCACTCCACTGGGGTACACCCCCTCGCCCACCCCCCAGTGTTTTCTCTGCAGAAGACAAACCCTGTTGTGGTCATCTGCACATTTTGGTGGTGTTGAAAGGCTCGAGTTTGGACTCTTTTATTGCGTGGGTGTAATCTTCTATCTTCGACATGCTATGTGTGATTTGTGCTGTGTGTGACTGTTAATACTGTGTTTTTCACCTTGACCCCGGAGTAATGCTGTCCTGTTTGGCTACATTCATGTGTATGGTAACGTCAGCTGCAGTAGGTTGAACACTCAGCCAACTCCATCATCGACACTGGCCTCTGTATCCATCATCATTAACCTGCAGTTACCCTTTCTCATTGCTGCCCCCTTTCTCATTGCTGCCGTCAAGGAGGAAGTTCAGAAGCTTGAAGACGCACACTCAGCATTTTAGGAACAGTTTCTTTCCCTCTGCCATCAGGGACGGCACGGTAGTATAGAGCTTAGCATAACACTTTACACAACGAGCGAACCAGGTTCAGTTCCCACTACGGTCTGTAAAGAGCTTCTATGTTCCTCCCGTGACTGCGTGGGTTTCCTCCGGGTGCTCTGGTTCCTCACATAGTCCAAAGACGTACTGGTTGGTAGTTACGTGGTCATTGTAAATAGTTACATTGTCATTGTAAATTGTCCTGTGATTGGGCTCAGACTAAATGGAGGAATTACTAGGTGACGTGGTTCCCTCCTGACGGCGGCAGTGTGGAAAGCATTTCCTGAGTGGTGGGGGTCCGTGATGATGGATGCTGCTTTCCAATAACAACATCTCATGTAGATATGTTCAGTGATGGACTGGACTGTATCCACTACACTCTCTATTCAAGGCCAGTGGTGTTTCCACTGATGCAGCCAGTCAATATACTCTCCACCACAAATCTACAGATGCTGTCAAAGTTTTAGATGTCGTAAGACCATAAAACCGTAAGACATAGGAACAGAATTAGGCTATTCAGCCCATCAAATCTGCTCTGCTATTTCATCATGGCTGATCCCGGATCCCACTCAACCTCATACACTTGCCTTCTCACCATTGCCTTTGATGCCCAGACTGATCAGGAAACTGTCAACTTCTGCTTTAAATCTACCTATGGGCTTGGCCTCTTCTGCAGTCTATGGCAGAGCATTCCACAGATTCACTACTCTTTGACTGAAAAAAAATCCCTCCTTATTTCTGTTCTAAAATACCACCCCCCCAATTTTGAGTCTCTGCCTTCTAGTTCTGAATACCCCCACCATAAGAAACATGCTGTCCACATCCACCCTAGCTAGTCCTTTCAACATTCAGTGAGATCCCACTGCATTCATCTAAATTTCAGTGAGAACAGGTCCAAAGCTACCAAATGCTCCTCATTTGTTAACCCCTTCATTCCCAGAATCATCCTCATGAACATACTCTGGACTCTCTCCAATGACAACACAACCTTTCCGAGATATGGGGCCCAAAAGTGTGGCCTGACTAGTGTCTTATAAACCCACAGCATTATCTCCTTGCTTTTATATTCTATTCCTCTTGAAATAAATGCCAACATTGCATTTGCCTTCTTTACCACAGACTCAACCTGTAAATTAATCTGCTGGGAGTCTTACATGAGAACTCACAAGTCCCTTTGCACCTCTGATGTTTGAATTTTTTCCCCATTTCGGTAATAGTCTGCACTCTTGTTCCTTTTACCAAAATGCATTATCATACATTTCTCAGCACTGTATTCCATTCACCAAGTTTTGCCCATTTTTCCAGTTTATCTAAGTCCTGCTGCAATTGTATAGCTTTCACAGTACTACCTACCCCTCCACATAACTTCATATCATCTGCAAATAACTTCATATCATCTACAAAGCTATCAATTCCATTATCTAAATCACTGATAAACAATGTAAAAGGTAGCAGTCTCAATACAGACTCCTAAGGAACACCACTAGTCACTGACAGCCAACCAGAAAAGGCCTTCTTTATTCCCACTCACTGCCTCCTGCCTGTCAGCCATTCCACTATCCATGCCAGTATCTTTCTTGTAACATCATAGGATATTATCTTGTTAAGCAGCCTCATGTGTGGCACCTTATCAAATGCCTTCTGAAAATCCAAGTAAATGACATCCACTGCCTCTCCTTTGTCCACTCTGCTTGTTACTTCCTTGAAGAACTCTAACAGATCTGTCAGGCAAGATTTTCCTTTACAGAAACCATGCTGACTTTGACTTATTTCATCATTAGTCTCCAAGTACCCCAAAACCTCATCCTTAATAATAGACTCCAACACTTTCCCAATCACGGAGGTGAGGCTAACTGGCCTATAATTTTCTTTCTTTTGCCTTCCTCCCTTCTTAAAGAGAAGAGTGACATTTACGGTCCTCCGGGATCATGCTAGTATCAAGTGATTCTTGAAAGGTCATGATCAATGCATCCGTTATCTCTTCAGCAACCTCTCTTAAGACTCTGAGATGTAGTCCATCTGGTCCAGTTGACAAATCCACCTTAGGACCTTTGAATTTGCCTGGTACATTTTACTTTGTAATGGCAACGGCACTCACTCCTGCTCCCTGACACTCACAGACCTCTGGCACACTGTTAGTGTCTTCCATGGTGAAGACTGATGCAAAGTACTCATCAGGTTCATCTGCTGTTTCTTTGTCCCTCATTACTGCCTTACCAGCATCATTTTCCAGTGGTCCAATATCAACTCTCCCCTCACTTTATATAACTGAAAAAAAGTTAGTGTCTTGCTTTATATTATTGGCTAGTTTGCCCTCATATTTCATCTTTTCCCTTTGTGTAGCATTTTTTAGTTGCTTTTTGAAAGCTTGACAGTCATCCAACTTCCCTCTCACTTTTGCTACCTTATATGCCCTTCCCTTGGCTTTTATTCAGTCCTTAACTTCACTTGTCAGCCATGGTTCCTCTGTGGGACATATCTACCCTGGGCCTTGTGAACTATTCCCAGAAACTTCAGCCACCTCTGCTCTGCTGTCATCCCTGCCAGTATCCTCCTCCAATCCACCTGGGCAAGCTCCTCTCTCACGCCTCTGTAATTCCTTTTATTCCATTGCGATACTGATACATGTGAGTTATGCTTCTCCCTCTCAAGTTGCAGTATGAATTCAATCATATTATGTTCACTACCTCCTAAGGGTTCCTTTACATTAAGCAGCCAAATAAGATCTGGCTTATTACACAACACCCAGTCTATGATAGTGTTTCCCTGAGTAGGCTCAAGTACAAGCTACTAAAAAAAAGATATCTCATAGTTATGCCAGTCTTCGCAAACTCTGAAGGAAGTAGTTGTTGCTGTGATTTCTTCCAAATTGCACTTACATGCTAGGCCTAGGCTAGGTCCTCCAGAATAATAACTGTCATGGTCCGGTCTGTGAAGTCTGCATTCCGGTTCACGGTCCGGTCAGTGGACTCAGGGCTCCGGGTCTTCCAGCTGTCCCTTGTTTTTATTGAGTTAATCATAGGCGCCTGATTCCCATCTTGAGGCTTGGAATATAAGTAGCCTTGGAAATGACTGTGGGCTGCTGGTTTGTCTTGTCAAGATTTCCTGGGAGTAATTTGCTGGTGGAAGGCTAGAGTGGCCTGTTGCCATCTTTAGGCTGCGTTAGACAACAATTGCTTCATGGAGCCTTGCTGTTGGTAGTCAGAGCTGTCTTTGCGGTATGGATTTGGCTGATTCCCGGGCCAGCTGAGTGGCTACCAGCCACTCCGAGCTAGGTAGGGATCCAGCTGCTTCTGTAGCCAGCTGAGGTTGCTGGCCAAACTGTGACTTGGAGCAACCCCGATGCAGAGTTGGAACTGTCTGTCGTCCTTCGGTGTTTGTCTTATCTTGTCTTGTCCTTGCCTCTGTGGGGGAAGTCAGGCTGTTCTGCCGTTGCCCTGTGGGGGGGTCCTGTCTTGTCTTGTCTTGACTTTGCCTCTGTTGGGTAAGTCCAGCTGTTCTGCCATTACCTGACAGAGGGACCTGTCCTACCTTGGTGTGGAGATAAGTTGAGTCTCGGCTTGTCTAAGGATAAGTCCTGGCTCTATGTCTATGTACTGTCCAGTCTCTTGTTAGTGTTGTGTTAAAGATGAGTCCTGGATTTTTGAAGGATAAGTCCCAGCTCTGTTGATGTTCAGTTCCCAGTCTGTCTGAGCTCCAGCCTCCTAGTTATCAGCCTCCGCAGCCTCGAGACCCAAGACCCCAGCCTGCAGCCTCGAGACCCAAAGCCCCAGCCTGCCTCCAAGCTCAAGCCTCAAGACCAAGACCCCAGCCTCAAGCCCCAAGTCTCTAGACCCCAGTCACGTCCTGTCCTGTAGTCATGCCATGTCCTTGCCTGGTTCTGGGGTCCGAGCCTGAGGTAAGACCCAGATTCTGGGTGCTGGTCCAGTCTCTGGCTCAGAGCCCAAGCCCAGGCTCCTAGTGCATAGTTCCTTGTCCGGGTTCCCAGTCTTGTCCATGTCCTAGCCCAATTCTGCGTTCTTGTCCCTGCTCCTTGTCTGTATCTTGTCACATCCCTACTTTAGTTAAGTCCTGTTCCTTGTACTTCAGTGTCTGTGTCTTGCTTTTGGGTCTGTTCCCAATGCCCCCTTTGTGAAAATAATGCTGAGGACTGGCTAATGGACGTTTGGTTTCCTGCTCCTGAAGTCAATAATCAGTTCTTTGGTCTTGCTGCCATTGAGTAAGTTTGTTGCTGTGGCACCACTCAGTCATATTTTGAATCCTTCTCCTAAATGTTGATTTGTCACCACCATTGATTCGTGTGGATAGTGGTGTCGCCAGCAAGCTTGAACAGGGTATTGGTGCTGTGCTTGGCCTCACCATCATGAGTGTAAGTGAGCAGAGCTGTCTAGAAGTTATAAGTGTCAGTTGTGAACAGAGTAGTGCAAATGGTTGTGGGTGTACCTACACCTCAGGGACTGCAGTTCAAGAAGGCAGCTCATCACCACCTTAGGGGCAACTAGGGATGGGCAATAAATGCTGGCGATGCCGTTGACGCTCACATCCCGTAAATGAAAAAAAATTGGCAAGTCCGATATTTATTCCCAGTTCTATTCACACTGAGAAGCTGTTTTCATTGTCTTTACCAACAGTATTATAGAGTTGCCCCTACGATATTGTGTTTGCACTAATCATAAGGCAGACCAGGCCGTCATTAGTGTCCCTCATCACTCAGGGCATGCCCTCTTCTCATTTCCACCATCTAGAACAGGGGTGTCAAACTACCAGCCCGCAGGCCACATCCGGCCCACGAAGGGGTCAAATCTGGCCCGCGGGATGAATGGGGGGGGGGAGAAAAGTACATTCACGACCGTTTATTATGTATCTGTATGGCAGCCGCTCTCTCCCGCCGCTGTCTGTGCTGCCTGCTGTGTCGGCAGCTTGCTGTGTGTACTTAGAGAACAGTAGGCGGCAGTTAACCACCCGCTGTGCATAAGCACCTACCACCCTGCACTGAAGACCACTGGGGCCCCACTTACGTCGTGACACAACACAAACACACAGAGTACTCAGGTAAGTAACACCTGTAGCAAGACTGAGACTGTTTGCTGCTGTGGTTCAAAATGCTTTCCAAGAAAAGAAAAGTTGACATCAAAGGTCAACTCAGAATGCAAAAGGTAAACGAGCTTGAAGCAATTCTGAAAAAACAGCAATCAGTGTTCACCAAAAGACGAGAGACTCGTGATGGAGCTGTCAGGGCCCGCTATATTATTGCCAACAAAATAGCTACTGCGTCAAAGTCATACGCAGAGGGGGATTTCATCAAAGCATGCATGCTGACGGCGGCTGAGCTGGTGTGCCCTGAGAAGAGACAGACTTTTGGTAACAGCAGCTTGTCAAGAAATACTGTGGCTGAGAGAATCGGGGACCTTGCAGGAGATTTCAACAGTCAACTAAAAGACAAAGTGAAGTCATTTATTGCCTTCTCTATTGCAATTGATGAGAGCACCGACGTGACCGATGTTGCTCAGCTGGGAATATTTATTCGTGGTGTTGATGCATCTTTGACTGTCACCGAGGAGTTTGTGGAGATGGTGCCCATGACAAACACCACAACAGCGAACCACGTTTTCTCCAGCCTCGTCGAGGCCTTGGACAGACTGGGGGTTGACTGGAGTCACGCTGTCAGCGTGGCAACAGATGCGCACTGTCCATGGTTGGGAAAAAGGCAGGTGTTGTTGTGAAACTCAGAGAAAGTTCAAACAGAGAATCCAGAGCAGGAATTCTGGAATTTTCATTGTATTATACACCAAGAGGTGTTATGTAGCAGGAGCCTGAAAATGGACAATGTCATGCAAGTAGTAATCAAAACGGTTAGTTTTATTAGAGCCAAGGGACTCAACCATCGGCAATTTGACACACTTTTCTCCGAAAGTAATATTGGACACAGCCTACCCTACCACACTAAAGTCCGCTGGTTGAGCAGAGGGGTTATGCTCAAAAGTTTTTTTCAATTACGGGCGGAAATTGGACTATTCATGAACAAGAAAGGGAAGCCAGTGGCAGAGTTGGATGACCCAGACTGGCTTCATGATCTTGCATTTTTGGTGGATACAACATAGCACTTAAATGTGCTTAATGTTAACATGCAAGGCCGCAACAAACTTGTTCTGGAATACTACGACAGCATTCGTGCCTTTCAAATTAAATTAGGCCTGTGGGAGATGCAACCATCCCAGAGCAACCCAGCTCATTTCCTTTCTTTGCAGTCTGTGCGTGTCACTCATGGGAATAATGACAACATGGACAGGTACAAGGACAAAACATCACGGCTGAAAAGTGAGTTTCAGAATTGTTTCCACGTCTTCACTCAGCTTGAGAAGGAATTCTCACTATTTTGCTCACCGTTTGCTGTCAACGCAGCATCAGATGTGCCGGAGGAACTCCAAATGGAACTAATTGAAATTCAGTGTAACTCGGCTTAGAAATATAAATTTGAGACTGTGGGTCTGGACTCGTTCTATCAATACCTGGGACTGATGTACCCCAAGATAACAGACTTTGCCTCAAAGATCCTTTGCATGTTCGGGACAACATATCTCTGTGAGCAGGAGTTCTCCATAATGAACGTTAACAAACCCAAACTGCACTCGCAGCTGACACACAGACATCTAAATGACATTATGAAAATCACAACCGCCCAGAAACTGGCCCCTGATGTTGACAGGCTGGTTAAAGCCAAGAGATGTCAGGTGTCTGGAAGCAGCAAGTGAAAACTGAGTGACACTGTTTGATGCACTGTGACATGTAAGCACAATGTATTATGAAATATTGTGATTCATTCACTTTCTGACTATTCTATTATTGTAAATGTGATCACTTCAATAAAAATTAGAGGCTAACTGTGTTCATTGTCTGAGTTTGATCGCTGGAAGCAGGCTAATAAAAATTAGGTGCAGTTGTGTAGCCTACCTTTACAATTTGTTTCGTTAGGTCTACATTTGTGTCTGCTTATGTTCGATTTCAAATGGTTTATTAATGGAAAGGGTATGGCTCCCAAAACAATCTTAGCCATATAGCATCAATTTTCTGTCTCTCATCACAACTTTCTTGTAGCCTATGCCTGTATGTTAATACCAATCATAAAAATAATGCTTGCTAGGCAATCTTCTTCATAAGGAATGAAATTCATAAAGTGAAACACTTTGTAGTTATAGCAGAGACTGAGACACATGAGAGCAGGTTGAAAAAACTGAAGGCAACGAAAGCTGTGGGAGCGCGCGCACGCAGAACTGATCCGGCCCGCATGAAGTCTCAATTGCCCACGCCGACCCGTGAAACGAAAATGAGTCCGACATCCCTGATCTCCGAGAAGGTACAGGAGAATGAAGACACATAGAAGAGTACTGGCCACTCACCTCACAATGCTGTGCCGAACCAGTTGAAAAGCAAATCAAAAACACCCAAACATTAATCCCTCCTACTTACGCCATGTCCATATCCCTCCATCTTCCTCACACCCATGTGCCTATCTAAACGTCTCTTAAATGCCTTCAATATATTTACCCCCACCACCATGTCAGCCAGTGCATTCCAGGCATCCATGACTCTCCAAGTAAAAAACTTACCCCTCACATCCCACTTGAGCCTACCCCCTCTCACCTTCAATGCAAGCCCTCTGGTATTAGACATTTCAACCCCGGGAACAGATACTCTTGACCCACTCTATCTATGCCTCTCATAATCTTGTAAACCCCTATCAGATCTGCCCTCATCCTCTGACGCTCCAGGGAAAAGAACTCAAGTTTATCTAGCCTCTCATGATAGCACATGCCCTCTAATCCGGGCAACATACAGGTAAACCTCTTTTATACCCTCTCCAAAGTATCAACATCTTTTCTATAGTGGTACAACCAGAACTATATGCAATACTCCAGATGAGTCCTTACCAGAGTTTTATAAAGTTGCAACATAACATCCTGACTTTTGAACTCAATGCTTTAACTAATAAAAACAAGCATTCCATAAGCCTTAACCACCTTATCAACCAGTGTGGACACTCTCAAGGAGCCATGAACTTGGAACCCAAGATCTCTCTGCTCAGCAGCACTGTTAAGAATCTTCCCTTTAATGGTGTGCTGTCTTTTTGCATTTGCCCTACTAATACAACACCTCATATTGATTTGATTTAAACTTCATCTGCCGTTTCTCAGCCGATGTGTGCATCTGATCTATATCGTGCTGTATTCCCCGCTAGTCTTCCACACTATCCACAACACCACTTATCCTGGTATCATTCATAAATTTACTAACCCACCCATCTACAGTTTCATCCAGGTTACTTATATACATCACAACAGCAGAGGTCCCAGCACAGATCTCTGTGAAACTCCACTAATTACAGACCTCCAGCTCGAACTGGTTGCTTCAACCATTGCTCTGTGTCTTCTACTGACAAGCTAGTTCTGAATCCAAATAGCTAATTCACTGCAAATCCATACATCTTAATCTTCTGGATTAACCTCCCATGAGGGACTTTGTCAAACACCTTACTAAAGTCCATGTAGACAACATCCACTGCCCTACCCTCATCAATCTCTCTCGTCAACTTGACAAAATACTCAAACAAGTTGGTAAGGCACGATCTGCCATGCACAAAGCCATGTTGGCTCTCCCTAATTAGACCATGTTTTCCAAATGCTCATTCATTCCGTCCCTAAGAATTTTCTCCAGCAATTTCCCTACAACTGAGTGAGATCCACCGGTCTATAGTTCCCAGGCTTTTCCCCTGTTCCCTTTCTAAATAGAGGTGCAACATTAGCCACTCACCAGTCATTGACACACACGCAATGTTTCAAGAACAACTTCTTCCCCTCCACCATCAGATTTCTGAACAGACAATGATCCGATGTACACTACCTCAATATTTTCCTCTCATTTTGCACTATGTATTTAATTACTTTTAGTTTTTATACTGTATATACTCATTGTAGTTTATAGTTTGTGACAGGGTCCTGAATTACTCCTATGAACTGTGCTTTTGAAAAGAGAGAGAGAGAGTTATTTAACACTGACATCTTGTTTTTAAGAGAGAAAGAAAGAAAGAGAGAGAGAGACGAAGACTGCTTTGAGATGGTGTTATGAACCCCTAAGGTTCATATTTCCTGTGGACTGTCACTTTAAGGCACGAGCAGGAACTGAGAATAACTTTTGGATTTCTGCTGAGTTCGGGGAGAGAGAGCACCGAGCAGCTCGTAAGTCACTATGGTGACTGAGGGTGGCGTTATTTGATGGACAATCGACATTATGGTTTCTCTGGAGCGTGTTTATACTTCCCAAGGACATTGCCTGCCAGTAAATTCTAACACAGACAGAGAAGGGAGGAGTTATTTGAATGACAGTTGGTACTCAGTACGGTGAGATAAATAAGAGGTCAGATGATAGACCTCAGGCACATGACTTTGGACACTGAATGAGCTTTATTGTGCCCACAGAAAAAGTGGGTTTTTGGAGGATCGATCAGGCGGATTGATCAGTGGTTCTTGCAGTGAGAAAAGGGAGTGACCAGTGGAGAGTTGACCATGTGTCCAACCTTCGCCTGAGTTGATGATTCCACCACAGAAGAACGGTCCCCTTTGTTGAAGTCACAGTCGGTGACTTCTAAAGGATTTCGGAGGACAATAGGAAGATCGATGGCGTCAGCTCACCTGAAGACTCAAATCTCTCTCTCTCTCTCTCCATCACTACTCAACTCAATACCACGAACTGAAATGAACTTTACTCATCATTGTAAGACTGTATCTATTTACCCCAGACTTGAAGAAGCTTGATTTTCATATATTTCCACGTTTACTTATATATAATCATTGCTAATCTGTTTGATTTATCTGCATTTATATTACTGTATTGCATAGTTACTAATAAATATTATTAGTTAATAGCAATACTGGACTCCAAAGTGTTTCCCATTTCTGCTGGTTCTTTAACCCATCACAGGGTACGTGACAAGTTTTTACTGATCCCTCTAAACAACTAATTTCATGGTACTCGATGTCTTCTTCTCAACTTTCTTTCCTGCCTATTTTTGTGTCATTTGAAGGGAACCAGGGATAATCCTGGAAACTATGAACCGGTGAATCTCACATAACTGGTAGGGAAATTACTGCAGGGAACTATTAGGGTTAGGATTTATGAGTGTTTAGAAAAACCATGGTCTAATTCTGAAGAGCCAACATGACGTGTGCAGCACAAGTTAAGCCTAGCTTAATTGATTTGCTTTCTGATGAGGAGATGAGTGTGATTAATGAAGGTAGAGCTGTGGAGGTTGTAAAAAAAAGAACATTGTACGTTGTTTGACAGAAGTTTAAGATGCATGGGATTAATAGTGAATTGCCATTGGATTCAGAACTGGCTTGCCCATGGAAGAGTTATTCTAGCTGGAGGTCTGTGATGAGTGGTGTTCCGCAGGGATCAGCACTAGGATCTCTGCTGTTTGTGATGTATGTAAGTGACCTGGATGAAAATGTAGATGGGTGGGTTAGTAAATTTGCAGATTATACCAAGATTTGTGGTGTTGTGGATAGTGTAGTTGACTGGCAAAGAATACAATGGGATATAGATCAGTTGCAGTAAAATGTGGAGAAATGGCAGATGGAGTTTAACCCAGCCAATTGTGAGAGTTGCATCTGGTAAGTAAAATGTAAAGAGACAGTATACTGTTAAGGAAAAGACCCTAAACAGTGTTGATTCGCAGAGGGGTCTTGAGTCAAAGTTAAGAGCTCCCTAAAAGTGGCTACACAGGCTGATAGGGTGTTCAAGGAGGAAAATAGCATGTTTGACTTTATTAGTTGAGGATTAAAGGACATGTGTCATAACAAGAGATTGGACAAGTTTAGGTTGTTTTCTCTAGAGTCACCCTATGTACAGACACTCCTCTGCCTAACATTACTTAATATAAACAAATCACAATAAGTACCTAGAACTTGAGATAATAAGATAAAGAGACCTTAAAATGAGCTCATTCATTGTGGGAACATTTCAATGATGGGGAAAGTGAGTGGAGTTATCCCCTTTTATTCAAGAGCCTAAGTTCATAACTTCTGCCATCCATAATGGGATCCTGCCACATTGGTTATATCTTTACCTTCCTCCCACTCTCTGCTTTCTTTAGGGATCACTCTTTAGCTGACCCCCTGGTCCACTCATCTCTCCCCACTGATCTTCCTCCTTCAACACATCCCTGTAAGTGAGACAAGTGCTACACCTGCCTCTATACCTCCTCCATCAACAATATTCAGCACCACAAACAGTCCTACCAGGTGAGGTGACACTTCACCTGTGACCCTGTCAGGGTCATGCTCCCAGTGGCCACATCTACATTGGTGAGACTCAATGTATAGCAGATTGGGGAAACACTTTGTCCAGCACCTTCACTCAATCTGCCACAAAATACAGGGTTTTCCAGCGGCCACCCATTTCATTTTGACTTGACATTCCCATTCTGACATGTTGGTCCACGGCCTCCTGTGCTACCACAATGAGGCCACTCTCAGGTTGGAGGAGTAACACCTTATATTTGTCTGGGTGGCCTCCAAATCGAATTCTCTAAGTTCTAGTAATTTGTTCCCTTCCCCTTCTCTCCTTTTTAATTCCCCAGTCTATTTCCCCCTCTTAACTCCTCTCTTCTCCTCACCTGCCCATCACTTTCATTTTGTTCCTCCATGGTCCTCTCTCCTCATTGATCAGATTCCATCTTCTTCAGACCATTACATCTTTCATCTATCATTTCCCAGCTCCTTAATTCATTCCCCTCCCCCACTCACGCACCTTACCCTCACCTGGATTCACCTATCACCTGCCAGCTTGTACTTCCTCCTCAATAAGTCTACTCAATAATAAAAAGACTGCACTTTCGGTGTCAAACCAGTGTGTAAAAGGCAACAAACTGTGCAAATACAAAAATAAGTGATAATAATAATAATAATTAAATAAGCAATAAATATTGAGAACATATGAAGAGTCCTTTAAAATGAGTCAACTGGTTGTGGGAACACTTCAATTTGGGCGTTCAAAGGTTCATTTATTATCAAAACATGTATCCATGTACAACTCTGAAATTTGTCTTCTCCAGATAGCCACGAAGAAAGGAAAGAGCATATAAGTCACTCAGAGAGAAACATCTAACCCCCTCGTACAAAAAATGCCATCCCAGTCATCACCCCGCCCCACACACACACACACACACACACGCAAAACAGAACAGGAGCATCGACTGGAAAAATCAAACCCTCCTCTGCACAAAAAACTAATAGAACACTAACAGAACAGCAACTCCCAAACAACCTCCCCTTGCACAACTGGTGATAAAATAAAGAATACAAAAACCATAAGTCTGAAAAAGTCCACGGTCCATAAACACAATAGTCCAATCCATAAACGCAAAACCACAATACATTCCTATGTGTAACCAGGTGACCGTTGAATATCATTTTTTATTGTTAAAGTGCACTTACGTATTCACCCTGGTAATGCTCAAGATAGCTGTCTGTACCTTTAAGAGAAAACGGGGATGTCATTATGCACATGTAGAGTAGAAAGAAGTGTTGCAAGGTTCTAGAGAGAACATCAACTGCAAGTCGATGGTGAGGAAAGGTGAATAATATTTGATAATATCTATGTAAATTCATTTATTCTTGTGTGTAAATATAGAATATCACTAATTTGACATGCTTTACATGTGGATGCTTTAGATTTTCGTGAGTAAGGTATCAGCACTGGATAGCATGGTTGTGCAAAGTTCCTTATCGGCTTAGTAGGTTAGTCTTCCAGTAATTTAACTGCAAGGCAATATATTATAAAAGTTTTTGTAAAAGTTTATTTTTCTCTTACTTTATTGTTTCATGACTGAATGTGAATGTAACAGAGTAATGTGAATGTGTTCATCTCCGTTCACCTAACATGAGTGAGGAGAATTCATTTCAGGGTCTAGCCGATACGTGTTTGGAAATAAAGCAGATGTGTGCCAAATGAGTGTGCCTCTTAGTAAAGATGAGACATCTTTATTCATATTTTTGATGTGTATAAGGTACAGTTTTGGTGGGATTCTAATATTGTTTTGTGTTTTTTTCAGAACTGCCACTACCGTATTGGTTTTTCTATATTTTGTTTTATTTATTTTCATACTACATATGTAACTAATTGATAGACAAGTGTGTGGGCCAAAATTAAGCTGAGATTGTAACAGTAGGAACTGTTGTCTTATAAATTCATTTTGTCATTTTCATTTTGATATGCTCTTTCTGCATTAAAATGTCTAAAACAGATAAAGGAATTAACAACCGGAAAAAGTATTCGTTGTCCTGCGTGTGTATTTTTCCCCAGGTTGCATATGGTATCACTGACATTCACTGAAAGGGAGGGACACCACACGAGGCACAGAGGCCTACCCACCTGCCACGGTGAGCCGCACAGCGATAGGCCACTGACTCCTTCTCTGGCAGCGATCAAAAGGCAATTGGCATTGAAACTCCCGCTCACCTTCTGCATTCACCCCGATGTCTCAATCCTCCTCCATGCTCTAAACGGTCAAGCGGAAACAAACATTGTCTTGCGCTCCACCTTGAAGTTTCTTCGCATCGAGGCCATCCGAGTACGCGCTCGCTTCGCCGAATCTTCTCGGAGACAGCAAAGTGCTGGATCAATCAAATGATCTTCATAAATCGTGGGCTCTAACAGTCCCAGGAAACACATTTAAGGTGAAAAACAGATGCAAAAGAAGTAATAAATATATTTTTGTTTGCTTTCTGGAAGATGTCAACTAAGGGAGGATTGTATGCATTGGAAGTTGGGTGAAGTTATCACCTTCTCCCCTTTCACATTTGCCGCTTGTTCTCTGCAGCACAGCAGAAATTATCTTCATGTACCACAGCCCCCTCTTGAACAGATTTCCTCCACATCTATCTGTTGAGTGCGTTGTCTTCCCAATTGTTAGATGTAATGTTGAATTTGCTCAGGCCGATTTTGATTTTATCTTTGAAGCATTTCCTCAACTCACCAGGGGCTCACTGACCTTCCCTCTACTGGGGGTAAAGGATCTGTTTGGGGAGACGTGAGCTAGACATCGAATGACAGGATCTCTCCATCGGAGTTGGTGTTGCTTTTTCATGGTGGAGTATGTTCCTCCTCCAGTACGCTGGTGTTAGTGTGTCTGTCCTGCCAGATGATTCCACTGAAGTAAGACTCACTGGTTCATAATCCCCAAGATTACCCTGACTACCTCTTAACAATAGAACAACATTTGCCATCCTCCAATCCTTTGGGAGCACTCTTGTGGCCAGGGAAGGTGCAAAAGATCCTTATCAATGCCCCAGCAATCTCTTTCCTAATGTCCCATAGAGACTTGGGTATGTTCTTTGATTCTCTGTATAAATGTATAGGCTGTGGTAGCATAGTAGTCAGCATGACGCTTTACAGCTCCGGGCATTGGAGTTCAGACTTCAAGTCGAGCAGCCTCTGTAATGAGTTTGTACGTACTCTTGACCACGTGTGTTTCTTCCTGGTGTTTGGTTTTCCTCCCACAGTCCAAAGACAGTACCTTTATACAGCAACACACATCAAAGTTGCTGGTGAACGCAGCAGGCCAGACAGCATCTCTAGGAAGAGGTGCAGTCGACGTTTCAGGAAGAGACCCTTCGTCAGGGCTAACTGAAGGAAGAGTGAGTAAGGGATTTGAAAGTTGGAGGGGGAGGGGGAGATCCAAAATGATAGGAGAAGACAGGAGGGGGAGGGATAGAGCCGAGAGCTGGACAGGTGATAGGCAAAAGGGGATACGAGAGGATCATGGGACAGGAGGTCCGGGAAGAAAGACGGGGGGGGGGGTGACCCAGAGGATGGGCAAGAGGTATATTCAGAGGGACAGAGGGAGAAAAAGGAGAGTGAGAGAAAGAATGTGTGCATAAAAATGAGTAACAGCTGGGGTACGAGGGGGAGGTGGGGCCTAGCGGAAGTTAGAGAAGTCGATGTTCATGCCATCAGGTTGGAGGCTACCCAGACGGAATATAAGGTGTTGTTCCTCCAACCGGAGCGTGGCTTCATCTTTACAGTAGAGGAGGCCGTGGATAGACATGTCAGAATGGGAATGGGATGTGGAATTAAAATGTGTGGCCACTGGGAGATCCTGCTTTCTCTGGCGGACAGAGCGTAGGTGTTCAGAAAAGCGGTCTCCCAGTCTGCGTCGGGTCTCGCCAATATATAGAAGGCCACATCAGGAGCACCGGACGCAGTATATCACCCCAGCCGACTCACAGGTGAAGTGTCGCCTCACCTGGAAGGACTGTCTGGGGCCCTGAATGGTGGTAAGGGAGGAAGTGTAAGGGCATGTGTAGCACTTGTTCCGCTTACACGGATAAATGCCAGGAGGGAGATCAGTGGGGAGGGATGGGGGGGACGAATGGACAAGGGAGTCACGTAGGGAGCAATCCCTGCGGAAAGCGGGGGGGGAGGGAAAGATGTGCTTAGTGCTGGGATCCCATTGGAGGTGGCGGAAGTTACGGAGAATAATATGTTGGACCCGGAGGCTGGTGGGGTGGTAGGTGAGGACCTGGGGAACCCTATTCCTAGTGGGGTGGCGGGAGGATGGAGTGAGAGCAGGTGTGCGTGAATAGGGGGAGATGCATTGGAGAGCAGAGTTGATAGTGGAGGAAGGGAAGCCCCTTTGTTTAAAAAAGGAGGACATCTCCCTCGTCCTAGAATGAAAAGCCTCATCCTGAGAGCAGATGCGGCGGAGATGGAGGAATTGCGAGAAGGGGATGGCGTTTTTGCAAGTGACAGGGTGAGAAGAGGAATAGTCCAGGTAGCTGTGAGAGTCAGTAGGCTTATAGTAGACATCAGTGGATAAGCTGTCTCCAGAGACAGAAAGATCTAGAAAGGGGAGGGAGGTGTCGGAAATGGACCAGGTAAACTTGAGGGCAGGGTGAAAGTTGGAGGCAAAGTTAATAAAGTCAACGAGCTCTGCATGCGTGCAGGAAGCAGCGCCAATGCAGTCGTCAATGTAGCGAAGGAAAAGTGGGGGACAGATACCAGAATAGGCACGGAACATAGATTGTTCCATAAACCCAACAAAAAGGCAGGCATAGCTAGGACCCTTACGGGTGCCCATAGCTACACCTTTAGTTTGGAGGAAGTGGGAGGAGCCAAAGGAGAAATTATTAAGAGTAAGGACTAATTCCGCTAGACGGAGCAGAGTGGTGGTAGAGGGGAACTGATTAGGTCTGGATTACAAAAAGAAGCGCAGAACTTTGAGACCTTCCTGATGGGGGATGGAAGTATATAAGGACTGGACATACATGGTGAAAATAAAGCGGTGGGGGCCAGGGAACTTAAAATCATCGAAAAGTTTAAGAGCGTGAGAAGTGTCATGAACATAGGTAGGAAGGGATTGAACAAGAGGTATAAAACCGTGTTGCGGTATGCAGAAATGAGTTCGGTGGGGCAGGAGCAAGCTGAGATAATAGGTCGGCCAGGACAGGCAGGTTTGTGGATCTTGGGTAGGAGGTAGAAACGGGAAGTCTGAGGTGTGGGAACTCGTTTCTGCATACCTCGACATGGTTTTATCCCCCCTTGTTCAATCCCTTCCGACCTATGTTCGTGACACTTCTCACGCTCTTAAACTTTTCGATGATTTTAAGTTCCCTGGCCCCCACCGCTTTATTTTCACCATGAATGCCCATCCCTATATACTTCCATCCCCCATCAGGAAGGTCTCAAAGCTCTCCGCTTCTTTTTGGATTCCAGACCTAATCAGTTCCCCTCTACCACCACTCTGCTCCGTCTAGTGGAATTAGTCCTTACACTTAATAATTTCTCCTTTGGCTCCTCCCACTTCCTCCAAACTAAAGGTGTAGCTATGGGCACCCGTATGGGTCCTAGCTATGCCTGCCTTTTTGTTGGGTTTGTGGAACAATCTATGTTCCGTGCCTATTCTGGTATCTGTCCCCCACTTTTCCTTCGCTACATCGACGACTGCATTGGCGCTGCTTCCTGCACGCATGCAGAACTCGTTGACTTTATTAACTTTGCCTCCAACTTTCACCCTGCCCTCAAGTTTACCTGGTCCATTTCCGACACCTCCCTCCCCTTTCTAGATCTTTCTGTCTCTGTCTCTGGAGACAGCTTATCCACTGATGTCTACTATAAGCCTACTGACTCTCACAGCTATCTGGACTATTCCTCTTCTCACTCTGTCTCTTGCAAAAACGCCATTCCCTTCTCGCAATTCCTCCGTCTCCGCCGCATCTGCTCTCAGGATGAGGCTTTTCATTCTAGGACGAGGGAGATGTCCTCCTTTTTTAAACAAAGGGGCTTCCCTTCCTCCACTATCAACTCTGCTCTCCAATGCATCTCCCCCATTTCACGCACACCTGCTCTCACTCCATCCTCCCGCCACCCCACTAGGAATAGGGTTCCCCTGGTCCTCACCTAACGCCCCACCAGCCTCCAGGTCCAACATATTATTCTCCGTAACTTCCGCCACCTCCAACGGGATCTCAGCACTAAGCACATCTTTCCCTCCCCCCCCCTCTGCTTTCCACAGGAATCGCTCCCTACGCGACTCCCTTATCCATTCGTCCCCCCCATCCCTCCCCACTGATCTCCCTCCTGGCACTTATCCGTGTAAGCGGAACAAGTGCTACACGTGCCCTTACACTTCCTCCCTTACCACCATTCAGGGCCCCAGACAGTCCTTCCAGGTGAGGCGACACTTCACCTGTGAGTCGGCTGGGGTGATATACTGCGTCTGCTGCTCCCGATGTGGCCTTCTATATATTGGCGAGACCCGACGCAGACTGGGAGATCATTTTGCTGAACACCTACGCTCTGTCCGCCAGAGAAAGCAGGATCTCCCAGTGGCCACACATTTTAATTCCACATCCCATTCCCATTCTGACATGTCTATCCACGGCCTCCTCTACTGTAAAGATGAAGCCACGCTCAGGTTGGAGGAACAACACCTTATATTCTGTCTGGGTAGCCTCCAACCTGATGACATGAACATCGACTTCTCTAACTTCCGCTAATGCCCCCCCTTCCCCTCGTACCCCATCTGTTACTTATTTTTATACACAGATTCTTTCTCTCACTCTCCTTTTTCTCCCTCTGTCCCTCAGAATATACCTCTTGCCCATCCTCTGGGTCCCCCCCCCACCTTGTCTTTCTTCCTGGACCTCCCGTCCCATGATCCTCTCATATCCCTTTTGCCAATCACCTGTCCAGCTCTTGGCTCCATCCCTTCCTCTCCTGTCTTCTCCTATCATTTTGGATCTCCCCCTCCCCCTCCAACTTTCAAATCTCTTACTCACTCTTCCTTCAGTTAGTCCTGACGAAGGGTCTCGGCCTGAAACGTCGACTGCACCTCTTCCTAGAGATGCTGCCTGGCCTGCTGCGTTCACCAGCAACTTTGATGTATGTTGCTTGAGTTTCCAGCATCTGCAGAATTCCTGTTGTTTACCTTTATACAGCCATTATAAGTTGTCCTGTAATTAGGCCAGGGTTAAATAGAGGGTTCAACTGACTGGCAACTCCTGCAACGCCGCTGGTACCAAACTGTGCCAGTCTCTGCCATTCCTTTGGGTTCATCAGATGCGTGGAGAACGGGGAGCTTGCTACCTGAGCAACAACTTTCTCTCCGTATCACACTGCCCAGGCTTGCATATCTAGACAGCTTAGACACAAAATCCATGGTCAGTTCTGACCAGCAAAGGCTCTGACCCCTCACCTCACCCAGATAGGAGGTTGGTGAGCCAGAAGAATCCGTTCCACACCACTTCTCTAAATAAAAAATAAAAACACATTTTAAAAACTGTCTCCTTCTTGAATATACTTAGTGACTGAATCTCCTCAGCCCTCTTGGGTAGAGAATTTTTCGAGGAACTATAGATCATTTGGTGGGTATGTAAATAAGTAGCTGGATCCTAAAATCAATATCAATTTAATGTATTGAAATTGAAGAATTTATTTTATTGTGCTGTTTTCTGCAAACTTTATTGATGTAGCTGGCAGCCTCCAGGTTTAAGACCTAAATTATAGGAGCTTCTGACTTTCAAACAAACTGCAGAAACAGCAGTTCTCAATTCATATCAGTCTATAAACTCTGAATATATTTGAGAAACAGAGCCAAAGATGGTTATGTAATATACTGCTATTATCATAATGTAACATGAACAGCTGTAGCTCGCAGAGGCCCTTTAGAGTCATTACATCCATTTTCCACCCATTTGTCCTCTCAGCCAGTGTCATTTTTGTAAGCTGCCCACATCATTATCGTTCTCGTCCACAGAGCTATGCTTGTGCAAAGAAAAACTGCATCAGTCATCTGCCATAATAATTCAAGGACGTCCAGTGAAAATAATGCCCCCACACTTTTGAAGAGTAAAAGTCTGCCGTGTATCTTCATCTTATTCCAAAATGTTTAATGTCATTTCCAGTACGCAAGCGTAAAGGAGAACAACATAATTGTTAATAAGCTGCTTTGTACTGAGCATTTGGTTGTATATTTTAATCAAGTCTTGGTAAAGCACGCTTCTCCAAAGATACAACTCTACACTTAATAGAAACATAGAAACATAGAAAATAGGTGCCATTCGGCCCTTCGAGCCTGCACTGCCATTTATTATGATCATAGCTAATCCTCCAACTCAGAACCCCGCCCCAGCCTTCCCTCCATACCCCCTGACCCCCGTAGCCACAAGGGCCATATCTAACTCCCTCTTAAATATAGCCAATGAACTGGCCTCAACTGTTTCCTGTGGCAGAGAATTCCACAGATTCACCACTCTCTGTGTGAAGAAGTTTTTCCTAATCTCGGTCCCAAAAGGCTTCCCCCCAATCCTCAAACTGTGGCCCCTCGTTATGGACTTCCCCAACATCGGGAACAATCTTCCTGCATCTAGCCTGTCCAATCCCTTTAGGATCTTATACATTTCAATCAGATCCCCCCTCAATCTTCTAAATTCCAACGAGTACAAGCCCAGTTCATCCAGTCTTTCTTCATATGAAAGTCCTGCCATCCCAGGAATCAATCTGGTGAACCTTCTTTGTACTCCCTCTATGGCAAAGATGTCTTTCCTCAGATTAGGGGACCAAAACTGCACACAATACTCCAGGTGTGGTCTCACCAAGGCCTTGTACAACTGCAGTAGTACCTCCCTGCTCCTGTACTCGAATCCTCTCGCTATAAATGCCAGCATACCATTTGCCTTTTTCACCGCCTGCTGTACCTGCATGCCCACTTTCAATGACTGGTGTATAATGACACCCAGGTCTTGTTGCGCCTCCCCTTTTCCTAATCGGCCACCATTCAGATAATAATCTGTTTTCCTATTTTTGCCACCAAAGTGGATAACTTCACATTTATCCACATTAAATTGCATCTGCCATGAATTTGCCCACTCACCCAACCTATCCAAGTCACCCTGCATCCTCTTAGCATCCTCCTCACAGCTAACACTGCCACCCAGCTTCGTGTCATCCGCAAACTTGGAGATGCTGCATTTAATTCCCTCATCCAAGTCATTAATATATATTGTAAACAACTGGGGTCCCAGCACTGAGCCTTGCGGTACCCCACTAGTCACCACCTGCCATTCTGAAAAGGTCCCGTTTATTCCCACTCTTCGCTTCCTGTCTGCTAACCAATTCTCCACCCACACCAATACCTTAGCCCCAATACCGTGTGCTTTAAGTTTGCACACTAATCTCCTGTGTGGGACCTTGTCAAAAGCCTTTTGAAAATCCAAATATACCACATCCACTGGTTCTCCCCTATCCACTCTACTAGTTACATCCTCAAAAAATTCTATGAGATTCGTCAGACATGATTTTCCTTTCACAAATCCATGCTGACTTTGTCCGATCATTTCACCGCTTTCCAAATGTGCTGTTATCACATCCTTGATAACTGACTCCAGCAGTTTCCCCACCACCGACGTTAGGCTAACCGGTCTATAATTCCCCGGTTTCTCTCTCCCTCCTTTTTTAAAAAGTGGAGTTACACTAGCCACCTTCCAATCCTCAGGAACTAGTCCAGAATCTAACGAGTTTTGAAAAATTATCACTAATGCATCCACTATTTCTTGGGCTACTTCCTTAAGCACTCTAGGATGCAGACCACCTGGCCCTGGGGATTTATCTGCCTTCAATCCCTTCAATTTACCTAACACCACTTCCCTACTAACATGTATTTCACTCAGTTCCTCCATCTCACTGGACCCTCTGTCCCTTACTATTTCTGGAAGATTATTTATGTCCTCCTTAGTAAAGACAGAACCAAAGTAATTATTCAGTTGGTCTTCCATGTCCTTGCTCCCCATAATCAATTCACCTGTTTCTGTCTGCAGGGGACCTACATTTGTCCTTACCAGTCTTTTCCTTTTTACATATCTATAAAAGCTTTTACAGTCCGGTTTTATGTTCCCTGCCAGTTTTCTCTCATAATCTTTTTTCCCCTTCCTAATTAAGCCCTTTGTCCTCCTCTGCTGAACTCTGAATTTCTCCCAGTCCTCAGGTGAGCCACTTTCTCTGGCTAAGTTGTATGCTTCTTCTTTGGAATTGATACTATCCCTAATTTCTCTTGTCAGCCACGGGTGCACTACCTTCCTTGATTTATTCTTTTGCCAAACTGGGATGAACAATTGTTGTAGTTCATCCATGCAACCTTTAAATGCTTGCCATTGCATATCCACCGTCAATCCTTTAAGTGTCATTTGCCAGTCTATCTTAGCTAATTCACGTCTCATACCTTCAAAGTTACCCCTCTTTAAGTTCAGAACCTTTGTTTCTGAATTAACTATGTCACTCTCCATCTTAATGAAGAATTCCACCATATTATGGTCTCTCTTACCCAAGGGGCCTCTCACGACAAGATCGCTAATTAACCCTTCCTCATTGCTCAAAACCCAGTCCAGAATAGCCTGCTCTCTAGTTGGTTCCTCGACATGTTGGTTCAAAAAACCATCCCGCATACATTCCAAGAAATCCTCTTCCTCAGCACCTTTACCAATTTGGTTCACCCAATCTACATGTAGATTGAAGTCACCCATTATAACTGCTGTTCCTTTATTGCACACATTTCTAATTTCCTGTTTAATACCATCTCCGACCTCACTACTACTGTTAGGTGGCCTGTACACAACTCCCACCAGCGTCTTCTGCCCCTTAGTGTTACGCAGCTCTACCCATATCGATTCCACATCTTCCCGGCTTATGTCCTTCCTTTCTATTGTGTTAATCTCTTCTTTAACCAGCAACGCCACCCCACCTCCCCTTCCTTCATGTCTATCCCTCCTGAATATTGAATATCCCTGAACGTTGAGCTCCCATCCCTGGTCACCCTGGAGCCATGTCTCTGTGATCCCAACTATATCATAATCATTAATAATAATCTGCACTTTCAATTCATCCACCTTATTACGAATGCTCCTTGCATTGACACACAAAGCCTTCAGGCGCTCTTTTACAACTCTCTTAGCCCTTATACAATTATGTTGAAAAGTGGCCCTTTTTAATGCTTGCCCTGGATTTGTCGGCCTGCCACTTTTACTTTTCTCCTTAGTACTTTTTGCTTCTACCCTCACTTTACACCCCTCTGTCTCTCTGCACTGGTTCCCATCCCCCTGTTGTGAACTAACCTCCTCACGCCTAGCCTCTTTAATTTGATTCCCACCGAATGTCTTTCTGCGACGTACTGGGTATTGGCATAGAAAAAGTGAAAAGCTATAATGTTCCATAAGATCAGCTTTGCCGGGTCTTGGAAAAACTTCAGTAGGCCTGCGGATCAGAATCCGAACTTTGATCGTCGGAATAAGGCTTTACGTGACTTCGACATTATCAGGTAAAGCTCGGTCTTTGCAGAAAATAAATAAATGATGTGAATTGAAATAGACTACAAAGTTCTTATGTGTTTACTAACTTTACTGAAACCAACCAACATGAGTGCTGCTTGCAGACAGATGGCTCTACAAAACCTGACACAGGATAAGTACCTCTTTGAATTTAATTCAACAGATGGGTAAAAAAACACTTCCCACCTCTGCGAAAATGTAACATTTCCGTTGTTTTGTAATAAGAGATCACTTAACTGATCCCACAACCTAGAAACTTTGGGACTATTCCAGTGGTGTTTACTATTGTGGCTTTCAGGAGATTTACATAAATATTGCTGTGTAGGCTGAATTGTTTAATGTTTATTGTGTAGTGATTTTGGGATGATAATACCACTTCCAGCTATGATTGTTGGGACAATTTATACCCTGTTCATGTTCCAAAGTCGTTCAATATCCTCTTTTAATTCAAAATATTTCTGGTGTTTTTATATTATTATTATTATTATTAAAGTTTACCCCTTCATTTTGTATTTGCAGTTTGTTATCTTTTGTTCGTCCTGTTGGGTACGGTCTTGTTGACTCTGATGTTGACATATATGTACTTTGATAATAAATTTACTTCGAACTTCACCCTTCCTTGTGCATTAAACTTGTGCTGTGCCCGGCACTAACACAAACGCTGATCTCAAGCAGAAGAACCAACTGCGGCAGGAGCACGACAGATCAAGCTGATATTTTTGGGGGGGCGGGGGAAGGAATTGTTGATAATTCAGATCGAAACCTTCCTAAACAATTTACATTTGGGGTTAGCGACCAGCACAGCCATTCTCTCATAGCTCTAATGGTTGAGCCCTGACTCCTGGTGCTGTCTGTGTGGAGTTTGCATGTCTCGTCTGTGTCTAAATGCATTCCCCCCACCACGCTAGTTTCCTTCTGCATCATCCCAATGACATGTGGATTGGAAGACTATTTAGCCACTGTAATTTGCCCCAAGCATACAGGGTATAGGCAAGTAGAGGAATCTGAGGGAAGAGGAGGGGCTCTTGGGAATTATTAACGCAAGGGATTCTGCAGATGCTGGAAATCCAGAGCAACACCCACAAAATGCTGGAGGAACTCAGCAGGTCAGGCAGCAGCTATGGAAAGGAATAGAGAGTCAATGTTTCGGGCCAATACTTCTTAGGACTGGAAAGGAAGGGGGAAGGGAGCTGGAAGCCATATGGAACAAGATGGCAGTGAAATCATATTCCCTGGAAGGACACGTGGCTATGGTAATGAGTCTGGGTGAGTACAGGGTCAAAGAGTTAGAGGCAGCAAAGGTCACAGCGAGTGAGCAATGAGTGAGGGTCTCACTGAACTCATGTTGAAGAGAAGATTTAACTTCTTCAGGGTCGGCATCCCTCAACAAGACTTCACAATGGAGCAGCAAATCATAAACACAAGAGATTCTGCAGATGCTGGAAATCCAGAGCAACTCACACGAAATGCTCAGGGAACACCGTGGGTCGGGCGGCATCTATGGAAATGAACAAAACAGTCGGCATTTTGGGCCAAGATCTATTGAGTCTGAGCGCTAAGGGAGGAGACTTGGTAAGAGCACTTCTGTGCACTATGGTATAAAAAAGGTTCAAAGTAAATTTATTATCAAAGTACATACGAGGGGTGATTAATTTATTTTTCAACATCGTCCCCTCATACATTTACACACTTAGCCCAGCGGTTGTGGAGCATACGGATCTTGGACCTCCAGAAAGTGTCCACAGCAGGGGTGATTGATAAGTTCGTGGCCTACAGTAGAAGGATATGATTTGTACAGCTCTCGTTACATGCACATGCAGTTCAACTCTTTGAGTGATTATGCAGAAAGTCTGAAGTTAATAACTCAAGCAACACACATAAAAATTACTGGTGAACGCAGCAGGCCGTGCAGTATCTCTAGGAAGAGGTACAGTCGACGTTTCGGGCCAAGACTCTTCGTCAGGACTAACTGAAGGAAGAGTGAGTAAGAGATTTGAAAGTGGGAGGGGGAGGGGGAGATCCAAAATGATGGGAGAAGACAGGAGGGGGAGGGATGGAGCCAAGAGCTGGACAGGTGATTGGCAAAAGGGATATGAGAGGATCATGGGACAGGAGGCCCAGGGAGAAGGAAAAGGGGGAGGAGGGAAAAAACCCAGAGGATGGGCAAGGGGTATAGTCAGAGGGACAGAGGGAGAAAAAGGAGAGAGAGAGAAAAAATGGATGGGGTACGAAGGGGAGGTGGGGTGTTAACGGAAGTTTAAGTCAATGTTCATGCCGTCAGGTTGGAGGTCACCCATAAGGTGTTGTTCCTCCAATCTGAGTGTAGCTTCATCTTGACAGTAGAGGAGCCCATCCGTTATTTATTTATTTATTATTATCATTAATTTTTTTCTCTCTCCTTTTTCCTCTGCACATACTCTTTATCTCAGCCTTACAGTATTTTTAGGTTTCAATGAGATCCCCCCCATTCTTCTAAACTCCAGTGCAAAAATGCGAATATTCCCCCCCCCCCCAACCCCCTTAGAACTCAGACCCATTCCAGCATTGATCATGATACTGTGGAGCTCACTCCTTGTGTGAGCTTTTTGTCCCAGCTCACAGGGATTTGAAAATGCAAAATTCTCTGAACTTGATATTCTCCTGTGTGCAAAGCTACAGATGTTATACTTTCCAACAATGAGCAGTATGTAGGTCTCAGGAAAAAGATTAAATGCAAAAATGCAAATGTTATTTCCTTCCAAACAGCTGCCTGTATTGCTCATAATTAGCTCAATTATTATATTTCAATTTTGCCACCAGCCTCCTAAAACAAGAACAGATGGTATAGTTATCAGAGAATTGTGCTGAATCTGTGACACTGATGAATTAAAATATTCTCTGAAATATTAACACTAGATTTACACAAATGAGGAGAAATGCTGGCTGATGGCTATAGAATCGTGTCACAAGTAATAATGCCATAAAAAAAAATTGAGGTTTCCCAGACAAACTCAAATGCTGTCAGAGTCCCCTTTATTGACAGACAGAAATCAAAACAGCATTGTCACGCAGATAACATACTGTGGCATTGGGGAGACGTTTAATGCTTCACAAGAGGAAGCAGGGACACATGGGAGAGCTATGAAGGCATAGGTATGCTTAATTATAAAAATCACCAAGCACCATCCCAAATAAAGATGTCTATATTAAGATTAAAAGCATAGTCAGGGTAAACAGACGGTACCTTTTTCCCCAGGGTTGAAATGTCATAAAGTCCTTCCAGTCAAGATAATGCCAGCAAACAATGATTCCCCAGGCAACAACTTTCAGATAATCAATCATTTCAGGTCTTCGACATGTTCTACTTATTCTTTTTACCTTAATTTGGTTTTTGAAACTGCTGGAGCCTGGGACTTAACAGTCTGCAGTTCAATTGAGTGAGCTCACTCTCCGCCGTGCCCAAGAAAACTCCAGGAGAGAAATGTGAGCACGAGCTATCATGGGGAGAAGCTCAGAGATGAGATGTGGGGCCATGATTGACGAAAGTTATGGCCAATTAAACTGTCGAAGTAGATTGAAACTATGAGGCAAACGCAGAGGAAAGCGAGTGGTTCTCAGAGAGGCCATTGTTTCATGTCATTTTCCTTGGAGAGGTCACTGTTTTGAGTCGTCACCGTCAGCGGGGCTGCTGGTTTCAGTCATTACTGTCAGGGGGCTGCTGGTTCGTGTCATTACCGTCATAAGGGCTGCTGGTTCAAGTTGTTATCATCAGAGGGGCTGCTGGTTCGAGTCGTTACCGTCAGCGGGGCTGCTGGTTCGAGTCATTAGAGCCTTTTCCATCAGGGGGGCTGCTGGTTCGTGTCATTACCGTCATAAGGGCTACTGGTTCAAGTCATTATCAGCAGAGGGGCAGCAGAGGGGCTGCTGGTTTGAGTCGTTACCATCAGTGGGGCTGCTGGTTCGAGTCGTTACCATCGGGGGGTTGCTGGTTCGTGTCATTACCGTCATAAGGGCTGCTGGTTCAAGTTGTTATCATCAGAGAGGCTGCTGGTTCGTGTCTTTACCATCAAAAGGGCTACTGGTTCAAGTCATTATCATCAGAGGAGCTGCTGGTTCGAGTCGTTACCATCAGGGGAGCTGCTGGTTCAAGTCATTACCGTCAGGAAGGCTGCTGGTTTGAGTCATTACCATCAGGGGGGCTGCTGGTTCGAGTTGCTACCATCAGAGAGGCTGCTGGTTTGAGTCGTTACTGTCAGGGGGGCTGCTGGTTTGAGTCATTACTTTCAGGGGGGCTGCTGGTTCGTGTCATTACCGTCATAAGGGCTGCTGGTTCGAGTCATTACTGTCAGGGGGGCTGCTGGTTTGAGTCGTTACTGTCAGGGGGGCTGCTGGTTCGTGTCATTACCGTCATAGGGGCTGCTGGTTCGAGTCGTTAACGTCAGGGGGGCTGCTGGTTTGAGTCGTTACCATCAGAAGGGCTGCTGGTTCGAGTCATTACTGTCAGGAGGGCTGCTGGTTCGTGTCATTACCGTCATAAGGGCTGCTGGTTCGAGTCGTTACCGTCAGAAGGGCTGCTGGTTCGAGTCGTTACTGTCACGGGGGCTGCTGGTTCGAGTAGTTACCATCACAGAGGCTATTGGATCAAGGAGTTGCCCTGAGTCCCAATGATCTCACAGATGTTATCAAAATTCTGAGAATTATGAATTGGACTGTAGTTCATATTGGTCTCTTTCAAATCAATTTTTTTAATATTCTCACCCATTCTTGTTGCCAATTGCCAGGCTGCGGGTTAGGGTGATCTGTTAGTTTTTGGGTGAGGGAGGTGTTGGAGGTGTTTGGGGTCTGCAAGTTTTTGTTTCTTTTTCTTTTTTGGGGGGGAATGGGATTGACATCTTTCTTGCAACTGCCCCGATAGGTTTTTTCTGTATTCTGTGGCTATCTGGAGAAGAAAATTTCAGAGTTGTATTCTGCATACACACTCTAATAATAAAATGAATCTTTGAAATGTTGAAGTCATAGAGTCAGAGTACTACAGCACAAAAAACAGGACTTTTGGTACACCCAATCCATACCGACCTGTTTTTTGCCTAATTCCATCTACCTACACCAAGACCAGGGGTTTCTTTCTCATCTTTTTTATGCCATTGACCCCAGGTTGGCAACTCCAGACCCAGACCTCAGCCCTCCACGCCTCCCATCCACATACCTATCCAAACTTCTCTTAAATGTGCCAATTGAACCCACATCCACCAGTTGCACTGACAGCTCATTCTACACTCTCACCATCCTCTGAGTGAAGAAGTTCGCCATCAGGTTTCCCTTGAATATTTTACTTTCATCTTAAACCTATGACATATAATTTTGGTGTCACCCAATGTCAGGAGAAAACGCCTGAATTTACTTATCCCATCAAAACCCCTATAAGATCTCCCCTTGTTCTCCTTTGCTCCACCGAAATCTGCTCAACCTTTCCCTGTAACGCTGGTCCTCAAGTCCCGGCGACATCCAGCACTATCGCCCTCTAGAGGCCATGCATTTAAGGTTAGAGTGTGAAAGTTCAAGGAAAATGTGCAGAGCAGGTACTTTTTTAAAAACACAGATCAATGGGTGCTTGAAATGCAATCCCAGGGGGTGGAGATGAAGGCAAGTACAACAGGTCCTCACTAGGAATGTGCTGAAAATAGAGGGACACAGACATTCTGTAGGCAGAAGGGATTAGCTAGATATTTGATTACTCGTTTAATTGCTGTGACGCAACATTGTGGATCAAAGAACCTGTTCCTCTGAAGCTTTTCAACACATCCTGTAAAATGATTCCAGGAATGAAAGGGTTATTGTATGAGGAATATTTGATAGAACTAGGCTTGTACACCTTGTAGTTCAGAAAAATCGGGGGTGGGGGGGCACAATCTTATTAAAACCAACCAAATGTTGGAAGGCCTAGACAGCGTGGATTTGGAGAAGATGTTTTCCATGGTGGGTGGGTCTAGAACTAGAAGGCACCACCTCAGAACAGACAGACATCCATTTAGAACAGAGATGGGGAGGGATTTCTTTAGCCAAGGAGTAGTGAATTTGTAGAATTAATTGCCACAGACAGCTGTGGAGGTCGTCAATGGGTATATTTAAAACAGAGGCTGGGAGGTAATTAATTTTTCAGGTGAGAAGGCAAGGCAGGAGAGTTGGGTTGAGAGGATAATAAATCAGCCATGATGGAATGGTGGAGCAGGCCCGATGGATTGAATAGCTTAATTCTGCACCTATATCTTACAGTCTTATGCTAAAAACATGCTCTGAAAAGGCAGATTATTCATTGAGGGACAGAAAACCTAGGATTAAGCTGAACCAGGGTTTATATAAAGCGTTCTTTCTTGGAAATTTTGGCAGCCATTTCCAATGAAGGTAAGCTAAAGGGATGAAGGGAGTGAGAGTGATCATGACTCTGGTTGCATGTGGAATGATCTGAAGGTCATTACCCAGCTCTTTCACCAAGGTTTCAGCTGCAAATCAGAAACTTTCTTTACCTCAACTGCCAGACAGTTCTACGTCAAATCCCAAACCATGTTACACTTCTTCATCATCTCTTCCTCCTTGTAACCTCCTGCCAAATGATCAAAGTTCAGAGTTCAAAGTTCAAAATGTATTACTGAAGTGCATATATGAGTATACTCAAAGTAAATTTACAAGGATGTTGCCTGGATTGGGAAGCATGCCTTATGAGAATAGGTTGAGTGAACTTGGCCTTGTCTCCTTGGAGCGATGGAGGATGAGAGGTGACCTGATAGAGGGTATAAAATGATGAGAGGCATTGATCGTGTGGATAGTCAAAGGCTTTTTCCCAGGGCTGAAATGGTTGCCACAAGAGGGCACAGGTTAAGGTGCTTGGGAGTAGGTACAGAGGAGATGTCAGGGGTAAGTTTTTTACTCAGAGAGTGGTGAGTGCGTGGAATGGGCTGCCGGCAACGGTGGTGGAGGCGGATATGATTGGGTCTTTTAAGAGACTTTTGGATAGGTACATGGAGCTTAGAAAAATAGAGGGCTTTGGGCAACCCTGGGTAATTTCTAAGGTAAGGACATGTTCGGCACAACTTTGTGGGCTGAAGGGCCTGTATTGTGCTGTAGGTTTTCTATGTTTCTATGTTAAATTAAATTTATTTTCAAAGTACATATATGCCATGATATACAACCCTGAGATTCATTTTCTTGACTGCATATTCAATAAATCCATAGACTAATAATCATAACAGAATCAATGAAAAACAGCACCCGACAGGACAAACAATGTTTAAAGACAACACAGTAACAATAACTACAATAACCAAATAAATAATTATAATAGATAAATCAGCAATAAATATTGAGAACATAAGATGCACAGTCCTTGAAAGTAAGTCCATGGGTAGTGGGAACAGTTCAGTAATGAGACAAGTGAAGTTGAGTGAAGTTATCATCTTTGGTTCAAGAGCCTAATGGGTGAGGCTCTCCTGACACAGAGGCATAACACGAGCCACCTTCAGTCTTCCAATAAATCACTGGTGGCTAAGGAAGATATAGATATCTCTGTCAGGGCCTCGGTATTGTCTTTCCCACTTTCTCACAAAATGACTTTTTGACTACAAAACCCAGGATTACTGGAGAGGTGGAGGTTCTGTTATGCAAATCTCTCAGGCTACTCTTTCTTTCAGTAGAGAGGCTTAATTACTCTGCATGAGTCATTCATCATTTTGAACGCATCCAACAAAACTCTTAACCCACAAGCACAATAGATTCTGCAGATGCTGGTAATCCAGAAAAGACACAGGAAACACCGCAGGAATTCATGATGAACTGTCACAGCCCGGACTCTTTACATGGACTCTTTATTCCTCTCCATAGATGCTGCCTGACCCGCTGAATTCCTCCAGCATTTTGTGCGTGTTGCTCTTAATCCACTCTGCTCTAAGGAGAACAGCCTCGATTTCTCCATTGTCTTTACATAGCTTTGTTAACTTATTCCAGGCAACATCTCTGCAAATCTCTTCTGCACCTTCAACAAGGTCATCACATCCTTGCTAGAATGAATTGTCATTGAATGAAATAATATTCCTGCTGATACTAACCAGTGTGTTATAAAAAGTTTAGCAGAACTTATTTTATACTCTATTCCTTAATTCCCTTTTTTAATCCCTTCATTAATTTTTCATTATCCACCGGTCTGCACCAAGCAATCAAGGTGGTAATTAATCTTTCATTATTTCTTAATTCTACTCACACACCAGGTACAATTAAAATTTGAGGTGCATTGGTTGCATAGTGGTTAGCATTGTGCTATTATAGCTCAGGATGTCAGAGTTCAGAGTTCAATTTAGTCATTCTTCCTATGCACGCATAGGTTTATTCCAGGTGCTCAGGTTTCCTTCCACGGTACAAAGACATACTGGCTTGTAGTTGCAATGTAAAGGGCGGACAGAAGCGAAAAGGGTGAACGTAGGACTGCAGATGTTGTTTCTGAATATGCACAGTATATGGAATAAGGTAGATGAACTTGCAACACATTGCAGATTGGCAGGTATGATGTTATAGGCATCACTGAATCATGACTGAAAGATTATAGCTGGGATCTTACTGTCCAAGGATACACATTGTATCGAAAGGACAGGTAGGAAGTCGGAGGGGGCAGCGTTGCTCTGTTGGTAAAAAATGAAATCAAATCATGAGAAAGAGGTGACATGGGATTGGAAGGTCCCATTGTGGACAGAGCTAAGCAACTGCAAGTGTAAAAATACCCTGATGAGAGTTGTATACAGAACCCTTTTGTAGGGGTATGGCCTACAAAATACAAGGGAGATAAATGGGATGTGGTACAGTAGAGGAGGCCGTGGATAGACACACATTTTAATTCTACATCCCATTCCCATTCTGACATGTCTATCCACGGCCTCCTCTACTGTAAAGATGAAGCCACACTTAGGTTGGAGGAACAACACCTTATATTCCGTCTGGGTAGCCTCCAACCTGATGGCATGAACATTGACTTCTCTAACTTCCGCTAAGGCCCCACCTCCCCCTCGTACCCCATCTGTTACTCATTTTTATACACACATTCTTTCTCTCACTCTCCTTTTTCTCCCTCTGTCCCTCTGAATATACCCCTTGCCCATCCTCTGGGTCCCCCCCCCTTGTCTTTCTTCCCGGACCTCCTGTCCCGTGATCCTCTCGTATCCCTTTTTGCCTATCACCTGTCCAGCTCTTGGCTCTATCCCTCCCCCTCCTGTCTTCTCCTATCATTTTGGATCTCCCCCTCCCCCTCCAACTTTCAAATCCCTTACTCACTCTTCCTTCAATTAGTCCTGACGAAGGGTCTCAGCCTGAAACGTCTTCCTAGAGATGCTGCCTGGCCTGCTGCGTTCACCAGCAACTTTGATGTGTGTTGCCATAATATGATTGAATTCACCCTGTAATTTGAGAAGGAGAAGCTAAAGTCAGATGTATCAGTATTACAGTGGAGTAAAGGGAATTACAGAGGAAGAGAGAGGAGTTGGCCAGAATTGATTGGAAAAGAACACTGGCAGGGATGACAGCAGAGCAGCAATGGCTGGAATTTCTAGAAGCAATTTGGATGGCACAGGATATATACAGAGCCTACTCCCATTTGGATAAGCAGAGCAGCACTGTGAGGATCATGTTTTTTGATTTCTCAAGTGCCTTCAATACCACACAGCCCTCATTGCTGAGGGATCTGCGCCATTCAATGCTGGTTGGCACTTCCATTGTATCCTGGATAATGGACTACCTGACTGGCAGACCACAGCTTGTGTAGCTTCAGAGCTGTGTGTCAGACATAGCTATAAGCAGCACTGGGGCCCCACAAAGGACTGTATTGGGTCCTTTACTGTTTACCATGAATGCCTTGGACTTTAGATACAACACTGAGTCATGTCATCTGCAGAAATTCCCTGATGATTCAGCAATAGTTGGGTGTATAAAGGGAGGACAGGAGTTGAGTGTATACAGGGCCCAGGTGGAGGACTTTGTCAAATGGTGCAAGCAGAATTATCTGCAGCTCAACATCAGTAAGACAAAGGAAATGGTGATGGACTTTAGGAAGACTCGGGCTGCATTGCTCCCTGTTACTATTGACGGTGAGGACGTGGATGCGGTGAGGATCTGCAAGTACCTAGGGGTGCACGTGGATGTCAGACTTGAGTGAAGCACCAACACAGAGACTGTACAAAATGAACCAGAGTCGGCTCCACTTACCGAGGACACTGAGGTCCTTTGAAGTATGCGGGCCTCTCCATCATATGTTCTACTAATCTGTTGCCATCAGTACAATCTTCTATGCAGTGGTGTGCTGGGGCAATGGCATCAACACGGGTGACAACAGGTTCAATAAACTGATTAGAAAGGCTGGCTCTGTTATTGGAGTCAAACTGGACACACTGGAGAATGGGGTAGAACAAAGGACCCTACAGAAAACCCTGACAATTATGGACAATATTTCTCGCACTCCGTATGCCACCTTGGCTGAAGAGAGGAGCACATTTAGTAATAGACTAAGACAACTGTGCTGCTCCAAAGAGTGCAATACGAGGTCATTCTTACCCTCAGCCATTGGGCACTATAATGAGTCAAACTATAGCCAAGGAAGTGATGATCCCCCTCCTGTTAGACTATTTGAGGTAACTTATTTTTTATTCTTTCTTACTTCTCTTCTAATATTTGTTTATCTGTGCACATGCTACTGTGACACTGTAATTTCCTTTGGAATCAATAAAGTATCTATCTATCTATCCCAAAGAGGAAGAAGCATTCTAAAGGAAAGACGACACAACCATGGCAAACCAGAGAAGTCAAAGCCAACATAGAAGCCAAAGAGAAGGCATTTCATAGAGCAAAAATTAGTGAGAAGTTAGAAGATAGGGGAGCTTTTAAAAACCAACTGAAGGCAGCTAAAAAAGTCATAATGAACCAAAGATGAAATAGGAATGTAAGCTAGTGAATATTATTAAAGAGGATATCAAAAGTTTCTTCAGATACATGAAGTGTAAAAGAGAAGCCAGAGTGGACATCAGACCATTGGAAAATGACGCTGGAGAGGTAGTAATGGGGGACAACGAAATGGCAGAAAAGTGAATAAGTATTTTGTATCACTCCTCACCATGGAAGACACTAGCAGTATGGTGGAAGTTCCAGGTGTCAGGGGGCATGAAGTGTGTTAAGTCATCATTAATAGGGAGAAGGTTCTTGGGAAACTGAAAGGTCTGAAGTTTGATAAGTCACCTGGACCAGATTGTATACACCCCAAAGTTCAGAAAGAAAGTGGCTGAAGAGAATGTGGAGGCATTAATAATGATCTTTTGAGCACCACTAGATTTTGGAATAGTTTCTGAAGACTGGAAAATTGCAAATGTCACTCCACTCTTCAAGAAGGGAGGAAGGTAGAAGAAAGGAAATTAGTCTGACCTCAGTGGTTGAGAAGATGTTGGAGTCAATTATTAAGGATGAGGTCTCTGGGTACTTGCAGGCACATCATAAAACAGGTCGTAATAGTTTCCTCAAGGGAAAATCTTGCCTGACAAAGCTGTTAGAATTCTTTAAAGAAATAACAAGCAGGATAGACAAAGGAGAATCAGTTGATGTTGTGTATTTGGATTTTCAGAAGGCCTTTGACAAGGTGCCATTCATGAAGCGGCTTATCAAACTACAAGCCCATGGTACTTCTGGAAGATTCTAGCATGGATAAATCAGTGGTTTGCTGATTGGCAGGAGGCATAGAGTGGGAATAAGAGAGCATTTTCTAGCTGGCTGCCGGTGACAAGTGGTTTTCCTCAGGGGAGTGTGTTGGAATCAATTCTTTTTACATTATATGTCAATGATTTGAATGATGGAATTGATGGCTTTGTTAAAAAGTTTGCAGATGATGTGAAGATAGATTAACGGACAGGTAGTTTTGAGGAAGTAGAGAAGATACAGAAGGACTTAGATAGATTAAGAGAATGGGAAAAAAATAGCAGATGGGAAGTTTATGGTCATGCACTCTGGTAGAAGAAATGAAAGAGTTGACTAATTTCTAAATGGAGAGAAAATGCTAAAAACTAAGGTGCAATGGGACCTGGGATTCCTTGTGCAGGATTCCCTAAAGATTAATTTGCAGGTTGAGACTGTGATGAGGAAGACAAATGCAATGTTAGCATTCATTTCAAGAGGACTAGAACATAAAAGCAAGGATGTTGTGTTGAAACTATATAAAGCACTGGTGAGGTCTCACTTGGAGTATTGTGAACAGGTTCAGGTCACTTATCTTAGAAAGACTGTGCTGAAACTGGAGAGGGTTCAAAGGAGGTTCACAAAAATGATTCCAGGATTGAACGGCTTGTTATATGAAGAGCATTTGATGGCTCCGGGCCTGTATTCACTAGAATTTAGAAGATTGAGGGGTGATCTCATTGAAACCTATCAAATGTTGAAAGACTTGATGTGAGAAAATGGTTCCTATGATGGGAGAGTCTAAGACCAGAGGACACAGAATAGAGAGGTGTCCTTTTATAATGAAGATGAAGAGGAATTTCTTTAGTCACTGAGTGGTGAATCTGTGGAATTCTTTACCACATACAGCTGTGGAGGCCAAGTCTTTACGTATTTTCAAGCCAGAGGGTGATAGGTTCTTGACAGGGCAGGGCATGAAGGGACAGGGGGAGAAGGGAAGACATGGAGGTTGAAAGGAAAAATGGATCAGGCGTGATGAACTGGCAGAGCAGACTTGATGGGCCAAGTAGCCTAATTCTGTTCTTATGGTCTTAATTAGGCATTGTAATTTGGCCTGTGATTAGGTTAGGATAAAGACAGTGGGCTGCTGGGTGCCACTGTACCACTGCTCATCAAGCCAGAAGAAATTGTTGCACGCTGTATGGCCAAATAAATAAATAAACCCTTGTCTTCCACAGTTGAAACAACTTCATTGCAATAATATAGGTCAGTTGCTAACACCCAGCACGCTTCTCAAGTTTGCCCAGCTACTTTCCAAGGGCACATTTCTCAGTGATACTTGCATAGCTGTTAGGAGGAGTCTGGAGATCAAAGGAGTCTGCCAGAGGTTACTAATTCCGTTCAGGGCTGGAAATTCTTTTCAGATAAAAAAAGATACTTTCTTGTAAAAGGCCTCTCTTTTGATGGAAATAACTGTCAAACATTGTTCAGCAGGGTAGACCCCATGACTCCTTAACGAAGAATATAATTTAAATCATGGTCAAGTCAAGTCAAACCTCGTTCAGTTTATTGCTATTTGCACAGGTACAGTGAGGCACAGCTGGAATGAAAAACCTGCTAACAGCAATATCTCAGGCTGATGCATTCAGAACGCAGGAGCCCCTCCATTGGTCAGGGCCGATCACTGATATTGCCTCCTAGCTGTCTATGTGATAGGCAATCCAGTCTGCAAGCTAGGGCAGTACAACATGGGGAGTAGGCTCCCTCTCTCCACACAGATGATGAATCGAAAGGAATGGCAGAAACCGACACAGTTTGGCACCAGTGATGTTGAAGGAGTTGTCAGTCAGTGTTGAAATGAACATAGAATCTCCTTAGGGACTCCAGCTCCAGATTTTTCCCTCAGGGTTTACTCCTGAGGCCTTCCCTATGAGTGGTTATAGCTGCAAGGCAGCGGAGGTTTGAGGTCAGAGATCTCCTCTCCCAGGTGAGCCGCCAGCCACAGCTGATGAGCCCCATCTGTCTGAAGCGACTGGTGTTAAGGCATTGATAACCTGGTTCTTCCCCTTCTCCTGTCAGTAGAAACGGTTCCTTTGGATTTAGTAGCAAAGCCTCATATGAAGGCCAGGAGCTGGATTTGATTGTCAGAGGCTATTCGAGACACACAGCATGGGAGCATTTAATTGATGGTGGGAGCTTAAACAACCACACAGAATATATAAATTGTACATAAATGATAGTGAATATAGTCTGTGCAGCCAAAACAAAATCAATTGAAGACTGCAGTGGAGGAGGTGGATTGTGCAGGTCAGTTGTAGGAAAGTAGCCATTCAGCAGTGCATGACTTCAGGCTTCTGTATCTCCTGCCTGAAGGTGCACCAAGAGGAGGGCACGAGTAGCGATCCCGGATTCCCCCAGACAGACGGTTTCAGTGATGGGGAGGACCAGGTTGTGGACTGGGCTGAGTTCACTCTGCAGCCTCGTGTTTCATGCCAAATGCATTATGTCCCTTCATTACAAATGCAAGAGATGTAACATGTTTTACCGGCACGTCATATGTCCTTGAGGCACACAGCATTACCTTTTTGAATGAATTCTGTATGTTTTCTGCTGGGTGCAGTGCAGGTGAATATTTGCCGTTCATTTGCTGATGTAGGGAAAGCCCGGAGTTCTCCAACTTTGTTTCTGATCATTTGCACATTCACATTTGGGCAACGCCACCTTGAAACTTCTATTGTCATTGTTTTTCTCATTGTGATTCTCCATTCGTGTCCTCTATCCGCACAGCACCATCTTCTAGATGTTACTCTTTTTAATCTTAACTTCGTCCACTGCCTTTTTGCCATGCTATCCTCTTTTAGTTAAAATGCACTTGTAGATGTTATTACTGGTTTCAAGAAAGCACTGGAACAGTTTCCTGTCCAGAATCAAATATTAACATATTAGTTTCCTGATCAGCTGCATCACCGCCTGGTACAGAAACTGCAAACCTTCAGAACTCAGGTCCCTACAAAGGATTGTGAGGACAGCTGAGAGGATCATCTGGGTTTCTCTTCCACACATCGGAGATATTTATCTGGAGCACTGTGTACGCAGGGTCTTCAGCATTGTCAATGTCTCTCCCATCCGTCCATCAATCTCTTTGCCCCCCCACCATCAGGCAGGGAGTACTGTAGCATTAGGACAAGGACTGTTAGAATGGGAAAGAGTTTCATCCCCCAGACTGAGAGATTACTGAACTCCCTGCCAGCATCCAGGTCTCATCATAAATGAAGTGCCAGTCGCGTTATACTGTTTACTTTTTAACTTGTGTCATAAGTGCACTTTATTATTTGTTAATTTATTTGAGGTAATGTTACTTTATGTGTGATTTGTATGTACTGTGTTGTGCTCCTTGGTCTGGAGGAATGCTGTTTCATTTGGTGGTATACATGTGTGCAGTTAAATAACGATAATTTTGAACTTGAACACCTGAATAACTAGGACCCCCTCCACTCAATCTCACATGAAGTCATGTGCCAGCTGTCCAGTCTAGTGTAAGGTGTACTGGCTCATACTAATGATATCAACTTGGAAATACCTGCTTTCCTCTGTCACACCTGAATCTCCAATCTCTTTCTTCAATGCTTCTAACCCTATTGTTCCCACTTTGATTAATGATGACGTGAATCACAGCTTTCGATTGTCCAATCTATCTCTGCCATATTCTCTATATTCTCCACTTTGGCACCTGAGAGACAATTGGTGGATCTTATCTCAGAGAACCAGAACAGGCTCTTTGGCCCACTATGGTGTACAGAACCAATTAATTTAGCAATTGAATAGCCAACTAAACTAATCCTTTCTAGCTACACAATGTGCATATCCTTTCATTTTCCTCACATTCATGTCTTAACTAAATGTCTTTCAGAAGTCTCTAATGTATCTGCTTCTCCCAGCCCCCAGACAGCATATTGCTGGTACCCATAACTTTCTCTGAAAAATATTCAACCTTCACATTCTCCTTTGAAATTACCCCCTCTCAACTTAAATGCATGCCCTCTGGTATTAGACATTTCAACCCTGGGAAACAGATACTGTCTGTCTACTCTATCTTTGCCTCTCATAATCTTATAAGCCTCTATCAGATCTCCTCTCAGCCTCTACTGCGGAGATAGCAAGCGGAGAAGGAACATAGCCTTCTCTGGAAACAGGAAATAAGATTGGCGGTGTGGAGAAGTGGGCTGGTGAGTGGAAGTGTTTATCAAACTTACTGCTTGGGGAAAGTAACTGTTTTTGCGTCTGGTTGTCCTGGTGTAGATGCTACTAGCCTCCTCCCCGATGGGAGTGGGACAAACAGTCCATGAGCAGGGTGGGTGGGATCCTTCATGATGTTACTGGCCCTTTCTGTATGTAAGTCCTTGATGGCAGGTGTACTGGTACCAGTGATTCGCTGGGTATTTTTGACTACCAGTTTTAGAGACTTCCTGTCTGCCACAGTGCACTTTCTGTACCAAGCAGCGATGCAGCCTGCATCCAACCTGCTGAATGGATTGAAAATCTGCTGCAGAGTACCTCACCATCTACATTAGTGACACTAGCAGTGTCAGCTTCACTGTAACGACTAATCTGAGGTTATTAAAGGCATCTGGAGACGGCAGTATTGGCCAAGTTCATTAAATTCTATGAAGACCATAGTCCAGTTAATTTCATTGATATCTATCCTTGAAGTCTGAAGTTTACTGAGTATTGTGCCTTGGTCACATAATATTTGGCCACAGCTTGCTCCATGGGCCAAAATCCTTAATAAGGAGAGGAATGCTGGCAATTTGCTCTTTTCCCTCAAGAGATTAATTTCACAGAGGTCAAGACTCTTCATGCAGGTAATTGAGTCTGGATAAGAGAGCCTGGAGTTAAAGAATTTTCTCAATCTCTTTGAAGGTGCCTCTAGGGAATCAAAATGAGTTTGAACAAGTTCACTGACTGTATCTAAAGCGTTTCATTACTTTGAACAGGCAAATCACTGGGAAAATAAGAAAACCTTAAGCGTGCATATTGGGCAGTATTAGCAAAGGGAGTTAACTTCAGTGTGTACGAGGGTAAAGAAGCCTCTGTATATGACCTATTAAAGATTTAGGACAAAGTAAAGGAGTTAGCAGATTAATGTTAATAATATTTAAATATTATTCACCTTGTCATATTGCTCCTCAAGATAAATCAGCGGATACCCTATTTTATATGGACAGACACAAGACACCAGTAAATAGAAAAGATAGATTTTGATTCACTTAAAAATTGGAGTTGAAACTCACTGGTGTTTCAAAGGAGGAAGCAGGAACTCAATCAACATCCTGTCTAATTTTTTTTACAGCTGCAAGGACCAACCATTGCCTGAGCAGGAAATTTTTACACGGGCTGTAAACTGCATGGCATTTTAAATGTTTTGTTTTTGCAATATGCATACCATGAACATTTAGAATGAAGACTGAAAGATCACATTGTTACGCACCCCATAACGGGTGAAAGAACCAGCAGAAATGGAACACACCTGGAGTCTGGTTTGCTGTTAGCTAATTATGTTTTATTAATAACTATGCAATACAGTAATATGGAACTGGATAAGTCGAACATGTTAGCAGAGTTTATGCATATATAGGTGTGTAAATACAAAACCCAAACTTCTTCAAACTTAGGTGGTAATTGATACAGTCTCACGATGGTAGGTAAGGAAAGTTCAGTTCAGATGCACACGTTAATTAATGTGAGATGTTTGTAATCCAAGGCGAATGTTTTGAGAAGGCAATTATGTCGATATTCCACAGATTCCACAACAGCAATACAAGATAACAATAGTAGTAGGTTTTATCTCCAAAGTTATTCCACTCCACACACAAAATATCACCAACAGTGATCTTCAACGAATATCCTTTCAACACAAATGGTACCACACCTGAATTCAGCTACGGGACATCTCAAAGTGGTGGCCACAGGATACTCCAACAGAATCCACGTATGGATTATCACCAACAGTAGCTTATCACAAAGGGGACCCTCTTCAAGGGAACCACCACCCAGGCAAGGGTCGACACACCAGCAGATTCCACAAGGTTACCCCAAACACTAGCCACTTATCCAGTTCCACAACATACGAAATAACTCCAACAGTGATTTGCCACAGGGGTGTCTTTCTTCAGTGAACTACCACACCCAGACAAAGGGTAAATACACATGTGGTATACATAAAGGTTTTCCCCTCACCAGAGAGCCCACTCCTGTGGATTAACTACGTGACAATCACACTTTCGTAGTCGAATGGAAACAAACTCACCCTCACGGGCTACTTAGACAGACAGTCCAAACAGTGATCTCCGTGTCACTAGGTTTCCTCTGTTTCAGACCTATGTCTCCTCTCTTCTCTTCCTGCAAACTTCTTCTAGTTGCAGAAAACTTGTGAGAGTCATTTATCAATACTCAGGATCGATCTCAACTCACTCCTTTTGGGCTACTGAACGTTTAAACCAGCGACCGACTCACTGGTGTCTTCCATTGACCGAATCCATCTTGACTGTGTGTGTCTGTGGGTCCTTGTATATTCAAAGCAAGCTGCAGAGAAACCATAACATTGATTGTCCATCAAATAACTTCATCCATCCATCTATCTCTCTGTCTCCCTCTCTCTCTCTGGAGCAGCTCAAACAGAGTCCAAAAGTCAGTCTCATTCTCCCAACATTTTAAAGTGACCGTCCACAGAAAATATGAACCCTAGGGGTATATAACAACATACTTTTGATTTTATTTATTAATTGAAGGGCATAACGTAACACAGCACAATAGAGAAAATCTTTTTTTAAGTTTTGTAAACTTTTTTCCAGCTGCATCCAATTCCAGCTGCGCGCCAGCAAGCCTATGTGTGTGGGAGCGTTTCAGTTACTGCCTGGCCACACACCCATGCAGTTTAGAGGGCAGAATGGATCTCGTTGAAACCTACTGAATATAGGAAAGCCTGGACAGATTGGATGTGGGGAGGATTTTTCCTATAGTTGGTAATTCTAGGAACATAGGGCACAGCCTCTGAATAGGGGGATATCCATTTAGAACTTCAGTTGAGTATCTTTGTGATGCTACCAGTCTGCACCTTGAACACATACAGCAACTAAGCCTCTGCAACCCTCTCGGGGAGAGAATTGCAAAGACTTGCCGCACTTTAAGTGAATAAATTTCTCTTCATCTCAGATCTGAATGTCAGCCCCTTATGTTGAGATTGTAATCCCTGGGCCGTATGCCCACTAGCTAGGAGAAACCCTTATCAAGGTCTGTAGGAATATTATACATTCCATTTCATATTCTTCAAAACTCTTGATGGGAACTTCTGCTTAATCTCTATACATACAACAAAATTGTTATCCCAGGTGTAAATAGGAGAGAATCTGAAGATGCCGGAAATCCAGAGCAACACACAAAACATGCTGGAGGAACTCAGCAGGTCAGGCAGCATCTAGGGAAATGAATAAACAGTCAACGTTTCAGGCCGAGATCCTTCTTCAGAGCGGGAAAGGAAGGGGGATGATGCCTGAATAAAAAAGTGGGAGGAGGGGGAAGAGGACAAGCTAGAAAGTGATAGGTGAAGCCAGATCGGTGGGGGTGGGGTGATAAAATAAGAGTCTAGGTAACCTCCAACATGATGTCATGTACATCGATTTCCCCATGTCTGGCAATTTTCCCCCTCTCCTTTCCCTCCTGTTCAAGTCGCACTCTAGCCTTTTACCTCTTCTCCTCACTTAGCTATCACCTCCCCCAGTGCCCCTCCTCCATCCCTTTCTTCCATGGTCCACTCTCCTCTCTATCAGATTCCTCCCTCTCCTTTTCTTCCTCTCACCTCCCAGTTTCTTATCTCAGCACCCACCCCTTCCCAAGTGTATTTCGAGTCAATACTCACAGCACTCCCTCTAGTTCAAATAGGCTCCCTTCTTAACCAGAAAGGCTATATCATATACAACCAGCCTTGCCAGGACCCTCTACAGTGCTATGCAAAAGCTTTAGGCCCATGTATATATAGCTAGGATGCATAAGACTTTTGCACAGCACTGTCTCAGTCAATGTGGATTGGACAGTGACTTTGTAAATCTGGCAGGAGTGAAGGACGTTGGGAATGGCAAGGGGGGAGATGTGGGACAGGTCACAGAGAAGGATTGCCAGGAGTGGGGGCGGGGGTGGTATAGACACAGACACACCCAGCCCTGAGACACCAGCAAGATCATATGATTCCAAGCAATTGGTTTATTGATCATTACAGAATGTCTCTCTGGTGTTTCCCACTCCCTCCCTTCTCCCTTCCTCCTTTCCCAACCATGAGGCCCCTCTCCCTGTCCCCTTCCCACTCTCAGTCCACAACAGACACCCATATCAGAATCAGGTTTATCATCACTCACACATAATGAAATTAGTTTTTTTGTGTGGCAGCAATACAGTGCAATACATAAAATTACTACAGTATTGCGCAAAAGTCTTAGACACCCTTACTATATATACATGCCTATATATACAGTATAATTACAGTGAGATGTCTCTATTCAGTAAGGCGTTTGATAAGTTTTCCCATGCAAGGCTCCTTCAGAAGGTAAGGAGGCAAGGAATTCAAGCACACATTGCTTTGTGGATCCAGAATTGGCTTGCCCACAGAAGGTAAAGAGTGGTTGCAGATGGTTCATTTTCTGCATGGAGGTTGGTGACCAGTGGTGTTCTGCAGGGATCTGTTCTGGGACCCCTCCTTTTTGTGATTTTTATAAATGACCTGGATGAGCAAGTAGAAGGGTGGGTTAGTAAGTTTACTGATGACACAAAAGTTGGGGGTGCTGTGCATAGTCTGGAGGGTTGTCAGAGGTTACAGCGGGACATTGATGGGATGCAGAACTGGACTGAGTAGTGGCAGATGGAGTTCAACCCAGATTGGTGTGAAGTGGTTCGTTGCAGCAGATCAAAGCCAAAGACAGAATATAATATTAATGGTAAGACACTTGGCAGTGTGGAGGATCAACAAGATCTTGGGGTCCATGTCCATTGGACACTCAAAGCTGCTGAGCAGGTTGACAGTGTTGTTAAGAAGGCGTATTGTGTGATGACCTTCATCAACAGTGGGACTGGGTTCAGGAGCCGTGATGTAATATTACAGCTATGTAAGACCTTGGTCAGACCCCACTTGGAGTACTGTGCTTGTTTCTGGTCACCTCAGTACAGGAAGGATGTGGATACTATAGAGAGAGTTCAGAGGAAATTTACAAGGATATTGCCTGGATTGGGGAACATGCCTTATGAGAATCGGTTGCGTGAACTTGGTCTTTTCTCCATGGAGCGATGGAAAATGAGAGGTGACCTGATAGAGGTGTATAAGATGATGAGAGCCATTGATCGTGTGGATAGTCAGAGGCTTTTTTACAGGGCTGGAATGGCTAGCACGAGAGGTCACAGTTTTAAGGTGCTTGCAAGTAGGTACAGAGGAGATGTCAGGGGGTAAGTTTTTCACACAGAGAGTGGTGAGTGCGTGGAATGCACTGCCAGCAACAGTGGTGGAAGTAGATACAATAATGTCTTTTAAGAGACTTTTAGATAGGTACATGGAGATAGAAAAATAGGGGGCTATGTGGTAGGGAAATTCTAGGCAGTTTCTACAGTAGGTTACATGGTCAGCACAACATTGTGGGCCGAAGGGTCTGTAATGTGCTATAGATTTCTATATTCTATGTTCTTGTACTAAAAAATCTTGCAATAAGGGCCAAAATATTGTTTCACTTCCTAACTGTGTGCTGTACCTGCATGATATCATTTTTTATGGTTTATGTATGAGGTCCCCTTGAACATCAGCAGATTTCAATATATACCCAATCAAAGCTATATGGCACCACAGTAGCTATTACAGCTTTGGATGTCAGAGTTAGCAGTTCAGTTAAGGTGCTGTCTGTAAGGAGTTTGTATGTTTTTATCCATCATGAGGTGGGTTTCCTCCGGGTGCTCCGGTTTCCTCCTACAGTCCAAAGACAAACTGTTAGTAGGTTATTGGTCATTGTAAATGGTCCTGTGATTAGGCTGGTGTTAAATAGGAGGGTTGCTGGGCAGTCTGGCTCATTGGGTCAGAAGGGTCTGTTCCACGCAGCATCTCTAAATAAAATTAAAATGTTACAAAACACTCTGCCTTTCTACTCTCCAATGTAGGTGACCACACATCTTGCCACACTTAAACCTAATCTGACCATTCACAATCCTCTGGAGCCTCTCTGTTCATATCCTGCTTAACTACCTTGTTTTATATCATAGCTAACTTGGGTATGTTATATTTAATCATTCATTTGTGATGTGCCATGTCATTAAATGTAGCTAATCATGCTCTATCCATGACCATGATTGTTCTTGGCAAATTTTTCTACTGGAAAGGTTTGCATTGCCTTCTGCTGGCGAGTGCCTTTACAAGACAGGTGGCCCCAGTCATTATCAATACTCTTCAGGGATTGTCTGCCTGGCATCAGTGGTCACGTAACCCAGACTTGTGATATGCACCAGCTGCTCATACATCCACCACTGACCCTGATCGGGGTCTAAGCAGATGCTACACCTTGTCCAAGGGAGACCTGCAGGCTAGCAGAGGGAAGGAGAACATGACACCTCCTTTGGTAGAGAGGTATCTCCATCCTGCCGCCCAGATGTTCAATCAGCTCCTCTAAATCACTGATATAGACTGCAAACAGATTGGGCTGAAGGTTTATAATACCATGAATTCACTTTTGGGGTCTTGCAGTTCATGTTCTGTGTTATTTGTTATTTTTTGTCGGGGTTTGTTTTTTTAAACGCATTGGGTGTTTGACAGTTTTGGTTGCATGTTGATTTTTCTTTAAGCTGATTCCATTGTGTTTCTTTGTTTTGTGACTACCTGCAAGAAGATGAATCTTAAGGTTGTGAACTGTATGCATACATCAATAATAAATGTACTTTGAACTACTATAATATGAAAGAGGAGATGACAAGGTTGGGTTCCATGAAGATAAGAATCCAGCTGGAGGACTTCTATCGTGCAATTACTGGTACTGATCAAGTCAACATCTACACTAATAGTAAAACAGTTCTTTCCTCATCCTCGGTGGTGGCCTCTTGAGACGTTCAAGGTCAGACAGGATCTCAACTACAAGAATTGTGTGAACATTTTGTAGACCTTCCAGCAAAACTGAAAGTAAATTTATTATCAAAGTACACATATGTCACCATTTACAAACCTGAGATTCATTTTCTTGTAGGAATTCACGGTAAATACGAAGAAACACAACAGAGCCAGTGAAAAACTGCTCACAGCAAGACGGACAAACAACAGACGTGCAAGTATTGGCGTGTCTCCTGCTGAAGCTGTTCAATGCCCAGTATTGAGAGGGGAACGATAGCAAATGTTGCCAACTTCATCCAGTGTACCTGAGAAAGGAAAGTGTGGATCAATACCAGCAGAGCCCAGATGACTTGCATCTTAAGGGAAACTTGGAGAGGTATATGGATGGGAGGGGTAGAGTCAGGGCACTGGAGCAGGGATCCAATCGCAGACACAGTATTGAGCACACTGAGATTAATTGAGTTACAAGTCCCAAGATGCGCAAATGTGGACAAGATCGTAGGCATTACGGAGAACCAGCTTGGTGAAAATTGAGGCTCCTTGCAGTACTTGAAATGTAAAGGTCATGAGCGGAAGAGGGTAATGGTTCTTAACACTGACTTCATTCAGTCCCCGGTATTCAATGCTTGGATGTAAGGAGCTGTCCTTTTTAACAAAGAAAAAACTGGCACCAGCAGCAGAGGAAGATGGCCGGATGATGCTTGTGGCCAGTGACTCTTGGATGTACTCATTCATGGCTTCTGTTTCAGGTAAGGACAGGGAATACAGGCGGCCCCTTGGGGGAGATGTGCCAGGCAAGAGGTCAATGGTGCAATCACATGAATGATGAGGCGGTGGGGAAGTGGCCTGGGACTTGCTGAGCACAGCGTTGAGACCCATATATTCAGGAGGGATGGCACTAAGGTCCAGAAATTCCTAAGGGGGATCTGGGCTTGGAGACAAGGGGATCTGAGCATGGTGGAGGCAGTGGGAGTGACAGAATGGGCTCCAGCCTACAGTTTGCAACTGAGCCAGTCAATGTGGGGGTTGTGTCTGACTAACCAGGGATGGCCCAGGACAATGGGAGCTTGAGAGTCAATAACATAAAGGGTTAACTATTCATGATTGTTTCCGGATAAACTTAGACTTACCAGGGCCGTGACATGGGTGATGTTAGCCAGTCTCTGACGACTCAAGGCATTGGCCATTAATGGTGACTGGAGAGCAGAAGTGGGTAGTCCCCATTGGGCAGCCAAGCCGGAACTGATAACCACCCCTCCACACCAGAATTGACCAAGACAGAGACTGCTCACCGTTGGATGCCCCACTCCAGAGAAGCAGGTATGAGAGTGAGTGGCGTCGAGGAGGGCCAGACAGGGGTCACCTGACCAATACCCCTCATCCTACTGGTGAGCGCTGGCTTTTACTGGGCAGGTGGAGATGAAGCGGTCTGGTTGGCTGCAGTACAGACAGGAACGGGTGCTGATTCTCCTTTGTCTTTCAATCAGCAGGAGGTGGGTACAGTCAACCTTCATAGCTTCGGGTTCTGGAGTGGGAGTTGTAGACGGGGGGCAAATGGCAGGGCAATGTAGACTGACGAGGAACTTGGAACTCACCAGGTGCCCCTAGGGACCCTCTGGAACCCTTCCCTCTGCGACGCTGCTGAAGGCGAACATCAATACGGATGGCCAAATCCACCAGGGCTTCAAAGGTGGCAGGAAGGCTCTGGGTGACCAGCTCATCTTTGATGTCTTCAGAGAGGCCATTCAGGAAGGTGTCGTACTGTGCCTCCAAGTTCCAGCCGCTGGAGGTGGCCAGGGTTCGGAACTCTATGGTGTAATCCGACACAGATCTGCGCTCCTGGTGCACGTGAGCATTCCACAGGCAGCCTCTCCCCCATGTTTGGAGCAATCAAACACTTTTCTCATCTCCTCAGAAAATAACTGAAAACTACTGCAAAAAGGTGAGCCTGCCTCCTAAACAGCTGTTCCCAATTCTCTGACCCGACCAGACAGTTGACTGATGACGTAGGCCACCTTGGCTCAATCAGTTGGAAATGTTGTTGGTTGCAATTCAAAAATGAGGATGCACTGGGAAAGGAAAGAGCGGTAGGTACTGGGCTCACCTGAGTACTTTTCTAGAGGGGAAGATGGGGCTCTTGGATGGGAGGAGTGTGCGAGAACAGAGAGTGGGGCAGAAGATGCAGTCACAGAAAGTGACTCCACTGCCCTGAACACAGAGTCCAGTTGGTTCTGGGGTCTCCCCAGCATCACTCCCTGTTGTTCCAGGGCAGCTCTCAGACGACCGGGGTCTGCTGGATCCATTCTGTCCAGATTATACTGTCAGGGCGCTGGAGCAGGGATCCAATCACAGACCCAGTACTGTACACACAGTGATATTAATTGAGTAACAAATCCCGAGGTGCAAACAAAGTCAGCATCCAATTTCAAGCAGAGATCTAAATATCCAGAAAAATCCAAAAACCAGAATCAGGGAACAGTCAGAGTCAATATTCAGACAGACAGAGTACAGATACAAACACTGGAAAGGCTCAGGAAAACTCTGTCTGTCTGTATTTTGTTTTACGGCGGTTGGCATCCAGCTTAATGGTACATTACCGCCACCCTCTGCTCCAGAATGTGCACTAGACATACATTCTAAATCCCTTCACCCAATCGCACGCGCGTATATATACAAACCTACACTTCACCCTCCCATCTTTGACCATCCTAGTACCCTTAAAAACACTAAAAATACCCGGACTTGTGCTCTCTCACCCATGCCCAGCAACCCCTTTAATGTGAATTCCTGCATCCCCAACTCCCTTAATTTATTTCTTATCATCTCTCTCTGTATCCCATACTTCCTGCAACACAAAACTACATGTTCTAACTCAGGAAAATTCACTGGCACACTCTGGCAATGAACAGCTGAAAGCACAGGACTGAAACACACTGAGCGATAAACAGAGAGGCAGATGATAGGTGGAGCACAATGAGACACAGGTGGCAGCAATAGAGGTAATAATGAGAAGCAAGTGAGAGACAGAGTACTCACTAATACAGGGACCAGAGTCGAGCAGGAGCGGGGACAGGAGCACATGGCAATACAAAACAACAGACTGACAGCTAGGGGGAAACACACAAAAAGACAGAGTTCAGCTGGAGGTACTGACAGGTACGGAGGGCTATGGTCCATGTGTGGACCAATGCAACTAGGCAGACTAGATGGACCGAAGGGCCTGCTCCGTGCTGTAAAGTTCTATGACTCTATGACTGAGAAATCACATATACCAAGGCAATGTATTTTGTTATGATGTAAAACTCCAGCATTCGACACCAAGACACAACCTTAATCCTATCTCATTCAATTCCTTTGTGTGAAAAGGTAATTACAAATTTCTAAGCAGATGTCTAGCTCACTAATAACTGTGCCAACCATGATGACAGTCTGATCTGATCCCATGGACTTGCATGTGGTCTTAGACCATTATTCAGGAGCTATGAGAGTTGAAAGTGGTCTGATTTAGTACAAATTATATATAGTACATTTCATACTGAGTTAAGTTTGGCAGGTGTGTTATAGCTTTGAACAGCTCCCATCGACGCTGCTCTCCAGTGTTCGCTCCATGAAAGGCAAGCTGAATTGCGTTCATCACGCTCTAGTGCAGCTGCAGATGAGGAATTGCTGCAGGCATGTTCTTGCAGAAGCATGGCTCCAGGACAACATCCCATGCACCACCAAGCTTCAGGATGTGACTCTCCGGAACTTGGGCTAGTATTAATTTTGGCACTTCTGAGTGAAAAAGTTTCCCTACATGTTGCTCTGAAACTTTTCACCTTTCACCATTCACCCATGACCTCCGGTTGTAGTCCCATGCAACCTCAGTGGAAAAAGCATGCTTGCATTCATCCTATCGGTACCCGTTTTCTATGGTGGTGTCCTGTGTGTGGCTGTTGGTACCGTGTTTTGTACCTTGGCCCCAGAGGAACACTGTTTCATTTAGCTGTATGCATGTGTATGGTTGAATGACAAGTAAACTTGAAGATGAACGTGATATACAGTACTTCCAAGGAAACGTGTGTCTTTGTAGTTGACAGATTGGAAATGATCAAGAGTGAACACTATCCATAGTATAATCATAATGCTAATTAAATTGGACTGATGTCCTCTTGCCAACGATCTTCAGCCTTATCTAATCAGTGTCACGGTAACTGAGAGAATAGAGTATTCAGATCTGTGACAATAGATGCATCAGTGAGTTAACAGCAAGGAATTCAGGAGTGTGCTATAAATAACTGAAGTATGCAGTTGACTATTGAAGATGAGCAGTGGGTGCTCGTCAATAGGATTAGTTAATAAAATCATCCCTCTAAAGCATCATTGTGACAACCGCAAGACATCCAATAGAACTGGAAGAGCCAGCAACAAGAAGCAGAAAGGCATAATTAAATGCGCAGAATGAAGCTAAGCTGGTAGAGTTACAAGTCAAGTCAAGTCAAGTTTCTTGTCACTTAACCATATACAATTATACCGTCAAACAAGACAACATTTCTCTGGACCAGGGTGCAAAGCACAGTCGTACACATAACACACAATAATGTAGGAAAGTACGAATAAAATCTACAAATAAATTATGCATAAGTTAAATATTGTAGAGTACAGAACAAATTAACTGGTGAAACTTCGAATGTGATGCAACAGGCAGTTCAGAAGCCTAATGGCTTGAGGAAAGAAACTGTTCCCCATCCTGACTGTCCTAGTTTTTATGCATCAGAATCTCCTGCCTGATGGTAGAAAGTCAAAGAGGGTGCTGGATGGATGTGTGGGTTCCTTGATAATACTAAGGGCCCTGTGTACACAGCGCTCCTGATAGATGTCCTTGATGGATGGTAGGGAGACCCCTATGATCCTCTCGGCCGTTCTCACAGTCCTTTGTTGGGACATCCAGTCCGATGTTCAGCTGCTCCCATAGAAGATGGTTCTGCAGCTTGTCAGGATGCTCTCGATGGTGCTCCTGTAAAATTCAATCAAGATTGGAGTGAAGCTTCACATGCCTCAGTCTGCTGAGGAAATGGAGGCAACTATTTCCTCATTGTTGCAACAGCAACAACAGGATCACAATCAGGTTTATTATCACCGCTATGAGTTGTGAAATTTGTTCATTTAACAGCAGCAGTTCAATACAATACATAATAATATAGAAAGAAAAAATAAATAAATAACCAAGTAAATCAGCTACAGTAAGTATATAGAAAAAAGTTGCTGGTGAACGCAGCAGGCCAGGCAGCAGCTCTAGGAAGAGGTACAGTCGACGTTTCAGTTAGTCCTGACGAAGGGTCTCGGCCCGAAACGTCAACTGCACCTCTTCCTAGAGATGCTGCCTGGCCTGCTGCGTTCACCAGCAACTTTGATGTGTATTGCATGAAATTCCAGCATCTGCAGAATTCCTGTTGTTTACAGTAAGTATATATATGTGTGTATGTATATTGAATAGATTAGAATAGTGCAAAAACAGAAATAATATATATTAAACAAAAAGTGAGGTAGTATTCATGGGTTCAATGTCCATCTAGGAATCAGATGGTGGAGAAGAAGCTGTTCCTGAATTGCTGAGGCTGCTGAATCTCCTTCCTGATGGTAACAAGGAGGAAAGGGCATGCCCTGGGTAATAGGGGTCCTCAATAATGGACACCACCTTTCTGAGACACCACTCCTTGAAGATGTTTCTGATATGACAGAGGCCAGTACCCAAGATGGAGCTGACTAATTTTACAACTTTCTCTAGCTTCTCTCAGTCCTGTGCAGTAGCCCCCCGCCCCATACCAGACAGTGATGCAGCTTGTCAGCGTGCTTTCCACAGTACATACAGAAGTTGACAAACTAAATCCCCTCTAACTCCTAATGAAATATAGCTACTGTCTTGCCTTCTTTGCGGCTGCATTGATATGTTGGGACAGTACAAACTGGTTTTGGTGTCAGGTAAATTAAGGTAAGTCAAGGGCAAAGCTACTGTGTACCTACTTATTCAAGCATCTGATTTACAAAGATCTAGCCAGGCAATAGGGCTACAGTCTACAATCTCACTGGCTCTCCACTTGGCCTTAGATCACCTGAACAATAATAATGCCTACACCAGGTTGCTGCTTACTGATTACAGCTCAGTGTTCAACACCATCACACCCTCAATACTAAACAACAAGCTCCGAAACCTGGGCCTCTGTACTTCCTGCAACCAATGGCGACTCTACCAGCTTAGAGAAGTACACAGCGTCAGTGACTAGTTACATTAGCAAATGCATTGATGATGTCACTGTGGCCAAGACCATCACTACACGCGCTAACCAGAAGCCATGGTGACCGCGGAGGTGCGTGCGCTGCTGAGGACACGTGACTCCGCCTTCAGAGCAGGTGACAAGACAGCCCTAACAACAGCGAGGGCCAAATTGCCCCGGGCCATCAGAGAGGCAAAGCGTGCACACGCCCAGCGAATCCACAGCCACTTCCAGGACAGTGGAGACACACGGCGCATGTGGAAGGGCATTCAGGACATCACCAACTACAAGACGACAACACCTGCCTGTGCTGGTGATGCCTCCCTCCCAGATGCATTGAATAACTTCTACACTCGGTTTGAGGTGGAAAATGACGTGGCGGCGAGGAAGACCACCCCTCCTCCAATCGACCAGGTTCTGTGTCTTACCGTGGCCGATGTGAGGGGAACCCTGTGCAGGGTCAACCCACGGAAGGCTGCTGGACCAGACAATATTCCTGGCAGAGTGCTCAGAGGATGTGCAGACCAGCTAGCTGAGATTCTCACTGACATCTTCAACATCTCCCTGAGCAGCCCCATCGTTCCTACATGCTTCAAGGCCGCCACCATCCTCCCCGTGTCGAAGAAGTCTTCAGTGTCCTGCCTCAACGACTACCGTCCCATAGCACTCACATCCATCATCATGAAGCGTTTTGAGAGGCTCGTCATGAGGCACGTCAAGACCCTGCTGCCCCCCTCACTGGACCCCCTGCAGTTTGCGTACCGTCCCAACCGTTCAACAGACAATGCCATCGCCATCACCCTCCACCTGGCCCTAACCCACATGTACAAAAAAGACACATATGTTTGAATGCCGTTCATAGACTTCAGTTCAGCATTCAACACAATCATTCCTCAGAAACTGATTGGAAAGCTGAGCCTACTGGGCCTGAACACCTCCCTCTGCAACTGGATCCTAGACTTCCTGACTGGGAGACCTCAGTCAGTCTGGATCGGGAGCAGCATCTCCAACACCATCACACTGAGCATGGGGGCCCCCCAGGGCTGTGTGCTCAGTCCACTGCTGTTCACTCTGCTGACCCACGACTGTGCTGCAACACACAGCTCAAACCACATCATCAAATTCACCGATGACACGACTGTGGTGGGTCTCATCAGCGAGAACAATGAGTCAGTATACAGAGAGGAGGTGCAGCGGCTAACGGACTGGTGCAGAGCCAACAACCTGTCTCTGAATGTGAACAAAACAAAAGAGATGGTTGTTGACTTCAGGAGGACACAGAACGACCACTCTCTGCTAGACATCGACGACTCCTCCGTAGAGATTGTTAAAAGCACCAAATTTCTTGGTGTTCCCCTGGCGGAGAATCTCACCTGGTCCCTCAACACCAGCTCCATAGCAAAGAAAGCCCAGCAGCGTCTCTACTTTCTGTGAAGGCTGAGAAAAGTCCATCTCCCACCCCCCATCCTCACCACATTCTACAGAGGTTGTATTGAGAGCATCCTGAGCAGCTCCATCACTGCCTGGTTCGGAAATTGCACCATCTCGGATCGCAAGACCCTGCAGTGGATAGTGAGGTCAGCTGAGAAGATCATCGGAGTCTCTCTTCCTGCCATTACAGACATTGACACCACACGCTGCATCCGTAAAGCAAACAGCATTGTGAAGGACCCCACGCACCCCTCATACAAACTCTTCTCCCTCCTGCCATCTGGCAAAAGGCACTGAAGTATTTGGGCTCTCACGAAGAGACTATGTAACAGTTTCTTCCCCCAAGCCATCAGACTCCTCAATACCCAGAGCCTGGACTAACACCAACCTACTGCCCTCTACTGTGCCTATTGTCTTGTTTATTATTTATTGTAATGCCTGCACTGTTTTGTGCACTTTATGCAGTCTTGGGGTAGGTCTGTAGTCTAGTGTAGTTCTGTGTTGTTTTTTACGTAGTTCAGCGTAGTTTTTGCATTGTTCATGTAGCACCATGGTCCTGAAAAACAGTGCCTTGTTTTTACTGTGTACTGTACCAGCAGTTATGGTCGAAATGACAATAAAAAGTGACTTGACTTGACTTCCTCTGAAAAGGGATCCTTGATTTCCTCATCGGAAGACCACAGTCAGTGTAGATCAGGGATAACATCTCCTCCTCGCTGCCAATCAACACCGGTACACCTCAGCGATATGTGTTTACCCACTGCTCTACTCCCTTTAAACCCATACCCACAACTGTTTGGCCAGGCACAGTTCAAACACTTGCCGATGACACAACTATTGTCAGCAGAATTTCAGATGGTGACATGGAGGTGTACAGGAGCTGGATAGTTCAGCTGTTTGGGCGGTGTCGGAACAACAGCCTTGCACTCAGTGTTAGTAAGACCAATGATTTGATTGTAGACTTCAGGAAGGGGAGGTCAAGGAAACTTCCAGTCCTCATTGAGGGATCAGCAGTGGAAGGGGTGAGCAGTTTCAAGTTCCTGGGTGTCATCATCTCTGAGGATTTATCCTGGGCCCAACATATTGATGCAATTACAAAGAAGGCAAAACAGTGGCTGTATTTCATTAGGAATTTGAGGGGATTTGGTATGTCACCAAAGACTCAGGCAGATTTCTAGCTGGTTGCATTATCATCTGGAATAGAGGGTCTACTGCACAGAATCATAAAAAGTGGTTATATGGTTATATGATATATATGTACAGTATCTGAAATACATCTTACGGAAATGTTTGTTTGATGATGAACTTCAATAACAAATAAATTACACAAAAAAAGTGGCAAACTCAGCCAGCACTAGCCTCCACAGCATCGAGGACATCTTCAAAAGGCAATGCCTCAAAGAGGTAACATCCATCATTAAGGACCCCCATCACCAAGGACATGCCCTGTCCTCACTGCTACCACCAAGGAGGAAGCACAGGAGCGTAAAGACACACACTCAATATGTTTGGAACAGCTTCAAGAATCCATGTTCACTACCTCACTATTTTCCTTTTGCTCTCTCTGTATACATACCTTACTGTAATTTATAGTTTTTCTATTATTATATAATTACAAATTCCACAATATATGCAAGTGATACTAAATCTGATTCTGAGGTTCATACCTCAGCCAACTAGAGTAACACCAAGATTCTTCATGACAATACACACAAGATGCTAGAGGAACTCAGAAGTTCAGGCAGCATCTATAGAAATGACTAAACAATTGATATTTCAGGCTGAAACCCTTCTTCAGAAGATGCCAGAATAAAAGGGTGGGGGGAGGGGAAGAAGGCGATAGGTGAAGCCAGGTGGGTGGGAAAGGTAAAGCGGTGGAGAGGGAGGAACTTGACAGCAGAGGAGAGTGGACCATAGGAGAAAGGGGAGGAGGAGGGAATCAGGCAAGATGACACCAGGTAAGAAGAGGCCGAATTGAAGAATAGAAGAAGAGGGGAGGAGAGGGGGGAGGATTTTTTTTCACCAGAAGGAGAAATTGATATTCACACCATCAGTTTGGAGGCTATCGGGACAGAATATAAGGCGTTGATCGTGCACCCTGAAGGTGGCTTCATCTTGGCACAAGGGAAGGCCGTGGACCAACATGTGATGACGGAGCTGTAGCCTTTAGTTGAGAGCTAACGACAGCATAACATTTCTTTTCTTTACCATACCTACACTCTCCACTCATTTCTTGGTGCATGACCCACCAAAGGGTCATGCTTGTGTGATTGAAAATAACTGAGCCATTTAGGTCCTGCTGTCTACATCTGTTTGTTACCACATCAGATTCATGGAAGGTCCTACGTGGAAACAAATTACAGATTTAACATAAGTCCCAATTTATTTTAATGAAGTCTTTGACCATAATCATTCAAATGTGCAGAGCACATAGTGTTGGTGTGTTATTGTAAATTAGCTTCTATAAAGACTATTCCGTATATGCACACTAATTAGCATAATGAACTAAAGCCTAGGCACCTGTTGAACTACAGTTGTTACAGAATGCTATTTTCCTTCATGTAATGAAAAGGGTCAGAGATGGAAACTATCGCAGTCACCACACAGCACTAGTTCAAGCTTTTAAATTTCAGTGTTAAATTATACACTCAGTAGCCACTTTATTAGGTACACCTACTCATTAACGCAAATATCTAACGAGCCAATCATGTGGCAGAAACTCAATGCATAAAAGCACAGGCAAGAGGTTCAGTTATTGTTCAGACCAAACATCAGAATAGGGGAGAAATGTGATCTAAGTGACTTTGACTGTGGAATGATTGTTGGTGCCAGACAGGGTGGTTTCAGTATCTTAGAAACTGTTGATCTCCTGGGATTTTCACGTACAACAGTTTTTGGAGTTTACAGAGAATGGTGCAAAAAAACCCAAAAAAAACCTTCCACTTCTGTGAGTGAAAACACCTTTTCAATGGGAGAGGTCAGAGGAGAACGGCCAGACTGGTTCAAGCTGACAGGAAGGCGACTGTAACTCAAGTATCCACGTGTTACAACAGAGATGTGCATAAAAGCATCTCTCAATGCACAACATGTCAAACATTGAAGTGGATGGGCTACAGGAGCAGAGGAGTACAGCATGTCCCACTCCTATACCTGATACAGTGCCCACTAAGTCTATATTCATCCCTTTCACTCTTCAACCTGAATTTTATTTTTAGACTGACCACAACTAGTAGTGTTTATACTATAAATGTATTGAAAAATGGTTCCCTAAGGCTTTCTATAGCTGAGGGGGCAGTGGGGTGGGGGTAGTGGGGATAAGCTCCCACTACCTCACTACCTATTAAATGCACCCAATAGCATGATTATCAAATAGTCTCTGACAACCCAATCCAGCTCCTAGTCTTCTCGTGTGGTTAGGTTACGAAGCTTGATGGAACCATGTCTACTGACAGGAGAAAGGGCAAAGATTTGTTACTGACACCTTAAAACCAGTTGCTTTGGGCAGATGAGGCCCGCTAACTGTAGTTGGCATTTATCTAGGAGAAGGAAAACTCTGATCTCAAGCCTCCACTACCTTGCAGCTATACCGACTCATGGGGAAGGCTTCAGAGTAAACCCTGAGGTACTGGTAACTCCTGTGATGCAGCTGGTGCTAAGCAGTATCAATCCCAGCTGTTCCTTTGGATTCATCATTCACGTGGAGAGGGGGAGCCTGCGGCAAGGGCATCGGATTACTCTACATATTGTACTGCTCTGGCTTGCATATAACGTAGTCAGCTCAGACGCAACATCTATGGTCAACCATGACCAATGGAGGACCTCAGCACTGAAGATATCGGGTCAAGTTGTGTGTACTTCAAGATCCGTGTTCTCTTCAGCATTTCTGGATGTCTAGTTTGCATTATTTAAGTATAGGAATTATGCACTGCAAACCTAGTTAATACAACTATATAAAGCCTTTGTATTCCACTTTAGAGAGTATATTTTCCAATTAAAAGTATAATAGTTTATTCTCTCCTTCAAATACAAATCAATGTTAATTGATATTAATGATTTTAAATGTGATACAAGTTCAAGTTTAATTATCATTCACCCCTTCATGAATACCCATGAATAGAGCCAAACGAAACAGTGTTACTTTGCAACCAAGTTGCAAAACACAGAACATACAGTCACACGCAGCACAAGGTACAAATAGCACATATAAGACAGCAATAAAATACAGTTACATGAAAAATATAATGTAAGTCCCTGAGTCCATGAATGTTGCAGCAGTCTGCAGTCGACACAATACATCTTGTCTTCTGCCAAGTGAACACTAGGGGTCAGCACTGACTCCAGCTTGGATGCTGTGCCTCACCACCTCTGGCATTCCAGTGGAGCGTCCGAATCGGATGCCTCCTCCTGAGCAGCTGCAAACAGTCAACATTGCAGCTTGAGGCTTAGTCCGTGCTACGATTGAGGCCACAGAGCTCCTTCACCATTCAGCAACAACCAGTCAACTGGACTTTTCAGCATTCCACGTCACCAATGCCCAACAGGGTCTTGCGATCGCCCACTGTTAGACTGTATACCTCTTTTGCACACCCTCTCTGATGTCTCTCTGGTGCAGGCATGTTCTAAAATGTGGTACAAATGCCTAACTAAACATAGAATGTAGAAATTACAGTACAGGCACTTCTGCCCATAATGTTGTGCTGACCTTTTAACCTACACTAAAATCAAAGTAGTCCTTCCTTCCTACATAGTCTTCCATTTTTCTATCATCCATGTGCCACTCTAAGAGTTTCTTAAATGTCTGTAAAGTTTCTGCCTCTACCACCACGCTGCCAACATGTTCCATGCACTTACCACGCTGCATGCAAAAGAACCTATGTCCAGCATCCCCCCAATACTTTTTTCCATTCATCTTAAAACTATGCCCTCTCCTAATGGCCATTTCCACTCTGGCATGAAGTCTCTGACCATCCACTCTACCAATAACTCATCATCTTATATACCTCTATCAAGCCACCTTTCATCCTCCTTCCCTCCAAAGAGAAAAGCCCAAGCTTTCTTCATCTATCCTCATAAGACATGCTCTCTGATCCAGACAGCATCCTGTAAATCTTCTCTGCACATCTCCTCTGCACCCGCTCTAAAGCCTCTACATCCTTCCAATAATGAGGTGACCAGAACTGAACACAATATTCCAACTGTGGTCTAACCATCTTTACAGATCTGCGGCTCCTAGGTTATGCTCTCTTCTCACTACTGTCATCAGGACCAAAGTACGGGAGCCTCAGGACCCACTCCACCAGGATCAGGAACAGTTATTATCCCACAACCAACAGGCTCTTGAACCAAAAGGGATAACTTCACTAAACTTCACTCACGCCATCACTGAACTGTTCTCACAACCTATGGCCTCACCTTCAGGGATTGTTCATTTTGTGTTCATAATATTTGCTAGTTATTTATTTATTGTTATTATTTTGTTTTTTTGTTTTATTTTTCCTTTTTGTATTTGCAGAGTTTATTGTCTTTTGCACATAGATTGTTCATTTGTTTCTGTTGTATGTAGTTTTTGTTTGATTCTATTGTGTTTCTTTGTATCTCATGCTTTTTAAGTACTTTTAGATTAGATTATGAGGACACTCAGTCCTCACTTATTGTCATTTAGAAATGCATGCATTAAAAATGATACAATGTCCTTCCAGAAAGATATCACAGAAACACAGGACAAACCAAGACTAAAATTGACAAAACCACATAATTATAACATATAGTTACAACAGTTCAAAGCAATACCGTAAATTTGATAAAGAGCAGACCATGGGCACGGTAATAAAAGTCTCAAGTCCCGATAGCCCCATCATCTCATGCAGACGGAAGCACCACAAACTTGCCAATGCATTGGAAGCACCTGACCGCAGCCGACTCTGAGTCCGTCTGAAAACTTCGAGCCTCCGACCAGCCCTCCGACACCGAGCACCGAGCACCATCTCTGCCGAGAGCTTCGATCCCACCCCAGCCGCTGAGCAACAAGCAAAGCCGAGGACTCGGGGCCTTCCCCTCCAGAGATTCTGGATCACACAGTAGCAGCGACAGCGAAACAGGCATTTCAGAAGTTTCACCAGATGCTCCTCCGTGCTCTCACGTCTGCCTCCATCAAATCAGAATTGTGCACGGCACCCTACTTGACAGATAACAGATATCATTCGCTGGAGTGGCCGCTGCAAGCTGTGTTGCGTCGCCATCTTCTCCTCCCTTTGATAATAAATTTACTCTGAACTTTGAATGCTCAATGTTGAGTCATGACCCGACATCAGGACAGGGTTGAGTTGTCTAATGAGTTTAATGCCTGCATATTAATGTCATATGGTGTGATTCAGTACTCTGTACATAAATCAGGATTGTTGGACATTTATATACATAGAGACTTTAAGCTAATAATTTTTAACTGTTCAACTATCTATTCACGTAGCTGAATCTTGTCTTTATTTACAGTTAATTAACGGAGCTTCTCCACCATGAAGAGTTGATAACATCAATTCCATCATTTGGTGCACTTATGCCTTGCCCTGGTGCACTGCACAATTCCTACATTACCAAGACAGTTTTGTGCAGAACGCAATGACATGGTTTGAACACAATGGCTCCTGGGGTTGTATTAGTGCATGAAATCACATCATTAGTTTTGAATGATTTTTTTTTGCTAGGAATCGTAATTATTTTAATCACTGTGTGAGGATTTCTGAGTTTCTTCGGTCTGTGTAGGAATATTTTTAACAATAAGCAACAAGTATCTTTCCCTTTCCTTCTCAGTCCCGGTGAAGGAAACATAGTCCAAAAACATTGACTGTTTACTCATTTCCATGGATACTGCCTGGCCTGCTGAGTTCCTCCGGCATTTATTGTGTGTTGCTCTGGATTTCCAGAATCTACCGACTTTCTCTTGTTTATAAATTACAAGAGCATCATTTTGCTGCAAAAGACAGTCAATGGAAAATGGCAAAAAAAATGTTTATTTCAGTCAAGGGATTAAAGAGTGACAACCTTGATAACTTATCAAGTATTTTCTGGATATCTATCGCTCCTGTATAATACTTTGGGTAACTTCCTCCATAGTTGCTCAAATCAGAGTCAGCTCTGATGTCACTGGCGTATGTTGTGAAATTTGTCATTTTGTGGCAGCAGTACATAGTAGTCATAGTCATGGTCATACTTTATCGATCCCGGGGGAAACTGGTTTTCGTTACAATTGCACTATAAATAATAAATAGTAATAGTAATACTACTATTAGTAAATAGTAATAGTCATGGAAATAATAAATAGTAATAGAATAGTAGTAGAAAAATAGTAATAAATAGTTAAATAGTAATATGTAAATTATGCTAGTAAATTATGAAATAAGTCCAGGACCAGCCTATTGGCTCAGGGTGTCTGACCCTCCAAGGGAGGAGTTGTAAAGTTTGATGGCCACAAGCAGGAATGACTTCCTATGACGCTCTGTGCTGCATCTCGGTGGAATGAGTCTCTGGCTGAATGTACCCCTGTGCCCAACCAGTACATTATGTAGTGGATGGGAGACATTGTCCAAGATGGCATGCAACTTGGACAGCATCCTCTTTTCAGACACCACCGTCAGAGAGTCCAGTTCCATCCCCACAACATCACTGGCCTTACGAATGAGTTTGTTGATTCTGTTGGTGTCTGCCACCCTCAGCCTGCTGCCCCAGCACACAACAGCAAACATGATAGCACTGGCCACCACAGACTCGGAGAACATCCTCAGCATCTTCCGGCAGATTTTAAAGACTCCTCAGGAAATAGAGACAGCTCTGACCCTTCTTGTAGACAGCCTCAGTGTTCTTTGACCAATCCAGTTTATTGTCAATTCATATCCCCAGGTATTTGTAATCCTCCACCATGTCCACACTGACCCTCTGGATGGAAACAGGGGTCACCGGTACCTTAGCTCTCCTCAGGTCTACCACCAGCTTCTTAGTCTTTTTCACATTAAGCTGCAGATAATTCTGCTCACACCATGTGACAAAGCTTCCTACCGTAGCCCTGTACTCAACCTCATCTCCCTTGCTGATGCATCCGACTATGGCAGAGTCATCAGAAAACTTCTGAAGATGACAAGGCTCTGCGCAATACATAATAATAAAAACTATAACTTACAATACTGTGTATATGTGTAAATTAAATTAATAAGTAGTTCAAAAAGAGGGAAAAAAGAAAAAATAAATATCAAGATAGTGTACAAGGGTTCTTTGTCTATTCAGAAACCTGATGGTGGAGTGGAGGAAGCTAATCCTGAATCATTGAATGTGTGTCTTCAGGCTCCTGCACCTCCTCCCTGATGGTAGTAAAACAAGGGAGCAAGTCCTTGCGGGTTCTTAATGATGCCTTTTTGGGGCATCACCTTTTGATGGTGTCCTGGATGGTGGGGAAGTGAGTGCTCATGATGGAACTGGCTGACTTTACAACTCTCTGCAGCTTGGTTGCAACATTTACCACTTATATTCAAGTTGGATGAATTTCACATAAGCAGCATGGCTACAGAATGGGAACAAGCTGTGGCCAATGCTAATGGATAGAGCTATCACAGAAAATATGTTTTCTAAAATGTAATTATTTAGTGGATGCATGGATAGGCTGACAAAAACATGTCATGCAATGCCTTATTACACCTGTTAGAGTATTTCACCCACAATTAATTACCATAACTACTGTGATGCTTTTTATGAGCTGTAATAACTCACGGAGGTGTTTTACAAATTCTTAACTCTTTCTTCAGTGTCTCAGGCTCAATTGTGTTGGGTTTTCCCACAAGTAGTCGCCAATCTCTTTCATTCAGAAGTTCAGAATACCACTGTGATTTAATGATGAAAATCTCAGCCACTGCCACAACAGTAGGACTTATTTCTAAATGAAAGAGATGTGATCTTTTCATGTCTACACGTCTGCATTTCTTCAGTCCGGCTGGCCATGAATTGATTCACATTTAATGAGGCACTATGGATGCCATCTCTGAAGCAACACACACAAAATACTGGAAGAACTCAGCAGCTCGGGCTGCATCTATGGAGATGGATAAATGGTTGACATTTCGGGCCAAAACCCTTCATCAGGCTTCATCAGATCCCGAAGAAGGGTCTTGGCCTGAACATCCTGTTTATTCATTTCTATAGATGCTGGCTGACCTGTGAGTTCATCCAATATTTAGTGTGTGTTGCTCTGGATTTCCAACATCTGCAGAATCTCTTGCGTTTGTGTGATGCCAGCTCTAGTTTGATTTGCAATGTTCTATGTATAAGCTTGTTTTGTCATTTTTAAATAAGAACATAAGAAATAGGAGCAGGAGTAGGCCATCTGGCCCATCAAGCCTGCCCCACCATTCAATAAGATCATGGCTGATCTGTCCGTAAACTCAGCTCCATCTGCCTGCCTTTTCCCCATAACCCTTAATTGCCTTACTATGTAAAAATCTATCTAACTGTATCTTAAATATATTTAATGAAGAAGCCTCAACTGCTTCCCTGGGCAGAGAATTCCACAGATTCACCACTCTCTGGGCAAAACAGTTTCTCCTCATCTCCGTCCTAAATCTTCTCCCCTGAATCTTGAGGCAATGTCCCCTAGTTCTAGTCCCACCTACCAATGGAAACAACTTTTCTACTTCTATCTTTATCTATCCCTTTCAAAATCTTGTATGTTTCTATAAGATCTCCTCTCATTCTTCTGAATTCCAGAGAGTATAGTCCCAGAGAACTCAATCTTTCCTCATAGGTTAACCCCTTCATCTCTGGAATCAACCTGGTGAACCTCCTCTGCACTTCCTCCAAAGCCAGTATATCTTTTCTCAAGTACGGAGACCAGAACTGTATACAGTACTCCAGGTGCGGCCTCACCAGTACCCTGTATAGTTGCAGCATGACCTCCCTGCTCTTGAATTCAATCCCTCTAGCATTACAGGCCAACATTCCATTTGCCTTCTTAATAACCTGTTGTACCTGCAAACCAACTTTTTGCGATTCATGGACAAGCACTCTCAAGTCCCTCTGCACAACAGCATGCTGCAATCTTTCACCATTTAAATAATAATCTGCTCTTCTATTATTCTTTCCAAAGTGAATGATCTCACATTTACCAGCGTTGTATTCCATCTGCCAGACCTTGGCCCATTCACTTAACCTATCTATATCCCTCTGCAGACTCTCCACATCCTCTGCACGATTTGCTTTTCCACTCAGTTTAATGTCATCAGCAAATTTTGCTACGCTACACTCAGTCCCCTCTTCCAAATCATCAGTGTAAATGGTAAACAGTTGCAGGCCCAGCACCGACCCCTGCAGCACCCCACTCACCACTGACTGCCAACCGGAGAAACACCCATTTATACCAACTCTCTGCCTTCTGTTGGTTAACCAATCCACTATCCATGCCAATACACTTCCTCTGACTCCATGCATCCGTATCTTATTTATAAGTCTCTTGTGCAGCACCTTATCAAACGCCTTCCGGAAATCCAAGTATATGACGTCCACCTGTTCCCCTCTATCCACTGCACTCATTATGTCCTCAAAGAACTCCAGTAAGTTTGCCAAACGGGACCTACCCTTTCTGAATCCATGCTAATGGAACCACTCCTTTCTAAATGTTTCGCTATTTCTTCCTTAATGACAGCTTCAAGCATTTTCCAAATTACAAATGTTAAGTTAACTGGCCTATAGTTGCCCATCTTGCCTACATCATTTTTTAAAAAGTGGTGTGACATTTTCTGTCTTCCAATCCGCCGGGACTTGCCCAGAGTCTAGAGAGTTTTGGTAAACGATTACCAATGCATGTACTATAACCTCCGCCAATTCCCTCAGCACCTTGGGGTGCATCCCATCAGGACCAGGGGACTTATCTACCTTCAAGCCATCTAGTTTGCTCATCACTATCTCTTTAGTGACAGTGATTTTATCTAGGTCCTCACCTCCCATTTCATCCATAACATAATTCTTTGCCATATTAGACGTGTCCTCCTCCGTGAAGACCGACACAAAATAGTCGTTCAATGCCCCAGCCATTTCCATATCATCCAATATCAATTTCTCCTTCTCGTCTTCCAAGGGACTTACGTTGACTTTAGCCACCCTCTTCCGCTTTATATATTTATAAAAACTTTTGCTATCTGTTTTTATATTTTGTGCTAATTTACTTTCATACTCTATCTTCCCTTTCCTTATTTCTTGTTTAGTTGTTCTTTGTTGCTTTTTAAAGTTTCCCCAATCCTCCAGTCTCCCACCACTCTTTGCAACTTTGTACAAATGAGCCTTTAATTTGATACTATTTTTTATTTCCTTAGTCATCCAAGGCTGGCTCTCCCCACACTTGTCCTTACTTTTGACTGGAATCCTGTTTCCATGCTGTAATTGTTATATGATTATATATACTTCTGTTGAGCACTGTGAAAAATCTCTTTGAAAGTATTCTACTGTTCCTCAACTGTCCTATCAAATAACCGATGCCCCCAATCCACATTAGCCACATAAATCAACAATATATTGACATATTTAATCATAAAATCAGAGAAATCTCAGAATTGTTATGACATGGGAGGCCATCCGGCCCATCGAATTATTAATGGCAATACAAGTTGATTTTTGCATCTCTCCTCGTTACAATTAAATCACACAATAACCCAGGTCAGCAGAAATGTAAAGAGTGATTTTACCCTCAGGGGATGTACAGAGTGTCCAGGGAGGGGAAGCACCTCTGGTGAGGGGGCATACATACCAATCCTCATGGAGGAATCATAAGTGAGCAGTTTCAAGCTCCTGGGTGTCAAGATCTCTGAGGACCCAACCAAGTCCCAACATAGCGATGCAGTTATAAAGAAGGCAAGATAGCGGCTATACTTCATTAGGAGTTTGAAGAGATTTGGCATGTCAACAAATACACTCAAAAACTTCTTTAGTTGTACCATGGAGAGTATTCTGACAGGCTGCATCACTGTCTGGTATGGAGGGGCTACTGCACAGGACCGAAAGAAGCTGCAGAGGGTTGTAAATTTTGTCAGCTCCATCTTGGGTACTAGCCTACAAAGTACCCAGGATATCTTCAAGGAGCGGTGTCTCAGAAAGACAGCATCCATTATTAAGGACATCCAGCACTTAGGCCAAAGCCAGCATGGTTTCCTGAAAGGAAAATCCTGCCAGACCAACCTACTTCAATTTTTTGAGGAAATTACAAGCAGGGTAGACAAAGGAGATGTAGTGGATGTGGTCTACTTGGATTTTCAGAAGGCCTTTGATGAGGTGCTGCACAGAAGGCTGCTTAGCAAGAAAAGAGCCCATGGAATTACAGGGAGGTTACTAGCATGGGTGGAGCATTGATTGATCAGCAGAAAGCAGTGAGTGCAAATAAAGGGATCCTTTTCTGACTGGCTGCCAGTTACCAGTGGAGTTCCACAGATGTTGGTGTTGGGGCCACTGCTTTTTACGATGTATATCAAAGGCATCTGCAAGGGTCACCGTATGAGGAATATCTGGCAGCTCTTGGGCTGTATTCCCTGGAGTTCAGGAGAATGAGGGGGGAATCTGATAAAAACATTCCGAATGTTAAAAGGCCTGAACAGATTAGATACGGAAAAGTTATTTCCCATAGTAGGGGAGTCTAGAACAAGAAGGCACGACTTCAGAATTGAAGGTCGTCCACTTAGAACTGAGATGCGGAGAAATTACTTTAGCTTCAGGGTGGTAAATCTGTGGAATGTGTTGCCACGAGTGGCTGTGGAGGCCAAGTCATTAAGGCAGAGATAGATAGGTTCTTGATTAGCCAGAGCGTCAAAGGGTATGGGGAGAAGGTGGGGGAGTTGGGGTGACTGGAAGAATTGGATCAGCCCATGATTGAATGGTGGAGCAGATGCGACAGGCCGAATGGCCTACTTCTGCTCCAATATTTTATGTTCTTATGGCATGCGCTTTTCACACTGTTACCATCAGGTAGGAGGTACAGAAGCCCGAAGGCACACACTCAGTGATTCAGGAACAGCTTCTTCCCCTCTGCCATCCGATTCCAAAATGGGCATTGAATGCTTGAATACTACCTCACTTTTTAATATATATTTTTTAATATTTACTAATTTTAACTATTTTTAATATCTTTAATACTTAATATTTGTAATCCAGGGAGTGTGAAGCGCAGAATCAAATATCGCTGTGATGATTGTACATTCTAGTACCAATTGTTCGGCGACAATAAAGTATAAAGTATAAGTATAAAGTATATTATTTCTGTTTTTTTGCATGATATTTAATCTATTCAACATACATATACTCAAATTGATGTAGTTATTTATTTATTATTATTTTTCTTCTATATTATGTATTGCATTAACAAATTTCATGACACATGCCGGTGATAATAAACCTGATTCTGATTTTGCATGTTGTGTCCATTCTGGGGCAGTTCACTCACCGTTGGGCCCCAGCAGACACACAGCCCTCACCTGTGGCTCCAAGACTGTGTGCTGGCAACAGTGCCACACCCTGGTACGGCGCTTCCACAGGTGGGCGAAACGAGGTGAGGGTCGCTGGTGGGCTACATACCTCGGTGAGATAGGGACATGCCTGTCCTAGCCTGTGAAGTCAGCTCCAGTGGACTGGGCGGATAAGATCCAGCAACCAGCAAGGCAGCTCTGCAACATTTTGTGGAGAGCAAGCAAGACAAGGCACAGAAAACGTGATGGTCATCTGCTGTAACCAAGGAAAACCCCAGTTTGTGACTACTCGTACAACTGGACCTAGACTTCTGAGGCTGAGAGAGTTGTACTGCCCAACAGTATAAGGCAGATAATAGCAGGACAGTCGCTCTTTCTACGCTATCTTCATTGAAATCCATGAGATCAAGCATTGGGAGCATCATTCCTTGACAGGGAATTTCCTCCAGAAGCAGCAGAATAAAGCGTTATTCAATGGATTAATTATACAATTTGACCCTGCTGTACTTCGCAGTCTCAAGATTAATAGATTAGATTAGATTATGAGGACACTCAGTCCGCGTTTATTGTCATTTAGAAATGCATGTATGCATTAAGAAATGATACAATGTTCCTCCAGAGTGATATCACAAAAAAAAAGGACAAACCAAGGGCTAACACTGACAAGACCACATAATTATAACATATAGTTACAGCAGTGCAAAGCAGTACCGTAATTTGATAGAGAGCAGACCATGGGCACAGTAAAAAAAAGTCTCAAAGTTCCGATTGACTCCTGATAGTCCCGACAGCAGGCAGCAGAAGGGAGAAACTCTCCCTGCCATAAACCTCCAGGCGCCAACAACTGCCGATGCATTGGAAGCACCAGACCACAGCCGACTTTGAGTCCGTCCGAAAACCTTGAGCGTCGGACCAACCCCTCCAATACAGCCTCCCGAGCACCATCCTCTGCCGAGCGCTTTGACCCCACCCGGGCCACCGAGCAACAAGCAAAGTCGAGGACTCAGGGCCTTCTCCTCCGGAGATTCTGCATCACACAGTAGCAGCAGCAGTGAAACAGACATTTCAGAAGTTTCTCCAGACGTTCCTCCATGCTTTCACATCTGTTTCCATCAAATCAGGATTGTGCACAGCACCCTACTTGACAGATAACAGGTATTCATCACCGGAGTGACCACTGCGCGCTGCGTCGCGCCGCCATCTTCTCCTCCTCCTCTTTATTAATATGGAGGAAGAGAGGCCATTGAAGAGTGAAATAATCAATTTTAACATAGATAAATAATAAATATTTCCGGAATTAGTTCTTTTGGTACGTTTGGGTGACATTATATTAATCAGTTTTTTTTACTTCACTATCTCCTCAAGAGAAGCTTGAATGTTTCAATATCAATCAGTCACCTTAGCTTGCCAGTTAATAAACTTTAAGGCTTGACGTTGTAAGATGTATATCACTGAAGACCTTACTTCTATTAGTGCCAAGGAGTTAAAGTTGCAAATTAAAGAGCTTGGGACATTGATTTATTTCATTCAGAGACACAGCGCAATACCCTCTGGACCTTTGAGCCAAGAGGCACAGCAACCCTCAATGTAACACGAGGCTAATTGCAGGACAATTTACAACGACCAATTAACCTACTAACCAGTATGTCTTTGGAGTATGGGAGGAAACCCATGTGGTCACAGGAAGAATGTACAAAATATCTCACAGAGGACAAGACCGTAACACAAAGGAGCAAAATTAGGCCATTCAGCCCATCGGGTTCAATAGGTACACTTAATGTCAGAGAAGTATATACAATATACATCTTGAAATTCTTTTTCTTCACAAACATCCACGAAAACAGAGGAGTGCCCCAAAGAATGAATGACAGTTAAATGTTAGAACCCCAAAGACTCCCCAGCTCTCCCCACCATGCATAAGCAGCAGCAAAGCAATGACCCCCCCCACCATCTGTACCTCCCCATCGAGAACTCAAGCATGCAGCAAAGCATCAATAAAGACACAGTCTTGCAGTACCCCAAAGACTACTCATTCACCCAGTAATTCAACATACCACAGGCTCTCTCTCTCCCTAACAAGGGAAAAAGAGATGTCTCCATTTCACAGCAAGAGGGGAGACATAACAAACAGCTCGTTGATTTATGATGATAAAAATCGGCTCTGGACACACATCTCCCGATGCTCCGTGTTCTCCTGCGACACCTCATTCAGGGGTACCAGCCTTGAATCAGCCCCCCTCCAGAGCCACGAAAGTTCGATACCCTGAATGCACGCTAGTCTTCCAGGCCGCGTCCTTGCAATATCAAAAAGCAGCCGGTTGTGAGGCCCTGAGAGCAGGTCCCATTCCCATAAAGAACCAAAGTTGAAGTGTATCTCCAGGTCAGGGTCTGCAAAAGAACCTTGAAAAGGGGAAAAAGAGATATCAAAGATGGAAATAGAGGTATTTCCCATACACCTGCCTTCTCCTCACATCCTTTGATGCCTTAACTGATCAGGAAACTATCAACTTCTGCCTTAAATTTACCCACTGCCTTGGCCTCCACCACAGTCTGTGACGGAGCATTCCACAGATTCACTACTCCCTGACTTATTTTATCATTAGTCTCCAAGTACCCTGAAACCTGGTCCTTAATAATAGACTCCAACGCTTTCCCAACCACTGAGGTTAGGCCAACTGGCCTATAATTTCCTTTACTTTGCCTTCCTCCCTTCTTAAAGAGTGGAATGGCACTTGCAATCTTCCAGTCCTCTGGAAGCATGCCAGGATCAAGTAATTCTTGAAAGATCATGACCAATGCATCCGTTATCTCTTCAGCAACCTCTCTCGGGACTCTGGGATGTTTCCATCTGTTCCAGGTAACTTATCCACCTTGAGACCTTTGAGTTAGCCTCACACTTTTTTCTTAGTAACAGCAATGGCACTCACTGCTCCCTGACAGTCACAGACCTCTGGCACACTGCTAGTGTCTTCCATGGTGAAGACTGATGCAAAGTACCCATTAAGTTCATCTGCCATTTCTTTGTCCCCTATTCCTACCTCACCAGCATCATTTTCCAGTGGTCCAATATCAACTCTCATCCCCCTTTTACTCTTTATATCACTGAAAAAACTTTTATTATTCTGCTTTATATTATTGTCTAGTCTGCCCTCATATTTCATCTTTTCCCTTCTTATAGCTTTTTTAGTTGCTTTTGTTGGATTTTAAAAGCTTCCCAATCATTGAACTTCCCACTCAATTTTGTTACCTTATATGCCCTTTCCTTGGTTTTTATGCAGTCCTTAACTTCCTTTGTCAGCCACGGTTGCCTACCCCGCCACTTGAGAAGTACTTCATCTGTGGGACATATCTACCCTGCGCCTTATGAACTATTCCCAGAAACTTCAGCCACCTCTGCTGTCACCTCTGCCAGTGTCCTCCTCCAATCTACCTGGGCAAGCTCCTCTGTCACGCCTCTGTAATTCCCTTTATTCCATTGTGACACTGATACATGTGATTATGCTTCTCCCTCTCAAACTGCAATATGAATTCAATGATATCATGATCACTGCTTCCTAAGGGTTCTTTTATGTTAAGCTCACTAGTAAGATCAGGGTTATTACACAACACCCAATCTAAGATAGCCTTTTCCCGAGTAGGTTCAAACACAAGCTGCTCTAAAAAGCCATCTCATAGGCATTCAACAAATTCCCCCTCTTGTAATCGGACACCAACCTGATTCTCCGACTCCATTACAATTGTGTCATTATCCTTATTACATGCCCTTTCCTGCACCCTTTGCAAAGTCAGCCCCACATCTTGGCTACTATTTGGAGGGCTATATATGATTCCCATAAGGATGATGGAGTTGTACGCCAAACTCCGACACCCCAAGCTGTAATAATGTTGCACTAGCTGCTACACTGCCATGGTGTCCCAACAGACCCAACATCAAATCCAATTACCATCACTTTAACATTTAGTCTTACTGCAGATAGAGTAAGAGAAGAGTAACAAACATCTTTGCAGTATTTCATTGCCTGAGAACCAATAAGACATTCTTCAAAAATAATTGAAAATGCTAATATTCAAGCCTTAGCTGTTGATTAACTTTTTACGTGCCCTGAAGGGCAGAACCAATGGGATGTCAAACAGCTGGATCATTGCAAGTCACAGCTATCGCACAACTGAAAGGCTGGAGTACAATGAGGTCAGGCTTAGCTCGATGTGATGTCAGCATCAACAGAATTAATACTGGATGAGAATATGTTGTACTTTGTAACTCCAAAGCACAAAATCAATTGAAAGGAAAAACATGGAGCTGGGACTATCTCATGCACATTCTCAGTTTTACCTTTCGTGAAACACAGAGGCATGATGACATATTGCATTCACATACTTCATACACTAATCCATAATGAATTACGTAACCAACAAAGAATGCTGAATCGAACAATATATTCGGAATCGAATCAGGTTTATTATCACCGGCACGTGACATGAAGTTTGTTAACTTAGCAGCAGTGGTTCAATGCAATACATAATCTAGAAGAAAAAGATAAAATAAAAATCATAATAATAATAAATAAGTAAATCTTATTCAGTATACTTTATACAGTACACATGTATTGAATAGATTAAAAATCGTGCAATAAACAGAAATATTATATATTAAAAGAAAAGTGAGGTAGAGTCCAAGGGTTTAATGTTCATTTAGGAATTGGATGGCAGAGGGGAAGAAGCCGTTCCTGAATCACTGAGTGTGTGCCTTCAGGTTTCTGTATCTCCTTCCTGTTGGTAACAGTGAGAAAAGGCCATGCCCTGGGTGCTGGAGGTCCTTAATATTGCATGCTGCCTTTCTGAGACACCACTCCTTGAAGATGTCCTGGGTACTTTGTAGGCTAGTACCTGAGATGGAGCTGACTAGATTTACAACCCTCTGCAGCTTCTTTCGGTCCTGTGTAGTAGCCCCTCCATACCAGACAGTGATGCAGCCTGTCAGAATGCTCTCCACAGTACATCTATAGAAGTTTTTGAGTGTATTTGTTGACATACTAAATCTCTTCAAACTCCTAATAAAGTCTAGCCCCTGTCTTGCCTTCTTTATAACTGCATCAATATGTTGAGACCAGGTTAGATCCTCAGAGATCTTGACATCCAGGAACTTGAAACTGCTCACTCTCTCCATTTCTGATCCCTCTGTGAGGATTGGTATGTGTCCCTTCGTCTTACCCTTCCTGAAGTCCACAATCAGCTCTTTCGTCTTACTGATGTTGAGTGCCAGGTTGTTGCTGTGACACCACTCCACTAGTTGGCATATCTCACTCCTGTACGCCCTTTCGTCACAACCTGAGATTCTACCAACAATGGTTGTATCATCAGCAAATTTATAGATGGTTTTTGAGCTAAGTCTAGCCACACAGTCATGGGTATAGAGAGAGTACAGCAGTGGGCTAAGCACAGACCCCTGAGGTGCACCAGTGTTGATTGTCAGCGAGGAGGAGATGTTATCACCAATCCACTTCCGGGTAGGAAGTCAAGGATCCAATTGCAGAAGGAGGTACAGAGGCCCAGGTTCTGAAACTTCTCAATCAGGATTGTGGGAATGATTGTATTAAATGCTGAGTTACAGTCGATGAACAGCATCCTCACATAGGTGTTGTCCAGGTGGTCTAAATCCACATGGAGAGCCATTGAGATTGCATCTGCCATTGACCTAATGTGGCGACAGGCAAATTGCAATGGGTCCAGGTCCTTGCTGAGGACTAGTCATGACCAACCTCTCAAAGCATTTCATGGCTGTAATGTGAGTGCTACCAGGCGATATTTCCAGTATTACTTGAATATTACTGAAATATTAAATATGCAACAAGTTAAGACTAGGAACTGGGCTTTATCTATCATTGCTGTATTAAAGCATCATTAATCCTTCAAGAACATACTGTATATATAGAAAGGTGCCGGAAAAGGGACAGTACCATCATGAAGCATCCCACCCACCCTCTCAGCTCATGGACTGCTTGTGCCCACTCCCACCAGGGAGGAGGTGACGTAGCGTCGATATCAGGACCACCAGACTCAAAAACAGTTACTTTCCCCAAGCAGTGAGGCTGATCGACACCTCCACTGAATAACCTACCTTTCCACATCCCCAACTGCCTCCCCTTCACCATTTCCTGTCAGAGTCACCTTGTGGAAAGATACTAATGTGCCGAGTGTCACTTTACAGACATACAATTAATCTATGTGCAGCATATAAGCTCAATATTTTGAGTCCTAAAGGATCTCATTCTGAAACATCGACTGTTTATTCACTTCCATAGTTGCTGCCCGACCTGCTGAATTCCTCCAACATTTTGTGTGTGTTGCTCTGGATCTCCAGCACCTGCAGAATCTCTTGTGTTTACGCATATAAGCTATCTTATGTCTGTACAGTACTGTGCAAAATCTTAGGCACGTGGAAAAGGATTCTGTAAAGTGAAGATGCTTTCAAAAATAGTGAAATGAGAATTTACTAAATATCGAAAAGATTACAATAAAGAGCAGTAAACAGTAAAAACCAAAGTTAAATCAATGTTTAGTGTGACCACCCTTGCCCTTTAAAACTGCATTAATTCTCTTAGGTATATTCATGCAGTTTTATAAGAAAATCAGCCGACAGTGTGTTCCAAGCGTCTTAGAGAACTTGTACAGACTTTGGCTGTCTCACTTGCTTCTGTCTCTCCAGGTCGTCCCAGACAGCCTCAGTGATGTTGAGACTAGGGCTCTGTGGAGGCCATTCCATCTGAAACCATATAAAAGATACAGAGTGCCTCAGACTTTTGCACAGTACGTACTGTATTTTTATTGTGCTTTTTTAAATTCTTTATCTTACAGTGTTTTTTGTGCTACTTTGGATCCAGAGTAACAATAATTTTGTTCTCCTTTACACTGAACTCTAAATGACATTAAACAATCTTAAATCTTAAATCTTGAATCTTGGTGCTAGAACTGACTCAAGTCAGGAGTAATAAAATCATAAAACTGAACAATATTCCGAAACGGTGATTTATACCCAGAACAACAGGGTAAAATGAGAGCAGTCCATTTTCCAGAAAGCAGCAGAGGATAATTCTGAAAGCAGTGTGCAGGGAATGTTGGCAGGTCTTCATGGACCTGTCTCCATGGTAACAATGTCCAAGCTGCATAAAAGGCAGCCATGAAGGCGATGGGGACAGACACTACACTACACCACAGTACAGTGGGAGAGCTGCCCTACTGAAGGTGCCAATGATCAAAGAAAATATAGAACAGTATAGGACAGGAACAATGTCTGTGCTTGATGTGACATAAAATTAAACTATAGAGTCCTGATGACGGGTCAGCAAGAAACATCAACTGTTTTCTCTTTTCCATAGATGCTGCCTGACCTGCTGAGCTCCTCCAGCATTTTGTGTGTCTTGCTTTGCATTCCAGCATCTGCAGATTTTCACATGTTTATGTTAAGCTAAATCCAGTTATGATGGTGCTACCGAATATGTGCGACAGCTTTCTTGTAGTCAAAAAGCTAAAATATCCAACTAAAAAATCACTAAAAATACGTTTTCGAGGTAAATTGTGTTAAATTATTGCTACATACAGCGAAGGGATGAGTGATGGTGAGATGAGTTCGGGGGATGACTAGATTCAGATGGCGTTCCGATGCCCATACAGCTGCCCCGGAGTGAGTTTGGATCACTCTGGGTGCCAAGCTGATTTGAAGAGCTAGAGAGCAGCTTCGGGCTGGGCGATGAAATCTGGGCCCAAAGCAAGTCGTTGGTCTGTGTGGTCAAGGCCCGGAGCAAATCACTGGGTGGTGAAACCTGGGCCCAGATCGAGTCATTGGGCTGTGTGGTCTGAGCCCAGAGTGAGTCACTGGGTGGCAAAATCTGGGTGTGGCACACTGTGCTAGACTGCATGGTCTAGGCCTGGGGCCTTTTACAGACACAGTGTGAGTTACAATGCACTGTTTAGACAATTTAAATGCCGGCTGAGATTGGAGGTGAGTGCTGATTTTGCTCGCTCTCCACGATGTTCACTCCTCTCTCCAGGGTGCCTTAGCCTTTGTTGTTCCATCATTGGTCAATTTAAACACTGGCCGGCCCTGATAGACTAAAAAGACAGGGTGTTGGTCGGGACAAGAGCAAACTTTGCTCTCCCCGATGGTCATCTCCATGGCGCTGAGGCTATGAACACTGCCCCAGCTGCTGTGCTCTGTGCCCACTAATATGATGAATACCAATACGTGAGGCATTGGGCCTATCTGGCCTGCTCTGGGGTTTGGATCTGAGGACTCAATTTTGGTTCGGAATGCTGTTGTTCACTTCAATTGTTTGCCTGACTTGCACTTTTTTCTTTCTCTTGTGCTCCGAGTCTTGGTCTTTTATTTTTATATTCTATTCTTTTTTTCTTTAGATTGGGTTCTTTCAGGTTTCTTGCTTGTGGCTACCTGTGAGCCAGCAAATATTAAGTTGTATAATTTTTACATTCTTTGATAATAAATATACTTGAATCGTTTCAGAATCAAAATCAGGTTTAATATCACTGACATATGTTATGAAATTTATTGTTTTACAGCATCAATACAATGCAATATAATAATAAAGATCTATAAATTACAATTAGAATACATATATAAATAATTTGTGCAAAAGGAGAGCAAAAAATGTAGTGAGGTAGTATACATGGGTTCATTGTCCGTTCAGAAATCTGATGGTGGAGGGGAAGAAGCTGTTTCTAAAACATTGAGTGTGTCTCTTCAGCCCCCTGTGCCTCGTCCCTGATAGTGGCAGTACGCATGGTCCATATCCATCCATTCCCTGCATATTCATGTGGTTATTTAAAAGCCTCTTACACGCCACTATCATATCACTTCAACCACTGCACCTGACTGCCCATTTCAACACATTACCAAACTGTGTAAAGAAAACTTGACCCAATATCTTCTTTATGCATTTTCTGTGTCCTCTCCTTGTCTACATGTTTACTATGGGAAAACATCTTTAACTGTGTGCCCCATCTACACCTCTCATAATTTTATAACCTCTATCAGGTCTCCCTTCAGCAAACAGCGCTCCAAGAAAAATAATCCAAATGTGCCCTGCCTCTCCTTCTAGCTAACATCCTCTAATTCAGGACAACGTCCCATGTACCGCCAATCTCTAGGCCATTGGTCTCAGGGATTTGGTCTAATATTCTTTGTTTTGTAACTGTACATTTTTCTGCTATCGTAATTATATGATACTATATGCGCATTGTGCTGTGTGACTGATGGTACGGTGTTTTACACCGTGGTCACGGAGCAACACTTTTGTTTGGTTGTATTGGTTTGGGGTGGGGTTCTGAGTTGGATGATTAGCCATGATCATAATAAATGGCGGTGCAGGCTCGAAGGGCCGAATGGCCTACTCCGGCACCTATTTTCTATGTTTCTATGTTTCTAAAACGATTACAATTATACGTGTACTTGACTTGGTCCAATTTGAACTTGACAAAAATATTTTTCACGCAGTAGATGTAGAAAAATCTGCAAAATTCAAACTATGTATGGTTGAATTAATCTTGAACTTGAACTTGAATCCATTCTGATGAACCTCTTGTACATCCTCTCCAAAACCTCTACATCCGTCCTGCAATGGGGTGCCCAGAACTCCACACAATACTATTAAGTTTTATACAACTACAACATTCTTCCTGATCTCTTTGGCCTGACCGATGAATATAACCCAAATTCTGTTTTTTGACCAGTCTATCTATTTATGTTGCAGTCGTGGCAGTGATGGACTTGGACTCCAAGATCCCTCTGTCGATCAATGCTTTTGAAGCTTGATGTCATTGTGAGGTGAGGATATATGTACAGAAAGGTGCCCAAAAGGATGAAGTATCCCACCCACCCTGCTCATGGACTGTTTGTCCCACTCCCATCAGGGAGGAGGCTCCGTAGCATCTGCACCAGGACCTCCAGACAGTTACTTTCCTCAAGCAGTAAGACTGATCAACACATCCACCCACTAACCCACCCCTCCACACCCCCAACCACCACTACTTTATCATTTCAAACAGACACTCCTCTGCCTAGCATGCCTTTATGGGCATACAATCAATGTATAGAAGCTATTTTATGTATTTATATTTATTGTGCTTTTTATCATTGTGTTCTTTATCTCATTGTGTTTTTTGGGCTACATTGGATCCAGAGTAACAATGATTTTCTTCTCCTTTACACCTGTGTGCAGTGCAACACATATAAAAAAACTATAAATTACAATAATATATACATATCAGATTAAATTAAATAAGTAGTGCAAAAGATAACAAAAGTAGTGAGGTAATGTTCATGGGTTTGTTGTCCATTCAGAAGTCTCATTACGGAGGGGAAGAATCTGTTCCTGAAATGTTGAGTGTGTGTCTTCAGGCTCCTGTACCTCTTCCATGATGATAGCAATGAAAAGAGGGCAAGTCTTGGGTGATACATAAAATAAGACTGCCAATCTTGTACACAGCTAGCTCCCACAGCCAGCAAAATAATAAAAATTCAGCTAATCCGATTTAGTAAGATTGATTAATTTTGTGATGCACAATAGAAGATCATTCTGCTCTTTTGAAAGTAATTCCATGCGATGTTTTGTTTGCTTTAGCGAGCAGGCATGGCCAGGGCTGAACAAGTCCTGTACTTCCAGCAGTGGCTTCACTGTCCCCTGGGCTACATTTTTAACTGAATGCTTTTAGGCTTGTATGTGAAGAGTGACTCGAACACACTGAATCACTGGCAAGAAACCATTGAGCAACAGCACAGATCATAAATTAAATTCAAGGTTAAAGATCAGAAAACACTTCAGGGTAAAAATTCTTGAGCCACTTTGTACTTGTAGTGTGCAGTATGCTACTGGAATGGTTAGGAGTCTGGATAAGCAGAACTCTGGGTCACTGATCTAGAGGCACAAGTTTGAATCCCATCATAGTACCTGGGCAATTTAAACTCAACTAATGAAATAAATCTGGAATATGAAGCAGTCATCAGCCAGGCTAATCATGCAAGTGCTGTTGAGTTAAGCAAACCCTTTTGGTTCAGTAATATTCTTCAGGCAGGGACATTGTTAACCATCTGATTGACCAATAGGTGTATGTGATTCCTTGTATGTGATTTCCCACTTCAATAGTGGGAAAAAACCCCCCTACTAAACCTAATGTATGACCAACCAGTGTATTTAAACCTGAACACGAGGAAATCTGCAGATGCTGGAATTTCAAGCAACGCATATAAAAGTTGCTGGTGAACACAGCAGGCCAGGCAGAACCTCTAGGAAGAGGTACAGTCGATGTTTCGGGCCGAGACCCTTCGTCAGGACTAACTGAAGGAAGAGCTAGTAAGAGATTTCAAAGTGGGAGGGGGAGGGGGAGATCCGAAATGGTAGGAGAAGACAGGAGAGGGAGGGATGGAGCCAAGAGCTGGACAGTTGATTGGCAAAAGGGATATGAGAGGATCACGCGACAGGAGGCCTAGGGAAAAAGAAAAGGAGGGGGGAAAGCCCGAGGATGGGCAAGGAGTATAGTGAGAGGGACAGAGGGAGAAAAAGGAGAGAGATAAAAAGAATATATATATGTGTGTGTGTGTGTGTGTGTATATATAAAAAAATAACGGATGGGGTACGTCCTTATCCATTCATGACCCCCCCATCCCTCCCCACTGATCTCCCTCCTGGCACTTATCCTTGTAAGCGGAACAAGTGCTACACATGCCCTTACACTTCCTCCCTCACCACCATTCAGGGCCCCAGGTAGTCCTTCCAGGTGAGGCAACACTTCACCTGTGAGTCGGCTGGGGTGATATACTGCGTCCGGTGCTCCCTTTGTGGCCTTCTATATATTGGCGAGACCCGACGCAGACTGGGAGACCACTTTGCTGAACACCTACGCTCTGTCCGCCAGAAAAAGCAGGATCTCCCAGTTGCCACACATTTTAATTCCACGTCCCATTCCCATTCTGACATGTCTATCCACGGCCTCCTCTGCTGTAAAGATGAAGCCACACTCAGGTTGGAGGAACAACACCTTATATTCCGTCTGGGTAGCCTCCAACCTGATGGTATGAACATTGACTTCTCTAACTTCCGCTAATGCCCCACCTCCCCCTCGTACCCCATCCATCATTTATTTATTTATTTATTTATTTATTTATTATTCTCTTTTTTTTTTCTCTCTCCTTTTTCTCCCTCTGTCCCTCTCACTATACTCCCTGATGTATAGTCATCAGGCTGACTGTCCTTATTGAATGGAGGTGAAGGCCAGAGGGGACACATTGCCTTTTCCTACTTGTATACCTCATGCATTAAATAACATGAGATTTTTATTCACTGTTTGCATCTGATTTTAAGACCATAAGTCAGAGAAACAGAAGCAGGCATTCGGCCCATCAAGTCTGCTCCACCAATCCATCATGGCTGATTTATTTTCCCTCTCAACCTTATTCTCCTACCTTCTCCCTGTAACCTTTGACACGCGGATGAATCAAGAATCTATCAAACCTGGCTTCAAATATATCCAATGCCTTGGCTCCATAACCATCTGTGGCAAAGAATTCCACAGATTCACCATCCTGTGGCTGAAGAAATTTTCTCCTCATTTCTGATTTCAATGGATGTCCCTCTATTCTGAAGCTGTGCCCTCTGGTCCTAGATTCCCCCACAATCTGAAACATCCTCTCCACGTCCACTTTATCTAAGCCTTTCAATATTCAATGATCTCTCTCATTCTTCTAAACCCCAGTGAGTACAGGCCCAGATCCATCAAAAACATATCATCATGTTTCCTCTCTCATTAATTGCTGGTTTATTTTGAGGAAAAATGATTTTGAAGTCTTCTGGAGCCTCTCCCTTGTTTTCATTAGCTCCAGTGGAAGAGTGGCAAAAAGATTTGAAAAATGCCAGAACTGAAAGAATGCTCATTCTGGTGGGATTTCTGTCAGTCCCTTCATAGATTCATTGGATCCAATGAACTCAAAATTCAGACGTCAGGTACAGTATGTACTAAATAGAATGCTTAGTGCTTGTTATTTTACATTTCAGATCCAAGTATCTGCAGTTTGCTTTTGATCTTCACGGATCCATTCTGCCAAATCATGTGACAAAACCTTACACATAAATCTACTTTACTTTATTTTATTTTCATTATTTCGAGATACAGAGTGGAACAGGCTCTTCCAGTCCAATGAACCCCCCACCACACAGCAACCCACCTATTTAATGTTAGCTTAATCACAGGACAATTTAATGACCAATTAACGTACTAACCAGTACATCGTTGGCAATGTGGAAAGAAACCAAAGTACCCGGGGAAACCTATGTGTTCATGGGGAGGACATCTAAATTCCTTCAAGATGGCACCAGAATTGAAGGCCGAACTCTGATGCCTCAGGCTGTAATAGTGTCGTACGTCCGACAGAGTGATCAGCAGCACTGGGGCTCCACAGGGGACTGTCTTGTCTCCTTTTCTCTTCACCATTTACACCTCGGACTTCAACTACTGCACAGAGTCTTGTCATCTTCAGAAGTTTTCTGATGACTCTGCCATAGTTGGATGCATCAGCAGGGGAGATGAGGCTGAGTACAGGGCTACGGTAGGAAACTTTGTCACATGGTGTGAGCAGAATTATCTGCAGCTTAATGTGAAAAAGACTAAGGAGCCGGTGGTAGACCTGAGGAGAGCTAAGGTACCGGTGACCCCTGTTTCCATTCAGGAGGTCAGTGTGGACATGGTGAAGGATTACAAATACCTGGGGATACGAATTGACAATAAACTGAACTGGTCAAAGAACACTGAGGCTGTCTACAAGAAGGGTCAGAGCCGTCTCTATTTCCTGAGGAGACCGAGGTCCTTTAACATCTGCCAGACAATGCTGAGGATGTTCTACGAGTCTGTGGTGGCCAGTGCTGTCATGTTTGCTGTTGTGTGCTGGGGCAGCAGGCTGAGGGTAGCAGACACCAACAGAATCAACAAACTCATTCGTAAGGCCAGTGATGTCGTGGGGATGGAACTGGACTCTCTCACGGTGGTGTCTGAAAAGAGGATGCTGTCTAAGTTGCATGCCATCTTGGACAATGTCTCCCATCCACTACATAATGTACTGGGTGGGCACAGGAGTACATTCAGCCAGAGGCTCATTCCACCGAGATGCAACACTGAGCGTCATAGGAAGTCATTCCTGCCTGTGGCCATCAAACTTTACAACTCCTCCCTTGGAGGGTCAGACACCCTGAGCCGATAAGCTGGTCCTGGACTTATTTCCTGACATAAGTTACATATTACTATTTAACTATTTATGGTTTTATTACTATTTATTATTTATGGTGCAACTGTAAACGAAAACCAATTTCCCCCGGGATCAATAAAGTAAAGTATGGCTACTATGTACTAAGCACTATGCTACTGTGGCACTCGAGCTCATCAATCTTCATCTGTCTCAAAGGTGAGTTCATCCCAACCCCTCCCTCACCCTTTAAAGGAAACCACAACTATACTCTGCACTCCAGGTGGGCGCCTTCCTGATTTCTTTCCAAAGTATTCTCTTGCATTTCTTGTACTCCATAAGCTCCTCAACTGTTCCTACCTGCCCATACCTGCTTTGTACCTCCTTTCTGCTCTTAACCAGGGCCTCAGTATCTCTTGAAAATCAAGGCTCCCTACACCTGTTATCTTTACCTTTTATTCTGACGGGGGGGGGGGGTCGAGTCAGGAACGTTCACGCCGTGACGCTGTTAATCCGAAAGGAGACCAATCCTGTCATTACGCGCCAGACCAAGTGATCCAGTGGGTGGTAAAAGGATAAACCCTCGGCCCACTGGAGACCATGACAATCGTTATCCACAACTTCGAAGGCTTCAGCCACAGTAAAGCAGAAATCCTGGCAAACTTAAACCGGACATCTTGTACATACAAGAGACTCATAGGCTGGACAACCAACCCTATGTGCCAGGAATGCACTTGGCTATTGACACCCCTATGGCAGTGCAATCTTTGCTAAAGATAGATCTATAGTAATGAGCACAGCAAACATCCAAGCTGGCTCAATGGAACTTCTGAAAGTTCAAACAAAACACATAAATATCATCTTGGTCTACAAACCTCTAATGAACCATTCATGTGGCTACCTAACCTAGATCTCCAGGACAAAATGTACCTCATTATTGGTGACTTTAATAGCCATAGCACCAACTGGGGATACGAAGATGATGATGCAAATGGAGAAGAAGTTGTATCATGGGCTCTAAACAACAGCCTTGAGCTACTATACGAGTCAAAGGACACCCCTACCTTCACAAGTGCCAGATGGAGAAAAGGATACAACCCAGACCTTGCCTTTGTTACCTCGGCAAGCTCCAACCTCTTCACACGAACAGTCCTCCAACATATACCCAAATCCCAACACCATCCAGTCCAGGTAGAATCCCTTCCAATTCTGAGACCTGTACCATCAAAGTAACTACCAAGATTTAACCTGAGAAAAGCGAATTGGACATCTTTCGCAGAATCCTTTGATCAACTTATTGATACCATACCACCAGAACCTGATCATTATGATGAATTTGTCTGACTAATCAGGAAAGTAGCACAGCAGAACATACCTAGAGGCTGCAGAACCAAATATACTCAGGGATTGACTAGTGATATCAAGCAAAGTTATGATGTGTATGTCAACTTATACGAACAAGGCCCATTTAGTCAAGACACAATTGAAATGGGAGAGTCAGTTCTGTCCCTACTGAGCCAAGAGAGACAACAGTGTTGGCAGAAACTGATAGAAAACACAGGCATGACCAAGAACAGTAAGAAGGCATGGGCAACTGTCCAGAAACTCAACTCAGACAATAGACCACCACAGAAAATTTCTGCCGTAACACCTAATCAGGTTGTCCACCAACTGATACTAAATGGTCGACCAAATAACAAGGAGGGGAGGCAAAAGAAAAAAACAACATCAGGAGATGGAGTCAACTTCCCACCTCTCACCCTAGAAGAATTAAAGGATAAAGTATCACAGCTAAAATCCAACAAAGCTGCTGGCATAGATGGGATTCTTAATGAATTCCTTAAACATCTTGGACCTAAAGCACTCCACTGGCTTCTGTCCCCTTTTGCCGAAGATCATTAAAGATACCTAAAAAGTGGAGAAGAGCCAAAGTTGTTGCTCTCCTAAAACCCAATAAAGACCCCAACATTTTTAAAAACTACAGACCAATTTCCTTGCTCTGCACTCTCTATAAACTCTAAAATGTTAAAGAACAAAACCACAGTCAAAGTAATAAGAAGCCTCCTAGAAAATCATAGAATTTATGTAGAAATGAATGGAACTAAGAGTAGGTGGCATCCACAAAAGAATGGACTACCACAGGGATCAGTCCTGGCATCTCTATTTAATGTCTACACAAACGACCAACCAACCTTTCCTAACACATGCAGGTTTATCAATGCAGACAACCTATGCATAGCAACACAAGCTAACCTCTTCCAAGAAGTTGAAGTACGACTTACAACAGTCCTCGGAGCAATGAAGTGGTATTATGAAAAATGGTCCCTAAACCCAAATCCATCAAAAACTCAGGTGTGTGTATTCCACCTGAGGGATTGAGAAGCAGCTCGGAAACTCCAGATCTTCTGGTGTGGGAAGGAGCTCAAACACCATCCGACTCCAATTTACCTGGGCGTGACACTGGATAGGACGCTCCCATTTGCCACCCACATCCAAAAACTCCGAGGGAAAGTTGGCTCTTGCAATTCTCTCCTGAGAATATTAGCACGTATGAAATGGGGAGCTAATGCTCACACACTTAGATCAACTGCCCTAGCACTCTGCTATGCACCTGCAGAATACCCTGCACCTGTGTGCACATGCGAAAAAAATAGACCCGTTGCTTAACGAAGCCTACCAAATAATCACGGGCACACTGCGCCCCACACCTACTAATGTCCCTACAGACTTGCAGGCATCGCACCCCAGAGATCCAAAGACACACTATAACAAAAATTTAAAAAGGTAAACAGAACTCGGATCCACGGCACCCACTACATCGTCATGTGCCAGTTTCCAACCGCCTAAACTCGAGGAAAAGCTTTGCTACAGTGGAGGAACTACCGCACGGAACATCCCCCCCAAATATACAAGATTGATCTCTGGCCACAAACAGAAGCCAGAATCCCACCAAACAATACAGTGCAAGACCCCACAGAAATGTTACCAGACGGGGCACTGCTTGACAGACGGAAGTGGTGCGCTCTCAACAGAGCGAGAGCGGGAGTTTGTAGGACGGGAGACAATATGGTGAAGTGGGGTTTAAAGACCAGCGAATCCTGTGAGTGTGGCGAAAGGGTGCAGAACATTGAACACGTCATGCACAACTGCCCACTCTCACCTGATTTAGCTGACACTGACCTGCTCAACATCAACCAAACAACACTAGAGTGGCTGGCTGTCTGGGGTATGACAAGCTATGATGATGATTCTGACAGGCACACCCAAGCTTTGTACCCTCTGTAGGGCTCTCAGTATACTAGGTGGACTGTTAACTGTTGATCGCTTATTACCAAAATGGCTTCTCTGAAGTGTTATATTAAAATGGTTTCTTGTACTGTTAACTGCTGAGCAAGGGGTTCTCTGTAACTGCAATGTCTGGGTTACACAGGGAGATAATGGAAGTTGTATTCATTTGTTAGCCAATGGAAGTCATGTTCTGCTATCTTGTATATGTGTGCTGAGTTGAGGAGCGCGGGGCTTTTCGGGAGGTGAGCGGAGAGGACGGACGTGTGAGGAACGGACAGCGGTTCCAGGGCAGCAGATACCGGACCTCGGGTGTTCGGAGGGTGGCCGGAGTCTCGGAAGGACGTTGCGGATGGAATCGGAGGCGTGATCGCCAACGTATTAAAATATTATGTGCACAAGACTGATAAGTTACTTATGTGGGGCCTAGTTTTTTGTAGTAATTTCTACTAACCCATCACCAAAAATTAAAAAGTAAAGTAAAATTCTTTACTCGCGCTTGGTATATTGCTTTCATATTTGTGTTGTGGCTGTTCATTGGGCGACTCGCACCTTATCTGCACCTAAGTGATTGCACTGTTTGGCAGGGTCAACGGCTATTTACCCTAGGCAACAGGGGGTCAGGAGGGCAAAAACCCTTACACCTCAAAAACAAGAGCAACGCACACAAAATGCTGGAGGAACTCAGCAGGCCAGCAGCATCAATGGAAAAGAGTACAATCGATGTTTTGAGCCGAAGCTCTTCGGCAGGACTGGAGAGAAAAAACTGAGGAGTAGATTTAAAAGGTGGGGGACGAGAGAGAGAAACATCAGGTGATAGGTGAAACCTGGAGGGGAAAGGATGAAGTAAAGAGCTGGGAAGTTGACTGGTGACAGAAGGTCATGGAAGAAAGAAGAAAGAAGGGGGGAAGGGGGGAGGAGCACCAGAGGAGGCGATGGGTGGACAAGGAGATAAGGTGAGAGAGGGAAAAGGGGATGGGAAGTGTTGAAGGGGTGGGGGGGGCATTACCGGAAGTTTGAGAAATCAATGTTCATGCCATCAGGCTGGAGGCTGCCCAATTTGTACCCTCAAAATTTTGTTTTTGAAGGTCTCCAACTTACCAAGTACACCTTTACCAGAAAACAGCCTGTCCCAATCCACACTTGCCAGATCATGTCTGATACCATCAAAATTGGCCTTTCTCCAATTTACAATCTCAACCTGTGGATCAGACCTATCTTTTTGTATATGTACTTTGAAACTAATGGCATTGTAAAAAAATGGATGCAGTGTTCCCCTACACAAACCCCTGACACCTGCCCTGTCTCAAATCCTGAGAGCAAATCCAATATCACACGCTCGTTCATTGGGACTTTTATATACGGATAAATGAAATTTTCTTGAACATGTTTGACAAACTCTGTCCCATCTATTTTAACTTGTAGAACCGTACAAGAAAACTTTCAAGAACAACTTCTAACAGAAGCACAACTCACATTTAAAAGAGCATTTGAAATAGATGTATCGATGGAAACCACAGACAGATGCAATTGAGTTGTAGTCAAGAATGAAAGTGAATGTGAACAAACTTGCAATGTCTAGACTGAAAGCAGCCCAGCCAAACAAATTGTGTTACTGTCGTGGCAGGGGCTCACATACACCAGACCAAGGCAGGTTTAAAGGCAAAATCTGCAGAAAATGCAGAAAAAGTAGGACAAGTACAAAGAGCATACCAGGCAGACAAAAATAAGTGGACTGCACAGGGAAGAGGAAAAGATAAAGAGTCAAGTTGCACTTCCGAGAAGAGCACTAATTTGCATGCTTTTAGTGAAAAATCTGATAATGATGAGAGTGACACAGGACTTAGTAGCCTTGAGATTTACAACATGAAAACTAAAATGAGACAAGCAAAATAGCACCAGAAGTGATCAGCAAATTAATTAAAATGGAATTGGACATCGCCTCGGCTGTTGCAGTCATTCCACAAAAAGATTTTGAAAGGCATTTCAAAAATACTCAACTGAAGTCTGAAATTCTACATGGACGTCACTCTGTTCTGAGGCTGAACCCTCTGGTCCTTGATTCCCCAAAATAGGAAACGTCCTCTCCACATCCACTCTACCTAAGCCTTGCAACGTACAACAAGTTTCAATGAGATTCCCCTCCCCCACATCCTTCTGAACTCCAGCAAGCGCATGCCCAAAGCTCTCAAACACTCCTCATATATAAACCTCTGGACCCTCTCCAATGTCAGTACATCTCTTCTTAGCGAAGGAGCCTAAAACTGCTCGCAATACTCTAAATATGGCCTGCCCAGTGCCTTATAACTCTCAGCATTGCATCCTTCAATGAAGTTATTAACTTTGGCCAAGGTGTCAAAGCGAGTACTGATGGTCTCTCACTGCCCTCTCCAGCCAAGCTGCTGGATATGGGAGGTTGTTTAGTATCAACAACTTCAGTTTATCTGGTGTCACATTTAGATTAAAGCAAATAAGGACTGCACTTTTCCTCCCACAAAGGATATTACAGAGTGGTAGTTGCTTCTTTATCCTTGTTGGTAGCAGTTGCTTTTTTCAAATTAATTTGAATTCAAGTTCTGAAACTACCACCATGGGTCTATCTGCAGTTCCATGGTCCAAGCCACTAGATTCTAAACCAATAACCTAACCTAAAGCCATTATGCCTCATACACACAGATGTTCCTTTGGCATAGTTCTGCATATCGTGTCCCTTCATAATAGCATCTTTCATCTTATCCTGTGCTTTGGACCAGCTGGGAGATAGAATAGCAGAGCCAGAGACCCATGTATAAAGTTGCCACGCACAATGCAAACTTCAATGTATCTGTCCAAATAGTTACCTTGCTCCTCATGGCTTAGTAACGTAACTACCCCTTTCCTTTACCCTGTTTTCTTCTTAGATTTTATTCAGCAGAGGATGTCACATCTCAAATAATCTTCTCACTGCCATTGACTTTGTGGATTTTATTCGACATATGAAATTTTGGTTACTTGACCAGGATATACTATCCATTCCTAAATGGGTAGCATTGGAATTACAATCTGTTCAGGGCTATACACTTGGCTCTATTTTAGGTTCCTCTCTTCCTTTTGATTTGAAACGCCTCAAACAGATCTCTAACCCGATAGTTAAATATACCTTACGTACTTGGTTTCAATTCAGAAAATTTTTTGATCTTAACCAATTTGGGCTAATGATTCCTATTTTAGGTAACATATTTTTTCCTCCCTCTTTCACAGATCGTGCTTTTCAAATTTGGAAGACTAAGGGTATTTCACAGTTTTTGGATTTATTTTTAGATGGTTCTCTCATGTCTTTTGAACAATTATCTAATAAATATAATTTATCAAGAATACATTTTTTTAGATATCTACAAGTTAGAAATTTCCTAAGTACTATACTTTCTTCCTTTCCAATGCTTCCTCCTACATATATTTTAGATACTATAATTAACATTAATCCATGTCAGAAAGGTGCATCAGCTATGATTTATAATATTATTATGAAACTTAGGAAAGCTCCATTTGATAAGATTAGGGTAGATTGGGAACAGGAATTGGGCTCTATCATTTCCGTGGATGACTGGGGGCAGATTTTACAATTAGTCAATACTTCCTCTATCTGTGCTAAACATTCCCTAATTCAATTTAAAGTTGTTCATAGAGCACATATGTCCAAAGATAAATTAGCTCGTTTTTATTCTCATATTAATCCTTTTTGTGATAGATGTCCGGGGCAGATAGCCTCTTTAACTCATATGCTTTGGTCTTGTCCTACTCTGGAAACTTTTTGGAGAGACATTTTTAATATTATCTCAAAGGTATTGAATATAGATATCTCTCCTCACCCTATTACTGCTATCTTTGGATTACCTAAAATTTCCAGTAATCTTTCTCCTTCAGCCCGTAGAATGATTGCATTTCTTACTTTAATGGCGAAAAGATGTATCTTACAACATTGGAAAGAGCTTAATGCTCCAACTACCTTTTTTTGGTTTTCTCAGACGATATTACGCTTGAATTTGGAGAAAATTAGAAGCAATCTTTATGATTCCTCACTTAAATTTGAACAGACCTGGAGATCTTTTATTCAATATTTTCATTTAATGTAATTTTTTTTGTTCTTCTCTTTTTTGCTCCATATTTATATTCCCTTCTTGTTTTTTTTTACTGTTTTTAATGGAGGTCGGGTTTGAGGACGTGATTTTAAGTTCTTTAACTCTACTTGGTTCCAAGTTAGCCCATTGCTTTGCTTTGCTTTTAGTTTAGTTGCACGGTGGGTTTTTTTGGGGGGGGGGTTTGGGGTTTTTTTTTCCTTTTCTCTATTGATATATATATATATAAAAATTAGTATACTATTATGTTACCTTATTATGTTATGTTTAAATTACATTGTTTGTATCATTTTTTATCTGTATTAATATCTCCTGTAATTTTATTATATTCTAACAGTGTATTAGTGCCTATATGGCTTACCTTTTTGTATACTTATTCAATAAAAAGATTTAAAAAGAAAGAAAGACTTTGTGGATTTTATTCCACTACTGACTGCATATTTTGCGTGCCTCTTGCTGGTACAAATTAATTATTATGTGTGCTGCATGCAATTCATAGCCAAAACCTAGAGCTTCAAGCAATACTTCCTTCATTAGCTTTAGCCTGTCATAGAGTCGTAGAACACTACAGTACAGAAATAGATCTTTCAACCATCTAGCCTGTGCTAATGATGCCATCTATCTTTAAGGATTCCCATTACATGCACACTTCTCTTTGTTACTATCAAGGAGGAAGCACAGGAACCTGAAAACATTCATTCAATGTTTTAAGAACAGCTTCTTCCCCTCCACAGTCAGATTTCCGAATGGACAATGAATTCATGTACACTACCTCACTATGTTTCCCTCTCTATTTTTGCACTACTCATTATATACACTGTGCAGTTAATGTCACTGATTTGCTTACAGTTCTCTGCAAAAGTTTTAAGGACACACACAAAAAGTTTTCTAAATGTTTTCAGAAATAATGAAATGCCTAGTTTCGAAACATCAAAAAATTACTTTAAAGAGCAGTAAAGAGTAAAAAATCTAAATCAAATCAATACTTTGTGTGACCAACCCCTTTGCCTTTAAAAGTGCATCAATTCTCTTAGGTACACTGTCATGCAGTTTTATACAATAATCAGCTGGTAGGTTGTTCCAAGCATCTTGGAGAACTTGCCACAGTTCTTCTGTAGACTATGGCTGTCTCACTTGCTTCTGCCTCTCCAGATAATGTGCTCAGTTCTGGTCGCCTCACTATCGGAAGGATGTGGAAACCATAGAAAGGGTGCAGAGGAGATTTACAAGGATGTTGTCTGGATTGGGGAGCATGCCTTATGAGAATAGGTTGAGTGAACTCGGCCTTTTCTCCTTGGAGCGACGGAGGATGAGAGGTGACCTGATAGAGGTGTATAAGATGATGAGAGACATTGATTGTGTGGATAGTCAGAGGCTTTTTCCCAGGGCCGAAATGGCCAGCATGAGAGGGCATAGTTTTAAGGTGCTTGGAAGTAGGTACAGAGGAGATGTCAGGGGTAAGTTTTTTTTTACGCAGAGAGTGGTGACTGCATGGAATAGGCTGCCGGCGACGGTGGTGGAAGCAGATACGATAGGGTCTTTTAAGAAACTCCTGGACAGGTACATGAAGCTTAGAAAAATAGAGGGCTATGGGTAACCCTAGGTATTTTCTAAGGTAAAGATATGTTCGGCATGGCTTTGTGGGCTTAGGGGCCTGTATTGTGCTGTAGGTTTTCTATGTTTCTATGTTTCTATAATCCCAGATGTTGCGATCAGGGCTCTGTGGAGGCCATACAACCTAAAACCATATAAAAAATCTCGGATGTCTAAGACGTTTGCACAGTACTGTATCTCTGCAACAGAATTTTTTGGTTTCATTTCAAACTCCCTAGGGCATACAATTTTCCACTGAATTTTTTTAAGTTTAAAAGATGTACAGTTTTTTCTTAAATTGGTATTGATAATTAGTTATTTAGCAGTCCATGAGATATATCACTTTGCAAATAGGTGAGAGTTTGCTGATGTGTTATGCAAAGAGGAGAGGCAAACACATATGCCCTTCAGATTTCTACATTAATTAGTGATTCTGCTACATCTGTGGAGCATAATTCCAGATAAATTTGCCCCATAGGGATGACAGTTGCAGAATAAGAACATCCCCTGAATGAGTCACTTGTTCATACTGACTAAGTCACAATTAACCTGGGGTAGTATAATATCATATAATTTTGATAAATAGTATTTACAACTGTAAGATTCAGAAGACACATAAAAAACTTCTTAGTTATAATCCTTTAATTACAATAATAATTTGGTATGTATTGTGCCAATCGAAGTAAACAGTTAAGAATCTTCCTGTGTGCTTGTAGAGATTATGAAACATTGGAAAGTTCTGCTGAAAGCTTGCCTTAAGACAGGGGTTCCCAAACTTTTTAATGCCATGGACCAATACCGTTAACCAAAGGCTCGGTGGACCCCAGGTTAGGAATCCCTACCAGTCTAAGAAAGGAGCAGTGACTTGTACCCTAAATTTCAATAAATGAATGTGGATATGTTGCCATATTCTAGAATAAAGCCTGAATATTGATTATCAGTCCTATTTAGTCTTACTAAATGTGAGATAAGATATTATTTCAGGCAAGCTGAATTAGAAACACTCACAACACGCTGGAGGAACTCAGCAGGTCAGGCAGCATCCGTGGAAAAGATCAGTCAACGTTTTGGGCCGGAACCCTTCGTCAGGCTGAATTAGAAAATACTGGAAACACTTAACGTTCAAAAGGTCAAAGTAAATTTATTATCAAAGTGCACTTATACCACTAAATACTGCCCTGGGATTTATTTTCTTGTGGACATACTCAATAAATCCGGAAGATAATAACCATAACAGAATCAATGAAAGACCACGGCAACTTTGGCATTCTCAATAGAACAAAGGACAACAAAATTCGTGAAAAATACACACAAAGACTAACAAATTGTCACTAAATTTGAGACCATTGCATCTGCACACCTAACGATGAGACATAAGCATTCCAAATTTATTAAACTTTCTTTCACAAACATTCACCAACTACGTTTAGTTGTTGAATTTCGTTTGAAGTTCAACAATTCCCTGGCACTTGTCATCGGGAATTTGCTTACAGACTCTTCACTGAGAGTATCTCCAGTCATTTGAATGAACCACGAGAGGATGACAATGGGGCAGGGTCAGTTATAGGTCATTTTTAAACACAAGGGAATCTGCAGATGCTGGAAATCCAGAGCAACACACACAAAATGCTGGAGGAGCTCAGCAGCATCGATAGAAATGGATAAAAGTTGATATTATGGGCCGAGACCAAATGCGCTGAACACACACTGCCCAAGTATTCATTGGCAGGGCCGAGAGTGAAGAAGAGCCTCGGGGAGAACCGGCGACTGTTTATCGGGGCTAAGGAAATAAAACATCAATGAGTGACGGTCTCTGGCTGATGACATGGCTACTGATGGAGATGCAGCAGACAACAAGGCCAAGCAGGAAGTAACGTCTTCCTGTACATGTCATTGACTTCCAAAGACGCAGCCTGACCTGCAACGCTCTGTCATCATTTTGTATATGATGTTACATCTCTTCTATTTTATATGTTTTTAATTTCTTTTGCCTTCCAACATTAATTAAATTTAAACAGTTTTGTATGACTAATCTTTAATAGTTTCTGACAAACTTCAACTCATTCAGAACGCCGCTGCTAGACTTTTAACCAAAATCAGGATGAGGGAGCATATCACTCCTGTCCTAACTACTCTGCATTGGCTTCCTGTACCTTTTAGAATTGGTTTTAAAGTTGTCTTACTTGGTTTTAAAGTCCTTAATGGCCTGGGACCGGAGTACACCATAGAATCACTTTTCTTTTATAACCCTGCTTGTGCTGAGCTCTTCCTCCACCAGGTCTCTCAAATTTTAACAGTCTTCCTCAACAGATAGTTGTCAGTTTTGCTGAACTATGTTCCTAAACTGTGGATGTTGATGCCTAAAACTATAAGGGATACAGACTCAGTTGACACTTTTAACACCAACTCAAAACCTATTTATTTAAACTTGCTTTTAATTAACATCTTTTTGTCTTACATTTTCATATTTGAACTTTATCTCATTGTAAAGCACTTTTAACAGCAACATTAATAGTAATATTAATAATAATATTTCTATAGCACTTTTCATACATGAAAATGCTTTATAAAGAAGTTACTATTGTTATTATTATTACTATTACAAAAGGTTGCTGGATTACAAGACCAACCTCAGAACAGTCTACTAAAGGCTAACCGGCAATTTGAGATTTCTACATTCGCATGCATGATTTAGAAATGGCTTTGGACAGGAAGTTGAAGCCAACAGATCCACAAGTTAACTTCACACTTTACACGCAGGGTGGCAGTGAGGGTGGGCGTCTCAGCAGGGTAACCCCATGGCAGCAGTTCTTGCAACTGAATGTGATGCAAAGATCTATTATCTGTTTCACTGGCAGTGTGTATTCATCATAGGAGCACTCACAACAGAAATGCTGATGGAACTGATGAAATGAATCAAGGAACACGTGATTAATTACGGTACCCACCATGTGATTCATATGTCTTTCAAACCATGAACGCACTAACCTCACAGGACCACTCCCTCTATTAACTCTGTGGAGCGCGTTTTGTGTGAATAGGAAGTAACAAAGTGGATCCATCAAACGTTCCATTCATTATCCTTCATAAAGGAGATTCACCTTGCAACGTAAGGGAATTTAGACAGAAAGGCCTGAGCCATGAGCACTCTTGCTCACAATCCATTATCCTGCAGCACGGTTCATAGTTAGTGCAAGTTCAAATTTAATTGTCATTCACCCATACATGAACACCTGTGAGTACAGCCTAATGATACAGCGTTACTCTGGGGCCACAGTGCAAAACACTGCACCAACAGTCACACACAGTACACAGCACACTTAGCATATATAAGAGAGCACACACTTACAGAATATCGGTAAAATACAGTTACACAATAAATGTATATAGATCAAGACCCTGAGTCCATGAAAATTGCAGAAATCTGTAGTCGAACATAATACGGCTTGTCTTCTGCCAAGTGAACACAAGGGGGCAGCACCAGCTGCAGCTTGGATGCTGCACCACACTGTTTCTAGTGGACCATATGGAACGTAATGGCCTGAGGCAGCAGCTTGTCCATTTTTTCTTTTATATTTATTCTCCAGGTTGTGGGTGTCACTGACAAGATCAGTATTTACTGACCAAACACAACCATCCTTGAGGAGATGATACTCAGCATCTGCCTGACAGACTATTGTCTGTGAGCTGATTGGGTTTCTGGGGAATGGTGAGTGGGGACAGTCTAAGGAGTTTCACCCAGCACCTCAATATCAACAGGAAATAAGGTTGAAAGGGTGCAGAGAAAATTTTCTAGGATGTTGCTGGGACTGGAAGACCTGAATTATGGGGAAAGATTAAATAGGTGAGGACTTTATTCCTTAGAGCGTAAAAGATTGAGGGGAGTTTTAAAAGAATTAAACAAAGTTATGAGGGGTATAGAAAGGGTAAATGCAAGCAGTTTTTTTGCACTGAGGTTGGGTGCAACTAAACTACAACTAGAGGTCATGGGTTAAAGGTGAAAGATAAAATTTCTAAGGGGAACATGAAGGGAATCTTCTTCACTCAGAGGGTGATGAGAAAGCGGAACGAGCTGCCAGCACAAATGGTAGATGCAGGTTTGATTTCAACATTTAAGAGAAATTTGGACAAATACATGGATGGGAGGGGTATGGGGGAGTGATCGTCTCTGGGTGTAGGTCAATGGGACTAGGCAGATTAATAGGTCAGCGTGGAGCAGATAGGCCAAGGGCCAATGGTTTAGCACAGACTAGAAGGGCAAATGTCCTGTTTTGGTTCTGTTGTGTTCTGTGACTTTTTGACTCTAGGAAAAGGAGATGGTTATCAGCTTGAGGAGAGATGACACCGCCTTCTTTACATCAGCAGCACGACACTGGAAACTGTGAACAATTTCAAACTCTGAGGAGTACACATCTCACTCAACCACTCATGGTCCCAGAACCCATTCTACACAGTTAGGAATGCTCACCAACACCTCGGCTTTCTGAGGAGGCTAAAGAGAGCTGGACTATGAAGACCTACACTCACATCATTCTACAGATGTACACAGAGAGCATCGTAACATGCTGCATCACAGCCTGGTTCAGAAACAGCACTGTATCAGACAAGAAAGCTCTACAACAGGTAAGCAAAACAGCCATCGCATCACAGCCACCAGCCTACCTGCCATCAAGGACATACAGTACAGCTCTCAGTCTTAGCACATGTAAGATATTCCTGCAAAGCAAAGGCACTTTCAAAAATAATGAAAAGTTTATAACTATCAAAAAAATTACAATAGAAAGCAGTAAGCAGTGAAAAACTAAATCAAATCAATATTCCAACCTCCAACAGGATCCACCACTAAGCACATCTTTCCCTCCCCCACTTCTCTGCATTCCACAGGGATCGCTCCCTACACAACTCCCTTGTCCATTCGTCCCCCCCATCCCTCCCCACTGATCTCCCTCCTGGCACTTATCTGTGTAAGCGGAACAAGTGCTACACATGCCCTTACACTTCCTCCCTTACCACCATTCAGGGCCCCAAACAGTCCTTCCAGGTGAGGCATCACTTCACCTGTGAGTCGACTGGGGTGATATACTGCGTCCGGTGCTCCCGATGTGGCCTTTTATATATTGGTGAGACCCGACGCAGACTGGGAGACCGCTGTGCTGAACATCTACGCTCTGTCCGCCAGAGAAAGCAGGATCTCCCAGTGGCCACACATTTTAATTCCACATCCCATTCCCATTCTGACACGTCTATCCACGGCCTCCTCTACTGTAAAGATGAAGCCACACTCAGGTTGGAGGAACAACACCTTATATTCCGTCTGGGTAGCCTCCAACCTGATGGCATGAACATTGACTTCTCTAACTTCCGCTAATGCCCCACCTCCCCCTCGTACCCCATCTGTTACTCATTTTTATGCACACATTCTTTCTCTCACTCTCCTTTTTCTCCCTCTGTCCCTCTGAATATACCTCTTGCCCATCCTCTGGGTCACCCCCCCCCCACCGTCTTTCTTCCCGGACCTCCTGTCCCATGATCCTCTCGTATCCCCTTTTGCCTATCACCTGTCCAGCTCTCGGCTCCATCCCTCCCCCTCCTGTCTTCTCCTATCATTTTCGATCTCCCCCTCCCCCTCCAACTTTCAAATCCCTTACTCACTCTTCCTTCAGTTAGTCCTGACGAAGGGTCTCGGCCTGAAACGTCGACTGCGCATCTTCCTATAGATGCTGCTTGGCCTGCTGCGTTCACCAGCAACTTTGATGTGTGTTGCTCAAATCAATATTTGGTGTGATCACCCTTTGCGTTTAAAACTGCATCTTAGCTATACTGTTGTGCAGTTTTATACAACAATTGGCTGCTCGGTTGTTCCAAGCATCTTGGAGAACATTCCACAGTTCTTCTGCAGACTTTGGCTGTCTGGCTTGCTTCTGTCTCTGCAGTTAATCCCATTGAGCCTCGATGATGTTGAACTCAGGGCCCTGCGAAGGCCGTACAACCTGAAACCAGATACAAAACCAAAGATGCACAATACCATAGAGAAAAAAAGGTGCTGGAAAAGGGCCAGTAACATCATGAAGGGTCTCACCGACCCTGCTTATGGATTGTTAGTTCTACTCCCATCAGGGAGGGGGCTAGAAAGCACCCATGCCAGGACCAACAGACTCAAAAACATTTACTTTCCTCAAGCAGTAAGGCTGATCAACAGCTCCACCATGAATGCACCCCTCTGCTGTATATTTAATATTTCAGTAATATTTAATTAATATTGTAACTATATTGTTTAATGAAGCAACATACATCAAAGTTGCTGGTGAACGCAGCAGGCCAGGCAGCATCTATAGGAAGAAGCGCAGTCGACGTTTCAGGCCGAGACCCTTCGTCCGTCCTCACCAGCAACTTTGATGTATGTTGCTTGAATTTCCAGCATCTGCAGAATTCCTGTTGTTTTTGTTTAATGAAGCATTCTTTGTTGGTGTAGATATGTCGTTACAGGTTATATGCCACTGTATGCGATTGGCATATATCATCATGTCACCACGTTTGGTGGCCTTGGGGTAGATCAGCAGATCGAGCAGCTCACCGTGCACTGTTCTGGATGTCAGCATGTCCAGAAGATGCCAAGCACAGCACCTCTCCATCCCTGGAAATGGCCTGCATTGCCCTGGCAGAGGATTCATGTGGATTTTGCCAGACCAGTCACGGGTAGCAGTGGATGCAACTTTTGGTAGTAGTGGAAGCAGCTACAAAGTGGCCAGAGATGTTCCCAACAGCCTCCGCTCCAGCCTCACACCCTGCCGGTGTGTTGAGAAGGACTGGGGTTGCAGCATACTTAGTCGGTGATAATGGACCACAGTTTGTTTGGAAGAGTTTCAGTCACTCCTGAAAATGAATGGAATAAGCAATATTACATCTGCATCATACCAACCAGCTATAAATGGCTTGGTGGAAGGGTTTGTGCAGAGTCTAAAGAATGCACCGGGGGCAATATCTGCAGAGCACACTACACAGACACTGAATCAGAAACATGCTAACTTCCCCCTTGAACATCATAAATGCAACACGCTCCACAACCATGCTGCTCCTGGGTCCTCACCTGTACTCACACGTGGATCACTTTAAACCTCCCCAGAAGGAGTATGCAGGGCAAACAGCTGAGACAAACTGAAGGCTCCTCAAACCAGGAGGTCTGATGTTTCGCTCTAAGCAAGCAGTCCTGGCAGATGGACCACAGAGATGACCAAAAATGGGTAAAATATAGAAACATAGAAAACCTACAGCACAATACAGACCCTTCAGTCCACAAAGCTGTGCCGAACATATCCTTACCTTAGAAATTACTAGGCTTACCTATAGCCCTCTATTTTTCTAAGCTCCATGTACCTATCCAGGAGTCTCTTAAGAAACCCAATCATATCCGCCTCCACCACCATCGCCGGCAGCCCATTCCACACACTCACCACTCTCTGTGTAAAATACCTATCCCTGACATCTCCTCTGTACCTACTTCCAAGCACCTTAAAACTGTGCCCTCTCGTGTTAGCCATTTCAGTCCTGGGAAAAAGCTTCTGACTATCCACACAATCAATGCCTCTCATCATCTTATACACCTCTATCAGGTCACCTCTCATCCTCCGTCGCTCCAAGGAGAAAAGGCCGAGTTTACTCAACCTGTTTTCATAAGGCATGCTCCCCAATCCAGGCAACATCCTTGTAAATCTTCTCTGCACCCTTTCTATGGTTTCCACATCCTTCCTGTAGTGAGGCGACCAGAACTGAGCACAGTACTCCACGTGGGGTCTGACCAGGGTCCTATCCAGCTGCAACATTACCTCACGGCTCCTAAATTCAATTCCACGTTTGATGAAGGCCAATACACCGTACGCCTTCTTAACCATAGGGTCAACCTGCTTTGAGTGTCCTTTGGACTCAGACCCCAAGATCCCCCGATCCTCCACACTGCCAAGAGTCTTACCATTAATACTATATTCTGCCATCATATTTGACCTACCAAAATGAACCACTTCACACTTATCTGGGTTGAACTCCATCTGCCACTTCTCAGCTCAGTTTTGCATCCTATCAATATCCCACTGTAACCTCTGACAGCCCTCCACACTATCCATAACAACCCCAATCTTTGCGTAATCCGCAAATTTACTAAGCCATCCCTCCACTTCCTCATCCAGGTCATTTATAAAAATCACGAAGAGTAGGAGTCCCAGAACAGATCCCTGAGGCACACCACTGGTCACCGACCTCCATGCAGAATATGACCCGTCTACAACCACTCTTTGCCTTCTGTGGGCAAGCCAGTTCTGGATCCACAAAGCAATGTCCCCTTGGATCCCATGCCTCCTTACTTTCTCAATAAGCCTGGCATGGGGTACCGTATCAAATGCCTTGCTGAAATCCATACTTGGAAAGTTGAAAGTCAGAACTGGACCACTCTCCTACACAGTGGAGATTGCGTCTAATATCATCCGGAGACGAGACCTCCATCAGCTGAAGAGAACAGAATCAATTATTAGTTAAGAAAGGTGTTCGGAGCTGTCAGCACCATTTCTTGCAGTCCTAGAGTCAACTCCTGCAACCACCATGGAAGAGACCCCCAGAAACTCAGATTGTTTCACAGCCACAAGTCTGAACTGCCAAACAAAGTGACTCTTCCCGCCCCCCCCGCCACACACACACACCCACCCCACCCCACCCCCCCCCCGGTCAGGAAAGACATTATAGAAACATAGAAAACCTACAGCGCAATACAGGCCCTTTGGCCCACAAAGTTGTGCCGAACATGTCCCTATCTTAGAAATTACTAGGCTTAGCTATAGCCTACTCTTGTTATCTCACAAGAGTAAGAAATCTTCCACAGAAATTAAATCTTTAGGCCTAATTGGGAAAACTTAAAATTTACTACGCTGTGAATGTCTATATAGTAGTTGTGTTATATAGTTTACTGTATACCTATACAAGTTGAGATGCATCTTATATTAAGTTGGACTTTGTGGCTAAGCAGGGAGGAGTGTTGTGTATTTACTATCTCAATAATATTTGATTATTATTTTAAATATAGTGTTTAATTAAGCATTCTTTGTTTAAATAATTGATTAGGGTTATATGTAAAAGTACATGAATGGCATACAACATCACACCGCTATTTCATACACGTGCTTCACACTGCAAGTAAAAGCGAAACTAAGACAAACTTCTCCCAGCTTCGTATTCTTCTTTAAGTTGGTTTGACGTTTTGGAGTTATAAGACATAGCACCCTCCACACCCCCAACCACCACTACTTTATCATTTCCTGTCAGTCATCTCATGTACAGACACTCCTGTGCCCAGTGTCACTTTATGGACATACAATCAATCTATGTGTGTAAACTATCTTATGTACTGTTTTTTATCGTGTTCTTTATCATTATATTCTTTATCTTATTGTGTTTTTTTTGGGCTGCATCGATCCTGAGTAACAATTATTTTGTTCTCCTTTGCACTTGTGTACCGGAAATGACATTAAACAGATTCTTGATTAGAAGCATAGAAACATAGAAACAAAGAAAACCCACAGCACAATACAGGCCCTTCGGCCCACAGAGTTGTGCCAAACATGTCCCAACCTTAGAAAATACTAGGGTTACCCATGGCCCTCTATTTTTCTAAGCTCCACATACCTATCCAAAAGTCTCTGAAAAGACCCTATCATATCTGCCCCCAAAACCATTGCTGGCAGCCCATTCCACGCACTCACCACTCTCTGCGTAAAAGACTTACCCTGATATCTCCTCTGTATTTACTCCCCAGCATCTTAAAACTGTGCCCTCTCATGTTAGCCATTTCAGCCCTGGGAAAAAGCCTCTGACTATCCACACGATCAATGCCTCTCATCATCTTATACACCTCTATCAAGTCACCTCTCATCCTCCGTCGCTCCAAGGAGAAAAGGCTGAGTTCACTAAACTTATTCTCATAAGGCATGCTCCCCAATCCAGGAAACATCCTTGTAAATATCCTCTGCACCCTTTCTATGGTTTCCACATCCTTCCTGTAGTGAGGTGACCAGAACTGAGCATAGTACTCCAAGAGGGGTCTGACCAGGGTCCTATATCTCCACACTATCAGCAAACTTACTAACCCATCCCTCCACTTCCTCATCCAGGTCATTTATAAAAATCACGAAGAGTAAGGGTCCCAGAACAGATCCCTGAGGCTCACCACTGGTCACAGACCTCCATGCAGAATATGACCCATCTACAACCACTCTTTGCCTTCTGTGGGCAAGCCAGTTCTGGATCCATAAAGCAATGTCCCCTTGGATCCCATGCCTCCTTACTTTCCAAATAAGCCTTGCATGGGGTACCTTATCAAATGCCTTGCTGAAATCCATATACACTACATCTACTGCTCTTCCTTCATCAATGTGTTTCGTCACTACTCAAAAAATTCAATCAGGCTCGTAAGGTACGACCTGTCCTTGACAAAGCCATGCTGGCTATTCCTAATCATATTATACCCCTCAAAATGTTCATAAATCCTGCCTCTCAGGATCTTCTCCATCAACTTACCAACCAATGAAGTAAGACTCACTGTCTATAATTTCTTGGGGCATTTCTACTCCCTTTCTTGAATAATGGAACATCCGCAACCCTCCAATCCTCCAGAACCTCTCCCGTCCCCATTGATGATGCAAAAATCATCGCCAGAGGCTCAGCAATCTCCTCCTTTGCCTCCCACAGTAGCCTTGGGTATATATTATCCGGTCCCGGCAACTTATCCAACTTGATGCTTTCCAAAAGCTCCAGCATATCCTCTTTCTTAATATCTCCGTGCTCAAGCTTTTCAGTCTGCTGCAAGTCATCACTACAATCACTAAGATCATTTTCCATAGTGAATACTGAAGTAAAGTATTCATTAAGTACCTCTGCTATTTCCTCCGGTTCCATACATACTTTCCCACTGTCACACTTGATAGGTCCTATTCTTTCACATCTTATCCTCTTGCTCTTCACATACTTGTAGAATGCCTTGTGGTTTTCTTTAATCCTGCCTGCCAAGGTCTTCTCATGGCCCCTTCTGGCTCTCCTAATTTCCTTCTTAAACTCCTTCCTATTAGCCTTATAATCTTCTAGATCTCTAACATTACCTAGCTCTCTGAACCTTTTGTAAGCTTTTCTTTTCTTCTTGACTAGATTTACTACAGCCTTTGTACACCACTGTTCCTGTACCCCACCATAACTTCCCTGTCTCATTGGAACATTCCTATGCAGAACTCCACACAAATATCCCCTGAACATTTGCCACATTTCTTCCGTACCTTTCCCTGAGAACATCTGTTTCCAATTTAAGCTTCCAAGTTCCTGCCTGATAGCCTCATAATTCTCCTTACTCCAATTAGTTGGGGCATACGGGATACTGCGGGGGTGGGGGGGGGGTTATTTGGGGAAGTCAGGAGACTGGAGCTGAGAAGAAAATAGATCAGCCATGATGAAATGGCAGAGCAGACTTGATGGGCCAAATGGCTTAATTCTGCTCCTATACCTAATGGTCTTATAATCTCAATCTTGAATCTCTTGATTTTTGATATTAACTTACATAGAAACCATTGTGCCGTGTAACCTAGAAATGAAGTTGTTGGGCTTTTGTACCCCTGCAGTTTGTGTATCTGAAGCTCTAAAAGATGCTGTTCAAGAAGCCTTGGCGAATCTCACAAATGATATATACTACAGCCTATTTCTTGGTTGTTGTGATATTGTTGGCTGGTTTTCAAGATTCAAGTGTAAAGGTGAACAAAATAATTGTTACTCCGGATCCAAAGCAGCACAAAAATACACTCACAATAAATATAAATACATAAGATAGCTTATTTACATAGATTGATTGCACATCCATAAAGTGACACTAGGCACAGGAGTGTCTGTACATAAGCTGACTGACGGGAAATGATAAAGTAATGGTGGTTGAGGTTGTTGAGAGGTGGGTTAATGGGAGGAGTTATTGATCAGTGTTACTGCTTGGGGAAGGTATTGTCTCGACATATCTAGTCTGTTGAAGAAAAAACGTGTCGGAGGATCTCAGAAGGTCAGGCAATATCTGCGGAGGGAAAAGGACTGTTGACGTTTCAGGTTGAGGCCTTTCCTCTGAACCGAAGAAGAGTCTCGACTCAAACTGACAACTGTCAGTCCAAATGAAAGGTCTCAAACCAAAATATCGACAGTTCATTTCCGCTCACAGATGCTGCCTGGCCCGTTGAGTTCCTCCAGCAGTACGCTGTTTTTAGCTTCAGATTCCAGCATCTGAATTCTCCCATGTCTCCAGTCTAATCAGTTGATCTAGACAGTACATAATACCGAACAAACTGGAATATGTGAAAGCTGTTTCTTCAAGGTGACTGAGATTGATTGCCATATTATTCCCTTTTTTAAAAAATACTTGCCCATGAAGACACCAAATGTATCTGTACATTGCTATTCATTGGAAATCATGATAATTCTCTATTGTTACATCCCCATAAATACTGAACTTCAAATAAACAATCATGTTATTTTCACTTTCACTCAATTAATACATTTCTTTCCTTCCACACCTTAATAGATGATTTACTTCCTGATATATATTGACAATTTGGAGTCTATATCCGGGTCACATTCAAACAGTAGTTGTTTTTTCCTGTGCACTACAATACAGAACGGGTGGCAGGGTGGAGATACGTCTCTACCAAAGGAAGGGTAAGGTGCTCTTTCCCTCCGCTAGTCTGCAGGTCACCCTTGGGCAAGGTATGGCACCTGCTTAGCCCCCAATCAGGGGCACGTGAAGCCATGAGAACAGGAGGTGGATGGTCGTTTGAACAGCCGGTGCAGATTACAAGTGACCACTGACGTCAGGCAGAAAATCTCTGAAGAATTTTGATCATACCTGGGCTCATCTATCTTAGGCACTGTCAAACCACTTCTGCAAGAAAATTTGCCAGAAACAATCGTCGTCACAAAAGACTACGATCGTCAAGATCACATGACATGGCATATTATGATGGGGATAACACTACAGAAGTTCTGTATACACTACAAAAAGACAGTCAAAATATTGATCATTTATATTGGCACATTTCGACTCCACAGAATCAGAATCAAGTCTACTATCACCAGTATGAGATGGGAAATTTGTTAACTTAGCAGCAGCAGTTCAATGCAAAACATAATCTAGAAGAGGAAGAAAATAAAATAAAAATTGTAATAATAATACATAGGTAAGTATACATATATTGAATAGATTAAAATCGTGCAAAAAACAGAAATACTATTTATCTTAAAAAGTGAGGTAGTGTCCAAGGATTCAATGTCCATTTAAGAATCGGATGGCAGAGGGGAAGAAGCTGTTCCTGAATCACTGAGTGAGGCCACTGTCTTGCCTTTCTTATAACTACATTGATATGTTGGACCAGGTTAGATTCTCAGAGATCCGGGCACCCAGGAATTTGAAACTGCTCACTCTCTCCACTTCTGATCCCTCTATGAGGATTGGTATGTGTTCCTTCGTCTTACCCTTCCTGAAGTCCACAATCATCTCTTTCAACTTCTGACGTTGAGTGCCAAGTTGTTGCTACAGCACCACTCCACTAGTTGGCATATCTCACTCCCGTACATTCTCTGAGATTTTATCAACAATGGTTGTATCATTAGCAAATTTATAGATGGCATTTGAGCTACGCCTAGCCACACAGTCATTGTACACGGAGAGTAGAGCAGTGGGCTAAGCACACACCCCTGAGGTGCACCAGTGTAGATCGTCAGCGAGGAGGAGATGTTATCACCAATCCGCACAGATTGTGGTCTTCCGGTTAGGAAGCTGAGGATCCAATTGCAGAGGGAGGTGCAGAGGCCAAGGTTCTGCAACTTCTCAATCAGCATTGTGGGAATGATAGTATTAAATGCTCAGCTGTAGTCAATGAACAGCATCCTGACATAGGTGTTTGTGTTCTCCAGGTGGTCTAAAGCCGTGTGGAGAGCCATTGAGATTGCATCTGCCGTTGACCTATTGTGACGATAGGCAAATTGCAGTGGGTCCAGGTCCTTGCTGAGGCAGGAGTTCAGTCTGGTCATGACCAACCTCTCAAAGCATTTCATCACTGTAGATGTGAGTGCTACCGGTGATAGTCATTAAGGCACTGGTATAATTGTTGCCTTTTTGAAATAAGTGGGAAATTCTGCCCATAGCAGTGAGAGGTTGAAAATGTCCTTGAATACTCCTACAGGTTCGTTGGCACAGGTTTTCAGAGCCTTACCAGATACTCCATCTGGATCTTCCACCCTGCAAGCGTTCACCCTCTTTAAAGACAGCCTAATATCGGCCTCTGAGACAGAGATCACAGGGTCATCAGGTGCAGCAGGGATCTTCACAGCTGTAGTTGTCTTCTCCCTTTCAAAGCAGGCATGGAAGGCATTGAGTTCATCTGGTTGTGAAGCATCGCTGCCATTCGCATTGGGTTTCACTTTGTAGGAAGTAATGTCTTGCAAACCCTGCCAGAGTTGCCGTGCATCCAATGTCGCCTCCAACCTCGTTCGAGATTGTCTCTTCACCCTTGAAATAGCCCTCCGCAAGTCTTACCTGGTTTTCTGGTACAGACTTGGGTCACCACCCATGAGTGCCACAGATCTAGCCTTCAGTAGATGATGTACCTTCTGTTTCATCCATGGCTTTAGGTTTGGGAATGTACAGTGAGTCTTTGTAGGCACACACTCATCCACACAGGTTGTAATGAAGTCGGTGAGGTTGTAATGAACTGCAGCATACTCATCCAGATTCGAAGATGAATCCCTGAATACAGTCCAGTTCACCGATTCAAAGCAGATCTTTCTGCCTTGAAAGGACAAGGGTTAGGCATGGGTCTAGTCATCTCATCTCATAAAAACAGAGAGCTACAGAAGCTCCAAAGACCACATTTCTGGAAGAGGAACAATCTTCACCTAGAGTCATAGAAAAGTGCAGCACAGAAACAGGCCCTTCAGCCCATCAAGTCCGTGCAAAACCATTTAAACTGCCTAGCTCCATCAAACTGCACTGGGACCATAGCCCTCCATACCCTTATCATCCATGTATCTATTGAAACTTCTCTTAGACGTTGAAATCAAGTTCTCATGCACCATTTGTGCTGGCAGCTCATTCCACACTCTCATGATAGTTCAAGTGAAAAAGTTTCCCCTCATGTTCCCCTTAAACTTCTCACCTTTCACCCTTAATACATGACATCTGGTTGTAGTCCCACCCAACCCTAGTGGAAAATCTCCTCTCAATCTTCTACATTCTAAAGAATACAGTTCTAACCTATTCAGTCTTTCCTTATAATTCAGGTCCTCCAGACCCAGAAACATCCTTGTAAATTTTCTCTGTACTCTTTCAACCTTATTTCCATCTTTCCTGTAGATAGCTGACCTAGAAGACGTATGAAGTTGTGTAGTGAATCTTCTATCAACCCAGCACAGCGGACACTAATAAGCTGCTGTCAGCAGCCTACACCACAGCAGGTGTGATGGGTTCAAGTACATGATTTTGCAGCAGGAGAGGAAAGGAAGATCTTGACTTTGGTTGCTATTTTGGAACCATTCATTTTATTCCAATAAAAGCTATGCAAAATTATTCCTACCATTGCTTTGAGCAAACAAAAACTGATAAAGAATAATTAACATGATTACTAAGAAAAATATGCCCTAAATACTTTTAATCTGCATCATAAATATTCAGCAGCACCTCCCTGAGCTAGTGAGTATGTAACGAAATCTTGGAAATTCAGGTAATGACTGTGTATAAAAGGAATGTACTGCAGATTTGGAAATCTTATACATTCTGTAGAATGAAACAGAAGTCTAAGAATTAATTCAACCCAAGAGATTTAACAGATGATAATGTGAGACATGTCAGTACAGCCATAATATTATGGTTGAGAATTAATGTGCAGTGATCTTACTGAACACATCTGTTTGCATAGTTATGCAAGCAATTTTGACAATTTGCATGTCACACAGGAATATAAACTAAATCCAATATCTCATTGGGAGAGCTCATCAGATTTTGCTATAACAGGAAACACAAGATAATATTTCAAATGATCTAGTGCTTGTTCAGATAGATTTGAAAAAAAAAACAATATATATTTGTCAGTAACTATTTTGAGATTGATGTCAATGGGGGGGGTCTATTGTCAGATCGTTGCAATTATACGCAAGAAGAAGTAAGCGATCTCAGACAATTTCTTTTGAATCTGTACTCCACATTCTGTCGCTGAGGTGGGATTATGCAGAATCGGGTTTTATATCACTGGTATGCGTTGTGAAATTTGTTGTGCTGTCGCAGCAGTATGTTACAATACACAGTGTACTGAAAAATTTCTTTCGCCGGAGAGTGATGAATCTGTGAAATTCTTTGCCACAGGTGATTGTGCAGGCCAAACCATTGAATATATTTAAGGTGGGGGTTGATAGGTTCTTGATTAGTCAGGCCATCAAAGGTGATAGGGGGAAGGCAGGAGAATAGGGTTGAGAAGGATAATAAATCAGCCATGATAGAATGCTGGAGCAGACTTGTTGGGTCAAATGGCCTAAATCTGCTCCTATGTCTCATTATAATTAAAAAGGGACTATAAATTACAAAAAGAAATATATATTAAACTAAATAAGTAGTTCAAAAAGAGAGCAAAAAAGATGGTGGAGGGGAAGAAGCCATTCCTGAAATGTTGAGTGTGTGACTTCAGGCTCCTGTGCCTCCTCTTTGGTGGTAACCATTAGAAAGGGGCATGTCGTCTGTGATGGGGGTTCTTAATGATAGATTCTGGCTTTCTGAGGCATTGCCGTTTGAAGATGTCCTTGGTACTGGAGAGGCTAACGTCGATGATGGAGCTGGCTGAATTTACAGCTTCCTTCTGCTTTTCCCCAATCCTGTGCAGTGGCCTCTCCATAGCAGATGTGATGCCCTCCATGGTACATTTGTAGAAATTTTGTGGAGTCTTTGGTGACTCTGGCGTGTGTATTCGAAACGGCTCTTCAAGGAGATTGTAGGTATGATTTAAAACAAACCAGAATCTCCTTCTATCAGCAGATATTCCTGCATGTTGATTTTCTTTCACAACATATGAGCGGCCATGCCAACCTCTGCAGCTGGCTAACTGTGCTGATTTGTTGCACCCAAGGGGTATCCTGTGAGGTGGAGCACTTTCTTTATGAAGACTGGAATCATACTGAAGAGTGTGGATGGTTTACCAGCTCTCAATGCATTCTTTTATAGACTCTCATTATCAGGCACTTTTAAAACTATTCAAATAGATTTTTAATTAAAGAACAAATGCATTTAAATAGTATTTATGTAACATTTTAAAAGTACAACAAGCAGCTCCCCCCTGTGCTGGGACCACTTCTTTTCACATTATACGTGGATGATTGGGATGGCAGAAATGATGGATTTGTAGCCAAGTTTGTGGATGATTCAAATTTACATTGGTGGAGGGGCAGGTAGTGTTGGGGGAGCAGGGAATCTGCAGAAGGGTTTAGACAGATTTGGAGAATGGTAAAGAGGTGGCAGATGGAATATAGTGCAGGGAAGAGTATAATCACGCACTTGGAGTATTGTGAACCATTTGTGCCCCTTATCTTCGAAAAGATGTGCTGGCATTGGAGTGGGTCCAGAGGAGGTTCGCAAGAATTATTACAGGAATGAAATGGTTAACGTTTGAGGAGTGCTTGATGGCTCTGGTCTGTACTCACTGAAGTTTAGAAGAATAAGGGCAATCTCAATGAAACCTATTGAATATTGAAAGGCTTAGATAGAGTGGATGTGAAGAGGATGTTTCCAAACATGGGAGAGATTGATAGGTTCTTGATTAGACAGGGTGTGAAAGTTACAGGGAGAAAGCAGGAGAATAGGGTGAGAGGAATGATAAATCAGCCATGATGAAATGGCAGACTCGATGGGCTGAATGGCCTAGTTCTGCTCCCATGTCTTATGGCCTTAAAATACAATAAGCAATAGACAATAGGTGCAGGAGTAGGCCATTCGGCCCTTCGAGCCAGCACTGCCATTCACTGTGATCATGGCTGATCATCCACAATCAGTATCCAGTTCCTGCCTTATCCCCATAACCTTCGATTCTGCTATCTTTAAGAGCTCTATCCATCTCTTTCTTGAACGCATCCAGAGACTTGGCCTCCACTGCCTTCTGGGGCAGAGCATTCCATATATCCACCACTCTCTGGGTGAAAAAGTTTTTCCTCAACTCCATTCTAAATGTCCTACCCCTAATTCTTAAACTGTGGCCTCTGGTTCTCGACTCACCCATCAGCAGGAACGTGCTTCCTGCCTCCAGTGTGTCCAATCCCTTAATAATCTTATATGTTTCAATAAAATCCTCTCTCAGCCTTCTAAATTCCAGTGTACACAAGCCCAGTCGCTCCAATCTTTCAACATATGACAGTCCCGCCGTCCCGGGAATTAAGCTTGTCAACCTACGCTGCACTCCCTCAATAGCAAGAATGTCCTTCCTCAAATTTGCAGAGCAAAACTGCACACAATACTGCAGGTGTGGTCTCACCAGAGCCCTGTACAGCTGCAGAAGGACCTCTTTGCTCTTATACTCAATTCCCCTTGTTATGAAGGCCAGCATGCCATTAGCTTTCTTCACTGTCTGCTGTACTTGCATGCTTGCTTTCAGTGACTGATGTACAAGAGCACCTAGATCTCGTTGTGCTTCCCCTTTTCCTAACTTGACTCCATTTAGATAATAATCTGCCTTCCTGTTCTTACCACCAATGTGGATAACCTCACATTTATCAACATTAAACTGCATCTGCCATGCATCTGCCCACTCACCCAGCCTGTCCAAGTCACCCTGCATTCTCATAACATCCTCCTCACATTTCACACTGCCACCCAGCTTTGTGTCATCGGCAAATTTGCTAATGTTACTTTTAATTCCCTCATCTAAATCATTAATATATATTGTAAACAGCTGCGGTCCCAGCACTGAACCCTGCGGTACCCCACTGGTCACCACCTGCTATTCTGAAAGGGATCCGTTAATCGCTACTCTTTGTTTTCTGTCAGCTAGCCAATTTTCAATCCACGTCAGTGCTCTGCCCCCAATACCATGTGCCCTAATTTTGCCCACTAATCTCCTATGTGGGACTTTATCAAAGGCTTTCTGAAAGTCCAGCCACACTACATCCACTGGCTCTCCCTTGTCCATTTTCATAGTTACATCCTCAAAAAATTCCAGAAGATTAGTCAAGCACGATTTCCCCTTCGTAAATCCATGCTGACTTGGACCAATCCTGTTACTACTATCCAGATGTGTCGTAATTTCATCCTTTATAATTGACTCCAGCATCTTTCCCACCACCGACGTCAGGCTAACCGGTCTATAGTTCCCTGTTTTCTCTCTTCCTCCCTTCTTGAAGAGAGGGACAACATTATCCACCCTCCAATCCACAGGAACTGATCCTGAATCCATAGAACATTGGAAAATGATTACCAATGTGTCCACGATTTCTAAAGCCACCTCCTTAAGTACCCTGGGATGCAGACCATCAGGTCCCAGGGACTTACCAGCCTTCAGACCCAACAGCCTATCCAACACCATTTCCTGCCTAATATAAATTTCCTTCAATTCATCCATTACCCTAGATCCTTTGGCCACTATTACATCTGGGAGATTGTTTGTGTCCTCCCTAGTGAAGACAGATCCAAAGTACCTGTTCAACTCGTCTGCCATTTCCTTGTTCCACATAATAAGTTCACCCGCTTCTGTCTTCAAGGGCCCAATTTTGGTCTTAACTATTTTTTTCCTTTCACATACCTAAAGAAGCTTTTACTATCCTCCTTTATATTCTTGGCTAGTTTACCTTCGTACCTCATTTTTTCTCCGTATATTGCCTTTTTAGTTACCTTCTGTTGCTCTTTAAAAGTTTCCCAGTCCTCCGGCTTCCCACTTGTCTTTGTTATGTTATACTTCTTCGCTTTTATTTTTATACTGTCCATTACTTCCCTTGTCAGCCATGGCCTCCCCTTACTCCCCAAAGGATCTTTCTTCCTTTTTGGAATGAACTGATCCTGCACCTTCAACATTATTCCCAGAAATACTTGCCGTTGCTGTTCCACTGTCATCCCTGCTAGGGTATTGTTCCATTGAACATTGGGCAGCTCCTCCCTCATAGGACCATAGTTCCCTTTGTTCAACTGTAGAAACCATAGAAACCATAGAAACTACAGCACAGAAACAGGCCTTATGGCCCTTCTTGGCTGTGCCGAACCATTTTCTGCCTAGTCCTACTGACCTGCACACACACCATATCCCTCCATACACCTCCCATCCATGTATCTGTCCAATTTATTCTTAAATGTTAATAAAGAACCTGCATTTACTACCTCATCTGGCAGCTCAATCCATACTCCCACCACTCTCTGTGTGAAGAAGCCCCCCCTAATGTTCCCTTTAAACTTTTCCCCCCTCACCCTTAATCTATGTCCTCTGGTTTTTTTCTCCCCTTGCCTCAGTGGAAAAAGCCTGCTTGCGTTCACTCTATCTATACCCATCATAATTTTATATACCCTATTAAATCTCCCCTCATTCTTCTACACTCCAGGGAATAAAGTCCTAACCTATTCAACCTTCCCCTGTAACTGAGTTTCTCAAGTCCTGGCAACATCCTTGTAAACCTTCTCTGCACTCTTTCAACCTTATTTATTTCCTTCCTGTATAATTTGGTGACCAAAACTGAACACAATACTCCAGATTTGGCCTCACCAATGCCTTATACAACATCATCATAACATTCCAGCTCTTATACTCAATACTTTGATTAATAAAGGCCAATGTACCAAAAGCTCTCTTTACGACCCTATCTACTTGTGACGCCACTTTTAGGGAATTTTGTATCTGTATTCCCAGATCCCTCTGTTCTACTGCACTCCTCAGTGCCTTACCATTAACCCTGTATGTTCTACCTTGGTTTGTCCTTCCAACGTGCAATACCTCACACTTGTCTGTATTAAACTCCATCTGCCATTTTTCAGCTCATTTTTCCAGCTGGTCCAAGTCCCTCTGCAGGCTCTGAAAACCTTCCTCACTGTCTACTACTCCTCCAATCTTTGTATCATCAGCAAACTTGCTGATCCAATTTACCACATTATCATCCAGATCATTGATATAGATGACAAATAACAATGGACCCAGCACTGATCCCTGTGGCACACCACTAGTCACAGGCCTCCACTCGGAGAAGCAATTCTCTACTACCACGCTTTGGCTTCTTCCACTGAGCCAATGTCTAATCCAATTTACCACCTCTCCATGTATACCTAGCCACTGAATTTTCCTAACTAACCTCCCATGCGGAACCTTGTTAAAGGCCTTACTGAAATCCATGTAGACAATATCCACTGCATTCCCTTCATCCACTTTCCTGGTAACCTCCTCGAAAAACTCCAATAGATTGGTCAAACATGACCTACCACGCACAAAGCCATGTTGACTCTCTCTAATAAGTCCCTGTCTATCCAAATGCTTGTAGATTCTGCCTCTTAGTACTCCCTCCAATAACTTACCTACTACCGACGTTAAACTCACCAGCCTATAATTTCCCGGAACACTTTTCGATCCTTTTTTAAACAACGGAACAACATGAGCCACTCTCCAATCCTCCGGCACCTCACCTGTAGACAGCGACATTTTAAATATTTCTGCCAGGGCCCCTGAAATTTCAACACTAGTCTCCTTCAAGGTCCGAGGGAACACTCTGTCAGGTCCCGGGGATTTATCCACTTTAATTTTCCTCAAGACAGCAAGCACCTCCTCCTTTTCAATCTGTACAGTTTCCATGATCTCACTACTTGATTCCCTCAATTCCTTAGACTTCATGCCAGTTTCCTTAGTAAATACAGACACAAAAAACCTATTTAAAATCTCCCCCATTTCCTTTGGTTCCGCACATAGCCGACCACTCTGATCTTCAAGAGGACCAATTTTATCCCTTACAATCCTTTTGCTCTTAATATACCTGTAAAAGCTCTTTGGATTATCCTTCACTTTGACTGCCAAGGCAACCTCATGTCTTCTTTTAGCCCTCCTGATTACTTTCTTAAGTATTTTCTTGCACTTTTTATACTCCTCAAGCACCTGATTTACCCCCTGTTTCCTATACATTTCATACAACTCCCTCTTCTTTATCAGAGTTGCAATATCCCTTGAGAACCAAGGTTCCTTATTCCTATTCAATTTGCCTTTAATCCTGACAAGAACATACAAATGCTGCACTCTCAAAATATCCCCTTTGAAGGCTTCCCACCTACCAATCACATCTTTGCCAGAGAACAACCTGTCCCAATCCACACTTTTTAGATCCTTTCTCATTTCTTCAAATTTGGCCTTCTTCCAGTTCAGAACCTCAACCCTAGGACCAGATCTATCCTTGTCCATGATCAAATTGAAACTAATGGTGTTATGATCACTGGAACCAAAGTGCTCCCCTACACAGATTTCCATCACTTGTAATACTGACACTTCCGAGTTTCCCTTCTCCCTCTCAAACCATAGATTAAAACTTATCATATTATGGTCACTACCTCCTAACAGTTCCTTTACCTTGAGGTCCCTGATCAAATCCGGTTCATTGCACAACACTAAATCTAGAATTGCGTTCTCTCTGGTAGGCTCCAGTACAAACTGTTCTAAGAATCCATCTCGGAGGGACTCCACAAACTCCCTTTCTTGGGATCCAGTACGAACCTGATTCCTCCAGTCTACCTGCATGTTGAAATCCCCCATAACAACTGTAGCATTACCTTTGCGACATGCCAATTTTAACTCTTGATTCAACTTACACCCTACATCCAGACTACTGTTCGGGGGCCTGTAGATAACTCCCATTAGGGTCTTTCTATCCTTAGAATTTTTCAGTTCTATCCATACTGACTCTACGTCTCCTGATTCTATGTCCCCCCTCGCAAGGGACTGAATATCATTCCTCACCAACAGAGCCACCCCACCCCCTCTGCCCATCAGTTTGACCTTTCGATAGGATGTATACCCTTGAATATTCATTTCCCAGGCCCTGTCCACTTGAAGCCATGTCTCTGTCATTCCCACAACATCATACTTATCAATTTCCAACTGAGCCTCAAGCTCATCCACTTTATTTCTTATACTCCGTGCATTCATATATAATACTTTTAATTCATTACTCCCCTCACCTCCCATATCGATTCCTATTTCACCTGGCCATACTGTACGGTCCCTTCTTGAGCTTTCTGCTCCATTGATTCTGCTGTCTTTCTTAACTTTTCTTATTCTCACTTTCCCTTTATCTCCATCCTTATGTTTCCAGTTCGTCCCTCCCCCCACTACTTAGTTTAAACACACCCGTGTTGCAGAGACAAACCTGGCTGCCGGAATGCTGGTGCCCGTTTATTAAGGTGCAACCCGGCCTGAAAGCGGCTTTCAACAGGTATGACTCCTGTTACAGAAAACTACATTTCTACATTTCTAGAAAAATGCAGAAGCAACTGTACTGTAATCACTGAACAATTACATGCATATTGATTATTGTATAAAAATACAGTTGCTGCCATCAGGAAGGAGGTCCAAGAGCTTGAAAGCACACACTCGGTGACTCCAGAGCAACTTCCTTCCCCTCTGACGTCCGATTCCTGAATGAACATTAAACTCATGAACACGACCTCACTACTTATCTTTATTTTTATTTCTGCACTACTTATTTAAGTGAGCTATTTAATAGATATATACTGTCTGTAATTCACAGTGTTTTTCTCTATTATATATTGCATTGTACTGCTGTCACAAAGACCGCAAATTTCACAACATATGCTGGTGATATTGAACCCAAAATTGATTCTGAACATGGGAAAGTTTAAACACTGGGAAAATTCAAACACAATGAAAGCACAAGTAAAATAAAAATTCTACACTGTAATCTAACATCCTCTAGCACTCAAGATCCAATGCAAAGATTCCAATGCGTATGAAGCTCACTCTCTGTGAAGGCAGTCATTGCTGTTGAAACGCTGCTCATCATTCATATGCCTGCACATCCTTCAGCAATCGGAATTCAGTGAATGGAAAGCAACAAAAAAAACTGCTAACACTGGAAGTATTAACTGAATCAGAAAATCACAAACAGCACCTTTGAGTCTGAGCTCCCTCCACAGGTAAAATGAGTTTTCTGCAAACAGATTTGAATTGTGCAAACAATTCTTCCCACCACAGGAGAACATTCCAAAAGCACACCCCACGGGAATACACTTTAAACTGTTTGCTTATTATTACATAATACTGATTTTTTCAATACATTTGTTAAAACTGTTCTATTAATCAATTAGGGACAAGAAAACTATTTGCCCTGCTAACATAAACAACTCTCAGAGCTCTACTCTTTATACAGATCCTTGCAACAGCCAATAGAAGAGTCACCAATAGTCCTTGACAACACTCATGACAAAGGGAAAGTCCACTCAATGGATCCAAGAAGCAGCATTTCTCAAGCAAAGGAATGTGAGTTCACATTCCTTCTGAACTCATGGCAACAACAAATGTGAGAATATTTTTTCCCATGGCAATAGGGTGTCATCATTTACTGTCAGAGGAAAACCTTTCTTCATATGCATGATCAAACAACTTCCTGTCATGTGACACAGCACTACAACAAACAAACTTTCATTGATCTATTTAACACATTAACTATTACCACACCAATTATTTTTAATGTGTACATCTCAGTATTGATAGACCCGGCAGAATATATAACTTTGAAAAAATTCTATAGATGTGTGGTGGAGAGTATATTGACTGGTTACATCACAGCCTGCATAGAAACACCAATGCCCTTGAACGGAAAATCCTACAAAAAGTAATGGATAAGGCCAGTCCGCAATGGGTAAAGCCCTCCCAACCATTGAGCACATCTACATGAAACACTCTGACAGGAAAGCAGCATCCATCACCAGGGATTTCCACCACCCAGAACATGCTCTCTTCTCACTGCTGCCATCAGGTCGAAGGAGCCTTAGGATTCTCACCACCAGGTTCAGGAACAGTTGATGCCCATCAACCATCAGGCTCTTGAACAAAAAGGATAACTTCACTCAACTTCACTGGAATGTTCCCACAACAAATGGACACACATGCAAGGACTCTCCATCTCACGTGCTCAATATTGATCACTTACTTATTTACATTCTTGCTTCTTTTCTTTGCATTTACACAATTTGTTATCTTCTGCACTCTGGTTGAATGTCGTAACTGGCTGGTCTTTCAGTGAGTCTATTATAGTCACTATTCAATAGATTTGTTGAGTATACCCACAAGAAAATGAATCCCGGCGTTTTATATGGTGACATATTCATACTTTGATAATAAAATTTATTTTGAACTCTGAACTTTGATAAAACAGTTCTAAATGAATTACAAAGATCTTGCATCACCCTACATTAATGAAGGATGCATTCAGAAATCTATACTAAAATAACTGAAAAAAAACTCAATTTTTTATCAAGTTTTTATTCCTTTTATGATACCTTCAGGTGATTCAAATGACACATGGCTAATCACATATTTTATATAATATTTCTTAACATGAATTATAAATATGATAATTTATTTCTGGCAAATAGAAGTATTCTCCCTTCTTCTGTTTATTCAGTTGAATCCTGGTGACTTTCATATTTCACCTTCAATATCTCACCTTGCTCAGAATCAGACCAAACATCTCAATTGCATTGCAGAGTCACGTTCCATGATAAGCATCAAGTGATATATGGAATAGGTTTTGGATGCTCTATCATCAGTGTGAAGAGAGTGATAGTCCATGGTTCTAGTAAGATTAAGATATGGATTTAGATTTCAGCATCAGGAAAGCACATTGGATAGGGGCATTGATCAAGGCTAAAGCTACATAATCTCTCAGGAAATTGGGTGAAGTGCAAAAATATCGATATGGTCATGTAAAATGCCCTTGATACTGTGCTAATCCTTCCAGTGACTACTAATGATGAGGTATTTTAAATTACATTAACTTATTGAGTCCTACAACCCATTCTGAGTGGTGACAATAAATACTAAGACTCTTCAACCTCCTTTGCCCTTGACCATTCAATTCACTGGATAATACATCAAGTGTGGGTTTCTGAACATATATCATTTGCATTGGCAACAGCACATATCTAGGCGAAAAAACGCATCACTGCAGAATGTGTTCCCATTCTAGTTCTAGTTCTGGTCGCTCTTTTTCATTACAACTTTTGGGCAATTTCTGAACCGGACAGCCTGCTGATAATGATCGCTGAGCTGAACTCAACTGAAATATGCCTTTTGATTTTGTGTTTTATGTGCTGTGTTTTTGCTCTTTGTTCGTTGCCGCTGGTGCAGTATTTTTACAAGTGGGCGGGAGGGGGGTTTGATATTTGATGTTTTTCTTTGAATGGGTTGGTTGCATGGTTCTCTGTTTTGTGACAGTTTGTGGGGAAGACCAATTTCAGGGTTGTATACTGAATACATACTTTGATAAGAAATGCACTTAGAATATTGATTTTGAACTGTATTGTCATCTAAAATTTAAGAATTGACTTTGGACTGAATGAATTTTTGATGTTTTTCACTATTTTTTCTGCCAACTCTTTCCATGTACATTCCCTATTGGAGCCATCACCATGTACTCTACAGCTTCATCAGCAGTTAACTGCTTGAAATACCTTACTCAGCTGAGTGTTATTTTCTTTTAATGATTCTTGAGAGTGAATTGTCTGCAGGTTAAGAGACCGTGGGGGAATTCACAAGCTAATCTAATCCTCCCTTCGCTCTTTACCAAGGAACATGCACTATTGGCAGGAATAATAATCAGGAGCCGAAAATCTGTGTGTCTTTTCTTTATTCCTTCTTAGCAGTCTGGGCATTACTGACAAACTCGGAATTTATTACCCATCCTGATTTGCCCTTGAACTGTATCATGGATGCTCCCAAGCCCAACTGTGAATGGAGGAGAGTTGGCATAGAGCCAGCAACCCCACCTCGTAAAAACCCAGAGCGACAGAAATGCCAACATTCACTCCAAAGACCTTATCTCTCGGAGAGGATGGATCTTTGCTGGGGACAACTTCAGATGTTTACTCCGCTCTGCAATGAACTGAGTCTGTGACCTGCTCCGGGAGCAGAGATGCCTGGCTTTGCGTCTTTCGTAAAACTCCAGTTTTGAATGCTATTTACTTACTTTTATTGTTTGCATGATTTGTTTTTTAATTCTCTCAGCAAATTGGATGACCAGATCAGAGGACTCTGGCAGGCTGCTGTCAGTACCCTGTCTCCCAGTATGGATGATAAGGTAAAGATAAGTAAGTTGATTTGCCCTTGAGAGGATGTTGAATCTTAAACCACTACAGTCCATCAGGTTAAGGTGCTCCCACAGTATCATCAGATAGGGAGTTCCAGTACTTAGAACCAGAAATTATAAGAAACTGGTGATAGATTTCCATAACAGGATGGTGTGGAATTTGACAAGGAAAATCCGAGTGGTGGTATTCACCCGTTCCTATTTTTCTTGTCCTTCCTGTTGGTAGACATTATGACGTTTGCAGATAATGCCAGAGAAACATATGTAACTCTCGCTTTGCCTAGCAGCTCAACATAGGGGGTGATAACCCCCGGCCCAGCCAAACGTAAGAAATCTCACTTGCGTGCATGCTGCGCGGTGTGTCCCCTGTTACAAATCAGTACCCCGAAATAACAAACAGTACACAATATGCGATTAAACAATTAAGCTTTATAACTCTTACTTTGACTATATGGTTAGTAGAGAAACTAAATAAAAGGAAAAAAAGGGCCCAATCTTATTAACAGGCTGTGCGCAAAGTTGGAGCTCACTCATAGGCTGACCGGTCCCCATCGACCTCGCTCCGAGTCCAGCCTGTCTGGTGGTTTACCAAATCTCTCCATTCGCGTCTTCTCTCTTCATCTCTCTCTCTCTCTCTGTGGCAAAAGCCTGCAAAATCAACTGCTTCCAGATTCACAAGACAGGGCAACATAATCCTGATTGGCTAACATGCATCACATAGTCCTGTTATCTCCAGCTATAACCCAAACATTGCTGTTACAGAGAAACCATTACTTCAGTGGTGAACATTACAAAGAAGCCATTACATTAGCAGTGAAACCTTATAGCGTGTTACACATAGGTGTTGACTAACGTTTATTTTGTAAGTAGAACACACTGCAGCCAGTGTGCACTGACAATGGAAGCGATTAATGTTCAGAGTTATTGATGGAGTGCCAGTCTGGTGGGCTGATTTGCCCTCAATGGTGTTAAGCTTCATGAAGGTTGTTGGGCAGTAGTGGTCAGGCGAGTGGACAGTATTCTTTCGTTCTGTTGAATTTTACTTGGTAATTCGTGGAAGGCCTTGAAGTATTTATAGGTGAATCACTGACCACAGGGTACCCAGCCTTGGACCTGCTCTTGTAGTTATGGTATTTTTGTGGCCATTCTAGATGAATTTCTGACCAAATAGACGAGGTAGGCCTGTTTCATATTTTATGTCTTTGTGACATAGATAGAGACACGAAGGTGGTGCCCCAGTGTCTCGATGACATGAAACATTGAATGTAGAGAATAAAATCTAGAACATTAAAGCACAGTACAGGCCCTTCGGCCCACAATGTTCTGCAGACATTATAACCTACTCTAAGATGTCATTTCATGGACATACAATCAATTGATAAATATAAGATATCTGAAATATGTTTATTTATTGAGTTTCTTGTGTTACATCGGATCCAGAGTAAGAACTATTTTGTTTTCCTTTACACTTGAGTACTGGAAATTGCATTAAACAATCTTGAATCTTGAATCAATCCCAAAGATCAATCTAGCCCTTTACTCCTACATAGTCCTCCATTTTTCTTCAACCATGTGCCTGTCTAAGAGCTTTTCAAGTGTAGATTTAGATGCAAAGCTGTTGCTGGTGGGAATGCCAGAACTGGGAATGCAATTGAAATTCAAGGGGAGGTGGGCAGACTTACTCTTATTGGAGAGGTTCAACTTTTGGTACTTCTGTGGCATAAATGGTACCTGCTTGTATTATATACTGCCCGTATGTTATCTACTGCCTGTTACGCCGCTGGCACTGACGGCAGCAGTGAAGGTCCTCTACCTCTGATGGTGTTCAGGACTTTCTTCATTGTGCTGGTAGCTTTCTCTTGGTTTTCACTACAGTCAGCCATGCAGGTTCCGGGTGGAGAATCAGGAACAGTGTCACACTCAGATGACAGTATGAGACCATAAGACATAGGAGCAGAATTAGGCTGTTTGGCGAATTGAGTCTACTCCGCCATTCAATCATGGCCTATCCTTTTTTTTCTCCTCTTCAACCCCATTTTACAGCCTTCTCCCCGTAACCCTTGATACCATGTCCAATCAAGAACCTACCAATCTCTGCCTTAATTACACCCAGCGACCTGGCCTCCACAGCTGCATGTGGCAACAAATTCCACAAATTCACCACCCTCTGGCTAAAGAAATTTCTCCACATCTCTGTTTTGAATGGACACCCCTTATCCTGAGGCTGTGCCCTCTTATCCCAGACTCTCCCACCATGGGAAACATCCTTTCCACATCTACTCTGTCTAGGCCTTTCAACATTCAAAAGGTTTCAATGAGATCCCCCCTCATCCTTCTAAATTCCAGCAAGTACAGACCCAGAGCCATGAAACATTCCTCGTATGATAACCCTTTTATTCCTGGAATGATCCTTGTGAACCTCCTCTGAAACCTCTCCAATGCTAGCGCAATCTCTTCTCAAATGAGGAGCTCAAAACTGTTCTCAATACTCAAGGTGAGGCCTCACCAGTGCCTTATAAAGCCTCAGCATCACATCCCTGCTCTTGTATTCTAGTCTTCTTGAAATGAATGCTAACATGGCATTTGCCGTCCTTACCACTGACAGAACCTGCAAGTTAACATTTAATCAGAATCAAAATCAGGTTTATTATCACCAGCACGTGACGTGAAATTTGTTAACTTAGCAGCAGCAGTTCAATGCAACACATAATATAGAAGAGAAAAATAATAATAATAACAAATAAATAAATAATAAATAAACAAACAAATAAGTAAATCCAACATGCAAAAAGCAGAAATTCTGTATATTAAAAAAGTGATATATTAAAAGTGTCCAAGAATTCGATGCCCATTTAGGAATCAGATGGCAAAAGGGAAGAAGCTGTTCCTGAATCACTGAGTGTGTGCCTTCAGGCTTCTGTACCTCCTATCTGATGACCAGTCAGAAAAGGGCATGTCATGGGTGCTGGAGGTCCTTAATAATGGATGTTGCCTTTCTGAGACACCAATCCCTGATGATGTCCTGGGTAGTGCCCAAGATGGAGTTGACTAGATTTATAACCTTCTGCAGCTTCTTTCAGTCCTGTGCAGTGGCCCCTCCATACCAGACAGTGATGCAGCCTGTCAGAATGCTCTCCACATTACATCTATAGAAGCTTTTGAATGTATTTGTTGACATGCCAAATCTCTTCAAACTCCAATGAAGTATAGCCACTGCCTTGCCTTCCTTATAACTACATCGATATGTTGGGACCAGGTTAGATCCTCAGAGATCCGGGCACCCAGGAACTTGAAACTGCTCACTCTCTCCACTTCTGATCCCTCTATGAGGATTAGTATGTGTTCCTTCGTCTTACCCTTCCTGCAGTCCACAATCAGCTCTTTCGTCTTACTGACTGTGAATGCCAGGTTGTTGCTGTGACACCACTCCACTAGTTGGCATATCTCACTCCTGTACAGCCTCTCGTCACCACCTGAGATTCTACCAACAATGGTTGTACCGTCAGCAGATTTATAGATGGTATTTGAGCTATGCCTAGCCACACAGTCATGGGGATATAGAGAGTAGAGCAGTGGGCTAAGCACACACCCCTGAGGTGCACCAGTGTTGATCGTCACAGAGGAGGATTTTTTATCACCGATCCTCACAGATTGTGGTCTTCTGGTTAAGAAGTCGTAGATCCAATTGCAGAGGGAGGTACAGAGGCCCAGGTTCTGCAATTTCTCTATCAGAATTGTGGAAATGTTGGTATTTTGCACAAAGACTCTCAAGTCCCTCTGCATATCAGAGTCTTGGATTTTTTCCTTGTTTAGAAAATAGTCTGCACATTTATTTCTATTACCAAAGTGCATGACCATGCATTTTCCAACATTATATTTCAATTGCTACTTTCTTGTCTATTCTCCCAATCTGTCTAAGTTTTTCTGGTTCCTACCTATTTCCTCAACACTACCTGCCCCTCCACAAAAGCCTCCCTTTATTCCCACTCTTTGCCTCCTTCCAATCAGCCACTGCTTTATTTACGTTAGAATATTTCCTGTAATACCATGGGCTCATTGCTTGTTAAGCAGTCTCATGTGTGGTACCTTGTCAAAGGTCTTCTGAAAGTCAGAATATACAACATCCACTGCATCCCCTTTATCTGTCCTACTTGTAATCTCCTCAAAGAATTCCAATAGGTTTGTCAGGCAGGATTTTCCCTGAAGGAAACCATGCTGACTTTGTACTATCTTGTCCTGTGTCACCAATTAACAATTGTGTCACCTCCTTAACAATTAACTCTAAAATCTTTCCAACTACTGAAGTCAGGCTAACTGGTCTATAATTTCCTTTCTGCTGCCTTCCTCCTTTCTTAAAGCGTAGAGTGAAATTTGCAGTTTTCCAGTCCTCCAGCACCATGCCAGAGTCCAATGATTTTTGAAAGATCGTTACTAATGCCACCACAATCTCTAATTCTACCTCTTTCAGAACCCTAGGGTGCAGTTCATCTGGTCCTGGTGACTTATGTACTACTAGCTCTTTCAGCTTTTTGAGCACCTTCTCCCTTGAAACAGTAACTCCACCCACAACATCAGGCACACTGCTAATGTCTTCCACAGTGAAGACTGTTGCAAAATACTCATTTAGTTCATCTGCCATCTCCTTTTCCCCTGTTTTCTAGCTGTCCTATATCCACTCTCATCTCTCTTTTTTTACATACTTGAAAAACCTTTTACTATCCGCTTTGACATTGTTTGCTAGCTTGCTTTCATATTTCGTTGTTTCCCTTCTAATGATTCTTTTGGTTGTTCTCTGTAGGTTTTTGAAAACTTCCCAATCCTCTATCTTCCCACTAATTTTTTGCTTTGCTGTACACCCTTTCTTTTGCTTGTACAATAGCTTTGACTTCCTTTGTCACCATGGTTGTACTGTTTTACCATTTGAGTATTTCTTCATTTTTGGAATATACATGTCCTGCACCTTCCTTAATTTTCCGAGAAAAGCACGTCATTGCTGCTCTGCTGATATTCCTGCCAGCAGCTCCTTCCAATTTACTTTGGCCGACTCCTCTCTCATACCACTGAAATTTCCCTTACTCTACTGAAATACTGCTACATAAGACTTTACTTTCTCCCTATTAAATTTCAAGTTGAACTCATATTGTGATCATTGGTTCCTAAGGGTTCTTTTACCTTAAGCTCCCTAATCGCCTCTGGTTCATTATATAACACCCAATCCAGTATAGCTGATCCCCTAGTAGGCTCAATGACAAACTGCTCTAAAAAGCCATCTCTTAGGCATTCAACAAACTCACTCTCTTGAGATGTATTATCAACCTAATTTTTCCAGTCGACCTACATGACTATCATAACATTGCCCTTTTGATATGCCTTTTCCATTTCCTGTTGTAATCTGTGGTTCACTTCCCAGACACTGCTGAGAGGCCTGTACACAACTGCCTTCAGGGTCCTTTCACTCTTGCAGTTTCTTAAGTCAACCCACAAGGATTCAACATCTTCCGATGCCATTCTTTACCAGTAGAGCCATGCCTCCCCCATGCCTATCTTCCTATCCCTCCGATACAACATGTAACCTGGAACATTCAGATCCCAACTACAACCATCCTTCAGCCATGATTCAGTGATGGCCAAAACATCATACCTGACAATCCGTAATAGTGCAACAAGATCATCCACCTTATTTCTTATACTCTGCACATTTAGATACAATACTTTGAGTACCGTATTTGATATCCTTTTTGACTTTGCATCCCTAATGTACTGATACTCGCCCTGCTGGCTGCGACTATGCAACCATCGCCTGCCTGACCGTCCTGACAGTCTGACTGCACGCTATCTTTGCTTTTTCACCCTCCATCCTATCCTGAGTCTCTTCACTCCAGTTCCCAACCCCTGTCAAATCAGTTTAAACCCTCCCCAACAGCTCTAATAAACCTGCCTGTGAGAATGTTGGTTCATATGAATGACACTTCATTGGCCGTTTCTGTAACAGTTTTGTTTGACCAGTCAGGGTTGGTTAGAACCTGAGCTGAACCCCCGAACCTGGAGGACCACTCTTAGTCTGCCCTCTACCCTTTGAGTTATTTAGCATGGGTGACCCAACCAAGAGTAAAGCATAAACCCCTAACTCCAGCCCGCATAGCTCTCCAGAGCACGGAGGTACACAAGCCTCCAAATCACAACAAGGTTGTGCTCCTCTTGGAGGATGTTTATGTATTGTCCAGGTGCTCCTGCACACTAAGTTGAGAGCTGCCTCGTTGGTCGAGGAATATTAAATAGAACTGAGCATCAAGTGGAGTGAATATTCACAATTCTGAATTATGAGGGGTATAGACAGGGTAAATGCAAGCAGACTTTTTCCACTAGGTTGAGTGGGAATACAAACAGAAGTCAGGGGTTAAAGGTGAAAGGTGAAAAGTTTAAGCGTAACATGCGGGGAAACTTCTTCACTCAGTGGGTGATGAGAGTATAGAAAGAGATGCCAGCACAAGTGGTGCATGCAAGCTTGACTTCAATGTTGAAGAAAAGTTTGGATAGGTACATGGTTGGCAGAGGTATGGAGGGCTATGGTCCCGGTGCGGGTCAATGAGAGTAGGCAGTTTAAATGGTTCAGCAGAGACCAGATGGTCCAAAGGGCTTGTTGCTGTGCTTTACTTTTCTGTGACTCTGATTAATATTGGAAGCAGAAGAACATGTTTGTCCTGGGACACTGCTGTGAGGAACTCTAACATTGATGATCTAGACCTCCACTTTTCATTGTGTAAAATATGACTTCAATACAGGACTGCCTCCTCGTCCTTTTACTCAATGACTACAGATCTACCAAGGAGACTTAAAGCCACACTCCACCAAATAATGCTTTAGTGTAATCACACATCTGGAATTCTTTGGTCTGGAGTTAGATGATGACATCTGGAATCATATCATCATAGCAACACCCTAATGGGCATTGGTGTGAGGTTATCTGTGAGAAAGTACAGGTTCATAGCCTCATCAATTTCCGCCATTTTACTGATAGATGTGTGCAGTGACATAGCGTATGTGGGTTCATTGTCTGCCATCAAATTTCTGAATTGGCAATGAACCTTGTACGCTACGTCACGATTTTTTTTCCTTTTACATGACTTATTTCTATATATCAAGGCCCTCCACTGGTTGAGGTCAACCATGGATGCTGCATGCCAGCTGTCTGTGTAATACGCAAGACAGTATGCAACCCAGGGTAGTACGATATGGAGGGCAAGCTGTTGCCCATGTAGCAGGCTCCCCATCTCCACACAGCTGCTGAATCCAGAGAATGGCAGAGACCGATACAGTTTGGCACCAGTGGCATCGCAAGAATTGTCAATCACCGTTGAGTTCACTGTAGCACTGCCTTAGGGACTCCAGCTCTGGCGTGGGATTACTCTCGAGGCTTTCGTCTTGAGTGGGTGTAGCCACAAGGCAGCAGAGGTTTGAGATCAGAGTTTTCTTTCTCCATGCTGCCAATCACAGCTGAAAAGCCCCATCTGCCCAAAACGATTGGTTTTAAAGTATCAGTAACCCGACCTTGCCTCTTCTCCTGTCAGTAGAAACGGTTCTGCTGGGCTTAGTATCTAAGCCACACGTGAAGGCCAGGAGCTGGACTTGCTTGTCAGAGGCTATTTGAGCAGCATGCCATTTTGAAGCATTTAATTGGTAGTGAGAGCTTGTCCCCATTACCCCATTACCACCCCTTGCAATAACAATGTGAAGGATCCTAAAGCACACCATATATATCCTCATTCTGGAGCACAGATCTTCAGTATTAGATCTTCAGTATCAGAATGGATGTTTTCTGATCCTGTGGCCTTTACTGTTTCCAGTCCTCGCTGCCATTTTCTAACATAGAACATAAAACAGTACACACAGGAATTGACCATTCGGCCCAAAATATTGTACTAAACCAATTAAATTAGTCAGCAAATAGCCAACTAAACTAATCCCCTCTGTCCACACACTGTCTATATCCTTCCATTTTCCTCACATTCATCTGCCTATCTAAACGTCTCTTAAAAATCCCTAATATATCTGCCTCTACCACCACCCCAGGCAGCACGTTCCAGACACCCAACTCTCTCTGTGTAAAAAAACTTCCCTCTCACATCTCCTTTGATATTACCCCCATCTCACCTTATGTGCATGCCCTCTGGTGTTAGATATCAGGTGAAATGTATCAACTTAGATGACTGGTTTCTTTCAGGTCAGAATCTCAGGAGGAAGCTAGAATGGATTTTTTATAGACCACCCAATAGTAACAGGGACATTGAGGAGCAGACAGGGAGACAGATTCTGGAAAGGTGTAATTACAACAGGGTTGCTGTGGTGGGAGATTTTAATTTTTATTGATTGGCATCTCCCTAGAGTGAGAGGTTTAGATGGGGTGGAGTTTGTTAGGTGTGTTCAGGAAGGTTTCCTGACACAGTATGTAGGTAAGCCTACAAGAGGAGAGGCTGTACTTGATCTGGTATTGGGAAATGAACTTGGTCAGGTGTCAGATCTCTCAGTGGGAAAGCATTTTGGAGATAGTAATCATAATTCTATCTCCTTTACCATAGCATTGGAGAGGGATAGGAACAGACAAGTTAGGGAAATGTTTAATTGGAGTAAGGGGAAATATAAGGCTATCAATAAGGCTATCAGGCAGGAACTTGGAAGCATAAATTGGAAACAGATGTTCTCAAGGAAACATACGGAAGAAATGTGGCAAATGTTCAAGGGATATTTGTGTGGGGTTCTGAGTAGGTACATTCCAATGAGACATAGAAAGGATGGTAGGGTACAAGATCCGTGGTGTGCGAAGGCTGTTGTAGACCTAGTCAAGAAGAAAAGAAGATCCTGATCCGGGGGAGGGTCTGCTCAGCAGGTGCTACACTTGCCTGAGGGTGACCTGCAGGCTAGTGGAGGGAAGGAGTACCTTACACCTCCTTTGGTAGGGACGTGTTCTCCACCCTGCCACCCTAAGGTGTAAAGATACAAAAAAAAACAAAGAAATAAATAAGGCTGATGAATTCTGGTAAACTGTGTGTGGAGATGGATTTGAGTAATCTCTTAAAGAATGTAACATGGCCAAAACCTTTTATTCTTCTTGTTTTTTTCAGTGATGCACAGGAACAAGGTATATCCAGTCATTCGACCTTTACGAACAAACTTTGCTATTTTTAGTGGGTCCTTTCCATATCATAATTATGATTTACAATCCACACCACCCATTTAATCAAAGTAACAATCTAAAAATATGCTCACATGTACAGCGCCAAATAATTCAGGAGAACCATTTAAATATGAAGCATTTGTACTCCAAAATGATAGGCAATGATAACTAGGCTCCCTACAAACATCAGGTTAGAATTATATCAACTTACAGAACAGAAAAACAGCTTTCAGCCCAATTGTGTTTTTACTGGTGCTGATAATCTGTTTTGATTATCTGAACGAGGAGATCATCAGATCCTCTTGTACCAACATTACTCAACATTACTACATTTAGAAAATCTCTTTTGTGCATCACAGTTTATAACTTTACATTTTTTATACATTCAAAGTTCAAAAGTGAAAGTTCAAATTTATTATCAAAGTATGTATACCATACACAAGCTTGAGATTCGTCTTCTTGTAGGCAACCACAAAACAAAGAAACACAATCAAACCCATGAAAAGTCACACACTACCAAGATCACCACATACCCACTGTGCAAAAAGAGGACATTGGATCCCACAAATAGTTTAAAAAGTAAACAAGTAATATATCGGAGATGAACTGCAGAGTCCCGAATGTGAGTCGACACTCTCGGAGCCCGTTCAGTACTGAGGCGAGCGAGGTCTGTCCGGGTCCAGGAACCCAATGGCTGCAGGGTAACAACTGCACCTGAACTTGACGGAGTGGGACCCAGGACTCGTGCTCCTCCCACCCAACGTCAGCAGTGAGAAGAGAGGGAAACCGATCAAACGCAGGCAGATGGCACTGAACCACTCTCGGCCTCAATGATTCCAATCTTGCTCAATGGTTTAATCAGTGCCAAGTATTGGAGCTGAGCTGGGGTTTGTCTTCCGCTGTCAGGCCTCAGTGCAGTGACTGCCCCCAGCGACGGCCACCCCGGCCATACCTGCGTTCTTGAGAATTAACCTTGCCAAATCCCTCTGGAGTTCACGTTCCAATGATTCAAAAGTATGTGCATCACTTAAAAGGAAATTACAAGCTGCAGACAGCAGCGTTTGTGGTTCAGAAGAAGTATGTCAAGTGGAGAAGCTAGTAGTTTGCATTGTGTATTGTGTAGTTTACCACTTTGAACTGTACCTGCCATATTCTTGCCTATTCACTCAGCTACCCAACATTCGAGGTGGTGGGGTGGAGATACGTCTCTACCAAAGGAGGTGTACACTGCTCCTTCCTTCTGCCGGCCTGCAGTCACCCTTGGGCAAGGTGTCGCACCTGCTTAGCCCGCCCCCCACGGTCAGGGTCATGTGAAGCTGTAGGAGCAAGTGGAGAAACCCCTTCCCACTCTCAGTCCACAACAGAGACCCCTATCAGAATCAGGTTTATCATCACTCACATAGGTCATGAAATTTGTGTTTTTTTTTGTGGCAGCTGTACAGTGCAATACGTAAAATTACTACAGCAGTGTGCAAAAATCTTAGCCACCCTAGCTACATATATGTGCCTAAGGCTTTTGCACAGTACAGTATGGACTCACTTTCAGGAACCCTTCATCCTTATGTTCACAATATTTGTTGCTTATTTATCTATTATTGTGACTTCGCTTGTGAAAATGAATCACAGGGTTGCATATGGTGAGATATACTGTATGTACTTGGATAATAAACTTAGGTTGAATACTGAGTTTGTATGTTCTCCCCGTGGCCGGGTGCTCAGTATCCTCCCACATGTCAAAGGTGTATGGGTCAATGTGTTAACTGGTCTCATGGGTGTGACTGGCCAGTGTGGGCTCATTGGACCGGAAGGCCCATTACTTTGCTGTAACTAGAAGTAAAATAATGCTCACATTTCTGTAACACAGTTTTGTATTACTCTCACAAACAACCATATCCTTGTGCCAAGGCCAGTGTGGTGCCTGTGGGTTTATTGTCGCAACCACTATAACTGAGATAACTGAGCACCAGATAACAATAAGTCATCGTTTAATGCAGGAAAACCTTCTGAAACCAAACAGCAGAGCCTTGTTTGACAATGTATGAAGATCACCGCAGTGGAGTGGTGGTTACAGCAACTCGGTTACAGCACAGCGCACTCTGAAATTCCAGCACCATTTCTAAGCAACTTGTATGTTCTACCCATGAAACGCATGGGTGTCCCACGGATGGTCTGGTTCTCCCCCACGGTCCAAGGACATACCGGTTATTAGATTAATTGTTCATTGTGAACTTTACTGCGATTAGGCTAGGTTTGAATAGATGGGTTGCTGGTGGGGTGGCTTGTTGGGCTGGAAGGGCACTGTATTGCTAAATAAATAAATGAACACTCTTCTGAAGAAGGCTCTCAGTCCAAAACATCCGCTGCTAATCCTTTTCCTTTGATGTCGTCTGGTCTGCGGAATTCCTCCAGCATTTTGCGTGTGTGCTTCTGCAGGCTTTCTTGTGTTAATAACTGAAATCATATAATTTTATGCAGTCACGTCTTAAAGACGTATCTATAATCTGGAAAAGTCAAAGAATACTTACAAGAATGTTGCTAGGACTCGAGGTCCTGAGTTATAGGAAAAGTAACAGTTTTTGAGTCTGGTGACTCTGGCGTGGATGTTACGTAGCCTCCTTCCTGACGGAAGTGCGACAAGCAGTCCATGAGCCGGGTGGGTGGGGTTCTTTATGATGTTATTGGCCGGGTGGGTGGGGTCCTTTATGATGTTATTGGCCGGGTGGGTGGGGTCCTTTATGATGTTATTGGCCGGGTGAGTGGGGTCCTTTATGATGTTATTGGCCTTTTTCTGGCAGCTTTCTGTAGACATGTCCTGATCGATGTGTGATGAATTCAACAGAGAAAGCAAACACCTCAACACCTGATCGCTAACAGAGATTCCTGGCTTTAACCTCCCCAAAGACAGTGGCCAGGACTCAATGGGATTGGCAGAGGCCATTTGTTCGACATGTGGAACATGTAAGATTGTCCATATTGTCGCCATCCGTGCCAGACCACAGAACAAATCACAGCAAATTTCACAACTTCACAATAAGATTCCTCTCAGAGATGTTATATTTTTCATCACGCACAACCACTTATACATATTCTACACACCAACACCTCTGCTTTCTGAGCAGGCTGAAGAGAGCTGGACTACGCTCAAAGTCTTTCTACAGATGTGCGGTAGAGAGTACCCTAACGTGCAGCGTCACTGCGCGGTATGGAAACTGCACTGCAGCGGACAGGAAGGCTCCACAGTGGGTAGTCAAAACTACTCAACGCATCACCCGCTCAAACCTACCCACCATCAAGGACATATACACAGAAATATGTCAGAAAAGGGCCAGTAACTTCATGAAGGATGGTGTTACTCCCACTCTCATCAGGGAGGAGGTTACGTAGCATCCATCCAGGACCACCAGACTCAAAAACAGTTATTTTCCCCAAGCAGCAAGGCTGATCAACAGCTCCACCCGCTAACCTACCCACCACATTCCCAATCACCACTACTTTATCATTTCCTGTCAGAGTCACCTTATGTACAGACACTCCTGCGTCTAGAGTCACTTTATGGAATACAATAAATCTAAGTATATAAGCTATCTGATATATTTATGTTTATTGTGTTTTTTTATTATTATGTTCTTTATCTTATTGCTTTTTTTTGTGCTGCATCAGATCCAGTAAACAATTATTTGTTCTCCTTTACTCTTGACATTAAACAATCTTGAATCTTGAATCACAAACAAAAGAAAATCTGCAGGTACTGGAAATCGGAGCAACACACAAAAATGCAGAGTCCCACCGAAGGATTTCGGCCTGAAATGTCCACTGTACACTTTGCCTAGATGCTGCCTGGCCTACTGAGTTCCTCTAGCATTTTGTATGTGCTGCTTGAATCTTGAATCTTTCTTTATACTTACATGAAAGAAGAAGACAAAATCTGAATGTAATCGGAAGTAGTTTATTAAAGTTCTTTCTGGGTGTTTCTTCACTCCTTTAGATTCACTTGATAAGATTTGGCGGTAGAAAAGTCAAGTATAAATTGTGTTCTGTTTTCTGAAGCATCAATCCATGAAGTGCAATGCAGAAAATCAGCAAAATGGATTGTGAGGTTTCCAGGTTTCAGGATACAATAAATGAATCTTCATTCTGGATCCACCAAGAATTTATTTCTAAATCATTGTCTGTGACATTAAACTAATGGCTTGCCAGATGCGAATAGATTAACATAATTACCGCACCCTGCCGCTGAGGAGTCATCTCCATTTCTGTCAGCTGTAGTAGTTTCCTTATAACCACTGATTAGATCCTTACCAAATGAGCCTTTAATAGAAACTGAGAAACACGCGAGATAAACTGAAACGCTGATTTTGTAATTTTCAAACTTAACGCCAAAAGTACTTCATTGCAGTAAACCAAACCTGCATGTTCCTGATGAAGGGTCTCAGCCCAAAACATCAACTAGTTACTCTTTTCCATACATGCTGCCTGGCCTGCTGAGTTCCTCCAGCATTTTGTCTGTTTTGCTTTGGATTTCCAGTACCTGCAAAATTTCCTGTGTTTGTGACATGCACCTCGATGGGACACTATGGTGGCGTTGTAGCTAGCCCAATGCTACAGAGTTCAGAGTTCAATTCTGGCTCCATCTGTATGGAGCTTGTATGCCCCTCCCTGTGACCGCGTGGGTTTCCTTCCACAGTCCAAAGCTGTACCAGTATGCAGGTTAATGGGTCATTGTAAATTGTCCCGAGATTAGGCCAGGGGTGAGTAAGTGGACTGCTGGGCGGGGCGGTCCATTGGTCTGGAAGAGCCTGTTCCACACTGTATCTCTTATAAACATACATAAAGTTTGCAAACTTTCAACTGTTGCAATTTACACTGAAGTTGTAACACATTTGTTGCTATAAATGAAAGAAAAATATAGGCTGAATTTTCATTAAAAGTTTCTCATAAAAAACTGGTACAATAATATTTTGAATCTGTGTATATGATGAGGTTTCGTTCCAATCAAATTCATTACCATATTGAGCCATCTGCAATCTTGGTCAGTATTTTAAAATTTAGAAATAGTAATTCCAAACCTGGTTCTTCATAGTGCCCTCAAATGAGGGCGATAGGGTAAATGCAAGAAGGCCTTTTCCTCCGAGATTGGGTGAAACTACAACTAGAGGTTATGGCATAAGGGTGAAAGGTGAAATGTTTAAGGAGAACCTGAAGGGAAACTTCTTCACTCAGATGGCGGTGAGAGTGTGGAATGAGCTGCCAGCACAAATGGTGGATGTGGGTTCAATTTCAACATTTAAGAGAAATTTTGATAGGTGCATGGAGGGCTGTTGTCCATGTGCAGGTGAATGGGACTAGGCTGAGTAATAGTTTGGCATGGACTAGATGGGTCGAAGGGCCTGTTTCTATGCTGCGGTAGTCTCTGACATCTCTTGTCAGTGTAAATTATCATTCAGTTATGTTTCTACTCTGAGAAATTTGTCACTATCAGGGATGCTGATCTTTCTCATTGGCATGGGACTGATTCCTATTACACCTTCAAACATTAGTAACACAATTATTTTCAACCTTTCTTCACTAAGATGGTCTAAATATACTCCATTGGGTGTACCTGATATCACTACCTCCTTTTCATAAGAATAGGCTACAAAATTACTACTAAATAAATAATTCAAGATATATATTTGCTTGGTATAACCAAATTATTTGTTGTTAATGTTATCTGGGTTAGATCCAACAGAGCACTAGAAGCAACTGGCTGCTGTAAAACTTTCAGGAAATTACCAAATTATGCATACATTTAACAAAAGCAGTTAGAACACTGTTCTTTCTGACAATAGCTAGGGGCAACATAGAAACTCGTAGGGAAATCTGTCATTCATTTCATGTAGAAACAACAGTGCGCCCTTCCTGTCTTCAGTCACTTCATCCACATGAGGACAATAACTGTACAGGTTTATAGCACAGATTTCCCAGGAGCAAAATAGATTATATTTAATTACCGTTTCTGCAGTATTATTTTCATTTATTTAAATTTGGTCATTAATGCAGAAAATTAAAAGCCAAAGAAGAGTGGTTAAACCAGGAATGTGAGCAAAGAGAAAGAATCCCTATTACTCATCTAAAAAGGTTGCATCAAGAAATCAAGAATATCACAGGTAAAAAGCTCCTCTGTTCTTCAAGCAACACACATCAAAGTTGCTGGTAAACGCAGCAGGCCAAGCAGCATCTATAGGAAGAGGTGCAGTCGACGTTTCAGGCCGAGACCCTTCATCAGGTCACCTCTGTTCTTCAGGTGGATGTTTGAAAGCAAAGGACGGTACCATTATTATGGAAAAAGTTGACATTAGATTATGAAGACACGTAGTCCCCTTTTATTGTCATTTAGTTATGCATGCATTAAGAAATGATACATTATTTCCTCTGGTGTGATATCACAAAACACAGGACAGACCAAGACTGAAAAAACTAATAAAACCACATAATTACATATATAGTTATAACAGTGCACAATACCATAACTTGATGAAGAAAGTCTGTGAGCACAGTAAAGTTCAAAGTTTCTCAAATGTCCCACATCTCACGCAGACGAGAGAGGGAAGAAAAACTCTCCGTGCCATACCGACCACAATCCGATTCTGAGTCATCCGAAAACTTCGAGCTCCGATCAGCCCTCCGACACCGAGTACTGAGCGCAATCTCTGTCCGAGCGATTCGACCTCTTTCTTGGTCGCCAAAAGCTGGCAAGGCCGGGGATTTTGAGGCCTACCCTCCAAAGATTCCCGACCACACAGTAACGACAGCAGCGAACGGGCATTTCAGAGATTTCTCCAGATGTTCCTCTGTGGTTTCACATCCATTCTCCATCAAATCAGAATTGTCCACGGCCCCTATTTAACTGATACAATATCATTTTCACCGGAGAGCTGCGCACGCGCAGGCATGCCGCCATCTTCTCCTCCCATTGTGAACAGATGGACTGAGTATATTCAGGAATTGTTTGAAGACGACCGAGGTGAAAAACCAGCAATTAAGAAAAACATTGAAGGTCTAAGTATCTTAAAATCTGAAGTTTGTAATGCAATAATTAAGATGAAGAAAGGAAAGGAAGCAGGTCCTGATGAATTAGTAATAGAACAAATTATCGCCCTTGAAGATTATGGAATTGAAAAACTTACTGATTTAATCAATGACATTTATGGGACTGGAATAATACCAGAAGAGATGAAAAAATCAGTATTTATCACTCTTCCTAAGAAACCTGGAGTAATAGAATGTGAATTACATAGGACCATAAGTTTAATGAGACATATCACCAAGATACTTCTAAGAATTTTGATGACAAGAGCTAAAAGTAAGATACAAGCTGAAATAGGTAAAGAACAATGTGGATTTGTGAAAGACAAAGGTACAAGAAACGTAATATTGATGTTAAGGATACTATCAGAACGAGCTATTCAAGTGCAAAAAGATTTGTTTGTTTGTTTTATCGATTACACAAAAGAATTTAATAAAGTGAAGCACAATAAGTTATTTGAAATATTACAGAAAACTCTAGATCTAGATTCAAAAGACCTCCACCTAATCAGAAATCTGTACTGGGAACAAACTGCCGCTGTAAGTATAGATAGAGAAGTGAGTCAGTTTACAAAAATCAAGAGAGGCGTTAGACAAGGGTGTGTTTTCTCCCCTGATTTGTTTAATGTGTACAGTGAAACAATATTACAAAAAATAAGAGACATCTTGGGAATCAAAGTTGGCGGTGAAACCATCAATAATTTCAGATATGCAGATGACACTGTGTTAATTGTAAGTATGGAGGAAGAACTGCAAAACTTAATTGATATAATTGTTCAAGAAAGTGCAAAAATGGGTCTATCTATCAACTGCAAAAAGACAGAATGTATGGTGATATCCAAAAAGAAGGAGAATCCTATCTGCAGGCTAAGCATAAATGGGGAAGACATAAAACAAGTACAGAACTTCTGCTACTTAGGAAGCTGGGTGACATCAGATGGCAGGTGCGACGCAGACATTAAAAGAAGAATAGGGATGGCAAAAGACACCTTTACGAGAATGAAGAGTATACTGACCAATACTAAACTAGGCATGACAACCCGCCTCAGAGTACTGAAATGTTATGCAAACACAAGGAATTCTGTAGATGCTGGAAATTCAAGCAACACACATCAAAGTTGCTGGTGAATGCAGCAGGCCAGACAGCATCTCTAGGAATTGGTGCACCCTTCGTTAGTCCTGACGAAAGGTCTCGGCCCGAAATGTCGACGGTACCTCTTCCTAGAGATGCTGCCTGGCTTGCTGCATTCACCAGCAACTTTGATGTGTGTTACTGAAATGTTACGTTTATCCAGTTATGTTATATGGCTCAGAATGTTGGACAATATCTAATAACATGAGGAATTGAATTGAAGCAGCAGAGACATGGTTTTTGAGGAGGATACAAAGAATATCATGGACGAAACAAATATCTAATGAGGATGTCATGAACAGAGCAAACACAAAAAGAGAAATAATGTATGAGATCATGAAAAGGCAACGTAACTTCATTGGACATGTGATTAGGAAAGAGGAGGTTAGAATGCACAGTAATTATGGGAAAGATTGAAGGGAAGAAAGCAAGAGGAAGATAAAGACAAATGATGATGGAGACAGCAGCCAGAGAACTGGAAATGAATACCAATGAATTGATCCACTTGACCCGAAACAGGAGTGTGTGGGCCATGGCATTCAAAGCTCAAACTGGGCACGGCACCTGACTATGATGATGATGAATGCAGAAGAGATATTGTGTATTGACTTTGGTTTTCCTTGAAATTTTCATTGAGAAATAGAGTTTTGGTTTTGCTATTGCATTACTTTTATTTAAATAATCTATTTATGTGTAAGAAATTCCCTTCTGGGACAGTGAAATCATCATCTTCCCACCACGGTCTGTGTACGTTCTCCTTGTGACTGTGTGGGTTTCCTCCCACAGTCCAAAGACGGATGGTTTACTGGGTGAATTTGTCACAAGGGTATAATTGGTGACGCAGTCTCGTTGGGCCTGAAGGGCTCGTTACTGTGTTGTATCTATAGAACATAAGTGAATGATGTCTCACTTGATGTTACATCCCATCTACACAATTAAATACCATCTTCCCTGTTCATCGACACAAGGTAGAGGTAACTTCAATCCTGCTTTGCAAATATTGATATCCATACATATTTTTCTTTTTCTGGAGTCTGAAGAATGCGAGGAGCTCCAAGACAACTTCCCATACACCATCAATCTACCGGCCATGCCACTCAGGGACTTGGATACTATTATTTTTTTGTGATTGTATGTATTTTTCTGCCATCATAACTATATGTGCTGTGTGTGGTGTGTGACTGTAGGTGTTTAGCAGCCTGACTCCAGGGGAATGCTGTTTCATTTGGCTCTACTCATCTACGTGGTTGAATGACAATTAAAGGTGAACTTGAAGCTGAACTACAAATTAAAAATGAGAATGACCTCAGTGCATAACTTATAGCACTGTCACATTTCAGGTCTTCTGTTAACTCCTCCATAGGCCATACACTGTTACATCTCAATTCTCCGAAACATGTCAAAGTGATCAATGAAGCTGATTTGGAGTCCATTGATCCTCAGGGATATTCTCTCCACAGCAGGACCATAATCGATCCATTGATCCTGAGAGATACTCTCTCCACAGCAGGACCATAATCGATCCATTGATCCTGAGGGATACTCTCTCCACTGCAGGAAAATGATGGCCCATCACTTCAGCTGGAATAATGACCCCCATTTATATCTGAACTGTTTACCAGAGTGTCAACTTTGCCATAAAATCAATCTGGAGTTGCTACACTTCACTTATCACCTTCTAGCTTGTCCCCCCCACCCCCCCCAGCTTTTTATTCTGGCATCATCCCCCCTCCTTTCCAGTTCCGATAAAGGGTCTCAGCTCGAAACGCTGACTCTTTATTCATTTCTATTTAAAACAGCACACACAAAGTGCTGGAGGAAATCAGCATGTCAGGCAGCATCAGTGAAAACGAACAAACAGCGGGTATGTTGCCCGACATGCTGAGCTCCTCCAGCATTTTGAGTGTTGCTATGGTTGTAATGTGGCATCACAGTGTAAGTTCTAATGCAGGCCTTAACTGTGAGAAAACACTGTGTTTTCGCCAAGACATCTTGACATACAACCTGACAGCAATCAGCCAGCAATAAATACAACAGAAATTCACCAGGTATAATTCAATACATAATGAATTAGATGTAAATAAAGTATTAGAGGACGACTCACTATAAATGGACTAAGGCAATGCCTCAACAAATAAAGACAAGCGTGCCTACACCTTCTCAACCACCCGATCGACCTGTGCAACCACTTTCAGGAACCTATGAACTTGGACCCCAAGGTCTGTCTGCTCATCAACATTGTTAAAGGTCTTATTCCTAACAGTGCATTTTCTCTTTACACTTGACCCACCAAGGTGCAACACTTCACATTTGGCCAGGTTAAACGCCATCTGCCATTTCTCTGTTCATATCTGCAACTGATCTATATCCCATTGTATCCTTTGCCAGTTATCCATAGTATCCACAATACCACCAATCCTTATGTCATCTGCAAACTTATTAACTCACCCACTTATTAGCCCTCTCAACTCATTCCGCTGGCTTCTCCTTGTAATCTTTGACACCCTGACTAATCAAGTACCCATCCACCTCTGCCTTAATTATGCCCAGTGACTTGGCCTCCACAGCCGTCTGTGGCAATGATTTCCACAGATTCACAGCCCTCTGGCTAAAGAAATTCTTCCTCATTCCTCCTCCAAATTCCAACAGAGAGAGAAACAGTCAGTTTCAGGTGTGTAACCGTTCATGAAATGTTGAGTCTTTCTAGAATTTTCTGTTTTTATTTCAATCCAGTCAGTTTCCTTGCAGTATTCTTCCCCATAATCCTAAAGTTTATTTTTCTCTTAAGTATCATGAACATCATATGTATCCTTTCCTGACTGGCTGAATATCAATTAATTTATTTTCCATTCACCATTTCTTGGATGCTTGATGATTGGCCATGCACCAGAGACATAAATAACAAAGAAGAGTAAGTAATTTTTGAAAGAGTAAAGTTAAAACACTCAAAGCTTGAAATATTCAGTAAGTCAGACAGCATCGCAAGGGAGAAAAATAGGTTATAGTTCAGACCCATGGCGTTTCTTCAGAAGATGTGAATGAAAGATACATCAGAACTAATTTGAAGATGAGTTCAAATTCAAGTTCAATTGTCATTCAATCACAACCTTGAATACAGCCAAATTAAATAGTATTCTTCTGGGGCCAAGGTACAAAACACATCACACAAACACAAAACACACAGCACACAACAGACAGCACAAATAGTTACAGTAGCAGAAAAATATGCAGTCACAAAAAAATATATATAGCCCAAGTCCCTGAGTGGCATGCTACATCTGGTATAATCAGAATGTCAGTTTGCAAACCATAAATGTCATCATAAAACTTAAATCTCGTTTGAAATGTATCGTAGCAATGGTAAACATAAATACGCGCCCTTGTGATACTTACCATAATTTCTAAGATGGCTATTCCTGGCTGCTGAAATAATGGCCTGCAACATCTGAAAAGGAATAGGCATCACAATCTACCAAAGTAAAACCTTCTTATTCTGGCTTCTTGTTGGGTGCTGTTCCCTGCATTTCACTTGGAGTTTTCATGTGTAATGATCATGTCTACTGTGCCTCTGTATGGGTGGATTTACTCTCTGTGTCAGGGACAGGATCACTGACAGGAGACAGATAAGGAAATTCCTTCTATCAGATTCCTAGTCTCCAATCAGATTCCTTCTTCTCTAGCCTTTTACCTTTTCCAACTATCACCTCCCAGCTTCATACTTCATCCCCCCCTACCCTACCCACCTGGCTTCACCAATCACCTTCTAGCTTGTATTTCTCCCACCCACCCACCTTCTTTTCCAGTCCCGATAAAGGGTCTCAGCCTGAAATATCGACTGTTATTCATTTCCATGGATGCTGCCTGACCTGCTGCATTTTGTGTGTATTGCTCTGGATTTCCAGCATTTGCAGAATCTCTTGTGTTTTCAATCTGCAAGGTATTTCTGTTAAAAATAATGTCTACATTAAATAGAGCAAGTCAGCTCCTTCAATATAGTACAGCAACACGAAGCATTTATGAAAGAAATCGTCAGACAGATTTGACAGGGAGCCAAAAATGAAATTATGAGGATAGGTTTTCTTTTTTAAAAAAAATTATGGAGAGGCCACTGCAGAGGATCGGAAAAAGCTGCAGAAAGTCGTAAACTCTGGCAGCTCCATCGTGGGCACCAGTCTCCCCAGCATCCAGGACATCTTCAAAAGGTGATGCCTCAGAAAGGTGGCATCTATCACTAAGGACCCCTTTCACCCAGGACACGTCCACCTCTCATTGCTACCATCACGAAGGAAATATAGGAGCCTGAAGACACACCCTTTGTGTCTTAGGAACAGCTTCTTCCCCATCACCATCGGATTTCTGAATGGACAATAAACCCATGAACACTACCACACTATTTCTTTTTTTAGCTCCCTTTTTGCTCTACATATTTATTTTTGAGAATATATTTCTTATTGTAATTTATAGTTTTAAAAAGTTATCATGTATTGTACTGTACTGCTGTTGCAAAACAACAAATTTCATGGCCTCTGCCAGTGATATTAAAACTGATTCTAATTCTGATTGATTTTTCAGGATGTGGATACCATTGGTCAGGCTGACATTCATTACCTATTCCCTACTGCCTTCCAAAAGTTATTGCCTTCTTAAGCCTCTGCAGTCTGTCTGGTGCAGTTACCCTTTCAAAGCTGTTGTACAGGGAGCTCGAGAATATAGATCCTGCAAAGAAGATGTGCCTGTGATTCAAGGTCAGGATGGTGTGTGACCAGGAGAGAAATTCAGATTCACATTCATTTATTCATTTCATGTACATCAAAATATACTGTAAAAACCTATCAAATAGTGAAAGGCCTAGACAGAGTGGATGTGGAGAGGATGTTTCCAATAGTGTAGGGGTCTTAGATCAGAGGGCACAGCCTCTGAATAGAAGGACCTCCCTTTAAAACAGAGGTGGGGATCAATTTCTTTAGCCAGAGGATGGTGAATCTGTTGAATTCATTGCCACAGAGAAGGTTCTGGATTAGTTAATAAATCAGGCTCGATGGACTGAAATTCCACAGTCCAGGATGTAGGTTAATTGGCCATTGTGAATTGTCCTGTGGTTAGACTGGGAGTAAATAGGTGGGTTGCTGGGAGGGGGCCACTCATTGGTCCAGAAGGGCCTGTTCCACACAGTGCCTCTAAATCCACAGACATCTGGGTTAATGGTAAGGCTCATTGGCATAAAATTGTTTCAGAACCCCTGATCTAAACAAGATAAAAACAGCCTCGTGTGTGTGTTGCTGAGATAAAAACAATGTTGGGAATTAGTGCGGGAAGATTCTTTAAGGCTTGCACACCAGACCAATTTGAGGCAAGATCCTGTATTTTGCAAAGAGAGTTATAAATCCATGCAGAGGACAAGAGATTGAAAAGAGGGATTGGCCGGAGCCCAGCATTCTTCCACTCTTCTGCTCTTCATTTCCATTGATTAGCTAATGATAGATCAGAGAGCAAAGTAATTTCTTGTACTAATCCACCTTTCCAAGAAAGTGATAGACTTCAGCAGCTGGTTGACAGATGCTGCCACTTGTCATTTCAAGGTTTAAAAGATTCCAGAGACATAAAAAGTGAGAGTGAAAATGACCTTTAATGTAATCTTCAGTGCACAATTTGTGGCACTGTCAAATTCCTAATCTTCTTTAAACTCTTTCTATAGGTCATGCAGTACATCAACGGTTTGTTAAATCTAAATTCTCCAAAACATGTCAGATGAATCAATAAATATCATTCGGAGGCTGGAGGCCCTTGAGGGTGATTTTTTTTCCTTAGCGCAAGCTCTTCACGCCTCTCACTATTATTCAGCCTCACCAACTGCACACATCTCAGCAGCTCTGTGTGTTATTGCAGTCACTGGGGACCAAGCCAGAATGAAGCAGTGGTAAAGCCATGAGCTGCATAAATCTTACATTGACTGATAGTTTTAGAGCATTTTATTCTGCTCTGAGTATTGTGGTAACAGCAGTGCTGTCTATGTCAGCCTTAATCAAGTCAAGTTTATTGTCATTTAACTATATACATGTATACCATCAAACGAGACAACATCTCTCCGGACCAGCATATTAAGCACAGTTGTACACATAACACACAATAATATAACACACAATAACTCAGGAAAGTAAGAATTAAATCTACAAATGAATTACACATAAACACATAAATTAAATATTGTAGACTACAGTGCAAATTATCTGGTGACACTTTGAATGTGATGCGGCAGGCAGTTCAGAAGCCTATTGGCCTGAGGGAAGAAACTACTTCCCATCCTGACCATTCTAGTCTTTATGCATCAGAGTCTCCTGCCTGATGGTAGAAAGTCAAAGAGGATGCTGGATGGATGGGTGGGATCCTTGCTAATAATAAGGCCCCTGTGTACACAGCGCTCTTGATAAATGTCCTCGATGGATGATAGGGAGACCCCTATAGTCCTCCCAACCGTGGTCCGATGCTCTGCTGCTCCCATACCAAATGGAGATGCAACTTGTCAGGACCTCTCAATGGCCATTCAGATTTTCCAGAAAATTGGAATGAAACCCTTGCTTCACATCAAACTGACTTAGGTAATTGACAGGAGAGAATTATGAGGTAAGCCATCATTTGCTTTAAAGTCCCTTACAACCAATGATCAAGCCCAGCATTGTAACTATTCTATGGTTTCAGAATCACATCCTGTAACAGAAGTTTTGAAATCTGACAGTCAAATTGTACACAGCAAGCTCCCACCAATGCAACACCATAGTGATCAAAGCAATATGCAAAATATGCTGGAAGAACTCAGCAGGTCAGGCAGCATCAGTGGGACTGAATGAACAGTCAACGTTTCAGGCTGAGACCCTTTTTCAGGACTGGAAAGGGAAGGGGGAAGATGCCAGAATAAAAAGATGGGGGGAAGGGATAGAGGGCAGCTAGAAGATGATAGGTGCAGTCAGGTGGGAGGGAAAGGTCAAGGGCTAGAGAGAAAGGAATCTGATAGGAGAGGAGAGTGGACCATAGTAGAAAGGGAAGGAGGAGGGGATCCAGGGGGAAGTGGTAGGCAGCTGAGAAGAAGTAAGAGGCCAGAGTGGGGAAGAGAAGAGGATTTTTATTTACTGGAAAGAGAAATCAATACTCATGCCATCAGTCTACACAGACGGAATATAAAGTGTTGCTCCTCCATCCTGTGGGTGGCCTCATCTTGGCACAAGAGGAAGCCATTTTCTGACAGGTTGGAACGGGAATGGGAATGGGTATTAAAGTGTTTGACCACTGGGTAGTTACACTTTTGGTGGATGGAGTAGAGGTGCTAGACAAACGGGTCCCCCAATTTATGATGGGGTTCATTCTCACTGCTTTTATAGAGTTATAAACTTACTACTGTCTGTTTTCACATCTCCCAATAACTTATTCTCATAATCTATTTTCTCCCTCTATTTTTTATTTTAAAATTTTTGAAGATTCCCAGTTTCTGGTCTGCCACGATTCAGTGCCCCGTGACGCCAGCATGCTCCATCTCGAAATGCACCACAGTTGCTCAGCAGGAGATTTCCAATAGCACTTGTCAAACCTGCGAGATCTGTCTTCAAAATGGAAAGGGCAGCAGATACATGGGTACACGCCGGAATTACTCCAAGTCACAAACTGGAAAAAAAAATCATTGTCCCTTCATCACTGAGAATGCAGCAAGGCTGATTTTGCATGATGCACGAAATCCTGGTCACTCCATCGCATGAAGGAAGTTCAAAGTAAATCTACTAATATATTGTATGCCACCATTTACAACCCTGAGATTCATTTTCTTGTGGGCATTCACAGTAGACAGAGAATCACCATAGAATCAGTGAAAAGCCACACACAACAGGACGGACAAACAACCCATGTGAAAAAGACAACTAAGTGGGCAAATATGCAAAGGAAAAATAATAATATTAAATAAATAAGCCTCAAATATCAACCTGAGAAGAGGAGTCCTTGAAAGTGAGTCAACAGGTTGTGGGGGCTTTTCAATGATGGAGTGAGTGGAGTGAAGTTATCCCCTCTGGTTGAGGGATAAAATCTGTTCCTGAGCCTGGTGGTACGGGTCATGTGGGTACTTTATTCCAGCTGGCAGCAGTGAGAAGAGAGCATGGCCTCAGGGACATTAGGACCACGTGTGTCCTTTGTTTCATGGTATCCTGCTTAACCCATTCAGTACCAGATGCAGCGATTCAGATCGATGGGTTTACTATACACCATCAGGATAGATCTATAGAGTCTCTCAAAAGCAGAGATGGAGGAGTTTGCCTCATGATCAACTCTTCTTGGTGCACAGTAAGCTACTAGGACTTGATGTTTCAATCCCTATGGTAAGTCAGTACTCTCGATGTTGGCAGTGGACTTGGAGTGGTGACAAGGAGGGAGGGTAGGTACATCATCGGGGTCATCAGGTGGGCACCCCCCTTCTTTGACATTTCGTTGATAAGCCCACAATGTCTCCAGAGGGCTCAATGGTGCTACCTGGCATCCCAGATACACCCCCTCAGTTCCATACCCTCCTGTCTTCATCTTGCAGCCCAGTTGTTGTCTTTCCTTTTAATCCAAATCCAATTGCTGCTTTCTTCTGCTGCGTTTGACAAGGATTTGATTGCTTTTTGGAGGGAGTGACCCCTCACCCCCATCTTCTTCAATAGACTGGTCGTAGATGTAGCAACGAATCCCCTGCATCCCACTTCTACAGGGAAAATCTTGGTCTTCCAGTGCTGTCCCAATTCTGCTCACCAGGCCTGGAATATCTAGCAGTCAAATGTCATCTGTTTTACCTACCACGGGAGTTCTCCGGGGTTATTTTGGTAGCAGTTTACATTCCACCTCAGGCCAATGTCAAGCAGGTTTTAGATGATCTGAGCAATGGAATCAACATGCACGAAACAGCACACCCTAATGCCTTCACCATCGTTTTGGGAGATTTTAACCAGGCCAGTCTGAAAAAAATTACAAAGCATTTACCATCAACAGATCACTTGCAATACCAGAGGTAACAACACACTGGACCGTTGCTATACCACCATCAAGAATGCCTACCGTGCTATCCCACATCCTCACTTCAGGAAGTCTGATCACCTGTCTGTACTTCCACTCTCTGAGCAGAGATTGAAGACTGCAGCACCAGCAGTGAGGACCAAGAAGGTATGGACAAGGGAAACACAGGAGCACCTACAGGACTGCTTTCAATCGGTGGACTGGACTGTATTCAGGGATTCATCTTCGAACCTGGATAAATATGCTACAGTTGTTACTGATTTCATTACAACCTGTGTGGATGAGTGTGTGCCTACAAAGACTTACTGCACATTCCCAAACCAAAAGCCATGGATGAACCAGGAGGTATGTTATCTGCTGAAGGCTAGATCTGGGGCATTCAAGTCTGGCGACCCAGGCCTGTACCAGAAAACCAGGTATGATTTGCAGAGGGCTATTTCAAGGGCAAAGAGACAACTTCAAACAAGTTTGGAGGCAACATCAGATGTATGGCAACTCTGCAGGGTTTGTAAGACATTATTTTCTACAAAGTGAAACCCAGTAGCATGAATGGCAGCGATGCTTCACTACCAGATGAACTCAACAGCTTCTATGCCCGCTTTGAAAGGGAGAACACAGCTGCAGCTGTGAAGATCCCTGCTGCATCTGATGACCCTGTGATCTCTGTCTTGGAGGCAGATGTTAGGCTGTCATTAAAGAGAGTGAACCCTCGCAAGGCAGAAGATGCTGACAGAGTACCTGGTAAGGCTCTGAAAACCTATGCCAACTAACTAGTGGGAGTATTCAAAGACATTTTCAAACTCGCACTGCTACGGTTGGAAGTTCTCACTTGCTTCAAAAAGGCAACAATTATACCAGTGACTAAGAAGAATAATGTGAGCTGCCTTAATGACAATCACCCAGTAGCACTCACATCTACAGTGATGAAATGCTTTGAGAGGTTGGTCATGACTAGACTGAACTCCTGCCTCAGCAAGGACCTGGACCCACTGCAATTTGCCTATCGCCACAATAGGTCAACGGTAGATGCAATCTCAATGGCTCTCCACACGGCTTTAGACCACCTGGACAACACAAACACCTATGTCAGGATGCTGTTCATCGACTATAGCTCAGCATTTAATACCATCATTCCCACAATCCTGATTGAGAAGCTGCAGAACCTGGGCCTCTGTATCTCCCTCTGCAATTGGATCCTCGACTTCCTAACCGGAAGACCACAGTCTGTGCGGATTGGTGATAACATCTCCTCCTCACTGACAATCAACACTGGTGCACCTCAGGGGTGTGTGCTTTGCCCACTGCTCTACTCTCTATATACACATGACTGTGTGGCTAGGCATAGCTCAAATACCATCTATAAATTTGCTGATGATACAACCATTGTTGGTAGAATCTCAGGTGGTGATGAGAGGGCGTACAGGAGTGAGATATGCCAACTAGTGGAACGATACCGCAGCAACAACCTGGCACTCAACGTCAGTAAGACGAAAGAGCTGATTGTGGACTTCAGGAAGGGTAAGACGAAGGAACACATACCAATCCTCACAGAGGGATCAGAAGTGGAGAGAGTGAGCAGTTTCAAGTTCTTGGGTGTCAAGATCTCTGAGGATCTAACCTGGTCCCAACATATCGATGTAGTTATAAAGGAGGCAAGACAGAGGCTATACATTATGAGAAGTTTGAAGAGATTTGGCATGTTAACAAATACACTCAAAAACTTCTATAGTTGTACCATGGAGAGCATTCTGACGGGCTGCATCACTGTCTGGTATGGAGGGGCTACTGCACAGGACCGAAAGAAGCTGCAGAAGGTTGTAAATTTAGTCAGTTCCATCGTGGGTACTAGCCTACAAAGTATCCAGGACGTCTTTAGGGAGCGGTGTCTCAGAAAGGCAGCGTCCATTATTAAGGACCTCCAGCACCCAGGGCATGGCCTTTTCTCACTGTTACCAGCAGGTAGAGGTACAGAAGCCTGAAGACACACACTCAGCGATTCAGGAACAGCTTCTTCCCCTCTGCCATCTGATTCCTAAATGGACACTGAACCCTTGGAAACCTCACTTTTATTTAACATACAGCATTTCTGTCTTTGCACGTTTTTAATCTATTCAATATACGTAATTGATTTACTTGTTTATTTTTTCTCTCTCTCTGCTAGATTATGTATTGCATTGAATTACTGCTACCAAGTTAACAAATTTCACGTCACCAGCTGGTGATAATAAACCTGATTCTGATTCTGAGATAAAGATAAAACTAAGTGGGCATGCGCCGGTCGTGCACGCAGCCTGTTACGGCCGTTCCGATCAGTATTCTTACTTTTTTCTTCTTACTTTTTAACTTACGTTATTTTTTTGTATTTTTTTTTCATGGTAACACGTCGAAGCTGCACCCTCTCTAACATGCTGGTAGAGAGAGTTTTATTTGGTTTTTAGCGCTGGAAATAGTTACATCCCAACATGCGGGACAGAAGCAAGGTCGCATTGTTCATTCCAGGGACCAGCTGCTTGCGCTAATGCCGGCCGGTTTAGCGAGCAGAGCGGTGGACACCCCTGCTGAAAACTGGAGGAAAACACACAGAGGATGCAGAGGGGGATCACAAAGTCGGGTTGAGACAACAGAGACTTATGGAGAAGAGACGTTGGGTGGGTAATAAAATGGACGAGTTCATGGCGCTAGCCAGGAGTCAGAGAACATTTCGGGAGTGCAGTGTTATGTGTTTTACTGGAACGGGGCTGCTCGAGGACATACCCGATCAAAACTTCTCCATGGACGGCTTCCAGACCGTTCTGGCTGACCGGAAGTGCACTGAGAGTGGTAAGCGTAAAGGAGTTAGGTGCTTACTGTTCTGGTTAACAATGGATGGTGCAATGCGGGTCATATTACGATCGAGGAACGTGTTTGTAGACCGAATATTGAACTTCGGCCGTATTCCACCGAGATACAACACTGGGGGGCACGGGAGGTTGTTCCTACCTGTGGCCCTCGAACTTGCAGCTCCTCCCGTTGAGGGTCAGACACCCTGAGCCAATAGACTGGTCCTGGACTTATTTTCCATCTGGCATAGTTTGCATTTTGTTGTTTGATTGTTTGTGGTTTTTGTATTGCTATATTTATGCTCTATTCTTGGTTGGTGTGGCTGTAACGAAACCCAATTTGCCTCGGGATCAATAACGTATATCTATCTATCTATCTATCTAACCTAATGCACACCTGTACTCACATCATTCTGCAGGTGTGCAGTGCAGAACATCCGAACAAGCAGCATCGCTGCATGGTATGGAAATTGCACTGCAGCAGCAGAAAAGCTCAAAACAGGTAGTCAGAACTGCCCAAAGCATCACCTGCACCAGCCTACCCACCGTCAAGGGCATACATACAGAAAGAGGCCAGAAAAAGGCCAGTAACATCATGAAGAACCCCACCTACTCTGCTCACGGACTGTTTCTCCCACTCCCATAAGGGAGGAGACTACGTAGCATCCACACCAGGACCACCAGACTCAAAAATGTTTATTTTCCCCAAGCAGTAAGTCTGATCAAACCTTCCACCCACTAACCCACCCCTCCACACCCCCAACCACCAGTACCATTTCCTGTCAGTCACCTTGTGTGAGGATACTCGTGTGCCTATTGTCACTTTATGGACTAAAATCATCCCATGTATATAAACTACCTTATGTATTTATATTTGTTGTGTTTTTTATTATTGCGATCTTTATCTTATTGTGATTTCTTTGTGCTGCATCGTATCCTGAATAACAATTATTTTGTTCCCGATTAGACCCGTGTACTAGAAATGACATTAAACAATTTGTGTGTGTTGCTTGGATTTCTAGCATCTGCAGATGTCCTCTTGTTTGTGATAAAACAAACCTGAAGTGTGTGGAGCATGATGAAATTTCTTAGAATCATGCTCTTGGTAGAGTGGTCTCCAAATTTCAATTTCGGAGCAGTGTACAGGACTAGACAAGTGCAGGAATCAAGTATCTTAATTTGATAGGATCTTATAACTCCTTCAGAAAGGCTGCAAATGGATGTCTTCTGGCTTGCAATTTGACCTTTTAACAAATACATAGGGTATTTACAATAACTTGTTGATTATGAACAGGCTGTTGCCTAACTAATTAGCAAGTAATGGGAGACATTTAACAGATGGTTGATGCTCTTATTTTGAGGAGGGAAAACCTATAAGTGACATACCCTTGATTTTATATTTAACTGACAACTGTGTTTTATTTTGTCATACTTCAAAGATTACTTGAATTATTTCTATGGTCCTAAAGGATCTTCTCATTCAATTCCTCAGTGTGTACATGAAACAGATATATGTGCTTACTGCATAAGAAATTAACTATTTAAGATTGAAATGGTGGGATCTCAATTCTCATATTTATCCTGATGTAGGGGAAAACCATTCAGCCCACTGAGTCTAAACTACATCTCATACAGTCATAGAGTCATAGAGTCATGGAATGCTACAACACAGCAACAGACCTTTCGGCCCATCGAATCGATACCAAACTCTTCGAGCAACCCCATATATTTCCTTCAAAAGTATCACAAAACCCTTCACTTCAAATTGATTCACCTACCACCAGAAATAAATGACATAAGATGTAGCCAATTAACCCATTTCCTAGCAAGTTGGAATGTGAGAAGTATCAAAAATTCCCTAAGAGAAGACATGGCCACCAGGAGAACGGGCAAGCTCCATGCACACACAGCGCCAGAAGTTAGGATGCAGCCTGAATTGCTGATTGGTATAGTGGAGGTAGTTATGAGAGTCTGACTCCTCTACAAGCCCACTGACTCTCATAACTACCTCGACTATACCTCTTCCCACCCTGCCACATGCAGAAATGCCATTCCTTATTCCCAGTTCCTCCGTCTCCGCCGCATCTGCTCCTAGGATGAGGCTTTCCGTTCCAGGACATCGCAAATGTCCTCTTTCTTTAAGGATCGTGGTTTCCCTTCTGCCGTCATCAATGATGCCCTCAACTGCATCTCCTCCATTTCCCGCACTTCGGCCCTCACCCCATCCTCCTGCCACCACAACAGGGACAGAGTTCCCCTTGTCCTCACCTACCACCCACCAGCCTCCGGATCCAACACATTATCCTTCGCAACTTCCGCCACCTTCAACAGGACCCCACCACTAAGCACATCTTTCCCTCTCCACCCCTCTCTGCTTTCCGCAGGGATCGGTCCCTCCATGACTCCCTGATCCACACATCTCTCCCCATGGATCTCCCACCCGGCACTTATCCCTGTAAGCGTAAGTGCTACACCTGTCCCTACACCTTCTCTCTTGCCACCATTCAGGGCCCCAAACAGTCCTTCCAGGTGAGGCAACACTTCACTTGTGAGTCTGTTGGGATCATCTATTGCATCCGGTGCTCCCGATGCGGCCTCCTCTACATCGGTGAAACCCGACGCAGATTGGGGGACCACTTCGTTAAGCACCTCCGCTCCGTCCACCACAATAGACAGGATCTCCCGGTAGCCACCCACTTCAACTCTGCTTCCCACTCCCATTCAGATATGCCCATACATGGCCTCCTCTACTGCCATGATGAGGCTAAACTCAGGTTGGAGGAGCAACACCTCATATACCGTCTAGGTAGTCTCCAGCCCCTTGGTATGAACATTGAATTCTCCAACTTCCGGTAATTCCCTCCCCCTCCCTTCCCCTATCCCTATTTCACTCTGCCCCCTCCCCCAGCTGCCGACCACCTCCCTCATGGTTCCGCCTCCTTCTACTACCCATTGTGTTTTCCCTTATTCCTTCTTCACCTTTCCTGCCTATCCCCTCCCTGCCTCCCTTCCCCACCCCTTTATCTTTCCCCTTACTGGTTTTTCACCTGGAACCTACCAGCCTTCACCTTCCCACCCTCCCCCCACCTTCTTTATAGGGCCTCTGCCCCCTCCCTCTTCAGTCCTGACGAAGGGTTCTGGCCTGAAACGTCGACTGATCTTTTCCACGGATGCTGCCCGACCTGCTGAGTTCCTCCAGCGTGTTGCGAGTGTTGTTTTGACCCCAGCATCTGCAGAGTATTTTGTGTTGACTGTGTTGTGTACTCTTTTCCATCAATGCTGCCTACTCTGCTGCGTTCCTCCAGCGTTTTGGGTGTGTTGTTTAGATCTCCAGCATCTGCAGATTTTCTCATCTCTGGCATATTTTGTATAGTCTGGTCCACGAGCCTGAGAAAATGTGTTCCTGTCATAAGATCACAGAAACAGAGCTGTACCGAACAGAAACAGAAGAAGGGCTTTGGACCAATCGTGATGCCTCTCCATACTAACCCCATTTCCTCACATTAGCCCTGTGTAGCTCTTCCACTTCCTATCCACGAATATCTCTAAATACCTTCTAAATGCTGTAATTGAACAGCACCATGCAAAACTCTTAGGCACACACTTATAGATAGCACCTACTCTAAATTGGTTCAATAGGAAGGTGGTTGGGAAATAGAAATAAGAGTATTTAGCTTTGTATTAGCTCAGTAATATTAAGTGTTATTTGGTAACTGGAAAGACATAATATACAGTAACATGCAAAAGTCTCAGCCACCCTCGCTAAAACTTTTGAACAATACTATAACCCTTCCTCTGGCAGCTCATTCTGTATAACCATCGCAATCTGCCCTTTAAATGTCTCACCCTCACCTTAAACCTCTTATTTCCCACATAATTCAAAGATTCAAAGTATATTTACTATCAAAGTATTCAAGCGAATTATTTGCTGATGGAGTGGTATAGTGGGTGAGAATCAGACACATGAGAGTTTCTCAGAGTGTACAGATTTCAGAAAATTCTCTCAGTTCAAGGCAATTTTCAATCTGAGGTCACAAAGAATATGTCATTACATTCCTGTAGACCATTAGATCATAAGACTGTAAGATTTTGGAGCACAATTAAGCCATTTGGCCCATTGAGTCTGCTCCACCATTTCATCATGGCTGATCCATTTTCCCTCTCAGCCCCAGTCCCCTGCCTTCTCCCCGTATCCCTTCACACCCTGACTAGTCAAGGATCTATCAACCTCTGTCTTAAACATACATAAAGACTTGGCCAGCAGAGCTGCCTGTGGCAATGAATTCCACAGATTCACCACTCTCTGGTTAAAGAAATTCCTCCTCACCTCCACTGTGTCAGAGAGAAGTCATTTCTGACACAATGATATCAAGAAAACAACCTCTCCCTGGCTACATCACTGCCTGGTATGGGAACTGTACCTCCCTTAATCGCATGATTCTGCAGAGAGTGGTGCAGACAGCCCAGCACATCTGTAGATATGAACTTCCCGCTATTCAGGACATTTGCAAAGACAACTATGAGAAAACAGCCCAAAGGATCATTGGGGACCTGAATGACCCCAACCACAATCTATTCCAGCTGCTACCATCTGGGAAACGGTACCACAGCATAAAAGCCAGGACCAACCAGGGGACAGCTTCTTCGCCAGACCATCAGACTGATTAACTCACACTGATTTGAGAGTATTTTTATGTTACATTGACTTTTCTATTTATTATAAATTATTATAAATTACAATGATCACACATTGCACATTTAGACAGAGACGTAACATGAAGAGTTTTATTCCTCATGTATGCGAAGGATGTAAGAAATAAAGTCAATTCAATTCTAAAAGAACATCACTCTATTCTGAGACCGTGTCCTCTCGTCTTAGGCTCTCCTACCTTAGAAAACATCCTCTCCTCATCCACTCTATCAAGGCCTTTCAACAATCAATAGGTTTTAATGAGGTAACCCCTCATTCATCTGAATTATCGTGAATACAGTCCCAGAGCCGTCAATTGTTCTTCATATGACAAGCCATTCAATCCTGAAAACATTTTTGTGAACCTCCTTTGAACCCTGTCCAATTTCAGCCTTTCTAAGATAAGGGGCCCAAACCTGTTCACAATACTTCAAGTGAGGCCTCACCAGTACTTCATAAAGTCTTTATGTATTCTATATATAGCTTTTATATTCTAGTCCTCCTGAAATGAATACTAACATCCCAAGTCCCTTTGTGCCTTGGATTTTTGAATTTTCTCTGCATTTAGAAAATAGTCAACCCTTTCATTTCTTCTACTAAAGTGCATGACCGTACACTTCCCAACACTGTATTTCATCTGCCACTTCTTTGCCCTTTCTCCTAATCTGTCTACGTCCTTCTGTAGCCTCTCTACTTCATCAAAAAAAGCCAACCCTCCACCAGTCTTTGAATCATCTGCAAACTTTGCAACAAAGCCATTAATTCCATCATCCAAATCATTGACATATAATGTATAAAGAATTGGTCCCAACACAGACTCCAGCAAAACACCATACTCTCCCTCTATTCCCATTCTTTGCCTCCTGCCAATCAGCCACTGCTTTATCCATGCTAATTTCTTTCCTGTAATACCATCGGCTCGTAGCTTGTTAAGCAGCCTCATGTGTGGCACTTTCAGGAAATCCAAGCACACAACACCAACTGATTCTCCTTTGTCTGTCCTACTTGCTATTTTTTCAAAGAATTCCAACAGATTTGTAAGACAAGATTTTCTTGAGGAAACCATGCTGACTACAGCCTATTTTATCATATACCTCCAAGCACTCTGAGACCTCATCCTTAACAATTGACTCCAACATCTTTCCAACCATTAAGGTCAGTCTAACTGGCCCTTTCTTCTGCCTCTCTCCCTTTTTGAGTGGAATGAGTGATTCCTGAAAGATCATTACTAATGCCTCCACAATCTCTTTAGCTACCTTGCCAAGAACCCTGGGATGTACACCATCTGGTCCAGGTGACTTATTAACCTTACAATCTTTCAGTTTCCCAAAGTTACTTAAGATAACTTCAGACACTTCATGGCCCCTGACATGTGGAACTTCTACCATACTGCTCATGTTTTTCACAGCGAAGACTCTTGCCAAATACTTATTCAGTTCATCCACCATTACTACCTCTCCAGCATTTTAGTGCTCAAATATTCACTCTTGCCTCTCTTTTACACTTCACGTATCTGAAGAAACTCTTGGTATCCTCTTTAATATTATTGGCTAGCTAACGTTTGTATTCCATCTTTACCTTCTTAATGACATTTTAGTTGTCTTCTGTTGGCTTTTAAAATCTTCCCAATCTTCTAACTTCCCATTATTTTTTGCTCTATTATATGCCCTCTCTGTGGCTTTCATGTAGGCTTTGACTTCTCTTGTTAGCCATGATTGTTTAATCTTGCCATTAAAATACTTCATCCTCTTTGGGATGTATATATCCTGTGTCTTCCGAATTGCTCCAGAAATTCCAGCCATAGCTGCTCTGCCATCATCCCTGCCAGTGTTCTTTTCCAATCAATTCTGCCCATCTCCTCTCTCATCCTTCTGTAATTCTCTTTACTCCACTGTAATACTGATACATCTGACTTTAGCTTCTCCTTCGCAAATTTCAGGGTGAATTCAATCACATGATGATCACTTTCCCCTAAGGGTTCCTGTACCTTAAGCTCGCGAATCAGTTCCAATTTATTGCACAACACCCAATCCCTTAGTGGGCTCAACGATGAGCTGCTCTAAAAAGCCATCTCGTAGACATTCTAGAAACTCCCCCTCTTGAGATCCAGCACGTGATTTTCCCAATCTACCTGCATATTGATATCCCCTTTAACTATTGTAGCATTGTCCTTTTGGCATGTATTTTCTATCCCACATTGTAATTTGTAGACCATGTCCTTACTACTGTTTGGGGGTTTGTAAATAATTCCCACCAGGGTCTTCTTATCCTTGCATTTCCTTTGCTCTATCCACAATGATTCAACACCTTCCGATCCTACGTCGCCTCTTTCTAATGACTTGATTTCATTTTTTACCAACAAAGCAACGCCGCCCCCTCTATGTCTGCCTGATATGAAAGATTAGCATCCTCCTGATTCATAAATTATTTGATAGCGGTCTTGCTTTTAGCCAGAAGGTGAAAGTTCAAGTCCATCCCTTGACTAACACATTTTTTAGACCGAAAATACTATAGTCCTGAGGGAATTAATCAAAATCTGAGATATCAATCTTCAGATAAGAGATTAAGCTGAAGTTCCATTTGCCTGCTCCAATAACATTTAGATTTAGATTTAAGATTTAAGTTTCAAGATTCTTTAATGTCATTTCCAGTACATAAGTGCAAAGGGAAACAAGGGCACCACAGTACCATAACAGTTATCACAACGCTAATACAGCTCCAGCGTTTGAATGTTCAGAGTTCACTTCTGGTGCCATGTGTAAAGGGACCTCCCCATTTCCTCCCACAGTCCAACGACGTGCTGGTTAGTAGGTTAATTGGGCATTGTAAGGTGACTTGTGATTAGGCTGGGTTTAAATCAGTGGTTACTGGGAGTTATGGGTCATTGGGCCTAAAGGGCTTATTCTGCATTGTATCTCTAAATAAAATGAAATGAAAATTAAGTTCATCTTAAGAACGGTCTGAGTCCAAAACTTCAACAGTTTATCCTTCTCAAGAGAATGAGGGGGGAATCTCATAGAAACATTCCAAATGTTAAAAGGCCTGAACAGATTAGATATGGTAAAGTTATTTCCCAAAGTAGGGGAGTCTAGGACAAGAGGGCATGACTTCAGGATTGAAGGATGTCTATTTAGAACAGAGATGCGAAGAAATTACTTTAGTCAGAGGGTGGTAAATCTGTGGAATTTGTTGCCACAAGTGGCTCTGGGGGCCAAGTCATTGGGTGCATTTGAGGCAGAGATAGATATGTTCTTGATTATCCAGGGCATCAAAGAGTATGGGGAGAAGGCAAGGGAGTGGGGATGACCGGAAGAATTGGATCAACCCATGATTGAATGGGGGAGCAGACTCGATGGACCGAATAGCCTGCTTCAGCTCTTATATCTTATGGTCTTATAGATGCAGCCTGACCTGCTGAGTTCCTCCAACATTTGACTGTGTTGCTCTGGATTTCCAGCATCTACAGAAATTCTTGTGTTTATGAGGGGGCTCCAAAAAAGGATGAACATAATATGATAGTTTCCAATTATTTGAAAGAGTTTCCGCATATATAGGTGAGACACAAAAAAAACTCAATTAGATAAAGAACACAACAATAATAAAAACACAATAAATCTAAATATGTAAGATGGTTTATATACATCAATTAATTATGTAAAGTTACACTAGGCACTAGAGTGTCTGTACATGAGGTGACTGACAGGAAATGATAAAGTAATGGTGGTTGGGGGTGTGGAGAGATGGGTTAGTGGTTGGAGGCATTGATCAGCCTTACTGCTTGAGGAAAGTAACTATTTTTGAGTCTGGTGGGTGCTGCATAGCCTTCCCCTGATGGGAGTGGGAGTAACAGTCCATGAGCAGGGTGGATAGGATCCTTCATGGTGATACTGGCCCTTCCCGCCACCTTTCTGATGGTTCCAGCGTTGCAAAGGGCAGTGCTGATGACCCGTTGTACAGCCTTCCTGTCTGCCGCAGTGCAGTTTCTGTACCATGTCGTGATACAGCTTGTTAGGATGCTCTCTACGGCACATCTGTAGAAAGACGACCAGAGATGTACACAGTCCAGCTCTCTTCAGCATCCTCGGGAAGTAGAGGCCTTGCTGAGATTTCCCGGCTGTATAGAATGTGTCTGGGACCATGAGAGGTTTTGCGAGATGTGTACTCCCAGGAGTTTGAAATTGATGTTTTCTCTTCAGATTTCCTGCTTTGGCAGGTTTTATGAGTATCATTTATTTGTTGATTGTGTGTCCATACATCTTTGAGGAATTCTGAATAGCTCTTTGTGCTTCATAATTTTTTTTTCAGTGAGGTATCTATAGTTGTATAAGACTGTCATAGCCATGATACAGTAGTCCTGCTCAAAGTTCAAAGTTCAAATTACAAAGTAAATTTATTTTCAAGAGTACACCAGATACAACCCTGCGATTCAATTGTTGTGGGCATTCACAGTAAATACTAAGAAACATAATAGAATCAGTGAAAGACCCCTCCCAACAAGACAGACAAACAACCAACATGCTAAAGACAGCAAACTGTGCAAATATGAAAGAAAAAAGTAATACTAATAATACATAAATAAGCAATTAATTTCCAGAACTTGAAATGAAGAGTCCTTGAAAGTGAGTCCATAGGTGGTGGGAACATTTCAATGATGGTGTGAGTGAAGTTGAGCAAAGTCATCCCTTTGATTCAAGAGCCAGATAGTCATGGGGTAATAACTATTCCTGAACATAGAAATACAGAGCGGTGTATCCTTTAGTCTAGACACATTATGCATTGATACAGGAGTGTCCCTGAAAGAAAATATGTTCATTAATACTTTGATAAAGGCCAATGCAGAATACATTACTGTAATCCCTCTGTGATATGTTGACCATCCAGCAATTCCCTGCTCATATTAGTATAGATTATATCTCCTTGCATATCTTTGGCTTTATGAAGCCACATTATTCTGCTGGAGATGTAACAATGGTGAGGATCGCAATACAAACACAAGATTAATAAAGGCTTATTGAATTACAAATATCCTTTTTATCATTGCTAAAGGTCAGCAGCTCATGAGTGATGAAAGCACTAATGAAAAATGACAGGAGATGATTGGTTAAAATGGAGATTCTTGGACCTCAAAATCCCTTCAAATGCAATAACAACGCTGGTCATAGAAATACGTATTATATATGATTAACATTCTGTACAAGGTGCTTGTATGAAGACATATGGTGCTTCACTTACCAACCAAAGACAATCAAAGCTGCAAATAGTTGTAAACTCAGCCAACTCCATTATGGGCACTCGCCTCCCCAACATCGAGGACATCTTCAAAAGGCATTGATTCAAAAAGGTGGCATTCATCATTAAGGACCCTCATCACCCAAGATATGCCCTCTTCTCATTGCTACCATCAAGGAGGAGGTACAAAAACCACAAGACACACACTCAATGTTTCAGGAACAGCTTCTTCCCCTCCGCCATCAGATTTCTGAATAGACAATGAACTCATGTACACTGCCTCACTATTTATTTGGCTCTCTTTTTGCTCAACTTATATATTTCTTATTGTAATTCATTTGTTTTTCAATTATTATATATAGCAATGTACAATAAAAAGATTGAAAAAGAAAGCAATGTACTGCTACCACAAAACAACAACTTTCATTATATTTCAATCCAGATTCTGATTCATCCACGTAAATTGATAACCTGCAGATTTTATCACAATACCTGATATTGTACTTAAAGTTTCCTTACTGCTAATCCATTTCATTTCCTTTAGTTTACATCCAGTTAATTGTGTACCAATATATTTAAATAAGGTTGCCCTTATCGTAGCTTGTAGTTCACAGCCTTGTCCAAGCAATGAATTAATCTGATGGGTCTTTTCTCCAATTGCAAAGACAACAGTGAAAGGCTTTCCCTGACTTCGGGGTCTTGAGTTAAAAATGAGCTCAATTTCTCAAACTAGGTCTCTATAAATCTTTCAGCTATACCTACACCATTACTTCAGACCAATCTTTGACCTGCTCCATCACTCACTGCCTCACGTTTAATCTTTTACACGACCTCTGTCCAAATCTGCAACATTCATAGACTCAGGGTCTTGAATTATTTCTTTACGTGTGACTGCATTTTACTGATACCTTACATGTGCTTGCTATCTTATGTGTGCCTTGTGCTGTGTGTTAGAACTTATTTCAAAAATGGGAAGGAAGTATTAATTGCATTGCCCCGAAATACTAGTTTTGCAAGCTATTTCTTCAGTGAATCCTAAGAGATTGCCACTGAAGAAAGTAATTGGGATGAGTTTAGAATCGAAAGTACAACATAACCATTACAACGTATTAGTTTCCCGTGATGAATTAGTAACTTGGAAGCTCATTAGTACCCAACTGTCTGAACAAGTGATAAACATTTACAATAAGCAAAAATCACAATAACCAAACAGTTCTTTAAAATTGCTTACTAAACTCTATGAGAATATTTATTTTATTTCTAAAGCTTTTTACTAAATCAACATTATCAAAAAGATAATAATTGAAAGCAAAGCAATGCTATTATGAAGTACAGAATTAAAGGACCCATGGAAGGATGCCTCACAAACACAAGAAAATCTGCTGATGCTGGAAACACACACAAAATGCTGGAGGAACTCAGCAGGTCAGGCATCATCTATGGAAATGAATGAACAGTCACCATTTCAGACTGAGACCCTCCATAAGGATTAGAAAGGAAGAGAAATGAGAGTAAGAAGGTAAGAGGAGGGGAGGAAGGAGTACAAGGTGGTAGGTGATAGGTGGAACTGGGAGAGAGGGAGGGGGTGAAGTGCAGAGCTGGGAAGTTGATTGGCGGACATGCACACCAATGGAGCATGAACATTGATTTCCTGAACTTCCGGTAATTGCTCCCACCCTTCACCATTCCCCAACCCTGATTCCCTCTCACACCTTCTTTTCTTCCCTCCCCATCACCTCCCTCTGGACCACTTTCTCCCACGGGCTTCTATCCCCTCCTATCAGATTCTCCCTTTTCCAGCTCTTTAAATCCTTCATTAATCAACTTCCGAGCTCTCTACTTCACCCTTCCCTCTCTCCCAGTTTCTCCTACCACCATATCTTTCTTCCTCCTCTCCCCCACCTTCTTACTCTGACTTTTCCTCTTTCTTTCCAGTCCTGATGAGGGGTCTCAGCCTGAAACATCGACTGTTTACTCTTTTCCACAGATACTGCCTGACCTACTGAGTTCATCCTGCATTTTGTGATAAAAGGATGTCTATTAGACCAAACAGATAAACGTATACAGACATTGATTGTTAGTAAGAAGGAAAGAAAAATATAGATTTAAAGTATTCTATGTGATTTGTTCATCACATCTACCCACATAAAGGCAGCAGTGAAATATTACCAAAAACTACATTTCCATATATTGTAAATTATACAAGCTCAAGTTTAATTGTCATTCAACCATGCATGGATATCCATGAACACAGCCAAACAAAACAGTGTTACTCCGGGGGCCAAGGTGTAAAACACGGTACCAACAGCACACAGCACAAGGCACACATATCAAATATATAATTACATTACCAGTAAATATACACTCTCACAAAATTATAATATAGCCAAGTCCTGAGAGGCATGTCCTGTATATTGATGGTGCACGGGATGTCTGTCAGCAAGAACAAGCCCATGACAGTCCGATCATCACGTGCCAGTGAAGCCGCAAACGAACGCAAACCAGCTTGTAAATTTCCTGTATGCAATTGTTATTTTATTTATTTCAAAGTAAGGGGAGCCATGGTAACATAATGGTTAGCACAGCACTATTACAGTTCGGAGTTCAATTCTGCCATTCTCTGTAGGTTCGTCCTGTGAGCGTGTGGATTTCCTCCGGGTGCTCTGGTTCCTCCCATAGTCCAAAAACATACCGGTTACTAAGTTAATTATAAATGGTCCTGCGATTAAGCTAGGGTTATATAGGTGGGTTGCTGGGTGACACAGACTGCTGGGCCAGAAGCACCGGAACCCTAATGCACTGTATCTCTAAATAAATAGATAGATAGAGAGGGACTTAGACTGATAAAAGCCTGTAATGCACGAGACATTCACTATATCAAAGCATCAGTATCAGACAACCAAAGAGAAGTTACATTGCCAGCCATCCCACAGTTTTACTGACATACAGTGATTTATATAACACCAATTAATTTCAGCTGAGATACCTTAAAATAGTCATGTGACATATATGTTGTTCAAATCCCTAAAGTCTCTGTATGCAACCTATATCTAACCCTACATGAATAATGCATTGAAATGCTTCAAAATATGCATATGTAAGAATGCATAATGAAACTCACCCAGTGGAAAGAGATTTGTATGCTTAATTTTCCAACCACTTGCCAAAGACTTCACATATCACTGGTATACTTAAGCAGATTAAATTCTAAGTAAATACAATAAGGTAAATCTATTAGTTCTTATAATGATAAATATAAATAATATTTTTCCATGAAAATTGCACACTGCTATCATCTGTTGATCATTAGAAGCAATACCTTGATGCTGTATTTTTCCACTATATAGTTATCACAAACTGGTGCACAGTGCCCCCTAGTGTAATCATTGGGAATTGAACAACCAATATTATATTCTAGTGCGAACATTGCAAGTTCCTTAAAATCAAAGTTCAAAGTAAATCAATTGTCAATGTACATATATGTCACTATATACAACCCTGAGGTTCATTTTCTTGTGCACGTTCACAGTAAATATGAAGAAACACAATAGAATCAATGAAAGACCACACCCAACATGATGAACAACCAGTGCCCAAAAGACAGTAAACTGAAAGTACCAAATTAATAAAATCAACAAAACAATAATAAGTAAGCAATAAATATTGAGAGCTTGAGATGAAGAGTCCTTGGAAGTGAGTCCATAGGTTGTGAGAACAGTCCAAGTGAAGCTGAGTGAAGATATCTCTGCGTGCAATTGCAATGTCTCCATGCTAAACACTGTGCACTGTGGCTCCTGATGCTTGAGGGGCAATAACCTGATAGTATGGGTCCTGAGACTCCTCTATCTTATTCCTGATGGTTGAGGGGTGATAACTGTTCCTGAACCTGCTGGTGTGGGTCCTGAGGCTCCTGTACCTTCTTTCTGATGTTGAGGGGAAATAACTGTTCCTGAACTGGTGGTGTGGGTCCTGAGGTTCCTGTACCTTCTTCCTAATGCTTGAGGGGTAATAATGTGGTGGTGTGGGTCCTGAGGTTCCTGTACCTTCTTCCTAATGCTTGACGGTTAATAACGTGGTGGTGTGGGTCCTGAGACTCCCATACCTTATTCCATATGGCAGCAGTGAGAAGAGAGCATGTCCTGGGTGGTGGGGATCCCTGACAAATGAAGCTGCTTTCCTCTGACAGTGCTCCATGTAGACGCGCTCAGAGGTGGGGAGGGCTTTACCCATGACGGGCTGGGTTGTATCTGCTACTTTTGTAGGATATTCAGTGCAAGGGCATTGATGTTTCCATACCAGGGCATGATGCAAATAGACAACACATATTCCTTCTGAAGACAATCATGTAAAAGCGTATGTTCCAGGTTTCCTGCCAGGCTGACACTGCGTTTTGTCCAGCGTGAGGAGGCACGGTGACACAGTTTGGGCAGCTCAGTGCCACACTTGTAGGGATGTGTTCACTGGGGTGCTGAGCTCCTGTCAGAATGGACATTGAACCCATGATCACTACCTCATTACTCTTTTATTTCTGTTTCTGCTCTGCTTATTTATTTTAATAATTTGATATATAAATAAATACTTATTTTAATTCAATTGTTTTCTATATTATTATGTATTGCATAGTGCTTCTGCTGCAAAGTTAACAAATTTCACAACATATGCCAGTGATATTAGACCTGATTCTGATTGACAATGAAAATTTCATTTCTTGATGAATTACTTTAGTTAATTTAAATGCATTCAATATTCAACTTATATACATACAGTTAAATGATTTAATTGTGTATTTTTATGTGATTTAATTTTCAGATAATTTCATTCACCTGGTTCTCTTGAATTAATTTTGGACCATTCCTCCATGATCTGACAAGTGATAACAGCTACAGCAGACAAGGCAATGCCTGCTATTTATGGCAAAATGGTTCTGCCCTCGTGAGTCTTGCCAATCTAGAGCCGGTCTGGGAACTTACTCCAGAAGAGCAAGCACAGAGCGCAAGGAGGTTGGATAACTGGCCATTCAATAGACTTTGGAGCACATACATCACAGTCATTATTATACACGTCACCAGCAAATGGCAATGTCCAGAGACATGTGAGAGGGAAATGTGTTGATATATTGTGATATTTTCTGCTCTAATTTATCAAATTGCAATGGTTTCATGTTTCAGTCTAGCAAACTAAGGCATATGATTTGCCTAGAAGTTTCCAGCTGGTCCTCTGCATGCATTACACAGCAGTGAGTGCAGGCCATTCAGCATGTAGAGGGTAAACATTCTCGTTACTGCTCAACGCCTGCAGCGTTACACCAGACCTTGGTTCTTTGATTTAAAACATTACAAAGAAAGCAAAGGAACTGGTTTCTTATAGTGTTTTGTAGAGATAGGCTGCACTAGTTAAAAGCTCATTCGAACACTTCACTGAGGAATACATTAGGTGCAATAACGACAGGCAAACTGAAGAATGCTGGAGGAGTCAGAATTGGAGGAACACACTGTACTGCTTGCAAAAAAAAACTCAATGAATCAGAACAGTCCATTTTACATATATCTACAAATGTGAGGGTTTTTTTTTACAAATGAGCTTGACAAAACTCTTTCTGTCACCATATCCATTGTCTAGTTACAAATATTCCAACCCACCAGCTCTAGAAATTTTAGTCATTTTCAAGTTTATTGTCATCAGACTGTACGTACATGACCAACATTCCTCCCGAGCACGGTGCTTCCATAATACATTTCTCCCAACACAGCACATAAAGCAAAACATTACCACAAATCAGTTTGTTGTTTATTCTGACCACAGTTTGTTTGAAGCACATTTTTTGACAATGGTTTAACGATATGGGAGTCATGGAAGACTACAGCACAGAAGCTGAAGTAACACACACACAAGATGCTGCAGGCAGTATTTATGGAAATGAACAGATGGTCAACATTTCGGTCTGAGATCCTTCATCAGGACAGGAGATGAAGAAGAGGGAAGACGCCAGTATAAGAAGCAGGAGGGAGGGGAAGGAGGACAAGGACAAGCCAGAAGGTGAAAGGTCAAGGGTTGGAGAGGAAGGAATCTGATGGGAGAGGAGCATGACCCATAGAAGAAAGGGAAGGAGGAGGAGAGCCAGGGGAAATGCTAGGCAGATGAAGAGAGTTAAAGGTCGGAACGGAAAGGAACTTACCGGAATTAAACTCCGAACCCTGACACCCTGAGCTATGATAACATTGCTCTAACAGCTACATTACCATGGTGTTCCAGGGTTTCCATAGATCGTGCTTGACCTGTTGACTTCAACCAGCATTTTGTGTGTGTTGCTCTGGTCATTATGTGAAAGCTGCCATGGTTAGCAGCATTCGAAGGTGAAAAGTCACCAGCCCAATTCTCTCCTTCCAGATGCCGACTGACTTGCCGAAAATTTCCAATGGCTTCTGCTTTTGAATTGAGTTCCCAAGTTCATGACAGGCATCAGAATTTTTATTATAAAGAGAGACAGATTGTAGCATGACACTGATAATGAATATCAACACTGCTGTAAGGCAGGTATTTTCAATTCTACATCCGTCTCTGGGTTATCATCAGATAGATTTCTCAATACCTGGCCAGCTTACCGCAATGAGGTTGTTATTGTCAAAATGAATTGACCTCAATCCCAGCCACTGGGGTTTTGGCTGCACGTCAGTCATGATCAGTGAAGTGTGATAAAGATCATGTCAATGAAGACCAGGTGCTTGCAGACTGTATCAAACTAATTATACACTAAAGGAGTGCTAAGCGATGAAATTTAACTGTTAAATACTGTGTTCAAAGAGCTTAGAGTCCCAAAATATAATCCCATGAATTTGTAAGTATCTTCAGAATGATTAAGGAAATGCTATATGGAATAGCATATGTAGTATATATAAGACTATAAGACATAGGAACAGAGTTAGGCCACTCGGCCCATCGAGTCTGCTCTGCCATTCCATCATGGCTAATTTATTATCCCTCTCAACACCATTCTCCCCGTAACCTTTGACATCCTGACTAATCAGTAATCTATCAGCCTCTGCTTTAACTATACTCAGTCTGTGACAATAAATTCTACAGATTCACCACCCTCTGGCTAAACAAATCCCTTCTCATCTCAGTTCTATATGGACATCGTTCTGTTCTGAGGCTGTGCCTTCTGGTTCCAGACTCTCCCACATCCGCTCTATCTACACCATCCAATATTCGATGGGTTTCAAAGCGATCTCCCATCATTCTCCTGAACACCAGCGAGTACAGGCCCAAAGTCATCAAATGCCCCTCACACTACATTAACTCCGTCATTCCAGGAATTATCCTTGTGAACCTCCTCTGGACCCCCTCCAATGCCAGTACATCTTTTCTTAGATAAGGAGCCCAAGACTGGTCACAATACTCCAAGTGTGGTCTGACCAATGAGTTATAAAGCCTCAGCATCCCGTCCTTGCACTTAGATTCCAGTCCTCTCAAAATGAATACTAACATTGTATTTGCCTTCCTCGCCACCAACTCAACCTAAAGGTTAACCTTTATGGAATCCTGGAAAGGTCCTTCAAGTCCTTTTGAACCTCTGAATTTTGAATCTTCTCCCCACTTAGAAACTAGTCTTTACCTTTACACTGTATCGATATGGAGTGTTACAGACACGTACTACCTTGGATAATACCTGCTGTGAGAGTAATCATTGGTATGTACAGGTGCACGATGATTCAGTATTGAATTTAATACTTATTCTACTTAACTCTCAGCAGTTTTACAATAAGGAGATTTCATTAAAAACCCTGAAAAAAAGCTTGCATCTTGGATGATTTTTGAGAAGTTGTTCAGCTCAATGCAGAGCTGTGTCCATGTGTACAGTGAGGGCAGTTGAGGATTGCCAAGGCCATCAGTCATATGTTGACAGTGAAATTTTGAAAGGAAGGAATTGTCAAAGTGTTCTGTATTGGGTTTACAAAACCTGCACTCGAGGGTTAATGTGACCATCACTGTGACGGATACCAAAGCAAGCCAAGTATTTGGAAACAAGAATCGAAAGCTCTGGAAATTATTCAGGATGCCAGTCAGCATCTATAGAGAGTGAAGCACATGGCGATAAACACAAAAGATTCTGCAGACACTGGAAATTCAGAGCAACACACACAACATGCTGGAGGAACTCAGCAGGTCAGGCAGCTTCAATAGAGAAGAATAAACAGTTGATGTTTCAGGCTGAGACCCTTCATCAGGGCTGGAAAGGAAGAGGAAGAAATCAGAATGTAGGAGAGTGGAAGAGTTGGAGAGCATTATCATTGAAGGCTAGGAACATAGGCTGTTCCACACAGCCAATGAAAAGACGGGCATAGTTGGGGCACACGTGAGAACCCATGGCAACACCTTGAGCTTGGAGGAAGTGAGAGGAGAAAAAGGAGAAGATGTTGAGTGTGAGGACCAGTTCTGCCAGATAGCGGAGGGTGGTGGGGAGGGGAAGTGCTTGAGTCTGTTGTCAAGAAAGAAGTGGAAAACCTTAAGGCATTCTTGATGGTGCAAGAAAGAAGCAGAGAGCTCTAATCGATTCTTGATGGGGTTGACAAAAAAGCAAAGAGCTTTAAGTCCTTTAAACATAGTGAGTTGTTTCAGCTTGCTTCTCTTCATCCCAATTGATCAGTGTGGTTGAACAACATATTTTATACATTAAGTTGACGTTAGCAAATGTAGAAAGACCATAGTTCCTGTGTGATCTTTAACTAGGACTATAAATAAAAATAATTATCCCATTGAAGCAAATCGTGAGATTTGTAGTGACAAATATACCAAAGCAAACTACTCATTCTGAATAAAAGGAGAATTAAAATCATACTCCGTCAAAAAAAATCACTTCTGTATAAAGTCTCACTTGCAGACTTATGAAATCATCTGACAAGCTCTCATTCCTGTGGCATGAAATATGACAACTGAGGCTTTCATCAATTAAAACCAACGTCCCCCCTCAGGCACTGGTCTCCCAAAGTTTTATTTTAATTGAGGAGCTGTGACTTGCAGGAGGATTAGTGAAACACAATTTAATCATAGTTGTATCTGACCCATTACTGCATTAGCAGACGTGTCTGCTGTAATACTTTTACTCACAGAATTCACATTGGCTGAGATTTAAATGCTAATCTGCTGCGAGGATTCATTTAATGGTTTGAACCTTTGGGGACATGGATTATACCCTATTAAGAATGCGGTTTAATATTGTCTGAATGGCACTTTCAGGCTCCTGAAGGATGACAGACTATCAGTGCTGCAGTTTAAATGGGTTGATTCAAATACCATCAGCCAACACAACTATTATTGGCAAAAGGGTCACAATAGTATAGTGTACTGAAATTATAATCTCATTCTGTAATGATATTACAATGGGACAATTCAGTGAGAACACAGACCCGCTATAGATTGATATTATCCTTGGTATGAGTAATGCACGAGTTGAATGTGGAATGAGCGCCCTCCAGTGTTCGATCTGTGGAAGAGCAAGCTGGACCAGGACAATCTACAGTCATGCCACTCAGAATCATGTTTAGCATTACTGGCGTATATCATGAGATTTGTTACCTTTGCGGTAGCAGTAAAATGCAATACATAATAGAGAAATAAAACTGAATTACAATAAATATATATAGTTACATTAAATAAGTAGTGTAAAATTAGAAACAAAAATGTAGTGTGGTAGTGTTCATGGGTTCAATGTCCATTCAGAAATCCGATGGCAGAGGGGAAGAAGCTGTTCTTAAATCACTCAGTGTGTGTCTTCAGGCTTTTTCACCTCCATTCTGATGGTAGCAATGAGAAAAGGGCATGTCCTGGGTGATAGGGGTGCTTAATAATTGATGCCACCTTTTTGAGGCATCGCTCCTTGAAGCATGTCCTGGGTACTACAGTGGGTGGTGCCCATGATGGAGCTGACTGAGTTTACAATTCTCTGCAGATTATTTTCATTCTGTGCAGTAGCCTATCCCACCCCCACCCCCCTCATTCCACAGTGATGCAGCTCAGGAACGTGGGCAGTATTCATTATTTTTCTTCATGACCATATCATTTTCTGATATTCGTAGCCATATATGCTATCTGTACTATGTGCTCTTTGCAGTGTGCTGTCTGCTGTTGGTAATGTGCCTTGCACCTTGGCTCCAGAGGAATACTGTTTTGTTTGGCTGTATTCACGTATGGTTGAATGATAATTAAACTTGAACTTTGAACTTTGAACTATGTTCATGTCATGAACAGTATGGATATGAGTCTCCTCGGGACTGAAATATGAGCAGTATGCCATCTTGATATCACCAGCCCAATAAGAAAGATCAAACCAAAGAAGCATCTTTGATGAATGTAGGAGTCACTACCACGGACCCCCATCGTCAATTCCATGCTCTCTTCCTGCTGCTGGATCAGGAAGAAGGTACAAGACCCTCAGGATCCACCCTACCAGGCTCAGGAACAGTTATTACTCTTCAACCATCTGGCTCTTGAACCAGAGGGGATAACTTCACTCACCTCAACACTGAATTGATTCCACAACTTATAGACTCACCTTTAAGAATCCTCATCTCATGTTCTCAATATTTCATGTTTATTTGTTTATAATTATAATTATAATAATTATTATTATTATTATTATTATTATTTATTTTTAAATATTTTTATATTTGCACAATCTGTTGCTTTTGCAAAATGGTTATTTGTCCATCCTGTTGGGTGCAGTCTCTCATTGATTCTATTGTGTTTCTTGTAGTTACTGTGAATGCCAGCAAGCAGATAAACCTCAGGGTCGAACTATATCTGCTGACATATACGCACTTCGATAACTAATTTACTTTCAACTTTGAACTTTCAGCGGACATCTGCTATTTTTGCTAGGATTCTCACTACGAATAGCAAATTAAATAAACAAAATATTAACTTAAATTGAACTACTTGTTAGGAGACTAAAACATACATATTGATCTTGTGTCATCTCAGAATGAAAGTGGTGGTATTTCTGTGAGAATACACATCAAATGCTGGAGGAACTCAGCAAGTAAGGCAGCATCTAAGGAAAGGAGTAAACAGTCTCCACTCCCGGCCAAGACCATTCATGGGTGAATCAGTGGAATTCATTATCACAGACAGCTGTGGAGGCCAAATCATTGCATATAAATTAAACTAAGTTTGATAGTTTCTGGATTAGTCAGGGTGTCAAAGGTCACAGGGAGAAAGCAGGGGAATAGGTTTGAAAGTGATAATAAATCAGCTATGTTGGAATGGTGCGGCAGACTTGACAAGCCAAAAGGCCTAATTCTGCTCCTGTTTCTTATCGTCTTAAGAAGGCATTTCTCAGTGATATACCTGTGTATTTCCACAGTTGGCTTTTATCGAGCTTTTATCGAGTGCATACTGACATACAGAATGACAGTATTCAACTGCAGAAAGACAGATCACAAGGCACTCCAATGGGTGATTAGGATTGCTCAGCACAACGTTGGGACTCAACTCCCGGACCTGGAGACAATCTACTAATCTTGATCCCTAAGGCGCACTCGTAACATCATTAAAGACCCAGTCCATCCCGGACATTGTCTGCACAATCTCCTGTGAATAGGAATAAAAGGATCCTTGTCTAGTTGGCTGCCAGTGACTAGTGGTGTTCCACAGGGGTCGGTGTCGGGACTACTTCTTTTTATGCTGTATATCAATGATTTAGATGATGGAATAGATTGTTTTGTTGTCAAGTTTGCAGATGATATCGAGATTGGTGGAGGTAGTGTTGAGGAAACAGGTAGGCTGCAGAAGGACTTGGACAGTTTAGGAGAATGGGCAAGAAAGTGGCAAATGAAATATAATCTCGGAAAATGCATGGTCATGCACTTTGGTAGTAGAAATAAATGTGAAAACTATTTTCTAAGTGGGGAGAAAATCCAATATTCTGAGATGCAAGGGGACTTGAGAGTCCTTGTGCAAAATACCCAGAAGGTTAACTTGCAGGCTGGGTCGGTGGTGAGGAAGGCAAATTTAATGTTAGTATTCATTTCAAGCGGTCTTGAATACAAGATCAGGGATGTGAGTCTTAGGCTTTATAATGCACAGGTGAAGCCTCACCTTGAATATTGTGAACAATTTTGGGCTCCATATCTAAAAACAGATGTTCTGGCATTGGAGAGGGTCCAAAGGAGGTTTACAAGGATGATTCCAGGAATGAAAGGGTTATCATACAAGGAACATTTGATGGCTCTGGGTCTGTACTCGCTGGAATTTAGAAAGATGAGGGGGGATCTCATTGAAACCTTTTGAATGTTGAAAAGTCTAGACAGAGTAGATGTGGAAAGTATGTTTCCCTTGGTGAGGGGAGTCTAGGATAAGAGGGCACAGCCTCAGAATGGAGGGATGTCCATTCAAAACAGAGATGCAGAGGAATTTCGTTAGCCAAGGAGTGGTGAATTTGTGGGATGTGTTACATGTGCAGCTCTGAAGGCCAGGTCATCGGGTGCATTTAAGGCAGAGCTCAATAGGTTCTTGTTTGGACATGGCATCAAAGGTTACAGGAAGAAGGCCGGAGAATGGTATTGAGGAGGGGATAAAAGAATCAGCCATGATGAAATGGTGGAGCAGACTCGATGGGCCAAATGACCTAATTCTGCTCCTATGTCTTACAGTCTTATGGTCTTAAAAACAAATTCCTTTTTATTTAGAATCAGTGAGATTCATTAGAATAAACCTTTATTACTCCAATTTCTCTAACTAATTAGATCTAGTGTAATTCCCTGTTTAAGGTTTACGGACTAACATTTGCATTTTTATTTATCCCTAGTTAGTTAGAATCTGATTGAATTCCTATTCTTTGGTATTATAGTTAACTTCAGTTTCAGTTTCAGGTCAGTATGCCTACAAAATATATATATACACAGCTGAACTACAAAGTAGTTTCACGACAAATTCTCCAACAACTCAACTTTTAAACAAAGTAAATCTCATTTGGTCACTTATCAAAGTCCTTGCAAAAGTAATCAGTTCTTGCAGAAAATCAACTTCAGATCCTTCAAATGAGAAATAAGTTGTATATTGAACTGCATTGAATCCTCTACATCGTGAAACGTTCTGTTCTCACATTGGTTATTCGATCTTGGGTGGCTCACCATCTTGTTTCTTGGTTTGTTGGAAGAAATGGTGGGTCCTCCATGGAAAGTCTATTCACAATACTTATACAAATAAACCCCTACCAAATCCCTTGGTATGACTTAGCAGAACTAATTCCCAGTTTCACAGTAGAGATCTTGGACGCTTCTCTCTGCCGATATCATCTCGCTATAGCTGGTGCTTGCTATAGCCGTAGCTTCAATAATCTTTTATCGATATCGTCTCTCTTCCAGGGGTTTCACCCTGAGCATTTCCAATAAGTAGGGTAGAAATACTACTAATTTCACTTTTAAAAGTTTATGTCTTTTGCAAATTTCTCTAGCTTGCTGCGTTTCTGTCCATACCTGCATCAGCCACGCCTCGTTCTCACATAGCTATTTTTTTCAAGTTCTCAGTTTTTTAAAATTTGGTAAATCTTGTTTTCATCCCTCCACAGGTGGCACTTTCTACCATTACATCTTTGGGTTTAATTAACCTGGGTAACACCCTCCTCCTTTGAATTTATGCAAGTCCCTTTGCATATTGCCAAGAAGGCCCACCAGCGCCTTTACTTCCTGAGAAAACTAAAGAAATTTGGCCTGTCTCCTAAAACCCTCACTAATTTTTATAGATGCACCGGAGAAAGCATTATTCTAGGGTGCATCACAACCTGGTATGGAAGTTGTCCTGTCCAAGACTGAAAGAAGCTGCAGAAGATCGTGAACATGGCACAGCACATCACATAACCAATCTTCCATCCGTGGACTCACTTTACACCGCACGCTGTCGGAGCAGTGCTGCCAGGATAATCAAGGACACGACCCACCCAGCCAACACACTTTTCGTCCCTCTTCCCTCCGGGAGAAGGCTCAGGAGGTTGAAGACTCATACGGCCAGATTTGGGAACAGCGTCTTTCCAACTGTGATAAGACTGCTGAACGGATCCTGACCCGGATCTGAGCCGTACCCTCCAAATATCCAGACCTGCCTCTCGGCTTTTTTGCACTACCTTACTTTCCATTTTTCTATTTTCTATTTATGATTTAAAATTTAAATTTTTAATATTTACTATCAATTTGTAATCCAGGGAGCGAGAAGCGCAGAATCAAATATTGCTATGATGATTGTATGTTCTAGAATCAATTGTTTGGCGACAATAAAGTATAAAGTATATTGTTACAGGTTGCGCTGTAATGGGTTTGGGGTGGGAAATCTGGAAGAGACTCTACGATAGCTGAACTCAGACCTTAGAAAAAGGACTGAACTACCGTCACTAAAGGATTTCCTAGTTCGGGATATGTTAGAGCTCTAGATTTTTATCTGTGTCTAGGAAACCTCCTGAGTTCAGGCTCTTCTCTGTGAGAATTTTTATTTGTCATGCATTTTCTTGACAACACTTCATCACGTGTCTCTTTTTCTCAACTAATTTCGGATTCTTCTGGAATTGGCGAAGGTTTCAGACTTCTTTCATCAGGTGGGATACCCTGATTCCCCATTTCCTCATTCGTTGTTTCTTCCGCTGGGTTTTCTTCAGGACTGACAGGTAAGTTACTTTCTACAGTGGATTCCTCTACATCAGGTGAGTAACTTGCATTTCTTTGGGATTCCAGCACTGGGTTTGCCACCAGAGTGGTTGTAATTGGCTAGATTGTGCTTGGGGTGGAGCCTCAGTACTTATGTGTAACTGTTCACAAGTTTCTCGACTTTTGGAAGGTTCATCTACATTGTCAAATCTTGGTCTGAAGTAATAAACCTCATCCTCATCCTCTTCAGAGTCAATTGGATTTTCTTCCTCTTCAATCGAGTATTCATTCTTAGTACTCTGGTGAGTTCTGTACTTGCAAACAGGGACTGGAGAAAGTTGTTCATCTTCTTGAAAATGAAGAAATCCACAGGAGAGCAATAGATCCCTATGTAATGTCCGTATGAGCCCAGACTGGTTCCCAGGATGTACCTTGTAAACAGGCAGATCACCAGCTTGGCTCACCACTACACAGACCATTTCTTCCCATTTATCGGCAAGTTTGGTTTTACCTCATGGGCACACATTCCTTACTAGCACTTGGTCTCCTTCTTTCAGCTCTGAAGCTGTCACGTTTGTCATATCTGGTCAGGTTCTTATCTGCTATTTTCCGGGAGTTCCCCTCTGCAATATTGAAACTTGCCTCAAGATGTGATTTTAAATTTTGTACATACAGAGAGTGTGATGTACCATGTTTGTCTTTCAGGGGCAGTCCAAAAGCTAAGTCAACTGGGAGTCTGGGTTGCCATCTGAACATCAATTCATACAGACTGAAGCCAGTCGTCTCATTCCTAGTACAATTATAAGCACAGTCTAGGGGTTTCACAAATTGTCACCAGTGACTTTTACTTCTCACTTCCAGGGTTCTTGACATATATAAGAGGGCCCTGTTAAACCTCTCGGCAAGCTTTCCTCTGGGATGATATGGTGTAGTTCTCACTTTTTGAATTCCAGCTAACTCACACAATCCTTTAATCGTTGGATTCAAAGTCTATCACTGTGTAGGCACTCAGGATTATCAAATACGAGATGAAATGCTCCCATAGGCACTTTGCAACTGTATTGGCTTTTTGGTTAGATCTAGGAATAGCCAAAGCATATCTAGTGAAATGATCAGTTATTACTAACACGTCCTTTGTGTTTCTTTGATCGGGTTCTAATGTAAGAAAATCCATGACAGACCAGCTGCAAGGTTCGAGTAGTCAGAACGTTCACTAACAGAGCAGCTTTCTCAGCCAAGGTCTTCCTCCATCCGCACTGACTGCATGTTATCTTGTGTTCCAGCAGCCATCTTGGGCCAATAGAACCGGCTTCTGACTAAATCCAGGCTACGATCAGTACCCATGTGACCAAAGTCATCGTGAAGATTCTTAAGTACCTCAGATTGAAACTTTTCAGGTAAAACAAGCTGATAAATTATTTTATCTCCGGTTAATCTTTTCTGTCTTTTAGCTCTAGATGATCCCATTCTCTGAGAAGGTAGGGTAGTCTGAGGACTGTGCTCCTCACTGAAAGGGATGGTTTTTCTCCAGTTTCCATCTGCTTAATGGCTTCCCTAGTACAAGGATCTGCTCACTGGGAGTCTGTAATCTCAGCATCAAAGAGGTGAGAAATGACTGGTAATCCCCCTCACTGATCTCCTTGTGCGTAACTGTCAGGTATAGCACTTGAATGCATCATTAAGGACCCAACAAATGCAATAAATGCAATGGCGACAACTGCGGCAAGTGTCACCCGAGTTCACCAGGTGACTTTCAGAGAACTTCAAGGTGCATTCCTGCTCTGACTGGGATGAGAGAACATCTGATAGTCTTCCATGTGGTTGTTGGGACAACCTGTCAGCATCACTGTTCAGCTTCCTGGACCAATACTGCAGCTTAAAATTATCAGTTGACAGAGCAGCTAGACATTTGTAACTGATTGTATCCAATCTAGCAGTGGAAAACACACATGTCATGGTCCAGTCCGTGAAATCCACATTCCGGTTTATGGTCCAGTCCGTGGACTCAGTACTCCGGGTCTTCCAGCTGTCCCTTGTTTTGGTTGAGTTAATCATAGGCACCTGATTCCCATCTTGTGGCTTGGAATATGAGTAGCCTTGGGGTTGAGTGTGAGCTGCTGGTTTGTCTTGTTGAGATCCCCTGGGAGCAACCTGCTGAAGGAAGGCTAGAGTGGCCACTTACCGTCTTTAGGCTGTGTTAGAAAACCATTGATTCATGGAGCCTTGCTGTCAGTAGTTGGAGCTGTCTTTGTGGTATGGATTTGGCTGTTTCCTGGGCCAGCTGAGTGGCTGTCAGCCACTCTGAGCTAAGTGGGGATCCGGCTGTTTCCATAGCCAGCCTAGGTTGCTGGCTGTAACTGTGACTTGGAGCAACCCTGATGCAGAGATGGAACTGTCTGTTGTTCTTTGGTGTTTGTCTCTTTTTGTCCTTGCCTCCATGGGGTAAGTCAGGCTGTTCTACTGTTGCCCTGTGGGGGGGATCTGTCTTGTCTTGTCCTCGCCTCTGTTGGGTAAGTCCAGCTGTTCTGCCATTACCTGACAGAGGGACCTGTCCCACCTTGGTGTGGAGATGAAGTTGAGTCCCAGCTTGTCTAAGGATAAGTCCCAGCTCTATGTCTATGTACTGTCTAGTCTCATGTTAGTATCATGTTAAAGATGAGTCCTGGCTTTTCAAAGGGTAAGTCCTGGCTCTATGTTGATGTACAGTTCCCAGTCTGTGTCTGAGCTCCAGCCTCTGAGTTATCATCCTCTGCATTCCAAGACCCCAGCCTGCAACCTCAAGCCTCAAGCCTCTAGACCCCAGCCATGTCCTGTCCTGTAGTTATGTCCTGTCCTTGCCTTGTTCTGGGTCCTTGCCCAGTCTCTGGCTTGGAGTCCATATCCAAGCCTTGAAGATCCCTAGCCTTGAAGAACCCAAGCTTCATCATGTCTTCGCCTGGTTCCAGGGTCTGAGCTTGAATCAAGACCCAGGCTCTGGGTCCTTGTCCAGTCTCTGGTTCAGAGCCCAAGCCCAGGCTCCTAGTGCATAGTTCCTTGTCCGGGTTCCCCGTCTTGTCCATGTCCTAGCCCAAGTATGCGTTCTTGTCCCTGCTACTTGTCTGTATCCTGTCACGTACCTACTCTCATCAAGTCCTGTTCCTTGTACTTTAGTGTCTGTGTCTTGTGTTTGGGTCTGTTCCCAATGCCCCCCCCCACCCTATTATGACAATGCAAGGTGGGGTTACTGTGTGTTATCACAGCAAATAAACTACCATAAAGATAATCATGAATTTTTTCAGTGACTGTCCATTTTAGGGCTGGGAACACTAATTTATGGGCAGGGTATCTTGATTTGTTTTAGCAGTCCCCTACTGTCAAAAGTGATGTCCCTAAGGTGGCCATCTTGCTCTTGGTAGAGGGCAGCCCCTAAGCCAGTCGTGCTGGCATCTGTGTGTAAGATGTATGGCAGCTGAAGATTAGCAAACACCAACACTGGAGCAGATGGAAGTTCCTCCCTGATTTGGTTGAATGCTTCTTGACATGTGTTAGTCCTACAGCCTCCAAGTGGGTCTTTCAGATTATGATACTGGCTATAGTACTTCACCTTGCAGTTCTTCCTGGTCAGTGGGCACCCTGATGTCAAATCACTGAGTGGCTTAAATTTGAGAAAAATCCTTGACAAATCGGTGGTAATATCCGATAAATCCAAGGAGGGACTCCAATTCCTTCAGATTTCGGGGAATTGGCCAGGTTTTGGCGGTGGATATCTTGTCAGAATCAAATGAACTCCTTGATGAGGCACAATATGTCCGACATATTTGACAGAGGTCTACGCAAAAACACACTTTCCTGCAGCTAGCTTTAGACCGTCCTCTCTGAGTCAATTCAGGTCTCTCACAAGTCATGCTCATCCAAGACTTTAGAGAACACAATGATGTTGTCGATGAAGACAAAGACTTCTCTCAGATTCATCTTAGCCATATATTTCTCCATGAGTTGCTGAAATGTGCTTGGCATGTTTGTAATTCCCTGTGACATCCGGCTGAATTCATAGAATCCATGAGGACACACAAAAGCAGTTTAAGGCTTGTTGGCTTCTTCAACCTCTATCAGGTAACGACCAGATTTTAGGTCAAAGACTGAAAAGCATTTGGAACCGGTCAAGGCATATTAGTGTCTTCCAGCTTCGAAAGTGCAGAGGCATCTCTGATAATCTATACACAAACAGACATCCCCATTTCTCTTTCTCACCACAACTGGAGAAGAAATAGGAGATTCTGGCTGTCTGCTCACTCCCGTGTTTAACAGTTCTTGGAGATGCTTCTGGTCAGCTTCCCTATCTTCTGGGTGAATTGGTCGAGGTCGGTGTTTGAACCATGTTTCATCAATAAGGTTAATTCGATGTTTCACTTTGCCAGTAGATCCTAAATCTAGGTGCTGATGGCAGAAAATATCAGGGATGCTTCGTAATTTCTGCATAGTGGCTAGAGTTATTTCTGGCTGGCTAGTATCAGAGGAGTCTGCTCTGAAATGAGCAGTTGTGTCTAATTACTCACACCTTCAGTGTTTCAATAGTGACTGTTTCCCTGCTCTGGATAGTAAGGGCTTCACTGATTCATGTTAACCACTCTTTCAGGATTTCATACATAATCTTTCCCGCTGAACTTCGCGAAGGTTCTCAACTTGCCCAGGTGAGTTTGAGTGGAGGCTTTTCCAACCTTCTGAGCATAAACACTGGCTAAAGTAATGGCATGGTAGGAAACTTATTGGCCACCGCTTGCCTGTTGAGTGTGCAGTAGAAAGAGCTGAAGATCTTGCACTGCAGAGCCAAAATTGTACTCTAATATGAAGGACTTGGGAGACTCTGCACTGGGGCCAGTTACAGGAATAACTCCGGCAACTGAGCCATATTCTTTTAGAAAGTCCAGTAGTTCCTCATTTTTCCTGTTTCTGTTATGCCACTGACTGAAAAACAGCATTTGGGATTTTGACACCCTTTTCCTCTATGACTTCCGTTTTCTTTTACTGCAGGTTTTAATTGAATAAAAGTGAGTTTGAACAATAAGATTCTTTTAGTGCTTTGTATACCAGTCGGAGTGTTAATGTGTATTTAATAAACCGCCAACTGGCTGGCTCACCAGGTTTTATGTAACACCTGTGCAGCACTGGTCTGGTCTTGGTGACTAGTGGCTGCACTTTATGAGAAAATCTACGTACATAGTACTACACTAGTTGCTAGTGGGCTCTAGATATCAAAAGGAGGCAGTAAATAAAAAAAAACACACTTCTGGAGGTAAGACACATAAAAGTTGCTGGTGAACGCAGCAGGCCAGGCAGCATCCATAGGAAGAGGTACAGTCGACGTTTCAGGCCGAGACCCTTCGTCAGGACCTTCTGGAGGTAAGATTTCTTTATAAAAATAGCAATATGTACAAAATATTTACTTGAGTAAGAACAACTCAAAACTCAAGCACTCTGTTTTAGGTTCCAAATCTCAAATTTCAAATGAAAACCAAATTCCTTTTTAGTTACAATCATCATCTTTATTACTCCAATTTCTCTAACTAATTAGATCCAGTGTTATTCCCTACTTAAGTTTTACAGATTAACATTTGCCTTTTTACTTATCCCTAGTTAGTTAGGGAACTTACTGAATTCCTGCTGTTAAGTATAATGGTTAACACCACTTTCGGTCTCAGGTCAGTATATTTACAAATTCAAATTCAACACAAAATATATAAACAGCTTAACTACTTTCACAACAAATTCTCCAACATCACAACTTTTAAACAAAGTAAATCTCATTCGGTCACTTATCAAAAGGCTTTGCAAAAATAATCAGTTCTTCCAGATAATCAGATTCAGATTCTTTGAATGAGAAATAAACTTGTACATCCAACCGTACTAAATCCCCTACATCTTGAAACGTTCTGTTCCCACTTGGTTCTTCGATCTTGGGTGGCTCAGCATCTTGTCTCTTGGTTCGTTAAATGAAATGGTAGGTCATCCACGGAAAGTTGATTCACAATACCTACACAAAAAAAACTTGACCAAATCCCTTGGTATAATTTAACAGAGTTAATTCCTGGTTCTACGACAGAAATCTTGGACCCCAGTCTCTGCTGATATTGTCTCATTATAGCTGGTGCTCGTTATAGCAGTGGCTTCCATAATCTTTTATCGATATCGTCTCTGCTCCAGGGGTTTCCCCCTGAGCATTTCCAATAAGTAGGATACTACTTACGAACTACTAATTCCACTTTTAACAGTGTATATCTTTTGTTAATTTCTATAGCTTGCTGCATTTCATAGAAACATAGAAAATAGGTGCAGGAGTAGGCCATTCGGCCCTTCGAGCCTGCACCGCCATTTATTATGATCATGGCTGATCATCCAACTCAGAACCCCGCCCCAGCCTTCCCTCCATACCCCCTGATCCCCGTAGCCACAAGGGCCATATCTAACTCCCTCTTAAATATAGCCAATGAACTGGCCTCAACAGTTTGCTGTGGCAGAGAATTCCACAGATTCACCACTCTCTGTGTGAAGAAGTTTTTCCTAATCTCGGTCCTAAAAGGCTTCCCCTCTATCCTCAAACTGTGACCCCTCGTTCTGGACTTCCCCAACATCGGGAACAATCTTCCTGCATCTAGCCTGTCCAATCCCTTTAGGATCTTATACGTTTCAATCAGATCCCCCCTCAATCTTCTAAATTCCAACGAGTACAAGCCCAGTTCATCCAGTCTTTCATCATATGAAAGTCCTGCCATCCCAGGAATCAATCTGGTGAACCTTCTTTGTACTCCCTCTATGGCAAAGATGTCTTTCCTCAGATTAGGGGACCAAAACTGCACACCATACTCCAGGTGTGGTCTCACCAAGGCCTTGTACAACTGCAGTAGTACCTCCCTGCTCCTGTACTCGAATCCTCTCGCTATAAATGCCAGCATACCATTCGCCTTTTTCACCGCCTGCTGTACCTGCATGCCCACTGTCAATGACTGGTGTATAATGACACTCAGGTCTCGTTGCACCTCCCCTTTTCCTAATCGGCCACCATTCAGATAATAATCTGTTTTCCTATTTTTGCCACCAAAGTGGATAACTTCACATTTATCCACATTAAATTGCATCTGCCATGAATTTGCCCACTCACCCAACCTATCCAAGTCACCCTGCATCCTCTTAGAATCCTCCTCACAGCTAACACTGCCACCCAGCTTCGTGTCATCCGCAAACTTGGAGATGCTGCATTTAATTCCCTCATCCTAGTCATTAATATACATTGTAAACAACTGGGGTCCCAGCACTGAGCCTTGCGGTACCCCACTAGTCACCGCCTGCCATTCTGAAAAGGTCCCGTTTATTCCCACTCTTTGCTTCCTGTCTGCTAACCAATTCTCCACCCACACCAATACCTTACCCCCAATACCGTGTGCTTTAAGTTTGCACACTAATCTCCTGTGTGGGACCTTGTCAAAAGCCTTTTGAAAATCCAAATATACCACATCCACTGGTTCTCCCCTATCCACTCTACTAGTTACATCCTCAAAAAATTCTATGAGATTCGTCAGACATGATTTTCCTTTCACAAATCCATGCTGACTTTGTCCGATCATTTCACCGCTTTCCAAATGTGCTGTTATCACATCCTTGATAACTGACTCCAGCAGTTTCCCCACCACCGACGTTAGGCTAACCGGTCTATAATTCCCCGGTTTCTCTCTCCCTCCTTTTTTAAAAAGTGGGGTTACATTAGCCACCCTCCAATCCTCAGGAACTAGTCCAGAATCTAACGAGTTTTGAAAAATTATCACTAATGCATCCACTATTTCTTGGGTTACTTCCTTAAGCACTCTAGGATGCAGACCATCTGGCCCTGGGGATTTATCTGCCTTCAATCCCTTCAATTTACCTAACACCACTTCCCTACTAACATGTATTTCGCTCAGTTCCTCCATCTCACTGGACCCTCTGTCCCTTACTATTTCTGGGAGATTATTTATGTCCTCCTTAGTGAAGACAGAACCAAAGTAATTATTCAATTGGTCTGCCATGTCCTTGCTCCCCATAATCAATTCACCTGTTTCTGTCTGCAGGGGACCTACATTTGTCTTTACCAGTCTTTTCCTTTTTACATATCTATAAAAGCTTTTACAGTCCGTTTTTATGTTCCCTGCCAGTTTTCTCTCATAATCTTTTTTCCCCTTCCTAATTAAGCCCTTTGTCCTCCTCTGCTGAACTCTGAATTTCTCCCAGTCCTCAGGTGAGCCACTTTCTCTGGCTAATTTGTATGCTTCTTCTTTGGAATTGATACTATCCCTAATTTCTCTTGTCAGCCACAGGTGCACTACCTTCCTTGATTTATTCTTTTGCCAAACTGGGATGAACAATTGTTGTAGTTCATCCATGCAACCTTTAAATGCTTGCCATTGCATATCCACCGTCAATCCTTTAAGTGTCATTTGCCAGTCTATCTTAGCTAATTCACGTCTCATACCTTCAAAGTTACCCCTCTTTAAGTTCAGAACCTTTGTTTCTGAATTAACTATGTCACTCTCCATCTTAATGAAGAATTCCACCATATTATGGTCACTCTTACCCAAGGGGCCTCTCACGACAAGATCGCTAATTAACCCTTCCTCATTGCTCAAAACCCAGTCCAGAATAGCCTGCTCTCTAGTTGGTTCCTCGACATGTTGGTTCAAAAAACCATCTTGCATACATTCCAAGAAATCCTCTTCCTCAGCACCTTTACCAATTTGGTTCACCCAGTCTACATGTAGATTGAAGTCACCCATTATAACTGCTGTTCCTTTATTGCACACATTTCTAATTTCCTGTTTAATACCATCTCCGACCTCACTACTACTGTTAGGTGGCCTGTACACAACTCCCACCAGCGTCTTCTGCCCCTTAGTGTTACGCAGCTCTACCCATATCGATTCCACATCTTCCCAGCTTATGTCTTTCCTTTCTATTGCGTTAATCTCTTCTTTAACCAGCAACGCCACCCCACCTCCCCTTCCTTCATGTCTATCCCTCCTGAATATTGAATATCCCTGAACGTTGAGCTCCCATCCCTGGTCACCCTGGAGCCATGTCTCTGTGATCCCAACCATATCATAATCATTAATAACAATCTGCACTTTCAATTCATCCACCTTGTTACGAATGCTCCTTGCATTGACACACAAAGCCTTCAGGCGCTCTTTTACAACTCTCTTAGCCCTTATACAATTATGTTGAAAAGTGGCCCTTTTTAATGCTTGCCCTGGATTTGTCGGCCTGCCACTTTTACTTTTCTCCTTTGTACTTTTTGCTTCTACCCTCACTTTACACCCCTCCGTCTCTCTGCACTGGTTCCCATCCCTCTGTTGTGAACTAACCTCCTCACGCCTAGCCTCTTTAATTTGATTCCCACCCCCCAACCATTCTAGTTTAAAGTCACCTCAGTAGCCCCCGCTAATCTCCCTGCCAGGATATTGGTCCCCCTACGATTCAAGTGTAACCCGTCCTTTTTGTACAGGTCACGCCTGCGCCAAAAGAGGTCCCAATGATCCAAAAACTTGAATCCCTGCCCCCTGCTCCAATCCCTCAGCCACGCATTTATCCTCCACCTCATCGCATTCCTACTCTCACTGTCGCGTGGCACAGGCAGTAATCCCGAGATTACTACCTTTGCAGTCCTTTTTCTCAACTCCCTTCCTAGCTCCCTATATTCTCCTTTCAGGACCTCTTCCCTTTTCCTACCCATGTCATTGGTACCTATATGTACCACGACCTCTGGCTCCTCACCCTCCCACTTCAGGATATTTTGGACACGATCAGAGATATCCCGGACCCTCGCATCAGGGAGGCAAACTACCATCCGGGTCTCTGGACTGCGTCCACAGAATCGCCTATCTGACCCCCTTACTATCGAGTCCCCTATCACAACTGCCCTCCTCTTCCTTGCCCTACTCTTCTGAGCTACAGGGCCAGACTCTGTGCCGGAGGCATGGCCACTGTCGCTTCCCCCGGGTAAGCTGTCCCCCCCCCCCAACAGTACTCAAACAGAAGTACCTGTTGTTAAGGGGCACAACCACCGGGGTACTCCCCATCACCTGTCTTTTCCCCTTCCCCCTCCTAACCGTGACCCACTTGTCTGCCTCCCATGGCCCCGGCGTGACCACCTGCCTTCAACTCCTCTCTATCACTTCCTCACTCTCCCTGACCAGACGGAGGTCATTGAGCTGCAGCTCCAGTTCCGTAACGCGGTCCCTTAGGAGCTGCATCTCGATGCACTTGGCGCAGATGTGGACGTCCGGGAGGCTTGGAGACTCCAGGGCCTCCCACATCCGACACTGAGAACAGCAAACTGCCCTCACAGTCATAATGCTCCTCTCCTCAAATAACAACAGAAAATGACTGTCAAACCTTCCTCGCCTCGCCCGCTTCCGCCTAAGCCCGATGAGCCGAAGCCCTTGGGTCTTCACTCTGCTCCCGGCTCACTCCGCCGCCCGCAAACTACGCTGCCCGCTCTATGAGGCTTTGTTCCTTTTAAATCTGCCGTGCTGCACTGCCCGACGTCACACGCCTGCGCAGTCCCGCCTCTCAGAAAGCCGTTGGAGAAAAAAAATAACGAAAATTTCAAAAATGTCTTTCTCGGCACTCCCACTCAGACACTCAGACTCTCAGACTCCTTCTTCGAATCTGTGGCTTGTCCATGCCTGCGTCAGCCACGACTCATTCTCGCATTACATTTTTTTTCCAAGTTCTCTTTTTTTTTAATGCAGTAAACCTCAATTTCATCCCTCCACAGGTGGAACTTTCTAACATTACACCTTTGGGTTTAATTACCCAGGGTTACACTACCGTGTATTGTCCTAGTGAATTAAATTCCATCTGCCATTTCAGCCCAATTTACCATCCAGTTGAAGATATTTGTCTTTGTTTTGATGTGCAATTATGTTTGAAATTAACCAAAGATTTCCTTTTAATCAAGCTTTTTTCATTTTAGTAACTTTAATATTTTATGTATGTTAATCAGTATTACCCTTGTTAATGTCTGATTATCAGAGTTATTCAAAAACACTGGAACTAAAGTTGGAGGACACCAGTGTGGGTCCTCAGGATGCACCAGTTAGTCACAGTCATACCTTACTGATCCCGAGGGAAATTGGGTTTTGTTACAGTTGCACCAACCAAGAATAGAGTATAAATATAGCAATATAAAACTATAAATAATTAAATAATAATATGTAAATTATGCTAGATGGAAATAAGTCCAGGACCAGCCTATCGGCTCAGGGTGTCTGACCCTCCAAGGGAGGAGTTGTAAAGTTTGATGGCCACAGGCAGGAATGACTTCCTATGACGCTCTGTGTTGCATCTCGGTGGAATGAGTCTCTGGCTGAATGTACTCCTGTGCCCAACCAGTACATTATGTAGTGGATGGGAGACATTGTCCAAGATGGCATGCAACTTAGACAGCATCCTCTTTTCACACACCACCGTCAGAGAGTCCAGTTCCATCCCCACAACATCGCTGGCCTTACGAGTGAGTTTGTTGATTCTGTTGGTGTCTGCTACCCTCAGCCTGCTGCTCCAGCACACAACAGCAAACATGATCGCACTGGCCACCACAGACTCGTAGAACATCCTCAGCGTCGTCCGGCAGATGTTAAAGGACCTCAGTCTCCTCAGGATTTAGGAGCCTGCCTGACAACGCTGAGATTCATAAATCCAAGAACCACAATAGAATCAAGGAAAGACTGCAAAATCGTGGGTGGACAACCAGTGTACAAAAGACAACAAACTGTGCAAATACAAAGAGGAAGAATAAGTAGTAAAAATAAGAAAGCATAAATAGTGAGAACGTAAGATGTAGAGTCTTTGAAAGTGAATCCATAGGCTGTGGGAATACTTCAGTGATGGGGCCAAGTGAAGTTGAGTGAAGTTATCCCCTCTGGTTGAAGACCCTGATGGTTGAGGGGAACTAACTGTTCCTGAACCTGGTGGTGTGAGTCCTGAGGCCCCTGTGTGGTGAGAAGGGAATATGTTCTGGGTGATGGGGATTCTTGATGATTGATGCTGCTTTCCTGCAACAGCAATCCTTGTAGATGGGCTCAGTGGTTGGGCAGGCGTTACCCATGATGTCCTGTGCTGTATCTGCAACATTTTGTGGTCTTTTCTGTTCAAGGGAGTGCACTTGTCAAGAAACGGTACAGCATAAGACTGACTATAAGACATAGGAGCAGAATTAGGTCATTCAGCTCATTGAGTCTGCTCCACCATTCCATCATGACTGATCCCAAATCCCACTCCACCCCATACATCGGCTTCTTGATGCCCTGATTGTTCAGAAGACTATCAACTTCTGCTTTAAATATACCCATGGACTTGGCTTTCACCGCAGTCTGTGACAGAGCATTCCACAGATTCACTACTCTCTGGCTAAAAAAATCCCTCCTTACCTGTGTTCTGAAAGGTCACCCCTCAACTTTGAGGCGCTGCCCTCTAGTTCTGGAAACACCCACCATAGGAAACATCCTCCCCACAATCAACTTATCTACACCTGTCAACATTCGGTAGGTTTCAATGAGAAACCTACATGTATTGTTTAAATGTAGTTCTGAGAGATCTTTGGGACAGGCACAATTTAACGTGAAAAGTTTCCTAAGATATCACTGCCAGCATATTGTATAAAGGTGTGTATATGACTTCCTGTAAAGCATTAGACTGTTTAATGATTTTAATATTTTTGAGGGGAGCGGGTGTATCTTTGCTCCACGCTCCATCTCGATAGGCAGCGGTAACACACAAAAAGCTGGAGGAACTCAGCAGGCCAGGCAGCGTCTATGGAAATGAGTGCAGTGGAAGTTTCAGGCGCAGACCCTTCGGCAGGACTGGGGATAAAAGGCTGACGAGTAGATTTAGACGGGGAGTGGGAGAGGAGAGAGAAGCTCAGGGAGATGCAGTATGTGAAACCTGGAGGGGCGGGATGAAGCTCAGAGCTGGGAAGTGATTAGTGAAAGAGACAGAAGGCCGTGGAAGAAAGGAAAAAGAAAATGCTCTCCCGTTGGTCTGCCCACGACATGCGGAAGTGCTGCTTCTTCGGGAAGTTGGTGACGCCGCCGCTCCCTCCCTTGTGACGGCTCTGTTCGGGTCAGCTGAGCGCGGCTTGTCCCTGCGGTGGTGTACGGTTCGAATGAACCGAGCCTGCCCCTTTTGGGACGGTTCTGTTCGGGTCAGCTGAGCCGAGCCTGCTCCCTTCGGGACGGTGACAATGGCCGGGCTGGCCCGGATCTCGGCTGCCGGGCTCGCCCTCCTGTGCTGCGCCGTGTTGCTGCTGCCGATGCCGGGGGCTGCCGGCTACGTGCTGGACGATCAGGCAGGTCTCGGCCCGGAGTTTGACGGCATCGGCGGCCTGAGCGGCGGAGGGGTGAGTCGTACTGGGAGGGTTAACTTGCTGCAAAGTTTTCAAGGTGCATAAGTACAGTTTTGGTGAGAATGTCTATATTACGCAGTTGCTGCAAATCTGTATCAGAATCAAGTTTAATATCATTGGCGTGTGTCGTGAAATTAACTGTTTTGCGGAAGCAGTACACTGCAAGTGAAATTATAAATTGCAATAAGAAGAAATTATATATATGTAAAATTTAAGTTGAAGTTCTTCAAAAGAGCGGGGAAGTAGTTATGTACGTACATCTACTGATGCCTCTGGACACATCTTCAGTGATGCTCCTGGAATCATCGGGTGTTTCGGGTCTTTCAACATCATACAACCTCCTCCAGGTGACCCAGCCGGGGCTGATCAGACCCCAGCTTGTGTCCAGATGGCTAGCTACTTATGACTCCATGGCTCCCCTCTTTTGAGCCACAGCCATCTTGAGGCCCTCTCTGCCGCATTGGTGGTACCGTGGATGGCTCTCCTCTTCCTCTCCCCCTCGATGCCCAAAATGCTGAAGGCTCTAACTAAAGAACAGGCTACGAATCCCCTACAACCAACCTCCACTGGGAGACACCTCGCTCTCCATCCAGCCTGTTGACAGTTGCTGACCAGTCCTGCATACTTGGAGAGCTTCCTTTCAAAGGCCTCCTCCAAGCTATCGTCCCATGGGACTGTCGGCTCCAGCAGCACCACTTGCTTAGTAGACTCAGACACTAGGACAATGTCTGGTCGCAGGGTGGTGGCTGTGATATGGTTGGGGAACTTCAGCTGCCCTTCAAGATCCACCAACAGCTGCCAGTCCCTTGCAGAGGTCAGAATGCCTGCAGATGTTCTTTTGGCAGGTATTGGCTGCTCCCCAGCTCTGACAAAGGCAATGATCTGCTTGGAGGGTCGGGACTGCTTCGCCCACTCAACTCCTGCGCTGATGGCTTCAGCGATGGTCTTCAGGACCTGATCATGCCTCCACCTGTACCGTCCCTCACCAAGTGCCCTTGCACAGCCACTGAGGATGTGCTCCAGGGTTCCTCGCTTGGAGCACAGTGGGCACGCAGATGACTCTGCCTTGCCCCATGTGTGCAGGTTTGATGGGCTTGGAAGCACATCGTACACTGCCTGGATGAGAAATTGAATGCGGTGTGGTTCGGCTTTCCAAAGATCAGCCCAGGTCACTTTCCTCTCAACTGCATTCTCCCATCTTGTCCAAGCTCCCTGTTGCTTCATTCCCACCGCCTTGCAGGCTCTCATCTCCTCCACTACTGCTCTCACCTCCTCCTGAACTAGACGACGCCTTTCCTTCCCTCTGGTGTCCATTTGGGGAGTTGAAAAGGATCCTAGCCCAGCTCGGCCTCGTGTGACCGCTGCCACCAGCCTCCTGTGACGCAGCCTCGCCTCTGCTTCCTGAACAGCATTACTACCTTACCTAGTGAGGTAGTATAGATGGGTTCAATGTCCATTCAGAAATCAGATGGCGAAGGGGAAAAAGCTGTTTCTGAATCATTGCGTGTTAAATTGAGTCATTTTGAGATGATTAAGGAGAATGCTACATGATTTTTTAATGTATTTGTTTATGGGATGTGGGAATCGCCAGCATTTATTTCCCATCCCTAGTTGCCCTTGAGAAGGTGGCGATGAGCTGCCGCCTTGAACCGCTGCAGTCCCTGAGGTGTAGGTACACCCACAGTGCTGTTAGGGAGGGAATTCCATGACTTTAACCCAGTGACAATGGGAATGGTGATATATTTCCAAGATAATAAGAGGAAGAGATAGAGTGGATAGCCAGTGCCTCTTCCCCAGGGCACCACTGCTCAATACAAGAGGACATGACTTTAAGGTAAGGGGTGGGAAGTTCAAGGGGGATATTAGAGGAAGGTTTTTAACTCAGTGTTCGGTGCGTGGAATGCACTGCCTGAGTCAGTGGTGGAGGCAGATACACTAGTGAAGTTTCAGAGACTACTAGACAGGTATATGCAGGAATTTAAGGTGGGGGGTTATATAGGAGGCAGGGTTTGAGGGCCAGCACAACATTGTGGGCCGAAGGGCCTGTACTGTGCTATACTATTCTATGTTCAGGATGGTGAGTGACTTGGAGCGGGAGTTCCAATTGGTGGTGTTCACAGGTATCTTCTCTTCTCTTTCCAGATGGTAGTGGTCATGGGTCTGGAAGGTGTATTTAAAATAAATAATATAAAATTAATTGAATTCTCGTTCACAAATAGCAATATGCTCTAAGATTTGAGATTGTTTAATGTAATTTCCAGTACACAAGAGTAAAAGAGAACAAAGTAATTGTTACTCCGGATCTGATGTAGCAGCAAAAGAGCACAATAAGATAAAGAACACAATGATAAAAATACACAATAAATATAAATATAGCTTATATACATTGATTGTCTGTCCACAAAGTGACACTTGGCACAGGGGTGTCTGTGCATGAGTCGACTCTGACAGGAAATGATAAAGTAGTGGTGGTTGGGGGTGTGGAGAGATGGGTTAGTGGGTGGAGGTGTTGATCAGCCTTACTGCTTGGGGCAAGGAACTGTTTTTGAGTCTGGTGGTCCTGGAGTGGATGCTATATAGCCTCCTCTCTGGTGGGAGGGCACTCCATGAGCAGGGTGGGTGGGATCCTTCATGAAACTTCTGGTCTTTTTCCGGCACCTTCCAATTTAGACAGTTGAATTGATCAATGATGGTCTAATTGCAGTCAGTTGGAAATTAAGTGATCTACCAAGCAAATCATTGCCGTTTCCATTTCAGTTAATGACTAAGAAATACATAATAATTTTGTTGTAGGCAACTTCCCGACTTCTTGTCAACTACCAAGAGCCGTATCGCAGCCAGATATTGGACTACTTGTTCAAGGTAGGGTTGATATTCAAGTCAATACAGTAGTGCACTTTATGATTGATACTGAGGATATGGGGAAGTTTGCAATATCGGACTATCTGAAAAGATGGTAATGCTGCGGATAACCTTTTGTTTGTGTAAAATAAGGGTGTAATTATGTTCTGATTTGGTGTCAAATTAAATAGACGAGTTACAGAACAGTACAACACAGGAACGCGCCCTTTGGCCCACTGTGTTGTGCTAAACCAGTTGCATTAGTAATGAAATGGCCAGCTAAACTCATCTCTTCTACCTGCACCATGTTCAGAAACTGGAGCCGAGATCGTCTTCTAACCATAAATTGCTGTGGCAGACTGGCACCAAAGTGGCAATGTGCCAGCTCTCAGCTCTAATTTGTTGTATTCCATTGTGAATGTGCTTTCAGATCTGATGTTGCTTCCCAGCAGAGAAAAGACTTCATCTCGAACATTGAACATGGAAGAGTACAACACAGCAACAGATCCTTCAGCCCACAATGTAGTGTTGAACCAAATAAATTAGTAATCAAATAACCAACTAAACTAATCCCTTATGCCTACACAATGCCCATATCCTTCCTTTTCCCTCACATTCATGTGCCTATCTAAACATTTCTTAAAAGTCCCCAATATATCTGCCTCGACCACCACCCTAGGCAGCACATTCCAGGCATCCACCACTCGGTGTGAAAACGAAAAAAACAACTTGCCCCTTATATCTCCTATGAACTTACCACAGCTCACCTTAAATGCATGCCATCTGGTGTCAGACATTTCTGAAATCTTCCACGAATCGGAACTTAAGATCCGAAAAATCAATGAAACCTTTAGATCGAGCGAATCGAAACAGTCTCTCCTTATCTTGAAAATAATGAAAACGTAAAATAACATGCCTAGGTCTATCTGACCTAGACGAGTATGATGGGATTCTGTGAACACGATCCAGTAGCGGTGGTTGGTCAGGAAATACAGTAGGGAATGCATCTTTTAAAAGTTGAGAGAAATATTTCATGGGGTTGTTAGCTTCAACAGCTTCCCTCACGCCAATCATTCGTAAATTCTGCCGTCGCATTCTAGATTCCAAGTCAGAGTTTTTAAAAGTCAGAAAGTCAAGTTTCTTCTTCATTACATTAATTGTTTCTTCGATTTTCCCCATCTTAAGCTCACTTTGTTGCGCGAATTTTTGAAGATCAGATATAGCCGACTGATGTTCCGCAATACATGTTTGCATCTTATCAATTAAATCGGCAATTTTCTGGAAATTAGTTGAGATTTCCGTATGAATCAGGTCTTTAACAGAGCCTGCAATTTCCGTACGAATCATCTCCCTAACAGAGGTTGAAATTTCCCTCTGAATTAACTCCGATATCGCTTTCAAAGTCACTGGTGATTCAGTCGGGGGGAGATCCGTAGCTTTCGGTTTAACCGGAGGTTTACCATCCTTGCCGTCTTTCCCGTTCTTAGACATAGCAGATCTAAGTATCATCCAATTGTCAGAGAATTCAGTTTAATTCAAAGTATTGTAAAAATTGATGCCTTAATGGTTAATTAAAGTATAGCTGACCATAGAGGAAAAAAAACTCAGAGGTAATGGAGCGAGTCAAGAACGCGACTTCACTCCATGAGCGCTACCGGAAGTCTCCAGACATTTCAACTGTGGGGGAAAAAGATACTCCCTGTCTACTCTGTCTATGCCACTCATAATCTTATAAACCTCTATCAGATCTCCCCTCAGCCTCCAGCACGTCAGAATAAACAGCCCTCTCATTATAGGACATGCTCTCTAACCCAGGCAGCATCCTGGTAAACCTGCTCTGCACTCTCTCCAAAGCCTCAACGTCTGTCCTATAATGGGGTAATCAGAACTGCATGCAGTACTCCAGATGTGGCCTCACTAGAGTTTATAAAGCCGCAACATAACTTCCTGACTTTTGGACTCAGTGCCTTGACTAATAAAGACAAGCATGTCACATGCCTTCTTAACCACCCTATCAACCCGGCAATATAACCATTGGGAACCTTGCACTTGTGGGTTGACGCATGCACGGATATCTCTCGGCTAAGAGCAATGAGTTTAAAATTTTGTGTGTGAATTCCTTGAACACATTGACAAATTGCTATGTAGAGAATCATTGTTTACTAGTTCACAAAAACACAAAATTGTAGCGCGAGGAGTTCTCTGTTGCAAGATGCTTGAAGTATAAAATAACCCAGCGTGCATTTTGAGATTTCTGTGAGTTCATGCCTGTAGTTCTCTGCATTTGAATTCTCCTTATTTAACAAAATGTGCTATTGTATGACGAGGTGTTGCGTCCAATTGGCCAAAGTAAATAGAGAATAGAAGGATGAGAGACGATTTCATTAAACTGTGAGATTGTGGGAGGATTTGATGGTGGAATTGCTAAGAAGCCATTTTATCTCATTGGAGATTATAGAACTATTACCATTGTTTCAAGGTAGCATAGTGGTTAGCACGACGCTTTACAGGACAGGCGACACAAGTTCAATTCCTGCTGTCGACTGTAAGGAGTCTGTATGCTCTCCTCGTGCAGTGTGAGGGTGTGGCTTATTTGCCAGTCGAATGCCACCCATAACTGTGTGCATTTCCTCTCACTGTCCAAAAATGTACTGGTTGGTAGGTTAATTGGTCATTGTAAATTGTCCTGTGATTCGCGTAGGGGAATTGCTATGCGGGCTGGAAGGGGTGATTCCATGCTGTAATAATAAGAAAAATCAATAATAAAAAGATCAAGTCCCTACTGCTCAGGAAATAGTTTAGAAGAAACTTCTTTCTGCAAAGAATTGTGAAACTTTAGAATTGTCTGTTCTATGAATCAATGGTGCCTGAATATTTGGTACATTTAAACCTGAAATTAATAACCTTTTTGCTACTCAGAAACCGGGAAATTGGACCTGGGTTAGTCAAGTAACTTTGATATTACTGGATAATGGAGCAGCCATAAGGGGCCTTTTGTCTAACCTAACTTCTTGCATTCTTATTAAACATGGTACTGCCTGATTGAAGTTAATATTGTGGCAGCCATCGACATTAGTTTAATGCTGAACACTGCACGGTAATATTGTTCTTTAGGGTACATTTTCATTGCCTAAAATTTCCTGATCAATGATTGAGCATTGAGACACTTGCATCTGGTATTAAAGTAGCAACTATTGTGTTAATTGTACAGGGGGAAACTAAGGTGTAGAAATGAAGTGCATTATAGAAACATAGAAAACTTACAGCACAATACAGGCCCTTCAGCCCACAAAGTTGTGCTGAACATGTCCCTACCTTAGAAATTACTAGGGTTACCCATAGCCCTCTATTTTTCTAAGCTCCATGTACCTGTTCAAAAGTTTCTTAAAAGACCTTGTCATATCTGCCTCCACCACCATTGCTGGCAGCCCATTCCATGCACTCACCACTCTCTGCGTTTTTATATAAAAAAACAACTTACCCCTGATATTTCCTCTGTACCTACTCCCAAGCAGCTTAAACGTGGCAGCCACTTCAGCCCTGGGGAAAAAGCCTCTGACTATCCTTGTATTAGAACTTTAAAAATTAAAATAAAATTTGCTTTGTTGTTTGCCTTGGTGAGCTCGCAATTTTGAATTGCTTGCAATTTTGGCTGAGAAAGCATTTAATAATCATAATACACAAAATGCTGGAAGAACTCTGCAGCCCAGGCAGCATCTGTGGAAAAGAATAAACAGTTGACGTTTTAAGCCAAGACCTGATGAAGGGTCTCGACTCGAAATGTTGACTGCACTCTTTTCCATAGATGCTGCCTGACCTGAATTCCTCCAGCATTTTGTGTGTGTTGTTCTGGATTTCCAGTATCTGCAGATTTTCTCGTGTTGGTAATAATCTCAATGATTTATTTACAGAGCACATCCCATACAGACAATGTAGTTCAAAGCGCTTTACAATGGGATAAAGTGCAAACATGAAAATAAAAGACAAAAAGATGTTGGTTAAATAAATAGGTTTTGAGCTGGTGTTTAAAAGTGTCATCTGAGTCTACATCCCTTAGTTTCAGGTATTGAGTTTTACAGTTTAAGAGCGTAGCTCAAAAAGATGACCTGCCAGTGCATTACCTTTTGAGGGAAGTTGTTTAAATTCAGTGGACCACCGGAAGACCAGAGAGCTCAAGCAGGATTATAAAGTTAAAGTTTGAAATGTATTCCAGTGCACTTGATTATAACCATTGTTCTACATTGATATTCACTGATTATTTTGTGAACTGAATAGATGCAGCTTTGTGTGTAACTGTGTGACATTTTTTGTTTTTGTTTTAGGAATTGCCTTTCTTGATTTGTTTCAATGTTCTATAGAAAAAGCAGTGATACCTTGGTGGTGAATCTTATATAAATATCTGTTATTTTTGTAACAAATTTTTATCAGTAAAACATTTAGTTAACAGATACTGCCTGACCTGTTGAGTGTTTTGATGTTAATTCGTGTTTGCAGATTCTGTAGTGTATTTTTCCTTAATGTGGTTAATTTGCAAGAGTGAGTAAAATTATTTCCTTTATTTTGTTTCTGATTGAGCAAATAGACGTGTTTTGACTGATTCCATTTCCTCAATAACTAAGCCTTTGTTCCAGGTCAGAATCAGAATCAGTTTTAATATCATTGGCATATGTTGTGAAATTTTTCGTTTTGTGGCAGCAGTACATTGAAATACATAATAAAAAATGCTATAAATTATAGTGAGAATTCATACAGTCCTGATTGATAAACTACAGAACATGGGCCTCGCTACCTTCCTCTGCAACTGGATTCTCGACTTCCTTATGGTAGACCACAGTCTGTGCGGATTGGTGATAACATCTCCACCTCCCTGGCAGTCTTCACTGGTGCACCTCAGGGGTGTGGGCTTAGCCCACTGCTCTACTCTCTATACCCATGACTCTGTGGCTAGGCATAGCTCACATACCGTCTACAGATTTGCTGATGATGCATTGCCTGCAGAATCTCAGATGGTGATGAGAGTGTATACAGGAGTGAGATATGCCAAGTGGAGTGGTGTCATAGCAACAACCTGGCACTCAGTATCTGTAAGACGAAAGAGCTGATTGTGGACTTCAGGAAGGGTAAGATGAAGGAACACATACCAATCCTCATAGAGGGATCAGAAGTGGAGAGAGTGAGCAGTTTCGTGTTCCTGGGTGTCAAGATCTCTGAGGATCTAATTTGGTCTCAGTATATCGATACAGTTATAAAGAAGACAAGACATCGGCCATACTTCATCAGTAGTTTGAAGAGAATTGGAATTTCACCTAAAATACAAACTTCTACAGATGTACCATGGAGAGCATTCAGACTGGCTGCATCACTGTCTGGTATGGGGAAGGGTGGGGGGTGTGCCTACTGCACAGGACGGAAGTGCACTGCAGATAGTGGTAAAATTAGTCAGCTCTATCTTGGATACTAGCCTCCATAGTATCCAAAACATCATCAAGGAACGGTGCCTCAGAAAGGCAGTGCCCATCATTACGGACCCCCACCACCCAGGCCATGCCCTCTTCTGTATCAGTGGAGATACAGAAGCCTGGAGGCACACGCTCGGCAATTCAGGAACAGCTTTTTTCTCTGCCAACCTATTCCTAAATGGACATTGAGCCCACTTATTAAAATTTCTATTGATGTGCTACTTACGTAATTTTAAATAAATCCTCTGTTCCCCACCTCCCTCCCATGATGGATGCCACCTTTTTGAGGCATCGCGTCTTGAAGGTACCCTGGGTGCTGGGGAGGCTCGTGCTCACACTCGTGTTGGAGCTGGCTGAGTTTACAACTTGCTGCAGCTTATTTTGTCCCATGCTGTGGCATCCTGTTCCCCTAAACGAAGTGATATGGATATTTTAAAACGCAAACAACAGGAATTCTGCAGATGCTGGAAATTCAAGCCACACACATCAAAGTTGCTGGTGAACGCAGCAGGCCAGACAGCATCTCTAGGAAGAGGTACAGTTGACGTTTCAAGCCTGACGAAGGGTCTCGGCCTGAAACGTCGACTGTACCTCTTCCTAGAGATGCTGCCTGGCCTGCTGCGTTCACCAGCAACTTTGATGTGTGTTGCTTGATATGGATATTGTGTGGGCAGAAGAGATTAGTTGGCCATTTGATTACTAATTTAATTGGTTGAACACAACATTGTGGGCCACAGGGCCTGTTCTTGTGCTGTACGATTCTATGTTTAGATAAATGTTTATTTGACTGTTTAACTTTGCTTATCTCTTTGCAGATGCCACACTGTAATTTCAATATTTTGTACATAAATTGTTTGTGTTCAACATCCAACCATTAAGTAGACTATGGCATGGTGAATGCAAATACTGTTATAGGCATTTATAACCTAATCATGTCGACCTGTTAATAATTATTTATTATCTATTGTCAGCCAAATTTTGGTGCTTCTTTGCATATCTTGAAAGTTGAGATTGGAGGTGATGCCCAAACGACAGGTAAGAATTCTTTCTTTTAAAGTCCAGCTACAGAATGCTGATCTTCGCTGATTAAGTTGATATTCTGGCTACCCTTGTGTCTGTGTTTTCCCAATTGGGTGAAAGAGTTGCCGAGAAGTGGTGCTTCCAACTTTTCTGTAAGATTTCTTTCAATCAGAAATTAAAGTTACGTTTTTTTCTTTTTGTATTTGCTGAGCTTGTTGTCTGTTGCATGTTGGTTGTTTGCATTAAATTCCATCTGTCATTTTTCAGCCCATTATTCCAGCTGATGCAGATCCCTCTGCAAGCCATGATAAACTTCCTCACTGTCCACTACACCGCCAGTCTTGGTGTCACCCGCAAATTTGCTGATCCGGTTAACCACATTATCATCCAGATCACTGATATAGATGACAAACAACAACAGACCCAGCACCGATCCCCGAGGCACGCCACTAGTCACAGGCCTCCAGTCAGAGAGGCAACCCTCTACTACCAGTCTCTGGCTTCTCCCACAAAGCCAATGTCTAAACCAGTTTACAAGCTCATCCTGAATGCAGAGCGACTGAACCTTTTTTTTTGGTCGTATCCTTAAATGGACTGCCCAGTCCCTTTTTACCTCTTTCTGTTTTTTTTCCGTATAGTGTAGTGGGTTTTTTCTCTTCATTTTAAACTCAATGTTTTTTCAACTCTCTTTATAAACTGATAAGAGGAGAATTGCTATTTTACTTTTTTATTATATATTTTGTATTTAACAATATGATTTTGATAATGTTTGTCTTAATCTCGCTTTAAATTGTGTATATATATAAAACAGTAACAATTTAAACCAAGATTAAGACAAACATTATCAAAATCATATTGTTAAATATAAAATTTGAGATAATTCTCCTCTTGATTGTATTTATGCTCCTTTTAAATCAATAAACAGATTAATAAAGAAAAGAACCTTCTTGATCAGCCTCCCATGCGACCTTGTCAAATGCCTTACTAAAGTCCATCTACCGCCTTGCCTTCAAACTTCCTTGAAAAAAAAACTCTAAGATTGGTTAGACATGATCTACCATGCACAACGCCATACTGACTATCCTTAATCAGTCCATGTCTTTTGGAATTCTTATATATCCGGTCCCTTAGAATACCTTCCAGTAGCTTTCCCACAACTGATGTCAGACTCACCAGCCTATAACTTCCTGGTTTCTGTTTAGAGCCTTTTTTAAACAGCAGAACCACATTGGCTATCCTCAAATCCTCTGGTACTTCTTCCGTCACTAAGAATGTTTTAAATATCTCTGTTAGGCCCCTGCCAATTCCTGCACTTGCCTCCCATTGAGTCAGAGGGAACACCTTGTTAGGCCCTGGGGATTTACCCACCCTGATTTGACTCAGGGTAGAAAACGCCTCCTCCTAATCTGTGCAGGGTCCATGAGGTTGATGTCGCTTTGCCTCGCTTCTATAGACACTGTATCGATTTGCCTCACTTCTGTAGACCCTGTATCCATTTCCCTAGTAAATACAGATGCAAAGAATTTGGTTAAGACCTTCCACATCTATTTTGGCTCACACATGGATTACCATTCTGATCTTCCAGAGGACCAATTTTGTCCCTTGCAATCCTTTTGCTCTTAAAATATCTGTAGATTCCTTTGGATTCTCCTTCATCTCCTTCACCTTGTCTGCTAGAGCAACTTCATGCCTTCTTTTAGCCCTCCTGATTTTCTTAAGTGTTCCCTTGCATTTCTTGTACTCCATAAGCACCTCATTTGTTCCTAGTTGTCTATACCTCCTATGTATCCCTTTTTTCCCCTCTTAACAAGGGTCTCAATCTCCATTGAAGAACCAAGCTGAAGGAAGCTTTCCTGAACACATTTGACAAACTGTAATCCATCTGGTCCTTTAACAGTTTGGGATTCTCAGTTGATTGGTGGAAAGTTAAACTCACCGACTCAAACAACCTTATGTTTCCTGCAACAGTCTGCGATCTCTTTTCAAATTTGGTCCTCTCAATCCCTAGGACTGTTGGGTGATCTGTAATATAGCTCCACCAATGTGGTCATAGCTTCTTTCTTGTTTCTCAGTTCCACCTATAACTCCTCACTGGTTGAGTTCTCCAGTCTGTCCTGATGGAGCACTGCCGTGACATTTTCCCTGACTAGTACTGCCACCCCTCCTCCTTAAATCCCTCCCGCTAAGAGTGAATGGAAGAGTGTTCCATTATTATCTGTTTTACTCAAGTTCAGCATGTTTGCTCATGGTTTTTGCTGGGGTCTGTTAGCAAGATTTAACTGGTATTCAGTTGTTTTAATTCTTTCTGCTGCGGTTTGTCATCAGTGGGTGCTTATACCTCTCACAGCTTGGGACAACTGATAGATGGATACTTGCATCTTGGGACAAAAACTGTTGGGATTGGAAACAGTTTCTTCCCCCAGGCCATGAAATGACCTAACTCCCTGTCGCCACCCAGGTCTCATCACGTGTGAAGCACCAGCAGTGCTATACTGTTTACTAAACTTGTGTGATCAGTGCATCTTATAATTTGTGGTAATATTTGTTGTTTTGTGTGTGTAAGTTATATGTACTGTGCAGAGGAACGTTTCATTTAGTGGTACATGCGTATGGTTGAATGACAGCGAACTTGAACTTGATCCATTTATAAATCAATTGAGAAGTGATAATGAGAGAGGTTTCTTTTCTTTGTAGATGGGACAGAACCTTCGCATATGCACTATGAAGATGATGAGAATTATTTCCGAGGATATGAGTGGTGGCTGATGAAAGAAGCAAAGAAGAGGAATCCTAATATTAAATTAATAGGTATATATGATAACCGCGTGCAAGTGCGGCAGAAAGCCATAGGACGTAACTAGGAATTGGGATCTGGTCCATCTCAGCACATTAATGATAATTTAGTTGGAGCTTTGAAGTTTATATGAAGCCAAGTTTCTTTCAAGTGATTAATACTTTATTTATACAACTCCTGGCACAATTGTGATAGCAAACTTTATGAACATCTATGTTTATTTCTAGAACATACATAGAACACAGGACTACAATGCATGATGCCCGTATCCTTCCATTCTCCTCACATTCATGTGCCTATCTAAATGTCTAATGTATCTGCCACTATCACCACTCCAGGAAGCACATTCCAGGCACTGACCTTTTTCTGTTTGTAAAAAAAAAAACAACACACCTTGCCCCTCACATCTCCTTTGAAATTACCCACTCTTATTACATAGAACATAGAAATCTGCACCACATTACAGGCCTTTGGCCCGCAATGTTATGGCAACCATGTAACCTACTCTAGAAACTTCCTAGAATTTCCCTATCATATAGCCCTATATTTTTCTAAGCTCCATGTGCCCATCTTAAAAGACCCTATTGTATCTGCCTCCACCACTGGCAGGGCATTCCACGCGCCCACCACTCTGTGGGGAAAAACTTACCTCTGACTTCCCCCTTGTACCTACTTCCCAGCTCCTTAAACCTATGCCCCCTCATGTTAGCCATTTCAGCCCTGGGAAAAAGCCTCTGACTATCCACACAATCAATGCCTGTCATCATCTTGTACACCTCTATCAGGTCACCTCTCATCCTCTATCACACCAAGGAGAAAAGGTCAAGTTCACCCAACCTATTCTCATAAGGCACACTCTCCAATTCAGGCAACAGCCTTATAAATCTCCTCTGCACTCTCTCTATAGTATCTATATCCTTCCTGTAGTGAGATGACCAGAACTGAGCACAGTACTCCAAGTAGGGTCTAACTAATGTATAGCAGTAACATTACCTCATGGCTCTTGAACTCAATCCCACAGTTAAGGAAGACCAACACAGCAAATGCCTTCTTAACAACACTGTCAACCTGCGCAGCAGCTTTGAGTGTCCTATGTATTTGGATAGACAGGGATGGTCACCATCGCATTGTGTATGGTAGGTAATGCCTAACCAATCTTATGGAGTGTTTTGAGGACGTTACCAGGAAAGTTGAGAAGGCAAGGCAGTGGATGTAGCAAGGCATTTGATAAGGTCCCACATGGGAGGCTAGTCAAGAAGGTTCAGTCACTCAGCATTTAAGATGAGGTAGTAAATTGGTTGAGACGTTGGCTTTGTTGGAGAAGCCAGAGAGTGGTAGTAGAGGGTTGCCTCTGTGACTAGCAGAGTGCCTCAGGGATCAGTGCTAGGTCTGTTGTTGCTTGTCATCCATTTCAATACTCTGGATAATAATGTGGTGAGCTGGATCAGCAAATTTGCAGATGACACCAAGATTGGGGGTGTCGTGGACCGTGAGGAAGACTCGGGTTGCAGTGGGATCTGGACCAGCTGAAAAAATGGCCGATGGAATTTAATGCAGACGAGTGTGAGGTGTTGCACTTTGGGAAGATCCACTAGGATAGGTCTCACACAGTGAACATTAGGGCACTGAGGAGTGTGGTAGAGCAAAGGGATCTGGGAATACAGGTCCTTAATTCATTGCAAGTGGTGTCACAGGTAGATAGGGTTGTAAGGATTGCTTTTGGCACATTGGCTTCATAATTCAAAGTACTGAGTACTCAGAGGTTTTGTTGAAGTTGTATAAGATGTTGTTGAGGTCTTATTTGGACTACAATGAGCAGTTTTGGTCACCTACTCACAGGAAAAATGTAAGTAACGTTGAAAGAGTTCAGAGAAAATTTACGAGGATATTGTATGACTTGAAGGCCTGAATAATAAGGAAAGATTGAGCAGGTTAGGACTTTATTCTTTGGACCAGAGAAGACTGAGCAGAGATTTGAGAGAGAGAGAGAGATGTACAAAATTATGAGTGATATAGATAGGGTAACTGCAGGTTGGGTGGGAATACAACTAGAGGTCGTGGGTTAAGGGTGTAAAGTTTAAGGGGAAACTTCTTCACTCAGTGGGTCATGAGAATGGAATGAGCTGCCAGCACAAGTGGTGGATGCGAGGTCGATTTCAACATCTAAGAGAAGTTTGGATAGGAACATGGACAGTAGGGTTATGGAAGGCTGTGGTACAGGTGCAGGTTGATGGGACCAGGCAGATTACTGATTCGGCAGAGACTCAATGGGCCAAAGGGCCATTTTCTATATACTGTGGTGTTCTGACTCTGAGCCTCAGATGTAGGAGTGGCCTCTTGTGTCTGCTCTGCTATTCCATTATGTTTGATTACTATCCCTCTCAATAAGCTTTCACACCCTGATGAATCAAGACTGGTGGATAGTGTCTGGTGCTGCTTCACTATTCCCCATTTCCATTTCCCTCTCTCACCTTATCTCCTTACCTTCCCATCACCTCCCTCTGGTGCTCCTCCTTCTCTCCTTTCTTCCATGTGTTACGTACCCCGTAACTGGGTTGCCAAACCAGCAGAAATGGATCACTCAGTTGGAGTCTGGAGTACTAGAACTAAGAAAGTTTTATTAAAGAAACAAGCAACACAGTAATCGAAAGGATAATAAATGCAACAGTTCAGCAATGATAACCACACATGTGCACAGAATTAAGATAACAGCATCAATCAAGCTCTATCGTTGTCTAGGGGTAAATGACCAAATTTAAAAGTGACTCAAAGTTCAGTCCAGTTAGTAGTTCAGTTCGCAGTAATCGTTGCCATGGTGATGGACAACGTGGGGGAAGAGAGACAGAGAACAGGAACAACTGATCATTCAGCACAGCTTCACTCACAGACCGGCGAGATGGCTCACAAGCAGCTTTCAGGCGGGTCCTTGGTGATGTCACCTGAGGTCACCGACTGTGACCCCTCCTCCAGATGCGGTCGATCCTCTGCAGTGAACCCGGCACCCAGGCAAGGGCGGACACACACCGGGTTCCCGCTGATCGTACCTTTCCACCCTGGCCGTTGTCTGGTACTTCTCACCCACTCGTGAGAGGCGCACCGCTTCCAGGGTCTCATTACCTCGGGTGGCGTGTGTCCTGCCTTAGCGAACCTGTCCCTTTTTATCCCCCTGCTGGGGTATCGCCTGTCCATCACTTCAAACAGTTCAAGGTTCAAAGGGGGGAGCCGCTCTAGACAGCTGTCTCTCCCACGTCCCTTCATTACACATCTCCAGACGCTGCTCCATTGTTCCTTATCTCTCCTTCCCCTGAGGGCAGGTGGCAGACCAACTGCTGATGCCACTGATGTTAGCCCAGGCCAGCAAACATCTTAATTTTATGTGTATTCTCGTCACACATGCCTTTTGCCCTCTCCTATCAGATAACCCCTTCTCCTGCCCTGTATCTCTTTCAGCAAGCAACTTCCCAGCTCTCTACTTCACCTCTTCCCCCTCTCCCGGTTTCACCTGTCACCTTCTTCCCCCACCCCCCAACACCACCCCCTTCTTACTCTGATTTCTGATCTTTTTTTCTCCACTCCTGATGAAGGGTCTGAAATGTTGACTGTTAGCTTTTTTCTGAAGATGCTGTCTGACCTGCTGAGTTCTTCCAGCATTTTGTGGGTGCTGTTTAATCAGGAACTCTGCTTTGACATACCCAATGACTTGGCCACCACAGCCATGTGTGGCAATGAATTCCACAGATTCACCACCCTCTGGCTAAAGAAATTCCTCCTCATCTTTGTTCTAAAGGGACGTCCTTGCATTCTGATGCTGTGTCCTCTGGTCCTAGACTCCCCAGTAAAGGCAACATCCTCTTCACATCCATTCTATACAGGCCTTTTGACATTCACTGAGATTCTCCACACTCACTCTCTTAACGTAAGGTCTATTACACGCCTCTCCCCACCCCCACCCCCATCGTTTATCCTATTTCCTCGAGCAAAGACGTCCATTTGGCCTTTCAAGTCTCTGCTTGTGGTCAGATCAATCTACTTTCCTTTATTACGTTCATTCACATGCCCACTAACTGCCCCTAATTCTCCTATCACTCACATACACTGCAGGTGTTTCATAGTGAGCAATTCACTGATCAACCGTCAAGCCATGGGTTGTGGGAGGAAAATGGAAAACCCATGGGCATTCTTCACATCCACAAGGAGAAGATTTGCACTCCAGAGAACACCAAAGTTCAGAACCAATCCTGAACCACTGGAGCTATGAGACAGCACAACCTACAATATCATGGTCCATTCCCCTCTCACCACTTCTCTTCCCACCTGCCCTTCACCTACCTTCTGGATACCCTCCTAATCCTGTCCATGGTCCTCTCTTATTACACTCCACTTTCAGCCCATTCCCCCTTCTGCCTGTCACCTCCCAGCTTCTTCCTTCATCCCCATTCCCCACCCACCCACCTAACCCCTCCCCTACCACCTGTCAGCTTGTACTTCCTTCCCTTCCCCTCCCTCCCCCCCCCCCCATCAACTTATTCTGGTTTCTGTCCTCTTTCCAGTCGTGATGAAGGGTCTCGGCTTGAAACATTGGCTGTCTATTCCCCTCCATAGATGCTACCTGACTGCTGTGTTCCTCCCACTTTGTGTGTGTGTGTTGCTGAAGCATTACTGTGCTGCCTTTTTAATACAGAATTTTATATTTTCCCTTGTAATATCACAATTCAGTTGTCGTTTCTACAAGCACAGGTGATTGCAATTGAAGTGGTGAACCTGAAACCTCTTCAGTAATGTTTGCTGAAGGTTGATATAACTAGAGCAAGGGGTTCAGATGGGGTCGAGTTTGTTAGGTGTGTTCAGGAAGGTTTCTTGACACAATATGTAGAGGAGAGGCTGTACTTGATTTGGTATTGGGAAATGAACCTGGCCAGGTGTCAGATCTCTCAGTGGGAGAGCGTTTTTGAGATAGTGAGCATAATTCTATCTCCTTTACAATAGCGTTGGAGAGAGATAGGAACAGACAATTTAGAAAAGCGTTTAATTGGAGTAAGGGGAATCATGAGGCTATCAGGCAGGAAATTGGAAGCTTAGATTGGTAACAGATGTTCTCAGGGAAAAGTACGGAAGAAATGTGGCAAATGTTCGATGTTTGTGTGGAGTACGTTCCAATGAGCCAGGGGCGTTATGGTAGGGTACAGGAACTGTGGTGTACAAAGGCTGTAATAAATCTAGTCAAGAAGAAAAGAAAAGCTTACAAAAGGTTCAGAGAGCTGGATAACCATATAACCAGATCTAGAAGATTATAAGGCTAATAGGAAGGAGCTTAAGAAGGAAATTAGGAGAGCCAGAAGGGGCTATGAGAAGGCCTTGGCGGGCAGGATTAAGGAAAACCCCAAGGCATTCTACAAGTATGTGAAGAGCAAGAGGATAAGATGTGAAAGAATAGGATCTATCAAATATGACAGTGGGGAAGTGTGTATGGAACCAGAGGAAATAGCAGAGGTACTTAATGAATACTTCAGTATTCACTATGGAAAAGGATCTTGGTGATTGTAGTGATGACTTGCAGCAGACTGAAAAGATGGAGCATGTAGATATTAAGAAAGAGGATGTGCTGGAGCTTTTGGAAAGCATCCAGTTGGATAAGTCACTGGGACCGGATGAGATGTACCCCAGGGTACTGTGGGAGGTGAGGGAGGAGATTGCTGAGCCTCTGGCGATGATCTTTGCATCATCAATGGGGACGGGAGAGGTTCCGGAGGATTGGAGGGTTGCGGATGTTGTTCCTTTATTCAAGAAATGGAGTAGAGATAGCCCAGGAAATTGTAGACCAGTGAGTCTTACCTCAGTAGTTGGTAAGTTGATGGAGAGGATCCTGAGGGGCAGGATTTATGAACATTTGGAGAGGTATAATATGATTAGGAATAGTCAGCATGGCTTTGTTAAGGGCAGGTCGTGCCTTACAATCATGATTGAATTTTTTGAGGATGTGACTAAACACATTGATGAAGGCAGTAGATGTAGTGTATATGGATTTCAGCAAGGCATTTAAAAAGGTACCACATGCAAGGCTTATTGAGAAAGTAAGGAGGCATGGGATCCAAGGGGACATTGCTTTGTGGATCCAGAACTGGCTTGCCCACAGAAGGCAGAGTGGTTGTAGATAGGTCTTATTCTGCATGGAGGTCGGTCAGCAGTGATGTGCCTCAGGGATCTGTTCTGATACCCCTACTCTTCGTGATTTTTATAAATGACCTGGATGAGGAGGTGGGGGGAGGGGTTAGTAAGTTTGCTGATGACACAAAGGTTGGGGTGTTGTGGATAGTGTGGAGGGCTGTCAGAGATTACAGCGGGACATTGATAGGATGAAAAACTGGGCTGAGAAGTGGCAGATGGAGTTCAACCCAGGTAAGTGGGAAGTGGTTCATTTTGGTAGGTCAAATATGATGGCAGAATATAGTATTAATGATGAGACTCTTGGCAGTGTGGAGGATCAGAGGGATCTTGGGGTCTGAGTCCATAGGACACTCAAAGCTGCTGTGCAGGTTGAATCTGTTGACTCTGTGGTTAAGAAGGCATATGGTGCATTGGCCTTCATTAATCGTGGAATTGAATTTAGGAACCAAGAGGTAATGTTGCAGCTGTATAGGACCCTGGTCAGACCCCACTTGGAGTACTGTGCTCAGTTCTGTTCACCTCACTACAGGAAGGATGTGGAAGCCATAGAAAGGGTGCAGAAGAGATTGACAAGGATGTTGCCAGGATTGGGGAGCATGCCTTATGAGAATAGGTTGCGTGAACTCGGCCTTTTCTCCTTGGAGGATGAGAGGTGACCTGATAGAGGTGTATAAGATGATGAGAGGCATTGATCGTGTGGATAGTCAGAGGCTTTTTCTCAGAGCTGAAATGGTTGCCACAAGAGGACACAGGTTTAAGGTGCTTGGGAGTGGGTACAGAGGAGATACCAGGGGTAAGTTTTTTATTCAGAGTGGTGATTGCGTGGAATGGGCTGCCAGCAACGGTGGTGGAGGCGGATACGATAGGGTCTTTTAAGAGACTTTTGGATAGGTACATGGAGCTTAGAAAAATAGAGGGCTACGGGTAAGTCTAGTAATTTCTAAAGTACGGATGTTTGGCACAACTTTGTGGGCCGAAGGCCCTGTATTGTGCTGTAGGTTTTCTGTTTCTATGTTTAATAGTTCACTATCCAGTTGAATGGGAATTTTGATGGTTCAGCTTTAGACCTTAAGACACAGGAGCAGAATTAGGCCACTCAGCCCATCGAGTCTGCTTTGTCATTCTATCATGGCTGATCCCAGATCCCACTCAACCCCATATACTTTCTTGCCCTGACTGATCATCAAGTGATTAACTTCCCTCTTGAATATACCCACGTGTTTAGCATCCACCACAGTCTGTGGCAGAGCATTCCACAGATTTCCTACTCTCTGGCTAAAAGAATTCCTCCGTACCTCTTCTAAAGGGTCATGCCCTCAGTTTTGAGGCTATACCCTCTAGTTCTGGATACCCCCACCATTGGAAACATCCTTTCCACATCCACCCTACCTAGTCCTTTCAACATTTGATAGGTTTCAATGAGATCCCCACCCCACATTCTTCTAAATTCCATTGAGTACGTGCCCAAAGCTGCCAAACGCTCCTCATATGTTAACCCCTTCATTCCCGGGATCATCTTCATGAACCTCCTGGACTCTGTCCAATGACAACACATCCTTTCTGAAATATTGGGCCTCAAACTGTGGCAGTGCTCCCAAGTGCGGCCTGACTAGAGTCTTCTAAATGCCAATTTTGCATTCGCCCTCTTTATCACAGACTCAACCTGTAAATTAATCTTGCACAAGGAATCCTAAGTCCCTCTGCACCTCTGATGTTTGAACCTTCTCCCCATTTAGATAATAGTCTACACGATTGTTCCTTTTACCAAAGTGTATTTATCATACATTTCCCAATCATGTACTCCATCTGCCACTTTTTTGCCCATTCTTTCAATTTGTCGATTGCATTGCTTCCTCAGCATTACCTGCCCCTCCACCTATCTTCATATTATCCACAAACTTTGCCACAAGGCCATCAATTTCATTAACCAAATCGTTGACAAAAAATGTGAAAAGTAGCAGTCTAAATACTGGCCCCTGAGGAACACTGGCAACCAGCCAGAAAAGGTCCCTTTTATTCCCACTCGCTGCCTCCTGCCTGTCAGCCATTCCTCTATCCATACCAGTACCATCCCTGTAACACCACAGGATTTTATCTTGTTAAGCAGCCTCATGTAGCACCTTATTAAACGCCTTCTGAAAATCCAAGTAAATGACATCCACTGACTCTCCTTTGTCCATCCTACTTGTTACTTCCTTGAGGAACTCTAACAGATTTGTCAGGCAAGATTTCCCTTGACACAAACCATGCTGATTTTTGACTTATCATTAGTCTCCAAGTACCTCAAAACCTCATCCACTCAGTGGCACCCACTCCTGCTCCCTGACACTCACGGACCTCTGGCACACTGCGAGTGTCTTTCACGGTGAAGACAGACGCAAAGTTCCCATTAAGTTCATCTGCCATTTCTTCATCCCCCATTACTACCTCACCAGTATCATTTTCCAGTGGTCCAGAATCAACTCTTGCCTCCCTTTTACTCTTTATATAACTGAAAAAACTTCTGGTATCCCGCTTTATATTACTAGCTAGTCTGCCCTCATATTTCATCTTTTCCCTTGTAGCTTTCTTCGTTGACTTCTGTTGGAATTTAAAAGCTTTCCAATCATGGAACTTCCCACTCACTTTTTTTTTTACCTTGTATGCCAATTCCTTGGCTTTTATGCAGTCCCTAACTTCCTTTGTCGGCCATGGCTGCCTACCACTGCCATTTGAGAACTTCTTCCTCTGCGAGACATATCTATCCTGTGCCTTGTGAATTATTCCCAGAAACTTCAGCCACCTCTGCCCTGCCATCATCCCTGCCAGTATCCTCCTCCAACCCACCTGGGCAAGCTCCTCTCCCATGCCTCTATAATTCTCCTTATTCCATTGTGATACTGATACAGTTGAAATTGGAAGTTTACATACTGTCACGTGACCAGCAACAATGAATATAGAATTGAGTCAGGTTTTTAAAACAAACATTTATTAAACTCTGCTCAGCAATAGCGAAAAGTATTCAAACAACTAACTTAACCGGAAGTTACCTGCTATACGGCAACTCTGGAACAGTTCTTAAAGTGGTAATCGAACAGTTTTAAAGTGGTAAATTCAAACACAGTCTTAAGGTGGTAAATTCAAACGCAGTCTTAAAATGGGAAATTCAGAAGTCCAAGTGATTTACACAGTCAATAAGGAGAGACTTCTCTGGAAATGGATTTCTTCGAATACGTGACGTTACTGCTGATTCTCCAAAGGATTCACGACGAAGGAAATAAAACGGCTTGAAGGAACTGATCTTTTCCTGGTGAATGAACACTGCCCAAACCTTCCTGATATTACAGGTGTTATCTTAGATGCAGGTCACTATTTCCGAACGAAGAATCAATAAGGTCAATCCTGTATTAAACCGCCGAACGAAACCAACTTTACTCAATCCTTCAGGTTCCCGTACTTTACTAAGGTCCTCACTCTCCAATACTAGACTGTAAAGGTAAATCAAAGTACACCAAACAAAACTGGCAGCGATTGGCAAAACTACCGGCACAACAGTTTTACCTTACACTAGAAAGTAAAACTCCACGTTAAAACAAAACTGCGTCAGGAGATGAATACGCACCATAATGGAGTAACTGACGAACTAAACAACGAATCCCCTGCATAACTACAGGCGTTTCCCGTTATATACCTGTTTAGAACATGTCATCACGTGACCTCACACTGGTGGGAAGATTACATCACCCCACCATCACAAGACAATTACATCATACTCACAAGGTACTCAATTACATCATGGTCATAAGACGGTCATAAGATACCCACGAGGTAGGTAACAATACACCTTGGCCAAATACATTTAAACTCAGTTTTTCACAATTCCTGACATGTAATTGTAGAAAACATTCCCTGTCTTAAGTCAGTTAGGATCACTACTTTATTTTAAGAATGTGAAATGTCAGAATAGTAGTAGAGAGAATGATTTATTTCAGCTTTTATTTCTTTCATCACTTTCCCAGTAGGTCAGAAGTTTACATACACTTTGTTAGTATTTGGTAGCGTTGCCTTTAAATTGTTTAACTTGGGTCAAACATTTTGGGTAGCTTCTCGCAGTAAGTTGCTGGAATTTTGTTCCATTCCTCCAGACAGAACTGGTGTAACTGAGTCAGGTTTGTAGGCCTCCTTGCTCACACACGTTTTTTCAGTTCTGCCCACAAATTTTCTATCAGATTGAGCTCAGAAAATGATGTCAAGTCTGGTTCATCCTTGGGAGCAATTTCCAAACACCTGAAGGTACCACGTTCATCTGTACAAACAATAGTACGCAAGTATAAACACCATGGGACCACGCAGCCATCTTACCACTCAGGAAAGCGACGTATTCTGTCTCCTAGACATGAACGTACTCTGGCGCAAAAAGTGCAAATTAATCCCAGAACAATAGCAAAGGATCTTGTGAAGATGCTGGAAGAAATGGGTAGTCAATTGTCTATATCCACAGTAAAACGAGTCCTATATCGACATAACCTGAAATGCTGCTCAGCAAGGAAGAAGCCACTGCTCCAAAACCGCCATAAAAAAGCGAAACTACAGTTTGCAAGTGCACATGGGGACAAAGATCTTACTTTCTGGAAAAATGTCCTCTGGTCTGATGAAACAAAAATTGAACTGTTTGGCCATAATGACCATCGTAATGTTTGGAGGAAAAAGGGTGAGGCTTGCAAACTGAAGAACACCATCCCAACCGTGAAGCATGGGGGTGGCAGCATCATGTTGTGGGGGTGCTTTGCTGCAGGAGGGACGGGTGCACTTCACAAAATAGATGGCATCATGAGGAAGGAAAATTATGTGGATATATTGAAGCAACATCTCAAGACATCAGCCGGGAAGTTAAAGCTCGGTTGCAAATGTGTCTTCCAAATGGACAATGACCCTAAGGATACCTCCAAAGTTGTGGCAAAATTGCTTAAGGACAACAAAGTCAAGGTATTGGAGTGGCCATCACAAAGCTCTGACCTCAGTCCGATAGAAAATTTGTGGGCAGAACTGAAAAGCATATGCGAGCAAGGAGGTCTACAAACCTGACTCATATACATCAGTTCTGTCTGGAGGAATGGAACAAAATTCCAGCAACTTACTGTGAGAAGCTTGTGGAAGGCTACCCAAAACATTTGACCCAAGTTAAACAATTTAAAGGCAACGCAACCAAATACTAACAAAGTGTATGTAAACTTCTGACCTACTGGGAAAGTGATGAAAGAAATAAAAGCTGAAATAAATCATTCTCTCTACTATTATTCTGACATTTCGCATTCTTAAAATAAAGTAGTGATCCTAACTGACCTAAGATGGGGAATGTCTTTCAGGGTTAAATGTCAGGAATTATGAAAAACTGAGTTTAAATGTATTTGGCTGAGGTGTATGTAAACTTCTGACTTCAACTGTACATGTGAGTTATGCTTCTGCCTCTCAAATTGCAGTATGAATTCAATCATATTATGATCATTGCTTCCTAAGCATACCTTTATGTTAAGCTCCCTCATAAGATCTGGATTATTACACAACATCCAATCTAAGACAGTCTTTCACCGAGTAGGCTCAAACACAAGCTGCTCTAAAAAGCCACCTTGTAGGCATTAAACAAATGCCCCCTCTCGCGATCCAACACCAACCTGATTTTCCCAATCCCCTTGCATATTGAAGTCCCTCATTACAATTGTGACATTACTCTTATTACTTGTCCTCTCCAGCTCCCTTTGCAATCTCAACCCTACATCTTGGCTACTATTTGGAGGCCTGTATATGATTCCCATGATGTTTTTTTATTGATACTGTTTCTTAACTCCACCCACAAAGATTCAAGGTTCTCTGACCCTATGTCACTTCTTTCTAAAGATGTAATCCCATCTCTTACCAACAGAGCCACACCACTGCCTATGCCTTCCTGCCTGTCTGTTTGATACCAAGTATATCCTTTGATGTTAAGCTCTCAACAGTGGCCGCCTTTCAGCCACGGCTCAGTGATGCCCGCAACGCCATACCCACCAACCTCTAATTGTGCCACGAGTTCGTCCACCTTTGGTTCACTAAGTTGAAGTTCAAGTTTAATGATCATCCAACCATACCCATGAATACAGCCCAAATGAAACGGGATTCTTCTGGGGCCAAGGTGCAACACACAGTACTCATAGTTCATACAATAACAGAAAAACATACAATCACAAAGATAAATATACCCCTTGTATAGCATAGCCTATATATTGATGGCACGTAGAATGTTGTCGTGGTCCAGCTTGTCTCCCATCGAGCAAACACTGGAGGGCAGCAGCAGCCCCCAACCCAGTGTGCACACACAGAGACCTCTGCCTTCTCCCACACCTCCTCCAGCGTCTCCTCTCCTGGGCAGCTGCAATAGGTGACCTGAAGCTAGTTGCTGTTTCTGTGCTCCCGTTAACACACCAAGGCCATAGCTGACCTTGCTACACTTAAATCTACTAAGTTCACTAGAAAATTTATGAGACTACTATATCACATCTAAATAAGAAATGACAAAGTGTGTTCAAGTCTGGAACTCTGATAATCCAGCTCCACTCAAGTCCCAAGCATGCTAGGTTAATAGTTTGATTGTGTACATTAACCGTAAGCTAGTGTACAGCTAAGTCATTTCTATCAAGGAGAATGGTACTGAAGGGAGGTACTTAAAAACCTTTTAAATTTCCCTGGAAATTTAACTCAATTCAAGAGAATCAGAATCAATTTATTACCAGTCCCGTATGTGAAACATACCAGAATTGATTGTGGTTCGATGCCAAACACAGGACAATACCGTACAGACAACACAAAAGCAACCAACAATTTACAAGGCAATTGTGCAAAGAGCCATGAGCAATCAACAATTAGCAGAACGGTCACATGTGCAAACATCAATAATCAAACTTAAATGTGAACAATATGAACAGAGTTAATAATTCTCAACAGAACAAGGAGAGCAGGAAAGACCATTTAACGGATGTTGTTTGGGGACAGTCAGGGTATCACAGCTGAGTGAGTTCTGTTGAGCTGGGTAGCTACTGGAGTGTAGCTTTGGAGATGACGTGATGTCCTGGTGGTGATGGACTTGAATTCTAAACATGAAACCATTTTAATATTGTTCTAATTGTAGTTTGCTTTTTAAGAGAATCCTTTATTTATTTCTCAGGGTTGCCCTGGGCCTTTCCTGCTTGGATTGGTTATGGAGAGATGTCGCCTTACTCTTACCCACACAGAACAGCCTATTATATTTCTTCATGGATTCATGGTGCTAAATTCTATCATAATCTTGATATTGACTATGTTGGGGTTAGTAAAATAAAACATACTTGTTGCTTATGGTAATATTGTAGAATGGTAACTAACATCTGATGTTGAATGTAAATAACTAAACTAATTTTACAAGGTGCCATGACAGTATCATGTGTAGCATGATGCTATTACAGTGCGGGGTGCTCTGGAGTGCGGAGTTCAATTCCAGCTCCATCTGTAAGGAGATTGTATGTTTTCCCTGTAACCAAGTGGGTTTCCTCCCTTGGTCCAAAGACGTCTGGTTGGTAGATTAATTAGTCATTGTAAATTGCCCCATGTTAAATAGATTGAATTTCCCCGTTCAGTTGGATAGTGGATTACCAACGTTATATTCTCAAATAGGCTCGGGTTAAAATAGGTGGCTTGCTGGGTGGCACAAGCGCGTTGGGCCGAAGGGCCTGTTCCACACTGTATCTCTAAATACAAAGTAAAAAAACAGCAGAATGTAGGATTGAACATTTTAAACCTATATTTAATTATCTTTAAACCGATCATTAGGTAGCAACTTAAATAATTATTCTGTCTTGTGCATGTAGTTTGCAATTAAGGAGAATATGTTATTGAACGTACAATGGGGTGGGGGGGATCTCATTGAAACCTGTTGAATGGTCCTGACGAAGGGTTTCGGCCCGAAACTTTGACTGTACCTCTATCGATGCTGCCTGGCCTGCTGCGTTCACCAGCATTTTTTGTGTGTGTTGCTTGAATTTCCAGCATCTGCAGATTTCCTTGTGAATGGTGAAAGGCCTTGATAGATTGGATGTGGAGAGGATGTTTTCTATGGTAGGACAGTCTAAGACTAGAGGACACAGCCTCAGAATAGAGAGGCATCCTTTTAGAATGGAGATGAGAAGGTATTAGCCAGAGAGTGGTGAATCTGTGGAATTCATTGCCATAAGCAACTGTGGAGTCGAAGTCTTTATGTATGTATAAAACAGAGGTTGATAGATTCTTGATTAGTCAGGGCGTGAAGGGATACAGGGAGAAGGCAGGAGATTGGGGCTGAAAGGGAAAATGGATCAGCAATGATGAAATGGTGGAGCAGACTCCAGGCCAAATGGCCTAATTCTACTCCAATATCTTTTGATCTTATGAAAGGAAAATAAACTTAAGGCTGTTTTTTTTCAGCTGTCCATTCAAATTCATAACAATTACCTAAGAGATTTCGAATAGATCAGTGACTACAGATTTTAGTGCCAAATCAAGTGCAAATGTAGTGGCGTTTGAACTTGTATTTTATTCACATTAATCAGTCTAGTAAACATTTTACATGACTTTCAAACGCACTTGATAAAATACCACTGTTCAGAAAATGTCAGTAAAAGGCAGCGAAGGGGCACTTGAAATGTATTTTGCATCAAGCAATTCCAAGCAATGTGGAACAGCAGCGATGAATGCATGTTCTTTGTCCTCTCTCTCCTCAGAGACAGTTATGCAGTGAGATCTCCCGGGGTTAATACAAGGACAGTTGTTTGTCAGATTAAGTACGAAATGACATGGATGGGTACAGCAAGAACAATTTTGAAGACTACAAGATAAAAGGAGCAGATTAGGCCATTCGGCCCTTTGACTTTGCTCTGCCATTCCATCATGGCTGATTTATTGCCCTTTCAACCCCATTCCCCTGCCTTCTCCTGTAACCTTTGACACCCTTACTAATCGAGAACGTGTTAGCTTCCACTTTAAATATACTCAATCACTTGTCCTCCACAGCTGTTTGTGGGAATGAATTCCACAGATTCACCAACCTCTAGCTAAAGAAATTCCTCATCTTCTCTGTTGTAAATGGATGTCCCATTATTCTTAGGTTGTGCCCTCTGGTCCTAGACCAGAAACATTCTGGAATGTTGGAAACATTTGCTCTACATCCACTCTATCTAGCCCTTTCAATATTCGATAGGTTTCAATGAGATCCCCCTCATTCTTCTAAACTCCTGAAGTTTGTGAATGATACATAACTAAGAAGCAAAGCAAAGACTGAACAAGATATTAGCAAACGTTAGCAAAGAGTAGCTTTCTGTAAAGTTATACCCATTCAAGCAAAGCAACATAGGGAGTTGATGTAATCTAAATCACACTTTAATGAAAAGTGGCCTTTGAGGGAATTTCCTTGCACACTAATTCTTAAAGGTGGTCGGAGAAGTTGACAAGGCAAGTAATGTGGTTCTTAAGGAGACTGAAGGTGAACACAAATTTGAGCTGGTATACTAAACCTATCAACAGTTACATCCGAGCTGATGAGAAACAGCTTCCTCTGGCAAGTGAGCCAGTATTGGAATTCATCGGTTAATTGGCGGAATCATTAGAAAGGTGATTTTAAGTTTTTATTTTTACAAAGCTCATATGTAATCCAGACCACACCACAAGAAAGGTTTGTGAAATCAACTTCAATGTGAACTTAAAATGCAGTTGGATACGAAAATTTTAAAGGAAGTTTATTTGCTGAGTTTGAGGAAAATCTCGGGTGCATGTCATAAGTTCACAGATCCTTCAGGGTCAGCCCAAGTAAACTTACCAAATGATTCCTTTCTCTACCATGCAGTTTCAAAACAAGAAGCAGGAGGGATGGGCCATTCAGATGTTTGAGTCTCGGGTCAGAATCAGGGTTAATATCACTAGCATATATTGTGAAATTTGTTGTTTTGCAGCAGTACTGCAAACAAACCAAAGACTAAGCACGGGGGTGGGTGGGGGTGTTGACACTGTATGATTTGATGCACTCAAATTTAATGAAGTTCCAAAGTTCAAAGAATATGTTTGACCCTTTATTAAGAATCCAGCAAGGATGAATGATCTTGTTATGATTTTTTAAAAAAACTAATTAAAGTAAAACTTGCAATATAACAAAATAATGATGTCAGTGGTACTAAGCATTCTTAAGATTATTTAAACGGTCACCCAAAAAAAAAATCAGCCCCCCCATGGCTTACATTCTGGATCTACCTGGACAAAACTGACCCAAGATAGAGCACACGTTTGTAACCATACTGTTTGCTTCTATCATGCCCAACCCACATGAAAAATTACCCATAATAAACATACAACACGAAATACAATACAGACGGAAAATAGGTACAGGCTCGTACAAGTACATTGCAATACATAATAAAGTTATAAATTACAATAAGTGCATAAATATGAAAAATAAGTCATCCAAAAAGAGAGGGAAAATAGTGAGGTTGTGTTCATTGGTATTTTGCCCATAAATTAGCCTTTTTGTTTAGGTATTTATGTTGAATATTGGTGTCAGTGCTGAAAGTACCATAATCTGGAATAAATAGTCTTCTACTAAAATGTGTTTTTTTTTGTTGTTAATTAGCCCTATAATTCAGATTTGTGTTTCATTTCTCAAATCCTACTCATGGAAGGAAAGTAATTTAGTGTTCATAATTGTAAATATGTTTTGTTTCTAATGGTAAATAATTGGCAGCAAAATTAATGTCGCTGGTATAGTTGGCACTAATCTCTATTTAAAGATATATATTTTGTGCAAAATCAAAATGATGTTCATAAATTAATTGGATTAATTTATGTTTCTCTCCAAGATTTGGAATGAAAGACACTTTGACAAGAAGTACATCATGGTATGTTTCACATAGTTTTTATCTCCTATTTTCTTATGACACAGAAGGCTGTTCAGCCCATTAAGTCATTTGGCTATGGGTGCTCCTATCAGTCCCGTTTTCCCACGTATTGTCTTGTAACCTGCTCTCTCCCACAGAAGACATGGGAGCAGAATTAGGCCATTCTATCTATTGACTGCTCCGCCATTCTATCATGGCTGATCCATTCCTCTCTCAACCCCGTTCTCCTGCCTATTCTCCTTAAGCATTGACTGCCTGACTAATCAAGAACCTACCACTCTCAGCTTTAGATATACCCAATGACTTGGCCTCTACAGCCGTATGTGGCGATGAATTCCATGAATTAACCACCCTCTGGCTAAAGAAATTTCTCCTCATCTCTGTTCTAAATGGACGTTCCTCTATTCTGAGGTTGTGTCCTCTGGTCCTGGACTCTCCCACCATGGGAAGCAACGTCATATCCAGCAGCTCACCCTGACTTCCCATGCCATCAGCTACACTACTAACGCACCTTGTGCGTATGGGGAAGAAATTAAAGCACTAAGGAGAGTTGGGGAGGGCCTTCCAAGAATAACTTCTGCCGAAAAATATTTTGAACATATTTCCAATTTAATTTTTATATGTAACATTTTTAAAAAAAAACAAATTTAAATTCACATGGTAAACATTTTTGAATGATTTCATTACATGGTGAGGCAAGAACATAAGGTTTTTATCAACGTCAGTATGATAAAACATTAAAATGCTAGTGTTTCTAAATAAGCAACATCTTTAAACTAATTATATGAAATCAATAACCCAATTTTATATTTTAGGATAGTACAATGTGGTAACATTAAGTCCAGCACTATACTCACTTTCTCCTATACTTAAGAAAGTGACCACTGAGTCTACATACGCGGTCTTCAAAAGCATGTGTTCATGATGTTCTTTTGCAATTGCCCATAACTTCAAGGTTCAACGTGTTGTGCATTCAAAGACACTCTCCTGCACACCACTGTTGTAACACGTGGTTATCTGAATTACTGTCACCTTCCTGTCGGCTTGAGCCAGTCAGGTTATTTTCCTCTGACCTCTTTCATCAACAAGGTGTTTTTGCCCACAGAACTGCCGCTCACTGGATGTTTTTTTGTTTCTCGCACCATTCTCTATAAACAATACAGATTGTTGTGTGTGTGTGTGAGAGAGAGAGAGCGTGCGCATGCGCGCGGTCAATAAATCAATCAATCAATCAATCCCTGGAGATCAGGAGTTGCTGAGCTACTTAAACCACCCCGTCTGGCACGAGCAATCATTCCACGGTCAAAGTCACTTTTCCTCCCCATTCTGATGTTTGTTCTGAACAACAACTGAACCTCTTCAATGCTTTTATGCATTCAGTTGCTGCCACGTGATTGTCTAATTAGATATTTGCATTAATGAGCAGGCATACCTAATGAAGTGGCTGCTGAGTGTATCTTCATTCAGTTTCCTTTGGGAAATTATAAGAGCTCTTGATGCTTTTGTTCCTACTTCATCTTTAACATGTGTCCCTGGTTTTTGTTGAAGTCAGGTATTACAGAAGTGTGCGTTATGTATTCCAATGTTAATTTTTGCCTCATTGAATTATATGAGAAGAAGTTTCATTCATTTGGAAAGATGTGTGCCTGAAATTTCAAACCCAGTGAACTGTCCGTGTAATAACATCCCTGTGTTGTACTTTGCCTCTGCGTTCATTCTCCACAGAGCTGAAATACAGAGAGTTTGGCATAGAATACCAAATAATGCTGAGTTTATGGTCAGCAATGCTTTTATGTGTGAAGAGTGAAGAAAGTGGATTTTCTTTGACCTGAATACATTGATTTGCTATAATTTGACGTAATTCAAGATCCAGAGTTGGTTCACGAGAATGATTCTGGGAATGAAAAGGTTAACATATGAGGAGTGTTTGATGGCTCTGGGCCTGTACTCATCGGAGTTTAGAAGAATGAGAGGGGATCTTATTGAAACCTATCAAATGCTGGAAGTCCTAGATAGAGTGGATGTGGAGAGGATGTTTCCTATAATGAGAGAGTCCAGGACCAGAGGGCACAGCCTCAGAACAGAACAATATTGCCTTAGAGCTGAGTGCAGAGTAGCCCTGTAGCCATCCCCCTCAACAACAGGTATATCACTTTGGATACTGCTGGGGGGGAGGGGTGTGGGATGACCTAACAGAGGAAAGTCACTCTGTTCAGATCTCTGGCACTGAGCCTGCTTCTGTGACTCAGAAGGGAAGGTGGAAGACGAGGCTCTGGAGATAGGATACGTTAGTTAGAGGAATGGACAGGAGGTTCTGTGGGCAAGAACAAGATTCCCTGGTGGTATGTTGCCTCCCGCGAGCCAGGGTCCGGGATATCTCGGATCGAGTCCTCAGCAACTTCAAATAGGAAGATGAATGGCCAGAAGTTGTGGTCAATGTAGGTACCGGTGACATGGGTAGGATGTGCGGTAAGGTTCTGCATAGGGAGTTCAGGGAGATAGATTGGTGGAGGGGCAGGTAGTGTTGGGGAAACAGGTAGGCTGCAGAAGGACTTAGACAGATTAGGAGAATGGGCAAGAGGATGGCAAATGAAATCCAATGTTGGAAAATGCATTGTCATGCACTTTGGTAGTAGAATTAAATTTGCAGATTTGAAGAAAATCCAAAAATCTAAAATGCATAGGGACTTGGGAGTCCTTGTGCAGAACACACTAAAGGTTAACTTGCAGGTAGAGTTGGTGAGGAAGGCAAATGCAATGTAGCACTCATGTCAAGAGATCTGGAATACAAGAGCAGGAATGTGATGCTGAGGCTTTATAAGGCACTGGTGAGGCCTCACCTTGGGTATTATGAACAGTTTTGGGCTTCTTCATCTAAGAAAAGATGTAATGGTATTGGAAAGGGTTCAGAGGAGCTTCACAAGGATGATTCTGGGAATGAAAGGGCTATCATACGAGGAGCATTTGATGACTCTGTGTCTGTACTCGCTGGAATTTAGAAGAATGAAGGGGGGATCTTTTTGAAACCTTTTGAATGTTGAAAGACCCAGGCAGAGTCGATGTGGAAAGGATGTGTCCCATGCTGGGGGAGTGTAGGACAAGAGGGCACAGCCTAGGATAGAGGGGAGTCATTTAAAACAATAAATGTGGAGAAATTTCTTTCACCCGAGAGTGGTGAATTTATGGAATTTATTACCACAGGCAGCTGTGGAGGCCAGGTTGTTGGGGACTTGATAGGTTCTTGATTGGACACGGCATCAAAGGTTATGGGGAGAAGGCTGGGGAGTGGGGCTGAGGAGGGGGAAAAGGCAGGATCAGCCATGACTGAATGGCGGAGCAGATGTGATGGTCCAATTGTACTAATTCTGCTTCTATGTTCTATGGTCCAAGGGAAAATCTTGCCTGAAAAATCTGTTAGAATTCTTTGACGAAATAACAAGCAGGATAGACAAAGGAGAATTGGTTGATGTTGTGTACTTGGATTTTCAGAAGGCCTTTGACAAAGTGGCTGCTTTAAAAGCTATGAGCCCATGGTATTACGGGAAAGATTCTAGCATGGAGAAAGCAGAGGCTGATTGGCAGGAGGCAAAGAGTGGGAATAAGGGAATCCTTTACTGGCTGGCTGCTGTTGACTAGTGGTGTTCCACAGGGGTCTGTGTTGGGACTGATCCTTTTTACGTTATGTGTCAGTGACTTGAATCATGGAATTGGCTTTGTGGCAAAGTTTGCAGACGATATGAAGATAGATGGAGGGGCAGGCAGTTTTGAAGAAGTAGAGAGGCTACAGAAGAACTTAGCCCAATTGAGAGAATAGGCAAAGAAGTGGGAGATGGAATCTTGTGTAGGGAAATGCATGATACAAAGTTGTAGTCTATTTTCTAAATGGAGAAAATTCAAGAAACAACTGCAAAGTTTAACTTGCAGGTTGAGTCAGTGGTAATAAATGCAAATATGATGTTAGTATTCATTTGGAGAGGCCTAGAATATAAGAGCAAGGGTACTTTATAAGGCATTGGAGCATTGTGAGCAGTTTTGAGCCTCTTATTAATGAAAAGCTGTGCTGGCATTGGAGAGTGTCCAGAGGTGTTTGACGAGAATGATTGCAGGAATGAAAGGGTTAATGCATGAGGAGCATTTGATGGCTCTAGGACCGTACCACTGGAGTTTAGAAGAATGAGATTGTATCTCATTGAAATGTATCAAATATTGAAAGGCCTAGATAGAGTGGATGTGGGGACGATGTTTCCTATAGTGGGTGAGTTTAGGACCAGAGGGCACAGCTTCAAACTAGAGAGACGTCCATTTAGAACAGAGATGAGGAGGAGTTTCTTTAGGCAGAAGGTAGAGACTCTCTGGAATTTATTGCCACAGGCAGCTATGGAGGGCAAGTCATTGAGTATATTTAAAGCGGAGGTTGATAGTTCCTTGCTTAGTCAGGGTGTCAAAGGTTACAGGGAGAAGGCATGAAAATGAAAATGTTGGTGCAGACTCAATGGACTGAATGGACTAACCCTGTTCCTGCAGCTTATGGTCTAATGAATTCTGGTCTTTAAAAAGAAAAAGAAGTATTTAATTAACACAAGATATACTGCAGATGCTGGAAGTCTTTAGCAGCTCACATAAGATGTTGGAGGAACTCGGGCACCATCTATGGAGGGGAATTTTTGATGTTTCGGGCTGAGATCCTTCATCTGTACTGGAAAGGACGGGGGACGAAGCCAGAATAAGAAGGGGTGAGGCAAACGAGGGGACAGTTGAGACCAGGTGAGGGGGAAGGTTGGAGAGAGGGGATGAGTAAGAAGCTGGGAGGTGATAGGGCGAAGAGGTAATGGGCTGAAGAAGGAAACTAATAGATGAGGATAATCATGCACTGATGTCCTTCAGAAGAGGAAAGATGTCATGGCCAACTAATCTGGTCAGTAAGTGACTCAAATCCATCATCAATGTGACAGCTAAATCAATGTGAAAAATAGCAAGTGATGAGGGGGAGAGTGGATGTAACAAAGAGTAATTACCTGGATTGGATTCATCCTGTGAAGGCAACAGGACATGTTGGAGGGTCTCAGCAGGTCAAGCAGCATCAATGGAAATTGTACTTTTCCTCCACTACATTGGTGCTACTTCCTTCACCTGTGCTGAGCTCATCAAATTAATCAACTTTGTCTCCACCTTCCAACCTGCCATTGAATTCACTTGGTCCGTTTCTGACATCTCCCTCCCTTTCTCCATCTCTGGAGACAAACTGATATCTCTTATAAATTCCAATTGCTTTAAAAATGTGTTGCTCTGGATTTCCACCATCTGCTGAGAACACAGGGCATGTTGGGAAAATTGCCAAGTTATAGGATGGTAGCTGGCAACAGATAAAGTGTGGCCGTTCATATCAGACAGCTCCATAAGAACATAAGAGCTTAAGAAGTAGGAGTCAGCCATCTGACCCGTCGAGCCTGCTCCGCCACTCAGTAAGGTTATGGCTGATCTGGCCATGGACTCATCTCCTGCCTTTTCCCCATAACCCTTAATTCCCCTTACCACACTTGCTATGGTAACTTTGGTCTGAAATGCCCTTGTTTTTTCTAAGTTTTTGAAGTATTGGTTTATCTTCATCTCCATTGCATTGATAAAAATGTTCATTAAAATCTTTAGCCTTTTAGGGTACCTTGTGTGACTTAATTCCTTCTTCCCAAGTAGCCCTGGTTTTCCTTTGCCTCTATCTGTGGTGATCTCCCTTCAAGTTCAAGTTTATTGTCACTCAATCATACACATGTATCCATTAGTCTCGCGAGACCATGGATCTGCACCTGGAAAGTCTTGCTTCAGTCTCTCCAGGGCGCAGGCCTGGGCAACATTGTATGGAAGACCAGCAGTTGCTCAAGCAGCAAGTCTCCCGTCTCCACGCCACCGATGCTGTCCAAGAGACGGGGGCAAGGGCTGATACAGCTTGGCACCAGTGACATCACAGGAGTTGCTAGAATGAGGTTGAAGGCAACGTCGGGTTGCCTTAGGGACTCCAGCTCCGGATTTGTCCTCAGGGTTTACTCCTGAAGCCTCTCCCATGAGTGGGTATGGCCGCAAGGCAGCGGAGGTTTGAATTCAGAGTTTCCCTCTCTTAGATGGACTGCCTTCCCAGGCTGACAAGCTCCATCTACCCGAAGCACTGGTTTTAAGGCACCAGGACCCGCCTTCGCCCCTTCTCCCGTCAGTAGAAACAGTTCCGCCCGGCTTAGAGGCTAAGCCACACGAGAAGGCCAGGAGTTGGACTTGGTTGTCAGAGGCTATTTGAGGCGCGTGCCGTGAGGAGCACTTTTAGGTAGTGGGAGCTTGTCCCCACTACCACTCCTCGGCTTGACAGCCTTGGAACCATACACATGTATACTGACAAATGAAACAACGTTCCTCTGGACCAAGGTGCACAACACAGTATTTAAAACTCACAAATAGACAGGCAGACACTTGGACACTCAACAGATAAGTAATATTACTGCAATTAAATTAACGAATAATGAGGTGTATTTACAACACAAGTCAAAAAGTAAATAGTGTAACAATACTGGTGCTTCATACGTGATGAGACCTGGGTGGTGGCAGGGAGTTCAGTAGTCTCACGATCTGAGGGAAGAAGTTGTTCTCCATCCTAACACTTCTGGTCCTAATGCTATGGTACCTCCTGCCTGGCGGTAGGGGGTCAAGTAGATTGTTGATAGATGGGAGGAATGAATAACAATGCTAAGGGCTTTGTTTATACAGCGCTGCTGATAAATATCTCTGTGTGTAAGGGATCCCAATGATCCTCTTTGCCTTGAACTAAGTTTTGAAGTTTTGTCCCCTCCCACTGTCTGCCCATGTATCAGGCCTTATTAAAGAGAGCTTTCAGGGGTTTTATTTCATTACTATTCCATTTTTAGTCGAGTGATGTTTGTCTTTATCTATTGCCAAGGTACTGCGCCAGTTACTGGATAAAGTTGGTGTAAAGGATGTTGGTATTATTGCTGCAGATGGAAACTGGGGGATCGCAGATGATTTAATAGTTGACCCATACTTAAGTGACGCAGTTGAAATTATAGGGTAAGTTTTTGGGACTAAATTGCACTATAGAATCCAGCTCTTCCTAAAAGTTCTTTGCTTGCTGTCCAGAGTAGAGTTTTAATTAGAAAATGATTTCAAAATGATGAAGGATCTTAATAAGAACTATTATGTATTGTGGGTATTTGCTATCTTGCTTTATTGAAAATCTTGCACAGATTGATTTTGGTTTCATTTTCTGTATTACGATGTTTTACCTTTATTATAAAAGTATTTCTGGTTCCTAAATGTTATCATGGGGTGGTAGTGAGGATAAGCTCCAATTATCTGTGAAATGCTCCCAAGTGCATCCATAAGATGTAGGAGCAGAATTAGGCTGTTTGGCCAATTGATCATCATGGCTGATCCATTTTTCCTCTCAGCCCCAATTCCAGCCTCCTACTCATATCCTTCATCCCCTGACCAGTCAAGAATCTATATACCTCTGCCTTAATGGTACCCAATAGCTTGGCTGCCACAGCCACCGATGGCAACAAATTCCACAGATATACCACTCTCTAGCTAAAGAAATTCCTCCTTATCTCCATTCTAAATGGATGCCCCTCTATTCTGAGTCTTAGACTCCCCTACCAAAGGAAACATCCTTTCCACATCTACTCTGTCAAGGCCTTTCACTATTTGATAGGTTTCAATAAGGTCAACCCTCATTCTTCTGAATTCCAGTGAATGGAGGCCCAGAGCTATCAAATGATCCTCATATGGCAAGCCTTTTAATCCTGGAATCATTTTCATGAGCCTCCTTTGAACCCTCTCAAATAGCCTCTGAAAACCAAGTCCGGTTCCTGGCTTTCACGAGTGATTTGGCTATTAAGCCCAGCTCAACTATTTCTGCTGACAGAAGGGGTAAAGACAGGATACTGGTGCCTTATAACCAGTTGCTTCAAGCAAATGGGCCTGTCAGCCATGGTTGACAGCTCATCTGGAGAAAGAAAACTCTGATCCCAAGTGTCTCCTGCCTAGTAACTATACCCACGCATGGGGAAAGCTTCAGGAGTAAACCCCAAGGAAAATTCCAGAACTGGAGTCCCTAAAACAGTTCTGTGTTGAGTTCCACACTGATTGGCAACTCCTGTGATACTGCTGGTGCCAAATTGTGTTAGTCTCTGCTGTTCCTTTGGGTTTATCAGCTGTGTGGAGAAGGGTATTTCAGATTTACGTTTATTTTTGTGGGGAGAGGAGGGACTATGTTGATGGATGAACAGTTGAAAAATCATGTTGATTGTTAAAGAAAACAATCATAGGGAGTGTCTCAGTGGTGTGTCTTTGAATTAAAAAACCTTTCACCTCCCTCTATAGACAATCTAGTTAAACGCTTGGTGTGTAGAGTGAACTGAGTTGAATATAGCCATCAGACCAGTTTAAGTTTAGAATGTGCCTGTGAATGTAGTGCCTTTTAATCTGCACTTGGAAATACTCCTGAAATGGGATCTGGCTACAGAATGGTTAGACGCAACACACATGAACGTCCCCAGCAGCATAGCGGTTGGCGCCACGCTATTACAGCTAGTGGTGTCAGAGTTCAGAGTTCAGAGTTCAGTTCCGGCATCCTCTGTAAAAGGTTTGTACTCCCTCTCCGGGAGTGCATGTTTTCCCTCTGGGAGCTCCAGTTTCTTCCCACAGTTCAAAGACGTACAGGTTAGTAGTTTAATTGGGCATTGTAAATTGTCCTGTGATTAGGCTGGGGTTAAATCGGTGAGTTGCTGGGTGGTGTGGCTCATTAGGGACTGTGCCACACTGTATCTCTAAATAAAATGAAAACCAATGTGGTATAAAAGCCTGATTCTGGAAGATGAGAAAGAAGTCACATTTTTAAATGCTGGGTTGTCAAAGTATAACACAGTTTTACAGATAATTAAGTCAAGTAAATTGCTCTTCTCCTTTAATCTTTTGTTTCCTTTACTCTTTCCTTGAAACAACCTATAAACCTTCTTAACTAGTCCTGACATGCTTCTTCAGTTTCCTAGTCCATCAAAAATGTGTAGCTTTCAGCCTGTGGATGCACAAATATCAGAGGCAACATTACGGCTTGCAATTTGAGCTGAATCATATATATGTTGCTCCTATTCAAAACAAGATACTTGGCCAAAGAGATAGTTGCTGATTTATACTTATAGGCTAAATTCCTTCTCAACATGTACTGTATGTATGAAAAGAACAAAAGCTAATTGAGAAATTTGCCATTTATTTCTTTGGGATGCTTCATTTATTTGGAATACTACGCCGCTTAATTGGGACAAAAGACTGCTTCAAACTAGCGTCAGTCGTGTGTGCTTGTGTAGCTGTTTCACGCTATACTTTGCTTAGAGAGAACAGTTTTAAACAGCATCAGTTGCATGTGTTTGTGTTCAAAAAGCAGTGATTTTTGTCACTGATAGTTGGCGAGAAATAAGCAGTAAGACAATTCTGAACTGTTTTGCTCACTACGGTTTCAAACATTCCGGCTTGGAGGTGGCAGAAAATGGATGGGAGTGAAAATGAAACAATTTCACTACTTGAAGTTAGGAACTATGAAAAATTTAAAGGTATTGAATCACCTTGAATGTTACAATGAAAATGAGGAATTGGAAGATGCAATCATCCAGAGCACTATCTGAGGCATTATATTGTATAGACATTGTGTGAAGGCAGTCTGTTATCTGCACTAGGTGTCTGCGCTGATTTTGTTCATTTAAATTTAATCAAAAGAACACAGCATACATTGGATGAACTCTGCCATCGATAACTATTAGGAACTAGCCGGTTTGATATTTGTTCATCCTTCAAAGTTCAGTCAAACTTTGCTGAATCCACCAGCTCAGGTTCACCTTTGAATGGAGCATAAAAATGATCAGAGGAAGAACAAAGATATAGCCAGCTGATCAGAGAGGAAACGGGGGAATACGTTGGAAGGAGCCTGGTACTAGGTCTGGCTGCTTTTTGAAGGTGGGTAGGATTTGGAGGATGATCACTGGGGTGGTCACAGTCACAGCCAGTTAACAGACAGTCCCACAATATTGCTGGCTTGAAGCTGAATTGAAGTGGCCGATCAGAAGTGAGGCAGAGTCTGGGGCTGGGCCGGAGAATGAGGAAGGAGCTGGTGCTTGGCCGATTTAAGCTCAGGAGCCAGAGAATAGAGTTGATGGGTGTTCACCTCACAGCGCGATGATGTGTACACTCATTTCTACAGTGAACCGAGGCTGTGGGTGGCCTGCAACTAATGGACTCCTGGGCGGGCTTTGTGGCTGTGAACTCTCTTTTATGAACTTTAGTTCTGAATGTTATTTGTTTTTTTTTGTGATTTGCACAATTTGTTTTTTGTGTACATTGGGTGTTTGACAGTCTCCTTTAATGGGTTCTGTTGAGTTTCTTTGTCTCATGGCTGCCTGTAAGGAGGGGAATCTCGAGACTGTATACAGTATACGTACTTTGTACTTTGTACTTTGTTATTGCGTGCACTGAACTTTAGAAATAAAAACTGATTTCTATTTTAACTGTGACCTGTCACCCTCTGCATCTGACAGTAAACTCAGTAATTTTGGATTTGACATGAGAGGGTTGCCAATTGGGATAAGGTCAGGCAGCATCTGTGGAGAGAAGAGCGGAGTTAATGACTCAGATCGATGCCCTGTTATCAATACAAGGAAAGGTTAGCAATCACATATGTTAAAGACGAGAGAAAATCTGCAGATGCTGGAAATCCAAGCAACACGCACAAAATGCTGGAGGAACTCAGCAGGCCAGGTAAGGGAAATTTGGATAGGTACATGGATTGGAGGGGTATGGGCCAAGTGCAGGTTGATGGGAGTAGGCAGATTAATAGTTTGGCATGTTTCTGTGCTGTACTCTATAAAAGGGCATGTTTCTGTGCTGTACTCTATAAATGATCTCCTGGTAAATAAGGATGATTGCAAAATGCTTTGAGAGACAGGATTTCAGATGTGATAGAACCAATCTGCCCACTACCCTGGACCCCCATCAATTTGTCTATCGCACCAACAGGTCAACAGAGGACGCCATCTCCACGGCACTTCACGCTGCCCTGACCCACCTGGACAGCCCCAACTCTTACGTCAGAATGCTGTTCATTGACTTTAGTTCGGCATTCAATACTGTGATCCCCTCCAAGCTGATCACCAAACTTCGCCAGCTTGGTATCAACTCATCCCTCTGCAGTCGGACCTTGGACTTTCTGACTAACAGACCCCAATCAGTTAAGTTAGACAACCTCTCCTCCTCCACTCTCACCCTGAACACCGGCGTGCCTCAAGGCTGTGTGCTGAGCCCTCTTCTGTATTCCCTTTTCACCTATGACTGCGTTCCTGTACATGGTTCTAACTCCATAATCAAGTTCACAGACAACACCACAGTGGTTGGCCTGATCAGAGGGGACAATGAGATGGCCTACAGGGACGAGGTCCAGCACCTGGCCGCGTGGTATGCCGACAACAACCTGGCCCTTAGCACCCAGAAGACCAAGGAGATCATTGTGGACTTCAGGCATGCTAGGAGCCACACTCATGTCTCCATCTACATCAATGGAGCTGTACTGAAACGTGTATCAAGCTTCAAATTCCTTGGTATCCACATTTCCGAGGATCTCACCTGCTCCCTGAACTCCTCCATCCTGATCAAAAAGGCGCAACAGCGTCTTTATTTCCTGCGGAGCATCAAGAAAGCTCACCTCTGTCCCAGGATACTGACGGACTTTTACCGCTGTACCATTGAGAGCATACTCACCAACTGCATCTCTAGTGTGGTATGGCAATTGTCCCGTATCAGACCGTGAAGCACTCCAGCATGTGATGAAAACTGCCCAGCGGATTATCGACACCCAATTGCCCACCATTGAGAACATCTACCATATACGCTGCCTGGGCAGAGCGAAAAGCATTATCAAGGATGCATCTCACCCTAACCATGGACTTTTTACTCTCCTCCCATCCGGTAGGTGCTACAGGAGCCTCCGCTCCCGCACCAGCAGGCACAGGAAGAGCTTCTTCCCTGAGGCTGTGATGCTGCTGAACCTCATGTCACAGCGCTAAGCAGTATTGCACCCATATTGTACTGTCTCAGTACTTTTATATTTGTGTGCTATAGCACTTTTTATTCGCAGATATTTTGTAAATAACACTATTCTTTGTATTTCTGGTCAGATGCGAACTGCATTTCATTGGCTTTGCATCTGTACTCGGCCCAATGACAATAAAGTTGAATCTTATCTAATCTATTGAAGTAGACAGAAATGAGGAATTGAAGTTACAGTCAGATTAATGATGACCTTATTAAATGCAGTGTAGCAGTAAAACTGATCCAAAATCAAAACACATTGCTACCAGCCTGCAACCCCACATGGAGTTGTTACCCCTTGACTCACCCCTAGCTCTAATGATTGCTCCAAAAGACAAGCCCTTTATTCAATCCTTTATTAGCAATTAGCAAACATACAACTGAGCTTTATTGAGCTTTATCTCAGCGGTCAGCAAAGATGTGACCTTCACTGGCCCCAAGCTACAAACTGCCTTGAAAGAAGCGTGAATACGTAACTTATTCCCTTCGCTTTTACCCCCCCCCCCGCACACTCAAGTGACGTCCCCATAATAAGTGGACAGCACACAATACTGTACATGGCTTTGACATGCAGAGTGGGGGCAAAGGGACCATTCCTTTTGCTAAGACATATGTTTCCATGCTGTACTACATTATAATTGTTTCACCAATTCCATTCAGCAAAGTTTAGTCCAGTTTAAACTCAAATGTTATAAACCACTAAGTTTGGCAACTCCACTTACAGCGGCCACTCTGGCCTCTCACCTGCCTATCACCTCCTCCTGGTGCCCCTCCTCATTTCATTTCCTTCATGGTCCACTCTCTTCTCCTGCCAGATTCCTCCTTTTTCAGTCCTTTGCCTATTCCACCTATCACCTCCCAGCTTTTTACTTCATTCCCATTCTCCGTCTCCCACCCACCTGGCTTCAGCCATCCCCTTCTAGCTTGTCCTCTCTCTCCCCCCCCCCACCTTCTTAATCTGGTATCTTCCCCCTTCCATTCCAGTCCTGAGGAGGGGTCTTGGCCTGAAATGTTGACTGTTAACTCATTTCCATAGATGCTGCCTGACCTGCTGAGTTTCTCCAGCATTTTATATGTGTTCCGGATTTCCTGCATCTGCAGAATCTTGTGTTTTTATGTGTAAAGATAGATAGTTCTGTGATCACCATTTTTGACAAGTAGCTCCAAATTCAAGATTTGCACCAATTTCTTGGTATGATTTATTTTTAGAGATACAGCACGGAGCACGCCTTTCTGGCCCAATGAGCCTAAAACCCAGGAACCCACCTAGCCTAATCACAAAACAATTTACAATCACCAATTAACCTAACCGGTACATCTTAGAAAAGGGTCTCGGCCCAAAACGTCGACTGTTTATTCTTTTCCATTGATGGTGCTTGACCTGCTGAGTTTCTCCAGCATTTTGTGTGTATTGCTCCATATACAGGAAGGTTCTTTTTAATGCCATAAATTGTTGCTAAGGCATTGCATTTGGAATTATTTTTCAGTAAATGAAAACTTGTCCTTTCTCTTCCTTTCGTTTTCATGTTGATGTTGCGAAATGGTCGCTTGTGAAATGTGAGCTTGCTAATTTTTTTCGCTTGAACATTAGGAACTGTCTTCACTGTCACCCACATTTAAACCTCAATTTATTTGAAGCAATTTATTGTTTCTGTCGTCTGTATTCTGTTGTATGAAAGCGTGGCTTGACCTGTATTCATTCTCCCATTAAATGTATCAGCAAGCAATTTTCTTTGAAATTTGGAGTAGGAAATCCAGATGTCAATGCAGGACGGATTACAGAGTGCCATGCACTGAAGAAAATTTTTACACCACCAAGCAGTCTTTAGTTTTATTTGTCACATTTTTAAAAGTGTTTCCAATATCTGAAACATTGTCTTCAGGTACCCTCAATTCTGTCTTGGAGACCATATGACATGGGAGAAAATTAGACCATTCGGCCCATCGGGTGTACTCTGCTGTCCCAACATGGTTATTTATTATTCCTCTCAACCCCATTAGAACATAGAAAAACTACAGGCCCTTCAGCCCACAATGCTATGTCTTCTCTTGTCTTCTCCCTGTAACCTTTGACACACTGACTAATCAAGAACCTACCAGCCTCTACTTAAAATGTACTCAATGACTTGGCCTCCACAGCCATCCATGGCAACAAATTTCACAGGTTACCCACCCTCTGGCTGAAGAAAGTCTTCCTCATCTCTGTTCTCAATGGACACCCTCTACTCTGAGGAAATTCCTCCTCATCTCTGTCCTCAATGGACACCCCTCTACTGTGAGGAAATTCCTCCTCATCTCTGTTCTGAATGGACATCCCCTGCATTCTGAGGATGTCTGCTCTGGTCCTCGACTCCCTCACTATTGGAAGCCTCCTTTCAACATCCATTCTATATAGGCCTTGTGACACATTTTCTTCACTCTTAATTTTAATTGCAAATGCACATTGATGTTTAAAATGCTAATATTTTCTCTAATTTTGTATTTTTTTATGCCAAGCTGCTGAGAGATACCCTGGACAAAATGGGTCTAGAGCAGGTGAAAATCATAGCCAGCGATAATCTTTGGGAACCGATATCTTGGTATGTGCTTCATACTGAGCTCAGTGATGTGGTCGACATCATAGGGTAGGCATTTCTTCCTGCCATTCATTCTCAAACTCATTCAGAACGTCGCTGCTAGACTCTTATCTCAGACCAGGTTGAGGGAACCTATCACTCCCAACCTAGCAACTCTGATGTGGCTTCCTGTATCTTTCAGAATTGAATTTAAAGTTCTTTTACTTGATTTTAAAGCTCTCAATGAACTGGGACCGAGTACATCACAGAATCATTTTTGTTTTATAATCCTGCTCAAACTCTCAGGTCGTCTTCTGCCCTTCTCTTAAATTGAAAGATAACTGGCAGGTCTGCTTTATGAAACTACGCTCCTAAACTGTGGAACTCAATACCTAAAACTATAAGGGATGCAGACTCAGTTAATGCTTTTAAGCACCATCTCAAAACCAATTTATACTGCCTTGTAAAAGTATGCAGCCCCTAACCCTTTGTTCACATAAATAAGTATTACAACCAGAGATTTTGGTCAATTTAACTGAGAATTTTTATTTGTGAAATAAAGTTACTCACGTGCTCCTTTTTTCACTGTAGAGTCCAAGAAAACGGAAAATTGTAAAGCATGAAAAACTAAAAAACTGAAATGTCAGCAGTTCAAAAGTTTTCAACTGTGAAGCATATGCACAGCTCAGTACTTAGTTGACCCACTTCTCACAGTTGTTAAAATCAGTAGTCTTTTGGATAAGAATCTATTAGCTTTGCCAAAAACACGACACGTACCGCTTGGTGTTGAGGACAAGAAGTTCCGCTTTAGTCTCATTTGATCACAATTCCTCCTTCCACATCTTTACAGTGTCTTCTAAGTTATGCTTTGCAAAGTCTTTATGGGCAAGGATATGCTTTTTTTTTGTGGTAAATGTGGCGTAAATCTAACATTGCATCAGCTCAGTTACACCATCACTACCGTAAAGTATGGCGGAGGCCACCTCAGGCCGTAGTGATGCTGTTTAGCAGCAGGGACTGAAAATCTGGTCAGGATTGATGGGAAGATGCTAAATACAGAGAGATCCTGGATAAAAATCCTGCTCGCCTCTGGCTGAAAGCTTAAACTGGGGAGGAAGATCGTCTTTCAGCAGAACAACAACCCAAGAGAACGCTGCTAGAGCAGTCCTTTAGTGGCTTCAAATGATGAAAAGTGATGTCTTTGAGTGGCCCATTCGGGGTCCTGACATTAATCTGATTGAACGTCTTTGGCAAGACCTCGGATTGTTGGCCACCACTGCTCTCCTACTAACCTGGCACAACTCGAGCAATTTTACAAGGAGGAATGGGCAAATCTTGCTCCATCATATTGTGTAAAGCTGATAGAGACTTGTCCAAAAGGACTACTGGCTGTAATAGCTGTGAGGGTGGTTTATCAAAGTACTGAGCAAAGGGGGATGAATACTTTTAAACTGCTGATGTTTCAGGTTTTGAATTTTTAGTTTTTCATGCTTTACAATTTTCCTTGTTTTTTTTGGCTCTACTCTTGGTGGTGGTGTTGGTGGGGAAGAGCATGTGATTCTCAAATAAAGATTCTCAGTTAAATTGACCAAAATTCCTGGTTGTAAGACTCATTTGGCGGGGGGAATGGTTTGGGGTTTGAATACTTTTACACGACACTGTATTTAACCTTTTAACTAACTCTTTTTGTCTTTTATTTACATTTTTATTTTCACATTTGTACTTTTATCCCATTGTAAAGCTATTTGAACTACTTCATCTAAATGAAAAATGTTCTGTAAGTAAAGTTGCTCTTGGATAGTATCGAAAAACATAAAATTTGCATTGTTCATTTTTTTTCCAGAGATGAAAGTAATTTTTACAGAGGGGCCTTAGTTAATTTAAAAAATAAAATTGAATTCAAGTATTTAAGAATTTTTTGAAAACGTAGCAAATGCAGGGGATATTCAGCAGATCAGGACATTAGTGTAATATGTAAATACTGCTGATTGATGGTTTTATCTAAACAGAAGAAAAAACAATCAGAGGTACTCATGTTGAAATAACAACATGTAAGAACTGTAGTTACAATTGTACAAACAGTTTTATGGCAAGGTCAGAAATGTACTCCTGTAATTTATTCCTTACCATCAGTAGAAGGTAAGGCTCCATGGCATAAAACAGATCGGTAGCCCCTGCTTGAAAGTCTATTCAGGAACATAGAACAGTACCACACAGAACAGGCTCTTCAGCTCACAGTGTTGTACTGAACAGATTAAATTAGTAATCAAATGGCAAAGTAAACTAATCCCTTTTGCCTACATTATGTCTATATCCCTCTATTTTCCTCACATTCACCTGCCTATCTAAACGTCTCTTAAAAGTCCCGAATGTATCTGCATCTACCACCACCCCAGGCAGTGTATTCCAGGGACTGATGCAGATAAATTGGGATGGGGAGAATAGAAATGATAGCATGGTTCTGTTATTCCCATACTTGTCACTTAACACCATCTTTTACTTCTTCATTTGTTCCATTACTATTCCCTTTTGCTTTGCAACTCAGATGCACCAATTAGTAAGTTAATTGGTCATTGTAAGTTATCCCGTGATTAAGCTCAGGTTAAAACCATAAGGCCATAAAGCAGAAATAGGCCATTTGGCTATTTCATCATGGCTGATCCAATTTTCTGCTCAGCCCCAATCTCCTGGTCTTCTCCCTGTATCCCTTCATGCCCGGAACAATCACAAATCTATCAACTTCTGCCTTAAATATATATAAAGATTTGGCCTCCACAGATTCTGTGGCAAAGAATTCCACAGATTCACCACTCTCTGGCTAAAGAAATTCCTCCTCATCTCCATTCTAAAAGGATGCCCCTCTATTCTGAGGGTGTGTTCCTCTGGTCTTAGACTGTCCCACAATAGGAAACATCCTCTCCACATCCCCTCTATCAAGGCCATTCACCATTCAATAGGTTTCGATGTCACCCCCTCATTCTTCTGAATTCTAGTGAATACAGGCCCATCCTTGGACTGTGGGAGGAAAGCAGAGCACCCAGTGTAAACCCACACGGTCACGGGAAGAGCATCCAAACTCCTTACAGACAGTGGGAATTGAACCCTGGGTCTCTGGTATTGCTGACCACCGTGCTACTGTGCTGCCCCAATGATGCTTTCTTTTAAGATGTGTCACCATTGAATCCCAGAGCAGCAATGGTTCACCTTAAACATGCGAGATTCTGCAGATACTGTAAATCCAGAGTAATGCATACAGAATGCCGGGGGAACTCAGGTGGTCAGGCAAGATCTATGGAAAGAAATAAACAGTCAACATTTCAGCCAAGAGAAAGGTTCTCATCCTAAAATGTTGGCTCTTTATTTCTTTCCATAGATGCTGCCTGACTTGCTGAGTTCCTCAGAATTTTGTGTATGTTACAGTGGCTACATCATCTTCATCTGAAAGACTAGGCATAGCAATAGCTGTTTCAATGTTGAGATTTGAAATAATTAATTAATTGGAAATACATACACGTCAACTAACCTGTGAACGCAACACACACAACACGCTGGAGGAACTCAGCAGGTCGGGCAGCATCCATGGAAACGATCAGTCAACGTTTAGGGCTGAGACCCTTCATCAGAACTGGAGAGTGAGGGGGCAGGGGACCTCTAAAGAAAGTGGGGGAGGGTGGGAAGGAGAAGGCAGGTAGGTGACACGTTCCCAGGAAGGAGATGTGGCTGTGGTAGCGGGTCTGGGTCAGGATGTGGTCGAAGAGCCGTATGACATGGGTGATCATAGCTTTTCTGTGACCATGAATGGTCGTGGCAAATTTTTTCTACAGAAGTGGTTTGCTATTGCCTTCTTCTGGGCAGTGTCTTTAGAAGACGGGTGACCCCAGCCATTATCAATACTCTTCAGAGATTGTCTGCCTGGTGTCAGTGATCACATAATCAGGGCTTATGATATGAACCAGCTGCTCCCATGGCTTCACATGACCCTGATCGGGGTGGGGGCGGGTGGTGTGGGTAAGCAGATGCGACACCTCGCCCAAGAGTGACCTGCAGGCTAGCGGAGGGAAGGAGCGCCTTAAACCTCCTTTGGTAGAGATGTATCTTCACCCTGCTACCCGGCTCGTCTGTAAATGAACAAAATCAGCGCAGACACCTTTGCGCAGATAATGGACTAACTTCATACAATATTTTTGATGATTGCATCTTCCAAAATTCATTGTCATTGTAACATTCAGGATTATTGTCAATCCCTTCATAGTTCCTAACTTGTTGAGGTAATGAAGCCATTTCATTTTCACTCCCAGCCATTTCTGGCATCTCCAAGCCTGGATGCTTTAAACCGTTTTGAGCAAAACCGTTCTGAATTGTCTTACTGCTTATTTCTCACCGACTACCAGTGACAAAAATCACTGCTTTTTGAGCACAACACATGCAACTGACGCTATTGGAAAAAATTGATTGCTCCAAGCACATTGTGGTGTCCACACAAATGCGTATGACTAACGGTTCAGAAACTCTCCCGTCCTAAATGAGTGGCATTGTGTCCCAAATAAATGAAGGGAATCCCATCTGTTTTTCTCAATTTTGTTTTTGTTCTTTAACAGTGGTCCCAAACAAACAGCTGCCCTGAATAACTGTTGGCCCAATTAACCAGAATCCACTGTATGTAATTCACAAATTTGAATTGTTTAGCTGCTGTCTCCATGAATGGATTTGTGTTCTGGATCATTACCCCAAACATCTTGTTTGTCTCGTTTATGTGCCTGCTTTGCCTCTCCCTACCTGTCATAACTGCCACTTTCACATAATTTCCTTGTAGCATTATCTGTGCATATTCCTCTTTCTTCCTCTATATCACTCGTTCCTTGTCATTTGCTATTGCAGTTACCAATTTGCAACCATCTAGCTTTTTCTGTAACTTAGTGACGTTTCTGTAAAATTACTAAATCTCACAACTGTGATATCATTGTCTCAATGGTGCCACATTAGCATAGCGGTTAGTGTGACATCGTTACAGCTCGAGGCATCAGAGTTCAGAGCTCAATTCTAACATCATAGAGTCATAGAAAAATGCAGCTCAGAAGCAGCTTTTCGGCCCATCGAGTCAATCCTGAACCATTTAAACTGCCTCCTCTCATCAACTTACACCCAGACCATAGCCCTCCATACCCCTACCATTCACGTACCTACCCAAATATCTCATAAACATTGAAATTCAGCTTGAATGTGACACTTGCGCGGGCAGCTCATCCCATACTTTCACGATCCTCTGAGTGAAGAAGTCTTTTGTAAGCAGTGTGTATGTCATCTCTGTCAACATGTCAGTTTCCTCCGGGTGCTTGGGTTTCATCCCACGGTTCAAAGATGTACCGATTAGTAGGTTAATTGGTCATTGTAAATTACCCTGTGATTAGGTTAGGGTTAGATAGGTGGGTTGCTGGGCAGAGCAGCTCAAAGGGCCTGTTCTAACTCTTATCTCTAAATAAAATAAAATTAAAACAAATAAATAAAATCATATTGCAGTCTCTCTGCCTGAATCATTGAGTTTGTGCCTTTTCGCTTCTGTATCTCCTCCCTGATGTCAAAATATGCATTTTTTTTATTTCTTTTTATTATCAGTTGGTGATCTTTTGCTGTATTAAATGTATGATATAAATGCACGTTGTTTAAAAAATGAAATGCATTTTGTATTTATTATGAACATCCTGTTTCATTCCATAGAGCCCATTATCCTGGAACTATTTCAAGCAGCAATGCTAGGAAGACAGGCAAGAAGCTATGGTCATCTGAGGACTACAGTACTGTCAATAATAACGTAGGAGGAGGGTGTTGGGCTCGAATACTCAACCAGAACTACGTTAATGGCAATATGACGTCGTAAGTACAAACATAGATAAGACACATGGGGACCAATACATTTTGGTCTAATTAAGTGGCTGTCCCAATTAGGCAAAGTTTCTTAGATATTGTTAAAATGGTATAAAAAAGATAAACTACCATATAACTGAGTAACAAATTATGTATTTAAATGAAATACAGAACAAATTGGAACACCATCAATACTACTACAGTACTATAAAGTTGTGTATTAGTTTCTAATAGTTATCGACAGGTGTATTAATTCAGTGTTCCTGCCGTGTTCTTTTGATTGTAAAAGAACAAAATCAGTGCAGATGCCTAGTGTAGATAATAGAGTGCCTTTATAAAGGCTTTGGGCAATTACATCCTGCAAGTCTTCATTTTCATTATAACATTCAAGATGATTGTCGATACCTTCAAATTCTTGGCACTTCCTAACCTGTTGATGTAGTGAAACTGCAGTGAGCAAAACCGTTCTGAATTGTCTTACTACTTATTTCTCACCAACTATCAGAGACAAAAATCACTGCTTTTTGAGCACAAGTACACACAACTGACACTATTAAAAAAGCTGATGGCTGCAAGCATGCTGTAGTGTCTAATGGCCACACAAATGCACGCATCTGATGCTAGTTAGAAACTGTTCAACAAAAGTATCCTGTCCCAATTAAGCTATAGTGTTCCAAATAAACAAAGGAAATCACAGCAATTTCCTCAATTAGTTTATGTTCTTTAAGAGTTGTCCCAAATAAGCAGCTAAGTATGTGTCTTACCCTAAATTTGTGATGTTTGTGATGCTTAATGGTCTGCTCCACAATAAATACATACAAGTAGTACCCATTTAAGAGTTAGCCCATCTCCCATGGCTCCACAAGTAGACAACCAATCTCATCTTTATGGGGACCCATCCCATAAGTAGACAATTGCACTGATCCTTATGGGCACCCATCCCATAAGTAGACAATCTCATTGATCTTTATGGGGACCCATCCTACAAGTAGGCAACCACACTAATCTTCATGTACTTACAGAATCTCCCAGGATTCCTCTTTACCTTATCTGTGAATGCTATCTCACACCCTAATCTTGCCTCCCTGATTTATTCCTTTTGTGTACTCCTATATCCCTTATACATACGAGATCTATTTGTTTGATACCCACTACTTATCTGTACCCCGCGCGCAACAGGGCCAACGAGTCTCACCACCCAGCAGCTCACCTATTTAATACTAACTGAATTGCAGGACAATTTATGGTGACCATTTAATCTCGTTGGCTTGAGTTCCTCTCTAATCTTGGCAATTTACTTGCAAACGTTTCATCACCATATGAGGAGACATCATCAGCGCATTGCTAGTTGTGGTGTGTCCTCCGAATGCTTGGCCTTTATATACCTATAGTTTCTGAAATGGCAACCGATCAAGTGATTGAAAAGTATACAAAGGCCAAGCATTCGGAGGACACACCACAATCAACAGCGCACTGATGGTGTCTCCTTGTATGGTGACAAAATCATTTGTAAGTAAATTGCCAAGATTGGAGAACAACTGAACCGAACCATCAACTAGCTGAGCTACACGTATTCCCAATTATTTCCACCAATTAACAAACCGGAGCACCCAAAGGGAACCTATATGGCGGGGGTCCCCAACCTTTTTTGCACTGCGGACTGGTTTAATATTGACAATAGAATAGTACAGCACAGTACGGGCCCTTCGGCCCACAATGTTGTGCCAACCCTCAAACCCTGCCTCCCATATAAGCCCCCACCTTAGATTCCTCCATATACCTGTCTAGTAGTCTCTTAAACTTCACTAGTGTATCTGCCTCCACCACTGACTCAGGCAGTGCATTCCACGCACCAACCACTCTCTGAGTAAAAAACCTTCCTCTAATATCCCCCTTGAACTTCCCACCCCTCACCTTAAAGCCATGTCCTCTTGTATTGAGCAGTGGTGCCCTGGGGAAGAGGTGCTGGCTATCCACTCTATCTATTCCTCTTAATATCTTGTATACCTCTATCATGTCTCCTCTCATCCTCTTTCTCTCCAAAGAGTAAAGCCCTAGCTCCCTTAATCTTGTGGACTGGCCGACCCGGGGTGGGGGGTGGGGGGTGGTTGTTCAATTAGGGTTGCCAGCTTTCTCACTCCCAAATAAGGGACAAAAGTAGCAGTCAAATACGGGACACTTGTGTTTACCCCGAGAAAGACTGCCATGACCATGAAGCCTTGCGCGGGCACCAGTGTGCTCATGCGTGATGTGCCAATTTTTTTTTCTACAAATCGGTTTTGGCTTAATCTTCCCAATTCTGTTAAGTGAAACTACACTGTACATACATTATTTCTACTTTATATAGGCTGTGTATTTATCATATCATTCCTGCTTTTACTATATGTTAGTGTTATTTTAGGTTTTATGTGTCATTTGGTAGGTTATTTCAAGTTCAACAGTGTGTGACAGGGAATGAGGAAAGGTACAGCTGACTCATATCGTTCCATATCGCCAAATCATCGTTTCCTCGCGGCCCGGTAGCACATGCTTTGCGGCCCAGTACCAGTCCGCAGCCCGGTGGTTGGGGACCACTGCTATATGGTTACGTGGAGAATGTACAAACTCCTTAGAGACAGTGGCAGAATTGAACTCCAAACTTTTCAATGCCCTGAGCTGTAATAGTGTCCTGCCAATTCCTACACTACCATGACACACTAACATTAACCGTGGTTGTGAAGATGCTTGAATCATAAAATGAAAAGATCAGGACTCTCAAGGTTAAAATGTTTTTGATGTTTATTGTGATGTTAAATCACATTTCAGTGCTTTTCTTTTTCTGTGTTAGTACAATCGCATGGAATCTGTTGGCAAGTTACTATAATGAGCTACCGTTTGGTTTGGATGGGCTGATGACAGCAGAGGAACCATGGAGTGGGCACTATGAAGTCCAGTCGCCTATTTGGATTACAGGTGAACATTAATGCACACTTCTATCATCATAGGATCTAAAAATTCCACATTTCTCACATCATGCTAAACTGAAGTGAGTTGTCATAGATCATTTTCAACCCAGGTGCATTTTCTACACAGGGGGCTGAAGACAGTCTGACCTGGGGTGGAGGGCTGTGTGGGCAGGAGGGAGGAATATGGGGCTTGTTTTGTTGTTCATTGTGTTCTGTGTTGCTTTGCCAAGGTTTATGGGGATGCTATGATGGCGCCAGAATTTGTGGTACTACTTGCAGGCTGCCCCCAGCACATCGTCTGGTCTGCTGGTTAATGCAAATGGCGCATTTCACTGTATGTTTCAGTGTACCTGTGATAAATAAACTTGAATTTTGAATTGGTACGTTGAACAATAAGTTAAACTTTCAAAGTAAATCACTCTTGCTTTCTTATTGAAATTACTTCAGTACCATTTATTGGCCTGACTCTAACTCGGAGAACATCATATCAAATGGGGAGGTTGGGTGGTGTAGCTTTGTGTATTATGTAAAAACTCTTCTTCAAGGACTCTTGTTGAGTTAAAAATTACATTGGAGATGATTAAAATTAGGTACCTCAGATTTCAGCTGACATGCTTGGTTCTGTAGCTTGGATTATCAAAGGTGAAGATAGATGAGATGAGATCAAATCAAATCAAGCTTAATTATCATTCAGGTCATACATGGATACAGTTAAGTGAGGCAGATTCCTCTGGGGCCAGGTGCAAAACAAACAAACACACACACACACACACACTCACACACTCACTCTCATTCTGCAGGAAAACGATATAATCCAAGTCCCTGAGTGACATGCAAATTGATGGAGCAGCTCCCAGCAATCCAGCCTGTCATTCTGCTTGTCAAATACTGGAGGGCAGCACAGACAGGAGAGGCCAGCTCCCAACCGAGCACAGACTGCATGCTAAACCAGCTCCAGTGTCGTCTCACCTGGACTGCTGCAGCAGGCAAGCCCGCTTGAGGCCGAGTCCTTGCTACAACCAGGCCACGATGCTGCCTCATCACCTGTCTCACCACTCAACAAGGGAAACAGGCCTGAGGCACCTCACATCACCAATGTACAACAGGGTCTTGAGATTGCGAGAGAAACATCTAAGACAGTCATGGTTACACTGCAAGCTGCTTTCGCTCACCAACTCCGATGTCTTCGAGTAGCAGGCAACAACATGGTCTGCACCCAGATCGGTTCCTTCTCCACCGGCTTCAACTTTTCCAGCCTGCCCACCGGCTTCCCCTTCTCCTGGCCGAGCACAAACATTTACCTAGCTAGTTCCCTGTGTTAACAGGCATGGTAGCAAATAACAATAAGATTACGCATGTGCAGGTTCCTTAATATTGTTGTAGTCAGGGAGTGGGGAGTTAGTGGGGATAAGTTTCCACTATCTATTAAATTCCCTGAGTAGTGTACACCTGAATTAGAAAAATCATCCAGCTCCTGGCCTTCGCATGTGACTTATCTACTCAGCCCAATGGAGCCATTTCTACTGACAGGAGAAGAGACAAAGGTGGGTTACTGGTGCTTTAAAACCAGCGCTTTTGGCTGATGGAGTTCGTCAGCCTTGGTTGGCAGCTCATCAAGGAGAAGGAAAACTCTGATCTCAAACCTCTGCTGCCTTGTGGCTACACCCACTCATGGGGAAGGCTTCAGGATTAAACCCTGAGGAAAAATCTGAAGCTGGTGTCTCTAAGGCGGTTCTACATTGAGTTCAATGCTGACTGGCAACCCCTGTGATGCTGATAGTGCTGAACCATATCGGTCTCTGCCATTCCTATGGATTCATCAGCTGTGTGGAGAGGGGGAGCCTGCTGCCTGAGCAACAGCTTGCTCTCCATATCGTACTGCCCTGGCATGGGGATGACAGCCAGAGTCTAACCTCCATGGTCAACCCCAACTAACAGAGGGCTTCTGTACTGTGCCTAAGATGTTTTCACGGTACTGTTTAAAGTAAAATTCTACTGTTGTGGATGCCAATATTATTTAATTTTCCTGACATCCTCTCTGTTCATGCTTCAAACAATTCAAGCAACGCGCTGAAAGTAGAATTTTTTTCTAATCAAAGAAAAGAATCAGAATCAGGTTTAATATCACCAGCATATGTCGTGAAATTTGTCATTTTGTGGCAGCAGTACAATGCAATATATAATACTAAAACTGTGAATTACGGTCAAAATATTTTTGTTAAATTAAGTAAGTAGTGCAAAAACAAAGTAGGGAGGTAGTCTTCATGGGTTCAACGTCCATTCAGAAATCGGATGGCAGAGGGGAAGAAGCTGTTCCTGAATCATAGAAACATAGAAAACCTACAGCACAATACAGGCCCCTCGGCCCACAAAGTTGTGCCGAACACGTCCCTACCTTAGAAATTACTAGGCTTACCTATAGCTCCCTATTTTTCTAAGCTCCATGTACCTATCCAAAAGTCTCTTAAAAGACCCTATCGTATCCACCTCTACCATCGTTGCCGGCAGCCCATTCCACGTACTCACCACTCACTGTGTAAAAAAACTTACCCCTGACATTTCTGTACCTACTCCCCAGCACCTTAAACCTGTGTCCTCTTGTGGCAACCATTTCAGCCCTGGGAAAAAGCCTCTGACTATACACATGATCAATGCTTCTCATCATCTTATACACCTCTATCAGGTCACCTCTCATCCTCCGTCACTTCAAAGAGAAAAGGCTGAGTTTACTCAACCTATTCTCATAAGGCATGCTCCCCAATTCAGGCAACATCCTTGTAACACACATCAAAGTTGCTGGTGAACGCAGCAGGCCAGGCAGCATCTATAGGAAGAGGCGCAGTCGACGTTTCAGGCCGAGACCCTTCGTCAGGACTAACTGCAGTTAGTCCTGACGAAGGGTCTCGGCCTGAAACGTCGACTGCGCCTCTTCCTATAGATGCTGCCTGGCCTGCTGCGTTCACCAGCAACTTTGATGTGTGTTGCTTGAATTTCCAGCATCTGCAGAATTCTTGTTGTTAACATCCTTGTAAATCTCCTCTGCACCCTTTCTATGGTTTCCACATCCTTCCTGTAGTGAGGCGATCAGAACTGAGCACAGTACTCCAAGTGGGGTCTGACCAGGGTCCTATATAGCTGCAACATTACCTCTCGGCTCCTAAATTCAATTCCACGATTGATAAAGGCCAATACACCTTCTTAACCACAGAGTCAACCTGCGCAGCTGCTTTGAGTGTCCTATGGACTCGGACCCCAATATCCCTCTGATCCTCCACAGTGCCAAGAGTCTGACCATTAATTCCTCCTTCAATGTGTTTAATCATGTCCTCAAAAAATTTAATCAGGCTCGTAAGGCACGACCTGCCCTAGACAAAGCCATGCTGACTATTACTAATCATATTATACCTCTCCAAATGTTCAGAAATCCTGCCTCTCAGGATCTTCTCCGTCAGCTTATCAACCTCTGAGGTAAGACTCACTGGTCTATAATTTCCTGGGCTATCTCTACTCCCTTTCTTGAATAAGGAAACAACATCTGCAACCCTCCAATCCTCCGGAACCTCTCCCGTCCCCATTGGTGATACAAAGATCATCGCCAGAGGCTCAGCAATCTCCTCCCTCGCCTCCCACAGTACCCTGGGGTACATCTCATCCGGTCCCAGTGACTTATCCAACTGGATGCTTTCCAAAAGCTCCAGCACATCCTCTTTCTTAATACCTACATGCTCAAGTTTTTCAGTCTGCTGCAAGTCATCACTACGATCACCAAGATCCTTTTCCCATAGTGAATACTGAAGTAAAGTATTCATTAAGTACCTCTGCTATTTCCTCCGGTTCCATACACACTTTCCCACTGTCACACTTGATAGGTCCTATTCTTTCACGTCTTATCCTCTTGCTCTTCACATACTTGTGGAATGCCTTGGGGTTTTCCTTAATCCTGCCCACCAAGGCCTTCTCATGGCCCCTTCTGGCTCTCCTAATTTCCTGCTTAAGCTCCTTCCTATTAGCCTTATAATTTTCTAGATCTCTAACATTACCTAGCTCTCTGAACCTTTTGTAAGCTTTTCTTTTCTTCTTGACTAGATTTATTACAGCCTTTGTACACCACGGTTCCTGTACCCTACCATAACATCCCTGTCTTATTGGAACGTACCTATGCAGGACTCCACACAAATATCCCCTGAACATTTGCCACATTTCTTCCATACTTTTCCCTGAGAACATCTGTGTCCAATTTAAGCTTCCAATTTCCTGCCTGATAGCCTCATGATTCCCTTTACTCCAATTAAACGCTTTTCTAACTTGTCTGTTCCTATCTCTCACCAATGCTATTGTAAAGGAGATAGAATTATGATCACTATCTCCAAAATGCTCTCCCACCGAGAGATCTGACACCTGACCAGGTTTATTTCCCAATAGCAAATTAAGTACAGCCTCTCCTCTTGTAGGCTTATCTACATATTGTGTCAAGAAACCTTCCTGAACACAGCTAACAAACTCCGCCCCATTTAAACCCCTCATTCTAGGGAGATGCCAGTCGATATTTGGGACATTAAAATCTCCCATCACAACAACTCTGTTATTATTACGCCTTTCCAGGATCTGTTTCCCTATCTGCTCCTCGATAACCCTGTTACTATTGGGCGGCCTATAAAAAACACCCAGTAAAGTTATTGACCCCTTCCTGTCCCTAACCTCCACCCACAGAGACTCCGTAGACAATCACTCCATGGCGTCCACCTTCTCTGCAGCCGTGACACTATCTCTGATCAATAGTGCCATGCCCTCACCTCTTTTGCCTCCCTCCCTGTCCTTTCTGAAACATTTAAAACCTGGCACTTGAAGTAACCATTCCTGCCCCTGAGCCATCGGGCCTGAATGACTTCTGCCCAGTTGCACTCACCCCCATCATTGCAAAGTGCTTTAAGAGACTTATTTTATTACATCTGAAATCCTGTCTGCCCACAGCACTGGACCCCCAACAGGTCAACAGAGGACGCCATCTCCACAGCACTTCACTCTGCCCTGATCCACCTGGACAGCCCCAACTCTTACGTGGGAATGCTGTTCATTAACTTTAGTTCGGCATTCAATACTGTGATCCCCTCCAAACTGATCGCTAAACTTCGCCAGTTTGGTATCAGCTCATCCCTCTGCAATTGGACCTTGGACTTTCTGACTACCAGACCCCAATCAGTTAAGTTATACAACCTCTCCTCCTCCACTCTCACCCTGAACACCGGTGTGCCTCAAGGCTGTGTGCTGAGCCCTCTTCTGTATTCCCTTTTCACCTATGACTGCATTCCTGTGCATGGTTCAAACTCCATAATCAAGTTCTCAGACGACACCACGGTGGTTGGCCTGATCAGAGGGGACAACAAGACTGCCTACAGGGATGAGGTCCAGCACCTGGCCACGCAGTGTGCCGACAACAACCTGGCCCTTCACACCCAGAAGACCAAGGAGATCATTGTGGACTTCTGGCATGCTAGGAGCCATACTCACGTCCCCATCTACATCAATGGAGCTGTAGTGGAGCATGTATCAAGCTTCAAGTTCCTTGATGTCCACATTTCTGAGGATCTCACCTGGTCTCTGAACTCCTCCATCCTGATCCACGCTCTAAGCTCATCCGCTTTGTTCACAACACTCCTTGCGTTAAAATAGACGTATCTCAAACCTTCCGTCTGAGCGTGTCCCTTCTCTATCACCTGACTATCTTCCCTCTCGCACTGTCTACAAGCTTTCTCTGTTTGTGTGCCAACCTCCTCTTCCCCAGTCTCTTCAGTTCAGTTTCCACCCCCCAACAATTCTAGTTTAAGCTCTCCCCAGTAGCCTTATCAAACCTCCCCACCAGGATATTGGTCCTCCTGGGATTCAAGTGCAACCCGTCCTTTTTGTACAGGTCACACCTGCCACAAAAGAGTTCCCAATGATCCAGAAATCTGAATCACTGCCCCCTGCTCCAATCTCTCAGCCACGTACATATCCTCCACCTCATCCTATTCCTATACTCACTGTCGCGTGGCACTGGCAGTAATCCCGAGATTACTACCTTTGTGGTCCTGCTTCTCAATTTCCTTCCTAACTCCCTGTACTCTGTTTTCAGGACCTCTTCCCTTTTCCTACCTATGTCATTAGTACCAAATGTACCACGACCTCTGGCTGTTCTCCTTCCCACTGCAGGATATCTTGGACGCGATCTGAAACATCCTGGACCCTGGCATCTGGGAGGCAAACAACCATACGAGTGTCTTTCCTGCATCCACAGAATTGCCTGTCTGACCCCCTAACTATAGAGTCCCCTATCACTACTGCCTTCCTCTTCCTTTCCCTACCCTCTAAGCCACAGGGCTGGACTCTGTGCCAGAGGCACGGCCACTGTTGCTTCCCCCAGGTAGGCTGTCTCCCCCTCCCAACAGTACTCAAACAGGAGTACTTATTGTCAAGGGGTACAGCCAGGGGTACTCTCTAGTACCTGACTCTTCCCCTTCTCTCTCCTGACTGTGACCCACTTGTCTGTCTCCTGTGGCCCCGGTGTGACCACCTGCCTATAACTCCTTTCTGTCACCTCCTCTGTCTCCCTGACCAGGCGAAGGTCATCAAGCTGCATCTCCAGTTCCCTAATTCGGTCCCTCAGGGGCTGCAGCTTGACACACCGGGCGCAGATACGGCCGTCCGGGAGGCTGGGAGACTCCAGGACTTCCCACATCTGACACTGAGCACAGAGAATTGGCCTCACACTCATACTTTCTCCTTTCTGCAAATAACACCGGTAAACGCCTTGTCCCATTACTGCCTAAGCCCATTGAGCCAAAGCCCTATCACTGCTGCCCGCTCGAAACGCTACCCGCTGGATATGGCCGTCTTCTTTTTAAACCTTTCGCGCTCTACTGGCTGACGTCACGCGCCTGCGCAGTCTTGCCTCTCTTTTATCCTGAGTGGTAAAAACTGCCTTGGCTCTGAAAATCAGCCGTTCACTCGCAGCCTTCTTGCTCCGAATGTGTGCCTTCAGGATTCTGTACCACTTCCCTCATGGTAGCAATGAGAAGAGGGCATGAGTTGGGTGGTGAAGGTCCTTAATTATAGATGCAGTCTTTTTGAGGCATCGCTCCTTGAAGATGTCCTGGGTACTACGGAGGCTCGTGCCCGTGATGGAGCTGACTGAGTTTACAACTTCCTGCAGCTTTGTGCAATAGAACTGCACCCCCCATACCAGACGGTGATGCAACTGGTTAGAATGCTCTCCACGGTACAGGTGTAGAAATTTGCATGTGTCTATGTGTTGACGCATCAAATCTTCTCAAAATCCTAAGGAAATGTAGCCACTGTTGTGCCTTCTTTGTAACTGCGTTGATACGTTGGGCCCAGGAAAGATCCTCAGAGATGTTGACCCTCAGGAATGTGAAATTGCTCACTCTTTCCAATTCTGAACCCTCTATGAGGACTGGAATGTGTTCCGTCACCTTACCCTATCTGGTCCTCAGCAATTCTTTGGTCTTACTGATGTTGAGTGCAAGGTTATTGCTGTGACACCACTCAACCAGCTGATCTGTCTCACTCCTGTACACCTTCCTGACACCATCTGAAAATCTGCCAGCAATAATTGTATCATTGGCAAATTTATAGCTGGCATTTGAGCTGTGCCCAGCCACACAGTCATTGGTATAGAGGGAAAAGAGCAGTGGGCAAAGCACACATCCACACACAAAATGCTGGAAGAGCTCAGCAGGTCAGGCAGCATCGAAAGAAATGAATAAGCAGTCAACGTTTTGGGCTGAGACCCTTTATCAGGATAATATGATTACAAGCAATTGAGTGAAAAACATAAGCAATGATTTTAATACAGTAATTATTTAAAAAATAGAGCCAGTAGCATCATGAAGGATCCCAGCCACCCTGCTCATGCACTGTTTGTCCCACTCCCAACAGGGAGGAGGCTACGTAACATCCACACCAGGACCATCAAACTCAAAAACAGCCTACTTTCTTTCCCCAAGCAGCACAGCTGATCAACTCCTCCACCCAGTAACCCACCCCTCCACATCCCCCACCATCACTACTTCATTTCCTGTCAGACACCTTATGTACAGACACCCCTGTGCGTAGCGTCACCGTATGGGCATGCAATCAATCTATGTGTATAAGCTATCTTAAGTATATATTTATTGTCTTTTTTAAAATCTTTTTTTGTGTTTTTTCTATGCTGCATCGTAACCTGGAATAACAATTATTTTGCTCTCCTTTACTCTTGTGTACTGGAAATGACATTAAACAATCTTGAATGCTTGAAATTCATTTTAAAATGGCAAGACGATAACTTGAAATTATTTGATTATGTGTGAATGGTGGTTGAAATGATTTGTTCAGTTGTATTGCAGTACATTAGATGAAATGAGTTGGTACTGCTAGGATTTTGTATGTAATACAAAAGATAATGTGCACTTTGCGAACAGTAATTTTGTTAGCAATATAAACTTATTTGTATCTTTTCTGAGTTACAACATATACGTGCTTGCTTAAACGAACTTTTTATCTTTTTCCAGCGCACACTACACAGTTCACTCGGCCGGGGTGGCATTATCTGAAGACTGTTGGTCATTTGGAAAAGGGTGGGAGCTATGTGGCCCTGACAGATGGGAAAGGAAATCTCACCATTATCATAGAGACCATGGTATCTAGCTTTCATTATATCACATCTTATCTTGTTTTGGCTCTTCATGGTAAACATCCACTAAACCTGCCAGTCCTGTCGACGGGTTTCGGCCCTAAATGTCAACTGTACTCTTTTCCATTGATGCTGCCTGGCCTGCTGGGTTCCTCCAGCATTTTGTGTGTGTTGCTCGGATTTCCAGCTTCTGCAGATTTTCTCTCATTTGCTTAATACTCAGTCATTTGAAAATTAATAATTTAGGGAGCAGCGTAGATTCTATTGTACTGGGCACAACAGATGGCTGAAGGAGCTGATTCTGTGATATAATGATCTGTAACTACTGGAGGATCATCCTGAAACAGGAAGTGTAAATGCATACTTATTCTAAAGCAATCTGCTGTACCCGCCATATTCACCTGCTATAGTAATCTAATAGATGGTTTGGAAATGTAAGAGGTATCCCCTCTAACCATGGCCCTATGCTTCATTTCTAAGCCTTGAAAGTACCAGGATTATCTTTAACCCCACTACCCCGTAAGTTAATTAATCACCATGCCTTTAGTACCTGTCTTCTCCTAACTCTTCTACATCTCTGCACAATAGGCTACAGCCAAGCTAATGTGTGGTTGTTTGTTTGTAATGACAGCTAGCAGCTAGTCATGAAGGATGGACATGTTGATGCAGGCCTCAGTGAAAGGATGGAGATCTCTGTTCAGGGTCAGTGTAATGATGGAGATCTCCGTTCAGGTCTCAGTGAAAGGATGAAGATCTCTGTTCAGGGTCAGTGAAAAGATGAAAATCTCTGTTCAGGTCTCAGTGAAAGGATGGAGATCTCTGTTCAGGGTCAGTGTAATGATGGAGATCTCCGTTCAGGTCTCAGTGAAAGGATGAGGATCTCTGTTCAGGGTCAGTGTAAGGATGAAGATCTCTGTTCAGGGTCAGTGAAAAGATGAAAATCTCTGTTCAGGTCTCAGTGAAAGGATGGAGATCTCCGTTCAGGTCTCAGTGAAAGGATGAAGATCTCTGTTCAGGGTCAGTGAAAAGATGAAAATCTCTGTTCAGGGTCTGTGTAAGGATGATGATCTCTGTTCAGGGTCAGTGAAAAGATGAAAATCTCTGTTCAGGGTCTATGAAAGGATGGAGATCTCCCTGGACCAATATAGCATGTTGTCAGATAGCACCATCTTGAGTAGCAGGGCAGGTATGTGAATGATGTTATTGTACAGAAGCGCTAATCGCCCCTCTGGAGAAAGCAGCGACAATCTCAGTGACTGGGTGGCAAGGGAGTGATGGCCCGCGAGACCAATGCAACAGTGGAGGGTGGGAGCCTGGGCTCAAATGGCAGAGCTCAGAGCTTCCACTGCAGTTGGTCACTGAGTGACTTTTGGCTGCACTCCACTGGTAGCGAGAGTTTGGCATCTGCTGTTTGCAAAGTAGTAAGGTTATAGGTGCTGACATTGAGCTCTGTCTCAGTGTTTGCATCATCTATAGGCCTCAAGCAAGATGACATGTTGCCACTTCAGCGTGTTGTGTTTGGGTTGAATGACCTTTACCCCTCAGAGTCCAAAGACAACACAAGAGCCAAAGAATCTGTGTGTGCAGATAATGACTAGATTAGTAATGCAAGTTATTTTTAAGAAACGCAGTGCATTGAATTTATTTCCAAAGAAAAGAATTGAAAGGAAGAGGTTTTATTAAATGTAAAGAAACTTGTTTAGAATATTGTTAGCATTTCAGCCCTGCAGATAATTTAAAGGACGTAGAAACATTGACTTAGAGCAGTGGTTTACATCTACCAGAGAGTATTCAACTGACTGGCGCTCCTGGAATGTTTAGAGTGCGCAACATGGGGCAACTTCATGTCATTTATTAAAGGAGATTTTAGATAAATGAGAGGTCAAAATAGTACAATAGATAAGAGGTATGATTTAGATAAGGACACCTATACACAGAACATACAACAGTCGAGCACAGAAACAGGCCCTTTGGCCCACAATATAAGACCATAAGACAAAGGAGCAGAAGTCAGCCGTTCGGCCCATCGAGTCTGCTCCGCCATTTTGTTATGAGCTGATCCATTCTCCCATTTAGTCCCATTCCCCCGCCTTCTCACCATAACCTTTGATGCCCTGGCTACTCAGATACCTATCAATCTCTGCCTTAAATACACCCAATGACTTGGCCTCCACTGCTGCCCGTGGCAACAAATTCCAGAGTTTCACCACCCCCTGGCTAAAAAAGTTTCCTCGCATCTCTGTTCTGAATGGGCGTCCTTCAATCCTTAAGTCGTGCCCTCTCGTACTAGCCTCCCCCATCATGGGTATATTGTGCTGAACCGAGTAAATTAGTAATCTAATAGCGAGCTGAGCCAAACTCTTCTGCCTACACAGTGCCCATATCCCTCCATTTTCCTTGCTTTCATGTGCCTATCTAAACGTCTCTCAAAAGTCCCTCTACCACCAGCCCAGATGGCACATTCCAGGCACCCACCACTCTCTGTGTAAAGGGAAAAAACTCCTTTGAAATGATCCCCTCTTACCTTCAATGCATGCTCTCTGGTATTAGACATTTCAACCCTGGGATAAAGCAACTGTCTCTCTACTCTATCTATGCCTCTCATAATCTACAAAAGTTTGTCGTAAGCCTCTATCTGATCTCCCCTCGGCCTCCGTCGCTCTAGAGAAACAACCCAAGTTTGTCCAGTCTCTCATAGCACGTGCCCTCTAATCCAGATGGCATCCCGGTAAACCTCCTCTGCACCTCTCTGTCCGTAATTAGAGTGACAGCTAACTGTTTTGTTCCCATGCTGTTGGAACTTGGCCATTTGAAAACGTCCACTTGGACTCCTTGATTCCGATGCAACCTTAGAATTGCTGTGTATCTGCCATTAAATAGTGTTTCATCTTGTATATTTGAATACTGACTAACATTTTAAATATGCTGCTCTTAAATTTAGACTCATAATCATTCGATATGTGTACGGCCTCCACTGCCATCTTTCAAGGTCTTCCCACAAGTTGTAACTTTTTACCTCCGAGGATCATTTGTAAGTATCACAATCCGTAGCAATTGTTTGAATAGAGGATGTTTGAATTCCTTGAAAGCGGAGTCACAGCAGATAGCGTCGTAGAGAGCTTTTGGCACGTTGGCTTTCATAAATCAATCTAGTGAGTAGAGAAGCTGAGATGTTATGTTGAAGTTGTAGAAGACATTGGTGAGGCCTAATTTGGAGTATTGTGTGCAGTTTTGGTCTCCTACCTACGGGAAAGATGTCGGTAAGGTTGAAAGAGTACAGAGAAAATTTACGAGGATGTTGCCGGGAGTGAAAGACTAAGTTATAACAAAAGTTTGATTAGAATTAAGACTTTAATCCCTGTGAACGTAGGAGAGATTTGATAGAGGTATAGAATTCTTTGAATTTATTTACTGAAATATAGCGTGGCACTGCCTAGCAACCCCCAGTTTAATCCCAGCCTATTCATGGGACAATTTACAGCGATCAATTACCCTATCAACCGGTATGTCTTTGGGAGGAAACCAGAACACCCGGAGGAAACCCACACCGTCTTGGGTCATACAGACTCCTTATAGACAGCAGTGGGATTGTGCTGACCACTACGCCACCGTGTGGCACCATTATGAGGGGTATAAATGGGTAAATACAAGCAGGCTTCTTCCACTGAAGTTCGGTGAGATAACAACTGGAGATTGTTGTTTAAGGGTGAATGGTGAACTGTTTAAGGGAAACATGAGGAACTTCACTCAGAGGGTGGTGAGAGTGTGGAATGAGCTGCCAGCGGAAGTGGTGGATTTGGGTTTGATTTCAGTGTTTAAGAGAAATTCGGATAGGTACGTGGATGAGAGGGGAATGGAAGGCTGTGGTCTGGATGCAGGTCGAGGGGGGCTGGCAAATTAATAGTCTGACACAGACTAGATGGGCTGAGGGGTCTATTTCTATGCTGTAGTGTTCTATGAGTCTATATCTGTTATGCTAGGTTTGTGAATGTTTGTAATCGGGCCTATATTTCCATGTTTAAACATGCCTCCAGTCCTTGAACTTCTGTGTGAGGTATTTCAGTTAAACAGGGTTTAATGTTTGTTCTCTTTTTAGAAAAAGATTGACACCTTAAAGGTATGGCATACAAAACTTGACTTCTACAAGAATTCCTCCAAATTTTTCACTCAACATTCCGACATCAAGGTAATCCACAATTTTTTCTCTTGTCCAGTTAAGATTAAACTTCTAACTTCTGTTCTTTGAATATTTCAGACTGGAAAGATTGCCGGAAATGCATTAAACTACAGGTGGATTTTGACCCCAGTTCAGTTTTTATGACTCACTGTGCAATTCTGAACAGGTCATTAGTCATAGAGAAATGCCTCTAGCTTTCTGGTTAGTGTTTCTTTTAAGAGGTACAGCACCATAATACGCCATTTCTGCCCCAACCCAATGAGCCCACGTGGCCCAATTACACCCATGCGACCATTATCCTACTTGCCGGTATGAGTTTGGTATGTGGGAGGAAACCTGAGCACCCAGAGGAAACCCATGGGGAGAATATATAAACTCCTTAAAGACAGCAGCAGAAATTGAACCCCCGTGGCTAGATTAATAAAACGTTGCACTAACACTACATCGCTGTGTTGCCCAGTGCTTTTGCCATTGTTATTTTCCCCTCTTTATCCGTGTCTAGATTACCAGTCCCCAAATCTTTACTATTGCTATTTTTGATGATTTCTGGAATTATGTGAAGAATACATTGCATTAGCTTTATAAGTTTGCTTAAAATGAAAGATTTGTGTGATACACCTGCAGTTAGAATATTGTACCATCAATCCATGAGTTAACATTGTGCCATAGCACCTAGTGGAATGAAAGATAGTAAACTATGATATTTTATGTGCTGACACCACCAAAATAAAGGCTGTGGATGGAGGTTGTGATTTTAGATCAATATGCTACAGAAAGGTCCCAGTACCCTCACAAAATCCAAAGATGTACAATAAATTATGAACACAGGAGATTCTGCAGATACTGGAAATCCAGAGCAACACACACAAAATGCTGGAGGAACTCAGCAGGTCAGGCAGCATCTATGGAAATGAGTAAACAGCCAACATTTCAGGCTGAGACCCTTCATCAGGACTGGAAAGGAGGGGGGAAGCCAGCAGGATAAGAAAATGGTAAGAGGAGAATGAGGACACGTTAGAAAGTGATAGGTGAAACCAGGTGGGTCGGAGAGGGGGTATGAAGTGAGAAGCTGGGAGATGAAATGTGGAAAAGGTAAAGGGCTGGAGAAGAAGAAATCAATAAGTGTTGTGTTATTAATCTCTAGGAAGAGGTACAGTCGATGTTTCAGGCCGAGACCTTTCATCAGGACTAATGAAGGTTAGTCCTGACGAAGGGTCTCGGCCTGAAACGTCGACTGTACCTCTTCCTAGAGATGCTGCCTGGCCTGCTGCGTTCACCAGCAACTTTGATGTGTGTTGCTTGAATTTCCAGCATCTGCAGAATTCCTCGGGTTTGTGTTATTAATGTTGCCCGCACCTCAAGAAAAAGTATAGAAGAATAATTATATGCTCTTGTAGAAACTTGCAGCATATTTTATTTCAAAGATGCCTGTTTAGATGGGCCATCCAGTTGGGTCCAATCATGGTCTCATGGTTGGTCTCAATCTTTCTTTCTCAATCTTCCTTCCTGATTTTTCTCTCTATTTCCAGTCAGAATCTGCACATTAGTGTTGAATCTTTCTCCACTACAGCCATTTATTTAGAACAACTCTTAAAGAACAAAAACAAATCAAGAAAATAACTAGGATTCCCTTCATTTATTTGGGACATTATGCTGCCTAATCGGGACATTTGACCAAAATGTACAGGTTCCAAGAAGCTGTTCCTAAAACACTGTGTGTGTGTGTCTTCAGGCTCCTGTACTTCCTCCTTGACGGTAGCAATGAGAAGGGGGCATGTCCTGAGTGATGGGTCCCTGTGCTTTTGCTAATTATGATAAATCTGTGTTCTTTGACTCACTCATCAATGAAGATGGGTTTGCCTTATTAACATTATCAAAGCCCATAAGAATATTGCAAACCCCTATTTAAATTAACACAATATGCAGATTGTGAAAATGTCAGTCATAGCAGGTATCTCATTGAGATACGTGGCCTGTTAGACTACTCTCAGGTTGGATGAGAAACACCTTGTATTCTATCTGGGAAGCCTCCAACCTGATGGCATGAAAATCAATTTCTCCAACGTACTGTAGTTTTTCCCATCCCCATTCGCTCTTCTATTTCTCACTCTGGCCCACTCTAACCTCCTCTCACCAGCCTATCACCTCCCCCTGGTGCCTCTCCTCCTTCCCTTTCTCCCATGGTCCACTCTCCTCTCCTGTCAGATTCCTCCTTCTTCAGCCATTTGCCTTTTCCACCATCACCTCCCTGTTTTTTAACTTCATCCCCCTCCCCCCACCTGGCTTCACCTATTACCTTCCAGTTTGTACTCCTTCCCCTCCCCCACCTTTTTATTCTGGCATCTTTCCCCTTCCTTTCCAGTCCTGAAGAAGGGTCTCAGCCCGAAAACGTTGACTTTTTATTCATTTCCACGGATGCAGTGTGGCCTACTGAGTTCCTCCAGCCTTTTGGCATGTTGCTCTAGATCTCCAGCATCTGCAGGATCTCTTGTGTGTCTCACTGATGTTAGTTTCTAACCAATAAAGATTCAATATTTTGGTCATGACATTCCAATACATATTTACAATGATGTGGTTAACTGGGTCAATAAATTTGGGATGACGCCAAGACTGGGGGTGGGGGTAGTTAAAAGTGAGGAAGGCTATCATGGCTTGCAGCGGGATCTGCGTCAGCTAGAAAATGGCAGATGGAACCTAATGCAGACAAGTGCGAGGTTTTGCACTTCAGTTGGACCAACAAAGGTAGGTCTTACACAGTGAGCAGTAGGGCATTAAGGAGTATGATGGAACAAAGGGATCTGGGAATACAGGTCCATCATTCATTGAAAATGATGTCACATAGGGTCATAAAGAAAGCTTTTGGCACATTGGCCTTTATAGATCAACGTATTGTACAGAAGATGGGATGTTATGTTGAAGTTGTATAAGATGTTGGTGAGGCCTAATTTGGAGTATTGTGTGCAGTTTTGTCACCTACCTACTGGACTCTCTGACAGTGGTGTCTGAAAAGAGAATGCTGTCTAAGTTGCATGCCATCTTGGTCAATGTCTCCCATCCACTACATAATGTACTGGGTGGGCACAGGAGTACATTCAGCCAGAGACTCATTCCACCGAGATGCAGCACAGAGCGTCATAGGAAGTCATTCCTGCCTGTGGCCATCAAACATTACAACTCCTCCCTTGGAGGGTCAGACACCCTGAGCCAATAGGCTGGTCCTGGACTTATTTCATAATTTCCTGGCATAATTTACATATTACTATTTAACTATTTATGGTTCTATTATTTATTATTTATGGTGCAGCTGTAATGAAAACCAATTTCCCCCGGGTCAATAAAGTATGACTATGACTATGAAAAATGTGAACAAGGTTGAAGGATCATAGAGAAAATTTACAAGAATGTTGCCGGGTCTGGAGGACATGACTTATGAGGGATGATTAAATAGGTTAGGATTTTGTTCCTTAGAACGTCGAAGAATGAGTGGAGATTTGATATATAAAATTACGAGGGGTATGGATAGGAATATGCAAGTAGGCTTTCTCCACTGAGGTTGGATGAGATTCGACTAAAGTTCATAGGTTAAGAGTGAAAGGTGAAATGTTTAACGAGAAGATGAGGGGAAACTACTTCACTCAGAGGGTGGTGAAAGTGTGGAACCAGCTGCCAATGCAAGTGGTGCATGGGAACCTGATTTCAATATTTAAAGAAGTTTGGATAGGTACATGACTGGTAGGGGTGTGGAGGGCTATGATCCTGGTGCAGGTCGATGGGAGTAGGTTGTTTATATGGTTAGATCGACTAGATGGGATGAAGGGCCTGTTTCTGTGCTGTAGTTTCCTATGACTTGACTCTACATAGTTTCTCATATTTGTAATGACCGGCGGTTACTGGTAACGGAAGTATGAAATGTGGAAGTGGTAAGCAACAGTTTGACTTGCTAGTACGCAATCCGAACAATTGTACGTTATTACATATCTGTGACTTGTTTTGAGTCAGGGTGCATGAGAGAAGTGTGATGGTCCTTAAGGTTACCTTTATGTAAACGGCAGAGATATCGTAGTCTGTGCAGTGAATTGAGCTAAAAGTAATCTGGCGGGCATGGGATTCTGATACAACAAATTTGTTGGATTAGATCAAACATCTTTAGAACTATTGTGCATCCATGTATTTAAAAGAAAGCTCAAGTTTTCACTGGATTTCATTTTATTAGAATGTTTTACAGTTGGCTGATGGAAGTTGGGACGGGAAACAGCTGTGACATACTGAGATAGGCTTCCTCGTCCTGCCTTGTAAATTGAAGGTGTATTTGATTTCAATTCTACAGCTCGTGAATGGATCATTCTCCATGCCCCTGGAGGTAGATGAAATATGGACCATGACCACCATTAGCACGGGGAGACATGGCAGTTTTGCTGAGCCGCCTCCCTCTAGCGCGTTTCCGAAGGACTATACGGATGATTTCAATATTAGTAAGTAACTCATTAAAAATAAACACAAAATAATCTACAGATGCTGGGGTCAAAGCAACACTCACAACACGCTGGAGGAACTCAGCAGGACGGGCAGCATCCATGGAATCCATGCTGTCCAAGTTGCATGCCATCTTGGACAATGTCTCCCAGCCACTACATAATGTACTGGTTGGGCACAAGGGTACATTCAGCCAGAGACTCATTCCACCGAGATGCAGCACAGAGCGTCATAGGAAGTCATTCCTGCCTGTGGCCATCAAACTTTACAACTCCTCCCTTGGAGGGTCAGACACCCTGAACCAATAGGCTGGTCCTGGACTTATTTCCTGGCATAATTTGCATATTACTATTTAACTATTTATGGTTTTATTACTATTTATTATTTATGGTGCAACTGTAACGAAAACCAGTTTCCACCGGGATCAATAAAGTATGACTATGACTATGAGGAAACGATGAGTTGACGTTTCCACGGATGCTGCCCGACCTGCTGAGTTCCTCGTTAAAAATAACTTAGGCCACTACATCGATCATGCCCGAGAAGATGTACTAAGATGCACTCAGTGACCAATTACATACCGGAGTGGAACACAGTGTGGTCTCTGATGCTGTAGCCTGTCCTCTTCAAGGATCACGGTTTGGTGTCTCTCAGCCCCCCAGTGGTTATGCATGGTTATTTAAATTACTGTCACCTTGACTGTGTTCGGCCATTCTCTGACCTCTCTCATTAACGAAGCATTTTTGCCCACAGAACTGCCACTCACTGGATGTTGTTTTTTGTTTTTCACACCGTTCTCTGTAAACTCTAGAAACTTGTGGTGAAAATTCCAGAAGATCGGCATTTTTTGGAGATGCTCAAATTACCCAGTAAGGCACAACAATCATTCCACAGTCAAAGTCACTTAGATCACGTTTCTTCCCTATTCTGATATTCGGTCTGAACAACAACTGAACCTCATGAACGTGTATGCGTGCTCTTGTCTGCCTCATGATTGGTTGATTAAATGTTTGCATTATCGCAGCGTACATGTGTACCGCATAAAGTGGCCACCGAAGCAGAATCAGGTTTAATTGCATTGGTGTATGTTGTTTTGTGGCAGCAGTTCAGTGCAATACTAATAACAAACCTATAAATTACAATAAGAAACCTATTTTAAAAGTTAAATAAGCAGTGCAAAAAGAAAATAAAAAATGCAGCAGATGGACAGGTGTACCGAATAAAGGGGGCACTGACTGTAAATGTAGGTGGCAAAATTTCATATTTTGTATTCTGAATACTTTATGAATAAAGGATAATTTAGCTGATACAAAGGAAACAGAAGTTATAAAGGCATATGTTTATTCATGCACTTTCCATGAAGCTGCGAAACTTTTACGCCCGACAATACTTTCCCCAACAAGTTAGAATATTGAAATTTTCATTGCCAAAATTTCCAGCGGCGTCTCCAGTGACAGGGATTTATGTACACAGTAATGTACACTTTTAATATTTCAACCGTAAATGCCAGTGGTCTGAAACATTTATGAAGAAGCCGTGCGTGATTAATTGATACACATTTTTTATTTGCCCACAACTTCTACAGATTCAGTACTCAAACATATACAGTAATGGAGTTAAATATTCAGATTTTACATATATGATTCAATATTAAAGTTTGAGAAATAAGATTTAGATTTGAATTGTAATAATAGATTTGCATAGAATATAACTGATGTACAATTCTGAAGCGTGGGTTCTTAAATAATATTTCATTTGCAGTGTTTTATGCCATACGTCATAGGAGCAGACTCGGCCCATCAAGTCTGCTCCACCATTCCATCATGGCTGATCTATTATCTCTCTCAACCCCATTCCCCTGCCTTCTCCCATAACCTTTGATGCCCTGACTAATCAAGAACCCATCAACCTCTGCTTTAAATACACCCAATGATTTGGCCTCTACTGTTATCCATGGTAGTGAATTCCACAGATTCACCACTCTCTGGCTAAAGAAATTCTATCTCATCTCTGTTCCAAATGGACATCCATCTAGTCTGATCTATACCCTCTAGTCTTGGACTCCCTCACTACAGGAAACATCCTCTCCATAACTGCATAATCTAGGCCTTTAAATATTCAGTAAGTTTTGGTCAGGTGCCTCCTCATTCTTCTGAACTCCAGCGAGTACAGCGACAGAGCTATCAAACACGACTCATGTGTTAACCCTTTCATTCCTGGGATCATGCTCATGAACCTCCTCTGGACACTCTCCAATGCCAGTTTTCTATTTTCTTAGATAAGGGGCCTAAAACTGCTCACAATACTCCAAGTGTGGGCTGACCAATGCCTTATAAAGCTTCAGCGTTATATTTGCCTTCCTCACCACCAATTCAAATCCAATATTGGATTTTCATGGAACTAGGTTAAGGGAGCTTAATTAACTATTGCAAGTAGAAACTCAAGGTTCCACATAAATTTATCAAAGTATATATATGTCACAATATACTACAGTGAGATTTGTTTTCTTGTGGGCATTCACAGTAGATAACCAATAAACAACAGAATCAATGAAGAACTGCAGACAAAGATGAACAAACAACCAATTGTACCTATTTGTATTTAAGCATCTTCAAGGAAATTTATTATAGAAGTATGTATGTGTCACCATATACAACCCTGAGATTTATTTTCTTGGGACATTTTCAATAACTGCAAGAAACAGAGTAGAATCTTTGAAAGACCAGACCCAACAGGATGAACAACAACTAATGTGCAGAAAAAACTGTTCAAATACTAAAAGGAAAAAAAAGAAATAATAATAAACAAAAATAAACAATAAGTATTGAGAACATGAGATGAAGACTTCTTGGAAATGAGTCCAGTACAGTGGAAACATTTCAGTGATGGGGAGAGTGAAGTTCTGTTCAGGAGTCTGATGGTTTAGGGGTAATGACTGTTCCTGCACCTGGTGGTGTGGGTCCTGAGCCTCCAGTACCACCTTCCTGATGACAGCAGGAATATTTAATCAGTAAGCTCATTGATTTAGATTCTGTAGACTTGGAATCTATCACTATATTTTACCACTGCAGACGTTTCTTATTCAAGTGTGAAAACATGGCATTCTGATTTGAATTAGGAAGATTACTATTTAAAAAGGCCTTTTTTTTTAAAGAAGAGTTTTTACTTTAGGATGTAACAACAAATTTTCCAATTTCCAGCTGCAAGTTCTGAATTCCTAGAACCAAACAAGATGGATGTTGATCTCCTCATTGAAATAGGTGTTGACATATTGATAATGGGGGAACATATTCAATGTTATTTGATTACTGAAAAAGTTATATCTGGAATTTATGCTCAGTAATGACTATGGAACAATGTCATTCCGTTTTTTCTCTTCTTGAAGCATTTGGAATATTCTTTTAGGACCAGTGTGTGTTAATGGGATTTTGGATTGATAGCTGTTAATGTGGTTGGAATTTCATAAATTAATTCAGTCTGTTTTTTCTGTGACTTAGAGACTCCACCATTCAGTGAGGCACCTAATTTTGCTGACCAGACCGGAGTGTTTGAATATTTTGTAAACTACTACAATCCTGGTGAACATATGTATACTCTGCGACAGGTGGTAAAACAGCGACCTATAACCTGGGCAAGTGATGCTGACCAAACAATTAGTGTTATTGGTGATTACATGTGGTAAGAATTTGGTTTATTAATTTTAAAAAATAGAAACACAACCTGCTTTGGATGCACTATCTTTTGATTTGTAAATTCACTGATGTTGCCACTTGATCTTTTCATTGCATTTAGAACACAGACAGTACAGCACAGGAAAAGGCCATTCAGCCCACAATGATGTGCTGAGCCAATTATATTAGTAATCAAATAACCAACCAAACTAATCTCCTCTGCCTACACAATGTCCATACCCTTTCATTTTCCTCACATTCATCTGCCTCTCTAAACGGCTCTTGAAGTCCCTAATGTATCTGCCTCTACCACCACCCGAGGCAGCACATTCCACCGACCACTCTCTATGTAAAAAAACAAAAAACACTTACCCCTCACATCTCCTTTGAAATTAACCCCTCTCACCTTAAATGCATGTCCTCTGATAGTAAACATTTCAGCCCTGGGAAAAAGAAACTATCTGTCTACTCTATCTTTGTCTCTCATAAATTTATAAACCTCTATCAGATCTCCCTTCAACCTCCACCGCTCCAGAGAAAACCAGCCTAGTTTGTCCAACCTCTCGTCATAGCACTGCGTTCTAATCCAGGCAGCATCCTGGTAAACCTCTGCTGTCCCCTCTCCAAAGCCTAAGCGTCATTCCTGTAGTGGGGGTGACAGATTGAATGCAAAACTCCAGAAGTGGCCTAACTAAGAGTTTTATAAAGCTACAACTTAAGTTCCTTTCTCATGAACTCAATGCCTGGACTTCAATTTTGTGAAGTGAATTTCTATCACTTTACAAAATGCCTCAGCTGACTTTTCACAGTCAGTAAAACCTCAGACTTTTTAACATTTTATGATCACCTGCCATTGTGTTAGTTCGTTCATTATGTGCCATGCCATATGACGTGGGCGATTATGATCTTTCCATGACCATGATTATTCTTGGCAAATTTTCCTGAAGAAGTAGTTTGTCATTGCCTTCTTCTAGGTAGTGTCTTTATGAGACAGGTGACCCTAGTCATTATCAATAGTCTTCAGAGATTGTCTGCATGGAGACAGTGGTCGCGTAACCAGGACTTGTGATATGCACCAGCTGCCCATGCGACCATTCACTACCTGCTCCAGTGGCTTCACACATCACCGTCACCAGCCTACCCACCATCAAGGACGTATATACAGAAAGGTGCTGGAACAGGGCACGTAACATCATGGAGGATCCCACCCACCTGGCTCATGGACTGTTTATCCCTCTCCCATTGGAGGGGGAGGCTACATAACATAAGGATCCAAAGTAGTAATTACTTTGTTCCCCTTTACACTCTTGTATTGGAAATGACATTAAACTATACATTTATTTTAGTGATGCAACATGCCACAGGTCATTCCAACCCAACGAGTCACAGCACCCCAGCAACCCACCAATTGAACAATGACCAATTAACCTACTAATCGGTACATCTGCACTGTGGCAGGAAACCGGAGTACCTGGAGGAAGCCCACTCACTCACAAGGAGAATGTACAAACTCCTTCCAGACAGCATTGAAATTGAACTCTGAACTCCGAAGCCCCAAGCTCGTGCTAACTGCGGTGCTACTGTGGCACCCCGTGGTTATGGATTTAGAGCATTTAGAGAAGTAGATTCAAAGATATGCTCAATATTCTCCTGAAAGAATGCAACATCCCAAATGTCTCTTGGAACTTGTGGCTCATAAAAACTCAGGGTAGACAAACGAGCACTCAGGATGGTATGAATATAACAAGGATGTTGCCAGGACATGAGGATCTGAGGTATAGAGGAAGATTCAGTAGTTTAGGACTTCACTCCCTGGAGCAAAGGAAATGAGGGGAGATTTGATAGAAGTATACAAAATTATGAGGGGTAAAGATTGGGTAAATGTAAGTAGGCTTCTTCTGCTGAGGTTGGGTGGAACTACAGCTGGAGGTCATGTGTTAAGGGTGAAAGGTGAAAAGTTTAAAGGGAACATGAAGGAACTACTTCACTCAGAGGGCGGTGAGAGTGTGGAATGAGCTGCCAGTGAAAGTGGTGGATGCGGGGTCGATTTCAACATTTAAAAGAAATTTAGGCAGATATATGGATGGGAAGGGTATGGAGGGCTATGGTCCATGAGACTTGGCAGGTTTATAGCTCAGCACAAGCGAGATGGGCTGAAGGGGCTGTTTCTGTGCTGTAGTGTTCTATGACTCTAAATAACCCAATGAGACAACACATTATGAGGTGATCTCTGCTTGCTTACTGTCAGACTTTGAGACTGAATTTTTTTTCCTCAGGCAAGATTTCAATATAACTTGCGATGTACTCATTGAGACGCCCAATACTGGAGGTGTGTTCATTGCTGGAAGGGTGAATAAAGGAGGGGAACTTATTCGACATGCAGAAGGATTATACTACTGGATCTTTGCCGATGGGACGTACAAAGTTACTAATGACTTGCGTAAGTGTTAGTTATTACAACTTCATTGCCTGTTTTGAAGAGAATTGTCATTTCAGTGGTTATTTAGGTTAATTACTGCTTCTAAATCTAGGCCCCTTGCAATTAGCAAATGCTGTTTTTGTTTCACCGATCTTGGTACCTTTTAGCTGTCACGTACAATCTTCACTCAGGTTGGAGTTAGTGTGTCACCCTCTCTGTCTGGCTGATCAACCAGATCTTTGAGGAAAAAATACACTCAAGGTGTTTGCGAAATGCCTTAAGGTTTTAAAGCGGATTGTTTTCTGAAATGGAAAATCTCTTGTGATTTCCAAGAAGATGTAGTTTTTCAGAAGTCAAATTCATCTGACTGTACATAGATACAATCAAGCAAAACAATGTTCCTCCAGACCACGGTGTCCCCACAAAATATATCACACATAGTACCTGAAACAAAATATTTCCACAAATAAGTTGATAAAATACAATTAAAAATGCATGTAGTGTGCATCACAGATAAACAGAACAGCTTGCTCTCCTAGTGATGAGACCTCGGTGGTGGCAGGGTATTCATTAGTTTCACAGCCTGAGAGAAGAAGCTGTTACCCAGTCTGGCAGTCCTGGTCCTGATGCTCCTGTACCACCTTCCCGATGGTAGTAGGTCAAAGAGATTGTGGGATGGGTGGTGGGAATCCTCAATAACACTTTGGGCCTTTCATTTGCAAGTAAATATCACAAATAGATGGGGAGGGAGACCCTGGTGATCCTGTCATCAGTTTTTACTGTCCTCTGTAACGGGCTTGCAGACCGATGCCTTGCAGCTTCTGTACCGCACGACGATGCAGCCAGACAGGATACTCTGAATGGTGCTCCTGTAGAAAGTTGTTAAAATTGAGCCAGGAGTGCCTTCTTGACGAATGAGGTGTTGTGGGACAAGATTATGTTTGAAGAACTAAAGTTATACGAGAAATAAATCTCAAACAAAGATGGAGAAGTCTACTTTTGGTCACTATCTCTGAGCACAAAATGATTTTGACTCATTTGTGGTCAGCTCTGAGTAGTCAGTCAGTATGGAAGCTGATGCTTCTAGTACAGACTTCCTGCCCCATCAAGCAAGTGATTTACAATAAGGTGTAGAACAGTACTGTGCTGTAAAGGTCCTTCAGCCCATGATGTTGTGCCAGCATTTTAACATCCTCTAAGGCCATTCTAACCCTTCCCTCCCACATAGGCCTCCATTTTGTTTTCATTGATCTGCCTATCTAAACATCTCTGAAAGGTTCCTAATGTATCTTCCTCCGCCACCCCGAGCAGCATGTTCCACCACTCTCTAGACTTGGAGAGATTAAAAGCTGGCTTTCATGTACTTAAAAGGACACTTTCCAGTTATATTAATGACCAATTCCATTTGCTGGCCTAATTCTTTGGTTATTCAGGGACTTTCCCTTTTCTAGTCAAACAGTTAACCTGCATAATTACTTTAAAATACTTAAACTTAACTTCATTAATGCAACTTGATCCTGGAGGCAAAAACATGTTTCTAAATCTGTAACTTTGTCCTACTGGTTAATTTTAATGACAATAAAGATCAAAAATGCCGGCAATATTCAACACATCGATCTGTATCTGTGAGAAGAGAAACAGTCAGAGAGTCATTGCAAACTACAGCACAGAAACAGGCCCTCAGCACATCCTGTCTGTGCCAAACCAGTTAAATCACCCAGTCCCACTGACCTGCACCACAACCCCCCGCACTTCTTTACTTCAAAGACTGTTGGTGAAATTTTCAAGCAACACACATCAAAGTTGCTGGTGAACGCAGCAGGCCAGGCAGCATCTGTAGGAAGAGGTACAGTCGACGTTTCGGGCCGAGACCCTTCGTCAGGACTAACTGAAGGAAGAGCTAGTAAGAGATTTGAAAGTGGGAGGGGGAGATCCAAAATGATAGGAGAAGACAGGCAAAAGGTATATGAGAGGATCATGGGACAGGAGGTCCGGGGAGAAAGACAAGGGGGGGGAACCAAGAGGATGGGCAAGGGGTATAGTCAGAGGGACAAAAAGGAGAGAGAGAGAAAGAATGTGTGTATAAAAATAAATAATGGATGGGGTACGAGGGGGAGGTGGGGCATTTGAGGAAGTTAGAAAAGTCGATGTTCATGCCATCAGGTTGGAGGCTACCCAGACGGAATATAAGGTGTTGTTCCTCCAACCTGAGTGTGGCTTCATCTTTACAGTAGAGGAGGCCGTGGATAGACATGTCGGAATGGGAATGGGATGTGGAATTAAAATGTGTGGCCGCTGGGAGATCCTGCTATCTCTGGTGGACAGAGCGTTGATGTTCAGCAAAACGATCTCCCAGTCTGCGTCGGGTCTCGCCAATATATAGAAGGCCACATCGGGAGCACCGGACGCAGTATATCACCCCAGCCGACTCACAGGTGAAGTGTCGCCTCACCTGGAAGGACTGTCTGGGGCCCTGAATGGTGGTAAGGGAGGAAGTGTAAGGGCATGTGTAGCACTTGTTCCGCTTACACGGATAAGTGCCGGGCGGGAGATCAGTGGGGAGGGATGGGGGGGACGAATGGACAAGGGAGTTGTGTAGGGAGCGATCCCTGTGGAATGCAGAGAGAGTGGGGGAGGGAAAGATGTGCTTAGTGCTGGGATCTCGTTGGAGGTGGCGGAAGTTACAGAGAATAATATGTTGGACCCGGAGGCTGGTGGGGTGGTAGGTGAGGACCAGGGGAACCCTATTCCTAGTGGGGTGGCGGGAGGATGGAGTGAGAGCAGATGTGGGTGAAATGGGGGAGATGCGTTTGAGAGCAGAGCTGATGGTGGAGGAAGGGAAGCCCCTTTCTTTAAAAAAGGGGCTTCCCTTCCTCCACTATCAACTTCCTGTTGTTTGCGTGGTGAAATTTTCATTTTGGCCAATACAGATGGATGATAGAAACATAGAACTCTGAAAACCTACAGCACAATACAGGCCCTTCGGCCCACAAAGCTGTGCCGAACATGTCCTTACCTCAGAAATTACCCAGGATTACCCATAACCCTCTATTTTTCTAAACTCCATGTACCTATCCAGGAGTCTCTTAAAGGAGTCTCTTAAAATTGTGCCCTGTTGTGCTAGCCATTTCAGCCCTGGGAAAAAGCCTTTGACTATCCACATGATCAATGTCTCTCATCATCTTATACACCTCTATCAGGTCACCTCTCAGCCCCCACCGCTCCAAGGAGAAAAGGCCGCGTTCAATCAACCTATTCTCATAAGGCAAGCTCCCCAATCCAGGCAACATCCTTGTAAATCTCTTCTGCACCCTTTCTATGGTTTCCACATCCTTCCTGTAGTGAGGCGACCAGAACTGAGCACAGTACTCCAAGTGGGGTTTGACCAGGGTCTTGTATAGCTGCAACATTACCTCTAGGCTCCTAAGCTCAATCCCATGATTGAATGTCATTGCCACCTTAACCACAGAGTCAACCTGTGCAACAGCTTTGAGTGTCCTATGGACTCGGACCCCAAGATCCCTCTGATCCTCCAAGCTGCCAAGAGTCTTACCATTAATGATACATTCTGCAATCATATTTGACCTACCAAAATGAACCGCTTCACACTTATCTGTGTTGAACTTCATCTGCCTCTTCTCAGCCGATCGATGTCCCGCTGTAACCTCTGACAGCCCTCCACACTATCCACAACACTTCCAACTATTGTGTCATCAGCAAATTTACTAACCCATCCCTCCACTTCCTCATCCAGGTCATTTATAAAAATCACAATGAGTAAGGGTTCCAAGACAGATCACTGAAGCACACCACTGGTCACCGACCTCCATGCAGAATATGACCTGTCTACAACCACTCTTTGCATTCTGTGGGCAAGCCAGTTCTGGATCCACAAAGCAATGTCCCCTTGGATCCCATGCCTCCTTACTTTCTCAATAAGCCTTGCATGGGGTACCTTATCAAATGCCTTGCTGAAATCCATATACACTACATCTACTGCTCTACCTTCATCAATATGTTTAGTCACATTCTCAAAAAATTCAATCAGGCTCGTAAGGCACGACCTGCCTTTGACAAAGTCATGCTGACTATTCCTAATCATTTTATGCCTCTCCAAATGTTCATAAATCCTGCCTCTCAGGATCTTCTCCATCAACTTACCAACCACTGAGGTAAGAGTCACTGGTTTATAATTTCCTGGGCTATCTCTACTCCCTTTCTTGAATAAGGGAACAACATCTGTAACCCTCTAATCCTCTGGAAGCTCTCCCGTCCCCATTGATAATGCAAAGATCATCGCCAGAGTCTCAGCAATCTCCTCCCTTGCCTCTCACGGTAGCCTGGGGTACATCTCGTTCGGTCCCGGTGACTTATCCAACTTGATGCTTTCCAAAAACTCCTGCACATCTTCTTTCTTAATATCTACATGCTCAAGCTTTTCAGTCTGCTGCAAGTCATCCCTATAATCGCCAAGATCCTTTTCCATAGTGAATACTGAAGCAACCATTCTCTCACGTCTTATCCTCTTGCTCTTCACATACTTGTAGAGTGCCTTGGGGTTTTCCTTAACCCTGTCTGCCAACGTCTTCTCATGGCCCCTTCTGGCTCTCCTAATTTCATTCTTAAGCTCCTTACTGCTAGTTTTATAATCTTGTAGATCTCTATCATTACCGAGTTTTTTTTTGAACCTTTCGTAAGCTGTTCTTCTTGACTAGATTTACAACAGCCTTTGTACACCACGGTTCCTGTACCCTATCATCCTTTCCGTCTCATTGGAATGTACCTATACAGAACTCCACGCAAATATCCCCTAAACATTTGCCACATTGCTTCCATACGTTTCTCTGAGAACATCTGTTCCCAATTTATGCTTCCAAGTTCCTGCATGATAGCCTCATATTTCCCCTTACTCCAATTAATGGCAACAAAGTATTGAATTACAAATTATTACATAAAAATTAATAATGATTATTACATAATCATTAATAATTCACTGACAAACTCATGGCAGTAAAATTACTTTAAAACGTGCCATGAATACTATATGACCGTAAGACATGGCCGGCTGGTGGTGTAACGACATCGGCACTGGACCCGGGAGCAGAGGTTCCCGGGTTCGAAACCAGTCAGGGCCGCTCCCGAGTACGTTTTCCATCCATGCCGGGTTGAGTGTCGAGATCGCAACTCAACCTCGTAAAATAAAGGGACATTACTGCGAAACGTCTGTGTGAGGAGTGGTCTCTCTCTCTTTCTCTCTCTCGCTCTCGCGCTCTCTCTCTCTCTCTCTCGCTCTCTCTCTTGCTCTCGCGCTCTCTCTCTCTCTCTCTCTCGTTATGCGTCTTGTTAAAAAAAAGCCATGAAAAAGACATCATCATGGATGCCCGCACGCAGGCACACGCCAAAAAAAGAATAAGATATAAGAGCAGAATTAGGCCATTTGGCCCATCAAGTCTGCTCTGCCATTAATCATGCATGATTTATTATCCCTCTCAACCCCATTCTTCTGCCTTCTCCCCGTAACCTTTGACAGCCTGTCTAATCAAGAAACTATCAACTGCTGCTTTAAGTATACTCTGACTTGGCCTTCACAGCCACGTATGGCGATGAATTCCACAGATCTACCATTCTCTGGATAGAAAATTCCTCCTCATCTCTGTTCTAAATGGACTTCCTTGTATTGTGAGCCTGTGCCCTCCGGACTTGGATTCCCTCACTATAGGAAGCATCCTCTCCACATCCATTCTCTCTCGGCTTTTCAATAATCGATAGGCAGTACAGGAGTCTAGAAGAAGGAAAGTGGCGCTCCATTTTGAATATCATCCCCATTCTCAAGATATTTCTGAGGGCATTGTTTTTTTTTCTCTAATATAAACTGGAAGTCCGATTTCTCGGAAGAGCACAGCGATAGATGTGCTGCTGGTAATTGCTGGACATGAATGAATGATTTTCCTCTTGCAGCTGGGAACATTGTGTTGGATTCAGGCAAATCCGGAACACGGGCAGGAAAATGGCACACTCTCACTCTCAGGATTCAGGTATGCGTCCCGTCCTTGATGTTCAAATGGTTTGCCCTTTCTGTTGTTTTATGTCAATTACATAATTGAAAATTTTAATTGTTTTTCAAGCTAAATGGGAACCCAGGAGAATACTCAGAGTCTAGTGTCACTGGTATTTTGATGACTTACAAAATTCTTTTAGCTACTCGTGAAGACACCGTGGCAGTGTAGCAGTTAACACAATACCATTACAGCTCGGGGCTTCGGAGTTCTGTTCCAGCGTCTTCTGTAACAAAGTTGGTACATCCTTCCCGTGAGCGTGTGCGTTTCCTCCAGGTGCTCCTGTTCTGTCCCACAGCCCAAAGCCAGACCAGTCAGTAAGTTAACTGGTCACAGTAAACTGTCCGGTGATTAGGGTAGGGTTAAAGAGGTGGGTTGATGGATGGCGGGACTTGTTGGGCCGGAGGGGCCTATTCCACACTGCATCTCTAAACAAAATAAAATAAACAATGAATGGGAAAAATGCCCAATCATATCTGCAGAATCTGACCTTCAGCAGTGTGCTTGGGATTCTGATCTCGGAGGAGGAGGTAGCCTAGAATGCTAGTTTCTGATTTGCATCTCAATCAATAGATACGATAAGCTCTAACAGTTACTTCTCTACTTATTAACTAAAATAGTATGATCTGATACCACAAGACCGTAAGACATAGCAGCAGAATTTAGCTGTCTGGCCCATTGAATCTGCTCCAAATATGGGTGTGAGGAAGATGGAGGGATGTGGACATGGTGTAGGTAGGAGGGATTAGTGTCTGGATGATTTTGATTTGCTTTTCGGCTGGTTTGCCACAGTTAGGCTGAATGGTCTGCTCCCTGTGCTGTACTCTTCTATGTTCTAAATATACCCAATGATTGTACCGGGTTATAGTTGCAAAGGATACGTCAAGTCGTTATCATTGTAATCACTTTTCAGAACTGTGTATCAGTGGCAAGGCCAGCACTCTTGGCCTTGTAGAGGCAGGCAGCCTACAGCTGAGCTGTTCTCTAGGTCACTTCAGAGATCATTCACTGTGAGGCTGATAAATCTCCACCATCAGGGACATTATCACCAATGAACTGGGTGGGTGTAGACTCACCTGTAAGGCTGATAAATTTCCACCATTAGGGGCATTATAAGGGATGTTGCACAGGGCCAAATTAACTTGCAGTCGCTTGTCCAATGTACTAACTTTCATCAGCCTATGATTGTGCATGTTTTCCATAAATCCTATCACCTGTGTGTCACTTCTGGCTTGTTGAATTCTGCTGCACTTTCATCGTCGGTGACTCCCTTATTTGCAGAAAGTGAAAGAGGGAGTGTTAAATAAATTTATCTTGCTTTATTTGTGATATAATTTCCTTTAATAACGTATATCTAAAATCTTTATTTGGGTTTGTTGGTGGAAATGAGTGTTTGCTGCTGCCTTTCCCCTTGTTATTCTCTTCAGATCACAGACATTGTTCATCTTCCAAGAATTTTTCAAACTCTGGCTCTGCAAAGAATGGGGTTTCCCTTCCTCTACCATTGCTGCTGCCCTCAGCCGCACCTCCTCCATTTCCCAGACATCCGCCCTCACACCACCTTCCCTCTGCCTTAACAGTGATAGAGTTCCTCCTGTCCCTGCCTACCACCCCCTGAGGCTCTGTATCCAACTCATTATTCTGAGCAACTTCCTCCATCTTCCAGGTGAGGCAACACTTCACCAAATCTGTTGGATCCAATGCTCCCGATACGTTTTGATACTTGACGTAAAATGGGGGACAACTTCATTGAACACCTCATCTCTATCTACCAAAAGCAGAACTCAGTGGCCAACCATTTTAATTCCCATTCCTGTTCCGACATGTCAATTCACAGCCTCCTCTTGTGCCAGGATGAGGCCACCTTCAGTTTATAGGAGCAACACCTCATATTCAGTCTGGGTAGCTGGCATGAACATTGGTTTTTCCTTCCGGTAATCTTTTTCCCTCCATCTTCACTTTTCTCCCATTCTCCACTCTGGCCTCTTACCTCTTCTCCTCTCCTATCCTATCAGACTCCTCCTTCTACAGCCCTTTACCTTTTCCACCTATCACCTCCTAGCTTCTTACTTCATCCACCACCCATCTGGCTTCATCTATCACCTTCTAGCTTGTCCTCTTTCTCCTCCCCTCACCTTAATCTGGCATCTTCCCCCTTCTAGATTAAACAAAAATAAATACTTGAGGCATTTCGCTCTGGTTATAAATTTGCTATACATATTGATTTTAATATGCTTTATGAAGAGTCAAAATATTATTGATAGTTAATTAGGTTGCTGTGAACTACTTTGAAGAAGCAATTTATTCATTTTAATTTCATTCCCACTTAGGATGACTTAGCAAGTGGATTCTTGAATGGCTACCCACTGTGGAAGGGTGTCTATATAGGTCAACCTCGCAACGGCTGGGCTGCTATTGGAACGTGGAGCTTCGAATTGGCTCAGTTTGATAATTTTCACGTACAAGCTGGTTAAACCCAAGTGAATCCATTCCCGTGTGTCTCAAGCACAATGGTGTATTGCCATGTTTGCAGTCCAAAAGTGCCTCAGAAAGAATAAGAGTACATCTTCCCACTTTTGTGTATTTAGACACTGGTGGTGGCTTCTTCTTCACCCTCTGATTTCCTTTCAAGTGCCATTGCTGTGGTACTAGGCACAAGACTTGCTGCTTCAGCCTAATCGGAAACAACTTATGACATTGCATTTCAACCAAATGTTTTAATTTCAGTATATAACACACACACCTGTTCTCCCTTGTACCCAGAATGAAATACAACAAGGTGAAAGGTATTGTGTGAGTATGAGGAAGGTAAACCACCTGTCTCCTTAACTACAATAGCCAGGTTGTTTATCAATGTCTACTGAATATTAGGAAATTTCCTTAAGAAAAGTACAAACGTTTGTATGTACCAGAAGGGCCAAAGCATTCTGACTACTAATCCTTTTTTTTTGAACAAGAATACTTAAAGTTCAAAGTAAATTTATTCCCAAAGTACATAGTGCATATGAGACTCAGTTTATTGTGGGCACTCTCAATAAATCCAGTAACCATAATGGAAAGACTGCACCAACAGGCAAACAACCAGTGCGTAAAAGACAACCAATTGTGCAAATGCAAAAAGAAAGAAAATAAATGGAATAATGATAAATATTAAATATCAAGAGCATGAGATGAAGAGTCCTTGAAAGTGAATTCATAGGTTATGGGAACAGTTCCAGTGATCAGCTGTTTGGACTTGCTGATACTGAGTAAGATGTTAGCGTTGTGGCACCATTGGCCAGATTTTCATTCTCCGTCCTATATAGTGATTCGTCATCTGATATCAGTCTCATGAAGCTCATCTGTTTCCACGACAACTGACCGAGGCTGACCCTGACTGTTTGAAACCTTACAATGAAATTTGAACCTCTGATAAACATTGGACTAGATACAGTATTGACGTCATTCCTAAGGTTCTTTTTCTACCCTTTGTAATGTTGCATAATTGCAGTCCTGCCCCCGTGCATACACTCACTAACCATCCATCGATTACTGCACCCAGTCTTCCGCCCAGCTGCCTGACATGTTCTACCTTCTCTAAACATCGGGGGCGCCATGGTAGCGTAGTGGTTAGCGTGACGCTATTACACCTCGTAACATTGGATTTCAGAGTTTAATGCCGATGCCGTCTGTAAGGAGTGTGTACACCCTCCCTGTGAATACGTGGGTTTCCTCAAGCTGCTGTCGTTTCCTCTCACTGTCTGTTGTAGCAGTGGTCCCCAACCTCCGGGCCACAAAGAATGCAGCGGTAGTCAGGACGCACCCAGCACATCTTTAAGAAAAATGCCGAAATAAACAAGCTAATTAATTAGGTGCCACCCGGCACGTAAATATCAGCCCAGATCAGAGACGATTGCCAATTGTGTCATCTCTGATCTGGGCTGACATTTACGTGCCAGGTGGCACCTAATTAATTAACTTGTTTACTTCAGCTTTTTACTTAAAAGATGTACTGGGTGCGTTCTGACTACCGCTGCACCACTGCATTCTTCGTGGCAATGTATCAGTCCGCGGCCCGGAGGTTGGAGACCATAGTATTGTAGGATATCCTATAATTAGACTAGGGCTAAATAGGTGTGTTGCTGGTTGAAGCAGCTCATTAGGCTGGAAGAGCCTGTTCCATGCTGTTCGCTAAATAAATAAAACATAAAAATTAAACTGTAGACAACTTAACGAGGGGTGATTGATAAATTTGTGGCCTCAGGTAAAAGGAGACAATTTTAGAAAACCTAGCACATTTATTTTTCAACATAGTCCCCTCTTACATGTACACACTTAGTCCAGCGGTCGTGGAGCATACGGATCCCTTCTTTGTAGAAGTGGTCCACAGCAGGGGTGATTGATAAGTTCGTGGCCTAAAGTAGAAGGAGATGAGTTATACAGCGCTGGTCACATGCATGTGCATTTCAGCTCTCTGAGTGAAAATGCAGAAAGTTTGAAGTTTCTCCTCATCTCCTTCTACCTTAGGCTACGAACTGATCAATCACCCCTGCTGTGGACCACTTACTGGAGGTCCAAGACGCTGACTTCTACAAAGAAGGGATCCGTATCCTCCACGACTGCTGGACTAAGTGTGCAAATGTGGGAAAAATAAATGTGCTAGGTTTTCTAAAATTGACTCCTCCTACCTTGGGCCACGAAATTATCAATCACCCCTGATAGTTCACTTCATGTTTAGAGATGAGCTTGACCTCATTCCTTCCCTTCTCTGTAATGTTACTCAGCCTTGTAATCCTGCAATCCCAGAGCTCTGGAACTCCTTCCCTAAATATCTCTGCTCTGCTGATTTTTAGCTTTTTCGCTTCTTAAACGCTGCCTCTAACCCAGATTTCACTCACATCTTTTGTGTCCCTGTATGGTATTATTTTATGAAGCACTGACAATTGTTTTTGTATTTTAACTGATTAATTAATTTGTGCTGTTATTGTTACTTCTACTGAATTGTTACAGGAAACCCGTCAGGAATATTTAGTTGACTTGTTTATGTTACAGAATAATCTTTGGGTTTCTTTCTGATCTGAGTCTTTCTCTAAACCAGATTCATTGTTTTTCTAATGCAAGCATTAGCTTACCATTCTCCAAATAAATAAAATTTTCCTAACTTTTTTTAAGTATTTATTTCTTGAGTCAATAAAAATGATTTTATCTAACTCCTGTGACAAAAGTTGCAGGTTTGGTGGTTATCTGATTATATATTTTATCCTTGGTTGTGATGTTAAGATTGGACTTTCTGCTGACCGGACAGAAGGGAAGGGTAGAATTGTTAATAATTCAATCTGAGATCAAGATTCAACATTGTTTTATGTCACTTCCAATGCATCAGTGTAAAGGAGAATGAAGTAATTGTTATTCTGGATCCGCACAAAAAATACATACTAAGGTAAAGAACAGAATAATAATAAAAAACACGATAAATATAAATACATAAGGCAGCTTATATCCATACATTGATGTTATATCCATAAAGTGATGCTAGGCACAGGAGTGTCTGACAGGAAATGATAAAGTAGTGATGGTTGGGGAGTGTGGAGGGGTGGGTTAATCGGTAGAGGTGCTGATCAGCCTTACTGCTTTGGGAACGTAACTGTGTTTGAGTCTAGTGGTCTTGGTGTGGATGCTACATAGCCTCCTCCCTTATGGGAGGGGGACAAACTGACCATGAGCATCATAAGTAGTTAGTATTTTTTGACCATACAATGTTGATCCACACTAGCTTTAAAGTGATAGTTATCAAAGTAAATTTATAATCAAAGTATAGGTATATGTCACTATATAGAACCCTGAGATTCGTTTTCCTGTGGGCATTTACAGTAAATATGTATGCAAGTAAATACAAAAGATCAACCAGAGTGCAGAAGACAACGAACTGTGTTAATGGAAAAATAAATAAATGCAAAAGAAGAAGTAATAATAGTAAATTAGTAAAAATGAATACTGAGAACATAAGATGAAAAGTTTTTGAACATGAGTCCAGAGGTTGTGGAAACATTTCAACAATGGGGCGAGTGAAGTTATCCCCACTGGTTCAAGGGCATAATGGCTGAAGGGTAGTAACTGTTCCTGAACCTGCTGGGTGAGTCCTGAGGTTGCTGTACCTTCTTCCTGATGGCAGCAGTGAGAAAAGACCATGGTCTTGGAAAGAGCTGCTTTCCTGCGACAGCGTTTCATGAAGATGTGCTCGATGGTTGGGAGGGCTTTTACTGTGATGGACCAGGCCATATCCATTACCTTTTGTAGGATTTTACATTTAAGGGTATTAGTGCTTCCATACCAGGCTGTGACGCAATCAGTCAATATACTCAACACCACACATCTATAAAAGTTTGTCAAAGTTTTAGATGACGTGCTGAATCTTCGAAAACTCCTAAGAAAGTAGAGGTGCTGTCATGGCACTTGCATGCTGGACTCAGATTCTCTGATGATAATGCTAAGGAATTTAGGCACGTATATTTAGCTAGGATGCCTAAGACTAGCACAGTACTGTAGTGATTTTATACAGCTGGCACAAAAAAAACAAATTTCATTACATATGTGGGATTTTTAACCCTGTACACCTCTGACTCCCCCAATGAGAGGACTGGCTCATAGACCTCCAGTTTCCTCCTTCTGAAGTCAGTAGCACTGGACAGCAAAGATTTTGCTTCCTGAATACCTTCCGGTGTATTTGATGGAGTTTGGACTGCTGATCACAGAATTTTTTTTTATTTGCCCATGCTTTTTATTTCAATTCATAATTCAGGTCAGAATAATTCCAAGCTTATGGACGCCATTTTTGTTGGTCCACAAATCAAACACGTCAACAGTGACAGGCAATTCGAAGTGCTTCTAGTGGGATGGAGAATATTGCATGGAAGACATTCAAGGATGTTGCTGAAATTTTTCTTGGAAACTACATAGCACTAAACTATGTGCAGCTGGTTAGCAACGTGTCTCAAGTATACAAAACAATGAAGTGCATCATGTCACTAAAGATTAATTTTCTGCATTCCCGTTTAGACTTCACTGCAAATTGTGGTACTGTCAGAGATGGGCATGGTGAAAGGTTTCACCAAGATATTGAAGTCATGGAGAAATGGTATCTGGGCAGCAGGAATCCATCAATACTGGCTGATTATTGTTGGACACATAAGCAAGAAAGCTTAAACACCAAGTTCAAATGAAAATCATCAACAAAACATTTTTAGCTTAGTTGAACTATTACAAAGCATCAGCGGTGATATGCAATTAAATGCATCATATTCAATGAATGTTAATTTCTTGTTTCTCCAAATTCCACGTAATGCAAGTTGTCTGAAATTATATTTGTTTTCAGTTTCAAGCAGTCTATCATAAGCACAAAAAAAATCTTGAGTAAGCAGCACTTTATAAAAAAAAATGTCCAGTGTAATAAGCTCCTTGTTCTTGCTGATGTTGAGTAAGAGTTTGTTGCTGTCGTGGTCCGGTCCATGAATTCAGCATTCTGGTTCACGGTCTGGTCCATTGTTCCTTATTCCAGGATTTCCGGTTTTCCCTTGTCCTGTTGTGTGCCTTAATTGAGGCACCTGATTCTCATTTTGGGCTGGCTATATAAACAGCTCCTCGGTTCAGCTTCAGTTGTTGGACTGTTCCCTCCCCTTCCCCTTCCTTCTGAAGCCTCGCCTGTAACGCCGTCAGGTTCTACCTCCAGGGCAAGATCGGGGCCTTGCTGTCTCTAGATAAGCAACTGTCTTTCATTGTTTGGAACTGTCTCTTTGTGACCTCGCCTTCGCTAGGTAGGTCCAGCCATTTGCCGCTGCCTTGAGTTGGGAACTGCCTCTGTGTCCACGCCTTTGCTAGGCAGATCTGGCCATTTACCGCTGCCTTGAGTTGGGAACTGTTTCTGTGTCCACACCTTCGCTAGGTAGGTCCCGCCGTTTGCCACTACCTTGAGTGAAAATCTGTCTCTCTGTGTTCTGTGTATAAGTCCTGGCCCTACGTCCTGTTCCCAAAAAGGGGTCCCAGCTCTGTGTTCTGCCTTCCTGTCTCCGAAGACCAAATCTGAGCTTTGTGTCCTCATCCATTTCTGGTCCCACGTCCTGCCCAGGAGTCTCACGTCCTGCCCCCTCATCCAGTCCTGTTGTATTGCCACATCTTGTCCTCGCCTAGATCTGGAGTCTGAGCACGAGTCAAGACCCAGGTTCTGGGTCCCTGTCCAGTCTCTGGCTTGGAGTTTTTGTCCAGGTTCCAAGTTCCTAGTTCCTCGTCCAGGTCCTGCTTTCCTAGTCTAGTCCTAGCCCAGGCTCTGTATCCTCGTCTCATCCAGGTCCTGTGTCTTGTCCAGCATCATTCCTTCCCCACTTCCCTTGCTTTCTTGACACACCCAGTCCCGTTCCTAGTACTTCACTGTCTGTGACTTGCGTTTGGGTCCGCCACCAATGCCATCCCATTATGACAGTTGCTGCGGCAACATTCAGCCAGGTTTTCAATCTTCCTCCTATATACCAAGTCATCACCACTTGGCCAATGACAGTGGTCTCGTAGGCAACCTTAAATGTGGCATTGGAGTTATGCCTAGCCACACAGTCGTAAATGTAAAGTGAGTAGAGCAGAGGGCTAAGCACATTGCCTTGTGATGCACCTGTGCTGGTGAAGATTGTGGAGGAGATGTTTTTGCCACTCCAAACTGACTGGGGCCTGCAAGTGAGAAAATCAAGGATCCAATTGCATAAGGAGGTATTTTTCTTCAAACTGCTCAGAATATTCCAAGTGAGACCTCCCCAGTGCTTTATAAAGCCTCATCATTGCATCCTTGCTTTTAAATTCTAGTCCTCTTCAAATGAATGCTAACATCATAATTGCCTTCCTCACCACAGACTCAATTTACAATTTAACATTTAGCAAATCCTGTACGAGGACTCCCCAAGGTGTCTTTGCACCTCAGATTTTTGAATTTTCTCTCCATTTAGAAGATGGTCTACACTTTTATACCTTCTACTAAAGTAATAACCATACATTTCCAGACACTGTATTCCATCTTCCACTTCTCTGCCCATTCTTCTCATCTGTCCAAGTCCTTCAGTAGCCTTTCTATTTCCTCGAAACTACCTGCCCCACCAACCATCTTCATATTGTCAGTAAAATTTGCAACAAAGCCATCAATTCCATCATCCAAATCATTGACATATGACATAAAAAAATCTGTCCCAACACAGACACACGTGGAACACCACTATTCACCAGCAGCCAACCAGAAAAGGCTCCTTTTATTCCCACTCTTTGACTCCTGCAAATCAGCCACTGCTTTATCTACGCTAGAATCTTTCCTGTAATACCATGGGCTTGTAGCTTGTTAAGCAGATACATGTATGGTACCTTGTCAAAGGCCTTCTGAAAATCCAAGCACACAACATCAGCCAATTCTCCATTGTCTATCCTGCTTGTTATTTCTTCAAATAATTCTAACAGATTGGTCAGGCAAGATTTTCCCTTAATAGTCATAGTCATAGTCATACTTTATTGATCCCGAGGGAAATTGGTTTTCATTACAGTTGCACCTTAAATAATTAAATAGTGATAAAACCATAAATAATTAAATAGTAATATGTAAATTATGCCAGGAAATAAGTCCAGGACCAGCCTATTGGCTCAGGGTGTCTGACCCTCCAGGGGAGGAGTTGTAAACTTTGATGGCCACAGGCAGGAATGACTTCCTATGACGCATCTCGGTGGAATGAGTCTCTGGCTGAATGTACTCCTGTGCCCAACCAGTCCATTATGTAGTGGATGGGAGACATTGTCCAAGATGGCATGTAACTTGGACAGCATCCTCTTTTCAGACACCACCATCAAAGAGTCCAGTTCCATCCCCACAACATCACTGGCCTTAAGAATGAGTTTGTTGATTCTGTTGGTGTCTGCTACCCTCAGCCTGCTGCCCCAGCACACAACAGCAAACATGATCACAGTGGCCACCACAGACTCGTAGAACCTCCTCAGCATCGTCCGACAGATGTTAAAGGACCTCAGTCTCCTCAGGAAATAGAAGATGGAGGGAAACGGAAGTGGTGTAGGTAAGAAGAAATAATCTTGGGTGATTTTGATTTGTTCTTTAGCTGTGGGCTGAATAGCCTGTCCCTGTGATGTACTCCTCCATGTTCCATGTTCTGTGTAACCTTGCTGACTTCAGCCTATCTTATCATGTTGACACATTGTCCATGGTAATGTAACTCCGCACTCTTGTTATCAGGGAGTACTGTTTTACAACCATTAAAACATCAACCAATTTCTCATTCCATTGGCTTGAATCATTGACTTTTTATTCCCTTCCATAGACATTGTCTGTTCCTCTAGAATTTTATGTCTTAACCCTATGTCTTCTGTTTTTAGACTCTCCTGCTGGGAGAAAGTACTGTGGCTATCAAAGTCCCTTATGATTTTATAGCCCCTGACAAGATCACTCCTCATTCTCCTTCATTAGAAAAACATAGAAACATGGAAAACCTACAGCACAATACAGGCCCTTCGGCCCTCAAAGTTTTCCCGAATATGTCACTACCTTAGAAATTACTAGGCTTACATATAGCCCATCATTTTTTCTAAGCTCCGTGTACCTATCCAAAAGTCTCTTAAAAGACCCTATCGTATCCACCCCCACCACCATTGCTGGCAGCCTATTCCACGCACTCATCACTCTCTGTGTCCTCTTGTGGCAACCATTTCAGCCCTGGGAAAAAGCCTCTGACTATCCATATGATCAATGCCTCTCATCATCTTGTACACCTCTATCAGGTCACCTCTCATCCTCCATCGCTCCAAGGAGAAAAGGCTGAGTTCACTCAACCTGTTTTCATAAGGCATGCTCCCCAATCCAGGCAACATCCTTGTAAATCTCCTCTGCACCCTTTCTATGGCTCCCACATTCTTCCTGTAGTGAGGCGACCAGAACTGAGCACAGTACTCCAAGTAGGGTCTGACCACGGTCCTATATAGCTGCAACACTACCTCTCGGCTCTTAAATTCAATTCCACGATTGATGAAGGCCAATACACCGTACGCCTTCTTAACCACAAAGTCAACCTGCGCAGCTGCTTTGAGCGTCCTATGGACTCAGACCCCAAGATCCCTCTGATCCTCCACAACGCCAAGAGTCTTACCATTAATACTATATTCTGCCATCATATTTGATCTACCAAAATGAACCACTTCACACTTATCTGGGTTGAACTCCACCTGACACTTCTCAGTCTAGTTTTGCATCCTATCAATGTTCCGCTATAACCTCTGACAGCCCTCCACACTATCCACAACACCCCCAACCTTTGTGTCATCAGCAAATTTACTAACCCATCCCACCACTTCCTCATCCAGGTCATTTATAAAAATCACGAAGAGAAGGGGTCCCAGAACAGATCCCTGAAGCACACCACTGGTCACCGACCTCTATGCAAAATATGACCCGTCTACAACCACAGCCTTCTGTGAGCAAGCCAGTTCTGGATCCACAAAGCAATATCCCCTTGGATCCCATGCCTCCTTACTCTCTCAATAAGCCTGGCATGGGGTACCTTATCAACCACCTTGCTCTTAAAGAACTTGTTCGGCTGAAGGGTTTGTTTCCATGCGATCTAACAAGGGTCTTCCCACAAAAAGTTCAACAATTCAAAGTAAATTTATTGTCACAGTACGTATCCTGTTGTGTCACTATATGCAATGCTGAGATCATTTTCTTGCGGGTATTCACAATAAGTATAAAGAGACATAAAAGAATCAGTGAAGACTACACACAAATAAAGACTGACAAACAGCCATGTGCAAATGACAACATATTGTGCAAATATGTAAGGAAAAGATCAAAATGATAGTAATAGATAAATATGTAATAACTAAAACTGAGAACAGGAGGTGTGGAGTCCTTGAAAGTGAGTCAGTTGGGAATTCGTTGCTGAGGTGAGTGAAGTTATCCCCTTTGGTTCCAGAGACCAATATTTGGGGGTAATATCTGTTCCTGAACCTAAGGTTCCTGTACTTCCTGCCTGATGGCAGCAGCGAGAGGAAGGCATAGCCCAAATGGTGGGGGTCCTTGATGATGGATGCTGCTTTCCAGTGACAGTACTCCACGTAGATGTGCTCAATGGTGGGGGGTTGGGGGAGTTCCTGTGATAAACTGGGCCATATCCACTATTTTTGTGGATCCCAATTTTTTAAAACTCTCCATGGCGATAGCTATATCATTCCAGAAAGAGAGAACCGTGTCTGATTTTGAGATCACTATCAAACATAGGAAATAGAAAGATGATTTAAATCTTCAGGCCTGCTCCTCATTGTGACGAGTTTAACATAATCATACGTTCAATCCACTACTGAGCACATCTACACAGAGCACTGGGGGTTTTCGCAAATAAAACCGTGTGAGGCGTTGAAGAAAAAGATGCAACACACTTTATTGAACTTCAAAACCTGAACACAAAGCGCACTAGAAACTCTTTCTGTGATTACATCTTCATGTCAGACCAGCCTCTTAAAGTGAACCCCAACTCAACTGAATTATGTACGTTTCCACCAACTACATTGCCCCACACAGCACCCCCACCCCCACCAGAATTCACTAAAAGTGAGACTGTGAGCCTGTCAGGACCTCAGACAACCCACGCAGCTCGGGTCCTGTGTTCCATGGGCAGGTGCCTCGAGCTTGTCCAGAGCTGTGTTGACATGCCCGTGTCATGATGGCAGGGACATGGTAGCAAATCCTCCAAATCTTGGTGGGCCAGTTTAAGGGAATCTGCTGAAATACATTCAGGTTTACCCCTCATATCTACGATAAAAGTCTTTTCTCCCCGTTCCAAAATGCAGAATGGGCCATTGTAAAGGGGAGTAAGGCGATGTTGGTGTCCATCACGGCGGACGAAAACGAACGAGGTGGAATGTAGGTCTGCAGGAACCGAAGAGCGCTGTTCGCCATGTTGGGAGGAAGGAATAGGTGAGAAGTAATTGAATTTACTGAGGAGGGTGGAATTTATTGAGAGGTCAACCAGGCGGTCATGGTGCCAGAAATAAAATCCCCTGGCATACATGGTGGCTGCCGGTGTATCAGCTCAGTCGCGGACGACTGCAGATCCTCTTTTGGAGCTGTTCTGAGCCCCAGCAGGACCCACAGGGAACGATCATGCCCAAACTCATCAGTCAGGTGAGCCGACAGAACAGCTTTTAAGGAGCGGTGAAACCGCTTGCATAGGCCATTGGACTGCGGGTGATACGCCATGGTGTGATGTAGCCTGATGCCGAGGTTCTGCGCCATCATGGCCCAGAGGTCTGAGGTGAACTGGGGACCGCAGTCAGAGGAAATATCAGATGAGGTGCCAAACCAAGCAACCCAGGCTGATGAATGCCCGAGCCACATCAGCTGCCATCACTCACGCTAGGGGAATGACCTCTGGCCACCCGGTTGTATGGTCCATCATGGTATGGAGGTGTGTGAAACTGTGTGGGAGTGTGAGGACCAACAAGGGCATATTGACATGGTCAAATCATCGCTCGGGGACCTCAAAAGGCGCCAATGGCACCTGAACATGATGGCTAATTTTTGCCCGCTGGCACTCCACACAGGCTGCAGTCCAACCACACACATGTCCTCTCGAAGTCCATGCCACAGAGCCTTAAGTGCAACCAGTTTCTGTGAAGCCTTCTGGCCTAGAATGGCCATGCATGGAGTTAAAAACCATCCGCCCCCAGGATGCTGTGGGGTGAGGGAAACCGGTTCAGATATCACACATGAGAGAAACTCCAGCTGCTCCAAACTTCATGTCAGCCAACTGCAGGCTTGTGACTGCTGTTCGGTAAGCCTGGGCCTCTGGGTCAGCAGCTCGTGACTGCTGTTCGGTAAGCCTGGGCCTCTGGGTCAGCAGCTCGTGACTGCTGTGGGGTAAGCCTGGGCCTCTGGGTCAGCAGCTCGTGACTGCTGTTCGGTAAGCCCGGGCCTCTGGGTCAGCAGCTCGTGACTGCTGTGCGGTAAGCCTGGGTCTCTGGGTCAGCAGCTCGTGACTGCTGTTCGGTAAGCCCGGGCCTCTGGGTCAGCAGCTCGTGACTGCTGTTCGGTAAGCCTGGGTCTCTGGGTCAGCAGCTCGTGACTGCTGTGGGTTAAGCCTGGGCCTCTGGGTCAGCAGCTCGTGACTGCTGTGGGTTAAGCCTGGGCCTCTGGGTCAGCAGCTCGTGACTGCTGTTCGGTAAGCCTAGGTCTCTGGGTCAGCAGCTCGTGACTGCTGTGCGGTAAGCCTGGGTCTCTGGGTCAGCAGCTCGTGACTGCTGTGGGTTAAGCCTGGGCCTCTGGGTCAGCAGCTCGTGACTGCTGTGGGTTAAGCCTGGGCCTCTGGGTCAGCAGCTTGTGACTGCTGTTCGGTAAGCCTGGGCCTCTGGGTCAGCAGCTCGTGACTGCTGTGGGTTAAGCCTGGGCCTCTGGGTCAGCAGCTCGTGACTGCTGTTCGGTAAGCCTAGGTCTCTGGGTCAGCAGCTCGTGACTGCTGTGCGGTAAGCCTGGGCCTCTGGGTCAGCAGCTCGTGACTGCTGTGCGGTAAGCCTGGGCCTCTGGGTCAGCAGCTCGTGACTGCTGTGCGGTAAGCCTGGGCCTCTGGGTCAGCAGCTCGTGACTGCTGTTCGGTAAGCCTGGGCCTCTGGGTCAGCAGCTCGTGACTGCTGTTCGGTAAGCCTGGGCCTCTGGGTCAGCAGCTTGGTCGGTTGCCATGCCGGCATTGTCAACCACTATGTGTATGACCTCAGCAGCTGGCCATGACAGGCAATCAGCTATGGCATTATTTCTCCCCTTGATATGTTGTACATCAATTGTGAACTCAGATAGGTTGGCCAGGTGGCATTACTGAAGCACAGACAAAATACGGTCTCATATTTTGGCCATTGTGTACACGAGGGGTTTGTGGTCAACGGACGCTGTGAAATGGTGACCTTCTAGGAAAAAACGAAAACAGCAGACAACCAGATAGAGACTGAGAAGCTCACAGTCAAACGTACTGTACTTCCTTTCAGGGAGATGGAGCTGGCGGATGAAGAAGGTGAGTGGCTGCCTCCAACCAGCTGTTGGTGCACAGCATCAGTAATAATGTCTGTGGTGTGCCGGGGAGTGGGTGGGCCAGTAGGGCTGCATGGTGTTTGGTATCATCAAATGCCCTGGTCATGTCCACTGACCAGTCAAGTCCAGTGAGGTTTTGTCGTACTTTGCCTTCTCATCAATAGGCAATGCACACGCACCTGAGCACTGGTGTCGCACAGGAAGCGTTGCCCTGGAAGGCTGTCCATAATAAAGAGTAGATGACCCTGGCAGCTGGAACCCATGGTGTTCTCAGACCTCTGATGTCCCAATGTGCTGGTTCTGTTGAAGCTGCAAGACAGTCAGCCCATCCTGTCATCCATACCAAAGTGAACATAGTAAATCACTGGCCTGGCGGTGTCTGTTCCGCAGCCGTGAGCGTCCTTGTGTTGGGGGCTTTGCTGACCACGCTTATCAAAGTCGAGACTGAAGGAGGGATGATGTACCACTGCCTAGCTGAGTGTAGACTATCAGCCATTTTAGCAAGCTCCCTGTTGTCTTTCATGGGTGCATTAACGAGGGCTATGCAAACTTTATCAGGCATTTGCTGCATGAAGAGTTCTTTAAAAATAAAACAAGGATGGATATTTCAAACAAAGAAAATCTGCAGATGCTGATGTCCTGCTGAAGAATCTTGGCCCAAAACATCGACTGTACTCTTTTCCATAGATGCTGCCTGGCCTGCTGAGTTCCTCCAGCATTTTGTGTGTTTTACAACGATGGTGATTTCCCAACAGAGACAGCATGTGCTCCATTACCTTTGAAGGCTTACCATCTCCAATGTCGGGTAAGGAGAGCAACTGTTTGGCATGCTCAGGCTCCAATAGTCCAAAAGTCTGTGAAAGGTGAGTTTTCAACGATCGGTATCTATCGTGTTCAGCCGGGTGTCCCAGTCGACTCCCCATTCTCGCAGCCGTGGAGTTGCTGAGCGAAGCCACCACATGCAGTTCAATGCAATACATAATAAAGAAGAAAAAAATAAATCAATCAATCAATTACAGTCGTGGCTATCCCTCAAGGTCGAGGATGATCTGTTCCACGATGATCATTCTGTTGATCTACTTATGGGCTCTCAAGTGTATCAATTACAGTATATGTATATTGAATAGATTAAAAGTCGTGCAAAAACAAATAATATATATATTTAAATTTATATGTTTAAAAAGTGAGGTAGTGTCCAAGGGTTCAATGTTCATTTAGGAATCGGATGGCAGAGGGGAAGAAGCTGTTTCTGAATCACTGAATGTGTGCCTTCAGGCTTCTGTACCTCCTACCTGATGGTAACAGTGAGAAAAGGCCATGTCCTGGGTGCTGGAGGTCTTTAATAATGGACGCTGCCTTTCTGAGATACCACTCCCTGAAGATGTCCTGTGTACTTTGTAGGCTAGTACCCAAGATGGAGCCGACTGGATTTAGAACTCTCTGCAGCTTCTTTCAGTCCTATGCAGTAGCCCCTCCATACCAGACAGTGATGCAGCCTGTCAGAATGCTCCCCACAGTACATCTGTACAAGTTTTTGAGTGTATTTGTTGACATGCAAAATCTCTTTAGGTTCCGAATGAAGTATAGCTGCTGTCTTGCCTTCTTTATAACTCTCTTGATACGTTGGGACCAGTTAGATCCTCAGAGATCTTGACACCCAGGAACTTGAAGCTGCTCACTCTCTCCACTTCTGATCCCTCTATGGGGATTGGTATGTGTTCCTTCATCTTACCCTTCCTGAAGTCCACTATCAGCTCTTTCGTCTGACTGACACTGAGTGCCAGGCTGTTGCTGTGACACCACTCCATTAGTTGGCATATCTTGGTATCTTCTGCAAACATTGCCACAAAACTATCAATTCCGTTATCTAAATCATTGGCAAACAATGTGAAAAGAGCAGTCCCAATACTGACCCCTGAGAAACACCACTAGTCACCGGCAGCCAACCAGAAAAAGCCTCCTTTATTCCGACTCACTGCCTCCTGCCTGTCAGCCATTCCTCTATCCACACCAGTATCTTTCCTGTTACGCCATAGGATTTTATCTTGTGAAGCAGCCTCATGTGTGGCACCTTGTCATAGAAACACAGTAACATAGAAATTTACAGCACATTACAGGCCCTTTGGCCCACAATGTTGTGCCGACCATGCAACCCACTTTAGAGACTGCCTAGAATTTCCCTAATGCATAGCCCTCTATTTTTTTAAGCTCCATGTGCTAAGAGTCTCTTAAAAGACCCTATTGTATCCACCTCTACCACCTTCGCTGGCTGTGTATTCCACACACCCACCACCCTCTGTGTGAAAAACTTACCTCTGACATCCCCCTTGTACCCATTTCCAAGCACCTTAAAACTATGTCCCCTCGTGTTAGCCATTTCAGCCCTGGGATTGGTCTGTGAATCGATCATGTGGTATTGCTCTGCCTGGCGTGCCTTGGCGTGTCAAGCTCTGTGAAATAATGCCATTGATTAATAATACGAGCATGTGTCTTTTTCTTATTAGAAGTTTCTCCTTCTCTGTTTAACATCTTACCTTCGTGTGGTGCCAAGTACCATAGCAGTAGGCACAACGCTACTACCGCTTGGGGCATCGAACGGCGAGTTCAATTCTTGCATCCTTTGTAAGCAAGTTTATGAAAGGGATAGATAAGATAGAGGCAAGAAAGTTGTTTCCGCTGGTAGGTGAGACTAGAACTAGGGGACATAGCCTCAAGATTAGGGGGAGTGGATTTAGGCTGGAGATGAATCCATGGCCAGATCAGCCATGATCTTATTGAATGGGGGAGCAGGCTTGACGGGCTAGATGGCTGACTCCTGCTCCTATTCCTTATAAGTTTGCTCGTTCTCTCCATGAATGCGTGGGCTTCTGCCGGGAGCTCCAGTTTTCTCCCACAGTCGGAAGACGTACTGGTTAGTACTAGGTTAATGGACCATTGTAAATTGTCCTGTGATTCGCCAGGGTTAAATAGGTGGGTTACTGGACAGCTTGGGTCAAAGGACCAGAGGAACCTGTTCTACTTTCTGTCTCCAAATAAATAAATAACATGTTTTCACGGACAGCACAGTAACATAGTGGTTAGTGTAATGCTTTACAATGCTAGAATCCTGGGTTGAATTCCACCGCTGCCTGTAAGGAGTTTGTACATTCTCCCCGTGACCGTGCGGGTTGCCTGCGGATGCTCCAGTTTCATCCCATGTTCTAAAGACCTGCCTTTTAGCAGGTTAATTGATCACATGGATGTTATAGGGTGGTGTAGGTTTGTTAGGCCCAAAGGGCCTGTTACCATGCTGTACTTGTAAATAAAAGTCATGCTATACTTCTCCCTGTATGTGGTTTAATTAGTGTAACCAAACGTTCCGAAGACGATATTCCTTTTCACATGTTCGAGAAATGGAAATCAGACTTTATATGTTAATTCTCCCATATATTATCAAAGCATTTTTCAAGAGAATAATAATAATAAAATGTTTCATGGTGACAAACATGAGAGATTCTGCAGATGTTGGAAATCCAGAGCAACACGCACAAAATGCTGGAGGAACTCAGCAGGTCAGATAGCATCAAAGGGAAGGAATAAACAGTCAACGTTGTGGGCTGAGACCAGAGAGAAAAGTGGGAAGAAGTCAGAATAAAACCCCTTTTTCCTGTTTTCCCTCCGTAACCTTTGATGTCCTGACTAATCAAGAGCATATCAACATCAGCTTTAAATATACCCAAAGATTTGGGCTCCACAACTGTCTATGGCAATGAATTCCACAGATTCACCATCCACTGGCAAAAGAAATTCCTCCTCATTTCCATTCTAAATGGAAGTCCTTCTATTCTGAGGTTGTGTCCTCTGGCCCTAAACTCCCCCACTAAAGGAAACACCATCTCCATGTCCAGTCTATCCAAGCCTTTCAATATTAGAACCATAGAACCATAGAAACTACAGCACACAAACAGGCCTTTTGGCCCTTCTTGGCTGTGCCGAACCATTTTCTGCCTAGTCCCACTGACCTGCACACGGACCATATCCCTCTATACACCTCCCATCCATGTATCTGTCCAATTTATTCTTAAATGTTAAAAAAGAACCCGCATTTACCACCTCGTCTGGCAGCTCATTCCATACTCCCACCACTCTCTGTGTGAAGAAGCCCCCCCTAATGTTCCCTTTAAACTTTTCCCCCCTCACCCTTAACCCATGTCCTCTGGTTTTTTTCTCCCCTTGCCTCAGTGGAAAAAGCCTGCTTGCATTCACTCTATCTATGCCCATCATAATTTTATATACCTCTATCAAATCTCCCCTCATTCTTCTACGCTCCAGGGAATAAAGTCCTAACCTATTCAACCTTTCTCTGTAACTGAGTTTCTCAAGTCCCGGCAACATCCTTGTAAACCTTCTCTGCACTCTTTCAACCTTACTTATATCCTTCCTGTAATTTGGTGACCAAAACTGAACACAATACTCCAGATTCGGCCTCACCAATGCCTTATACAACCTCATCATAACATTCCAGCTCTTATACTCAATACTTTGATTATTAAAGGCCAATGTACCAAAAGCTCTCTTTACGACCCTATCTACCTGTGACGCCACTTTTAGGGAATTTTGTATCTGTATTCCCAGATCCCTCTGTTCCACTGCACTCCTCAGTGCCTTACCATTAACCCTGTATGTTCTACCTTGGTTTGTCCTTCCAACATGTAATACCTCACACTTGTCTGTATTAAACTCCATCTGCCATTTTTCAGACCATTTTTCCAGCTGGTCCAAGTCCCTCTGCAGGCTCTGAAAACCTTCCTCACTGTCTACTACACCTCCAATCTTTGTATCATCAGCAAATTTGCTGATCCAATTTACCACATTATCATCCAGATCATTGATATAGATGACAAATAACAATGGACCCAGCACTGATCCCTGTGGCACACCACTAATCACAGGCCTCCACTCGGAGAAGCAATTCTCTACCACCACTCTTTGGCTTCTTCCATTGAGCCAAAGGCTAATCCAATTTACCACCTCTCCATGTATACCTAGCGACTGAATTTTCCTAACTAACCTCCCATGCAGGACCTTGTCAAAGGCCTTACTGAAGTACATGTAGACAATATCCACTGCCTTCCCTTCATCCACTTTCCTGGTAACCTCCTTGAAAAACTCCAATAGATTGGTCAAACATGACCTACCACGCACAAAGCCATGTTGACTCTCCCTAATAAGTCCCTGTCTATCCAAATGCTTCTAGATTCTGTCTCTTAGTATTCCCTCCAATAACTTACCTACTACCGATGTTAAACTTACTGGCCTATAATTTCCCGGATTACTTTTCGATCCTTTTTTAAACAACAGAACAAAATGAGCCACTCTCCAATCCTCCGGCACCTCACCTGTACACAGCGACATTTTAAATATTTCAGCCAGGGCCCCTGCAATTTCAACACTAGTCTCCTTCAAGATCCGAGGGAACACCCTGTCAGGTCCCGGGGATTTATCCACTTTAATTTTCCTCAAGACAGCAAGGACCTCCTCCTTCTCGATCTGTACAGTTTCCATGATCTCGCTACTTGTTTCCCTTAATTCCATAGACTTCATGCCAGTTTCCTTAGTAAATACAGACGCAAAAACCTTATTTAAGATCTCCCCCATTTCCTTTGGTTCCGCACATAGCTGACCACTCTGATCTTCAAGAGGACCAATTTTATCCCTTACAATCCTTTTGCTCTTAATATACCTGTAAAAGCTCTTTAGATTATCCTTCACTTTGACTGCCAAGGCAACCTCATGTCTCCTTTTAGCCCTCCTGATTTCTTTCTTAATTTCTTGCACTATTCAATAGGTTTGTTTTGTGATATCACACCAGAGGAAATATTGTATCATTTCTTAATGCATGCATTACTAAATGACAATAAAAGAGGACTGTGTGTCTTCATAATCGAATCTAATCTAATCATTGTGTCCGGCAGTGGAGCTAGATATCCTTTCCCTCAGGCACTGAAAACAAATATGTAGATACGTTGAATTTCACTCTGACACATTTAGACTAAAGGAACAAGCGTCTCTTATTACCATTATAGAGCTCATATTGAGGCCATACCTCGATTGCAGGAATCTGTGTTTGTTGCAGTTCTGAAATGGGTGACAATGTCAGAAGTCGAGTGTTAGATATGTGAACAATGTGGCCTGTCCAGTATGATAAACTCATAGTCACAATGCTGGGGTTTTTGGCCTTGGAGAGAACATGGGTATTGATTTGTTTTGCCCTCCTTCACTCTGGGTGTCAGTAACTCTGAAGATCTATCCTGAGCCCAACACTTTGATGCAATTACAAAGAAGGCACAACAGCGGCTATATTTCAATAGGACTTTAAGAGGTTCTTGCTATATCACCAAAGACTCCAGCAAGTTCCTACAGATGTATCATAGAGAGCATTTTAACTGGTATGGAGAGGCCACTGCATTGGATTGGAAAACAACTGCAGAAAATTGTAAACTCAGCCAGCTCCATCACGGGCACTAGCCTCCCCAGCATTCAGGATGTCTTCAAAAGGAGATGCCTTAAAATGGCGACCCCCATCACCCAGGACATGCCCTCTTCTCATTGCTACCATCAGGACTTGAAGGCACACACTCAATGTTTCAGGAACAATTTCTTCCCCTCCGCCATCAGATTTCCGAATCAACAATGAACACTATCATGTATACTATCTCAATATTTAGTTTAATTTTTTTTAAATTCTTTGTTGTTCTCTTTTTACACTACATGTTATATATACTATATACATACACTCATGCATACACCTAGATATTGTAATTTATATTTTTTATTATGTGTTACACTGTCATCATCATTCCAATCGAGTATGATTTTTCTCCTGATGGTTGATCTGGTCGTTTGTGGGTCTTGAAATGACTGAAGAGGCCGATCCGTGTTCCACCAGGCCTATTGCAGTGTAGGCAGGTGTAGGTCATTCAGGTGGTGCTGGATGTAGCTGGTTGGGCCTTTCCCAGTCTGTCCTCACGTTGAAGTCACTTAGTCTCAGCGGCACGGATCTTCGAGCTGTGCAGACCCCAATTGACAGTCCTTCTCCAGCTCTCCCTATCCGGTGCTAATGTCTCCCGTCCATTCAGGCTGATGTGGCACTTCCTCAGGTGGGTCTTGATATTGTCCTTGAACCGTTTTATCTGCCCTCCAGGAGTGCGCTTGCATCCTTGAGTTGGCGGAACAGCTGTTGTTTAGTGAGGTGGATGTCAAGCACACGGATGATGTGGCCGACCCATCATTGAGTCATAATTGTGGTTATGGAGTTAATGTTAGTTTTCTCCAGGATGCTGGAGTTAGTGCATTTGTACTTCTAGCTCACTGTCAGAATCGTTCAGAGGCACCTTTGATAGTAAGTTTCTAGGAATTTTTTGTACCTGCTGTATGTTTTCCATGAGTCCACTCCATCTAGCAAGGAGGGGAGGACTTCAGCACATGCCAGAAGCTCAGTGTTGGTCTTGATAACCCAACCTTCAAAAACCCTCTTTCTCAGCTTGGCTAAAGCTCTGCTCGCACAGCCTATTTTGCGATCAATTTCAAGGTCAATGTTGGCCCTTGAAGAAAGAAGGCTGCCAAGATATGGGAAATGATCAATGTTCCCCAGAGGGATGTTGTTACCTTGGATGGTTGGAGGTTTAAGAGCTTGAGCTGGAGTCGGTTGGTGCAGGACTTGGAAATTTTTGGTGTTTGGATCAAGTACCAGGAGTTTGTATGGTCTGGAAAAAGCATCCAATATACACTGCAGATCCTCCTGAGAGCGAGCTACGATGGTGTTGTCCTCTGCATATTGGAGCTCCATGATGGAAGTAGTTGACAGCTTGCTCTTTGCCTTGAACCTGTTAAGGTTAAAGAGACCACCACCCCCACATCTGTCCTATAGAGAACCTGGAGTCCTTGTGGGAGGTCTTTGCCTGTGAGGTGAAGAATAGTTGCAATGAAAACAGCAAAGAAACCTGGGGCAATGATGCACCCTGCTTGACCCAATCTCAACCCTGAAAGGTGCTGTTTCGGAGCCACTGTTGCTGGTGACTGTTTCACTCATATCATTGTGAAAGAGCTGCAGGATCATCAATTATTTCACCAGGCACTCGATTTTGGACAGTACCTGCCAAAGGGCAGGACGATTTACAGAGCCAAATACTTTTGTAAGGTCTGTGAAGGCCATGTAAGGTGGGAGATTATGTTCCTGGGCTTTCTCCTGCAATTGATGTGCTGCAAAAATCATGTCAGATGTTCCTCTGGCTGGACAGAAGTCACACTGAGACTTAGGCAGGAGATCTTCTGCCAGAGGTGAAGGTTGGTCACATAAAATTCGGGTCAGTATCTTTCCTGTTGTAGAGAGGAGGGAGATGCCTTTATAGTTTCCACAGTCAGCTTTGTCGCCCTTTTTGAAAAGTGTGACAGTCAAGGTGTCCCCGAAGTCAGCCAGAATCTTCTCCTGGTCCCAGATCTTGACAAGCAGGTCATAAATATGATTTAAAAGTTCTGTGTCAACTTCCTTGAGGATTTCTGTCAGAATTTCATCAGGACCAGTGGGCTTGTTGTTACTCCGTTTCTTACAAGCTGTCTGCACTCTTTGGTACCAGGAGGCTCACTCATGTCCTCCTTGATAGGTCCTTGTACAGGTCCTTGTACTGCCGCAGAACAGCAAATTTCACAGCATACACTGGTGATATTAAATCTGATTCTCATTCCGCAATGAACACCAAGCAAACTGCAGTAATAATATTGATGAAGCGAAGAGTACTGGTCAGACTCCTCAATTTTTAAAAAATAGTCTAAACAGGATATCAGCCTATGATTGCAAGTGAAAGAATGCTCCTCAATTCGAACAGCACAGCCCTGTGCCATACTACGGGGAAGCCTAAATCTTTGTGCGAAACATTGTATCCACACCTTTCTGACTCAAGTTCAAGAGCACTTCAAACTGATGCTTTATTTTGAAGTGGTCATCCGGCTCTTGAAATTAACATCACCTAGTAAAGTTGTTTTTAGATGGTAATATTATCAGACTCTCGTTTACCACAGAAAGATTTATTGTTCATAAACACAAGAGATTCTGCAGATGTTGGAAGTCCAGAGCAACACACACAAAATGCTGGAGGAACTCAGCAGGTCAGGCAGCATATGTGGAAAGCGCTACACCTCACACTTGTCTGCATGAGATTCCATCTGCCATTTTCCAGCCTATTTTTACATCCGGTCCAGATCCCACTGCTCATTACACTCCCAGTCTTGCTGTCTTCCAGAAATTTGCTGATCCATTTTAGACCATAAGACCATAAGGCATAGGAGCAGAATTAGGCCATTTGGCCCATCAAATCTGCTCTGCCGTTGCATCATGGCTGATCCATTTTCCCTCTCAGCCCCAAATTCCTGCTTTCTCCTTATAGCCCTTCATGCCCTGACTAATCAAGAACCTATCAACCTCTGCCTTTACCTCATTATCATCCAGATTGTCGCTATAGGTGACAAACAACAACGGACCTGATGAAGGGTCTCAGCCCAAAACATCAACTGTTTATTCTTTTCCATTGATGCTGCCTGTCCTGCTGAGTTCCTCCAGCATTTTGTGTATGAATCATTGTTGAAATGCTTATGTGGAATTGGGAACTTTTAAATATTTTGGGAAATCTTATTGTTCTTTCAAACTACTGTTGTTTTTAAACCCCGTTCTCTGGCTATACATATTTTAATCAGCTTTGCATTTAATGAATACTTTGAATTAAGAAACTTGATATCTTGATATGCACTCCATGTGCAATCACACTGCCAAAATTTCAAATAAGTCTCCAAACCCTGAGGCAGGCTTAACTGGCTTCAGTTAATTCTGCATTCATGGAAGATGTTGCCAAGTATAAGCAGATTATCTTAAAGTCTAAGAATCTTTCTCCGAATGATAATCTCTTTCATGTAAGTTGTAATTAATATTTACAGATTTAGTTTCTTTAATGGAAGTTAGACGAAGAATTTGTAGTAGATTTTGTGGGACACCAGTTTTGTTAAAAATATCTTCCTATGACTGGCAGCATGATGTATTCCAAATCCTTAGCTTAGAAACTCACTGAAAATTGCTCAGTGATTCAAATTTTCAAATCCATTTGCTTTACATGGTGTGCTGATAATGTGGTTCCCAGGGACAGGATATCCATTCGTCTCGTGCATTGCATAGAAGTGGACAGGCGATATAGGAAAAGAAATTCTGGTACATTTTTATCTTGTTTAGGGATAGAGTGGCCGGGTGAAGATGCATCTCTACCAAGGTGGTGAAAGACACTCCTTCCCTCTGCTAGCCTGTAGGTCACACTTGGGCAAGGTGTAGCACCTACTTAGCCCCTGATCAGGGTCATGTGAAGCCATGGGAGCAGGTGGTGGATGGTCGTTTGAGTAGCTGGTTCATATCACAAGTCCTGGTTATGCGATAATTGACGCCAGGCCGACAACCTCTGAAGAGTATTGGTAATGGCTGGGGTCACCCATCTTGTAAAGACACTGCCCAGAAGAAGGCAATGACAAAATTTGGCACAAACAATCATAGTCACAGAAAGACCATGATCGCCTACATCATACAATATGGCGCATAATGATGGTGTCATATGACATGGTACATAATAATGATCATGATGATGATAGCACAGAACAGGCTTTTCCGGCCCAACAAACCGTATCATCCAGCAACCCACCTATTTAACAATAGCATAATCGCAGGAAAATTTACAATGATCTATTAACCTACTAACTGTATTTGGACTGTGGGAGGAAACCAGAGCACCCAGAGGAAACCCACGCACTCAGAGGAAGGATGTACAAACTTTCTTACAGAGGACGCTGGAATTGAACTCCAAATTCTGACACCTCAAGCTTCAATAGAATCAGGCTAACCACTGTGGCACCTTGTCTATAATCGTTACAGCACATCCTATTGTGATTTTTTTCTCATTATCTACGATTTTATTGATGTGAGTTAATCACACTGCAAAATGTCAGAAATACAGACCTCATCACTTTACTTCAATGTTTAACTAAAGGAGCAAGGTTATTTGACATTTAATCAATATATTACAAAATGTCCAATCATCAGTTTTGGGTGTATACAGAAAGAACTACAAATAGCTTTAATGGAATTGAGTTAGATTTAGCTGGAGCCAGGATTGATGACATAATTTTTGATGGAAAATTTATTATTATGTTTCTGTATTTTTGTCAGATTAAACACAAACATTCTGGAAACACAAGTCTTCAAGATCATCAATCTTCAAGATAGTTTAATGTCATTTCCAGTACACAAGTGTAAAGGAGAATGAAATAATTGTTACTCCAGATCTGATGCAGCACAAAAAAAAGTAAGATATAGACACATTTTTTAAAAAAAACACAATAAATATAAATACATGAGATAAGCTATTTACATAGATTAATTGTATGTCCATAAAGTGACAAAGGAGTATCTGTATATAAGATGACTGACAGGAAAATGATAAAGTAGTGGCAGTTGTGGGGTGTAGAGGGGTGGGTTAATGGGTGGAGGTGTTGAACAGTCTTACTGCCTGGGGAAAGTAACTGTTTTTAAGTCTGGTGGTCCTGGCGTGGATGCTACGTAGCCTCCTCCCTAATGGGAGTGGGACAAACAATCCATGAGCAGGGTGGGTGGAATCCTTCATGATATTACTGGCACCTTTCTGTATATATGTCCTTGATGGGGAGGAGGTGGTAGGCTGGTGCCTCCCGGAGATATGTCACACAGGTTTGACTGTCCGTTGTAGAGCATTCCTGTCCACTGCAGCGCTGTCATAAGGGGGCGTTGGGAGCAGACCCAATGTAAGACACAGACACTGAAGTACTAGGAACAGGACAAGGTTTATCAAGAAAGCAAGGGGAGTAGGAAGAAATGATGCTGGACATGGACACAGGTCCTGGACGAGACAAGGACACTGGGCCTGGGCAAGGATTCTAAACCAGAGACTGGACAGGGACCCAGAACCTGGGTCTTGACTCGGGCTCGGAGCCCGGATCTAGGTGAGGACAGGACGAGATACTCCAGCACAGGACCAGGAATCTCTAGCACCAGGCTGGGCGAGGAATGTGGACTGGAAGAAAGACCAGAATTGAATGAGGACATGAAGCTCAGACTTGGACAGGGCTAGAACACGGTGCCTGGACTTGGTCTTGGAACATAGGAACACAGAGCCGTGGACTTGAGCATGGGAACACAGAACACAGAGCCAGGACCCCTCCTTGGGAACAGGTCCTAGAGCCGGGACTCTTTTTTGACACGGACACTGAACATGGGGACACAAAGAGACAGTTCCAAACTCAATGATAGATAGTTCCTTATCTTGGCATGGCGAGGCTCCGGTCTCACTCTGGCAGTTGAACTTGATGGGGATACTTTATACTTTATTGTCGCCAAACAATTGATACTAGAATGTACAAACATCACAGCGATATTTGATTCTGCACTTCCCGCTCCCTGGATTACAAATCGATAGCAAATATTAAAAATTTAAATTATAAATCATAAATAGAAAATAGAAAAATGGGAGTTAAGGTAGTGCAAAAAAACCAAGAGGCAGGTCCAGATATTTGGAGGGTACGGCCCAGATCTGGGTCAGGATCCGTTCAGCAGTCTTATCACAGTTGGAAAGAAGTTGTTCCCAATTCTGGCCGTACGAGTCTTCAAGCTCCTGAGCCTTCTCCCGGAGGGAAGAGGGACGAAAAGTGTGTTGGCTGGGTGGGTCGTGTCCCTGATTATCCTGACAGCACTGCTCCAACAGCATGCGGTGTAAAGTGAGTCCAAGGATGGAAGATTGGTTTGTTGGTTTGTGTGATGTGCTGCGCCATGTTCACGATCTTCTGCAGCTTCTTTCAGTCTTGAACAGGACAACTTCCATACCAGGTTGTGGTGCACCCTAGAAGAATGCTTTCTATGGTGCATCTATAAAAATTAGTGAGGGTTTTAGGGGACAGGCCAAATTTCTTTAGTTTTCTCAGGAAGTAAAGGCACTGGTGGGCCTTCTTGGCTGTGGACTCTGCTTGGTTGGACCAAGTCAGGTCATTTGTGATATTGACCCCAAGGAAATTAAAGCCTTTGACCTGTTCCACTTGCGCACCACGGATGTAAATTGGGTCGTGTGGTGCGCTACTCCTTCTGAAGTCAACAACCAATTCCTTCGTTTTTGCTGACATTGAGGGATAGGTTATTGTCTTCGCACCATGCCACCAGGTTCTTAATTTCCTCTCTGTACTCAAACTCATCATTACCCGAGATACAGCCTACAATTGTTGTGTCATCAGCAAACTTATATATTGAGTTCAATGGAAACTTGGCTACACAATCATGGGTGTACAATGAGTACAGCAGGGGTCTGAGTACACAGCCTTGTGGGGCACCGGTGCTCAGAGTGATTGTAGAGGAGAGCTTGTCCCCTATTTTTGCAGCCTGGGTCCTGTCTGTGAGGAAGTTGAAGATCCAGCTGCAGATCTGAGTGCTAAGGCCCAGGTTCCGGAGCTTAGGAATCAGTTTATTTGGAATGATGGTATTAAAGGCAGAGCTGTAGCCAATGAAAAGGAGCCTTACGTATGCGTCTTTGTTCTCCAGGTGTTCTAAGGAGGAATTTAGGGCCAGGGAGATGGCATCTGCCGTCCTGACGAAGGTTGCAGGCAAGGGGGGGGGTGGTTCAGACAGGGGATCAGATGGGGAATCAGACAGAGAATAGTCCAGTACCCAGTCCCTGGTTTGCACAGGTATTTATGAGCCAGGCCAAAATGAGAGTCAGGTGCCTCAACAGAACCAGGGAAAACCGAAAAACCTGCAATAAGGATCGATGGACCGGACCGTGAACCGGAACGCGGACTTCATGGACCAGACCATGACAGTACCCCCCCCACCCCAACCAAGGGCACCCCCTGGCGGTCCAGAAAGATTAATTGCGTTATATCTCTTACAAGAGCAATTATCTTTTTAATGTTGGATAGAATAAGGTTTTAATTAACTTACGTTTTGACCGTTTATATATCTTGCTTTTTGATATTCTCTTTGATATTTTTTATTGCTTTACTCTTTTTTCTGAAGTTTTTCTATATATATATTTTTTGAAATTGTTAAAATGAATCCTCTTATGTTTTGGATTTCTGATCTAAGTTTATTTTGTTTGTTTTCTCCTTATTGGAACATAATAACCTTGTATAATTGAAGTTTTGGCAGCAGGATTTCCTTTGGAGTGTTGTCTTTATGGTTTAGCATGCCATCTGTCCTTTGGCTGGGTTTTCTGGCTTTGGGAGGGAGAGGGAGGTGGGGTTTCTTTTTTCTCTGGAAGCCGGGTTGGACTACCATCCAGATTTTCTGTTTGAGTACCTTATTTTATGCTTCCTTCTCTGGTTCTAATAATTTATGGTCAGATCTTTTAACTCTTCTATTAATTAGTATTTAAAATGGATCGAAATATTAATTTACTTAGTTTTAATGTGAAAGGGTTAAATCATCCTGTGAAACGGAATAACATTTTTGCTTATATTAAAAAGTTAAGGGCCCCCATTATTTTTCTACAAGAAATGCATGTACATAGTTGTGACAACACACACCTTTTTAGTTGGTGGAGGGATTTACAATTTCATTCTTTATTCAGAGCAAAATCTCAAGGGGTCTCAATTTTTATAGACAATACAATTTCTTTTGTTCAACATAAAGTTGTCTCTGACCCTAATGGATGATTTGTATAGTGTCAGGGAAACTAGATAATAAATTAATTGTATTTACTAATGTGTATTTGTCATGTGGATGACCCAGGATTTTTTGAGCGTTTCTTTTCATTCTTGCCAGCTTTGAGTCTTTATTCTTTAGTGATGGGAGGAGATTTTAATTGTTGTCTAGACCCAGTATTAGATCATTCTTCTCCTAAATCAGCCACATCTAATAAATCAGCTTTATTTATTCAATCCTTTCTAATGAAATCTGATATTGTTGCTGTCTGGCATTTTTTTTACCTGGCAGAAACGAAGTGTTCATTCTTCTCTCATGTCCGTCATCCCTATACCAGGATTGAATTTTTTTTATTGATAGTCAAATGATTCCATTAGTTTGATCCATTGAATATAAAGAAATAGCTGTATCCAACCATTCTACTGCATTTCTATCTTAAAATCTTCCTGGTTTCACTCATATGAACAGATCCTGGCATTTTAATTTAACTTTGTTATCTGATAAGGACTTTCTAAAATTTCTGGAGAATCAAATTACTCGTTTTTTTGAAGAAAATGCGTTGGAAGAGACTTCTAATCTTATCATTTGGGATGCTTTTTAGGCATATATTAGAGGACGAATTATCTCCTATACTGCATATATTAAGAAAAAAGCTAATAAAGAGAGAACTGACTTAGTTATTCAATTAAACCAGAAATATGCTTCAGCACCAGACCCTGAACTATACAAAAGAAGTATTGAAATTAAAACTAAATATGATCTTCTTATAACGTATCCAATTGAAAGCCAACTTTTAAAAGATAGAAGCCAATTCTATATACATGGAGGAAAAAGCTGGTAAACTATTGGGTAATCAATTGAAGACCTTTATAACTAAACGGCAAATTAAAGAAATTTGCAAAACCAATGGTGATTTGACAACTGACCATTTTGAAATAAATGACACTTTTAGAGAATTTTATTCTAAACTGTATAGTTCTGATTTTGTTAAAGATAATACTGCAATGAAAAATATTTTAGACCAATTTAATATTTCTGGACCTTAGGTTGATATCGAAAGCAGTTGGATCAACTTATTTCTCAGGGGGAAATCACTGAGGCTATACGTTCATTGCATTCTGGGAAATATCCATGACCTGATGGATTCTCTGGAGAATTCTATAAGGCTTTTTCTTCATTGCTTATACCTCATTTATGTTCTACCCTTGCTCATTCCTTCAAGGTGGGTAGGTTGCCACAGCCTTTTTATGAAGCTTCCATTTTGTTTATTCTTAAAAAGAATAAGAATCCCACTGAATGTTCGTCATATAGACCAATCTCTTTACTCAATGTTGATGCTAAAATCCTATCTAAAATTTTGTCCCGTAGTCTCAAGAATATTATACCTTCTATAATATCTGATGATCAGACAGAATTGATTAAAAATCGATATTCCCATTTTAATATACGGCGGTTGTTAAATGTTATGCATTCTCCATCTAAGGAAATATCAGAATGTGTGATTTCTCTGGATGCGGAGAAGGCTTTTGACAGAGCTGAATGGAATTGCCTGTTTAAAACCTTAGAAAAACATAATTTTGGGCCCAATTTTATTCTTTGGATTAAATTATTTTACTTATCTCCCTCCGCTCGGGTCCTTACTAACTTTCAGGATTCTAAACCAATTAAACTCCAACGTGAAACCGACAAGGATGTCCGCTGAGCCCTTTGCTTTTTGATTTGGTATTAGAACCTTTAGCAATTGCCTTTCGAGAGTCTAAAGATATCACTGGTATCTTAAGGAAAGGTACTATTCATAAAGTTTCGCTTTATGCTGATGACCTATTGCTTTTTATATCTAATGTTAGAACTTCTTTATCCTCTGTTTCTTTTACTCACTAATTTTAGTCAGTTTTCAGGATATAAATTGAATTTACATAAGAGTGAATTGTTTCCCTTAAATAATTTGATACCAACCGATATTAACTTTCCTTTTAAAATTGTAAGTAAACAATTTACATATTTGGGTGTAACATTCACTAAGACTTATAAAGATCTATTCAAAGAAAATTTTCTAACCTTAATGAATTATGTGAAAAAGACACTTTCTAATTGGTCGCCCCTCTCTTTATCATTGATTGGTCGAATTATTTCTATTAAAATGAATATTTTACCTAAATTTATATACCTTTTTCAAGCCGTACCTGTTTTTATTCTGAAGTCTTTTTTTGATTCTTTAGATTCGATTCTTTCTTCCTATATATGGAAGAACAGAAAACCCTGATTAAATAAAACCCACCTTCAAAAAATTAAAAGGAATGGAGGCTTTGCTCTACCCAATTTTAGGTTATATTATTGGGCAATTAACATATGAAATCTCACGTTCTGGTTATATTATATTAATCATGAGGATTGTCCAATATGGATCTTTTTGAAGCCAACTCTGTTACAAAATTTTCTATTATTTCTCTTCTCGGATCCTCTCTTCCTTTATCTTTAAATAAATTAACTGACAGTTTGGTGGCTAAACACACTTTGAGGATCTGGCTACAGTTTAGAGAACATTTCCATTTATTGAGATTTTCTCTTTCTAGTGCTATTTTTGCTAATTTTTTTAAAAACTATCTACAACCAATCTGTTTTTTAGAGAATGGGATAGATTAAGCATTAAACAATTTCAGGATCTGTTTGTTGGAGGGTATCTTTCTTCTTCTGAGCAGCTCTCAGTGAAATATAACTTATCAAATACCCACCTTTTTCAATATCTACAGATTAGAGATTTTTTAAGATCTAAACTACATATATTTCGTACCAGCCCAGATGAGAACACAATAGATGTAATTTTTAATTTGAAACCTTTTGATAATGGCTCAATATCTTATATTTATGGTCTGTTGTTGGGACTGAGAATGGCTCCTTTAGACAAAATTAAAAAAGATTGGGAAAAGGATTTACAGACTTCATTATCTGATGAGACCTGGAGGGCTACTTTCAAAATGGTTAATTCTTCATCATTATGTGCTCGTCATTCCCTCCTACAATTTAAAGCGGCTCATAGGGCTTATATGTCTAAAGACAAGCTCTCTCACTTTTTTGCAGATATATCTCCTTATTGTGACAGATGTAATAATGGAGAGACTTCATTAATTCATATATTTTGGTCATGTTCGAGCCTTGAAAAATACTGGAAAGTTGTATTCTAAACTTTTTCTGTACTTTTTAAACATAATTTTAAGCCCAATCCTTTGACTGCCTTATGTGGTATTGTTGAGGAAAGAGCTTTAATTTTGGCGCCTTCTCATTTGTGGGTACTGGCTTTTATTTCTCTTATGGCTAGGAGGGCGATCTTGCTTAAATGGAAGGAGGTTGCCCCCCCCCCACACATGCTCAATAGTTATCTGATGTTATGTCATATTTAAATTTAGAGAAGATTCATTGTTCAATTTGTGATTCTAATCAAGATTTTTAAACGGTATGGGGACCCTTTCTGAACTATTTTGAAAATCTTTGAATTGTTATTGTTATTAAAATATAGATCTGGGCTATTATTATAAAACACTAAATGGTAAAGTACTCTTTTTTTCCTTTTTTTTTTACCAACCAGCTTTGTCTTGGTGGTGGGTGTAGATTTTTTTAATAATATAATTAACCATATTATTGTATTTCATAATTCAATTTATTTTATTTGATTGATTATGAATATGGAATACCGTGATTATATCAGTGTGATTTATATATAATGCATTATGTTCTACCTTATTTTGATTTATAATAAGTATCCTTATGAATTCTGTATTTGTGTATATGAAATTTAATAAAAATATTGGAAAAAGAAAGAACAAAAGGCTTTCCCAGACTCTGGACGACACGGGCGGGTGAGGGTGCATTCAACAGGAGGGAACCCAGGATGGCGAGAGTTAAACGACAGTGTCTGTGTTGCTGGGTCCATATTTGACTGGACTGTTCTGTCATAAGGGGGCATTGAAGGCGGACCCAAATGCAAGACACAGACACTGAAGTACTAGGCACAGGACTAGGTTTATCGAGATAGCAAGGGAATCTGGAAGAAATGATGCTGGACTTTGACACAGGCCCTGGACGAGACTAGGATTCTGGGCCTGGGCTAGGACTTGGACTAGAAACACGGGACCCGGACGTGGAACACAGGAACATGGAGCCTGGGTCCTGAGCACAGGAACACAGAGCCTGGGACTTGAGCAGAGGAACACGGAACACAGAGCTGGGACCCCTCCTTGGGAACAGGACGTAGGGCCGGGACTCTTCTTTGACACGGACACTAAACATGGGGACACAAAGAGACAGTTCCAAACTCAACGATAGGAAGTTCCTCATCTTGGCGTGGCAAGGCTCCGGTCTCACTCCAGTGGTTGAAGTTGACGGGGATACTGACGAAGGTTGCAGGCAAGGGGGGTTCAGACAGGGGATCAGATGGGGAATCAGACAGGGAACAGTCCCTGGTTTGCAGAGATATTTTTCAGCCAGCCTGAAACGAAAATCAGGTGCCTCAACAGAAGCGGGGAAAACCGGAAAACCTGTAATAAGGATTGATGGACTGGAATGCGGTGTTCACGGACCGGACCATGACAAGTACAGTTTCTGTACCAAGCAGTGATGCAGCTTGTTCAGATGCTCTCTACTGCCATCTAGAGAATAGACATGGGAATAGACGCATCAGCTGACAGAGTTTGCATCAGATTTATCCCTGAGTCAGAAATCTCCGTGGCAGGGGTCAGGCTACGGCATCGGGGATCCTAAGGTCAGGTGTTCTGAGAGCTAGTGGGAGTGGGAGTGGTTCAGAAACATTGTTGAAAGATCTGTGACATAATTACAAAGCATTGGAGTGGTTAGAACTGTACTGTGCGACTGAGAGGCACGGCTAGTAAAGATTTACTAGCCCAATGTTCAAATCTGACCAGCTGTCGTGTCAATAAGGATCATTGCTTCTACACAATGTAGTCCAACTACCAGCCACAACGAAGCCTATTGAATGGTGAAAGGCCGAGGTAAAGTGGATGTGGAAGGGATGTTTCCTACAGTTTTGGGCCGAGACCTTTCTTCAGGACTGAGAAGGAAGAGGGGAGATACCAGAATACAAAAGGTGGAGGGAGGAGAAAGAGGCTAGCTGGATGGTGAAAGGTGATGCCAGATGGGTGTGGAAAGGTCAAGGGCTGGAGAAGAAGTAATCTGATAGGGGAGGCGAGTGGACAACAGGAGGAGGTGACTCAGGGGGAAGTGTTAGGCAGGTGAGAAGAAGTGAAAAGTCAGAGTGATGAATAGAGGAAATGGTGGGAGGTGGGGAATAATCTCCACGAGAAGGAGAAATCAATATTCATGCCATCAGGTTGGTGGGCAATCGGACGGAATATAAGGTGTTGCTCCTCCACCCTGAGGGTGGCCTCATCTTGGTACGAGGAGGCCATGGATCAACACATCAGAAAGGGAATGGGAATTGGAATTAATATGCTTGGCCACCAGAAGTTCCTCTTGTAATGGATGATGTGGAGATGCTCAGCAAAGCAGCACCCCATTGGAATACTCAACTACGTATTAGCTCAGTAGAACTAGGTGTTATTTGGTAACTGGAAAGACATAATATACAGTACTGTGCAGAAGTCTTAGGCACCCCAGCGATTTACATGTGCCTAAACTTGCACAGTACTGTGCATAAATTAGCTTCATTTAAAACACAATAATCACTTTAAGCAAGCTTGCAGATTTCGATTTGTTTCTTTCTCTGATCTGCCCATCTTGCTTCCATTTCTAAATCCAGAACCGCCAATGAGCCATCTAATTGCTAATTAAGGTTAACGCAGGGTGAGTAAGAACCCTTGCAAGTTAGCTGGCTTCCCACCGGTGCCTGCTCGCCAGACTGTCGGCTCTCCCCTCCTGACTGCAAGACTTTTACTTGTGCCAACACGACCTCTCAGCTTGATGAAGCTGACCTGTTCAGTGTTGACTTTTCAAGTTGTATGCTTTTGTAATCACTGTTGTTTGCATTTCATTTCTTCTCCTGCAACGGTGAAATTTACTAACCTCTATAGATCTCAAAGCATAAATGCTCAAAGTTCATTAGCTTTACTCTTCACAGGTCTTCAAAATTTAATCTTCTTCAAAATCTACCTGATTTCTGTTTTGCTGAGTCCTGTCCCTTCTGTGCAACAATATACACTTCTTGAGTTTGTTCCTGGTCCTATCATTCTCAGTACTGCATTTCCTTCCCTGAGTCCTCACACAACATCCTCCTCAGAACATTTGCTTCTGGGCGGTTGTACAGTTGTTTTTGGTTAATATTTGATTGTATTTATCGACTTTGCAATGGTTTGTGAAGTAAGCATTTTGTCCAGTCACTGGAAGTTCTGAATTAATTGAACCAGTTGCTCAATTGCAAATAGTCTGTTAGCAAATTAAAAATCCTCTCTATTTCAATACAGTCAACCTGTATGCATTGTGTAATTTGCAGGAAAATTAACCTGTGTGCAATTTGTCATCATCTACGACAAATTAACAACAAAATAGGTCAACAAGCTATTACGAACCTAAAATGCTTGTGCATTTGAACTACAAAAATATACACAGCTTGTTGAAGAAAAAGCAAAATCTTTAAATAAAATCTTTTTTTCTTTTATTTCCATATTTACTTACTACCTGTTACTCCACCGCTGGTGCTTAGGGCAGCAATGAAGTCCTCCATCTCTGTCTGTCCATACTGTCACACACAGATGTATAAGGATTCTTCGGTGCTGTTTCTGTAACAATTTTATTTTGGCAGTCAGGGTTGTTAGCCCCGAAACTAGAGGACTGGTGGACCATTCTTATTCTGGCCTCTACCCTTAGCATAAAGCCCTGACTCCAGTCAACATAGCTCTCTGGGTCATTGAGACACACAACGCTCTGAACCCTATGACAAAATTGTGGTGCTCTTGAAGGTTTATTGCTATGTTTGCACTTTATCCTATTGAAAGCACTTTGAACTACATCATCTGTATGAAAAGTGCTCCATAAATAAGTTATTATCGATAATGAATGCATTTCATTACCTGTGTATTCTGGACATAGTGGTGCTAGAAATTTTGTGAACCCTGTAGAATTTTCTCTATTTCTGCATAAATATGACCTAAAATATAATCAGATATTCACATAAGTGCTAAAATTAGATAAAGAGAACCCAAATATAAAGGCATCCATTATTCTTGTGAGACCATGGATCTGTGCCTGGAAAGTCTTCACTCTCCAGGGCGCAGGCAAGGTTGTATGGAAGACCAGCTATTGCCCATGCAGCAAGTGTCCCTTCTTCATGACACCAATGTTGTCCAAGGGAAGAGCATTAGGACCCATACAGCTTGGCACCAGTGTTGTTACAGAGCAATGTGTGATTAAGTGCCTTGCTCAAGGACACAACACGTTCCCTCGGCTGGGGCTCAAACTCATGACCTTCAGGTCGCTAGTCCAATGCCTTAACCATTTGGCCACATGCCCACACGAGAACCCAATTAAATAACACAAAACAATGTACTTATTCTTTTATTTATTGAGAAATATGACCCAACATTAAATGTATTTGTTGCAAAAAGTATGTGAACCTCTGGGGTAATACCTTCTACAAAAGCTATTTGGAGTCAGGTGTTTCAATCAATGAGTTGAGATTGGAAGTGTGGGTTGTAGAGGTGCCCTGCTGTATAAAAAAGACACAGAAATTCAGGTTACTAACAGAGCCTGCTCTCCTCGAGAAAGATCTGTGCCATGCCTCAACCAAAACAAGTTCCGGAGAACCTTTGAAAAATTGTCAAGATACACGAAGCTGGAAAAGGCTACTAAAGCATCTTCAAAGACCTGAGTGTTCATCAGTCCACAGTATTTAAATTGTCTACAAATGGAGGAAACTCAGTACTGTTGCCACTCTCCCTATGTGTGGGCATATGTGGGCATCCTGCAAAGATTACAACAAAAGCACAATGTACAATGCTGAAGGCGGTGAAAAATAACCCAAGGGTAACAGCAGAAAACCTGCAGAATTCTCTAGAACTTGTTGAAGTCTCTGTTCATGTATCCATTATAAAAAAAAACACTGAACAAGAATGGTGTTCATGGAAGGACACCACGGAGGAAACCACTGCTCTCCAAAAGAAACATTGCTGCATTTTTCAAGTTTGTAAAAGACCAGCTAGATGTTCTACAACACTTCTGGGACAATGTTCTGTGGACAGATGAGACAAAAGTTGAACGTTTTGCAGAAATGCACATTGCTATGTTTGGAGGAAAAAGGGCACTGCACACCAACACCAAAACCTCATCCCAACTCTGGAGCATGGTGGAAGGAACATTATGGTTTGGGGCTGGTTTGCTGCCTCAGGGCCTGGATAGTTTGCAATTATTGAGGGAACAACGAATTCAAAATTGTATCAGGACATTTTACAGATGAATATCAGAGTAGTAGTCCATCAACTGAAGTTTAATAGAAGTTGGATAATGCAACAAGACAATGATCTGAAAGACAAGAGTAAATCAACAATAGAATGGTATAAAAAGAAGAAAATCCATGTTTTGGAATGGCTGAGTCAAAGTCCTGGTCTTAATCCTATAGAAATGTTGTAGAAGGGCCTGAAGTAAGCAGTTCGTACAAGAAGGTCCACCAACATCCCACAGTTGAAGCAGTTTTTTAAGGAGGAATGGCCTAAATTTCCACCAAACTGATGTGCAGGACTGATCAATGGTTACCGGAAACGTATGGCTGAAGTTACACCAGTTACTGAAATCAAAGGTTCACTTACTTTTTCCAAAAAATCCATGTATTATTGAATCATTTTTCTCAATAAATAAATGAACAAGTATAATTTTTTTGTGTTATTTATTTAATTGTGTTCTATTAATCTGGTTTTAGGACTTACATGAAGATCTGATCACATCTTAGACTGTATTAATGCAGAAATAAAGAAAATTCGACAGAGTTCACAAAATTTCTAGCACCACTGTAGCATAAGTGATTTAAATAACCTCAAAGATAAAATCGAGATTGACAAGGTCTGTCTCATTCCATTCCAATGTAAGATAGCTAGAGGATCTGGAAAATATTCTGATAGTAGATATTTAGAAGTATTTAGGGAGCGACTATAAGAATGAAACTGCTTACTTTCTGGAGCAACACAAATCTTTTGATGAACTTGTCAAATACCTTTGTTGGAATGGCCTCTATTCTTCCACAAAGTCTGCTCAAACAGTCAGATCATTAGCTTCTGTATAAACAAGTTGTAACTTGAATGGGTTAAATTTTCAAGGTCATTTCTCTAAGTTAGTAGGTGAAAATATGTCTTGAGATATATATGTATTCGGGATGCAGGGCACATAGCTTTGCAGAGGATAATCTGGGGGAAGTAGGTAAGTACTTCCTGACAGTTCTTGGCAGCTGAAAGGAGAGATGAAGGAGAACTTTTCTCCTTGGATGTTAGTTTTTGATGCACATAAATTGTCCACTCAGTTCTCTGCTATATCTGGGATGGTGATTTGTTTAAAAACGTTCTTCCTTGAAGGTCCTAAAGTCCTACAGCATACGATCAGACTCTTGAACCCATCGTGCCCACACCACTCATCAAGTGCCTATCTATCCTAATTCACTTTACCAGCTCTGGGACTTTAGCTTTCTATGCTTTGGTGATTCATACGTGCCTGTAAGGACTTCACAAGTGTTGTGAGAGAATCTGCCTCCATGATCTCCTCTGGCAACATGTTCCAGAATCTAACAACTCCCCGGGTGAAAAAGTTCTTTTTTAGATCCCCTCTGAGCTCCCATCTCATACTCTAAACTAATGCCCTACCACCAAGGGAAAAAGTTTCCTACTCTCTATTTTATCATTGTATCTGTAATGAGTTCATAAGGTGGTGATTTATCCCACAATCTAAAACGGCCTTGAGGTTCCAATTATCTGAAAAAGATAATTCTTTATATTTTATCTTTTTTTTTAACTTACTAACTGGCAAGTCTGTGGCCTATGGGAGGAAAGCTGAGCACACAACAAAACACTAATACTCACAGGAAGAACATACAAACTTCACAGAAAGGACACCAGAACTGAACTCCAAGCTCCAACAACCCAAGCAGTAACAGTCTCACACTAACCACCACACTACTGAGGCATCCCAACCTTGTTCCAATTCTTAGGAAAATCATCAGACACTGGCTTTGTTTCCCTCTCTCTCTACACGTAGTGCCTGATCTTCTGAGTATGTCCTGCATTTTATGTTTTATTTCAGAACCATTTTTCTAGTCATTGTTGTAGGGGTGGAAGCTCCAATTATGATGGAACTAAGGTTGACTGCTAGTTTAAATTAATTTCCAGCCTCGCACCCCTTCAAATTAACCTCGGTATTATTTTTAACATTTTTGATGGCCTCATTGAACCTGCTTGTTCCTTTGCTGATCTGTTTATTTATAGTGCTAGATCCTTCCAGTCTTTGTTTTTTCATTTTTATTCATTTATTTTTTTAATTTTATTTTTCTAGAGATACAGCAAGGAACAGGCACTACCGGCCCAATTAACAGCGCCGCCCAGCAACCCACCTACTTAACGCTTGCTTAATCATAAGCCTAACCATACTTAACCTGCTGATTGACTGGGTTATGAGGCAAACAATAAAAGGTGGCAGAGAGGCATTAGGTGGACTGTATCCTCTACTTCAGAGGACCTTGACTTTGCAGATGACCTCAGTTTACTATCACATACGTTCCAGCACCTGCGTACCTTTGGTGGACAGGTTGGACTCGGAGCCAGCCGGAGAAAGACTGGGACCATGACCCTCGATGTAGAGTCTCCTCTTCCCATCAAGACTTATGGCGTCAACTTACCCAGCACCGGCAGATTCACCTACCTGAGCAGCATCATTTGGCAGATGGTGGGACCAAGGAGGGCATCCAATGCAGACTCAGCAAAGTTAGGAATGTCTTCAGCTCAATGACCAGTATATGGGGATCAACCAAGTACAGCACCCACACCAAGGTGAAATTGTATCAGAGCTGTGTTCTGTCCACAGTCTTGTATGGGTCAGAATGCTGGCACGTGACAGAAAGCGACCTTGCCAATCTGTTTTTATTCCACACCATGAGCCTTCGGAAGATCCTCTGTATTTTCTGGCCAAGAAAGATCTCCAGAAATGCCCCTCTCCTTCAGTGTCATCAAGGACTTGGCCACAATCTCACAAGGAAATGTTGGAGATGGATTGAGTACGTAATGAGAAGAGAAGCCAACTCTATGATCGAGACAGCACTTCACAGGGCTGCTGAAGGGTGACAGAAACACAGAAGACGAAAGACAACTTGGCGCCATACTGTAGAGGGAGAAACAAGGACCCTGAACCACACCAGGGACACAAAAGGCAAGATGGCCAAGGACAAACAGGGATGGAAGACTTAGGTTGCTGCCCAAAACTCCAGCAACATAACAGGCAGTAACTAACTAATCATCAGGCAACTTAAAATGACCTATTATGACAGGAAGAAGATGGCGCCAGAGAACAACGCGACCATGAGCGACATCCTCCAGACAGTTCATGAAACTACCACCTTCATCTCTTTTACATTTTCTTTTTCTTTCAGAAGTGGTTCTGCTGCTGTTGGAGCCTGTGATCAACATTTTGGTGATGTGTTTTTCCAGCTGATTGAGTGATCTGGAGCATTTCTGTCTCCAAGCGTGCAGCCTCAAGGCCAAGAATCCTGAAGATGGGGCATGACCCATGATCGACTCCATTTCTCACCAATTAAAGTGCTGATGAAGATTGGAATCATCGCAGCAAGTGCAGATGGTGAGCGTGTGTTCAGTGCCATCTACCAGCCTCTTGCTCTCTGCTACCAGAGGATGGTGTCTGCATATGATGGTCTCTCTCTCCCTCTTGCTTGCTGCTCTCGGAGGAAGTTCTCTGCATTCAAATGGTACCTCCCTCTCTCGATGCTGTCAGAGGATGACCTAACAGAGACCTGGGTCTTGGACAAGATTTACTTGAAACTCGGTTTGTGGTTTAGACTCTGTAGTTCACGTTATGATATGTTTCTAGTTCCTGGTTGCTCCTGTTTTGTTGCTATTTTGGAACAATTTTGAGTTGGGGAGACCAGCAGATAACAAGACAGACTGAACTGAACATGTCGACACTTGTTTGATTTTGTGTTTTATATGCTGTTTCTTGCTCACTTGTTTTTCTTTTGTGACCATTTGTGATTTGGTTTTTTTCGCTCATGGGGAAGTTGATGTTTATTCTTTGAACGGGTTCTACGGTTTTCTTTGTTTCGTAGCTGTCTGTGGGGAAGACGAGTCTCAGGGTTGTATAGAATATACACACCTGGATAATAAATGTACCTTGGAAGTTTTGAACAAATATATCTTTGGATGAAACTGCAGTGCTGGGAGGAAATTCAGACTGCACTGGAAATGAACTCCAAAACCCAGCACAACCCGCACTGTAACAGCATAGCACTAACTGCACCTGGCAACAATTTTCCAAAGTGTCTGTCACCTCCAAGAAAGAGAATATAAAAAGAAAGGATGTATTGTTGAGACTTTATCAAGCACTGGTGAGGCCTCACTTGGAGTATTATGAGCAGTTTTGGGCCCCTTATCTTAAAAAGAATGTATTGCAACCAGAGAGGGTTTAAAGGAATGCTTCCAGGATTGAATGGGATGTCAGGCTCTGGGCCTGTATTCACTGGAATTCAGAAGAATGAGGGGTGCCCCCATTGAAACCTATAGAATGGTGAAAAGCCTTGATAGAGTGGATGTGGAGAGGATGTTTCCTGTGGTGGAAGAGTCTAAGAGGAGAGGACACAGCCTCAGAATAGAGGGGTGTCCTTTTAGAACGGAGACAAGGAGGTATTTCTTTAGCCAGAGAGTGGGGAATCTAGTTGTTTGCCTCAGGCAGCTATAGAGGCCAAAAATTTATGCATATTTAAGGCAGAGGTTGATTGGTGCTTGATTGGTCAGGGCATGAACAGATCGGGGGAGAAATTAGGAAATTGTGGCTGAAATTGGGACAGCCAAGATGAAATGGTAGAGCAAACTCAATGGGCCAATTGGTTAATTCTGCTCCTTTATCTTATGGTCATATGGTTAAAGGTATCTCCATGGCATGCCTTTATTTAATTGATTTGTAGTTGTACAGACACAACAAATTGGTGATGAGTACAAACCTGAATGTCAGTGATATCATCAACTGCACCGACATTTATGAGACGACAGAATTCGGAGGAGCGAAGAGAGACAACGAGAGGAAGGAGTGAATCTGTACAGAGAAAGCCAACACAGACACTAACAAAGGCATGCGTGAGTAATAATGCACAGTACACACAATCAGCAAAGCTAAAGTAAAATCAACTTTAGTCGAGAAAGCTGACAAATCTGATAGTGCTAACGAGGACTGGGAATTGTACATTAAGAGGGTTGTAACGCGAACGATGTGGATGAGGAAAAGAAATATCAACGTTTCTCGGCTTAACGAGTGCTAATATGTAGAGTCTCTTACACAGCTTAGTGACCCCTGAAAAGCCAGCAAGCAAGACGTCCTCGTGAACCTCCTCTGGACTTTCTCCAATGATCTTTAGAAGGCCTTTGACAAGATGCTGTATATGAGGCTGCTTAGCAAGAAAAGAGCCCATGGAATTACAGGAGAGTTACTAGCCTGGGTGGAGCATTGGCTGATCAGCAGAAAACAGAGTGGGAATAAAAGGATCCTATTCTGGCTGGCTGTCGATTACCAGTGGAAGTCCACAGGGGTCGGTGTTGGGACCACTGATTTTTATGATGTATGTCAATGATTTGGACTATGGGATTAATGGATTTCTGGCTAAATTTCCCAATGATACAAAGATAGGTAGAGGAGTGGGTAGTGTTGAGGAAACAGAGAGCCTGCAGAGAGACTTAGATAGTTTAGGGGAATGGGCAAAGAAATAGCAAATGAAATACAATGTTGGAAAGTGTATGGTCATACACTTTGGTGTAAGAAATAAACGGGTAGACTATTATTTAGATGGGGAGAGAATTCGAAATGCAGAGAAACAAAGGGACTTGGGAGTCCTTGTGCAGGAAACCCTAATGGTTAACCTCCCAGTCAATTCGGTGGTGAAGAAGGTGAATGCAATGTTGGCATTCATTTCTAGAGGTATAGAATATAAGAGCAGGGATATGATGTTTGCAGTTTTGGGCTCCTTGTTTTAGAAATACTAGAAGTCAAATTGACTTTATTACTATAAACCAAAGATTTAGAAACTCGGTGACTCAATGCAAAACATATCCAGGTGCAGACTGTAATAGTGACCATAACCCAGTAGTTTGTCATGTAAAAGTAAAACTTAAAAAACTAAAGAAGCAAAAACCTGAACAATCCCTTTTCTACGTGAAATTAAAGAAGAAAACTTAAGACAAAAATTTACAATTGAAGTAAGGAATAGATTTCAAATTCTAGAACTAGGATCTGTTGAAAATGATAGCAATCATGTAGAAATGAAATTTAACTCTCGAAAGGATGCCTTGGTAGAATCAGCAAAGTCAGTGATTCCTAAAAAAGAAAAAAGCACAAAAAATAAATGGATGATAGATGAAATCCAAAATCTAATGGAAGACAGGAGACGGAAGAAAGCAAATTCTATAGACTATAAGTCCTTAGATAAAAAAGTTAAAAGCTTATGTCAAAAAGCCAAAGAAAAATGGTTAAACCAGGAATGTGAGCAAATAGAAAGAGGTAAAAAGCTCCTCTGTTCTTCAGGTGGATGTTTGAAAGCAAAGGATGGTACTATTATCATGGAAAAAAATGAGATTATGAACAGATGGACTGAGTATATTCAGGAATTGTTTGAAGACGATCAAGGCAAAAAATCAGCATTGAAGGTCCAAGTATTTTAAAATCTGAAGTTCGTAATGCAATAAATAAGATGAAGAAAGGAAAGGCAGCAGGTCCTGATGAATTAGTAATAGAACAAATTATCACCCTTGAAGATTATGGAATTGAAAAACTTACTGATTTAATCAATGACATTTATGAGACTGGAATAATACCAGAAGAGATGAAAAAAAAGTATTTATCACTCTTCCTAAGAAACCTGGATCAATAAAATGTGAATTACATGGGACCATAAGTTTAATGACTCATATCACCAAGATACTTCTAAGAATTTTGATGACAAGAGCTAAAAGTAAGATACAAGCTGAAATAGGTAAAGAACAATGTGGTTTTGTGAAAGACAAAGGTACAAGAAATGCATTATTGATGTTAAGGATACTATCAGAATGAGCTATTCAAGTGCAAGAAGATCTGTTTGTTTGTTTTAACAACTACACCAAAGCATTTGATAAAGTGAAGCACAATAAGTTATTTGATATATTATAGAAAACTCTAGATCTAGATTCGAAAGACCTCCACCTAATCAGAAATCTGTACTGGGAACAAACTGCCGCTGTAAGAATAGATGGAGAAGTGAGTCAGTTTACGAAAATCAAGAGAGGCATTAGACAAGGGTGTGTTTTCTCCCCTGATTTATTTAACATGTACAGTGAATCAATATTACAAAAAATAAGAGACATCTTGGGAATCAAAGTTGGTGGTGAAAACATCAATAATTTCAGATATGCAGCTGACACTGTGTTAATTGCAAGTACGGAGGAAGAACTACAAAACTGAATTGATATAATTGTTTAAGAAAGTGCAAAATTGGGTCTGTCTATCAACTGCAAAAAGACAGAATGTATGGTGATATCCAAAAAGAAGGAGAATCCTATCTGCAGGCTGAGAATAAATGGGGAAGACATAAAACAAGTACAGAACTTTTGCTACATAGGGAGCTGGGTGACATCAGATGGCAGGTGTGACATGGACATCAAAAGAAGAATAGGGATGGTAAAAGACACCTTTACGAGAATGAAGAGTGTACTGACCAATACTAAACTAGACATGACAACCCACCTCAGAGTACTGAAATGTTATGTTTATCCAGTTATGTTATATGGCTCAGAATGTTGGACAATATTTAGTTAAATGAGGAAATGAATTGAAGCAACAGAGATGTGGTTTTTGAGGAGGATGCAAAGAATATCATGGACAAAACAAATATCTAATGAGGATGTCATGAACAGAGCAAACACAAAAAGAGAAATAATGTATGAGATCATGAAAAGGCAACGTAACTTCATTGGACATGTGATTAGGAAAGAGGAGGTTAGAATGCATGGTAATTATGGGAAAGATTGAAGGAAAGAAAGCAAGAGGAAGACAAAGAGAAATGATAATGGAGACAGCAGCCAGAGAACTGGAAGTGAATACCAATGAATTGATCCACTTGACCCGAGAAAGGGCCATGGCAGTCAAAGCTCGAACTGGGCATAGCACCTGATGATGATGATGATGATGATGATGATGATTTTAGAAAGGATATACTGACATTGAAGAGGGTTCAGAGAAGATTCATGAGAATGATTCCAGGAATGAAAGGGTTACCGTATGAGGAATGTCTGGCAGCTGCTGGGCTGTATTCCCTGGAGTTCAGAAGAATGAGGGGGAATCTCATGGAAACATTCTAAATGTTAAAAGGCCTGAACAGATTTGATATGGCAAAATTATTTCCCATGGTACAGGAATTTTAGGACTAGAGGGCTCAACTTCAGGATTGAAGGACATCCATTTAGAACAGAGATCCAGAGAAATTACTCTAGTCAGAGGGTGGTAAATCTGTGGAATTTGTTGCCACAAGCAACTGTGGATGTCAAGTCATTGGGTGTATTTAAGGCAGAAATAGATAGGTTCTTGATTAGCCAGGGCATCAAAGGGTATGGGGAGAAGGCAGGGGAGTGGGGATGACTGGAAGAATTGGATCAGCCCATGATTGAATGGTGGAGCAGACTTAAGGGGTTGACTGGCCTACTTCTGCTCCTATATCTTATGGTCTTACAACCCATCCTTTCTGAAATATGGGGCCCAAAACTGTTGACAATACTCTAAGTACAGCCTGACTAGTGTCTTATAAAGGCACAGCATTATCCCTTGGCTTTTATATTCTATTTCCCTTGAAATAAATGTCAACATTGTATTTGCCTTCTTCACCACAGACTCAACCTGTAAATTAACCTTCTGGGAGTCTTGCACAAGGACTCCTAAGTTTCTCTGTACCTTGGATGTTTGGACCTTCTCCCCATTTAGATAATAGTCCGCACTATTTTTCCTTTTACCGAAATGCATTACCATACATTTCCCAACACTGTATTCCATCTGCCACTATTTTGCCGATTCTTCCCTGATGTAACTGACTGTTAGTTCAATGAAAAAGTGTTCCAGAAGTGTCACAGACAGGATCACACAAAAGGTGTGTAAGTCAGACAAAAACCCTTGCCAAAGAGAAAAGACACACAGAGTGCAACGTTTCAAACACAAAACAAAGCCAATGCATATAGTGACCAAATGTGAAAAGGAATCAGACAACACTGAGTCTGACAACGTTGAGCTGTCATGCCTAGAAATGCATAGCATTACCAAAGTAAATTGCTAAATCATATGGATCACAAGAAATGAGTCTGGTGTAAAACTGAAAATGGAGCTGGATACAGGGCCAGCGTTGTCTACAATTCCAGAGGCTGACTACAACAGACTGTTATCTCAGCTACCCTTAGAAATGACCTTGGTGATGCTAAAGACCTACGCCGGCAATAAAAATGTCTCCCAAATGCAACCTGAAAGTGAATGTGATGTATGGAGGCAAAACACAGCAGTTAGAGCTTTATGCATTGAAAAATAGAGGGCCAGCACTGTCTGGGGGTGAATGGTTGAGAAAAATCCTGCCAGACTGCCACTCACTCAAAGCTCTGTGGCATCAACAGGCAAATGCAGCCCAAATGGAAGCACTAACCAGAGACTGTCACAGCTGCTCAATGCTATTGGGAAAGTGTCCGAGAAGGGTATTGGTAAACTCAAAGGTATGAAGGCCAGAATTGGACAGGATGAAGTGGTAACACCAGCATTCCTTAAAGCACCTCCAGTGTCTTACACAATACATCCTACAGTGGATGCTGAGCTACAGACCTTGGAGGCATCTGGCATTCTCTCCAAGACTGAGTGGAGCGATAGGGCCACGCCCATTGTCCCAATGATCAAGAAAGATAAGGCCGGTGTCATTCACATATGTGGGGATTTCAAAGTGAGTGTCAGCCCGGTGCTGCCTACTGTGCAGTATCCTTTGCCATGAATAGAAGACATTTTTGCATCTTTGGCAGGTGGAGAGAGGTTTCCAAAGATTGACTTGTCACAAGCCTATCGGCAAATGGAGATCGAGGAGTCAAGCAGGAAGTTCCTCAGAATCAACACTTACATGGGACTGTTCCAGTATCACCGTCTCGTCTTTGGTGTTGCATCAGCTCCAGCAATTTGGCAAAGAGCAATGGACCAAGTGCTCCAGGATATCCCAGGAACACAGTGTTACCCCAATGACATCATCGTGACTGGCAAGAATGGTGAAGAGCACCTCCAGAGCCTTGGTAAAGTGCTTACCAGACTGAATGAGTATGGTCTGTGTGCAAAGAGAGAGAAATGTGAATTTTACAAGAATGAAATCTCATATTGCGGACATGTCATCGACAAACATGACTTACATAAGTCACAGAGAAGATTGAAGCAGTGCTGCAGGCAGCCAAACTGGAAAATGTGTCACAACTCAGGTCACACTTGGGCCTTGTAAACTAGTACCACCGATTTCTCCTAACATTGCTACAGTCCTGCACCCATTGAGTGCACCATTGCAGACAGGAGCAAAGTGGGAATGGTCAGAAAGATGTGAAAGTGCATTCAAGTAAACAAAAAACGAACTTCAGATAAACTACTCACCCATTATGACCCATCTCTGTCCATCAGACTGGCATGCATTAAGTGTCCTTCTGGCATTGGTGAAATTTTGTCACACTATGAAAGATAGATCTGAATGTTTGATTGCATTTGCTTCAAGGTCACTGATGGGCACAGAAGACAACTAGAGAGGCCCTTAGTCAAGTATGGGGAATAAAGAACTTCCACCAGTACTGGATGGACATAAGTGTACTCTAGTGACAGACCACCTGTCCTTTGTGTCTGCTTTCAACCCCAGGAAGGGAATCCCAGTGACGTCTGCTACCTGGTTGCAACTTTGGGCACCTTTCCTAGGAGCCCACTCTTGCGACATAGAGTTCCAGGGTATCAAACAACACAGCAATGCTGATGGCTTGTCACATCTTCCACTGTTGACAACTGAAGAAGAAAATTCTTCACACTGTGACCCAGCAGAGGTGTTCCACACAGCATTGGTGGACCAGCTGCTGGTAACAAAATTGGAAACATTTTTTGTCAAAAATCTATGACATCACCATGCAAGGATGGCCAGCTCATGGTAATCCGATGTTTCCGGCGTTCTTAGTGAGATGAGATCTCCATGCGTGTGTGTCAATTTAATTGAAAGTAATTGTACAGACACGGCAATTATGGTCATCTATATTTGTCCCAAATGCACCATCCTGAGCCTTTTCATAAAGTAAGTTTATTCGTGACTTGGAGGCCTTTCATGAAGATGTGCAGGGGGATTGGGAAAATCAGGTTGGTGTCAGATCACGAGAGAGTGAGTTTGTTGAATGCCTACGAGGTGGCTTTATAGAATAGCTTGTGCTCAAACCTACTAGGGGAAAGTTTATCTTAGATTGGGTGTTGTGTATTAACCCAGATTTTATTAGTCAGCTTAACATAAAGGAACTCTTCAGAGGCAGTGATCATAATATGATTGAATTCACACTGCAGTTTGAGAGGGAGAAGCTTATCTCACATGCATCTGTACCTCAATGGAATAAAGGGAATTACAGAGGCATGAGAGAAGAGATTGCCAGGTGGATTGGAGGGGAATGCTGGCAGAGCAGAGGTGGCTGAAGTTTCTGGGACTAGTTCATAAGGCGCAGGATAGATATGCTCCAAAGAGGAAGAAGTTCTCCCATGGCAGGGGTTGGCAACCGTGGCTAACAAGGGATGTTAAGGACTGCATAAAAACCGAAGAAAGGGCACATAAGGTAGCAAAAGTGAATGGGAAGCTTTTAAAATCCAACAAAAGGCAAATAAAAAAATTATGAAGGAAAAAAATGAAATATAAAGGCAAACACCAATAATGTAAAGCAGGGTACTAGAAGTTTTTTCAGGTATATAATGAATAAAAGGGAGATGTGAGTTGATATTGGACCACTAGGAAATGATGCTGGTGAGGAGGTAATTGGGGTCTAAGAAATAGCAGATGAATATAATAAGGAGTTTGTTTCATTCTTTACTGTGGAAGACTCTAGTGGTGTGCGAGAGAACCATCAGTGTCAGGGAGCAAGGGATGTGGTGAGAAGGTAGGGTGTATGGGGTTGAGTGAGATGCCGGATCCGCCATGTTGAAATGGCAGAGTAGGCACAATGGGCTGAATGGCCTAATTCTACTCCCGTGTCTTATGGTCTAATGTAAATAAGCAATTCTTATAAGAATAAGATTCCAATTAGATGGTTATTTTCAAACCTCAGCGTTTTACACTGCCACTTTGAGGCTCCTCCAGATGTTTACTCAAAGAAGTTAGGTTATGGAAATTATCATTGTACTGACACCCACGTCACAGAGACACCAGTGCAAATTTCCTACATTATCTGATGCATGAGTTCTTTTGTGCTTCTAATATGTACCAATGAAACATGATGAAACTGACATTTTATTCTGTCTGTGTTGGCCCAGTTATCTTAAAGTTACATGTAAAGAGTTCTTGGATTTATTTTGTAATAAGAATTGTTTCTTTGGTCTTCTGTTTCTGTGTTCTTTAAAGATGATTTGAAGTGCCAAAGAGGTAGAGGGGCTGGCAGGAAAGGGTGAAAGGAAAGAGCATGTTGGGTTTAAATAACAAATTAATGGACACCCACAGATTTGTCAATCGACTATTGTCACTTATGGTGGCTCCTAGCATTTATTATAGACGCTGCTAAATACTTTGGTGCCTTGTACATTAACGAAAGATTTCTACAGATACGCAGTAGAGACCATACTAACATGCTGCATGACTGCATGATGCAGAAACTGTATTGTGACAGAGAGGAAGCCAAAACTGTCCAGTGCATGACCGGCACTATCCTAGCCACCATCAAGGATGCTTCTGCAGAAGGGTGCTGGAAAAGGGCCAGTAAGGATTCCACCCAGCATACTCATGGTCTATTTGTCCCTCTCTCATCAGGGAGGAGGCTATGTAGCATCCATGCCAGGACCACCAGACTCAAAAACAGTTACTTTCCCCAAGCAATAAGGCTGATTAAAACCTCTACCCACTAACCCACACCTCCCACAGCCCCAATCTGGCATTAGTGGCAGACAAATTGATTCAAAGAGAGGGAGAGAGAGCTTTGCACTTGTCAGGGAGAAGAGTTTAAAAAGGAGCATTTTGCGGGGATCAGCGCGTCAGTGCCAGCTCAATCGATTCGAAGAGAGAGATAGCTTCGCACAGGTCGGGGAAAGGAGTTTTAAAAAGGATTGTTTCACATTACAGTGGTCCAATCGATTTGTGACATAAAAGAAGGCATCAAACTAAAAGCTCATGCATACAAAATCACCAAGAGTAGTGGGAAACTGGAAGACTGAGAGCACTTTAAAAAGCAAAAAAGAACCATTAGGCGAGCAATAAGGAAAGGGAAAGGAGATTATGAAAATAAGGTAGCACAAAATACAAAAACAGATAGTGAAAGTGTTAATAATTATGTAAAGCAGAAAAGGATGACCAAAGTGAATGTAGGTCCCTCAGAGGACGAGACAGGAGAGTTGATATTGGGTAATGAGGAAATGGTAGAGACTTTGAATGACTATTTTGTGTTGATCTTCACAGTGGAGGACACATCTAACAGCCAAAGAGAGATGTTATGGATGCGATGGGAGATGAGCTATCACTGAAGAGGTAGTGCTGAGCAAACTTGTGGGCCTGAAGATAGCTAAGTCCCCTGGTCCTGATGGAATACACCCCAGGGTACTGAAAGAAATGGCAGAAGTTTTAGGTGAGGCTTTGGTGATAACTTACCAAAATTCTCTGGTCTCGGGACAGGTCCCAGCAGATTAGAAGGCAGCGAATATCACGCCACTGTTCAAAAAAGGATGTAGGCAAAAGGCAGGTAGCTATAGGCCAGTTAGTTTAACATCTGTAGTTGGTAAAATGTTTGAAGCTATTATTAAGGAAGAAATAGAGAGGCATCTAGAAAGAAATGGATCCATCAGGCAGATGCAGCATGGATTCAGCAAAGGTAGGTCCTGTTTGACAAACTTACTGGAGTTCTTTGAGGAGATAATGAGCGCAGTGGATAGAGGGGAACAGACGGATGTTACTTACTTGGATTTCCAGAAGGCGTTCGATAAGGTGCCACATAAAAGACTTATCCATAAGATAAGGATGCATAGAGTTGGGGGTGATGTATTAGCATGGATAGAGGATTGGTTAACTAATAGAAAGCAGAGATTTGGAATACACTGGTGTTACTCTGGTTGGCAGTCAGTGGTGAGTGGTGTGCCACAGGGGTTGGTGCTGGGCCCACAATTGTTCACGACATACAATAACAATCTGGAAGAGGGGACTGAGTGTAGTGTATCTAAGTTTGCTGATGATACTAAATTGAGAGGAAAAGCAAATTGTGCAGAAGATACGGAGAGTCTGCAGAGAAATAAAGATAGATTCAGTGAGTGGGCAAGGGTCTGGCAGATGGAGTACATTGTTGGTAAATGCAAGGTCACTCACTTTGGAAGGAAAAATGAAAGTGTAGATTATTATTTAAATGGTAAAAAATTGCAGCATGCTGTTGTGCAGAGGGACTTGGGAGTGCTTGTGCACGAATCACTAAAGGTTGGTTTGCAGGTGCAGCAGGCTATCAAGAAGACAAATGGAATGTTGGCCTTCATTGCGAGAGGGATTGAATTTAAGAGCAGGGAGGTTATGCTGCAGCTGTAAACGGTACTGGTGAGGTCACACCTAGAGCACATATACTGGCTTTGGAGGTGGTGCAGAGGAAATCCACCAGGTTGATTTCAGAGATGAGGGGGTTAGACTATGAGGAAAGATTGAGTCGCCTGGGACTGAATCACTGGAATTCAGAAGAATAAGAGGAGATCTCATGGAAACATATAAAGTTATGAAAGAGATAGATAAGATAGAGGCAGGAAAGGTGTTTCCACTGGTGGGTGAGACTAGAACTAGGGGACTTAGCCTCAGGATTCGAGGGAGTAGACTTAGGATGGAGATGAGGAGGAACTGCTTTTTCCAAAGAGTGGTGAATCTGTGGAATTAGCTGCCCAATGAAGCAGTGGAAACTACCTCAGTAAGTATATTTAAGACAAATTTGATTTTTGCATAGTAGGGGAATTAAGGGTTATGGGGAAAAGGCAGGTAGTTGGAGATGAGTCCATGGTCAGATCAGCCATGATCTTATTGAATGGTGGAGCAGGCTCAATGGGCCGGATGGCCGACTCCTGCTCCTATTTCTTATGTTCTTATGTAACCATCATTTCCTGTCGGAATCACCTTATGTACAGAATTCCTGTGCCTCGTGTCACTTTCTGGACATATGTAAATGATTGTGTACTTCATCTTGTGCTGCACTGGATCTGGAATAACAATTACTTTGTTCTCCTTTACACTTGTGTACTGGAAGTTACATTAAACAATCCTGATAACATATACAAAATGCTGGAGGAACTCAGCAAGCAAGGCAACATCTATGGAAAAGAATACAGTTGACGCTTCGAGCCGAAATCCTTCCTGCTGAAGGATCTCGGCCCAAAACATTGACTGTACTCTTTTCCATAGATGCTGCCTGGCCTGCTGAGTTCCTCCAGCATTTTGTGTTCACCGCTTGGATTTCCAGCATCTGCAGATTTTCTCTTGTTTGTGATTAAACAATCCTGAATTTTGAATTTTTTCAACAGAGGGTGGAGCTTAGGATGATGACATCTCCAAACAGCGACTGCTTTGCTTGCATCTTTGGAAACAGCTCCATTTCTATCTTTAATATTTGGACAGCTTTTGGGAGGACAGCATCTTCTGGTGCAAAAAAAGCTTTATCTTATTGAGATTTTTTTAAATGCTTCATCAGATCCAGATGTAACAATTATTGTGTTCTTTACATTTGTGTACTGGAAATGTCATTAAACAAACATGGCATTTCACAGGACTAAAGAATATAATAGATACATTGAATTTTTTTATGCTTAGCAGAGACTATATATACACACACATATGTGAAAGCACAGACCCGCAGTAAAAAATGGTAACAATCAAATAACTGGATAAAATGGAGATCATTATAACTGGTTGAGTCGCCATCTGGTATGGAAGGGCTACTGCACAGGATCAGAAAAACTGCAGAAAGTTGTGAACTCAGCTATCTCCACTATGGGCACAAGCCTCCCCAGCACTGAGGACACCTTCAAATGGCGATCCCTCAGAAAGAGAGCATCCATCATTAAGGACTCACATTAAAGACCCCCATCACCCAGTGCATGCTCTCTTCTCATTGCTACCATCAAGGAGGTACGGGAACATAAAGACACACACTCAGTGTTTCAGGAACAGCTTCTTCTCCACCATCATCAGATTCTGAGTGGATATCAGACCCATGTACACTACCTTGCTATTTTTTTGCCCTCATTTTGCATGCCTTGTTTAATTTAATTTTCATATACAGTATATTTCTTACTGTAATTTATAGTTATTCTTATTACGAATTTCAATGTACTGTCACAGAAGAATAAATTTCTCAACACATTCCAGTGATATTAAACCTAATTCAGATTCTGATGAGAAAATCTGCAGATGCTGGAAATCAAAGTCAAGGCCAGTCAAGTCACTTTTTATTGTCATTTTGACCATAACTACTGGTACAGAGAACAGTAAAAAGGAGACAACGTTTTTCAGGACCATGGTGCTACATGAAGCAATACAAAAACTACACTGAACTACGTAAAACAACACAAAAACTACACTAGACTACAGACCTACCCAGGACTGCATAAAGTGCACAAAACAGTGCAGGCATTACAATAAATAATAAACAAGACAATAGGCACAGTAGAGGGCAGTAGGTTGGTGTCAGTCCAGACACTGGGTATTGAGGAGTCTGATGACTTGGGGGAAGAAACTGTTACATAGTCTGGTCATGAGAGCCCGAATGCTTCGGTGCCTTTTGCCAGATGGCAGGAGGGAGAAGTGTTTATATGAGGGGAGCGTGGGGTTCTTCATAATACTGTTTGCTTTGCAGATGCAGCGTGTGTTGTAAATGTCTGTAATGGCGGGAAGAGAGACTTCTCAGCTGACCTCACTATCCGCTGCAGGGTCTTGCGATCCGAGATGGTGCAACTTCTGAACCAGGCAGTGATGCAGCTGCTCAGGATGCTCTCAATACAACCTCTGTAGAATGTGGTGAGGATGGGGGGTGGGAGATGGACTTTTCTCAGCCTTCACAGAAAGTAGAGACGCTGCTGGGCTTTCTTTGCTATGGAGCTGGTGCTGAGGGACCAGAGTAACACACACAAAATGCTGGAGGAACTCAGCAGGTCAGGCAGCATCTATGGAGAAGAGTAAACAGTCGACATTTCATGCTGAGGCCCTTCTTCGGGACAGAGGATATTTAGTTTTACAGCCTTGTTCTGTACTTGTTACTATTTGCTGTTATTTATGGGATGCAACGTATGTTACAGAACAGATTGCTGGTGATACCAATTTTGTGAAGATTGAGTTACAATAGGGACACTGCATTCAGGTGAACTATCAGTTGCTTAAATGTAACTGAATATTGCTGGATAGAATACAGCAAGACAAAGTATACGTGCAGCTATTAACTATCATCAAACCAACTTATGTACCAAGTTGCTGTTCAAGATTCAAGGTTGTTGAATGTCATTTCCAGTACACAAGTGTAAAGAAAATGAAATAATTATTACGCCGGATCCAATGGAGCACAAAAAAAAGCACAAGAAGATAAAGAACACAATAATAAAGAAAAAAACAGAATAAATACGTAAACAACAGGAATTCTGCAGATGCTGGAAATTCAAGCAACACACATCAAAGTTGCTGGTGAACGCAGCAGGCCGGGCAGCATCTATAGGAAGAGGTACAGTCGACGTTTCAGGCCGAGACCCTTCGTCAGGACTAACTTAAATACGTAAGACAGCTTATACACATTGGAGCGGATCCAAGTCACTTCACTCTTCTGGCAAGAGTTGATATGTTTCATCACCAACCTCTCAAGGAACTTCATCACAGTGGATGTGAGGGTGACTGGATAATGTTCTCCACTCAGACATCAGCAGAGGTTAGAGCTGAACCCGAGCTGCTGGTATAGCGAGGCAGCAACTCCCCCAGGCGTGTCACTGGGTCACCACCAATGGAAGTGTAGAACAATCAGAGAGCTTGTGGCACGAACAATGTTAACTGGGGCTGCAACAAGATCCAACTGAACGCTTTGCATTGAGGAAAATTAATTTCCACATTTAAGATTTTGATTTGTTTCTTCTATTGCCTGGACATTATCATTTCCCCAGGAAGGGTCTCTGCCCAGAGTGTCAACTGTTCATTCATTTCCATAGATGCTGCCTGGCCTGATGAGCTCCTTCAGGATTTCCAGCATCTGCAGAATCTCCTGTGTTTATAATTTCCTGTTGCCTTCAAGGCTTTTGTGTTCCAGTGTTTTATTTCTTCTGCTTCTGCATTTATGTAGGATACTGAACTGTTCCCCTTTCGTGTCTCTGAGAGTCATTTCCCTCTGGACCCAGTTTGTAAATTATTTTTTATCACTTCTACATGCAAATATGCTTATTAGTCTAATTTCACTCATTTGGAATCCAGTGATATTACGATTTTCATCTCTCTCTCTCTCTCTCTCTCTCCCTACTCCCTTATCTAAGTTATAGCAATTCCTGAATAGTTATGTTCCACAAGATCATAAGACATAGGAGCAGAATTAGGCCATTCAACCCATCAAGTCTGCTCTGCCATTCCATCATGGCCGATTAATCATCCCTCTCAACCCTATTCTCCTGCCTTCTCCCCACTTCCTTGGACACCCTGACCAGTCAAGAACCGATCAACCTCCACTTTAAATATACTCAATGACTTGGCCTCCACAGCCATTTGTGGCAATGAATTCCGCAGATTTGCCATCTTCTAGCTAGAGAAATTCCTCCTCATCTCTGATCTAAATGGACATCCCTCTATTCTGAGGTGGTGCCCTCTGGCCCTAGACTCACCCACTATAGGAAACATCCTCTTCACATACACTCTATCTAGGCCTTTCAATATTTGGTAGGTTTTAATGAGATTTTAAATAACCTCCTTGGCTTTGCAGCATTCTAAAGAGAAGCTGCCACATAAATGTAAGTATTTTTGATGTGGTGTTTGTTATGTGTGTTCAGGAATATTTCTTTGAGTAACATGTAGAGTACTTACTGTAGAAAGGACGAAGCTTAACCTCTCTTGGGCAATTGGCAAGACAAGTGATTGAGGTGACAGTGGGGAAGCACTTCCAGACCAGCGGCCATACAATGGCTCTATTAGTCATGGAAAGGGACAGTTATGCTGTAGATATTTCATTTTAGAAGTTTCCGCAAAAGCAGTGTGTCCTGCTGGCAGAATGTTTTGCTTTCGGCTAGAGATAAGAAGCCCTGCTCTTCAACTTAGGAATGTTGTGCCAGCCAATCCGGATGGTGGAATTGGGGGAAAGTTCAAGAGAGAGAGGGGCGGACAGAGATTTGTGACAGACAGCAATCTGGTTCGGTGTCTTTCTGGCAGGAACTGCGGAGAGGACAGGAGGGAAGATGCCGGAGAATGCCATGTAAGGGAGAATCTTCATTCCACAATGTGCTCTGTACAGATGAATGGCTCCAAAGAGGAAAGGCCACTACTCCCGAGAGAGAGCCAGTTTGCTCAAAATGGACTTGGAGTGGAATTCTGAATGTGGCATGTGCTTTCACGCTGACCATGGGTCCAGCAGGTAGGTGAAGCCAACTCCAGGATGAGCTCCAACTTTATGTGCATATTGGACTCATCTAACTGTAATGGGCCCTTTCATTGTTTTCTTTTCTCTTTCCTACTGTTTGATAAAGCTGAAATTTGTAAAGATACTCTCTTTATAATTTTATATGGTGTATGATCTGTTATTTCTTGTCCACCGACAAATTGTGTATGGGCAGCATTACCTCCAATTGAGGTTTCTTTAACTGGAACAACCCGACATCCCTACAGTCCATATCCCTATTCCTATTCAAGCAAACACGAGGAATTCTGGAGACGCTGGAAATTCCTATTATCCATATTCCTACTACCCATGAACCTATCCAATTTTCTCTGAAATGTTGAATTGAGTTTGTATGCACCACGTGTGCTGGCAGTTCACAAGCCTCTGAGTTAAGAACTTTCCTCTCATGTCCCCATTAAACTTTTCACCTTTCACCTTTAAACCATGACCTCTGGCAGTACTCCCACTCAACTTCAATGGAAAAAGCCTGCTTGCATTTACCCTATCTATACCCTCATAGTTTTGTATAGCTCTATCAAATCTCCTCGCAATCTTCTACGTTCTAAAGAATACAGTCCCAACCTATTCAATCTTTCCTTATAACTCAGGTCATCCAGACTTGACAAATTTTCTCTGCACTCTTTCAACCTTATTAACATCTTTCCTGTAGGTAGGTGACCAAAACTGCACACAATACTCCAAATTTTACAACTTCAACATAACACCCCGTCTCCTGTACTCAATACCTTGATTTATGAAGGGCAATGGGCGAAAAGCTTTCTTTATGATCCCATCTACCTGTGGCACCACTTTCAATGAATTATGCACTTGTATACCCAGATCCCTTTGTTCTACCACACTGCTCAGTGTCTTACCGTTCACCGTGTAAGACCTACCCTACTGAAGTGCAAAACATTGCACTTGTTTGCATTAAGTTCCATCTGCCATTTTCCAGCCCAGTTTTTCAGCTGATATAGATCCCACTGAAAGCCATGATAGCCTTCCTCTCTGTCCACTACACCCCCATTCTTGGTGTGACCTGCACATTTGCTGATCCAGTTAATCACATTATCATCCAGATCATTGATATAGATGACAAACAACAATGGACCCAGTACCGATCCCTGTGGCATGCCAGTAGACACAGGCCTCCAGTCAGAGAGCCAACTCTGTACCACCACTCTCTGGCTTCTCCCACAAAGCCAATGTCTAATCCAATTTACCACTTTATCCTTAATGTTGAGCAGCAGAACCTCCTTGACCAACCTCCCATGCGGGACATTGTGAAATGCCTTGCTAAAGTCCATGTAGACATTGTCTACTGCCTTGTCTTCATCCATTTTCCTGATAGCATCCTCAAAAAACTCTATAAGATTGGTTAGACAGGACCTACCATGCATGAAGCATGCTGATTATCCAAATACTTATATATTCGGTCCCTTAGAATACCTTCCAATAACCTTCCGACACCTGATGTCAGGTTCACTGACCTATAATTTCCTGGTTTCTGCTTAAAGCCATTTTTAAACAACGGAACAACATTGTCTATCCTCCTTTCCTCTGGTACCTCTCCTCTCATTAGGGATACTCTATAACCTTTAGCCTCTTGAGCCAGTGTGGATAACTTCGCTCGCCTCAACACTGAATCGTTTAATTTCTACCTTTGATGTCTCTCTTTTTCTTTTTCAGGGTGGATGGGGTTCTGTTGAAGATCCTGACCTGGAATTACGCCAGTTCTTTGTGCTGGAGGGACCCGCTCCCGGGGGTTCACGACCGGGCACTTTTTGAAATCCCAAAGACGCGGCCTTCAATATGAACGCACCTTTGAGTTTCCAAGTCTTTGCAGACCTGTAGGCAGGCCAGCTCTATGCCAGTGCCTCTGACTGAAGCATTGCAGGAGAAATGGAATATCAGGAACAGTGGGTCGGCTGTCAGGGGCTCTGTACTCAGATTAGAAACATAGAAAACCTACAGCACAATACAGGCCCTTCGGCCCACAAAGTTGTGCTGAACATGTCCCTACCTTAGAAATTACTAGGGTTACCATTAATACTATATTTTGCATCATATTTGATCTACCAAAATGAACCTCTTCACACTTATCTGAGCTGAACTCCATCTGCCACTTCTCAGCCCAGTTTTGCATCCTATCAACATCCCGCTGTAACCTCTGACAACCCTCCACACTATCCACAACACCCCCAACCTTTGTGTCATCAGCAAACTTACTAAACCATCCCTCCACTTCCTCATCCAGGTCATTTATAAAAGTCATGAAGAGTAGGGGTCCCAGGACAGATCCCTGAGGCACACCACTGGTCACCGACCTCCATGCAGAATATGACCCATCTACAACCACTCTTTGCCTTCTGTAGGCAAGCCAGTTCTGGATCCATAAAGCAATGTCTCCTTGGATCCCATACCTCCTCACTTTCCCAATAAGTCTTGCATGGGGTACCTTATCAAATGCCTTGCTGAAATCCATATACACTACATCTATTGCTCTTCCTTCGTCGATGTGTTTAGTCACATCCCCAAAAAATTCAATCAGGCTTGTAAGGCATGACCTGTCCTTGACAAAGCCATGCTGACTATTTCTAATCATATTATACCTCTCCAAATGTTCGTAAATCCTGCCTGTCAGGATCATCTCCATCAACTTACCAACCACTGAGGTAAGACTCACTGGTCTATAATTTCCTGGGCTATCTCTACTTCCTTTCTTGAATAAGGGAACAACATCCGCAACCCTTTCATCCTCCGGAACCTCTCCTGTCCCCATTGATGATGCAAAGGTCATTGCCAGAGGCTCAGCAATCTGCTCCCCCGCCTCCCACAGTAGCCTGGGGTACATCTCATCCAGTCCCAGCAACTTATCCAACTGGATGCTTTCCAAAAGCTCCAGCACATCCTCTTTCTTAATATCTACATGCTCAAGCTTTTCAGTCCGCTCAAGTCATCACTACAATCACCAAGATCCTTTTCCATAGTGAATACTGAAGCAAAGTATTCATTAAGTACCTCTGCTATTTCCTCTGGTTCCATACACACTTTCCCACTGTCACACTTGATAGGTCCTATTCTTTCACATCTTATCCTCTTGCTCTTCACATACTTGTAGAATGCCTTGGGGTTTTCCTTAATCCTGCCCGCCAAGGCCTTCTCATGGCCCCTTCTGGCTCTCCTAATTTCTTTCTTACATTCCTTCCTGTTAGCCTTATAATCTTCTAGATATCTAACATTACCTAGCTCTCTGAACCTTTCTACCATAAAAGTTGCTGGTGAACGCAGCAGGCCAGGCAGCATCTCTAGGAAGAGGTACAGTCGACGTTTCGGGCCGAGACCCTTCGTCAGGACTAACTGAAAGAAGAGCTAGTAAGAGATTTGAAAGTGGGAGGGGGAGGGGGAGATCAAAAATGATAGGAGAAGACAGGAGGGGGAGGGATGGAGCCAAGAGCTGGACAGTTGATTGGCAAAAGGGATATGAGAGGATCATGGGACGGGAGGCCTAGGGAAAAAGAAAGGGGGAGGGGGAACCCCAGAGGATGGGCAAGTAGTAGTATAGTGAGAGGGACAGAGGGAGAAAAAGGAGAGAGAGAGAAAGAAATTATTTCTCTACTTCAACAAATTAGGAACTACGAAGAATTTGAAGGTATTGACAATCATCTTGAATATTACAATGAAAAAGATTTAGGGGCTGCAATTATCGGAAGTGTTGTACCCAAACACCAAGGTGGGAAATAACAGATGGGGTACGAGGGGGAGGTGTGCATTAACGGAAGTTAGAGAAGTCAATGTTCATGCCATCAGGTTGAGGCTACCCAGACAGAATATAAGGTGTTGTTCCTCCAACCTGAGCGTGGCTTCATCTTGACAGTAGAGGAGGCCGTGGATAGACATGTCAGAATGAGAATAGGACGTGGAATTAAAATGTGTGGCCACTGGGAGATCCTGCTTTCTCTGGCGGACAGAGCGTAGATGTTCAGCGAAACGGTCTCCCAGTGTGCATCGGGTCACCAGCAACTTTTATGTGTGTTGCTTGCAATTCCAGCATCTGCAGATTTCCTCATGTTTGCGTCTCTGAACTTTTCGTAAGCTTTTCTTTTTGACTAGATTTGCTACAGCCTTTGTACATCACGGTTCCTGTACCCTACCATAACTTCCCTGTCTCATTGGAACATACCTATGCAGAACTCCACACAAATATCCTCTGAACATTTGCCACATTTTTTCTGTACCTTTTCCTGAGGACATCTGTTCCCAATTTAAGCTTCCAAGTTCCTGCCTGATAGCCTCATAATTCCCCTTACTCCAATTAAACGCTTTTCTAACTTGTCTGTTCCTATCTCCCTCCAATGCTATTGTAAAGGAGGTAGATTATGATCACTGTGTCCAAGATGCTCTCCCACTGAGTGATCTGACACCTGACCAGGTTCATTTCCCAATACCAGATCAAGTACAATCTCTCCTCTTGTAGGCTTATCTACATATTGTGTCAAGAAACCTTCCTGAACACACCAAACAAACTCCACCCCATCTAAACCCCTTGCTCTAGGGAGATGCCAGTCGATATTTGGGAAATTAAAATCTCCCACCACGACAACTGTACTTTCTTGCTCTTTCTCTTGTTGGTAGAGCATGTAGAATAGTTGGTGAATGATTAGTTTTTGTTGTACTGCAGATCATGGTCTTTTTTGGGGGCTTTGTTATAGCTTGCTTGGTGGGTGGAGGTGCTGATGTTTTTTGCTGAAGTAAGTTGGTGATAGGGAGGGTCGTTGCTTTTCTGCTGTTTGTTCATGGGAGCACTTCGGCGTTCTAACATTTTAATGTCACTCATTCTTTGGGGCACTCTTCAGTTTTCATGGATGTCTGTGAAGAACACATTTCAAGATGTATATTGTACACATTCTTCTGATATTAAATGGAACTATTGAATTGATTCCACAACCTATGGACTGACTCATTTTCAAGAACTCTACAACTCAGTATGATTTATTTACTTCTTTTATTATTTGCACGATCTGTCTTCTTTTGCACATTGATTGATTGTCAGTCCATAGAAACCATAGAAACTACAGCACAGAAACAGGCCTTTTGGCCCTTCTTGGCCGTGCGGAACCATTTTCTGCCTAGTCCCACTGACCTGCACACGGACCATATCCCTCCATACACCTCCCATCCATGTATCTGTCCAATTTATTCTTAAATATTAAAAAAGAACCCGCATTTACCACCTCGTCTGGCAGCTCATTCCATACTCCCACCACTCTCTGTGTGAAGAAGCCCCCCCTAATGTTCCCTTTAAACTTTCTCCCCCCTCACCCTAAACCCATGTCCTCTGGTTTTTTTTCTCCCCTTGCCTCAGTGGAAAAAGTCTGCTTGCATTCACTCTATTTATACCCATCATAATTTTATATACCTCTATCAAATCTCCCCTCATTCTTCTACGCTCCAGGGAATAAAGTCCTAAACTATTCAACCTTTCTCTGTAACTGAGTTTCTCAAGTCTTTGTTATGTATAATTTTTCATAAATTAGATTAGATTATGAGGACACGCAGTCCTCTTTTATTGTCATTTAGAAACATAGAAACATAGAAACATAGAAAATAGGTGCAGGAGTAGGCCATTCGGCCCTTCGAGCCTGCACCGCCATTTATTATGATCATGGCTGATCATCCAACTCAGAACCCTATACCAGCCTTCCCCCCCCCATACCCCCGATCCCTTTAGCCACAAGGGCCATATCAAACTCCCTCTTAAATATAGCCAATGAACTGGCCTCAACTGTCTCCTGTGGCAGAGAATTCCACAGATTCGCCACTCTCTGTGTGAAGAAGTTTTTCTTAATCTCGGTCCTAAAAGGCTTCCCCTCTATCCTCAAACTGTGGCCCCTCGTTCTGGACTTCCCCAACATCGGGAACAATCTTCCTGCATCTAGCCTGTCCAATCCCTTTAGGATCTTATACGTTTCAATCAGATCCCTCCTCAATCTTCTAAATTCCAACAAGTACAAGCCCAGTTCATCCAGTCTTTCTTCATATGAAAGTCCTGCCATCCCAGGAATCAATCTGGTGAACCTTCTTTGTACTCCTTCCATGGCAAGGATGTCTTTCCTCAGATTAGGGGACCAAAACTGCACACAATACTCCAGTAATGCATGCATTAAAAAATCATACAATATTCCTCCCGTGTGATATCACAGAAACACAGGACAAACCAAGACTGAAAATCTAACAAAAACCACATAATTATAACATATAGTTATAACTGTGTAAGCAATACCATAACTTGATGAAGAACAGGCCATGGTCATAGTAAAAAAGTTCAAAGTCTCTCGAAAGTCCCACATCTTACGCAGATGGGAGAAGGAAGAAAACTCTCCCTGCCATACCCGACACAGTCCGACTCTGAGTCGTCCAAAAATTTCGAGCTCCAATCAGCCCTCCGACACTGAGTACCGAGCACCGTCTCTGCCAAATGCTTCGACCTCAGCCTCGGTCGCCAGCAACAGGCAAAGCCAGGGATTTTGGGGCCTTCCCTCCAGAGATTCTTAATCGCACAGTATTTCTTTATTTTCCTGTCAATGCCCACAGGAAAATGAATCTCAGGTTTGTATATGTTGACATATAGGTACTTTGATAATAAATTTACTTTGAGCTTTGGGCCAGGATGTTACAAAGGCTGGAGGGCCAGAATTATAGGGAGAACATGGTCAGGCTGGGTCCTTATTCCTTGGATGTAGAACGAGCTGCAATGTTCTAGAAATGTTTAGAGTTATGTGAAGCAGGGATAAGGTGGATGGTCATAGTCCTTTCCCAGGACAGGGGAGTCCGGAGCTAGTGGGCACAGGTTTAGTATTATGTGCGGTTCTGGTCACCTACCGACTGAAAGGTTTTCAATGAGATTGAAATAGTGCAGAGAAGATTGACAAGGATGTTGCCAGGACTTAAGGACCTAAGTTATAGGGAAAGGTTGAATAGATTAAGTCTTTATTCCTTGGAGTGTAGGAGAATCAGGGGAAATTTGATAGAGGTATACAAAATCATGAGGGGTATAAACAGGGAAAATGCAAGCAGATTTTTTCCACTGAGGATGGATGGGTCTGGAACTAGAGGTCATGGATTAAGGGTGAAAGGTGAAATAATTAAGGGGAACTTCATTCAGACAGGGTGAGAGTGTGGAACGAGCTGCCAGGAGAAGTGATGGATGCAAGTTCAATTTCAACATGTAGGAGAAATTTGGGTAGGCATATGAATGGGAGGGTGCAGTTTAAATTGATTGGCATGGACTAGATGGGCTGAAGGGCCTGTTTCTGTGTTCTAGTGTTCCATGACTCTATGACTCGATGTTCACTGTTGATGGAAAAAATAGTCAACATGATTATCCCAAATTCCACTTGTCATATGTCGAAGTTTATTCGGGTCACTGGAAACGCGTTTGCAATGCAAATAACATTGTAAGCAATGTTTACTATCAGACTGAAGGTCGCTTTCTGATTAATACATAACTGGTCTGTTTGCATTTGCCACTGTATAAATTGGTGTTATGCACCAAAACCATATAGAAGGGAAAAGAAAATTAGGAACAGCCCAAATTTACTTTAGATAGAAGAACCTCAAAACTGCAATTGGACCAAGTAAGAAGTTCCTTCCTAAATGGGCTTGTTTTAGAGATTAAGTTGGCAATATATCAGATCTTGTTAGAACTGCTTTTTTACTGGATGGAGCAAAATATCATTGACAAAGTTGTCGTGCGCAGTCTTGGGGCCCTTACCTAGCATTAGAACGGAGTTTGTCGAGCTTCACGAGAATGATTCCAGGAATTAAAGGGTTAACACGTGAAGAGTGTTTGATGGCTCTGGATCTGTACTTGCTGGAATTTAGAAGAATGAGAGAGGGGTCTCATTGAAACCTATCAAGTATTGAAAGGCTTAATCAGAGTGGGTGTGGAGAGACTGTTTACCACGGAGGAGGGTGGGGCTGGGGATGGGGGCTGAAGGGTTCTCGGACCAGAGGGTAGAGCTTGAGAATAGAGGGATATTGCTTGAGAACAGGGATGAGAAGGAATTTCTTTAACCAGAGGGTGGTGAATCTGTGGAATTCATTAGCACACATGGCTGTGGAGGCCTAGTCATTGGGTATACTTAAAGCAGAAGTTGATAGATTCCTCATTAGTCAGGGCGTCAAAGGTTATGGGGAGGAGGGCGGAGAAAAGGGATAAGAAGGATAATAAATCAGTCATGATGGAAATTTTGAACAGACTTGAGCTTTGCAATATGTAATTGATCTTTGTTTTACAGGTTAAAGATGGGGAAATTGTTTCCTGTCTATTTGTTACTAGTTGCCTCCTTGTTCTGCGGAATCACCAGCGCCAGTGGAAAAGTTTCAACACTAAAGGCTGTAAACACGAAAGTTCCCACCGCTTCAAAAAGTAGGAACAATCCGATCAGGCAGTCGTCTGTGCTCAGACTTTCGGCTGCGAACATCAACTTCGCCTTGCGTCTCTACAGACAGATTGCCGCACAGCCGAAGTCGGGCTCCAAGAACATTTTCTTCTCACCAATCAGCATCTCTGCTGCCCTGAGCATGCTGTCACTTGGTGCAAGGCAGAACACCCGAGATCAGCTTCTACAGGTCCTCGGGTACAGTAATATGACGCAGAACGATGCTGCTGAAGTACACGAGACCTTCCAGTATCTCCTGCAAGAGCTGACCGGCGAAAATAACCAGCTGCAGCTGCTGATGGGAAACTCTCTTCACATCCAGAAGGGTCTAACGCTCCAAAAGAAATTCCACGATGACACAGCTCAATTTTACAATGCAGCGCTCATGAGTGTTGATTTCAGAGCGATTGACAAAGCGAAAAAGAAGATCAATGCCTACGTGAAAAAACAAACGAATGGCAAAATTCTAGAGTTAATCAAAACCCTTGACCAGGGCACACTGATGATTCTTCTCAATTATGTCATGTTCAAAGGTAGGAAACTTTCTGTAAATAATTCACACTGCACAAAATTGAGAAGACATACTCTCCACATCCACTCTCTGTAACGTTACCAGTCATGCATAGCGATTAGCGTGATGCTATCACAACTCAGGCGTCGGAGTTCTATTCCAGCGTCCTTTGTGAGCAAGTCTATACACTTCTCCCCGTGTGTGTGGGTTTCCTTAAGGTACTCCCATTTCCTCCCACAGTCCAAAGACATACAGATTAGTAGGTTAAATGGCCATTGAAAATTGTTCTGTGATTAGACTATTGTAAAAACAGTGGGTAACTGTGTGATGTGGCTCGAAGAGCTGAAAGTGCCTATTAATTAACTAATTAATTAATTAATAGATACATAGACAGATTGATACATACGTCCATATGTAGATGGATAGATAGACCGATAGATACGTACGTACATAGATGGATAGATATAGATAAAAACTATGAAGGTTTTTGAGAAAAGTAAAGTATCATTTCCACATCAGGGAAATACTTTTTAAATTTTAGGCCTTTGGAGGGATTTGTTTGTGACTTTGCATTTATGGACTTTGCAACAAAAGGGAAATTTGTATTAAAAATTTTGAAGGCTGGTGACCGAGCAAAAAGATTAACTTTTAGTTAAAAGTTATCTGATGAACTTCAGTACAGTAACACAGAGTTAATCAATGAACAGGGATGAGTTAATGACTGCCAGGAATAGAATTTTCAGCAAGTTCACTGTGGAATGAGGGGATGATCAATATGATTAGGACTGGATAGGGTCTTAGAACAAAGAAGATGGAACACACAAGAGTTTAGTGATGGCCCAGACACAGAGAGAGACACACACAGACATGTATGGAGTTTTAATAAGATCTGCGCAGAACAGGGGAGAATAATAAACACTAGGCCAACAGGGCAGCTAACTAAAAACTCTCAAAGTAATTAAAAACTAACGCCATCACTCCGGCTCGAAAACAGTAACTTAGAACCAAATTAATGCTGCTCCTTTAACAATGTCTATCGAAAGCACTAATATTCTTTCCTGGAATGTGGATGAAGGTAAACAGGGAGTGTTGCTGTGCTGAGCTTCAATCAAGACTTGACAAGACTGAAACAAAAGGAAGAGAGCGAAATACAATTATAAAGAAACCCTAATTAGCTGGAATGTATGCATTCTCACATGTGAGATTGCCATCTTCTTTCAGCTGCCCGCCGGCGAGAGCACCCTTACTCAGTGGCACTGTCCGCGGTTGTGACAAGATCATAGAACAGTACAGCACAAGAACAAGCCCTTTGGCCCACAATGTCTGCAACGTCTCTGCCAATCATCAATGCTAAATTTAAATCTATTTAGAAACATAGAAACACAGAAAATAGGTGCAGGAGTAGGCCATTCGGCCCTTTGAGCCTGCACCGCCATTTATTATGATCATGGCTGATCATCCAACTCAGAACCCCGCCCCAGCCTTCCCTCCATACCCCCTGATCCCTGTAGCCACAAGGGCCATATCTAACTCCCTCTTAAACATAGCCAATGAACTGGCCTCAACAGTTTGCTGTGGCAGAGAATTCCACAGATTCACCACTCTCTGTGTGAAGAAGTTTTTCCTAATCTCGGTCCTAAAAGGCTTCCCCTCTATCCTCAAACTGTGACCCCTCGTTCTGGACTTCCCCAACATCGGGAACAATCTTCCTGCATCTAGCCTGTCCAATCCCTTTAGGATCTTATACGTTTCAATCAGATCCCCCCTCAATCTTCTAAATTCCAATGAGTACAAGCCCAGTTCATCCAGTCTTTCTTCATATGAAAGTCCTGCCATCCCAGGAATCAATCTGGTGAACCTTCTTTGTACTCCCTCTATGGCAAAGATGTCTTTCCTCAGTTTAGGGGACCAAAACTGCACACAATACTCCAGGTGTGGTCTCACCAAGACCTTGTACAACTGCAGTAGTACCTCCCTGCTCCTGTACTCGAATCCTCTCGCTATAAATGCCAGCATACCATTCGCCTTTTTCACCGCCTGCTGTACCTGCATGCCCACTTTCAATGACTGGTGTATAATGACACCCAGGTCTCGTTGCACCTCCCCTTTTCCTAATCGGCCACCATTCAGATAATAATCTGTTTTCCTATTTTTGCCACCAAAGTGGATAACTTCACATTTATCCACATTAAATTGCATCTGCCATGAGTTTGCCCACTCACCCAACCTATCCAAGTCACCCTGCATCTTCTTAGCATCCTCCTCACTGCTAACACTGCCACCCAGCTTCGTGTCATCCGCAAACTTGGAGATGCTGCATTTAATTCCCTCATCCAAGTCATTAATATATATTGTAAACAACTGGGGTCCCAGCACTGAGCCTTGCGGTACCCCACTAGTCACCGCCTGCCATTCTGAAAATGTCCCGTTTATTCCCACTCTTTGCTTCCTGTCTGCTAACCAATTCTCCACCCACACCAATACCTTACCCCCAATACCGTGTGCTTTAAGTTTGCACACTAATCTCCTGTGTGGGACCTTGTCAAAAGCCTTTTGAAAATCCAAATATACCACATCCACTGGTTCTCCCCTATCCACTCTACTAGTTACATCCTCAAAAAATTCTATGAGATTCGTCAGACATGATTTTCCTTTCACAAATCCATGCTGATTTTGTCCGATCATTTCACCGCTTTCCAAATGTGCTGTTATCACATCCTTGATTGCAAGCGTTTCTTCTCAGAAATTTTAGTTGGATCTGAGCAGACCCCCCACAGCTGAATGTCTTTCTTATATCACTTATTGTTCTATTTCTCTCAGTTGTCTCCTATTTGTTGACTTTACAGTTATTTATTTTGGGAGTCACTTCCAGAAATTCAGGTCCTCAGCTCCACGACTTGAAGATCCAAGTTATAAGGAAAGGTTGAATAGGTTCAGACTTTATTCCCCAGAGCATAGAAGACTGAGAGGAGATTTGATATACTGTATATAAAATTATGAGGGGTATAGATAGGGTTTTTTCCACTGAGGTTGGGTAAGGCTAGAACTAGAGGTCATGGTTTAAGAGTGAAGGGTGAAATGTTTAAGGGGAAACTGAGGATGTTAAGAGTGTGGAATGGGATGCCAGCGTAAGCGGTGGATACAGGTTCAATTTCAATATTTTAGAGAAATTTGTATATGTACATGGATGGGAGGTGTATGGAGGGCTGTAGTCCAGGTGAATGTTGATGGGACTAGGCAGATTGATAGTTCAGCAGGGGCAAGATGGGCTGAAAGGTCTTTTTCTGTGCTGTAGTGTTCTATGACTGTTCTATATCTCTATAAGAACTGATAACTCAGTGTTGGTAAATGGCTTTCAATCCAGATAAATGTGAGGTATTGTGTATTCTGGCATCAAATCAGCATAGAACATATACAATGAATGGTGGGGCCCTGGGGAGCATTATGGAACAGTGCAGCTGTATACTTCACTGAAAGTGATTTCTCAGGTAGACAGGGTTGTGAGGAAGCCTTTTGACACACTGGCCTTCAGTTGGGGCATTAAGCTCAGGAGCTGAGAAGTTATGGCGCTGTCTTATAAGGCATTGGTGAGCCCTCACTTGGAAGTGCACCAAGTTCCCAGGAGTTTACATCACAGATCCCTCAATATCACTTCCCTGAACGAGGAGGCACAGCAGCACCTCCACTTCCTAAGGAGACTGAGGCAAGCGAGGCTCCCCAAACCTCCACCGTCTTAAATGAAATTTATAGGAGCACCACTGAGAGCGTCCTGACAAATTGCATCTCCATCTGTAATGGGAACAGCCGAGCATCAGACTGGAAGTCCCCACAAAGGACGGTGAGAACAGCTGAGAAGATCATAGGCATCTCCCTACCGTCCATCGGGCATATTTATCAGGAACATTGTATATGTAGGGCCCTTATTATTTTAAAGGATCCCACCCATCCATCCAGCATCCTCTTTGACTTTCTACCATCAGGCAGGAGACTTCAATGCATAAAAACAAGAATGGTCAGGATGAGAAACAGCTTCTCTCCCCAGGCCATTAGGCTTCTGAACTGCTGCATCGCATTCAACATGTCACCAGTTAATCTATTCTGTAATATATGCACTTTACTTTGTGTATTTATGCATAATTCAACTGTAAATTTTATCCCTACTTTCCTAAGTTAGTGTGTGTTATGCGTACTACTGTGATTTACACCATGGTCCGGAGAAACGTTCTCTCATTTGACGGGAAGTAGCAGACTGAGGTTCGATCTGATAAAGGTGTATGCGATCATGACGGACATAGACAGAGAGAAAACACATGGTCTTATTCCCATGGAGGAGCTGCGACAAACTAGACTGCAGAGATTTAAAATCAAAAGCAAGGAGACTTAAAAGGGAGATCAGAGGAGCTTCTTCACGCAGTGTGGTGTATATTTGGTCAGAAATGGTAATTGAGGCAAACACAGTATAGCATCTTGGTAAGTACATGAATAGGAAAAGCTTAGAGAGCTATAGACAGGTGGCACTAGGACATGGGGGTGTGATTTGAAAGTAATTGGAGTATAATATTAAGGATGTAATGCTGAGGTTTTATAAGGCATTTAGTGACCACATTAGGGGTATTGTGAGCAATTTTGGGTTCTTTATCTAAGAAAAGATTTGCCACCCTTGGTCGGGGGTGGGGGGGGGGAGTTCAGAGGATGATTCCAGGAATGAAAGGGTTAACCTGCCAGGAGTGTTTGATGGCTCTGGGCCTGTACTCACTGGAGTTTAGAAGAATGAGGAGGGATATCAATGAAACCTATTGCATCTTGAAAAGCCGAGATATAGTAGATGTGGAGAGGATGTTTCCTATACTGAGCGAGTTCAGACCAGAGGGCATAGCCTCAGAACAGAGGGAAATCCTAATTGTTGACCTTCATGACAAAGGAATTAGATCCTTGTTTTTAAGTCTTTTATAATTCTGTGCTTGACATCTTTCCAGCCCCAAAGAATGGAGGTTTGAGCCTTGGTGGTCAGCTGCATGCTGGAGATCTTCAGGTGCCGCTCTGAGGTTGCATACTGAGACAGCAACCCCTGCAGCTTAAAGCACTGGACTGAGAAGGTGCGAACATACAGTCCTCTGTGGTATCTCGGCCATCTTCTCTATCCGCTGAGCTTTTCACTTTTCCTTGCCTCTCTTCAAGTTCAATTTCAGGTTGATTGCTATCTGGCTATACATGTATACGGTACAACCAAATGAAACAATGTTCCTCTGGACCATGGTGCACCCACAATACATATTTCACACACAGCACATAAAACAAAAAATATTACCATAAATAGGTTAATAAAATATAATTCCAAATGCATGTGGTGTGCAGTAGAAGTCAGCAGAGTTTTGCGATCATAGAAAAAATGAACCGGACAAGGATTTTCACTGTTGATTGGAGCCGGAGAGGCGCACCACCATCTTGTGGCATCAATAGGTTACCTAGTCTCGAATAGCCAAGCTCCAGGTTCTAATTTTCAACAGCGATCTCCCCATTCAATATGTTGGTGTCATATCTGGATTCCAGTTATCCTTTTAATTGAGATATGGGTTTTCAGCAAAATGTGATCCAGTAGTCAGTTCAGCATTGAGAATGTTCTTGGGAAACCTGCCATCATCCGTCTAATAAATTTCCCTTGCTCAAAAAGGTAGCCTCCCTCATTAAGGACCCCCATTACCTAGAACTTGGCCTTTTCTAATTCCTACCAACAAAGAGGAGGTACAGGCATTGAACTGAATTGAATTGACTTTATAACTTACATCCTTCATCTACCTGAGGAGCCTGAAGACACACTCTCAACATTTCAGGAACAGCCCCTTCCCACAACCATCAGATTTCTGATTGGACATTGAACCTATGTACACTACCTGATGTACACTAAATCAGTTAGTCCTAACGAAGGGTCTCGGCCCGAAACGTCGACTGTACCTCTTCCTAGAGATGCTGCCTGACCTGCTGCGTTCACCAGCAATTTTTGTGTGTGTTACCTCAATATCCTCTTTCTTTTTGCTCCCTTTTGGCACTACTTATTTAATTTATTTTTAAAATAAATTTCTTATTTTAATTTATAGTTTTTATTATATATTGCAATGTACTGCCATCAGAAAACAACAAATTTCACGACATCTCCCTGTGATTCCGGTTCAATATTCTGTCACTGGTGTGGCTAAGCATAACTCTAACGTCATGTTCAGCTTTGCTGATGACACCACTATTGTGGGCCCAATCAAAAGTGGTGATGAATCAGCTTATAGGAGGAAAATTGAAAACCTGGCTGACTAGTGCCATAACAACAACCAGTAAGACCAAGGAGATGATTATTGGCTTCAGGAGGAGGAAACCAGAGGTCCATGATCCAGTCCTCATTGGAGGACCGAAGGTGGACAGGGTCATCATCTTTAAATTCCTCATTGTTATCTATCCTGGGTCTGGCATGTCAGTGTGATTATGAAGGAAAATACAACAGCACCTCCTCTTCCTTAGAAGCTTGCGGAGATCTGCCATGACATCGAAAACTTTGATAGTGGTGGAGAGTATATTGACTGGTTGCATCATGGCCAGGTATGGAAACACCAATGCACAGAAAATCCTACAAAAAATAGCAGACATGACCCAGTCCATCACAGATAAAGCCCCCCATACCACTAAACACATCTAAACAGAGCACTGTCACAGGAAAGCAGCATCCATCACCAAAAACCCCCACCATCCAGGCCTTGCTCTCTTCTCAGTACTGCCATCAAGAAGAAGGTACAGGAGCCTCAGGACTTAAACTGTCTGGTTCAGGAACAGTTATTACATCTCAACTATCAGGCTCTTGAACCAAAAGGGGATAACTTCACTCAATTTCACTCACCCCATCATTAAAATTTTCCCACAAGCTATAGACTACCCTTTCAAGGACTCTTCATCTCATGTTCTTGAAATTTATTACTTATTTATTTGTTATTATTATTATTATTGTTTTTTTGCACTTGCTTTTTTGTCTGTTCTGTTGTGTTTCTTCTATCTACGGTGAATGCCCACAAGAAAAACAATGTCAGTGTTGTATAAGACGACATATACGTACTTTGATAATAAATTTACTTTGAACTTTGGCTGCATAGCACGTTCAAGCTGACTCATGTAGTCTCTGGGCCCTCTGAGGTGGCTGCATTGTCCTGTCAGGTATGTCCAGGTGACATGTTGGGCAGTAAATATGGACACTATAATGCTTTCTTTCAGGCCTTGCATCTAGAGGAGGCCACTCTGCCTGTCAAAGCTCTGTCTGCTCTCAAAGCAATTTTGTAAGTATCACCTGCCTATTTACTTTCAAAGACAAGTCCCCCATCAGATACCCTTTAACTGTGGAGATTCCACTCTCCCCACATACTTTGAGTGGGGGCTAATTTGCACCAGCTAATTGGCCTGAGGGAGAAAAATGACAACTCAGTGACAGGACAAACATGCAAAATCCATGCAGACAGCACTGGTAGCTCAGAACCAGGAACAGGGTTGGGCTGTAGGGCAGCAGGACCGGTGACTCAGAACACAGGCTGGCTGGTGTCTGTCCCTACTTGCTTCTTAACTCAGACATGACAGCTTTTGTAGTCGAAGCAGAAAGCGGCTGATGTCTGGTATGTGAGACTGCCAGCAGCTTGCAGTAACACATTAATAAGAGCAGTTTTCTGGTGAAACAGGATAAACAGAAAGGATCCATTTCTCTTAGCAGAGGTTAGTATATAGGGGCATAAGGATAAAGTTAATTATTGGAAAATTGCGATAAAATTATCAACCTGAACAAGTGGTGGAGGTTTGAATCTTACTGCCTAAAGGATGATTTGAGGCAGAACCCTTCTCCACATCAAAAAAAATCTGTTACTAAGAACAACCTTCAGCCATGACCTTCAGGTCAACTGACCAAGGAATAGGAGTTGGAATTAACTTGATTTTGGCTTGGTTGGAAAGATATGACTAACATCATTCTGGACTGATCTTTCAGTCCATATAAAGTTCAACAAGTTCAAAAGTTCAAAGTGCATTTATTATCAAAGTATGCATGCAGTATTTAACTCTGAAATTCATTTTTGCAATCAGTCATGAAACAAAGAAAATCATTGAACCAACCCATTCAAAGAAAAACATCAAACATTGAACGGCTCACTGCTCATGTGCAAATGGGAACCAAAAAAACAGATCAGAGACACAGAATATAAAACACAAAAGGCATATTTCAGTACAGTTTCAGCTCAGTGTTCACTATCGACAAGTGGCCCAAAAGTAGTAGTGGGGAAAAAAAGTGATGAGAACTAGATCTAGAAATGGAACACATCATAAAACCCGGATTAGAGTCCAATGTACAATCTGCATCAATTAAATTTTGCTCCGGCCCAACGCACCGACATCTTTGAGCAGGAGAGAGATCACTCAAATGCAAGGACCTTCCCTCGGGAGCAGCAATCGAGAGACCATCACACTGAGGCACCTTCTGCAGCGGCAGCGAGTGAGAGGCTGATAGATGGTGCTGAACACTCACTCGCCACCATGATTTCAATCTTCCTCAATGATTTAATCAGTGAGACTGGCGAGAGATAGAGTTGATCATGGACTCGCACCACATCTCCAGCCTGCGTCCTTTGGTTGCAGCCTTGTGGAACCATCTCAGAGACAGCAAAGTGCCAGATCGCCTGATCGCCAAACTGTAGATTACGGGCTCTAGCAGTGGTAGGACCATATCTGAAATAAAAAGATGTGAAAGTGAAAGGAATTTCTTCATGACCCATTTTGAGAATACGACCATACGACGTATGAGCAGAATTAGGCCACTTGGCCCATCGCGTCTGCTCTGCCATTCAAACATGGCTGATCCTTTTATTTTCCCTCCTCAGCCCACTCCCTAGCCTTCTCCCTGTAACCTTTGAAGCCATGGCCAATCAAGAACCTATCAATCCCTGCCTTAAATACACCCAGTGACCTGGCCTCCACAGATGCTTGTAGTAACAAATTCCACAAATTCACCATGCTCTACTAAAGAAGTTTCTTCACATCTCTGTTTTAAATGGACACCCCTTTATCGTGAGGCTGTGCCCTCTTGACCTAGGCTTTCTCAGCATGAGAAACATCCTTTCCACATCTACTCTGTCTAGGGCTTTCAACATTTGAAAGGTTTAAATGAGATCCCCCCTCATCCTTCTGAATTCCAGCGAGTATAGACCCAGAGCCATCAAATGTTCCTTATATGATAACCCTTTCATTTCCTGAATAATGTTTGTGAACCTCCTCTGAAACCTCTCCAATACCAGCACATCTTTTCTTAGATGAGGAGTCTGAAACTGCTCATAGTACTCAAGGTGAGGCCTCACTGGTGCTTTATAAAGCTTCAGAATCACACCTCTGCTCTTGTGTGAGGGCTAACAACCCTGACTGGTGAAACAAAATTGTTATAGAAACAGCAATGAAGAATCCTATACAGACAGGGATGGTGGATCTTCATTGCTGCCCTATATTCCTGCAGCGCAATGGGCCAGGATGTGGCTCACGCCATCTTCTTTCGGAAGAGTCTCAACCCAAAATGTCGAGTGTCTATTTCCGTCCACAGATGCTGCCTGAACTGCTGAGTTCCTTGATGTTGTTTCGGGTCCAGTATCTGCAGTCCCTTGAGTCTCCAGTTCTGTGCTCTACATTGCCACGATGACTATGACATGACTGCTGCAGTACTCTGCATTCAGTATATACCACCACTACTCTTTGACCTGTTTGGCATGGCTGACCCTACCAGGAGCCCTGACTCCAGCAACAGAGCTCTCTGAGTCATTGGGACACACAAGCCTCCAAACCCTACAAGATTGTGGTCCTCTTGGACGATAAACTGGTGTGTGACCATGAAGCAATGCTCAGCACAGGAGTGTCAATACGTGTGGTGATTCTGACAGGAAATGATAAAGTGGTGGTAGCTGGGCGTGTGGAGGGTGGGTGGGTTAGTGGGTAGAGGGGTTGATCAGCATTACAGCTTGGGGAAAGTAACTGTTTTTGAGTCGGGTGGTCCTGGTATGGACGCTATGTAGCCTCCTCCTTAATGGGACTGGGACAAGCAGTCCATGAGCAGGGTGGGTGGGACCCTTCATGATGTTACTGCTCTTTTCCAGCACTTTTCTGTATATACGTCCTCGATGACAGGTAGGCTGGTGGCAGTGATGTGCAGCAAAAAACAAAACTGCATTTGTTGATTTTCCTGGAGTGTGGGGCAGGAGGAGGTGAAAGACGTGTCAGAGCATGGGGGGAGTTGGTGGGATTTGAAAACAACTTGTGACGAAAGGTCCTTAAGTTTTGAGATGAGGTCAGTGTTTTAATATCTGTGTCTATTTCCCTACAGGTAAATGGGTGAAGCCTTTTGATCCCGTGAACACTCACGAAGCTGATTTTCATGTGGATGATACCACAACAGTTAAAGTTCAAATGATGAAGTGCAAGGGAAGATATGCAATGAATTATGATGAAAAGCTCTCCAGTTCCGTGATCTTGGTTCCATATAAAGGAAATGCTTCCTTGGTACTAATACTACCGGACCCAGGAAAACTGGCAGGCGTTGAACAGAATCTAACCATTACCAGTTTTCAGACACTAATAAATACATTACGGATTGGGTGAGTCAACTGCAACAACAAAAATAGGCTATGTTCTGCTTTGCAGAGATGATATGTGGCAGATAGTTATGAGAATGGAGAAAATGCCTTGGGTTAAATTTACTACCCTCATTTTATAAGCCCTTACATTGAAGTCATTTAAGACAATGGTGAGGCCAAATTTGGACTATTGTGTGGAGTTCTGGTCACCTACCTGTAAGAAAGTTATCAATGATTGAAATAGTGCAGAGAATAATTTACAGGGATGTTGCTGAGAATTGAAGACCTAAATTATAGGGAAATAGTTTAGGGTCTTATTCCCTAGAGCAAAGGAGATTGAGAGGAGATTTGAGAGATATGCAAAATTATGAGGAAAATTAACAGGGTAAATGCAAGCAGGATTTTTCCATTGAGTTTAGGTGAGATGAGAACTAAAGGTCATGGGTTAAGGTTAAAAAGTGAAATATTTAAGGGGAATGTGAAGGACAACTTCTTCACTCAGAGGGTGCTGAGAGTGTGGAATGAGCTGCCAGCAAAAGCGGTGCATTTCAACATTTAAGAGAAGTTTGGATAGGCATGTGGATGATTGGGGTATGGTCCAGTTGCAGGTCGATGGGACTCGGCAGATTAATAGCTTGTCATTGACTAGATGGGCCAAAGGGCCTGTTTCTGAGCTGTAATGTTCTATGACTCTATAACGTAACTGTATAGCTCTGAGGTACAGTATATTCGGGACAAGAGCTTTGAAAGGAGGAAGGCCAAAAGAGTTGAAATTTCTGACCCAGATTTTTCAAATCAGCAGCTAAGTGATGGCATTTACCATTGATCTGAAAGAAACAAACTCACAAAGGTCCAATAAGCTCCTGGGGCATGGATTGCAACTTTCCTTCCAAAGATCAAATGGGAAATCTCTATCTTCCATCAAGAGTGATGTCATCCAATGAGCATCCAATCTGCAAACCAGAGAGATAAAAAATCTTATTTCTTACACTAATTGTTGAAACATTTTACAGAGAAGGTAATGAAGGCCAGGTTAAGGATAGAAGTCAAATATCATAGGAGTGGCATGGTAGTGTAGTGTTAGCACAACGCTTTACCGTACCAGTGACTAGGTTCAATCCCACTGCTGCCTGTAAGGAGTTAGTACATTCTTCCTGTTACCGTGTGGATTTCCCCTGGGTGCTCTGATTTTCTCTCACAGACCAAAGACTTACCAGTTCAGAGTTTAATTGGTCATTGTAAATTATCTCGTAATTAAGCTCGGGTTAAATTGAGGGACTGCTGGGTGCCACAGCTCAAAGGGCCAGAAGGCCTACTCCATGCTGTATCTCAATAAAATAAAATTAAAACTAAATAAAATCATTAACAAATTTAAATAACATAAAATATTGTTCAGTAATTATTTTAGAGAATGTGGAAGTTGGAAAAAGTTTGTCTTAGGAAACCTGGTTCCAAGCATAAAATTATTTTTTCAGGACCAGTGAGGTTGTTCAACTGTGTTTATTGAAATCAATTTAAAACTCACTCTCATCTTATTCAATTTAGAGCAAGGATGGATTTTTAATAGTTCTCATCAAGTCAATGATTTTTAATTGATTTTATCTTCAAAGGCTGCAAATTAGCACCATGGAGTGGAACAAGTTATCGCTGAATTTACAGCTTCTCAATTTCTATCTTTATGAGCACCTGGAGAGGCGGCAAAGTTGGCGTCGACTTCATGGGCACAATAAAAGAATTCCTGTTATTGCAATAATAAAATCCAAACATATATTTCCAACTGAAAAGCTACCTATGATGCTCATAAATATTTAGTATCTGACAGTTTTAGCTTCAATATCTTTGAACTGGAAAGTTTGAACAATGAATATTGATCCTATTGAGAAGAGTTAAGTTGATGGGGAGCTGGGCCCTTCGTTGGTCAGGGGCAGCCAAGGATGTTGCCCCTTAGCCATCTAGTGAAGTTGAGTCAGATGCCAGGGAGGTATAATATGGAAAGCAAGCTGTTGCCCATGTAGCAAGCTCCTCCTCTCCACACATCTGATGAATCCAAAGCAATGGCAGAGACTGATACAGTTCGGAACCAGCTGCATCACAGGAGCTGCCAGTCAGCCTTTAACTCAGCATCGAACTGTGATATAGGCTCCAGCTCTGAATTTCTCCCTCGGGGTTTGCTCCCAAAGCCTTCCCCAGGAGTGGGTATAGCTGCAAGGCATCACAGATGTGAGATCAGAGGTTTTCCCTCTCCTAGACCAAGGGTTCCCAACCAGGGGTCCTTAGGTAATGGTGGGGGTTCAATGGCATAAAAAAGGTTGGGAAACCCTGTCCAAAATGAGCTGCCAACTACGGCTGACAAGCCCTGTAAGACCATAAGATATAGAAGCAGAATTACCCATTTGGCCCATCGATTCTGCTCTGCCATTTCATCAGGGCTGATCCAATTTTCCTCTCAGCCCCAATCTCCTGCCTTCTCCCCGTATCCCTTCATACCCTAACCAATCAAGAATATAAGTATACACAATAACTTGGCCTCCACAGCTGTCTGTGGCAAAGAATCCACAGATTCATCCTTTTATCTGCATTCTAAAAGGATGCCTCTCTATTCTGAGGCTGGGTCCTCTGCTCTTAGACTCTCCCACCATCGGAAACATCCTCTCCACATTCACTCTATCAAGGCCTTTCACCATTCGATAGGGTTCAATGAGGCCACCCATCACTCTTCCGAATTCCAGTAAATACAGGCCCAGAGCCATCGAATGCTCTTCATACAACAAGCCATTCAATCCTGGAATCATTTTCATGAAACTCCTTTGAACCTTCTACAGTTTCAACACATCCTTTCTAAGATAAGGGGTCCAAAACTGCTCACAATGCTCCAAGTGAGACCTCATCCGTGCTTTATAAAGTCCCAAAATTACGTTGTTGCTTTTATATTGCAGTCCTCTTGAAAAGAATTCCAACATCACATTTGCCTTCCTCATTGCAGACTCAGCCTGTAAATTAACCCCAAAGTCCCAAGTCACTTTGTGCCTCAGTTTTTTGTATTTTCTCTCCATTTAGAAAATAGTCAACCCCTTCATTTCTTCTACCAAAGTGCATGACCATACACTTCCCGACATTGTATACCATCTGCCATTTTTTGCTCATTCTCCTAATCTGTCTAAGTCCTTCTGTAGCCTCTCTACTTCGTCAAAGCCACCCGCCCCTCCAATTATCTTCATATTGACTGAAAACGTTGCCACAAAGCCATCAATTCCATCATCCAAATCATATAACGTAAAAAGAATCGGTCTCAAAGCAGACCCCTGTGGAACACCACTAGTCACTGGCAGCCAACCAGAAAAGGCTCCCTTTATTCCCACTCTCTGCCTCCTGACAATCAGCCACTACTTTATCCATGCTAGAATCTTTCCTGTAATACCATGGCCTCGTAGCTTGTTAAACAGCCTCATATGTGGCACCTTGTCAAAAGCCTTCTGAATATTGAAGTACACAACATCAACCGATTCTCCTTTTGTCTATTCTGCTTGTCATTTCTTCAAAAAATTTCAACAGATTTGTCAGATAAGATTTTCCCTTGTGGACTTCAACCTACTTTATCATGTGCCTCCAATTACTCTGAGACTTCATCCTTATTAATTAAATTCAACATCTTCCCAACCACTAAGGTCAGACTAACTGGCCAATAGTTTCCTTTCTTCTACCTCTCTCCCTTCTTGAAGAGTGGAGTGACGTTTGCAATTTTCCAGTATTCCGGAACCATTCCAGAATCTAGAGATTCTTATAAGATCATTACTAATGCCTCCATGATCCCTTCAGAACTCTATGGTATACACCATCTGGTCCTGGTGACCTATCTACCTACAGATCACTCAAAGCCCCTCTCCCTAGTTATGGTAACTTCACACACTTCATGCCACCTGAAACGTGGGACTTCCACCTTACAGCTAGCATCTTCCAGCATCATTTTCCAGTGGTCCGATATCTACTCTAGCCTATCTTTTACACTTTATGTATCTGAAGAAATCTTTGGTTCCTCTTTATTATTATTGGCTAGCTTACTTTAGTGCTCCATGTTTCCTTTCCTATTGACATTTTTAGTTGTCTTCTATTCATTTTTAAAAGCTTCCCAATCCTCTAACTTCCCATTAATTTTTGCTCTATTATATGACCTCACTTTGGCTTTTATGCTGGCTTTTTTGACTTCTCTTGTTAGCCTTGGTTGTGTCATCTTTCCTTTTGAATACTTCTTCCTCTTTAGGACGTATCTACCCTGTGCCTTCTGAATTGCCTCCAGAGATTCCAGCTATTGCTGCTCTGCCATCATCCCTGCCAGTGTTCTTTGCCAATCAATTCTGGCTAGCTCCTTTCACATGCCTCTGTAATTCCCTTTACTCCACTGTAATACCATACATCTGACTTCAGTTTCTCCTCAGTTCTCAAATTTCGGGGGGAATTCAATCATATTATGATCACTTTCCCCGAGGCATTCTTTTACCTTAATCTCTTATCAGTTCTGGTACCTTGCACAACACCCAGTGCTGTATAACTGATCTGCTAGTGGGCTCAACCACAAGATGCTCTAAAAAGCCATCTCGTAGGCAGCCTAGAAATTCACCCTCCTGAAATCAGGCATATTTTAATGATGCAGCTCTATAAAACTCTGGTTAGGCCACACTTGGAGTACTGTGTCCACTTCTGGTCGCCTCACTATAGGAAGGATGTGGAAGCATTGGAAAGGGTACAAAGGAGATTTACCAGGATGCTGCCTGGTTTAGAGAGTATGGATTATGATCTGAGATTAAGGGAGCTAGGGCTTTGCTCTTTGGAGAGAAGGAGGATAATAGGAGACATGATAGAGGTATACAAGATATTAAGAGAAATAGATACAGTGGATAGCCAGCACCTCTTCCCCAGGGCACCACTGCTCAATACAAGAGGACATGGCTTTAAGGTAAGGGGTGGGAAGTTCAAGGGGGATATTAGAGGAAGGATTTTTACTCAGAGAGTGGTAGGTGTGTGGAATACACTGCCTGAGTCAGCGGTGGAGGCAGATACACTAGTGAAATTTCAGAGACTACTAGACAGGTATATGGAGGAATTTAAGTTGGGGGGTTATATGGGAGGCAGGGTTTGAGGGTCGGCACAACATTGTGGGCTGAGGGGCCTGTACTGTGCTGTACTATTCTATGTTCTATGTTCTATATTGAAGTCCCCTGTGACTATTGTAACATTGTCCTTTTGGCATGCATTTTCTGTCTCCTGTTGTAACTTGTAGACCACATCCTTACCTCTGTTTGGGGGTCTGTATACAACTCCCGTCAGGCTCTTTTTACCCTTGCAGTTCCTTAACTCTATCCACAATGATTAAACATCTTCCAACCCTCTGACACCTCTTTCTAATAATTTGATTTCATTTTTTACCATCAGAGCAACGCCGACCCCTCTGCCTTCCTGCTTGTCCTTTCAATACAATGTGTATCCTTGGACATTAAACTCCCAGCTATAGTCTTCTTTCAGCCATGATTCAGTGATGCCTATGACATCATACCTGCCAATCTGCAACTGTGCTACAAGTTCATCTACCTTATTCTATATACTGCACACATTCACACCTGTATTCATCCTTTTTGATTTTGTCCAGTTTTACAGTACAACTCATCCTGTTGTCTACAATTTTTTCCTATCAACAGCCTTTCCTCACTACACATCGCCTCTGTTTGTAAACCAGCTACCTCATCTTCAGCACTATCATCCGCCTTTCCTACGATACCTCTTGTATTGAAATATATGGAGCTCTGGCCATTAGTCACACCATGCACAACCTTTAGATTCCTAACTTTGTCTGAGATCTTGCTAACATCTGCCTCCACAGCCTCTCCACTATGTTCTGGCACTGTGGTTCCCATTCTCTTGCAACCCCATCTGCTTAAAGCGACTGGTTTTGAGGTGGTAGTAACACATTGTTGCCTCATCTCCTGTCAGTAGAAACAGTTCTGTTGGGCTTAGTAGCTGAACCACACGTGAAGGCCAGAAGCTGGACTTGGTTGTCAAAGCCTATTCGAGACGCACGCCATTAGGAGCATTTAATAGGTAGTGGGAGCTTATCCCACGACTGTCCCTATCAGCTATGATAACCTTAAGGAACTTGTCTGAGAGCGAGGTTCTATCTTAAATTATGTCACAGATTCACCATGGATATATGCCTAATTAATCCCCAGTTGAGGGATCTTCTAGCAATAAAATCTGGTTCTATAACTGAAGTAGTGACATATTTTGCAGCCCAAGGACATTTGAACTCTCTGGGCTGTGTGCTTATTGGGAGGACTTGTTCTACAGCGTAGTGACATCTTTGAGGATTTTCCGTGTGGGAGTTGAAATCTGCGGTAGACGTAACTGTGAGGCAGCTAATTAACCGCACGGAAAGTGGCACCACAGCTTCTGGTGATCGCAGATGTTCAGTTAAAAAGCAAGAAGCTGTAAATTGCTCTCCAAAACGTTGTGTTCCTTCAACCTGTGGAAAGTAACAGTTCACTCACTGCCTATCTCACTTTCAGATACGTTAAACAGTGTGAAACTGCTCCTTTTCTCTCAGTGGCATAGATTAAATAAATCACAAAATGATGGGGCTGATAAGGACACGTTTGCTCAGGTGGTGGTTTTAATTATTTTTAATTTTTTTGCTTATTATTTAGAGATACAGCCCTTCCAGCCCAACAAGCCACACCAGCTAGCAACACCCGATTTAACCCCATACTAACCACAGGAAAATTTACAATGACCAATTAACCTACTAACTAGTATGGCTTTGGAATACGAGAGAAAATGGGATCAGCTGGAGGAAACCCACTTGTGCATGGGAAGGATTTGAACTCCTACCTATAAGACCATAAGGCATAGGAGCAGAATTAGGCCATTTGGCCCATTGAGTCTGCTCCAACATCTCATCATGGTTGATCTATTTTCCCTCTCAGCCCAATCTCCCGCTTTCTCCCCGTATCAACCTCTGCCTGAAATAATACCCAATGACTTGGTTTTCACAGCTGCCTGAGGCAGTGAAGTCCACACATTCACCACTCTCTGTCTAAACAAATCCCTTCTCATCTCTGGTCTAAAAGGACGCCCCTCTATTCTGTGGCTGTGTCCTCTGAATGTCCAAAGACATTAACTCTGATGCCCTGAGCTGTCATAGCATCATGCTAACTACTATACTACCATGTCAGACATCCCACCCTGCAAAAACTGATTTCAGGGAGCTAGCACCATCAATTTGCGGGAGACTTCCGGGAGAGGTGGGATGTCTGCAATAGAGTGGCTCCTTAGCAGCTGGCCAGCTAGTTTAAATAACGTTAGCTATGCTAATGAACAAATGACACCTGTTAAACTCACCTCAACATGACTTTTACAGTCTTAACCCACCATGGGCGATAGAAAAGTCACTGTTGCAAACAGTGCAGCGAGCAACACTGTCATTATTTTTTACCCCTATTAGGCAGGGGTACACTTTAGTGTAGTCTGGGGTGACATACGTTTTATATTTTCTTTTCTCTTCGGAACACTCTGCCATGGCGCGCTCTCGCTCTCTCTCTCTCGTGGTCTCTCACGCTCTCACTTGCTCTCTCTCTCTCTCTCGCTCACGCGCTGTCTCGCTCGCGCGCTCTCTCTCTCTCTCGCTTGCTTTCTCTTGCTCGTTCACTCTCAAAAAAACTGATTTCCGTCATATTGTATATAATTTGCGGGCATCAGGGAGCCACTATTCATATGTGAGAGGCTCCCGGAACTTCCGGGAGAGTTGGGATGTCTGCCATGTGCTCAAAAGACATATAGAAAAAACTGCTTGTAGTGGAAATCAATGTTTATTTTCATTCTATAGGTTTATGTTATTGGTGATTTAAAATATTTAAATAACTTCTGAGCTTTTGAGGTACAGTTTGTCGCTTCAGAGCAGAAATTTATTAGTTTAAGTCCCACTCCAGAAACTCGATCACAAGAATCACAGAAGCATAGTGGGCTCTAAGCTGGCGTAGCAGTTGCTGCGATGTCGTTACAGCTCCGGGCATTGGAGTTCAGAGCTCGGTATCGATGCTGTCTGTAAGGAGTTTGTACATTCCCTCCCTGATTGCGGGGGATTCTTCCTGGTGCTCTGGTTTCCTCCCAAACTCCAAAGATGTATCTGTTAATAAGTTAATTGGTCATTGCAAATTGTCCTGTGAGTAGGCTAGGGTTGCTGGGCAGAGTGGCTTGTTGGACTGGAAGGGCCTGTATCTCAAGACAAATAAAAAGTAGAGTCTTGGCTGATTCACCTGTGCAGTTGGAGCTCTGCTCTTCAGATGGAGTGTTTAACCAAGGCTCCTGAGAACTGATGCCAAATCAAGCTGAGTTTATTGTTCAGTCTATAAGTCTGGTGAGGTACAGGTGCACTGGAAAATTTGCTTGCAACAGCCACAGGCATGAAGCTGGAGACAACACACAGAATATAAATTATATATTAATTACACAAGAGAGAGAGGAAAAATGACCGTTCATTGGTGGAAAAAATAGAGATGATCACAACAGAAGTTCAGTTGGTGTTCTGTTGTTGAGGCAGGATTAGGACTGTGCAGACCATTTGATGATTATAGAAAGCAACTGCTGCTGGACTGGGTAGTGCGGACTGCAGGCTTCTGCACCTCATGCCTAGTAGTAACAGGGAGAAGATGGTATGACCCAGACTGGGACAGCACTGTGGCATAGTGGTACAGTGCCAGCGACTGGAGTTTGCTTCCCTCTGCTGTCTGTAAGGAGTTCGTATGTTCTCTCCGTGATCACATGGGATTCCTTTGGGTGCTCCAATTTCCTCACACAGTCCAAAGATGAACCAGTCACTAGCCTAATTTGCTAGGCTTGTGTATTATTCAAAAAATAAAATTATATACAATAAACCATTCAATAACTTTCCATCCTTTACATACTTTCCCTTATAGTTTGTACATATCCATACTTATGGCCACCCACGTGGCACTCCAGTTGTTCACCTTACCATATCATTGTTGAGGGGTATACTCCCCGCCCTCCGACCCCTCTCACTCCCACGGGTGGAGAAACCTATACCGTGGTCCTTCCCCACTGGGCCCTTGCGGTGGCTGCACCGAGTTTCAGCACGTCCCTCAGCACGTACTCCTGCAGCCGAGAATGTGCCAGTCGGCAGCATTCTCCCACGGACATCTCCATGTGCTGGTAGATCATCAAGTTTCGGGCTGACCAAAGAGCGTCTTTCACCGAGTTGATGATCTGCCAGCAGCACCGGATGTTGGTCTCCGTGTGCGTCCCCGGGAACAGCCCGTAGATCAGAGAGTCCTCTGTTATGCATCTGCTGGGGATAAAACGTGACACTAGCCCGTCCATCCTACTCCACACCCTCTTTGCGAACTGGCAGTGTGCGAAGAGGTGGGTCACAGACTCCTCCTCACTGCAGTCCTCCCGTGGGCAGTGAGGTGCGGAGACAACGTTCCGGGTGTACAGGAGGGATCTGACTGGGAGGGCCCCTCTCACCACCAGCCAGGCGAGGTCCTGGTACCTGTTGGTGAGGTCTGGTGATGAGGCATTTTGCCAGATGCACCGGGCGGTCTGCTCCGGGAGCCACCCCACTATGTCCATCACGTCCTTCTCCTGCAGTGCCTGCAGGACATTACATGCCGACCACTGCCTGATGGCCCTGTGGTCAAAGGCGTTCTCCTGGAAGAACTTTTCTACGAAGGACAGGTATGGCGGCAACGACCAGCTGACTGGGACGTTGCGCGGGAGTGGGACCAAACCCGTCCTTCGTAGCCAGGGCGACAGGTAGAACCTGGGCACATAGTGATACTTGGTGCCCACATACCTGGGTTCTACACACAACCTGATGCAGCCACATACGAAGCTGGCCATCAGGGTGAGGGCGACATTGGGGACGTTCTTGCCCCCGTTGTCCAGGGACTTGTGCATGACGGTCCGTCTCACCCACTCCATCTTGGATCTCTAGATGAATCTGAAGACAGCCCGGGTGATTTCCGAGCTGTAGGAGCGGGGGACGGGCCAGACCTGCGCCAAGTACAGCAGCCCTGAGAGCACCTCACACCTGATGACCAGGTTCTTGCCCGTTATCGACAGGGAGCGCCCTCCCCACAGTCCCAGTTTCTGTTTCACCTTGGCAGTCAGCTCCTGCCAGTTCTTGTTGCATGCCTCAGCCACTCCAAACCAGATCCCCAACACCTTCACGTGGTCAGACCTGATGGTGAACAGGGCACTGGATCGGTCAGGCCAGTTGCCGAAGAGCATGGCTTCGCTCTTCGTGCGGTTGACCCTGGCCCCCGACGCCAGCTCAAACTGTTAGCAGATGCCAATCAACCTGCGAACTGACCTCGGATCAGAGCAGGAGATGGTGACGTCATCCATGTACAGGGAGGTTTTCACTTGGGTCCCTCCACTGCCTGGCAGCGTCACCCCTCTTTTGCCCTCATCCCTCCTTATGGCTTCTGCAAAGGGTTCAATGCAGCAAACAAGACAGGGGAGAGGCGACAGCCCTGCCTGACTCCAGACCTGATGGGGAAGCTGTCTGTTTCCCACCAGTTGACCTGGACTGCACTACCGATGTCTGTGTAGAGCAGTCTGATCCAATTCCGGATTCCCTCCCCAAATCCCATTTTGGAGAGCACGTCCATCATGTACGTGTGTGATATCCTGTCGAAGGCTTTCTCCTGGTCCAAGCTGACCAGGCAGGCGTCCACCCCCCTGTCCTGCACGTAGGTGGTGGTGTCCCTCAGCAGTGCGAGGCTGTCCGAGATCTTCCTGCTCGGTACAGCATAGGTTTGGTCCAGGTGGATCACCTGTCCCAGAGCCGACCTGACCCTGTTGGCGATAGCCTTGGACAGGATCTTGTAGTCCACATTCAGGAGAGAGATGGGTCTCCAGTTTCTAATGTCCTCCCTTTCCCCCTTCTGCTTATAGATGAGGGTGATGATGCCCTTCCTCATGGACTCTGACATACTACCGGCCAGAAGCATAGTGTTGTACACTTCCAGCAGGTCTGGGCCCATCCAGTGTGTCACAGGCTTGTTGGGACAAAAGGTCCTATTATTGTGCTGTATCTTTAAACAAGGGTAGTGTAGTGGGTAGCACAACACCTTACAGTACAGGTGAGCACAGGTTCAATTCTCACCACTGGCTGTAAGGAGTTTGTATGTTCTGCCCGTGACTGCTTGGCAACTCCAGGTGCTCTGGTTTCCTCACACAGTCCACAGACCTACTGGTTAGTGGGTTAACTGGTCATTGTAAATCGTCCTGTGATTAGGCTAGAATTAATTGCAGGGGTTGCTGAGCAGCACAGCTCAAAGGGCTGGAAGGGCCTGTTCCATCCTGTATCTCCATCACTGGTGGGTATCCTTGGTGATAGATTCTGCCGTCTTGAGGCAGGGATTCATCTGGTATTTTCGTTCCCTAGGCATCACTGCTAAGCATAAATTATCATCGTTATCACGCTGTTGTCTCTGGAAGGCTGCAGAGTGTAAATTGGCTGCCATGCTTCCATCGCAACAACAGTGAGCTATTTCCAAAGCATTTCACTGCCGGGGATTCATTTACAACATCGGGAAGTTGTGAAGGATGCCGTACATGTGCACTGTGTCTTTCAGAAAATTCTACTCAGAAATAATATACATGGCTCAATATAACCCTTTGCAAAGCCTGTGCAGGAATGTTTTGGTTGGAAACAACAATCAACCAATCAGAGTAAAACACTCCAATTAAATTATATTTATTCATTTCATAATAATCTTCATTACATATGTAAAAATCAAACTTAATTTTAAGGATGGAAGAAATATATGTCAATAGTTTGCTGAACTTAAAAGCATATATTCACGGTAAGAAAAATATTTAGAAATCTTTCCATGCTAAGCTACAATTTTAGATTTAAACCATTTCTTTGGTTAATTTGAATAATATTTTAATAGTCAAGTAGACTGTGCTCATCAGTGACCCCTGCTGGAGAATAAGTATATTCACAGTCAGCATGGACATAACATAATTCCAAAGCAAACCACACAAAATTTGCACCTATCCACATTTCTCTTAAACGTTGAAATTGAACCCATATCTACCACTTCCGCCGGCAGCTCATTCCACACTCTCATCACCCTCTGAATGAAGAAGTTTCCCCCCATGTTTCCTTTAAATATTTTGCCTTTCACCCTTAACTCATGACTAGTTCTAGTCTCACCCAACCTCAATGGAAAAGGTGTATTTGCGTTTACCCTAACTATACCCCTCACAAATTTATGTAATACTCACTGTCATGAAGAAGGCTGTAAATTTCTATTGAAAAGATTTGCAGAAACGTTGGTTTTCTGGTGAAGTACCAAAGTAAGTACAAAAGACTGACATGCACATCATTTATTATTATATTGTAATTTGTCCTCTATTGTGCCTATTGTCTTGTTTATTATTTACTGTACTGCCCTGCACTGTTTTGTGCACTTTATGTAGTCCTGTGTAGGTCTGTAGTCTAGTGTAATTTTTGTGTTGTCTCACTTAGTCGAGTGTAGCTTTGTGTTGTTTCATGTAGCACCAGGGTCCTGGAGGAACTTTGTTTCGTTTTTACTGTGTACTGTACCAGCAGCTTATGGTCAAAATGACAATAAAAAGCAACTTGACTTGACTTATATATTGTGAAGTCAACGGATGAAGTCTGGAAGTGTTTTTCAATTATACATAGAGATTACAAGATTCAGGATTCAAGTCATTTCCAGTACTCAAGTGTAAAGAAAGTGACACTGGGCACAGGAGTGTTTGTACATAAGGTGACTGACAGGAAATAATAAAGTAGTGGTGATTGGGGGTTTAGAGGGGTGGGATAGTGGGTGGAGGTGTTGATCAGCTTTACTGCTTGGGAAAAGTAACTGTTTTTGAGTCTAGTGGTCCTGGCGTGGATACTACATAGCTTCCCCTCCCCCCCCCCCGCCCCGGTGGGAGTGGCTCAGTAAAATGAAAAACCTAAGGAAACAATAGAACTAATATATTCTTGACCCTGTTTACAATAGGTCTGTGGATCTACGCCTTCCAAAGTTGTTGCTCAAGTCTTCCTACCAACTCAAACATATACTGATGGCAATGGGTATCACCGACCTGTTCACTAAAAATGCAAACCTCTCCAAAATAACTAAATCTACACAACTAAAATTGTCAAAGGTAAGATACTTCTATGTTCAACAGAAATACGCTGTACAATCAATTTTTATCTTGACAAAAGATCGTGAAACGCTGGACAAAACTTTGGGAAGTTTTAGTTGGGATCGGTATAATTGTCAGAATCAGGTTTATTATCACTGGTCACTATATGCAAATTCATTTAATTCATTATGTGCCATGTCATATGACATGGGTGATAATGGTCTTTCCATGGCCATGATTGTTCCTGGCAAGTTCTTCGACAGCAGTGGCTTGTCATTGCCTTCTTCTGGGCAGTGTCTTTACAAGACAAGTGACCCCAATCATTATCAATACTCTTCTGAGATTATCATGCTGGAGACAGTGGTCGCATAACCAGGACTTGTGATATGCACCATCTGCCCATGCGACCATCCACCACCTGCCCCCATGACTTCACATGGCCCTGATCAGGGGGCTAATCAGGTGCTACACCTTGCACAAGGGTGACCTGCAGGGTAGCAGAAGGAGGAAGCACCTTACATCTTCTTTGGTAAAAACCTATCTCCCCTCCACCACCCAAATATTTAGTAATATTATAGTGATTATTACTATATTGTCCCTCTCCCCCTTCCCTCTTCCCCACTCTGTCCTACTTCTTCTCCTCACCTGCCTATCACCCCCCCCCAATGCCCCTCCTTCCCTTTTTACCATGCTGACTCTCCTCTCCTGGCAGATTTTTTTCTTCACAAAATCGTAAACACAAAACACAAAATAACCTGCAGATGCTGGGGTCAAAGCAACACTCACAACACGCTGGAGGAACTCAGCAGGTCGGGCAGCATCCATGGAAAAGATCGGTTGACGTTTCGGGCCGGAATCCTTCGTCAGGACTGTAGAGGGAAGGGGCAGAGGCCCTATAAAGAAGGTGGGGGGAGGGTGGGAAGGAGAAGGCTGGTAGGTTCCAGGTGAAAAACCAGTAAGGGGAAAGATAAAGGGGTGGGGGAGGGGAGGCAGGGAGGTGATAGGCAGGAAAGGTGAAGAAGGAATAGGGGAAAACACAATGGGTAGTAGAAGGAGGCGGAACCATGAGGGAGGTGATAGGCAGCTGGGGGAGGGGGCAGAGTGACATAGGGATAAGGGAAGGGAAGGGGAGGGAATTACCGGAAGTTGGAGAATTCAATGTTCATACCAAGGGGCTGGAGACTACCTAGACGGTATATGAGGTGTTGCTCCTCCAACCTGAGTCCTCTCAACTATACCTCTTCCCACCCTGCCACATGCAAAAATGCCATTCCCTATTCCCATTTCCTCCATCTCTGCCGCATCTGCTCTGAGGATGAGGTTTTCCGTTCCAGGACATCTCAAATGTCCTCTTTCTTTAAGGATCGTGGTTTCCTTTCTGCCGTCATCAATAATGCCCTCAGCCGCATCTCCTCCGTTTCCCGCACTTCGGCCCTCACCCCATCCTCCCGCCACCACAACAGGGACAGAGTTCCCCTTATCCTCACCTACCACCCCACCAGCCTCCGGATCCAGCACATTATCCTCCGCAACTTCTGCCACCTTCAACAGGACCCCACCACTAAGCACATCTTTCCCTCTCCACCCCTCTCCGCAATTCCCTGGTCCACACGTCCCTCCCCACGAATCTCCCACCTGGCACTTATCCCTGTAAGCGTAAGTGCTACACCTGTCCCTACACCTCCTCTCTTGCCACCATTCAGGACCCCAAACAGTCCTTCCAAGTGAGGCAACACTTCACTTGTGAGTCTGTTGGGATCATCTATTGCATCTGGTGCTCCCGGTGCGGCCTCCTCTACATCGGTGAAACCCGATGCAGATTGGGGGACCGCTTCGTCAAGCACCTCCACTCCATCCACCACAACAGTCAGGATCTCCCAGTAGCCACCCACTTCAACTCAGCTTCCCACTCCCATTCAGATATGTCCATATATGGCCTCCTCTACTGCCATGATGAGGCTAAACTCAGGTTGGAGGAGCAACACCTCATATACTGTCTAGGTAGTCTCCAGCCCCTTGGTATGAACATAGAATTCTCTAACTTCCGGTAATTCCCTCCCCCTCCCTCCTCTATCCCTATGTCACTGTGCCCCCTCCCCCAGCTGCCTATCACCTCCCTCATGGTTCTGCCTCCTTCTACTACCCATTGTGTTTTCCCCTATTCCTTCTTCACCTTTCCTGCCTATCCCCTCCCTGCCTCCCCTCCCCCACCCCTTTATCTTTCCCCTTACTGGTTTTTCACCTGGAACCTACCAGCCTTCTCCTTCCCACCCTCCCCCCACCTTCTTTATAGGGCCTCTGCCCCCTCCCTCTTCAGTCCTGACGAAGGGTTCCGGCCCGAAACGTCGACCAATCTTTTCCACGGATGCTGCCCGACCTGCTGAGTTCCTCCAGCGTGTTGTGAGCTTTTTTCCTTCTTCAGCCCTTTACCTTTTCCACCTATCACCACCCCCCTTTGCCCTTCCTCCTTCCTTTCCTCCCATGGTGACTCTCCTCTCCTCAGATCCCTTCCTCTCCAGCCCTTCACCTTTTCCACCCTACATCACCCAGCTTCTCGCTCCATCTCCGTTCCCAACCCACTTGGCTTCACCTATCAGCATTTAGCATGCATCCCTTCCTCTTCCCCATCTTCTTTATTTTGTATCTTCTCTCACTTCTTTCCAGTCCTGGAGAAGGGTCTTGGCCCAAAACGTCCAACTGTTTATTCATTTCCATAGATGTTGCCTGACCTGCTGAGTTCCTTCAGCATTTTTTCTGTGCTGCTCTGGATTTCCAGCATCTGCAGAATCTCTTGTGTTCATTAACATGGACATATGCCAGGAAATTTGTGAAGTTATGTCTTTTTGTCCTTTTTGGCAAGCTTTCATTCTGGAGAACATGTGATGTAATACTTCACTTTGCATCACCCAGAGTCAATTGAAAGAGCAATTGCTAAATGTTATAGCTACCACAAACCCACTTGCAGAGGGCAGCATTGCAACCCGTGAGCTCAGACAAGGTTCAAGATGCAGAATCAGAATCAGGTTTATTATCACCAGCATGTGACGTGAAATTTGTTAACTTAGCAGCAGCAGCAGTTCAATGCAATACATAATCTAGCAGAGAGAGAGAGAGAGAAAAAATAAATACTAATAATAAATAAAATAAAACATAATAAATAAACAAGTAAATCAGTTATGTATATTGAATAGATTATTTTAAAAATGTGCAAAAACAGAAATACTGTATATTAAAAAAAGTGAGGTAGTGTCCAAAGCTTCACTGTCCATTTAGGAATTGGATGGCAGAGGGGAAGAAGCTGTTCCTGAATCACTGAGTGTGTGCCTTCAGGCTTCTGTATCTCCTACCTGATGGTAACAGTGAGAAAAGGGCATGCCCTGGGTGTTGGGGGTCCTTAATAATGGACGCTGCCTTTCTGAGACACCACTTCCTAAAGATGTCCTGGGTACTTTGTAGGCTAGTACCCAAGGTGGAGCTGACTAGATTTACAACATTCTGCAGCTTCTTTTGGTCCTGTGTAGGATCCCCTCCATACCAGACTGTGATGCAGTGATCCAAGATTGTTTAATATCATTTCCAGTACACAAGTGAAAAGGAGAATGAAATCATTGTTACTCCAGATCCAAAGAAGCAAAAAAAAACACAATAAGATAAAGAACACAATAATAAACACTAAACACATTGATGAAGGAAGAACAGTAGATGTAGTGTATATGGATTTCAGCAAGGCAGTGGATAAAGTACCCCATGCAAGGCTTATTGAGAAAGTAAGGAGGCATGGGATCCAAGGGATCCATGGGATCCATTGCTTTGTGGATCCAGAACTGGGTGCCCACAGAAGGCAAAGAGTGGTTGTAGATGGGTCATATTCTGCATGGAGCTCGGTGCCTCAGGGATCTGTCCTGGCACCCTTACGCTTCGTGATTTTTATAAATGACCTGGATGAGCAAGTAGAGGAATTCTGATGACACAGAGGTTGGAGGTGTTGTGGATAGTGTGGAGGGCTGTCAGAGGTTACAGCCGGATATTGATAGGATGCAAAACTGGGCTGAGAAGTGGCAAATGGTTTTCAACCCAGATAATTGTGAAGTGGTTCATTTTGGTAGATCAAATATGATGGCAGAATATAATATTAATGGTAAGATTCTTGGCAGTGTGGAGGATCAGAGGGATCTTGGGGTCTGAGTCCATAGGACGCTCAAAGCAGCTGTGCAGTTTGACTCTGTGGTTAAGAAGGCGTACGGTGTATTGGCCTTCATCAATCGTGGAATTGAATTTAGGAGCTGAGAGGTAATGTTGCAGCTATATAGGACCCTGGTCAGACCCCACTTGGAGTACTGTGCTCAGTTCTGGTCGCCTCACTACAGGAAGGATGTGGAAACCATAGAAAGGGTGCAGAGGAGACTTACAAGGATGTTGCCTGGATTGGGGAGCATGCCTTATGAAAACAGATTGATTGAACTCGGCCTTTTCTCCTTGGAGCGGCGGAGGATGAGAGGTGACCTGATAGAGGCGTATAAGATGATGAGAGGCATTGATCATGTGGATAGTCAGAGGCTTTTTCCCAGGGCTGAAATGGTTGCCACACGAGGGCACAGTTTTAAGGTGCTTGGGAGCAGGTACAGAGGAGATGTCGGGGTAAGTTTTCTAAGCAGAGAGTGATGAGTGCGTGGAATGGGCTGCTGGCAACCGTGGTGGAGGTGGATACGATAGGGTCTTTTAAGAGACTTTTGGATAGGTACATGGAGCTTAGATAAATAGAGGGCTATGGGTAAGCCTAGTAATTTCTAAGGTAGGGACATGTTCGGCACAACTTTGTGGGCCAAAGGGCCTGTATTGTGCAGGAAGTAAAGAGTTTAACTCACACCAATGTAAACTTGAATTGAAATTGTATTGGGAAAATATTTTAAACTACATCAAACAAAATAAAGAAAAGGGCCCATTACATAGATGTCAGTCTATAGCGTGCACATAATCTTTGGAGCTCATTGCTGCTTAATCAATCCAGTTGCTACACTTTCCTTACTCACAGTGCCAAAACGGTTCTGCGCTGAAGAACCCGACCAAGTTAAAAATAGAAAAATAAATATCTGTCTCCTCTTGCCCTCTCTCCAAGGTCATGTGCTAGTTAGCTGACTGTAAGTTATCTGCACATTCTCCAGAAAACCATAGTCTACATGAGGATTTTCTGACATCTGTATCTGTCCTTCCAAATTTATTTCTCTGAGCATTTATGTTCATTGTCCGTTTCTCTTCCCCATCTTTCTCCATCTTTCTTGAAACTTCTTTACTCCCAAGCTCTCTCCAGAATGGCTACCCATTACTGCTTTTTTCTCTGGGGCATCTTATTGGCTGAAATGTTAACAAGACAAATCCTATTGGCTAATTCAACAAGCCTAACTTATTAATCAACTGGAAAATTTATCTTAAACAGCAAAACTGAAATACTCTATTGTATAATGTAATTAAAGGAATACTTCTTTTTATATAGATTTGCATTTTGAGGTGATCTTCAAAAAAAAATGCCCAACAGCATAACTATGTTAAAAAAAAAGGATCGTCTTGCATGAGGGTGTTACATAAAAACACAATAAATATAAATACATAAGATAGTGTGTGTGTATGTGTGTGTGTATATAATATATATATACACACACACACACATATATATATATATATATATATACACACACACACACACATACGCACACACATACACACACACATATAGACTGATTGTATCAGAATCAGTTTTAAATCACTGGCATATATTGAGAAATTTGTTGTTATGCAGCAGCTGTACATTGTAATGCATAATAATTAAAATATAAATGACTGTTTTATATATATATATATATATATATATATATATATATATATATATATTTTAAAAGGTGAATTAAATAAACATCCTACGTATGACTCTAAATTGCAACCGGTGATGAGGCTCTGATTGGGGACTTCCAGAGCTTTGGGGAAAGTGGAGTTACCCCTTAGTCATTCATTGCTCCCAGGGCGCTCTGGCTTGGAACAGCAGCACCTGCAAGGGTTCCTGCTCAGGATATGAGCAAAGGCCAATGGCAGATCTGGCAGGTTCAGTAACTGAACTTATGATGGAGAAGGTGGATGAGCTAGGACCTCAAATGTCAACGGCTATAGTACAGGCGGATGAACATTTGGGAAGAGAAATAGCGATTTCTTTAGTTCGACCAATGGTAGGCAACAGCAAACCACGGTTGCTGGTTACTAGGTTTCCTAGAATCTATTTGCTCAGAAAACCATGGTCAAACTCACAAAATGTATCACACAACAACAGTGTCAAGAGATCTTCAAGACAATTCTGAAGATGCTTCACTCGGTAGGGTTGATTCTGGTCAGCAGGGGATCCCCGACCATCATCAAGCTATTGCTCATAAAATTCAAGTAACACAAAAGAAAATTATTGCCACTTGGAATGTAAGAACCCTATATCAAGCAGGAAGATTGGACAATGTGATAAATGAAATGGAAAGACTAAAGATTAACATCATGGGAATTAGCGAAGTTCGTTGGATAGGTGCTGGAACATGCCAGAGTAGAAATAAGACACTAATCTATTCTTGTGGAACATCCCATACTAATGGAGTGGAATTCTTATGGATGAAAACATGGCAAAAAGTGTTTTAGGATATTGGGCAATATCAGAAAGAGTGCTCCTTGTTAGATTCAGAGGACAACCATTCGATTTAGCAATTATACAGGTATATGCACCAACAACAGATGGAACAAATGAGGATATAGATAAATTCTATGAAGAGCTTGAACAAGCAAAGAATGGATGCAAATCTCAAGATACTGTTATTGTCATGGGAGATCTAGGAGGACAAGGTGCTGATGGAGATACCGTAGGAAAATTTGGACTAGGGGAAAGAAATGAAAGAGGTGAGAAATGGGTAGAATAGTGCAAGATGAATAATCAGGTCATTATGAATACCTACTTTAAAAACCACCCAAGACGCTTGTGGACCTGGAAAAGTCCAGGTGATAACACTAGAAATCAAATTGACTTTATTACTATAAACTCAGTGACTGAATGCAAAACATATCCAGGTGCAAACTGTAATAGTGACCATAACCCAGTAATATGTCATGTAAAAGTAAAACTTAAAAAACTAAAGAAGTAAAAACCTGAACAATCTCTTAAAGAAGAAAACTTGACAAAAATTTACAATTGAAGTAAAGAATAGATTTCAAATTCTAGAAATAGAATCTGTTGAAGATGATAGCAATCACGTAGAAATGAAATTTAACTCTCTAAAGGATACCTTGGTAGAATCGGCAAAGTCAGTGATTCCTAAAAAAGAAAAAAGCACAAAGAATAAATGGATGACAGATGAAATCAAAAATCTAATAGAAGAAAGAAGACGGAAGAAAGCAAATCCTATAGAATATAAGTCCTTAGATAAAAAAGTTAAAAACTTATGTCAAAAAGCCAAAGAAGAATGGTTAAACCAGGAATGTGAGCAAATAGAAAGAATCCCTATTACTGATCCAAAAGGGTTAAATCAACAAATCAAGAATATCACTGGTAAAAAGCTCCTCTGTTCTTCAGGTGGATGTTTGAAAGCAAAGGACAGTACCATTATCATGGAAAAAGATGAGATTATGAACAGATGGACTGAGTATATTCAGGAATTGTTTGAAGACAATCGAGGCGAAAAACCAGAAATTAAGAAAAACATAGAAGGTCCAAGTATTTTTAAATCTGAAGTTCATAATGCAATAAATAAGATGAAGAAAGGAAAGGCAGCAGGTCCTGATGAACTAGTAATAGAACAAATTATCGCCTATAGGTAAAGAACAATGAGGTTTTGTGAAAGACAAAGGTACAAGAAACGCAATATTGATGTTAAGGATACTATCAGAATGAGCTATTCAAGTGCAAAAAGATTTGTTTATTTGTTTTATCGACTACACAAAAGCATTTGATAAAGTGAAGCACAATAAGTTATTTGAAATATTACAGAAAACTCTAGATCTAGATTCCAAAGACCTCCGCCTAATCAGAAATCTGTACTGGGAACAAACTGCCGCTATAAAAATAGATGGAGAAGTGAGTCAGTTTACGAGAATCAAGATAGGCATTAGACAAGGGTGTGTTTTCTTCCCTGATTTATTTAATGTGCACAGTGAAACAATATTACAAAAAATAAGAGACATTTTGGGAATCAAAGTTGGCGGTGAAAACATCAATAATTTCAGATATGCAGATGACACTGTGTTAATTGCAAGTACGGAGGAAGAACTACAAAACCTAATTGATATAATTGTTGAAGAAAGTGCATAAATGGTCTATCTATCAATTGCAAAAAGATAGAATGTATGGTGATATCCAAAAAGAAGGAGAATCCTGTCTGCAGGCTGAGAATAAACGGGGAAGACATAAAACAAGTACAGAACTTTTGCTACTTAGGAAGCTGGGTGACATCAGATGGCAGGTGCGATATGGACATCAAAAGAAGAATAGGGATGGCAAAAGACACCTTTACGAGAATGAAGAGTATACTGACCAATACTAAATTAGGCATGACAACCCACCTCAGAGTACTGAAATGTTATGTTTATCCAGTTATGTTATATGGCTCAGAATGTTGGACAATATCTTGTAACATGAGGAAATGAATTGAAGCAGCAGAGATGTGGTTTTTGAGGAGGATGCAAAGAATATCATGGATGAAATGAATATCTAACGAGGATGTCATGAACAGAGCAAACACAAAAAGAGAAATAATGTATGAGATCATGAGAAGGTGACGTAACTTCATTGGACATGTGATTAGGAAAGAGGAGTTAGAATGCACGGTAATTATGGGAAAGATTGAAGGGAAGAAAGCAAGAGGAAGACAAAGACAAATGATAATGGAGACAGTAGCCAGAGAACTGGAAATGAATACCAATGAATTGATCCACTTGACCTGAAACAGGAGTGTGTGGGCCATGGCAGTCAAAACTCAAACTGGGCACGGCACCTGATGATGATGATGATGATGATGATGAATTAACTAAGTAGAGCAAAAATAGAAAAAAGGGCAATAAGATAGTGTTCATAGGTTTATGGTTGTATGTCCATAAAGTGACGCTAGGCACAGGAGTGTCTGTACATAAGGTGTCTGACAGGAAATGATAAAGTAGTGGTGGTTGGGGGTGTGGAGAGGGGGGGGGTTAGTGAGTAGAGGTGTTGATCAGCCTTACTGCTTGGGGAAAGTAGCTGTTTTTGAGTCTGGTGGTCCTGGTGTGGATACTATATAGTTTCTTCCCGACAAGCAGTCCATGAGCAGGGTGGGTGGGATCCTTTAAGATGTTACTGACCCTTTTCCAATGCATTTTTCTATACACTGTGTGTCCTTGATGGTGGGTAGGCTGATGCCAGTGATGCGATGGGCATTTTGACTGCCTGTTGTAGAGCCTCCCAGTCCACCACAATTGCTGCTTCCATGCCATGCCATGCAGTGATACAGCTTGTTTGGAAGCTCTCTAGTGCACATCTGCAGAAGGACATGAGATTAAATGTGTATAGTGTAGCTCTCCTCAGCCCCCTCTGAGAGTAGAGGTGTTGGTGAGCTTTCCAGATTGTGTAGGATGTGTTTTAAGACAATGTGAGGTTGTGAGGAATGAGCTCTCCCAGGAAGTGCAGAACCTCTTATGTTTGCAATACAGGAATAATGTCTTCCTCCCTGATAAACACCACCCACAACTGGGGATTAAGGAAGGGAGGGACTTCAAAGAGCCAACAGATACAGAGTGCATTCTAACCACTGTGTACGCAGCAAGCTAATACCATCTGCCCAAAGAGACACACAGTGAACACCGAAATACAGCAGAGTGATCCTTCACAAGTAGTAATGGGGAACATAGAAACGGCAGATGAAATGAATAAGTATTTTGTGTTAGTGTGGAAGATGTCAGAAACATGTCAGAACTTTGTGAATCAGGCACCAAAGTGAGTGTAGTCAGGTGGTGCTTAGAGAGCTGAAAGATCTGAAGGTGAATAGATCAGTTCAAACGGATGGACTATTCTCGAAGATTCTAGAAGAGGAACAAACCATAAACACAAGAGGTTCTGCAGATGCTGGAAATCTAGAGTAACACACACAAAATACTGGAAGAGTTCAGCAGGTCAGGCAGCATCTATGGAGGAGAGGGAGGTGAAGAGAATGGAGAAGCAGGGTAGCGTTGTAATTAGCACAACATTTTACAGTAGTAGCAACCCGTATCCAGTTCCTGCCACTGTCGGTAAGGAGTCTGGAATTTCTCCCTGTGATCACTTGGGTTTCCTCCAGGTGCTCCAGTTTCCTCCTACAGGCCAAGCACATACCAGTCGGTAGGTTAATTAGTTATTGTAAATGGTCCCATGCTTAGGCCGGGGTTAAATTGGGGGAACTGCGGGCGGTAAAGCTCGAAGGGTTGAAAGTGCCTGTTCTGCTGTGTATCTAAATAAATAAACTCAAATTAGTCGTAGTAGTTCAAGAATCACTAGAGTCAGGAATGGGTCCAGAGACTGAATATTGACAAAACTACAGTATTTAGAATTTAAGTATAAAAGATGTTTCCAGTAGTGGGAATGTCCAAGACCAGAGGGCAAGGCTTCAAAATACAGGGGCATCACTTTGGAACAGAGCAGGGGAATTTTCTTTAGCCAGAATGTGGTTAATCCATGGAATTAGTATATTTAAAGCAGAGATTGACAGGTTCTTGATTGGCAAGGATGTCAAAGGTTACAGGGAGAAGGAAAGAGTTGAGAGGCAAAAATTGCCTTGATCGAATGGTAGGGCTGACTCGATGGTGCTAATTCAGCTTGTATGTCTTATGATGATAATAAGAGGTGAAGTGTTCTGATTTGATTTCATTACCAAACTACAGACTGTACAATCTGGGTTGTTGCTGCATCTCCAACAGCATTTAATGTTGCTTATGTCCATAGAAAACTTAACAGGCAAAACTTTTCAACGCTAAGATGAAATACTGAGAAGAAAGCAGACATAAGATTATTAAAAATAGTGAGATGCTTGGAAAGACTGAGACTGAAAAGGAATGCACTGTTTTAAGATTCTTGGTATCCGCCACCACCCCCCCCACCCAGAAACAGCTCAGATCTACATTGTTCCTTTCCTGTATCTTTACACTTTAGTTTAGATCTCAGAATGTCAGCTCCAACAAAGGAGTTGTGCCAAGGAAATCCACCCACAGTGTTTCTCACAGGTCTATACCTTGAACGCTGGTAAATATAGCTGAAAAGTGGTGGAGGAACTCAGAAGGTTAGGCAGTATCTAATGGTAAGGAACAAACAGTCAAAATGTTAGGCCAAGACCCTTCACAAGTCCTGCCTTGTTCATTTCCATAGATGCTGCCTGACTTGCTGAGTTTCACCAACGTTTTGCGTGCGTTGCTCTGGATTTCCAGCATTTGCAGAATCTCTTGTGTTTATGAGTATTAAATGGCCCAGTGTTATCAGTTCCTCAATACTGCCATCCACTGGAATGAGAGGTTGTGCGAGATGTGCACTCCCAGGAGTTTGAAACTGCTCACAGTTCCCACCGCGATGCTGATGATGAAAAGGGGGTGTGAGTGGTGTGAGTTCTCCTGAAGTTCATAACCATCCCCTTTGTCTTCATGAAATAATAAGCAGTTAATATCAGGAAAAGATTCGAGGTCCCAGTGAAGGAATAATCCTGAACTTTCCTTTGACATGGTGTTAAGAACCTTGCAAATGGTTCATTCTGTACATCTGACAGAGTAACTCTGCACCATTAAACCTTACTGAAAAGCATGCACCATTCCTATCTGCCCTGCCCAAAAGTCAATTTTTAACATTTATTTATGGTAATTTTTTATTGAAATGCTCAATAGTCATTCCAAACTTTGGACTGGTAAACCACCAACTCAGAACTTAAAGAAGTATGATCTGTGAACAATTCAAAAGTTTGAGCTTTGGTAAGCATCAAAAGAATAAAACTTTTTAAATGCTAATTAGATTTGTGTATTGAAAGTTAAAAGTTTGCTGATACTGATAACCTGAATTGAGAGAGCACGGTAGTGCAGTGGTTAGCGTGAAGCCTTTACAGCTCAGGGCAACCACATTCTGGTTCAATTCAGACACCATCTGTACGCAGGTTTGTACATTCCTACGTTGCTGTGTGTATGTGAGTTTCTGTCAGGTGCTCTACATTCCTCCCACAGTCCAAAGGCCATAAGACCAGAAGATATAGGTGCAGAATCAGGCCATTCAGCCCATCTAGTCTTCTCCACCATTCCATCATGGCTGATCCTGGATTCCACTCAATCCCATACACCTGCCTTCTCGCTGTGTCAGGAAATGATCAACTTCTGCCTTAAGTATACCCACGGATTTCCATCACCATCTGTGGCAGAGCATTCCACAGATTCACCACTCTCTGGCTAAAAAAAAAAATCTTCTGTTCTAAAAGGTTGCCCCTCAGTTTTGAGGCTCTGCCTTCTAGTTCTGGATACCCCCACCATAGGAAACGTCCTCTCCACACCCACCCTATCTAGTCCTTTCAACATTTGCTAGGATTCAATGAGATCCCCACACATTCTTCTCAATTACAATGAGTACAGGCCCAAAGCTGCCAAACACTCCTCATATGTTAACCCCTTCATTCCTGGAATCATCCTCATGAACCTCCTCTGGACTCTGTCCAATGATAACACATCCTTTCTGAGATATGGGGCCCAAACCTGTTGACAATACTCCAAGTGCGATCTGAGTAGCATTTTATAAAGCTTCAGCATTATCTCCTTTCTTCCATTCTATTCCCCTCGCACTTGCCTTCTTCACCACAGACTCCACCTGTAAGTTAACCTTCTTGGAGTCTTGCACAAGGACTCCCAAGTCCCTCTGCACCTCTGATGCTTAAACCTTCTCCCTATTTAGATAATAGTCCGCACATTGTTCCTTTCATCAAATTGCAATATCATACATTTCCCAACACTGTGCTTCATCTGCCACATTATTGCCCATTCTTCCAATTTGTCTAAGTCCTGTCACAATCACATTGCTTCCTCAGCACTACCTACTTCTCCCCCTATCTTCATATCATCCGCAAACCTTGCCCCAAGATATCAATTACATTTTCCAAAGCAATGACAAACAATGTGAAAAGTTGGGGTCCCAATACTGACCCCTGAGGAACACAACTAGTCACCAGCAGCCAACCAGAAAAGGCCCCCTTTATTCCCACTCACTGCCTCCTGCCGGTCAGCCATTCCTCTATCTATGCCGGTATCTTTCCTGTAACTTCATAGGATTTTATCTTGTTAAGCAGCCTCATCTTCCCAAATGCAGGACATCCAGGGATATGGAGAGAAGGCCAGATGTATAGGGTTGAGTAGGTTCTGTCATCAGCCATGGCGGAATGGCAGTGCAGATTCAATAGGCTGAATGGATTAATCCTGCTCCAATGGGTTATGGTCTTATGGTCTATGTCACCTCTTTCTAAAGATGAAATTCCATCTCTTACCAACATAGCCACACCACCGCCTATGCCTTCTTTCCTGTCCTTTCAATACAAAGTATATCCTTCGATGTTAAGCTCCCATCTATAGCCTTCTTTCAGCCGTGACTCAGTGATGCCCACAACGTCATACTGACCAATCTCTAATTGCACCACCAGTTCATCCACCTTTTCCCGAATGCTACGCGCATTTAAATGCAGAACCTTCAATCACTGACTTGTCCTTCCTTACATTCATGTTACATCCATCATCTACTTGTAAACCTCCTGGCTCATCCTCAGCTCTATCATACTGGTTCCCATCCCTCTGACATATTCATTTAAACCTTGCCCAGTTGCTCTAAATGTCCCAGTTAATAGGTTAATTGGTTACTATAAACTGTCCTATGATTAGGCTAGGGTTAAGATCAGCAGGTTGCTGGAGAGTGCAACTCCGTGGCCAGAATGAATACAGAAAATGCAAGTCAGGCCACATGGTGAGAACTGGAGCAGTGTGAAGGGTCTTCAGATGTTCCCCTTATCGAGGATGTGGCCTGACCTGCTGAGTATTTCTGACAGTTTGTCCTGTCATGTACCCCATGACGGGTTAAAGAACCAGCAGAAATAGAAAACACTTTGGAGTCCAGTATTGCTATTAACTAATGGTATTTATTAGTAACTACACAATACAGTAATATAAATGCAGATATTTCAAACAGGTTAGCAATGATTATATAAGTGTGGAAATATATGAAAACCAAGCTTCTTCAAGTCTAGGGGTAAATGGATACAGTTACGGTGATGAGTAAAGTTCAGTTCAGTTAGTGGTATTGAGTTGAGTAGTGATGAAGAGGGAGGAGTGTTGTTTTTGTTCACGTAAGTTGATGCCGTTGATTCTTCCGCTGTCCTCCGAAATTTCCAAGTTAGCCAAACTTGACCAACTTAAGAGCACCGTCTTCAAGTGATAGTCTACCAACTCAGGCAAGGGTTAGATGCACTAGTAGACTCCACAAGGTCGCAAACACAGACAGATACCTCGTAATCGATCCTCAGTCCCACACTCGTGGGCACTTGAACAGGATAGTGGTAACTTCAGCACACCCTTGTGCGTCTGCGTGTCCTGTGTCCTGTGAAACAAGCAATTACGCTGGTTTAAATACTGTTGTGCTAAACACCAACTGTCCATCAAGTAGCTCCTCCCTTCTCCCTCTGTAAGAACTTAGAAGCTGCCAGTGTCCTGGCAGAAGTGTAAATATGCTGCAGAGAAACCATAACAGCCTCTCTAAGCAGTCTTCGCCTCTCTGTCTCTTAATAACAAGGTGTCTGTGTTGGACACATCTCTCTCTCTTTCTCTTTTAAAAGCACAGTTCACAGGGATAATTCAGGATCCCGTCACAGTCCCGATACAAAATCTTGACCCAAAACGCCGACCATCCCTTTCCCCCCACAGATGCTGCCTGTCCCACTGAACTCTTTGAGAAAACTGTTTATTGCTTCAATATTTATTGCTTGTTTGTATATTGCTGGATGAATGCCAACAGAATCAACAAACTCATTCGTAAGGCCAGTGATGTTGTGGGGATGGAACTGGACTCTCTGACGGTGGTGTCTGAAAAGAGGATGCTGTCCAAGTTGCATGCCATCTTGGACAATGTCTCCCATCCACTACATAATGTACTGGGTGGGCACAGGAGTACATTCAGCCAGAGACTCATTCCACCGAGATGCAACACTGAGCGTCATAGGAAGTCATTCCTGCCTGTGGCCATCAAACTTTACAACTCCTCCCTTGGAGGGTCAGACACCCTGAGCCAATAGGCTGGTCCTGGACTTATTTCGTAATTTACTGGTATAATTTACATATTACTATTTAACTATTTATGGTTCTATTACTCGTTATTATTTATGGTGCAAATGTAACGAAAACCAATTTCCCCCAGGATCAATAAAGTATGACTATGACTATGACAATGAGATGCTCAGGGTTAGCATGAATGTAAAACAGCTAGGTCTTTTTGCTGTCCTTCTGCACTACTTGTCAGGAAATATAGAGAAGGCTTGACCCAAAAGCAAACTATTGGAGGCAATTTAGTGGCGAGCAATCACTTTAATAACCAGCTGCAAAACAAGCCATGAGTGCCAGAAAACAAGAGAGAGAACAGATACTAAGCACACAGGCAATGAGGTAACTGAGCGTTAGGAGCAACTGGTTGACGCTGGCTGGCTGGCTCACATGAGTGACCAAGGATTGTGAGGGGCAGCTGGGTTTAAATAAGTTGCAGGTGATGAGTTTGCTGGCCGGTGACGTAATGGCATCAGCACTGGACTTCAAGGCGAGCGGTCCTGGTTCGAATCTGGACGGATCCTTGCATGGCCTCTGTCCGTGCTGGGTTGAGCATCAAGCTTGCAACTTGGCTTCGTAAAATACAGACGAAATGCTAAAGACATGGCGAGGTTGCCTCAGGCCGTGGAGAGGAATAATAAGGTGATGAATTGGAAATGAGTGGCAAGTGACTCCTATTAGCTGGATGGAGACTGGAAGGAGCTTGCATGTGGAGGCCTGACACTACTTATTTACATTAATTTATATATATTTCTCATCATAATTTAGAGTTATTTTATTATACATTACACTGCTGCAGCAAAACAACCAATACTAAGCCTGTTTCTGAAGCGCCATTTGAGCAGCTGAGAGGAACGTTAACTTCATTAATCAGATTTCTTGCTTTCTCTGCTCCTGTAGGTGGTTCACGAGGCCGTGCTGAACATCGATGAAAAAGGCACAGAAGCTTCTGTAGTGACCACAGTTGGTTTAATGCCAATGTCAAGGGCTCCTCTGCTTAAATTCAACAGGCCATTCTTGCTATTAATTGCCGATCACAACACAAAGAATGTCCTTTTTGCAGGAAGAGTGATAAATCCCACTGTTTAAAATATGCCAACTCCACCGATCCCCTAAACATGCAACATCCATAAATTGTAAACAATGGTGTTACTTCCACTAATGTTCAAAAGTTCAAAGGATAACCAAATAAACTACTCTTCTCAAATAAGCCTAGCACATCGAGTGTGGACGTGCTTGTCATGCATTGTACAAAGCTGAGTGTAAGGTTGGTTAAGTAATTTACATTAAAGTTCAAAATACAGGATTCAATATTGTTTAATTGCATTTCCAGTACACAAGTGTAAAGGAGAATTAAATAATTGTTACTCAGGATCCAATACAGCACAAAAAAAAGACACAATAAGATAAAGACGCAAGAGGTACTGCAGATGCTGTAAATCAAAAGCAATACACATAATGTGCTGGAGGAGCTCAGCAGGTCAAGCAGCATCTATGGATGGGAATAATGATGAGACTGATTACTTTTACGTTCTATGCAAATGATTTGGATGATGAAATGGATGACTTTGTTGCAAAGTTTTCAGACGATATAAAGATAGGTGGATGGGCAGGTAGTTTTGAGGAAGTAGAGAGGCTGCAGGAGGAAGTAGACAGATTAGGAGGATGGGAAAATAAATGACAGATGGAATATAGTGTCAGGATGTGTATGGTTATGCACTTCGGTAGAAGAAATAAAAGGGTTGACTATTTTTTAAATAGAGAAAAAATACAAAAAACTGAGGCACAAAGGGACTTGGGAGTCCTTGTGCAGGATTCCCTGATGAAAAGGCATTTCAGGATGTATATTGTATGCATTTCTCCGACATCAAATTGAACCTTTGAACTTATAGGTTGAGTCAGTCGTGAGGAAGGCAAATACAATGTTAGCATTCATTTCAAGAGGACTAGAATACAAAAGCAAGGATGTAATGTTGTGAATTTATAAAACAGTTGTGAGGCCTCACTAGGAGTATTGTGAGCAGTTTTGGTTGTCTTATCTTAGAAAGGATGTGCTGAAACTGTAGAGAGTTCAAAGGAGTTTCATGAAAATGATTCCAGGATTGAGTGGCTTGTGATACGAACAGCATTTGATGGCTTTGGGTCTCTATTCATTAGAATTAGGAAGAGTGAGGGGTGACCTCAGTAAAACCTATCGAATGGTGAATGGCCTTGATAGAGTGGATATGGAGAGGATATTTCCTATGGCAGAGGAGTCTAAGACCAGAAAACACAACCTCAGAATAGAGGGGTGAAAATGAAGAGGAATTTCTTTAGCCAGAAAGTGGTGAATGTGGGATTCTTTACACGGGCAGCTGTGAAGGCCAAGTCTTTCTGTATATTTAAGCAGAGATTGATAGATTCTTGATTGGTCAGGGTATGAAGGGATATGGGGAGAAAGTAGGAGACTGGGGTGAGAGGAAATTTGGATCAGCCATGGTGAAATGGTGGAGCAGACTCAATGGGCCAAATGGCCTAATTCTGCTCCTATATCTTTTGGTCTTATGGTCTTATATCTTGTGAGTTTACACTTAGCTCGGAAACATTGAATACCACAGGAGACCAAATGAACATTGTCGACCCAGAGGACCTCAGAAGAAAACATTGAATGTAGACTGGAGGAGCTCAGAGTGATCACTGGGAACATAGACTCCAGGCACTCGGGACATGAACTGAGTAAAGGAGGCATACTCGTCTCCAGCCACCTGTGGTGTACATCCGCTGAGCCCGCTAATGGTGGAGTCCTTCTGTCACAGCAAGTCCTGCACTGACTGACCCCAGGGGCAGAGGAAGGACAGGCTCCCAAGAGGTTATACATGAGAATACCAACAGGGTCTTGATGGCATGACCAGACGAATCATAAACATAAGGAAACATAGCCAACGAAAGCAGAAAACCCATGCCACTCCTATTAACTAGATTAAGCAGAAAGCACAAGGCTTAATGACTCTCGTTAAGTCAACAATTAGTAAACACGGGTGCTTAAGAAATGCAGAAATCTAACACTCTTTGGCACTCTGCAGGGGCCCACAGTCATGTCAGTTTATGAACGATACCACTAAAGAGGCTTCCCACTATAAGTCAGTAGCTTCTCCCTTAACTAACAATGGTGCGCATTCATCCAGCTGTCCTTGGAATTTCCAGCAGAATTGCTGTTTGTACAGGTTGCTTTTGAAATAAGACCATAAAACCATAAGACATGGGAGCAGAATTAGGCCATTTGATCCATCGAGTCTGCTCTGCCATTCCATCGTGGCTGATTTATTTTCTCACTCAACCCCATTCACCAGCCTTCTCCCCGTAACATTTGATGCCCTGGCAAATAAGGAACTTATCAGCCTCCATTTTAAATATACACAATGATTTGGCCTTCAAAATACCTGAAGACTGGTTCTCATTTGTTACTGAACACCAACCCATAATTACTGATTAAAACTGATTTATCCTTAAAGATTATAGCACCTTTGCTATCTTCTGTGATTCTGCTGAGAAGGTAAAACTATTTGGGGTTGGGAGATTTAGTTCAGGGAACCCTGGGCCTGAATTTATACTTGGATTTTTTTTCTGGGGAAAACAGCAGGTTACTCCAGCAAAACATCCCAAAGACATGGCATCAAATAGACCATTCTCTATTTGTTCCAATGTAGCCTCTTTACTTCCTCAAAGCTACATGCCCCTTCACCTATCTTCATATCATCTGCAAACTTTACAATAAAGCTATCAATTCCATCATCCAAATCATTGACATACCTGTATAATGTGAAAAGAAGTGGTCCCAACACAGACCCTTATGGAACCCCAATAGCCACCAGCAGCCAACCAGAAAAGGCTCCCTTTATTCTCACCCTTTGCCTCCAGCCAATCAGCCACAGCATTATCCATGCCAGAATCTTTCCTGTAATACCATGGGCTCATAGCTTGTTAAGCAGCTTCATGTGTGGCACCTTGTCAAAGGCCTTCTGAAAATCCAAGTACATAACATCAGCCAGTTCTCCTTTATCTATCCTCATAGTTACTTCTTCAAGGAATTCCAACAGATTTGACAGACAAGATTTTCCTTTAAGGAAACCATGCTGACTTCAGCCTATTTTATCATGTGCCTCCAAGTACCCCAGAACTACATCTTTAACAATCGACTGCAATGTCTTCCCAACCTGTGGCCTCCGTCGGTCGTGGTCGACCATGGGTACTGCGCCTCTGGTAGTCAGTGGTTTGTCGAGCAGTGTCGACTGTGACTATTGAGGCCGATCCTGGAACGGTAGGTAGGCTCTGCCACAGTTGCTGCATGCGTAGGGTGCCATGGAATTGTTGTCTGCTGTCCGCTGTGCCCTCCGTTTAGCTCTCTGCTCCTCAAACTGACTCAGGATCACTCTTTCACCACGCTCTAGGTGTTACATTTGTTGCGGTCATCTGCTGTATCCTCCCAGCACTCTGTGCTGACCATCCACAATATTGCCGAAGAAGTTCCTTAGAGTCTTCAACCTAAGCAATGTCAGTCAGATTGATTCCAACTTTACCTTGCAGTTTGCAGATAAAGCACACCTTCATTCAAATAGAAGTTAATGATAACAAGTTGCCAGTTTAAAACAGATCCTGCTCCTTAATCTTGGTTCCCTTATTACTGAAATCTGAGACCCTCAACTATACGACACTGATATTAAAATAAATGCTTGCTCATTTGAAAGCTTCTTTCAAGTCTTTTCTTAGGTTTTCTGTGTACCTGAACACACCATTGGGAATGAAAAGATTGACTATTTTGAAAATAGATAAAAATTAGTGCAAAGGGACTTGGGAGACCTTGTCCAAGATTGCCTAAAGGTTGAGTCTGTGGTGAAGAAGGTAAATGCAATGCTACCATTCATTTCAAGGGGACTAGAATATAAAAGCAAAGATGTAATATTGAGACTTTATAAAACACTGGTGAGGCCTCACAGAGTAGTGTGAGCAGTTTCAGGCCCCTTATCTTAGAAAGGATGTGCTGTAACTGGAGAGAGTTCAAAGAGGGTTCATGAAAATGATTCCAAGATTGAATGGCTTGTCATATGACAAACGTTTGATGGTTCTGGGCCTGTATTCACAGGAATTCATCAGAATGAGGGGCGACCCACAGTAATTGAAACCCATCAAGTGGTGAAAGGCCTTGATAGAATGGGAGAGTTTCCTACGGTAGGACAGTCTAAGACCAGAGGACACAGCCTCATCATAGAGGGCCATCCTTTTAGAACGGAGATGAGGAAGAATTTCTTTAGCCAGACAGTAGTGATTATGTGGAATTGTTTGCCACTGGCAGCTAGGGAGTCCAAGTCTTTTTGCATATTTAAGGCAAAAGTTGATAGGTTCTCGATTGGTCAGGACAGGAAGAGATACGGGAAGAAGCAGGAGATTGAGGCTTAAACGGAAAATGGATGGGCCAGGATGAAATGGCGGAGCAGACTCAATGGGCCTCTTAGCCTAATTCTGCTCCTGTTTCTTATGGTTTTATGCATTCAGCTAGTTTTAAAGGATTGTTTTATTTTTGCATCTGGATCAGGTTAATATTACCTTAAGAATTCTCTTAAACTTCTTTTATCTAAACAGAAAAAGTGTGAGCTTTTTCTGTCAAAACACAAGAGATTCTGCAGATGCTGGAAATCCAGAAAAACACAGAAAGTACTGGAAGAACTCAGCAGAATATGCAGCTTCTAAAGAGGGGAATAAATATTTGACATTTCTTTTAGACCAACCAAAGGAGCAGAATGAGGCCATTCGGCCCCTCGACTCTGATCCATCATTCCATCACGGCTGATTCATTTCCATCTCAACCCCATTCTCCTGCCTTCTTCCAGTAATATCTCACCTCCTAATTAATCAAGAATACATCAACCTCTGCCTTAAATACACCCAATGACTTGGCCTCCACAACCATCTGCGGCAAGAAATTCCACTGATTCACCACCCTCTATCTAAAGAAATTCTTCCTCATCTACGTTCTAAAAGGACATCCCTCTGTTCTGAAACTGTGCCCTCTGGTCCTTGACTCCCCCATCTATAGGAAACATCCTGTCCATATCCACTCTATGCAGGAATTTCAAGCTTCGATAGGTTTCAGTGAGATCGCTCTCATTCTTCTAAACTGCACACAGAGAGTGCTGGGTGTGTGGAATGCACTGCCAGTGACGGTGGTGGAGGTGGATACAATGGGGTCTTTACGAGACTCTTAGATAGGTTCATGGAGCTCAGAAAAATAGAGGGCTATACGGTGGGGAAATTCTAGGCAGTTTCTAGAGTAGGCTACATGGTCGGCACAACATCGTGGGTCGAAGGGCCTGTAATGTGCTGTCGATTTCGATGTTCTATGTTCCAGCAAGTGCTGGCCCAGAGCCATCAAATGCTTCTCATACAATAAGCCTTTCATTCCTGGAATCATTTTCGTGAACCTTCTCTGAATCGTCTGCAATGTCAGAACATCCTTTCTTAGATGGATTCATCTGCCAAATTATTCTCTTATCCTCACTGGCACGTGGTTTTGGGATGAGATCCTTCATCATGCCAGTTCCATTTAACCCTACAACTGAAAATTCTCATCTACAGAACCATTTCATTAATCTCCTGAAACAGATAATAAATCAGCCATGATGGAATGGTGGAACAGACTCAATGAGCCAAATTCTGACCTAATTCTGCTGAATGTCTTATTGACTAGTGGTCTTAAACAATGATTCCTAATGAGGGCCGTACCGCACCCAGCCCCCTGACCCCCAATGGCGCGGTTATGAAGATGAAAGAAGCATTTGAAAAGCATTGCACATTCCAGTCATTTGCCAAGAAAGCTAAAAATGACCTTGATAGAGTTCTCATTGCTTCTTATAACATTTTCACAATGACAGCAAAGTGTGGAAAATCTCATACAACTGGTGAAAGATTAATAACGCCTGCTGTATCAGAAGTGCTCACCACTGTTCTCAAAATAGAAACCAGTATTTTAAAATCAATTCCTCTGAGTAATAACTCTGTAGCTCATTATATTGATGAAATGAGTGAAGACATTGAGTATCAACTATGCACAGAGCTAAAAAACCAAAATTTGGGATACAACTGAATAAGTCAATTGTGCAAGACAACGAGGTGTTGCTAATGGCATAAGTATGATTTATCAAAAATGGAAAAGTTTATGAAGAGGCTCTCTTTTGTAAAAAGTTAAAAACAAATATCAATGGAGAATCAGAACAACAAGCTCATAATGTATATTGAGGATAAAAGTATTCTGGACATGATTAGGAACATGATTTCTTGTGCAACAGATGAATCATATATCACAAACTAAAGAAAATCTGCAGATGCTGGAAATCTAAACAAGACACATAAAATGCCGGAAGAAATTAGAAGGCCAGGCAGCATCTACGGAAGAGTACAGTTGATGTTTTGGGCCGAGACCCTATGACAGGTCACCATGCTGTTTTAGTGGCATTTATGAAACAGGCAATTCCAAGTCTGCAACTCGTTGTGTAATTCATCATCAACATCTCAAAGCCAGAACCCTCAGCCAGCAACTTTTTTCAAGCATGACTTTTGTAATATTTGCTATCAACAAAGTAAAAGCTCATCCATAAAATAGCAGAATATTTCACCTGTTATGCCAAGATAATGATGAAGAGCTTGAATGCTTGCTTCTTCACACTGAAAAAGGTTGCTGCTTAAAAAATTTCTTTGATCTTTTTGACACTGTGGTTGAATTGTCGACTCAAAGTCGACAAGAGCTTAGGAAAAAAGTTTGAAATTCTCGGTGAAGCCGATCTGTATGAAAAAATGAACATTCTAAATATGAAACTGCAGGGTGAGAATTTCAATTTAATCCAGGCGAAAAGTGCAGTGTCCACTTTTATTAGAAAATTGGAAATAGATAAGTAAAGCATTGGAAGAAGAATGTTTTCACAGTTTCCCTGCACAGAAAGTGTGACTCTCTCTTTCACAGGCAGTGATCTGCAAGAGTACTGCTTACACATGCAGTCACTGGTAAAGGATTTTTAGAATCAATTCAAGGATTTGAGCAATCTGGAAATTCCAGACTGGTAAATTAACCCATTTCTTTGCAAGGTGGAAGAGCAGGAAGAGAACTTGTAAGAAGAAATTATCAAAATCCAGAATGATGACGATGCAAAAATGTTTTCAAATATGTGGCTTCTGTGGTATGTGGCTACATCGTCATCACAAGTTTCCTGGTCTTTGGAGAAGAGCCAAACTGCTCTTCATTGCATTTCTATCCTTCTACCTTGTTGAAAGAAACTTCAGTGCAGTGAACCACATATTCACAAAGAAACAGAAACCGCTTGGATGTTGTTATGTGTGGGGTCTTAAGGCTTCTGCTGTCACCAGATATTTCAACTCTTGCTAAAAACCATCAAACTCAAGGATCACATTGATATGAAGTTGCTGTACAGCACCCAGGTACTGTGTAAGCTATATTAAAAACAAATAGAAATTTAAAGCACAATCATTTTTCTCATGTTAGCATTCGGAAGACACGTTTTTACACTATGGGGGTGCTGGAAAGTATACAGTATTTTGCCTAATAGGGGCATTGGCAAGTATGAAGGTGCTTTCGGGGAGTGTTGGCAAGTATGAAAGTGCTTTAAGGGGACTAAAAAGGTTGGTATACACTGATCTAAAATGTACTAGAAAAGTTCCAGGGAACAGAAACTTCAGCTCTTAAGTTAGATGGGGGTTGGAGAGGGATTTGATAGATCATCAAGATATGAAATCATGCAGATTTAGGTGAAGCAGAGACAAATTGTTGCCACTTGGAAATGGGTAAAGGGTAACATATATCAATATTAGGAGTAACTGATAGAGCAGGAGTGAGGAATAAGAATCGGGCGGCACGGTAGTGCAGTGGATTGCTCAACACTTAACAGCAGAGGCGACACGAGTTCAATTCCGCAACTCACTCTAATGGGTTTGTACATTCTTCCCGTGACTGTGTGGATTTCCCCTGGGTGCTCCAGTTTCCTCCCACAGTCCAAAGACCTACTGGTTAGTAGGTTAATTTGTCATTATAAATTGTCCCGTGATTAGGCCAGGGGACTGATGGGCGATGCAGCTCGAAGGGTTAGAAGGGTTTATTCTGCACTGTATCTCAATAAAGAAGTAAATGTGAATCCGAATCAGGTTTAGTATCATCGACGTACATCGTGCCCATTAGTTGCTTTGTGGCAGCAGTACATTGCAATACATAATAATAAAAAAACTATAAATTGAAAAACGAATATATGTTAAAAATTAAATGATATAAGTAGTGCAAAAAGAGCAAAAATCAAACAATAGTGATAGTGTACATGGGTTCCTTGTCAGTTCAGAAATCTGTTATTTTACACAAGAATACCTCTAATCTGGAACATATTGTCTTTAAGGGTGGTTGGTGGATTTTCAAAGGGTGATTAGAGAGCTTGGTCAAAAATATTTAGCAGGCCCATGATGAAAGAGGGAGTGGATTACTTTACAAAGAGCCAGCATGTACCTGATAAGTTATAATTCTTGAATTCTATTTATGATGGTGAACTGTTGCACAATCTAAGAAAATGTATTGACACACTTTCAAACAGATGTCACTGAAAAGTTTTTAATATAGATGTACCTCTCGACCTTGGTGGAGTTTTCTGTCTAAAATAGAATGCAGTTCTAAATGTTCAGGTTCACTAACAACAATAAACATGCGTAAAACCACACAATGAACAATGCAAACCTTAATGTTTGATCTGCAAGCTGTTCTGACTTCATGGTTTTGGGGAGATCAGTGGATAAAAATGGAAATTTATCCTAACATGTCTCTATGCAAAATCCAATACCTGAAACTGATATTACAAGATTCTTCTCGGAATATTTGCTGAGACACAGTGATGTAGTCAAATCCATACTTGCAAAACCAATCAAATTGTTTAAACAAAGATATCTATGGATCAAAAGTCACTTCATTGATTAATGTCTAAATCGTGTTTGCAATTGTTATGGTATAAATTGACATTAGAGACCAAGAACTATATTTCGGCAAGTTGGGCTGCCAAAGACGAACGAGCTTCTTCACTTCAGGTAGGACTCTGAAATTATAAATAGGCTACCAATATGAATCTGTAAGTGAACTTGTGTTAGAACCTAAGGAGCAATATCTGATCTTGTTAACTTGTGAAATGTAATAGAGTTTCAATATAAGCTTTGTGGAGAATCTAAAAGGAATGTTTTGAGCAAACTCAGAACCCAGTAATATAGTAGGTAGTGTGTTGCTATCGCTGCTCAGGGGGTTCACCATCAAACATGTACAGGTTAGTCGCTAATTGGTCATTGTCAATTGTCAATTGTCCTGTGATTTGACTAGGGTTAAATAGGTGAGTTTCTGGGTATTGTGGCTCGATAGACTGGAAGAACCTGTTCTGCGCTGTATCTCTAAATAGTGCACAATAAATACATTGTAGGTTTGTGTTTTACTTTGCAGGTTCAACATGGAGAAGTTGCTTGCTTTTGCTTTCCTGATGGTCACTTTACCTTCCAGTGGCATGGTCAGTGGATATCCCTCTGCTGTCAATGAATCTACCCCACACCCTTCCCTCCTCAGCCTCTCAGCAGCAAATTCAGAATTTGCATTGCGTCTGTACAAAAAGATTGCCGCTCAACCAGACACAGCTTCCCAAAATATTTTCCTTTCTCCGCTGAGCATCTCTGCCTCCCTGAGCATGTTGTCATTGGGTGCCAAGGAAAATACTCGGGCTCAGCTCCTGCAGGTTCTTGGATACAGCAACATGACAAACAATGGTACTGTCGCCGTGAGGGAGACATTCCGCCAGCTTCTGAAGCATTTGAACAATGTGAGTGATGGAATCCACATTAGAATCTCTCTGTATGTTCAAAACACAAAAGAAATTCATGAAAGGTTCCTCAGAGAAGCCGAGGAATATTATAATGCCACCATAGAGAGGATTGATTCTCGTGAACAACAAAGTACAAAAGACATAATAAATGCTTATGTGAGTGACATAACCCACGTCAAAAACCCAAACTTCTTTAAAGAGCCCTTCTTACCGGATTCTCTGATGTTTCTTCTCAGCCATATCTTGTTCAAAGGTAAGATGTCATTTGGATGTTAAACACACATCATTTAATGACTGAATCAGTTGATGCTTCAACTTCTGTATATTGAGTAGGACAATTTCTAAACATCTTTATATGCTCTGTGAGGGTAGGGGTGTTTTGCAATTGTTTGTTCGTTATGCACCCTGTTGTATGACATGAGTGATCATTGTCTTTCCATGATAATGATTGTTCTTGGCAAATTTTTTGACAGAAGTGATTTGCTATTGCTTTCTTCTGGGCAGTGTCTTTACAAGATGGGTGAGCCCAGTCATTATCAATACTCTTCAGAGATTATCTGCCTAGTGCAGTGGTTGCATATCCAGGACTTGTGATATGCACCAGCTGCTCATACGACCACCCACTACCTGCTCCCGTGGCTTCATCCTGATGGGATGGGGGGTGCGGGGGGAGTCTAAGTAGGTGCTGCACCTTGCCTAGGGTGAGCTGCAAGCTCGTGAAAGGAAGGAGGGCCTTACACTTCCTTTGGTAGAGATGTCTCTCCACCCCACCACCCATGTTATGCAATGCAAGAATTTGAAAATCTAACCATTTAAAAGTTTATACATCAGTGCATGAATTCCCATTTTTTACACTGATGTCCCCAAATTGATGATGTCAGAATTACCTGTAATTCAAACATTTCTGAATGCATTGTTAATTTGTGTGGCTCTATGCAAGATTGTTGTTAGTTAACCAGAAAACTTAGAACTGTATTCTATTTATAAAAAAAAATTTCTCAGGGAACTTAAAGTGAATTGAACAGTAATCAATTTTCAAGACAATATATTTATTTTATTTTAGGTATTTGAAATATTGATCCAAAGAATGCAATATTTGTTTGGTTATATTTTATTTTTAATAATTATGAGATACTGCAGATGCTGGAAAACCAGAGCAACACATACTAAATACTGGAGGAACTCAGCAGGTCAGGCAGCATCTATGGAAATGAATAAACAGTCAACACTTAGGGCTGAGAGCTTCTTCATGACTGGAAAGGAAAGAAGATGCTTGTATAAAAAATGGGGAAGGACGATAGCTAAGGTGATAGGTGAAGCCAGGTGAATAGGAAAGGTAAAGGGCTGGAGAAGAAGGAATCTGATAGGAGAGGACGGTGGACCATGAGAGAAAAGGAATGAAGAGGTGACGCATTGGGGGGGGGGTGACAGTCAGGTGAGAAGAGGTAAGAGGACAGGGAGGGGAATAGTAAAGGGGAGGAGGAGGTAATTTTTTACCGGAAGGAGAAATCGATATTCCTACCATCAAGTTGGAGGCCACCCAGATGGAATACAAGATGTTAGTCCTCCACACTGAGGATGTCCTTATCATGGCACAAGAGGAAGCCATGGACCAACATGTTGGAAGAGGAAAGGAGAAATTGAAAAGTTTGACCACCAGGAAGTTCCACATTGTTTTTTTAAGTTATTTTTAAAGTTATGCACTGGAGTTGCAGATCCCTCTCTGTTCTCCATCTTGTACACCTCTTCTTGATCCTGTGCATCTCTCACACATAGGGGCACCACAGTAGGGTAGCAGTTAATGTGACATTCCAGAGTTTGGAATTCTGTTCTGTAAGGAGCCTCTGTACATCATTCCTATGGAACGCGTGGGTTTCCTCTGGATGCTCCAGTTTCCAAAGTCGTCCCGGATAGGTTAATAGGTGATTGTAAATTGGCTGGTGATTAGGTTAGGGTTAATTGGGTTTGTGGTTGGTGGGGGTTGCTGGGACGGTGTGGCTCGAAGGGCCAGATGGGCCCACTCTGCCCTGTATCGCCAAATAAATAAAGTCAAACATGAACATCTCTGTCCATCTCTCCTCCGATAGAGTTTTACTTTGAAGTGCTCTAAACTCTCTTACATCGAATTATCTTTGGGGTGTATTTCAAACTATGTCATAGGGTATTAAACTAAATTAAGCTAATTTGCAAGGGGGATGATACCCAGAGCGATAGAGCAGTGAAAGAAGTGCATGGAGTAAAGCCAGATCTAACATATAGAGAGGCTTTGAGGAAAGAGAAGCAGAATAAACGGTGTAAAGATAGTAAGGCAGAAGGGCTGAAGTGTGTGTACCTCGATGCAAGAAGCTTCAGGAACAAAGGTGATGAACAGAGAGCTTGGATACATATATGGAATTATGATGTAGTGGCCATTACAGAGACTTGGCTGGCACCAGGGCAGGAATGGATTCTCAATATTCCTGGATTTCAGTGCTTTAAAAGGGATAGAGAGGGGGGGAGGGGAGGAGGGGTGGCATTACTGGTCAGGGATACTATTACAGCTACAGAAAGGGTGGGTAATGTAGCAGGATCCTCTTTTGAGTCAGTATGGGTGGAAGTCAGGAACAGGAGGGGAGCAGTTACTCTATTGGGGGGATTCTGTAGGCCCCCAGGTGGCAGTAGAGATACAGAGGAGCAGATTGGGAGGCAGATTTTGGAAAGGTGCAAAAATAACAGTTGTTATCATGGGTGACTTTAACTTCCCTAATATTGATTGGCACCTGGTCAGTTCCAAGGGTTTAGATGGGGCAGAGTATGTTAAGTGTGTCCAGGACGGATTCCTATCACAGTATGTGCACAGGCCGACTAGGGGGAATGCCATACTAGATCTGGTACTAGGTAATGAACCGGGTCAGGTCACAGATCTCTCAGTGGGTGAGCATCTGGGAGACAGTGACCACCGCTCCCTGGCCTTTAGCATTATCATGGAAAAGGATATAATTTTTAACTGGGGAAAATTTTTAATTGGGGAAGGGCAAATCTGAAGAAATGAGGAAAGATCTAAAAAGCGTGGATTGGGACAGGTTGTTCTCTGGCATGGATGTGATCGGTAGGTGGGAAGCCTTCAAGGCAGAAATTTTGAGAGTGCAGAATTTGTATGTTCCTGTCAGGATTAAAGGCAAGGTGAATAGGAATAAGGAACCTTGGTTCTCAAGGGATATTGCAACTCTGATAAAGAAGAAGAGGGAGTTGTATGACATGTATAGGAAGCAGGGAGTAAATAAGGTGCTTGAGGAGTACAAGAAGAGCAAGAAAATACTTAAGAAAGACATCAGGAGGGCTAAAAGAAGACATGAGGTTGCCTTGGCAGTCAAAGTGAAGGATAATCCAAAGAGCTTTTACAGGTATATTAAGAGCAAAAGGATTGTAAGGGATAAAATTGGCCCTCTTGAAGATCAGAGTGGTCGGGGTATGTGCGGAACCAAAGGAAGTGGGGGAGATCTTAAATAGGTTTTTTGCGTCTGTATTTACTAAGGAAATTGGCATGAAGTCTGTGGAATTAAGGGAAACAAGTAGTGAGATCATGGAAACTGTACAGATCGAAAAGGAGGAGGTCCTTGCTGTCTTGAGGAAAATTAAAGTGGATAAATCCCCGGGACCTGACAGGGTGTTCCCTCGAACCTTGAAGGAGACTAGTGTTGAAATTGCAGGGGCCCTGGCAGAAATATTTAAAATGTCGCTGTCTATAGGTGAGGTGCCGGAGAATTGGAGAGTGGCTCATGTTGTTCTGTTGTTTAAAAAAGGATCGAAAAGTAATCCGGGAAATTATAGGCCAGTAAGTTTAACGTCGGTAGTAGGTAAATTATTGGAGGGAGTACTAAGAGACAGAACCTACAAGCATTTGGATAGACAGGGACTTATTAGGAAGAGTCAACATGGCTTTGTGCGTGGTAGGTCATGTTTGACCAATCTATTGGAGTTTTTCAAGGAGGTTGCCAGGAAAGTGGATGAAGGGAAGGCAGTGGATATTGTCTACATGGACTTCAGTAAGCCCTTTGACAAGGTCCCGCATGGGAGGTTAGTTAGGAAAATTCAGTCGCTAGGTATACATGGAGAGGTGGTAAATAGGATTAGACATTGGCTCAATGGAAGAAGCCAAAGAGTGGTAGTAGAGAATTGCTTCTCCGAGTGGAGGCCTGTGACTAGTGGTGTGCCACAGGGATCAGTGCTGGGTCCATTGTTATTTGTCATCTATATCAATGATCTGGATGATAATGTGGTAAATTGGATCAGCAAGTTTGCTGATGATACAAAGATTGGAGGTGTAGTAGACAGTGAGGAAGGTTTTCAGAGCCTGCAGAGGGACTTGGACCAGCTGGAAAAATGGGCTGAAAAATGGCAGATGGAGTTTAATACTGACAAGTGTGAGGTATTGCACGTTGGAAGGACAAACCAACGTAGAACATACAGGGTTAATGGTAATACAGATACAAAATTCCCTAAAAGTGGCATCACAGGTAGATAGGGTCGTAAAGAGAGCTTTTGGTACATTGGCCTTTAATAATCAAAGTATTGAGTATAAGAGCTGGAATGTTATGATGAGGTTGTATAAGGCATTGGTGAGGCCGAATCTGGAGTATTGTGTTCAGTTTTGGTCACCAAATTACAGGAAAGATATAAATAAGGTTGAAAGAGTGCAGAGAAGGTTTACAAGGATGTTGCCGGGACTTGAGAAACTCAGTTACAGAGAAAGGTTGAATAGGTTCGGACTTTATTCCCTGGAGCGTAGAAGAATGAGGGGAGATTTGATAGAGGTATATAAAATTATGATGGGTATAGATAGAGTGAATGCAAGCAGGCTTTTTCCACTGAGGCAAGGGGAGAAAAAAACCAGAGGACATGGGTTAAGGGTGAGGGGGGGAAAGTTTAAAGGGAACATTAGTGGGGGGCTTCTTCACACAGAGAGTGGTGGGAGTATGGAATGAGCTGCCAGATGAGGTGGTAAATGCGGGTTCTTTTTTAACATTTAAGAATAAATTGGACAGACACATGGATGGGAGGTGTATGGAGGGATATGGTCCGTGTGCAGGTCAGTGGGACTAGGTCCGTGTGCAGGTCAGTGGGACTAGGCAGAAAATGGTTCGGCACAGCCAAGAAGGGCCAAAGGGCCTGTTTCTGTGATGTAGTTTCTATGGTTCTATGGTTCTATTGTAGGCTTATTCTGAAAGTCAGAAGGCATGGGATCCAGGGAAGCTTGGCTGGGTGGATTCAGAATTGGCTTGCCTGCAGAAGGCAGAGGGTGGTGGTGGAGGGAGTACATTCAGATTGGAGGATTGTGACTAGTGGTGTCCCACAAGGATCTGTTCTGGGACCTCTACTTTTCGTGATTTTTATTAACGACCTGGATGTCGGGGTAGAAGGGTGGGTTGCAAGTTTGCAGACGACACAAAGATTGGTGGTGTTGTAGATAGTGTAGAGGATTGTCAAAGATTGCAGAGAGACATTGATAGGATACAGAAGTGGGCTGAGAAGTGGCAGATGGAGTTCAACCCAGAGAAGTGTGAGGTGCTACACTTTGGAAGGACAAACTCCAAGGCAGAGTACAAAGTAAATGGCAGGATACTTGGTAGTGTGGAGGAGCAGAGGGATCACGGGGTACATGTCCACAGATCCCTGAAAGTTGCCTCACAGGTAGATATGGTAGTTAAGAAAGCTTATGGGGTGTTAGCTTTCATAAGTCGAGGGATAGAGTTTAAGAGTCGCGATGTAATGATGCAGCTCTATAAAACTCTGGTTAGGCCACACTTGGAGTACTGTGTCCAGTTCTGGTCACCTCACTATAGGAGGGATGTGGAAACATTGGAAAGGGTACAGAGGAGATTTACCAGGATGCTGCCTGGTTTAGAGGGTATGCATTATGATCAGAGATTAAGGGAGCTAGGGCTTTACTCTTTGGAGAGAAGGAGAATGAGAGGAGACATGATAGAGGTGTACAAGATAATAAGAAGAATACATAGAGTGGATAGCCATCACCTCTTCCCCAGGACACCACTGATCAATACAAGAGGACATGGCTTTAAGGTAGGGGGTGGGAAGTTCAAGGGGGATATCAGAGGAAGGTTTTTTACTCAGAGAGTGGTTGGTGCATGGAATGCACTGCCTGAGTCAGTGGTGGAGGCAGATACACTCGTGAAGTTTAAGAGACTACTAGACAGGTATATGGAGGAATCTAAGGTGGGGGGTTATATGGGAGGCAGGGTTTGAGGGTCGGCACAACATTGTGGGCCGAAGGGCCTGTAATGTGCTATACTGTTCTATGTTCTATGTATATTTAAGGCAAAGATTGATAGATTCTTGATTGGTTATGACATGAAGGGTTACAGGAGGGAAGGCAGGAGATTGGGGCACATACATATAGCTCGTGTACCTAAGACCTTTGCACAGTTCTGTATTTGTTAACGTGCAGTGGAGAACGAGTTTGTAAATCTGGCGGGAGGAAAGGATGTTGGGAATGGGGAGGGTGGAGGGCGACAGAAGGAGTGTGGGACCGATGGCACAGAAGGAGTGTCATGGGTGGGGGTGGGCTTGGTACAGGGGCAGACACACCCAGCCTTGAGACAGTAGGCAAGGTATAAGAAGCCATAGAAAAGCACAGCAGAGATAAGCCATTTGTCTCATCTGACTCATCTGATCTGAGCCTAACCATGTAAACCACCTCCTTCCATCGAGCTGCACGTGACCAGAGCCCTCTGTACCCCTCCCATCCAAGTACCTTGTATGTAGCACTTGCACTGGCAGCTACTTCCACACCCTCACCACCCTCTGAGTGAAGGAGTTTCCCTTCACATTCCCCTTAATCGGTGGCGCCCCACTCAAGCATGCAGCAAAGCATCAGTAAAGACTCAGAATTGCCCAAAGACTACTCGCTCACCCGGTATTCGACATACCACAGGCTCTCTTTCTCTAATGAGGGAAAAAGAGGTGTCCCCGTTTCACAGCGAGAGGGGAGACGTAGCAGAACAACTCGTTGATCTACGGTGTTAAAAGTCTGTTGCATCGCTTTTTCCAAGCTCTGTGCCTCTGGGAACACAGCCAGCAGCCAGCCTGCTGCTTCCGATCTTCCTTGTTCTCCCGTGACACATCAGTCGTCATCGGTGGCAGCACCGGCCTTGAATCAGCCCGTCTCCAGAGCCACAAAAATCCGGCACCCTGGAGGCACGTTAGTCTTCCAGGCCATGCCCTTGGCATATCGAAAAGCGGACAGTTATGAGGCCGCATGAGCAGGTCCCATTCCTGCAAAGAACCGAAGTCAGAGTGTAACTCCAGGTCAGGGTCTTCAAATTACCTGAGTACGCTTATCTCTTTGATTTCTCCAGGTGAATGGTTGCAGCCTTTTGACACTAAGCACACTTATGAAGCTGATTTTCATGTCGACGACAGAACAACAGAGAGAGTTCGCATGATGAGAAGGACAGGAATGTATTACTGGACATATGCCGAGGACCTCTCCAGTGAAGTGCTTCTGATGGAATATGCAGGAAATGCCTCCCTATTGATTTTGCTACCGAAATCTGGAAAATTGGCAGAGTTGGAGCGGAAACTGACCGTTCAAAGATTTGATCATCTCTTGTCGTCAATGGAAAACCGGTAAGTTCAATAAAATCAAATTTAATGTTATTATTATTTTCTAGCTATACAAGTGAACTAAAAAAATTAACATGATGGAAAGACCATCAGACACAGGAGCACAATTAGGCCATTCAGCCCATCATATCTGCCCCACTAATCCATTATGGCTGATTTATTATCCTTCTCAACCCCATTCTCCTGTTTTCACCCTGTAGCCTTTGATGCCCTGACTAATCAAGAACCTATCAACCTCCACTTTAAATATACTCAATGACTTGACCCCCACAGTCATCCCTGGCAGTGATTCACCACACTCTTACTCACAAAGTTCCTCCTTATCTCTACTCCAAAGGGGCAACATAGAAAATAGGACATTCAACAGTACAGCGCAGGAACAGGCCATTCGTCGCTATCACATCTCATCTCAGCCTTCACTGCTCCACAGAAAAGAAAACCAAGTACATCCAACGTCTCATTATAGCACATGCTCTCTAATCCTGGCAGCATCCTGGTAAACTTCTGCTGTACTCTCTCCAAAGCCTCAACATCCTTCCTATAATGAGGTGACCAGCACTGTATGCAATACTCCAGATGTGGCCTAACCAGAGTTTTATAAAGTTGCAACATAACCTCCTAACTTTTGAACTCAAGGACTAATGAAGACAAACAAGCCAAATGCCTTCTTCAGAGTCAGATTTATTACCAGTGACACAAGTCATGATGGAGCATAGACAACACAGGAAGAGGCCAATCGGCCCACAGTGTTGTGCCAAACCAGCTAAAATGCAAATCAAAAACAACCAAACACTAATCCCTCCTACCCACACCATGTCCATATCCCTCCATCTTCCTTACATCCATGTGCCTTTCCAAACATCTCTTAATAACCTCTGATGTATTTGCCTCTACCACCATACCAGGCAGTGCATTCCAGGCACCCATGACTTCTAGGTATAAAACTTACACCTCACAGCCCCCTTGAACCTACCCCCTCTCACCTTCGATGCATGCCCTCTGGCATTAGACATTTCAACCCTGGGAAACAGTTACTCCCTCTATGCCTTTAGGATCTATGCCTTTCATAATCTTGTAAATCTCAGTCAGGTCTCCTCTCAACCTCCAATTCTCCAGAGAACACAACCCAAGTTTATCCCGTCTCTCATGATAGCATATGCCCTCTGAACCAGGCAACATACAGGTAAACCTCTTCTGCACCCTCTCCAAATCTTTAACATCCTTCCTATGGTGGGGTGACCAGAACTGTACACAATACTCCAGACAAAGCCTAATCAGGGTTTTATAAATTTGTAAATAATCTCTTGCCTTTTGAACTCATTTATTTGACTATTAAAAGCAAATATTCCTTCGTAATCACCTTATTGACCTGTGTAGCCACTTTCAAGGAGCTATGAACTTGGATCCCAAGATCTCTCTGCTCAGCAACACAGTTAAGGACCTTGCCCTCAACAGTGTACTGTCTCCTTGCATTTCTCCTGCCAACCTGCAACACCTCACATTTATCTGGATTAAACTCCATCTGCTATTTCTCTGCCTATATCTGCAAATGATCTATATCAGCTGTACGCTTTGCCAGTCTTCTACACCATGATGACTCCACCAATCTTGGTATCATCTGAAAACTTACTAAACCACCCACCAACAGTCTCATCCAGGTCATTTATATACATCACAACAGCAGAGGTCCCAGCACAGATCCCTGTGGAACGCCACTAATTACAGACCTCCAGCTTGAATCTCTGCTCCTGTGTCTAATGGTCTCATGGTCTTATGGAATAAGTCCCTTCAACCATTACCCTGCGTCTTCTATGAGCAAGCTAGTTCTGAATCTAAACAGCCAAATCACCATACATTTTAATCTTCTGGATTAGCCTTATGAGTGACTTTGTCAAATGCCTTACTAAAATCCATGTAGACACTGCCCTCCCTCAACAATCTCTCTCGTAACCGTGTCAAAAATCTTAATCAAGTTGGTAAGGCCACAACCTGCCCCATACAAAGCCATTTGACTCTCCCTAATTAGGCCAAATGCTCATATATCCTATCCCTAAGAATTTTCTCCAGCAATTTCCTGGCAACTGACATGAGACTCACTGGTCTGTGGTTCCCAGGATTTTCCCTTGCCACCTTCTTAAATAAAGGTACAACATTAGCCACTCGCCAGTCCTGTGTGACCTTGCCTGTGGCCAGAGAGGACATGAAGATACCAGTTAAGGGCCCAGCAATCTCGTCTCTTGCATCCTTCAATCCCATCAGGTCCTGGAGGCTTATCCACCTTAATTCTCATCAGAAGGCCCAACACTTCCTTCTCCTTGAACTCTGAACACCCTAATGTAAATATACATGCAGCACTGATCTCCTGGTCCTCCAAATCCTTTTTCCTTGATAAATGTTGAAGCAAAGTACTCACGAAGTACCTCACTCACATTCTCAGCATCTCAGCAAATGTTCACCTCTTTATCGTTGAGTGATCCCACCCTCTCCCTCATTATCCTTTTACTCTTGATGTAAGTACAGAATTCCTTTGGATTCACCTTAGGAGACTTCCGGTAGCGCTCATGGAGTGAAGTCGCGTTCTTGACTCGCTCCATTACCTCTGAGTTTTTTCTCTCTATGGTCAGCTATACTTTAATTAACTATTAAGGCATCAATTTTTACAATACTTTGAATTAAACTGAATTCTCTGACAATTGGATGGAACTTAGATCTGCTATGTCTAAGAACGGGAAAGACGGCAAGGATGGTAAACCTCCGGTTAAACCGAAAGCTACGGATCTCCCTCCGACTGAATCACCGGTGACTTTGGAAGCTATATCGGAGTTAATTCAGAGGGAAATTTCAACCTCTGTTAGGGAGATGATTCGTACAGAAATTATGGGCTTTGTTAAAGACCTGATTCATATGGAAATCTCAACTAAGTTCCAGAAAATTGCCGATTTAATTGATAAGATGCAAACATGTATTGCGGAACATCAGTCGGCTATATCTGGTCTTCAAAAATCCGCGCAACAAAGTGAGCTTAAGATGGGGAAAGTCGAAGAAACAATTAATGTAATGAAGAAGAAACTTGACTTTTTGACTTTTAAAAACTCTGACTTGGAATCTAGAATGCGACGGCAGAATTTACGAATGATTGGCGTCAGGGAAGCCGTGGAAGCTAACAACCCTATGAAATATTTCTCCCAACTTTTAAAAGATGCATTCCCTACTGTATTTCCTGACCAACCACCGCTACTGGATCGTGTTCACAGAATCCCATCATACTCGTCTAGGTCAGATAGACCTAGGCATGTTATCTTACGTTTTCATTACTTTCAAGATAAGGAGAGACTGTTTCGATTCGCTCGATCTAAAGGTTTCATTGATTTTTCGGATCTTAAGTTCCGATTCGTGGAAGATTTCAGTAAACCAATCTGGGACCAACGGGTCCGTTACAGATCCGTGATGTCGGAATTCTATAAGATGGATTTAAGACCAGCGCTGCTGTACCCTGCACGTCTAAGGATTCGCATGTTAGATGGAGCTCTTCGTTTTTTTGATTCTCCATCGGATGCCCAGAGTTATCTGGATCAACTTTCATCTTCAACATCTTAATTGCCTTTTTTTAATTTTCTCCGTTGATCGGAGGCTGTGAATTGGTTGGTTTTAACTTTTCTGTGCCCTATTTGGGCAGAAAAGTTTACTTTCGATTTCTTAATATGGCTGCTAAACTTTCTTTTTAACTGCGTCATTTCTTTCTTTTCCCAGGGGATTCTGGGTGGTTACTTCCCTTTTGTCATCTTACGTATTTCCTGTGCGGCCTTAAATTTTGTAGTTTTTTTTAAATTTTATTCTGTTTTGCTTTTTATAATCATTTTATGTTAATAATCCTATTTTTTTTGTTGCTGTGTCTATTCATGAGTTTGAGGTTTATTGTGGTTTTTTTTAATATATACTTTCCGGCTTTTGTTCTGTTCTGTGTGTATTTTAATTGAGCTAACTTTTTTTTACTTATTTTTTACTGTTTTACAATTAGCTGATCCTTTTCATATTTATACCTTTTTTTTAGGGAGCGTATACCGGAAGTCATGGGGGTAGTTTTAGCGCTTGCTTCTTTCTGGCGGGTCTGCTTTAGATTTCGCCTTGGGGTCCTGGGGTGGGGGGCGGTGGGAGGGGCTTCACGTTTTAGTTTGTTTCTCTTTGGGCTATATACATTATTGAAGTATTGGTTACGTCCTTTTCCCCGGTATCTTTTGTATGTTCTGTTTCCTCTCCGGGTCTGTGGGTCGCGCCTATTGTCAATCCTCCTTGTTATGGGTTGACTTTAGGATTTATGGAGTCTATTATTAATTTTGTCTCCTGGAATACTAATGGTCTTAATCATCCTATTAAAAGGAAAAAAGTTTTTAAAGTGTTCCGGAGACTTAAAGCACAAATTTTATTTTTACAAGAGACCCATGTACGGAGGGGGGACAGACTACGTTTTTTCAAATTTTGGAAGGGACAACAATTTCATTCGAACTCCAATGCTAAGATTCGAGGCGTCTCTATCTTTATAGACTCCTCAGTTACTTTTATACAACAGGATATTATCTCTGATCCGAATGGTAGATTTTTATTGGTTAGTGGTTTATTATTTAATAAAAAAGTAGTTTTGGTTAATGTTTATGCTCCTAATATGGATTGTCCGGAATTTTATAAATCATTGTTTGATCAGTTTCCGAATTTGAACGAGTTTTCATTGATTTGGGGCGGAGATCTTAATACCTGTTTATCTCCAGCTTTGGACCGTTCGGCTCCTTTACGGACTTTACCTAATAAATCTGCAAATTTGATTAATTTTTTCCTTTCTGATTCTGGGTCGACGGACATTTGGCGTTTTCTGCATCCTCAGGAAAAAGATTTTTCCTTCTTTTCACATGTTCATCATTCCTATTCAAGAATTGATTATTTTTTCATTGATTCTCGTCTCATTTCTTCAGTGATTAAATGTGATTATGATTCTATAACCATTTCGGATCATGCTCCACTTAAGCTTTCTATTAAAATTATGGCCAATATACCAAACAATAGACAATGGCGTTTTAATTCGCTGTTACTTCAGGACTCGGACTTTGTTAATTTTATGAATGAACAGATTGAGCTTTTTTTTACAATTAACCATACAGAAGATATTTCGGTTAACACTCTTTGGGACACTTTTAAAGCCTATATTCGGGGTCAGATTATTTCGTATTCCGTTGCTTTGAGGAAGAAACAGAAGCAGGAGGAGATGGTAATTGTGGACAAGATTAAAGAAATTGATAAGAAATATGTTATGGCTCCTTCTGAGGAGCTATACAAACAAAGAACTGAACTTCAAATGGAACACAGTTTACTACTCTCGTCCTCGATTGTAAACCAATTAAAGAAAACAAGAAGTGATTTTTATGTTCACAGTGATAAAATTGGCAAGCTGCTGGCTAATCAATTGAAATCTAATTATGTTAAATCTCAAATCAATCAGATTTATAACCAAAATGATCGATTGATATTGGATCATGTGGGGATTAATCAAACCTTTTGTGATTTTTATTCTTCTTTATACCAATCAGAGTCTCCTCGAGATTCTAAATATATGAATGATTTTTTAGATAAGTTAGACTTCCCTCTGATTTCACAAGATATGTCTTCTTTATTAGATACTTCCATTACAATGGATGAGATTAAGAATGTTATTTTTTCTATGAATCTGGGGAAAGCTCCTGGCCCTGATGGGTTTACCGTTGAATTTTATAAATGTTTTGCTTCTTTATTGATTCCTTGGCTCTATAAGGTTTTTGAGGCTTCTTTGAAACTTGGTAAACTTCCGGAATCTTTTAATAGAGCATCAATTTCTTTAATACTAAAGAAGGATAAAGACCCTGCTCAATGTGCATCTTATAGACCAATATCTTTATTAAATGTTGATTCTAAAGTTTTTTCTAAGTTATTAGCAAATAGACTAGAAAAAGTACTTCCTTCTATTATTTCGGAAGACCAAACGGGTTTTATTAAAGGTCGTTACTCTTTTTATAATATTCGTACATTGTTAAATATCGTTTATACTCCCTCACAAAATGTTCCTGAGTGTGTTATTTCTTTAGATGCCGAGAAAGCTTTTGATAGAGTAGAATGGCCTTATTTATTTAAGGTGCTTGAAATGTTTAATTTTAGCTTGAAATTTATATCCTGGATTAAACTGTTATATTATTCCCCTGTAGCCTCGGTTCGTACTAACTCCTTAAACTCACCTTTTTTTCCTCTCTTTCGTGGTACTCGACAAGGCTGTCCTCTTAGTCCCCTATTATTTGATATTGCATTAGAACCTCTTGCAATTGCTATTCGAGAATCTTTAAATATTACTGGGATAACTCGGGGATTAAAGTCCCATAAATTATCACTCTATGCTGATGATTTACTTTTATATATTTCTAATCCTGAGAGATCCATTCCTGCTGTTTTAGAGTTATTAGCACAATTTGGTCTTTTCTCAGGTTATAAATTAAATCTTAGTAAGAGTGAACTTTTTCCGATTAATAAACATCTTCCCTTATATTATAAATTTCCATTTAAATTGATTAATAATTACTTTTCATATCTTGGGATTAAAATTACTTGTAAACATAAAGATTTATTTAAGACTAACTTTTTACCATTAATAGACCATATTACTCAACTTTCATCTAAATGGTTTCCCTTATATTTAACTTTGATTGGTCGTATTAATGCAGTTAAGATGTTTTTTTTGCCAAAATTTTTATATGTGTTTCAGGCATTACCAATTTTCGTTCCTAAATCTTTTTTTGATAAAGTTGACTCTAAAATTTCTTCATTTATTTGGCAGAACAAGAATCCGAGACTGGGTAAAATACATTTACAGAAAGCTAAGAGAGATGGAGGTTTAGCATTACCTAACTTTAGATTTTATTATTGGGCTATTAATATTCGACATATGAAATTTTGGTTACTTGATCGGGACATACTATTTATTCCTAAATGGGTAGCATTGGAATTACAATCTGTTCAGGGTTATACACTTGGTTCTATTTTAGGTTCCTCTCTTCCTTTTGATTCGAAACGTCTTAAGCAGGTCTCTAACCCGATAGTTAAATATGCTTTGCGCATTTGGTTTCAATTCAGAAAATTTTTTGATCTTAATCAATTCGGGTTAGCGATTCCTATTTTAGGTAACATATTTTTTCCTCCCTCTTTTACGGATCGCGCTTTTCAAACTTGGAAGACTAAGGGTATTTTACGGTTTTTGGATTTATTTTTAGATGGTTCCCTTATGTCTTTTGAACAATTATCTAACAAATATAACTTATCAAGAATACATTTTTTTAGATATTTACAAGTTAGAAATTTCCTAAGTACTATACTTACTTCCTTTCCAATGCTTCCTCCTATATATATTTTAGATTCGATAATTAACCTTAATCCATGTCAGAAAGGTGCATCGGCTATGATTTATAATATTATTATGAAACTTAGGAAAGCTCCATTTGATAAGATTAGGGTAGATTGGGAACAGGAATTGGGGCTTACCATTTCTGTAGATGATTGGGGGCAGATTTTACAATTAGTTAATACTTCCTCTATTTGTGCTAAACATTCCCTAATTCAATTTAAAGTGGTTCATAGAGCACATATGTCCAAAGATAAGTTAGCGCGTTTTTACTCGCATATTAATCCTTTCTGTGATAGATGTTCGGGGCAGATAGCCTCTTTAACTCATATGTTTTGGTCTTGCCCTACTTTGGAAACTTTTTGGAGAGATATTTTCAATATTATTTCTAAGGTATTAAATATAGATATCTCTCCTCACCCTATTACTGCTATCTTTGGACTACCTAAAATTTCTAGTAATCTTTCCCCTTCAGCCCGTAGAATGATTGCATTTCTTACTTTAATGGCGAAAAGATGTATTTTACAACATTGGAAAGAGCTTAATGCTCCAACTACCTTTTTTTGGTTTTCTCAGACGATTTTATGTTTGAATCTGGAGAAAATTAGAAGTAACCTTTATGATTCTTCATTTAAATTTGAACAGATTTGGGGACCTTTTATTCGATATTTTCATTTAATGTAATATTTACCCTTCTTGTTTTCTCTTCACTGTTTTAATGGAGGTCGGGATTGAGGACGTGATTTTAAGTTTAACTCTGTTTGGTTTCAAGTTAGCCCATTGCTTTGCTTTGCTTTTAGTTAGTTGCACGGTGGGTTTTTTTTTGGGGTTTTTTTTTTCTTTTTTTCCATTGATATATATAAAATCTAGTATACTATTATGTTATCTTGGTTTCTTATGTTTAAATTACATTGTTTGTAGTATTTTCTTTTTGGTATTGTTATCTTTTGGAATTTTATTATACTTTAACATTGTATTAATGTTTATATGGCTTACCTTTTTTGTATACTTACTCAATAAAAAGATTTAAAAAGAAAGAAAGGATTCACCTTAAACCTACTTGCCAAGGACTTTTCATGACCTCTCCTGGCTTTCCTAATTCTCATCTCAAGTTCTTTTTTGGCTTCTTTGTACTCCTCATGTGTTTCATTTGATCTTAAATTTTGAAGTTTTACATACTTTTTCTTTTTCTTCTCGACTAAATTCATCACCGCTCTTGACATCCAAGGTTCTCTTATCTTTCCAACCCTGTCCTTCCTTCTAACAGGAACATATCTTTCCTGCACTCTGTACAATTCATCTTTAAACACACTCCACATGTCTGATGTGGACTTTCCAGAGAAAAGGTGTTCCCAAATAACGCTTCCTAGTTCCTGCTTAACATCTTCTAAATTTGTCCTACTCCAATTTAAAGCTCTCCCACAAAGACCATACCTATACTTATCTATCGCTGTCCTGAAATTCAAGGAGTTGAGATCACCATTGCCTAACTGTTCACACACTGAAAGGTCAGTCACCTCTGGCCAGGCTCATTACCTAACACCAGGTCCAGTACGGCCCCTCCTCTTGTTAGACTGTCCACATATTGATTTCAGAAACCTTCCTGGATACACTTAACAAATTCTGCCCCATCTAAACCCTTTACACTAAGAAGCTCCCATTTTATATTAGGGAGGTTGAAATCCCTCATGACAACAACTATTTTCACTCATTTCCTTAATCTGACTACATATCTGTTCCTCAATGTCCCGTTGGCTATTAGGGGTCAGTGGTAAAATCCCATCAGTGTGATTGCACCCTTCCTATTCCTGAGTTCTATCCAAATGACTCAGCATCTGACATCTGACCCCTCCATTGTCTATCCTGAGTACAGCTGTGATATTGTCCCTGATTAGTAGTGCTGCTCCCCACATCCCCCACCCCACCCCCTCTTTTACCTCCTCTATCTTTTCCAGTTATTGTGTTTGTCTTAATGTGTTCTTTTGCAGCTGCATCAGACCCGGAGTTTCAATTATTTTATTCTCCTTTGGACCTGTGTACTGGAAATTATATAAAACAATCTTGAACCTTCAATCCATAGATGCTGCCTGATCTGTTGTTTTCCTCCAGCATTTTGTGTGTGTTGCATTAATTGTTAGATTTCCTTTATGTTAGTTTAATTTATTTATCAGTAAAAGTTTAAAAAACTAAGATGTGAGAAAATTTGAGGTGATACAGTACCTTTCTGGTGTTATGTTCATGACAGATCTGTAGATGTGCATTTCCCAAAGATGACGCTGAAGGCAACTTACAAACTCAAACCCCTACTGAGGTCCATGGGTATCGAAGATGCATTTACTCACCTTGCAAACTTTTCTGGAATATCTGAAGGGTCTCTAAAATTATCAGAGGTAAACCACTGGAAAATTGATTATATTGAATACAGTTTATGTTAACTAACAGAAGATCACGAAAGTACTGCTTGGTTTATTGGGATAATTTAAATGTTTAAGTTTGTATGCACTCATTGAATATGAATGCACGAACCCACCCTCCACAATCCATACGTATCCTATACATATCTACCCACTGACCCACCCCTCCACATTCCCTATGTATACTATACATATCCAAACAGTGATATTAAATTGGGTTTAATATCATTGGCATATATTGTGAAATTTGTAGTTTTTGTGGCAGCAGTACATTGCAATACAGAATTAGATTAGATTAGATTCAACTTTACGAGGGGTGATTGATAAGTTCATGGCCTAAGGTAGAAGGAGTCAACTTTAGAAAACCTAGCACAGTTATTTTTCAACGTAGTCCCCTCCTACATGTAAACACTTAGTCCAGCGGTCATGGAGCATACGGATCCCTTCTTTGTAGAAGTGGTCCACAGCAGGGGTGATTGATAAGTTCGTGGCCTAAGCTAGAAGGAGATGAGTTATTAACTTCAAACTTAATGCATTATCACTCAAAGAGTTGAACTGCACGTGCATGTAACGAGAGTGTCTTAGACCTCCAGGTGGTCCACAGCAGGGGTGATTGATAAGTTTGTGGCCTAAGGTAGAAAGAGGTGAATTATACAGCTCTCGTTACATGCACGTACAGTTCAACTGTTTGAGTGAAAATGCAGAAATTTGAAGTTTCTTCTCATCTCCTTCTACTTTAAGCCACAAACATATCAATCACCCCTGCTGAAGACCACTTTCTGGAGGTCAAAGACGCCGATTTCTACAAAGAAGGGATCCGAATGCTCCACGACCGCTGGACTAAGTGTGTAAATGTAGGAAAAATAAATGTGCTAGGTTTTCTAAAACTGACTCCTTCTACCCGAGGCAATGAACTTATCAATCACCCCTCATATTGTCATAGTGCCGAGTATAGATACAAAGCCAATGAAAAGTAATTAGCATTTGACCAGAAGTGCAAAAGAATAGTATTGTTTACAAAATAACTGTGAATAAAACGTAAGTGCTACAGCACTCAAATATAAAAGTGTTGAGACTGTTTGATATGGGTGCAATACTGCTTAGCGCTGTGATGTGAGGTTCAGCAGGGTCACAGCCTCAGGGAAGAAGCTCATCTTGAGCCTGTTGGTGCGGGAGCGGAGGCTCCTGTAGCGCCTACTGGATAGGAGGAGAGTAAAAAGTCCATGGTTAGGTTGAGATGTACCCTTGATAATGCTCTTAGCCTTGCCCAGGCAGCGTTTATGTTAGATGTTCTCAATGGGTGCCGATAATCTGCTAGCAGTTTTCACCACCCGCTGGAGTGCTTTGTGATCCACGTCGGTCTTCAAGGGCCCAGTTTTGGTTTTAACTATTTTTTTTCCTTTTCACATACCTAAAGAAGCTTTTACTATCCTTCTTTATATTCTTGGCTAGTTTACCTTGGTACCTCATTTTTTCTCCTACAGAACTGAAGCATGGTCTCTCTACTTGCAACAAATAGTAAGATCTTCTTAGCATTCCTGGCTGCTTGCTGTATCTGCTCCTAAAACCGTTTGAATCTTTTACTGGAACCGAGATCCCTTCTTAGTGTTCTGCAACTGTTCTGAGGATATATTTTTTTCACTTTTTCACCCAAAATGGACAATTTCACATTTTACCACCTAATACTCCATTTCTCAGATCTCTGCCTACTTACTTACACAATCGATATCCCTTTCTAGTCGCCCTAGGTCTTCTTCACAACTTAGTTTCCTGCCTATCTTTGTGTCATGGGGAGAGATCCAGGGATAATTCTTAAAACTATGGACCAGTGAGTCTGACATCAGTGGCTGGGAAGTTACTGGAGGAAATTCTCAGCAACAGCATTTATGAGTATTTGGAGAACCATGGCCTAATTAGGGACTTTAGGTTACTTACTTTTCTTTCATTTTTCCTTACTTTCCATTTTTCTATTTTCTATTTATGATTTATAATTTAAGTGTAACGTTCAGTTATATTGGCTGGTATATGTCTGCGGGAGATCCCACCCAGCACCCGCCTCAACGCTTCCCACAGGGTCGGTTGCCGCCCGAATCAAGCCCAAACATCAATCATCAGCCAGCACACCCAGTAAATTTTAACAAATACACTTTATAGATATTACTAATTCTATGACATTAATATAAATTCGATACAGAAAGGGAAGTAACGAAAAAAAAAAACGCCAACACTTACCAAAGTCCAAGTTCTTCGCACACAACCGTTGGAGCTCAATTGATTCCGGACGACCACCTGAATCCTGTCGACTCATGGCTCGGGACCACCCAGAGTGATCGACCGGAGTCTTTCCGCACATCCGCCGTCCTCCTCGTCTCTCCTCTGACTCCCCGTCTCTCCTCCGTCCTCCCCGTCTCCCCTCCGGCTCCCCGTCTCTCCACCGTCTCCTCCAGAAGGGCCTATTCCACACTATATTGCAATAAATAAATCAATACATTCTCCTTCATGTGCCTTGCGCGTTACACACTTGGGCGATCATGGCTCTCCACATCGAACGATCCCTCGCAGCGCCAATGATATCTCGCACACTTAGATCTGTTACTTCTTTCACAGTGTCCATATATTTTCCTCTTTGCCTTCCTCTTCCGCATGTCCCAGGCATACAGCCTTGTAATGTAAGGCTTTCTATTTCTCCCTTTCTGATGACATGGCCCTGGAATTTAAGTTTCCTCTCATTTAATGTTTCATTAAAGATCTTTTTGTGTGGCCACGTTGGAGTACTGTCTCATTAGTTACTTATCTCTATATGATATTTTCAAAATTCTTCTAAGAAACCACATTTCTGTTGCTTCTAAGTTTCTTTGGAGTTCTGGTGTTATAGTCCATGTTTCGGAAGCATACAGCAAGATTGACCAGATGTAACATTTTAGTATCTTAAGCCAAAAAGTTAATAACTAACTTCAATAATAAGCATCTGCATTCCAACCCCATGTCATTGAGGACACCAGTGAAATTTTAACTTATGAATTTCAAACATTTGAAAAGGAATGATAGCTTGGGGCACTCCAGAGATCAGAGTTCAGAGTTCAAGGCCAATGCTGTCTGGAAGGAGTTTGTACTTCTTACTCGTGAACACATGGGTTGACTTCGGGTTACCTGGGGTTCCCTCCAAAGCCCAAAGTCGTACTGGTTAGTTGGCTAATTGCTCATTGCAAATCAAAGTTTAAAGAAAATTTATTATCACAGTACATATATTGTATGTCAACACATACAACCCTGAGATTCAGTTTCTTGTGGGCATAGTCTATAAATCCAAGAAACACAATAGAATCAATGAAAGTCTGCACTGAATAGGATGAACAAACAACCAATGTGCAAAGGACCACAAAATCTGTTTAGGATGGTGGTGAATCCTGGTCGCTCGGGTTCAGGTGTCTGATGTTCTGGTGTTTGCTGAGCTTGCAGATGTTTCATCTCCAGTCGCGGTGACATCCTCAGTGCGTAGTCGTTGGTGTTTCTCTCTGGGGGTGCTTGTGTTCATGGAGACCCCTGTTCACTTGCTTTGATCCTGATTGGCGAGCCCTTCAGTTGACCTTTGAATTCTATTGCCTCACATTTCTTAAGAGCCTCGACTGGCGAGGAAACATCTGCAAGCTAATTGGCAGGCTCGGCAAACGTGGCAACATCAAAAAATAAACTGTGCAGGTACAAAAGAGAAAATAATAATCATTATACATACAGTGGCATGCAAAAGTTTGGGCACTCCGGTCAAAATTTCTGTTACTGTGAATAGTTCAGTGAGTAAAGATGAACTGATCTCCAAAAGTCATGAAGTTAAAGATGAAACATTCTTTTCAACATTTAAGCAAGATTAGTGTATTATTTTTGTTTCGTACAATTTTAGAGTGAAAAAAGGAAAGGAGCACCATGCAAAAGTTTGGGCACCGCAAGAGATTTGAGCTCTCAGATAACTTTTACCAAGGTCTCAGACCTTAATTAGCTTGTTAGGGCTCTGGCTTGTTCACAGTCATCGTTAGGAAAGGCCAGGTGATGCAAATTTCAAAGCTTTATAAATATGCTGACTCCTCAAACCTTGTCCCAACAATCAGCAGCAATGGGCTCCTCTAAGCAGCTGCCTAGCACTCTGACAATTAAAGTAAATAATGCCCACAAAGCAGGAGAAGGCTATAAGAAGATAACAAAGAGTTTTCAGGTAGCTGTTTCCTCAGTTCGTAATGTAATTAAGAAATGACAGTTAACAGGAGTGGTGGAGGTCAAGTTGAGGTCTGGAAGACCAAGAAAAATTTCTGAGAGAACTGCTCGTAGGATTGCTAGAAAGGCAAATCAAAACCCCTGTTTGACTGCAAAAGACCTTCAGGAAGATTTAACAGACTCTGGAGAGGTGGTGCACTGTTCTAGTTGTTCGTCCATCGTCGTCCATGAAGATCTCAACACCATTATGATGATGATGGTGGTGTCGAGACTAGCGCTTGATTTGGATTTAAGTAAGGGAGAGTTGTGCAGTGTCAGCTTCACTCTTTCTTCCCAATTCCCATCCGGATCCAGTGACAAGACAATAGTTGCGATGGCTGGGGATGGGACTAGGCGCAGTGGATGACCAGGACATCTTCTGTGTCTTGTCCTGCTCTACGCGTTCCAGGACGCTTGCAGAGACTGCTTTCTTGACCATTGGACCTTCCAGTGGTCTCGTCCACTCAGTCCACTGGAGTCTGTCTCATATGCTGGGATAGACAACTCCCGATCTCACCGAGGGTTTCAGACCCGTCAGCTACCCTCACCAGGTTTAGCCGGCTTCTCGAAGCCGTTGCCCGGGGTTTGACTGCTGTCACATGCAAACAGCTACAGGGACCCACAGGTGAGAGCTGAGTGCCAGGTGGGGACCAAAGGTGGACAACCTGCCTGAAAAGGACACGATATGTTCCCCCACCAGAGGTGCTAGCCTCCCTGACACCCCATACATCCCACCCCATACACTGTTCTACTGTGGAGCGACACCTGCACAGATATGACCATCATGGAAGAGCCATCAGAAGAAAACCTTTCCTGCATCCTCACCACAAGATTCAGCATCAGAAGTTTGCAAAGGTACATCTAAACAAGCCTGATGCATTTTGGAAACAAGTCCTGTGGACTGATGAAGTTAAAATAGAACTTTTTGGCCACAATGAGCAAAGGTACGTTTGGAGAAAAAAGGGTGCAGAAATTCATGAAAAGAACACCTCTTCAACTGTTAAGCATGGGGTTGGATCGATCATGCTTTGGGCTTTTGTTGCAGCCAGTGGCGGAGAACATTTCACTGCTAGAGGGAAGAATGAATTCAATTAAATACCAGCAAATTCCGTAAGCAAACATCACACTGTCTGGAAAAAAGCTGAAGATGAAAAGAGGATAGCTTCTACAACAGGATAATGATCCTAAACACACCTCAAAATCCACAATGGACTACCTCAAGAGGCGCAAGCTGAAGGTTTTGCCATGGCCGTCACAGTCCCCCGAATCGAAAATCTGTGGATAGACCTCAAAAGAGCAGTGCATGCAAGACGGCCCAAGAATCTCACAGAACTAAAAGCCTTTTGCGAGGAATAATGGACGAGAATCACCCAAACAAGAATTGAAAGACTCTGAGCTGCCTACAGGAAGCATTTACAAGCTTTGATACGAAGGATTTACAAGCTGTGATACTTGCCAAAGGAGGTGTTACTAAGTACTGAACATGCCCGGTGCCCAAACATTTGCTTCAGGCCCTTTTCCTTTTTTGTTATTTTGAGACTGTAAAAGATGGAAATAAAAAAGTAATCTTGCTTAAAATATTAAAGAAATGAGTCATCTTTACCTTTATGCTTTTTGGAAATCAGGTCATCTTTTACTCACTTAGCTATTCACAGTAACAGAAATTTTAACCGGGGTGCCCAAACATTTGCATGCCACTGCAAATAAGCAATAAATACTGAGAACATTTGAAAGTAAGTTCATAGTTTGTGGGAACATTTGAAACTTAGGATGAGTGAAGTTATCAAGAGCTTGATGGTTGAGGTGGAATAACTCTTTGTGAACCTGGTAGTGGGGGTCCTGAGGCTCCTCTACCTTCTTCCTCATGGCAGCAGCAAGAAGAGAGCATGTCCTGGATGGTGGGTGGGTGGAAATGTACTTAGGCTGGTGTTAAATCTGTGGGTTAGGGTTAGGGTTAGGGTTAATTATCTCTAAATAATTAAATAGGCAGTTTGAATAATTCAGTGCATGTTTATAGGCCTAAAACACAACAACACTGTTTTTGTAAGTTGTAAGATATTAATGATATATAGTAATAAAGTATTTGGAAAATCTATGAAACTTATAAATTGGATGTTTTTGTTATAAATCAAGTTTGATGCCTTTTTTTCCCTCTGTAGATGATTCATAAGGCTGTGCTGAAAGTACATGAGAAAGGAACAAATTCTACTGCAGTTACAAGCTCTCAAATAATCCCAATGTCTCATGCTATTGAGTTTAAATGTAACAGACCTTTCTTGTTACTACTTGCTGATAAATATGTCCAGAGTGTCCTGTTTGCTGGGAGAGTGATGAACCCCAACATTTGATCACAGAGTCCACACCATCACAAAACTTGTGCATCTCCGGATGGAAAACAATGCAGTTACTTCTAACACTTAAACTTGTAACATTTAAATATTGGGAGCTGGCTAACATAATTTAGGTTTGCTTTATAATAGGTTAACATGTCAGGCATTGATTGAAGAGATTTCAAGTCAAAGTAAACCCTTCAACAATATCCACATTAACAAAATATTTCAAATATAGACTTGATTGTTATAATTTGCTTAATACATGTTTGATTGAATGACATGATTTATATTAAAGTAGAAATTGCACCTAATCTTTACTAGTCGAGTTTGTTATTGGTTTTACTTCAAAGCTCTTCTTCAACTTGCTCTTGTAGACATGTATTTCAAGAATAAGAGTCACAGGAAGATTTCCAAACTGTATAAATGATCCATTTATCCTCAGGCACTCAGTAAAAAATGCAATAAACATGAGAGATTCTACAGATATTCGGAACCTTGAGCAACATGCACAAAACACACAAAATGCTGGAGAAACTTAACAGGTCAGGTAGTGTCTATGAAATGAATAAACAAATGTATATCTCAGGCCCAGGCGAAGCCAAGTGGATGGGAAAGGTAAAAAGGAATCTGACAGGATAGGAGAATGGACGATGGGAGAAAGGGAAGGAGGAGGGTCACCAGGGAGAGATGAAGGCAGGTGAGAAGAAATAAGAGGCCAAAGATGGGAAAAGAAGAGAGGAGGAGAGATATTTTTTAACCGGAAAAAATGATGTTCATGCCATCAGGTTGAGGGCTGCACAAACCAGTCAAGTCAAGTCTATTGTCATTTAATTATATACCTATATATAACGTATATAACCATGTAATACCAGGGTGATTGATAAGTTGGTGGCCTGTGGTAGAAAGAGTCAATTTTAGAAAACCCAGCATATTTATTTTTCAACATAGTCCCCTCCTACATGTACACACTTAGTCCAGCGGTCGTGGAGTATATGGATCCCTTCTTTGTAGAAGTGGTCCACAGCAGGGGTGATTGATAAGCTCATGGCCTAAGCTAGAAGGAGATAAGTTATACAGCTCTCATTATATGCATATGCAGTTCAACTCTTTGAATGAAAATGCAGAAAGTTTGAAGTTTCTCTTCATCTGCTTCTACCTTAGGACACGAACTTATCAATCACCCCTGCTGTGGACCACTTTCGGGAGGTCCAAGGCGTCGACTTCTACAAAGAAGGGGTTCGTATGGTCCACAACCGCTGGACTAAGTGTGTAAATGTAGGAAAAATAAATGTGCCAGGTTTTCTAAAATTGACTCCTTCTGCCGTAGGCCATGAACTTATCAATCATCCCTCATTTCTATAGCAATGAGACATTTCCTTATCAGTTCCCCTCTACCACTACTCTGCTCTGTCTAGCAGAATTAGTCCTTACTCTTAATAATTTCTCCTTTGGCTCCTCCCACTTCCTCCAAACTAAAGGTGTAACCATGGGCACCCGTATGGGTCCTAGCTATGCCTGCCTTTTTGTTGGCTTTGTGGACAATCATTGTTCCAAACCTGTTCTGGTATCTGTCTCCGACTTTTCCTTCGCTACATCGACGACTGCATTGGCGCTGCTTCCTGCACGCATGCTGAACTCACTGACTTCATTAACTTTGTCTCCAACTTTTACCCTGCCCTCAAGTTTACCTGGTCCATTTCCCACACCTCCCTCCCCTTTCTAGATCTTTCTGTCTCTATCTCTGGAGACAGCTTATCTACTGATGTCTACTATAAGCCTACTGACTCTCACAGCTATCTGGACTATTCCTCTTCTCACCCTGTCTCTTGCAAAAATGCCATCCCTTTCTCGCAATTCCTCCGTCTCCGCTGCATCTGCTCTAAGGATGAGGCTTTTCATTCCAGGACGAGGGAGATGTCCTCCTTTTTTAAAGAAAGGGGCTTCCCTTCCTCCACTATTAACTCTGCTCCCAAACGCATCTCCCCCGTTTCACTCACATCTGCTCTCACTCCATCCTCCCGTCACCCCACTAGGAGTAGGGTTCCCCTGGTCCTCACCTACCACCCCACCAGCCTCCGGGTCCAACATATAATTCTCCATATCTTCCGCCACCTCCAACAGGATCCCACTACTAAGCACATCTTTCCCTCCCCCCCTCTCTCTGCTTTCCACGGGGATCACTCCCTACATGACTGCCTTGTCCATTTGTCCCCCCCATCCCTCCCCACTGATCTCCCTCCTGGCACTTATCCGTGTAAGCGGAACAAGTGCTACACATGCCCTTACACTTCCTCCCTTACCACCATTCAGGGCCCCAAACAGTCCTTCCAGGTGAGGCGACACTTCACCTGTGAGTTGGCTGGGGTGATATACTGCGTCCGGTGCTCCCGATGTGGCCTTCTATATATTGGCGAGACCCAACGCAGACTGGGAGACCGCTTTGCTGAACACCTACGCTCTGTCCGCCAGAGAAAGCAGGACTTCCCAGTGGCCACACATTTTAATTCCACATCCCATTCCCATTCTGATATGTCTATCCACACCCTCCTCTACTGTAAAGATGAAGCCACACTCAGGATGGAGGAACAACACCTTATATTCCATTTGGGTAGCCTCCAACCTGATGGCATGAACATTGACTCCTCTAACTTCCGCTAATGCCCCACCTCCCCCTTGTACCCCCTCCGTTATTAATTTTTATATACACACATTCTTTCTCTCTTTCTCCTTTTTCTCCCTCTGTCCCTCTGACTATACCCTTTGCCCATCTTCTGGGTTTTTTTCCACCCCTCCCCCTTTTCCTTCTCCCTGAGCCTCCTGTTCCATGATCCTCTCATATCCCTTTTGCCAATCACCAATCCAGCCCTTGGCTCCATCCCTCCTGTCTTCTCTTATCATTTTGGATCTCCTCCTTGCCCTCCCACTTTCAAATCCTTTACTAGCTCTTTCTTCAGTTAGTCCTGACGAAGGGTCTCGGCCTGAAACGTCGACTGTACCTCTTCCTAGAGATGCTGCCTGGCCTGCTGCGTTCACCTGCAACTTTGATGTGTGTTGCTTGAATTTCCAGCATCTGCAGAAATCCTCGTGTTTGCATTTTTAAAAACACCTCTTCTGTACTTCCTCGTGATTGCGAGGTTAATTTGCTGGGTCACTTGGTGGTAAGCAAGGCAAATACAATGTTAGCATTCATTTCGAGAAGACTAGAATATAGAAACATCGAAAATTTACAGCACAATACAAGACCTTCAGCCCACAAAGCTGTACCGAACATGTACTTACTTTAGAAATTACCGAGGGTTACCCATAGCCCTCTATTTCACTGTGCTCCATGTACCTATCCAGGAGTCTCTTAAAAGACCCTATTCTATTCGCCTCCACCACCATTGCCGGCAGCCCATTCCACACACTCACCACTCTCTGCATAAAAAACTTACCCCTGACATCTCCTCTGTACCTACTTCCAAGCACCTTAAAACTGTGCCCTCTCGTGCTAGCCATTCCAGCCCTGTGAAAAAGCCTCTGACTATCCACATGATCAATGCCTCTCACAGTCTTATACACCTCTATCAGGTCACCTGTCATCCTCCACCATTCCAAGGAGAAAAGGCCGTGTTCACTCAACCTATTCTCATAAGGCATGCTCCCCAATCCAGGCAACATCCTTGTAAATCTTCTCTACACCCTTTCTATAGTTTCCACATCCTTCCTGTACTAAGGTGACCTGAACTGAAAACAGTACTCTAAGTGGGGTCTGTACACTTTCAACCATCTTTACATCTTTCCTGTAGATAGGTGACCAAAACTGCACACAATACTCCAAATTAGGCCTCACCAACATCTTATAGAACTTCAACATAACATCCTAACTCATTTACTTTGATTTATGAAGGCCAATGCATGAAAAGCTTTCTTGATGAACCTATCTACATGTGATGCCACTTTCAACAATTTATGGACCTGTATTCCCAGATTTGTTTGTTCTACCACACTCCTCAGTCCCCTACCGTTCACTGTGTACCATCGACCCTGGTTGGTCCTACTGAAGTACAAAACCTCGCATTTGTCTGTATTAAGTTCCATCTGCCATTTTTCAGCCCATTTTTCCAGCTGATGCAGATCCCTCTCCAAACTATGATAAACTTCCTCACTGTCCAGTACACACCCAATTCTGGTGTCATCCACACATTTTCTGATCGATTTAACAACATTATCATCCAAATTATTGATATAGATAATAAGTAACAAAGAACTCAACACCAATCCCCGCAGCACATTACTAATCACAAGCCTTCAATCCGAGAGGCAACTGATACCACTCTCTGACTTTTCCCACAGAGACAATGTTTAATCTAATTTACTACCTCATCCTGAATGCCAAGCGACAGAACCTTCTTGACCAACCTCCCACGTGGGACCCTGTCAAATGCCTTGCCAAAGCCCATGTAGACAACATATATTGCCTTGCATTCATCTACTTCCCTGAAAAAACTTCCTCAAAGAACTCTATAAGATTGGTTAGACATGACCTATCACTCGTGATGTCATGCTGACGATTCTTAATCAGTCTATGTCTATCCAAATATTTGTATATCCAGTTCATTAGAACGCTTTCCAAAAAGTTTCCCACAATGGATGTCAGACTCAGTGGTCTATAATTTCCTGGTTTATGTTTAGAGCCTTTTTTAAAACATTTCAGCCCTGGGAAAAAGCCTCTGACTGTCCACACAATCAATGTCTCTCATCATCTTATACACATCTATCAGGTAAAATCTCCTCCTCTGCCACTCCAAGGAGAAAAGGCCGCGTTCACTCAACCTGTTCTCATAAGGCATGCTCCCTAATCCAGGCAACATCCTTGTAAATCTCCTCTGCACCCTTTCTAAAGTTTCCACATCCTTCCTGTAGTGAGGTCACCAGAACTGAGCACAGTACTCCAAGTGGGGTCTGACCAGGGTATTACATACCTGCAACATTACCTCTCAGCTCCTAAATTCAATCCCATGATTGATGAACGTCAATGCCTTCTTAACCACAGAGTCAACCTGTGCAATAGCTTTGAGTGTCCTATGGACTCAGACCCTAAGTTCCATCTGATCCTCCAAGCTGCCAGGAGTCTTACCATTAGTAATATATTCTGCCATCACATTTGACCTACCAAAATGAACCACCTCACACTTATCTGGGTTGAACTCCATCTGACAATTCTTAGCCCAGTTTTGCATCCCATCAATGTCCCGCTATAACCTCTGACAGCCTGCCACACTATCCACAACACCCCCATCCTGTTCGTCATCCGCAAATTTACTAACCCATCCCTCCACTTCCTCATCCAGGTCATTTATAAAAATCACAAAGAGAACATGTCCAAGAACAGATCCTTAAGACACACCATTGGTCACAGAGAGACTTGACAGCTGACCAGGTTCATTTCCAATACCAGTTCAAGTAGAGCCTCAACTCTTGTGCAAAGGGACTTGGGAGACCTTGTCCGAGATTGCCTAAAGGTTGAGTCTGTGGTGAAGAAGGTAAATGCAATGCTACCATTCATTTCAAGGGGACTAGAATATAAAAGCAAAGATGTAATGTTGAGAATTTATAAAACACTGGTGAGGCCTCACAGAGTAGTGTGAGCAGTTTCAGGCCCCTTATCTTAGAAAGGATGTGCTGTAACTGGAGAGAGTTCAAAGAGGGTTCATGAAAATGATTCCAAGATTGAATGGCTTGTCATATGACAAACGTTTGATGGTCCTGGGCCTGTATTCACAGGAATTCATCAGAATGAGGGGCGACCCACAGTAATTGAAACCCATCAAGTGGTGAAAGGCCTTGATAGAATGGGAGAGTTTCCTACGGTAGGACAGTCTAAGACAGAGGACACAGCCTCATCATAGAGGGCCATCCTTTTAGAACGAAGATGAGGAAGAATTTCTTTAGCCAGACAGTAGTGATTATGTGGAATTGTTTGCCACTGGCAGCTAGGGAGTCCAAGTCTTTTTGCATATTTAAGGCAAAGGTTGATAGGTTCTCGATTGGTCAGGACATGAAAAGATACGGGAAGAAGCAGGAGATTGAGGCTTAAACGGAAAATGGATGGGCCAGGATGAAATGGCGGAGCAGACTCAATGGGCCTCTTAGCCTAATTCTGCTCCTGTTTCTTATGGTTTTATGCATTCAGCAAGTTTTAAAGGATTGTTTTATTTTTGCATCTGGATCAGGTTAATATTACCTTAAGAATTCTCTTAAACTTCTTTTATCTAAACAGAAAAAGTGTGAGCTTTTTCTGTCAAAACACAAGAGATTCTGCAGATGCTGGAAATCCAGAAAAACACAGAAAGTACTGGAAGAACTCAGCAGAATATGCAGCTTCTAAAGAGGGGAATAAATATTTGACATTTCTTTTAGACCAACCAAAGGAGCAGAATGAGGCCATTCGGCCCCTCGACTCTGATCCGTCATTCCATCACGGTTGATTCATTTCCATCTCAACCCCATTCTCCTGCCTTCTTCCAGTAATATCTCACCTCCTAATTAATCAAGAATACATCAACCTCTGGCTTAATTACAGCCAATGACTTGGCCTCCACAACCACCTGTGGCAAGAAATTCCACAGACTCACCACCCTCTGTCGAAAGAAATTCTTCCTCACCTACGTTCTAAAAGGACATCCCTCTATTCTGAAACTGTGCCCTCTGGTCCTTGACTCCCCCAGCTATAGGAAACATCCTGTCCATATCCACTCTATGCAGGATTTTCAAGCTTCGATAGGTTTCAGTGAGATCCCTCTCATTCTTCTAAATTGCACACAGAGAGTGGTGGGTGTGTGGAATGCACTGCCAGTGACGGTGGTGGAGGTGGATACAATGGAGTTTTAAGAGACTCTTAGATAGGTTCATGGAGCTCAGAAAAATAGAGGGCTATACGGTGGGGAATTCTAGGCAGTTTCTAGAGTAGGCTACATGGTCGGCACAACATCGTGGGTCGAAGGGCCTGTAATGTGCTGTCGATTTCGATGTTCTATGTTCCAGCAAGTGCTGGCCCAGAGCCATCAAACGCTTCTCATACAATAAGCCTTTCATTCCTGGAATCATTTTCGTGAACCTGCTCTGAATCGTCTGCAATGTCAGAACATCCTTTCTTAGATGGATTCATCTGCCAAATTATTCTCTTATCCTCACTGGCACGTGGTTTTGGGCTGAGACCCATCATCATACCAGTTCTATCTAACCCTACAAGTAAAAATTCTCATCTACAGAACCATTTCATTAATCTCCTGAAAGAGATAATAAATCAGCCATGATGGAATGGTGGAACAGACTCAATGAGCCAAATTCTGACCTAATTCCGTTGAATGTCTTATTGACTAGTGGTCTGAAACAATGATTCCTAATGAGGGCTGTACCGCACCCCACCCCCAGTGTGCGGTTACGAAGATGAAAGAAGCATTTGAAAAGCATTGCACATTCGAGTCATTTGCCAAGAAAGCTAAAAATGACCTTGATAGAGGTCTCATTGCTTCTTATAACATTTTCACAATGACAACAAAGCGTGGAACATCTCAAACAACTGGTGAAAGGTTAATAACGCCTGCTGTATCAGAAGTGCTCACCACTGTTCTCAAAATGGAAACCAATATTTTAAAATCAGTTTCTGAGTAATAACTCTGTAGCTCATCATATTGATGAAATGAGTGAAGATATTGAGTATCAACTATGCACAGAGCTACAAAAACCAAAATTTGGGATACATCTGGATGAGTCAATTGTGCAAGACAACGAGGCGTTGCTAATGGCAAAAGTATGGTTTATCAAAAATGGAAAAGTTTATGAAGAGGTTATCTTTTGTAAAAAGTTAAAAACAAATATCAATGGAGAATCAGAACAACAAGCTCATAATGTGTATTGAGGATAAAAGTATTCTGACCATGATTAGGAACATGATTTCTTGTGCAACAGATGAATCATATATCACAAACTAAAGAAAATCTGCAGATGCTGGAAATCTAAACAAGACACATAAAATGCCGGAAGAAATTAGAAGGCCAGGCAGCATCTACGGAAGAGTACAGTTGATGTTTTGGGCCGAGACCCTATGACAGGTCAGCATGCTGGTTTAGTGGCATTTATGAAAAAGGCAATTCCCAGTCTGTTTGCAACGCATGTGTAAATTCATCAGCAACATCTCGCAGCCAAAAACCTCAGCCAGTAACTTTTTTCAAGCATGACTTTTGTAATATTTGTTATCAACAAAATAAAAGCTCATCCATTAAATAGCAGAATATTTCACCTGTTATGCCAAGATAATGATGAAGAGCTTGAATGCTTGCTTCTTCACACTGAAAAAGGCTGCTGCTTTAAAAATTTCTTTGATCTTTTTGACACTGTGGTTGAATTTTTACTCAAAGTCGACAAGAGCTTGGGAAAAAAATGTTTGAAGTTCTCTGTGAAACCGATCTGTATGAAAAAATGAACATTCTAAATATGAAACTGCAGGGTGAGAATTTCAATTTAATCCAGGCAAAAAGGGCATTGTCCACTTTTAGTGGAAAATTGGAAAGAGATACTGTAAGTAAAACATTGGGAGAAGAATGTTCTCACAGTTTCCCTGCACAGAAAGTATGACTCTTTCTTTCACAGACGGAGATCTGCAAGAGCAGGGGTCCCCAACCTTTTTTGCGCTGCAAAAATCACATAATTATAACATATTTTTGATTATACAAATTTGCTGATGATACAAAGATTGGAGGTGTAGTGGACAGTGAAGAAGGTTTTCAAAGCTTGCAGAGGGACTTGGACCAGCTGGAAAAATGGGCTGAAAAATGGCAGATGGAGTTTAATACAGACAAGTGTGAGGTATTCCACTTTGGAAGGACAAACCAAGGTAGAACATACAGGGTAAATGGGAAGGCACTGAGGAGTGCAGTAGAACAGAGGAATCTGGGAATACAGATACAAAATTCCCTAAAAGTGGTGTCACAGGTAGATAGGGTCATAAAGAGAGCTTTTGGTACATTGGCCTTTATTAATCAAAGTATTGAGTATAAGAGCTGGAATGTTACGACGAGGTTGTATAAGGCAGGGATCCCCAATCTTTTTTGCGCTGCGGACTTGTTTAATATTGATAATATTCTTGTGGACCGGCTGACCCGGCGGGGGGGGGGTGGGTGGGTTGGGTTGTCAACGGACAAGAGTAGCAGTCAAAAAATACAAGCAACAGGAATTCTGCAGATGCTGGAAATTCAAGCAACATACATCAAAGTTGCTGGTGAACGCAGCAGGCCAAGCAGCATCTATAGGAAGAGGTGCAGTCGATGTTTCAGGCCGAGACCCTTCGTCAGGACTAACTGAAGGAAGAGTGAGTAAGGGATTTGAAAGTTGGAGGGGGAGGGGGAGATCCAAAATGATAGGAGAAGACAGGAGGGGGAGGGATGGAGCCAAGAGCTGGACAGGTGATTGGCAAAAGGGATACGAGAGGATCATGGGACAGGAGGTCCGGGAAGAAAGACAAGGGGGGGGGGGTGACCCAGAGGATGGGCAAGGGGTATATTCAGAGGGACAGAGGGAGAAAAAGGAGAGTGAGAGAAAGAATGTGTGCATAAAAATGAGTAACAGATGGGGTACGAGGGGGAGGTGGGGCCTTAGCGCGGGCACCAGTACACATGCGTGACCTGCTGATATTATTCTCTGCAAATCGTTTTTGGCGATTCTGTTCGGGTGGAGGGGGGTGTTAATCACAACGGAATATTGGTAATAACGGGCTAATACACTCAATTTCGTTTCTAAAAGAGGTTATCTAACGAATTTAATATTAAACACACAGCGCATATTTTCCTCACATGAATATAGTGATAAGTCAATCATCAGGGGAGGACGGGGAGCTTGAAGTAAATGTTGAAAGAACTTCCAGTAGAAGTGGTAGAGGCAGGTTCGATATTATTTAAAGAAAAATTGGATAGGTATATGGACAGGAAAGGCATGGAGGGGTATGGGCTGAGTGCAGGTCGGTGGGACTAGGTGAGAGCCGCTTTCGGCACGGACTAGAAGGGCCGAGATGGCCTGTTTCCGTGCTGTAATTGTTATATGGTTATATAGGTCACTTATCAGTCACTAGCATCATAACATTTTAAGTAATGTTTGGATATTCACACACAGCACATATTTTCCCTGTATGAACATATAAAATCATTGCAACACATCAATATCACTGAATCAGTGGGAGCCCAGGGCTTGTTTCACTGCAACAAGACGGTGCCATCGAGGGGTGATGGGAGACAGCGATACTCGAAGGGGGTTCCTTATGTCCAGCTATTCCACGATTTAGTTTTCGTTGTATTCATTGCAGAGATATGTTGGAAATGGAAGCAACGTTTTCAGTGCTTTCGTGGCTATCTCAGGATATTTAGCCTTGACTTTGATGCAGAATGCCGACAGAGATGTTATGTCAAATATACTTTTCAGCCCGCCATCATTTGCAAGATCGAAGAGTTAATCTCCTTCCCGCGCTGAAGTGGATGATGCGCGGGTAATGACCTCGTGTGCGTTCAAGCTTAACAGTGTGTGACAGGGAATGAGGAAAGGTGCAGCTAACTCCTATCGCCAAATCATATCGTTTCCTCGCGGCCCGGTAGCAAATGCTCTGCGGCCCGGTGGTTGGGGACCGCTGTGCAAGAGTACTACTTACACCTGCACTCACCAGAGAAGGAATTTTAGAATCGATTCAAGGATTTGAGCAATCTGGAAATTCCAGACTGGTAAATTAACCCATTTCTTTGCAAGGTGGAAGAACAGGAAGAGAACTTGCAAGAAGAAATGATCAAAATTCAGAATGATGATGATGCAAAAATGTTTTTCCAAAATGTGGCTTTTCTGGTATGATGAGGAAGAATTTCTTTAGCCAGAGAGTAGTGATTATGTGGAATTCTTTGCCACTGGCAGCTAAGGAGACCAAGTTTTTATAGCCATAGTCATAGTCATACTTTATTGATCCCGAGGGAAATTGGTTTTCATTACAGTTGCACCTTAAATAATTAAATAGTAATAAAACCATAAATAATTGAATGTAATATGTAAATTATGCCAGGAAATAAGTCCAGGACCCACCTATTGGCTCAGGGTGTCTGACCCTCCAAGGGAGGAGTTGTAAAGTTTGATGGCCACAGGCAGGAATGACTTCCTATGACGCTCAGTGTTGCATCTCGGTGGAATGAGTCTCTGGCTGAATGTACTCCTGTGCCCAACCAGTACATTATGTAGTGGATGGGAGACATTGTCCAAGATGGCATGCAACTTGGATAGCATCCTCTTTTCAGACACTACCGTCAGAGGGTCCAGTTCCATCCCCAAAACATCACTGGCCTTACGAATGAGTTTGTTGATTCTGTTGGTGTCTGCTACCCTCAGCCTTTTGCCCCAGTACACAACAGCAAACATGATTGCACTGGCCACCACAGACTCGTAGAACATCCTCAGCATCATCCGGCAGATGTTAAAGGACCTCAGTGTCCTCAGGAAATAGAGACAGCTCTGACCCTTCTTGTAGGCAGCCTCAGTGTTCTTTGACCAGTCCAGTTTATTGTCAATTCACATCCCCAGGTATTTGTAATCCTCCACCTTGTCTACACTGAGCCCATGGATGGAAACAGGGGTTACCGGTGCCTTAGCTCTCCTCAGGTCTACCACCAGCTCCTTAGTCTTTTTCACATTAAGCTACAGATAATTCTGCTCACACCATGTGACAAAGCTTCCTACCGTAGCCCTGTACTCAGCCTCATCTCCCTTGCTGATGCATCCAACTATGGCAGAGTCATCAGAAAACTTCTGAAGATGACAAGACTCTGTGCAGTAGTTGAAGTCCGAGGTGTAAATGGTGAAGAGAAAGGGAGACAAGACAGTCCCCTGTGGAGCCCCAGTGCTGCTGATCACTCTGTCGGACACACAGTGTTGCAAGCACACGTACTGTGGTCTGCCAGTCAGGTAATCAAGAATCCATGACACCAGGGAAGTATCCACCTGCTTTGTGGCAGCAGTACATTGCAATTCATAATAACAAAACAACTATAAATTGCAAAACAAATATATATTAAAAATTAAATGAAATCAGTAGTGCAAAGAGAGCAAAAAATCAAACAATAGTGACAGTGTACATGGGTTCCTTGTCTGTTCAGAAATCTGTTCTTTTACACAAGAATACTTCTAAGCTGGAACACATTGTCTTTAAGGGTGGGTGGTGGATTTTCAAAGGGTGATTGGAGATCTTGGTCAAAAATATTTAGCAGGACCATGATGAAAGAGGGAGTGGATTACTTTACAAAGAGCCAGCATGTACTTGATAAATTATAATTCTTGAATTCTATTTATGATGGTGAACTGTTGCACAATCTAAGAAAAATTATTGACACACTTTCAAACAGATGTCTCTGAAAAGTTTTTAATATAGATGTACCTCTCGACCTTGGTGGAGTTTTCTGTCTAAAATAGAATGCAGTTCTCAATGTTCAGGTTCACTAACAACAATAATCTTGCGTAAAACAACACAATGAACAATGCAAACCTTAATGTACCCAGAAATGTTTGATCTGCAAGCTGTTCTGACTTTATGGTTTTGGGGAGATCAGCGGATAAAAATGGAAATTTATCCTAACGTGTCTCTATGCAAAATCCAATACCTGAAACTGATATTACAAGATTCTTCCCGGAATATTTGCTGAGACACAGTGATGTAGTCAAATCCATATTTGCAAAACCAAACGAATTGTTTAAACAATGATATCTACGGATCAAAAGTCACTTCATTAATTAATGTCTAACTAGTGTTTGTAATTGCTATGGTATAAATTGACATTAGAGACCAAGGATTATACTTCAGTAAGTTGGACTGCCAAAGACGAACAGGCTTCTTCACTTCATATAGGACTCTGAAATTATAAATAGGCTACCAATATGAATCTGTAAGTGAACTTGTGTTAGAACCTAAGGAGCAATATCTGATCTTGTTAACTTGTGAAATGTAATAGAGTTTCAATATAAGCTTTGTGGAGTATCTAAAAGGAAGGTTTTGAGCAAACTCAGAACCCAGTAATATAGTAGGTAGTGTGTTGCTATTACTGCTCAGGGGGGTCTGGAGTTCTGAGTTCAATTCTTTGTATTTCCTGCCCATGAGCGCATGGCTTTCCCCCAGCTGTTCGAGTTTCTTCCCACGGTCCAAACATGTACAGGTTAGTCGGCTAAATGGTCATTGTCAGTTGTCCTGTGAATTGACTAGGGTTAAATAGGTGAGTTTCTGGGTATTGTGGCGTATTAGACTGGAAGAACCTGTTCTGCGCTGTATCTCTAAATAGTGCACATAAATACATTGTAGGTTTGTGTTTTACTTTGCAGGTTCAACATGGAGAAGTTGCTTGCTTTTGCTTTCCTGATGGTGGCTTTGCCTTCCAGTGGCATGGTCAGTGGATATGCCTCTGCTGTCAATGAATTTACCCCATATCCTTCCCTTCTCAGCCTCTCAGCAGCAAATTCAGAATTTGCATTGCGTCTGTACAGACAGATTGCCACTCAACCAGACACAGCTTCCCAAAATATTTTCTTTTCTCCACTGAGCATCTCTGCCTCCCTGAGCATGTTGTCATTGGGTGCCAAGGAAAGAACTCGGGCTCAGCTCCTGCAGGTTCTTGGATACAGCAACATGACAAACAATGGTGCTGTCGCCGTGAGGGAGACATTCCCCCAGCTTCTGGAGCATTTGAACAATGTGAGTGTTGGAATCCACATGGGAAGCTCTCTGTATGTTCAAAACGGAAAAGAAATTCATGAAAAGTTCCTCAAAGAAGCCGAGGAATTTTATAATGCAGAAACAGTGACTGTTGATTTTCATGAACAACAAAGTACAAAAGACAAAATAAATGCTTATGTGAATAGCAAAACCAATGGCAAAATCCCAGACTTCCTTAAAGAGCCCCTCTCATCGGATACTTTGATGTTTCTTCTCAACTATATCTTGTTCAAAGGTAAGATGTCATTTGGATGTTAAACACACATCATTTAATGACTGAATCAGTTGATGCTTCAACTTCTGTTTCTTGAGTAGGACAATTTCTAAACATCTCTATATGCTCTGTGAGGGTAGGGGTGTTTTGCAATTGTTTGTTTTTTATGCGCTGTGTTGTATGACATGAGTGATCATTGTCTTTCCATGACCATGATTTTTCTTGGCAAATTTTTTCACAGAAGTGATTTGCTATTGCTTTCTTCTGGGCAGTGTCTTTACAAGATGGGTGAGCCCAGTCATTATCAATACTCTTCAGAGATTATCTGCCTAGTGTCAGTGGTTGCATATCCAGGACTTGTGATATGCACCAGCTGCTCATACGACCACCCACTACCTGCTCCCGTGGCTTCACATGACCCTGATGGGATGGGGTGGGGGGGTGGAGTCTAAGTAGGTGCTGCACCTTGCCTAGGGTAGCTGCAAGCTCATGAAAGGAAGGAGGGCCTTACACTTCCTTTGGTAGAGATGTCTCTCCACCCCACCACCCTTGTTTTGCAATGCAAGAATTTAAAAATCTAATCATTTAAAAGTTTATACATCAGTGCATGAATTCCCATTTTTTACACTGATGTCCCAAAATTGATGATGTCAGAATAACTTGTAATTCAAACATTTCTGAATGCATTGTTAATTTGTGTGGCTCTATGCAAGATTATTGTTAGTGAACCAGAAAACTTAGAACTATATTCTATTTATAAAAAATTATTTCTCAGATAACTTAAAGTGAATTGAACAGTAATCAATTTTCAGGACAATATATTTATTTTATTTTAGGTATTTGAAACATTAATCCAAAGAACGCAATATTTGTTTGGTTATATTTTACTTTTAATAATTATGAGATACTGCAGATGCTGGAAAACCAGAGCAACACATGCAAAATACTGGAGGAACTCAGCAGGTCAGGCAGCATCTATGGAAATGAATAAACAGTCGACACTTTGGGCTGAGAGCTTCTTTGTGACTAGAAAGGAAAGGGGAAGATGCTTGTATAAAAAATGGGGAAGGAAGATAGCTAAGGTGATAGGTGAAGCCAGGTAAATAGGAAAGGTAAAGGGCTGGAGAAGAAGGAATCTGATATGAGAGGACAGTTGACCATGAGAGAAAAGGAATGAAGAGGTGACCCATGGGGGGGGTGACAGTCAGGTGAGAACAGGTAAGAGGACAGGGAGGGGAATAGTAAAGGGGAGGAGGAGGTAAACGTTTTTTTTAAACTGTAAAAAGAAATTGATATTCCTTCCATCAGGTTGGAGGTCACCCAGATGGAATACAAGGTGTTAGTCCTCCACACTGAGGATGGCCTTATCATGGCACAAGAGGAAGCCATGGACCAACATATTGGAAGAGGAAAGGAGAAATTAAAAAGTTTGACCACCAGGAAGTTCCACATATTTTTAAAGTTATGCACTGGAGTTGCAGATCTCTCTCTGTTCTCCATCTTGTACACCTCTCCTTGATCCTTGATCCTTGATCCTGTGCATCTCTCACACACAGGGGCACCACAGTAGGGTAGCGGCTAGTGTGACATTCCAGAGTTTGGAATTCTGTTCTGTAAGGAGCCTCTGTACATCATTCCTATGGAACGCGTGGGTTTCCTCTGGGTGCTCCAGTTTCCAAAGTCGTCCCGGATAGGTTAATAGGTGATTGTAAATTGACTGGTGATTAGGTTAGGATTAATTGGGTTTGTGGGTGGTGGGGGTTGCTGGGATGGTGTGGCTCGAAGGGCCAGAAGGGCCCACTCTGCCCTGTATCGCCAAATAAATAAAGTCAAACATAAACATCTCTGTCCATCTCTCCTCCGATATGAGTTTTACTTTGATCCGCTCGAAACTCTCTTACATCAAACTATCTTTGGGTCATATTTCAAACTATGTCATGAGGTATATTTAAGGCAGAGATTGATAGACTCTTGATTGGTTATGGCATAAAGGGTTACAGGAGGGAAGGCAGGAGATTGGGGCTGAGAGGGAAATAGATCAAACATGATGAAATGGTAGAATAGACTCAATGGGCCAAATAGCCTTCTTCTGCTCCTATATCTTATGGTCTGTTTCTCTTGTTTGTTTTCCTTTTCCTTTTTGGCGCTTGTTCATTCAAATTATAGTTTCATTGTTAAGAAGACTCATGATCAGACATGGCGCACTGATTGAGTCATTGGTAGAGACGGGAGTATTCAAGGAAAGAACTTGCACTACCTACAAGTTCTCAATATGACACAAAAATCATCAAACCCAATGAATTACTTTGAGACGTGTGTCTAACTAGCAATTGATTCAATAAGGGCGACTAACAACAAAATAAGTTATTGGCTCCATTTCCTTTTATAATTTCTGCAAAGAGCAATTCCATTCCTCAGTGGATGTTAGCAGTATTTGTAATTCAGTAGAGGTAGAGAAACTGTTCTGTACCTGTGGTTTACATTCTGTACCCACACTGATCACTTTTAGCATTCTAGTTAGCACGTTGCTTATTTCCCACTGGCAGCATCAATATCATTATAAGTGTGTTGCTCTGCGTACTGAACATAGAGAAAAGACAAGATTAATCTGAACATCAACCTCAAGTTCTGGTCATTTCTCCCACCTCCCTCTTCTCTCTTCTGCTATTCCCCATTTTGTCTCACTTCTTACCCATTTTCTTCTCCATCACCTCACTCTGTTTCCCCTTTCTCCCATGGTACACTCTCCTCTACTATCCGACTCCTTCTTCTTAACCCTTTACCTCTTCCACCCATCACCTCCCAGCTTCTCACCTCATCTCCCATGTCCCACTTAATCACCTTCATCTTCACATGGTTTCACCTATCATCTGCCAGCTCAAACTTCTTTCTCCAACCCCCTCTCCTTCCTTTATCAGCCTGAAGAAGGGGCTTGGCCCAAAATGTCAACTGGTCATTCTCCTCCACAGATGCTGCCTGACTTGCTGAGTTCCTCAAGCATTTTTTTGTGTGTTGCTCTGGATTTCCAGAAACTAAAGAACCTCTTGTGTTTCCGATTACAGTCTGTTGGTTAACATCAAGAAAGGAATAAAATCATGGCCAGGAAATTGGTTTGAACAGAAAACGTTACAGCAGAGAAAAGGCCATTTGGCAATGATGTTGTGTCCAGCTACGGTTCTGTGTGACAGTCTCAGGCACATACATATAGCTCGTGTACCTAAGACCTTTGCACAGTTCTGTATTTGTTAACGTGCAGTGGAGAACAAGTTTGTAAATCTGGCGGGAGGAAAGGATGTTGGGAATGGGGAGGGTGGAGGGCAGCAGAAGGAGTGTGGGACCGATGGCACAGAAGGAGTGTCATGGGTGGGGGTGGGCTTGGTACAGGGGCAGACACACCCAGCCTTGAGACAGTAGGCAAGGTATAAGAAGCCATAGAAAAGCACAGCAGAGATAAGCCATTTGTCTCATCTGGCTCATCTGATCTGAGCCTAACCATGTAAACCACCTCCTTCCATCGAGCTGCACGTGACCAGAGCCCTCTGTACCCCTCCCATCCAAGTACCTTGCATGTAGCACTTGCACTGGCAGCTACTTCCACACCCTCACCACCCTCTGAGTGAAGGAGTTTCCCTTCACATTCCCCTTAATCGGTGGCGCCCCACTCAAGCATGCAGCAAAGCATCAGTAAAGACACAGACTTGCCCAAAGACTACTCGCTCACCCGGTATTCGACATACCACAGGCTCTCTTTCTCTAATGAGGGAAAAAGAGGTGTCCCCGTTTCACAGCGAGAGGGGAGACGTAGCAGAACAACTCGTTGATCTACGGTGTTAAAAGTCTGTTGCATCGCTTTTTCCGAGCTCTGTGCCTCTGGGCACACAGCCAGCAGCCAGCCTGCTGCTTCCGATCTTCCTCATTCTCCTGTGACACATCAGTCGTCATCGGTGGCAGCACTGGCCTTGAATCAGCCCGTCTCCAGAGCCACAAAAATCCGGCACCCCGGAGGCACGTTAGTCTTCCAGGCCATGTCCTTGGCATATCGAAAAGCCGACAGTTATGAGGCCGCATGAGCAGGTCCCATTCCTGCAAAGAACCGAAGTCAGAGTGTAACTCCAGGTCAGGGTCTTCAAATTACCTGAGTACGCTTATCTCTTTGATTTCTCCAGGTGAATGGTTGCAGCCTTTTGACACTAAGCACACTTATGAAGCTGATTTTCATGTCGACGACAGAACAACAGTGAGAGTTCACATGATGAGAAGGACAGGAATGTATTACTGGACATATGCCGAGGACCTCTCCAGTGATGCGCTTCTGATGGAATATGCAGGAAATACCTCCCTATTGATTTTGCTACCGAAATCTGGAAAATTGGCAGAGCTGGAGCGGAAACTGACCGTTCAAAGATTTGATCATCTCTCGTTGTCAATGCAAAAGCAGTAAGTTCAATTAAAACAAGTTTAATGTTATTATTATTTTCTAGTTGTACAAGTGAACTAAAAAAATTACCATGATGGAAAGACCATCAGACGCAGGAGCAAAATTAGGCCATTCAGCCCATCATATCTGCCCCACCAATCCATTATGGTTGATTTATTATTCCTCTCAACCCCATTCTCTTGCTTTCACCCTGTAACTTTTGATGCCCTGACTAATCAAGAACCTATCAACCTCCACTTTAAATATACTCAATGACTTGATCCCCACAGTCATCCCTGGCAGTGATTTACCACCCTCTTACTAACAAAGTTCCTCCTTATCTCTACTCCAAAGGGGCAACATAGAAAATAGGACATTCAACAGTGCAGCACAGGAACAGGCCATTCGTTGCTATCACATCTCATCTCAGCCTTCACTGCTCCACAGAAAAGAAAACCAAGTACATCCAACGTCTCATTATAGCACATGCTCTCTAATCCTGGCAGCATCCTGGTAAACTTCGGCTGCACTCTCTCCAAAACCTCAACATCCTTCCTATAATGAGGTGACCAGCACTGTATGCAATACTCCAGATGTGGCCTAACCAGAGTTTTATAAAGTTGCAACATAACCTCCTAACTTTTGAACTCAAGGACTAATGAAGACAAACAAGCCAAATGCCTTCTTCAGAGTCAGATTTATTACCAGTGACACAAGTCATGATGGAGCATAGACAGCACACGAAGAGACCATTCGGCCCACAGTGTTGTGCCAAACCAGCTAAAATGCAAATCAAAAACAACCAAACACGAATCCCTCCTACCTACACCATGTCCATATCCCTCCATCTTCCTTACATCCATGTGCCTATCCATACATCTCTTAATAGCCTCTGATGTATTTGCCTCTACCACCATACCAGGCAGCGCATTCCAGGCTCCTATGACTCTCTAGGTATAAAACTTACACCTCACAGCCCCCTTGAACCTACCCCCTCTCACCTTCAATGCATGCCCTCTGGCATGAGACATTTCAACCCTGGTAAACAGATAGTCCCTCTATGCCTTCAGGATCTATGCCTTTCATAATCTTGTAAACCTCAGTCAGGTCTCCTCTCAACCTCCAATGCTCCAGTCTTCTACACCATCGACAACTCCACCAATCTTGGTACATCTGAAAACTTACTAAACCACCCACCTACAGTTTCATCCAGGTCATTTATAAACATCACAGCAGCAGAGGTCCCAGCACAGATCCCTGTGGAACGCCGCTAATTACAGACCTCCAGCTCGAATCTCTGCTCCTGTGTCTTATGGTCTCATGGTCTTATGGAATAAGTCCCTTCAACCATTACCCTGTGTCTTCTATGAGCAAGCCAGTTTTGAATAAAAACAGCCAAATCACCATGCATTTTAATCTTCTGGATTAGTCTTATATGAGTGACTTTGTCAAATGTCTTCCTAAAATCCATGTAGACACTGCCCTCCCTCAACAATCTCTCTCGTCACCTTGTCAAAAAACTCAATCAAGTTGGTAAGGCACGACCTGCCCCATACAAAGCCACTTGACTCTCCCTAATTAGGCCAAATGCTCATATATCCTATCCCTAAGAATTTTCTCCAGCAATTTCCTGACAACTGACATGAGACTCACTGGTCTGTAGTTCACAGGATTTTCCCTTGCCTCTTCTTAAATAAAGGCACAACATTAGCCACTCGCCAGTCCTCTGGGACCTTGCCTGTGGCCAGAGAGGACATGAAGATATCCGTCAAGGGCCCAGCAATCTCGTCTCTTGCATCCTTCAATCCCATCAGGTCCTGGGGACTTATCCACCTTAATTCTCATCAGAAGGCCCAACACTTCCTTCTCCTTGAACTCTGTAAATATACATGTAAATATAATGTAAATATACATGCAGTACTGATCCCCTGATCTTCCAAATCCTTTTTCCTTGATAAATATTGAAGCAAAGTACTCACTAAGTACCTCACTCAGATTCTCTGCATCTCTGCAAATGTTCACCTCTTTATCGTTGAGTGATCCCACTCTCTCCCTCATTATCCTTTTGCTCTTGATGTAAGTACAGAATTCCTTTGGATTCACCTTAATCCTACTTGCCAAGGACTTTTCATGGCCTCTCCTGGCTTTCCTAATTCCCATCTCAAGTTCTTTTTTGGCTTCTTTGTACTCCTCATGTGCTTCATTTGATCTTAACTTTTGAAGTTTTACATACTTTTTCTTTTTCTTCCTGACTAAATTCATCACAGTTCTTGACATCCAAGGTTCTCTTATCTTTCCAACCCTGTCCTTCCTTCTAACAGGAACATATCTTTCCTGCACTCTGCACAATTCATCTTTAAACACACTCCACATGTCTGATGTGGACTTTCCAGAGAAAAGATGTTCCCAAATAACGCTTCTTAGTTCCTGCTTAACATCCTCTTAATTTGCCCTATTCCAATTTAAAGCTCTCCCACAAAGACCATACCTGTTCTTATCTATCGCTATCCTGAAATTCAAGGAGTTGAGGTCACCGTTGCCTAACTGTTCACCCATTGAAAGGTCAGTCACCTCTGGTCAGGCCCATTACCCAACACCAGGTCCAGTACGGCCGCTCCTCACGTTGGACTGTCCATATATTGATTTCAGAAACCTTCCTGGATACACTTAACAAATTCTGCCCCATCTAAACCCTTTACACTAAGAAGCTCCCATTTTATATTAGGGAGTTTAAAATCCCCCATGACAACGACCCTAATATTTTTACACATTTCCTTAATCTGACTACATATCTGTTCCTCAATGTCCCGTTGGCTATTAGGGGTCAGTGGTACAATCCCATCAGTGTGATTGCACCCTTCCTATTCCTGAGTTCTATCCAAATGACTCAGCATCTGACATCTGACCCCTCCATTGTCTACCCTGAGTACAGCTGTGATATTGTCCCTGATTAGTAGTGCTGCTCCCCGCATCCCGCACCCCACCCCCTTTTACCTCCTCTATCTTTTCCAGTTATTGTGTTTGTCTTAATGTGTTCTTTTGCAGCTGCATCAGACCCGGAGCTGCAATTACTTCTTTCTCCTTTGGACTTGTGTACTGGAAATTATATAAAGCAATCTTGAACATTGAACATAGAACATAGAACACAGAATAGTACAGCACAGTACAGGGACTTCGGCCCACGATGTTGTGCTGACCCTCAAACCCTCCCTCCCATATCAGCCCCCACCTTAAATTCCTCCATATACCTGTCTAGTAGTCTCTCAAACTTCGCTAGTGTATCTGCCTCCACCACTGACTCAGGCAGTGCATTCCACGCACCAACCACTCTGAGTAAAAAACCTTCCTCTAATGTCCCCCTTGAACTTCCCACCCCTTACCTTAAAACCATGTCCTCTTGTATTGAGCAGTGGTGCCCTGGGGAAGAGGCGCTGGCTATCCACTCTATCTATTCCTCTTATTATCTTGTACACCTCTATCATGTCTCCTCTCATCCTCCTTCTCTCCAAAGAGCAAAGCCCTAGCTCCCTTAATCTCTGATCATAATGCATACTCTCTAAACCAGGCAGCATCCTGGTAAATCTCCTCTGTACCCTTTCCAATGCTTCCACATCCTTCCTATAGTGAGGCGACCAGAACTGGACACAGTACTCCAAGTGTGGCCTAAACAGAGTTTTATAGAGCGGCATCATTACATCGTAACTCTTAAAATCTATCCCACGACTTATGAAAGCTAACACCCCATAAACTTTCTTAACTAACCTATCCACCTGTGAGGCAACTTTCAGGGATCTGTGGACATGTACCCCAAGATCCCTCTGCTCCTCCACACTACCAAGTATCCTGCCATTTACTTTGTACTCTGCCTTAGAGTTTGTCCTTCCAAAGTGTACCACCTCACACTTCTCTGGGTTGAACTCCATCTGCCACTTCTCAGCCCACTTCTGCATCCTATTAATGTCTCCCTGCAATCTTCGACAATCCTCTACACTATCTACAACACCACCAACCTTTGTGTCGTCTGCAAACTTGCCAACCCACCCTTCTACCCCCACATCCAGGTCGTTAATAAAAGTCATGAAAAGTAGAGGTCCCAGAACAGATCCTTGTGGGACACCACTAGTCACAATCCTCCAATCTGAATGTACTCCCTCCACCACCACCCTCTGCCTTCTTCAGGCAAGCCAATTCTGAATCCACCTGGCCAAACTTCCCTGGATCCCATGCCTTCTGACTTTCTGAATAAGCCTACCGTGTGGAACCTTGTCAAATGCCTTACTAAAATCTATATAGATCACATCCACTGCACTACCCTCATCTATATGCCTGGTTACCCCTTCAAAGAACTCTATCAGGCTTGTTAGACACGATCTGCCCTTCACAAAGCCATGCTGACTGTCCCTGATCAGACCATGATTCTCTAAATGCCTATAGATCCTACCTTCAAGAATCTTTTCCAACAGCTTTCCCAGCACTGACATAAGGCTCACTGGTCTGTAATTACCCGGACTATCCCTACTACCTTTTTTCAACAAGGGGACAACATTCACCTCCCTCCAATCCTCCGGTACCATTCCCGTGGACAACGAGGACATAAAGATCCTAACCAGATGCTCAGCAATCTCTTCCCTTGCCTCGTGGAGCAGCCTGGGGAATATTCCATCAGGCCCCGGGGACTTACCCGTCCTAATGTATTCTAACAACTCCAACACCTCCTCTCCCTTAATATCAACATGCTCCAGAACATCAACCTCACTCATTTTGTCCTCACCATCATCAAGTTCCCTCTCATTGGTGAATACCGAAGAGAAGTATTCATTGAGGACCTCGCTCACTTCCACAGCCTCCAGGCACATCTTCCCACCTTTATCTCTAATCGGTCCTACCTTCACTCCTGTCATCCTTTTTTCTTCACATAATTGAAGAATGTCTTGGGGTTTCCCTTTATCCTACTCACCAAGGCCTTCTCATGCCCGCTTCCTGCTCTTCTCAGCCACTTCTTAAGCTCTTTTCTTGCTTCCCTATATTCCTCAATAGACCCATCTGATCTTTGCTTCCTAAACCTCATGTATGCTGCCTTCTTCCGCCTGACTAGATTTTCCACCTCACTTGTCACCCATGGTTCCTTCACCCTTCCATTCTTTATCTTTCTCACTGGGACAAATTTATCCCTAACATCCTGCAAGAGAACTCTAAACATCGACTACATGTCCATAGTACAATTCCCTGCAAAAACATCATCCCAATTCACACCCACAAGTTCTAGCCTTATAGCCTCATAATTTGCCCTTCCCCAATTAAAAATTTTCCTGTCCTCTCTGATTCTATCCTTTTCCATGATAATGCTAAAGGCCAGGGAGCAGTGCTCAATGTTCCCCAGATGCTCACCCACTGAGAGATCTGTGACCTGACCCGGTTCATTACCTAGTACTAGATCTAGTATGGCATTCCCCCTAGTCGGCCTGTGCACATACTGTGACAGAAATCCATCCTGGACACACTTAACAAACTCTGCCCCATCTAAACCCTTGGAACTAATCAGGTGCCAATCAATATTAGGGAAGTTAAAGTCACCCATGATAACAACCCTGTTATTTTTGCACCTTTCCAAAATCTGCCTCCCAATCTGCTCCTCTGTATCTCTGCTGTTACCGGGGGCCTCTAGAATAACCCCAATAAAGTAACTGCTCCCTTCCTGTTCCTGACTTCCACCCATTCTGACTCAAAAGAGGATCCTGCTACATTCCCCACCCTTTCTGTAGCTGTAATAGTATCCCTGACCAGTAATGCCACCCCTCCTCCCCTTCCCCCCCTCTCTATCCCTTTTAAAGCACTGAAATCCAGGAATATTGAGAATCCATTCCTGCCCTGGTGCCAGCCAAGTCTCTGTAATGGCCACTACTTCATAATTCCATGTATGTATCCAAGCTCTCAGTTCATCACCTTTGTTCCTGATGCTTCTTGCATTGAGGTACACACATTTCAGCCCTTCTACCTTACTGTCTTTACACCGTTTATTCTGCTTCTCTTTCCTCAAAGCCTCTCTGTATGTTAGATCTGGCTTTACTCCATGCACTTCTTTCACTGCTCTATCGCTCTGGGTCCCATCCCCCTTGCAAATTAGTTTAAACCCTCCCGAACCATGCTAGCAAACCTACCTGCAAGGATATTGCTCCCCCTCGAGTTCAGGTGCAAGCCATCCAATCTGTACAGGTCCCACCTTCCCCAGAAGAGGTCCCAATGATCCAAAAATCTAAAACCCTGCTCCCTGCACCAACTCCTCAGCCACAAATTCAACTGCTATCCCCTCCAATTCTTACCATCACTGTCACGTAGCACTGGCAGCAATCCTGAGAACGTCACCCTTGAGGTCCTGTTCTTCAGCCTTCTGCCTAATTCCTGAAACTCACACTTCAGGATCTCATCCTTCTTCCTGCCTATGTCGTTGGTGCCAACATGTATCACGACTTCTGGTTGCTTTCCCTCTCGTACCAGGATGTTGTGCACCCGGTCAGAGACATCCTGAACCCTGGCACCCGGGAGGCAAGAAACCATGCGGGTGTCCTTCTCACGTCCACAAAATCTCCTGTCTTCTCCCCTGACTATAGAGTCTCCAATGACGACAGCTCTCCTCTTCTCCGTCCCACGCTTCTGCACCACCGGGTCAGACTCAGTGCTGGAGGCCCTGCCACCGTGGCTCACACCTGGTCGGTTGTCCCCGCCAACAGTATCCAGGACGATAAACTTATTATTCAGGGGAATGGCTACAGGGGTGCTCTGCACTACCTGTCTGCTCATCTTCGCTTTCCCCCCTCTGATTGTCACCCAACGACCTGCTTCCAACAGCCTAGGTGTGACTACCTCCCTGTAGTTCTCATCTATGACTGCCTCATTCTCCCTTATGAGATGAAGGTCATCCAGCTGCTGCTGCAGATTCCTTACACGGTCTTCCAGATCACCCAGCCGTATGCACTTCTGGCAGATGTGACTCTGCAGGAGAGGGGCGTTCCCCCAAGACTGCCACATCTCACATGATAGGCACATCACCGTCTCAGGAGGCATTGTAAAGACTAACTGCGAGCTAGCTCGTCCTCCGCCTCTTCTCGTCAAAACCTCTCGAGTCAAAGCCTCAAAGCTCCACTCCTTCACTGGCCCATTCACTCACTGGACACTTTCCACAGGCCACTCTGCTTGAGCTATCCCTCTATTTAATCTGTTTGAGCTTTTCAAAATGCTTGGTCACCTTACCTCGATTGCCCAATCAGTTGCTTTCTGCTGAGTCTGAGCTATTCAAATCTTGATGGTCTAATCAACGGCTTTCTGCTGATATATTCAAATCTTGATTGACTTGATTGCACAGACCAACTACCAAAACTGCCAGAATCTCTCGAGTCAAAGCCTTAAAGCTCCACTCCTTCACTGGCCCACTCACTCACTGGCTGCTTTCCACCTTGAACCTGAACCTTGAATCCATGGATGCTGCCTGATCTGTTGTTTTCCTTCAGCATTTTGTGTGTGTTGCACTAATTTTTAGATTTCCTTTGTGTTAGTTTAATTTATTTATCAGTTAAAGTTTAAAAAACTAAGATGTGAGAAAACGTGAGATGATACAATACCCTTCTGGTGTTATGTTCATGACAGATCTGTAGATGTGCATTTCCCAAAGATGACGTTGAAGACAGCTTACAAACTCAAACCCCTACTGAGCTCCATGGGTATCGAAGATGCATTTACTAACTATGCAAACTTTTCTGGAATATCTGAACAGCCTGTAAAATTATCAAAGGTAAACCACTGGAAAATTGATTATATTGAATACAGTTTATGTTAACTAACAGAAGATCACGAAAGTACTGCTTGGTTTATTGGGATAATTTAGATGTTTAAGTTTGTATGCACTCATTGAATATGAATGCACGAACCACCCTCCACAATCCATACGTATCCTATACATATATACCCACTGACCCACCCCTCCACATTCCCTATGTATACTATACATATCCAAACAGTGATATTAAATTGGGTTTAATATCATTGGCATATGTTGTGAAATTTGTAGTTTTTGTGGCAGCAGTACATTGCAATACAGAATTAGATTAGATTAGATTCAACTTTACGAGGGGTGATTGATAAGTTCATGGCCTAAGGTAGAAGGAGTCAATTTTAGAAAACCTAGCGCATTTATTCTTCAACATACTCCCCTCCTACATGTACACACTTAGTCCAGCGGTCATGGAGCATACGGATCCCTTCTTTGTAGAAGTGGTCCACACCAGGGGTGATTGATAAGTTCATGGCCTAAGGTAGAAGGACATGAGTTACTAACTTCAAACTTAATGCATTATCACTCAGAGTTGAACTGAACGTGCATATAACGACAGCGTCTTGGACCTCCAGGTGGTCCACAGCAGGGGTGATTGATAAGTTTGTGGCCTAAGGTAGAGGGAGATGAGTTATTAACTTCAAACCTTCTGCATTATCACTCAAAGAATTGAACTGCATCTGTATGTAATGAGAGCGTCTTGCACCTCCAGGTGGTCCACAGCAGGGGTGATTGATAAGATTGTGGCCTAAGATATATAGAGATGAGTTATACAGCTCTCATTACATGCACGTACAGTTCAACTGTTTGAGTGAAAATGCAGAAAGTTTGAAGTTTCTTCTCATCTCCTTCTACTTTAAGCCATGAACTTATCAATCACCCCTGCTGTGGACCACTTGCTAGAGATCCAAGACACCGATTTCTACAAAGAAGGGATCCGTATGCTCCACAACTGCTGGATTAAGTGTGTAAATGTAGGAAAAATAAATGTGCTAGGTTTTCTAAAATTGACTCCTTCTACCTTAGGCCACGAACTTATCAATCACCCTTTGTATTGTCATTGTGCTGAATACAGATACAAAGCCAATGAAATGCAATTAGCATCTGTCCAGAACTGCAAAAGAATAGTGTTATTTACAAAATAACTGCGAATAAAACGTAAGTGCTATAGCACACAAATACAAAAGTACTGAGACAGTACAATATGGGTTCAATACTGCTTAGCGCTGTGATGTGAGGTTCAGCAGAGTCACAGCCTCAGGGAAGAAGCTCATCTTGAGCCTGCTGGTGCGGGAGCGGAGGCTCCTGTAGCGCCTACTGGATGGGAGGAGAGTAAAAAGTCCATGGTTAGGTTGAGATGTACCCTTGATAATGCTCTTAGCCTTGCCCAGGCAGCGTTTATGTTAGATGTTCTCAAAGGTGGGCAACTGGGTGCCGATAATCCGCTAGCAGTTTTCACCACCCGCTGGGGTGCCTTGTGATCCGATACGGGATAATGATAAACTATAAATAACAATAAGAAATATATTTTTAAAAATTGAATTAAATAATTAGTGCAAAAAGAGAGAAAATATATAGTGAGGTAGTATACATGGGTTCATTGTCCGTTCAGAAATCTGATGGTGGAGGGGAAGAAGCTTTTCCTAAACATTGAGCGCATGTCTTCAGGCACCTGTACCTCTTCCTTGATGGTAGCAATGAGAAGAGGGCACGTCCTGCCTGGAATATACAAACATAGTACTCTCACTACAGTTTTACTGAAGACCTACAGAACTGAAGCATGGTCTCTCTACTTGCAATAAATAGTAAGATCTACTTAGCATTCCTGGCTGCTTGCTGTATCTGCTGCTAAAACTGTTTGAATCTTGTACCAGAACCGAGATCCCTTCCTAGTGTTCTGCAACTGTTCTGAGGAGATGGTTTTTTTCACTTTTTCACCCAAAATGGACAGTTCACATTTTACCACCTAATATTCCATTTCTCAGATCTCTGCCTACTTACTTACACAATCGATATCCCTTTCTAGTCGCCCTAGGCTTTCTTCACAACTTAGTTTCCTGCCTATCTTTGTGTCATGGGGAGAGATCCAGGGATAATTCTCAAAACTACGGACTAGTGAGTCTGACATCAGTGGTTGGGAAGTTACTGGAGGAAATTCTCAGCAACAGCATTTATGAGTATTTGGAGAACCATGGCCTAATTAGGTGCAAGTCATTTCTTCCTAACTTGATTGATTTTTTTTGACAAATTGATGAGGGTGATTGATGAAGTTAGAACTGTGGATGTTGTCCACATGGAGTTTAGTAAGACATTTGACAATATCCCTCACTGGAGATTAAGATGCATGGGATCAATGGCAGTTTGGATTCAGAACTGGCTTGCCTATAGAGGGTAGAGGTCGAGGAGACTTACTCCAGTTGGAGGTCTATGATTTGTGATGTTCTGCAGAGATCTGTACTGGGATCTCTGCTGTTTATGATGTATATAAGTGACCTGGATGAAAATGTAGATGGAAGGGTTAGTAAATTGCGATGATACAAAAATTGGTGGTGTTCTGGATAGCATAAATGACTGGAAAAGTATAATTGGATATAGATTGATTGCAGATATATATAGAGAAATGGCAAATGGAGATTAACCCTGCTAAATGTGATGTTGCTCCTTGGGAGGTCAAATGTAAAGGTACAGTACTCTGTTAATGGCAAGCGACTTAACAGTGCTGCTGAGCAGAGGGATCTTGGGGTCCAAGTTCATAAATCCCTGAAAGTGGCTACTCAGGTTGATAGGGTAGTTCAGAAGGCAAATATGCATGCTTGCCTTCATTAGTCCAGGATCAGAGGGCATGTGCTATAATGAGAGATTGGACAAAAGTGGGTTGTTTTCTCTGGAGCGCCAGAGGCTAAAGGGAGATTTGATAGAGCTTTATTAGTTTATGAGAGGGATAGATAGAGTAGACAACAGTAGCTTTTTCCCAGGGTTGAAATGTCTAATACCAGAGGGCACATATTTAAGGTGAGGGGGTAAGTTTAAAGGAAATATGAGAGGCAAATTTTTTGACACAAAGTGTGGTGGGTGCCTGGAACGTGCTGCCTGGGGTGGTGGTAGAGGCAGAAACATTAGGGTATTTTAAGCAATATTTCAATACACATGAATTTGAGGAAAATGAATGAAATTGGATATTGTGTAGGCAGAACGGATTAGTTTAATTGACCATTTTCTGACTATTTGATCTGGTGAGCAGAAGGACCTGTTCAGTGACTGAACTGTCTACGTTCTATCTGAAGAACCTGTTCAGGGACTGTACTGTCTACGTTCTGTCCGAAGGACCTGTTCAGGGACTGTACTGTCTACGTTCTATCTGAAGGACCTGTTCAGGGACTGTACTGTCTACGTTCAATCTGAAGGACCTGTTCAGGGACTGTACTGTCTATGTTCTATCTGAAGGACCTGTTCAGGGACTGTACTGTCTACGTTCTGTCTGAAGGACCTGTTCAGGGACTGTACTGTCTACGTTCTATCTGAAGGACCTGTTCAGGGACTGTACTGTCTACGTTGTATCTGAAGGACCTGTTCAGGGACTGTACTGTCTACGTTCTGTCTGAAGGACCTGTTCAGGGACTGTACTGTCTACGTTCAATCTGAAGGACCTGTTCAGGGACTGTAGTCTCTACGTTCTATCTGAAGGACCTGTTCAGGGACTGTACTGTGTTACATACCCCGTAACTGGGTTGCCAAACCAGCAGAAATGGACCACTTAGTTGGAGTCTGGATTACTGGAACTAAGAAAGTTTTATTAAAGAAATAAGTAACACAGTACTCTAATAGTAAGGATATAAATGCAACAGGTTAGCAATGAATAAACACACATGTACACAGAACTAGGATAATAGGATCAATCAAGCTCTATCGCAGTCTAGGGGCAAAATGATCAGTCTCAAGTGACACAGAGTTCAGTTCAGTTTCAGTTCGCAGTAATCGCTGTCGTGCCGTTGGGGAGAGAGAGAGAGAGAGAGAGAGAGAAAGCGAATGCTGATATTCAAATCGGATTCAACAGACCTTTGATATTCCTCGCAGTTAGCTTTCGGCACAAGCCCTTTTTAATGTCTTCTGAGGTCACCGACTGTGACCCCTCCGTTCCGGATACAATCGTTCTTCTGCGGTGAACCCGGCACCCAGGCAAGGGCGGACACACACACCAGATTCCCGCCGATCGTACCTTCTCACCCTGTGCGTCTATGGCTGGTCCCGCGACCAGACCTCCAAAACTCCACGAACTTGTGGGGGCACACCGTTCTTCCAGGGTCTCGTTATCTCGTGGTGTCCCTTGCCTTAGCGAACCTGTTCCTTTTATCCCCCTGCTGGGGTATCGCCTGTCCATCAAACTTCAAACAGTTCAGGTTCAAAGCAATCGGTCTCTGACAATACTCGGAACTGTGTCTCCTTTTCGTTAATCCCTCTCGTCTCTCTCTTATTAGCATTTTGAATGTTTCCCCCATTCGTCTCTCTCTTATCTCTCTTATCAGCATCAATCTTCTGATAACTTGGTCACACCCCTACCCTTCAAAGGATTTTTACCGGGGTAAAAATTATAGGCATGAATACATTATTAGATACACACAAATATACATGTTCATCAGCTATTTGGCTAATACAGAGAACTTTAAGTTGTCAACACCTTGATAGACAGTCAGCAATCACATTTTCCGTTCCTTTTATATGTGTTATTTTAATATCAAATTCCTGAAGCACCAGGCTCCAATTTAGCAATCTTTTGTTTTTATCTTTCATAGTGGCCAAAAACACTAATGGGTTGTGGTCAGTGTAAATTACCAGTGGTTTCCGTGCCGGGCAAATATAAACCTCAAAATGTTGCAATGCCAGTATGATGGCCAGTAACTCTTTCTCCACAGTGGAATAATTTCTCTGATGGATATTAAATTTCTTAGAAAAGTAAGCGACTGGGTGCTCAACCCCCTCTTTGTCTGTCTGCAACGGCACTGCCCCGGCCGCTTCGTCGCTAGCATCTGTTGCTAGGGAGAAGGGTTTTGAAAAATCAGGCGCATTCAGCACAGGATGGTGACACAAAATCGCCTTCAGACTCTCGAAGGCTTGTTGACAAAGGTCGTCCCACACAAACTTCGCATTCTTTGGCAAGAGCTTAGTAAGAGGAGGGTAATATCCGCAAAGTTTTTGCAAAACTTCCTATAGTACCCCACCATCCCCAAGAACCTTCTCAGGGCTCTCTTGTCTGTCGGGTTGGGGACCTCCGAGATAGCCCGCACCTTAGCCTGCATCGGAGCCAGCTGTCCCTGTCTTACCACAAATCCCAGTTAAGTGACCTTCGCGTGGCCGAACTCACTTTTTGCGAGGTTCGCTGTCAGGTTGGCTCCGGACAGCAGTTTAAACAGCTCCTCTACTGCCACAATGTGCTCCTCCCACGTGTCACTCCAGACCACTAAATCATCAATATACGCTTCTGTGTTCCTTAATCGCTTTATCACTGAATTAATCATCCTCTGGAAGGTCCCTGGAGCATTTTTCATGCCAAAAGGTAAAACATTATACTCGTATAAACCGGAGGGAGTGACAAATGCTGAGATTTCTCTAGCCCGGTCGGTTAAAGGAACACACCAGTACCCTTTCAGCAAATCGATCTTTGTGATGTACGTAGCTCTCCCCACTTTATCGATGCAATCGTCTACCCTTGGGATGGGGTAAGCATCAGTTTTTGTGATGGCGTTCACCTTTCTGTAATCTGTACAGAATCGGATGCTCCCATCGACTTTCGGGACCACCACACAGGGGGACGTCCATTCCGACTTGGATGGCCTAATAATATCTGTGGCTAGCATGTGTTCAATTTCTTTCTCCACTAGCTTGCCCTTTTCCAAGTTCATCCTGTAGGAGTGTTGTTTAATAGGCTGATCTGAGGCGACCACAACATCATGCGCCGTCCCTTTGCATCGCCTCGGGACATCGGAACATACATCTGCATGTCGGTTAATTAGCTTTATCAATGGCCCGCTTTGTTTGGAGGTTAGGTGAGAGACCTTATCAGCAAAATTAGCCAGAACAATAGAGTTCTCCAATCGGGTCTGCACCATATTCATCTTTTCAAGATGGGTTTTCCCCGTATCATTTGACACCCCAGTCTCATTAATTTTTGTGATAACACCAACCAGATTTGCTTTCTGATCGTGGTAAGCTTTTAACATGTTAATGTGTACCAACTGTGTGGGTTTACGCCTGTCCAGTGTTTCGATAACATAATTCAAAGGGCCTATCTTTTTAATTACCTTGTACGGACCGTGGAATCTCGCCTGGAGGGGGTTGGTTACCATGGGAACAGAACTAAGACCCGATCGCCCACTTGGAACACTTGTTCGCGGGCACGCCTATCATACCATTGTTTCATTTTAGTTTGGGAGTGTCGCAGATTTTCTTTGGCAAGGTCACAGATCCTTTCAAGCCTCTCACGAAATTTTAAAACATAATCAATCACATTAACTTGGACTGCCGGACTGGACCATTGCTCTTTCAGTAAGGTCAGGGGTCCTCTGGGCCGATGACCGAAGACGAGCTCGAATGGGCTGAACCCCAATGACTCTTGAACCATGTCCCTCACGGCAAATAACAAGAAGGGCAAAGCATCATCCCAGTCCCTAGCTTCCTCTTGACAGTAAATTTTAATCATGGTCTTTAATGTGGCGTGGAATCGTTCCAACGCCCCTTGGGACTCTGGGTGGTACGCAGAGGCCAAAATCTGCTTTGCTCCCATCTCATCCAACATCCGTCGGAATGTGTGAGATGTGAAGACACTCCCCTGATCTGACTGGATTTCCCTGGGCAGCCCCACCATAGTGAAAAATTTCACAAGGGCCTTTACCACTGCGGGGGCCTTGACGCTTGCCAGGGGCACCGCCTCGGGAAACCTGGTGGCGGCGCACATCATAGTCATCACATACTCTCGCCCACTTGCAGTTCTGGGCAGGGGACCGACAAAATCCACAATTATTCCGGATAAAGGTTCCCCGGAAGCGGGTATCGGGCGAAGGGGCGCTTTTGGCAGGACCTGATTTGGTTTTCCTACCACCTGACATAAATGACACCATCTACAACATTCAACAATATCCTTCCTCATGTTCGGCCAGTAAAACTCTTTGATAATTCTGTCGACTGTCTTCCTCACCCCAAAATGTCCACCAAGGGGTACTTTGCTCGCCCCTATAAGTTTTCAGCACTACCACCTGGTGTACAACTCCCCATTCCTCATCTGCGGGCACAGTATGGGGTCTCCATTTCCTCATTAGTACTCCCTCCTTCACATAATAGCCTACTGGCTCCTTTTTTAATTCTGCTTCGGAGAGAGCTGTCTCCACCAAAACCATCAGCTCCTTGTCTCGCTCCTGTGCCTGTATAAAGTCCTTCCTTGCTAATGCTAAGTCTGCCTCAGCTCCCTCACTTCCTCTTGTTCCACTACGCTCCTTCTTTCCACTTTCTACCTCTCCCTGGTACAAGGCTGGTAGAAACGTCTCAGCTAACTCTATATCAGCCTCGGCATCCTTTCTGGACATACGCCGAGTCACTGCGCAAATGGGATAAACCTGTGAGTCCATGGGCGGGGCCTCAATGCTGGCAGGCTGACTTGTCAATCTCACTGCTGGGTACACCTCCCCGCCGGTGAGGTCATTACCGAGTAAGACCTCCACGTCTTCCATCGGTAGTTTGGGCCTCACCCTGATTGTGACCGGTCCGGAGACTAAGTCGCTTTGTAGGTGTATCTGGTGCAAAGGTACTGCTTCAGTCCCTTTCCCAATGCCTTTTATGACCCTGACTTTCCCAGTCTCGGTCTCTGAACTAAAGTCTAACACACTTTAATATCAATGACTGACAAGCTCCCGTGTCTCTCCAGATCTGTACTGGAACTGGGTTTAACCCCTCCTTCACCAACACCAATCCGGCCGAGATAAACCTCTCGCGCCCTTTCTGAACTTTATCAGACCTCTTCTCTCCTAGCGGTTTGCTTACCAGCTCAATACAGCCAGTCGGAACCGCCGTTTTTCCTTTTCCCGTCTCCTTCTTTGGGGAAAAGCACCTGGACGCAAAGTGTCCGACTTTCCCACAATTATAACATATGACCCCAGGAGACTTCCTACCAAACTGCTCCCGGTCTACCTTATCCTTCTCACTAGTCCCCGGCTTACTTTCTGACTTTTCTGGCGGACTCTCCCCGCCGTTCTGACTACCCTTCTGGTAGCCTTTACTCGGGGCAAACTTCGTTTTATGTGTCAACGTGTACTCATCCGCTAACTTAGCAGTTGCGGCTAAAGTGTCTGCCTCTTTCTCATCGAGGTAGGGTCTCATACCTTCAGGGACACAACCTTTAAACTGCTCAATCAGGATTAGCTGTAGCAGTCTGTCATAATCCCCATTGACCCCTTTCGAGGTGCACCAACACTCACAATATGTCTGCATCTCACGGGCAAACTCCAAATACGTGCAGTCCCACTGCTTCCTCGCATTCCGGAACCTTTGCCGGTATGCCTCCGGGACCAACTCATAAATCCTGAGGGTGGCCTCTTTCACCACCTCATACCTCTGGGCATCTTCTGCAGACAAAGCCAAGTAAGCTTGTTGGGCTTTTCCTTTAAGTACACTCTGAAGCAAATCAGCCCACTTGTCCCTCAGCCAGTCCTGACTTACAGCGACTTTTTCAAAATGGAGAAGGTACCGATCAACATTGGTCTCGTCAAATGGGGGAACCAGCCTAACCTCCTGGGTTGCCTTGAACCCTCCACCTTGGTTTGGCATGGGCCCCTGCACTGCCGTCCTCTTTAACTTCTCCAGCTCAAATTCTGTTTCTCCAACTGCCTCTCTTCTCGCTCCAACTGTTTTATTCTCTCCTTGCGTTCTAACTGCCTTGCCCGGAACTCGTGCTCGAGTCTCAATTTTTCAAGCTGCACCTGTACTGCATCTCCACCAGGTTTTCCTATAGATATCACCTCCAGCTCCCCTTGGGGAAACACACCTTTAGATACATAATGCTCTATGATAGCTCTGTGCATCTCCTCTCTCCTCATTGTCGACTTCCCCTTAAAAAGATTCAACCGTTTGGCCACAGCTGCCAATTCTACTTTCCTGGCATCCTCTAATGCCTCCAAGGTCGGCGCCTTTAGAAATTCCTCAATCTCCATTTCTGCTGTTTGCCTTTTCTTTCTTTTGGGAATTTTAACCCAATCGATTTACCCAGTCCCAAATTTAGCGTTCAAAATCGCGGACGAGAACCTCACTTATGTTATGTACCCCGTAACTGGGTTGCCAAACCAGCAGAAATGGACCACTTAGTTGGAGTCTGGATTACTGGAACTAGGAAAGTTTTATTAAAGAAATAAGTAACACAGTACTCCAATAATAAAGATATAAATGCAACAGGTTAGCAATGAATAAACACATGTACACAGAACTAGGATAATAGAATCAATCAATTTCTATCGCAGTCTAGGGGCAAAATGATCAGTCTCAAGTGACACAGAATTCAGTTCAGTTTCAGTTTGCAGTAATCACTGTCGTACCATTGAGCAGAGAGAGAGAGCGGATGCTGATATTCAAATCAGATTCAACAGACCTTTGATATTCCTCGCAGTTAGCTTTCGGCGCGAGCACGTTTTAGTGTCTTCTGAGGTCACCGACTGTGACCCCTCTGTTCCGGATACAATCGTTCTTCTGCGGTGAACCCGGCACCCAGGCAAGGGCGGACACACACACCAGATTCCCGCCGATCGTACCTTCTCACCCTGTGCATCTATGGTCGGCCCTGTGACCAGACCTCCAAAACTCCACCAACTTGTGGGGGCACACCGCACTTCCGGGGTCTCGTTATCTTATGTGTTGTGGTGTCCTAGCCTTAGCGAACCTGATCCTTTTATCCCCCTGCATGGGGTATCGCCTGTCCATCAAACTTCAAACAGTTCAGGTTCAAAGCAACCGGTCTCTGACAATACTCGGAACTGTGTCTCCTTTTCATTATTCCCTCTCGTCTCTCTCTTATTAGCATTTTGAATGTTTCCCCCATTTGTCTCTCTCTTATCTCCCTCATCGGCATCAATCTTCTGATAACTTGGTCACAACTGAATACGTTCTATCTGAAGGACCTGTTCAGCGGCTGTATTGTCTACGTTTTATCTGAAGATACTCTTCAGGGACTGTACTGTCTATGTTCTATGTGACGGACCTGTACAGGGACTGTACTGTCTACGTTCTATCTGAAGGACCTGTTTAGATAGAACAGGGAGAAGGACCTGTTCAAATAGAACAGGTAGAAGACCTGCTCAGAATGTACTGTCTACGTTCTATCTGAATGACCTGTTCAGGGACTGTACCATCTACGTTCTATCTTAAGGACCTGTTCAGGGTCTGTACTGAGTACATTCTGTCTGAAGGACATGTTCAGGGGCTGTACTGTCAACATCCAATATGAAGGACCTGTTCAGCGACTGTACTGTCTACGTTCTATCTGAAGGATCTGTTCAGTGGCTGTACTGTCTGTGTTCTATCTGAAGGACCTGTTCAGCGGCTGTACTGTCTAAGTTTTATCTGAAGAAACTCTTCAGGGACTGTACTGTCTATGTTCTATCTGACGGACCTTACAGGGACTGTACTGTCTACGTTCTATCTGAAGGACCTCTTCATGGACTGTACCATCTATGTTCTATCTTAAGGACCTGTTCAGGGTCTGCACTGTCTACGTTCTATCTGAAGGACCTGTTCAGGAACTGTGTTCTATCTGAAGGATCAGTCAGGGACTGTACTGTCTACGTTCTATCAGAAGGACCTGTTCAGTGGATGTACTGTCTACGTTCTAACTGCAGGACCTGTTCAGGGACTGTACTGTCTACGTTCTATCTGAAGTACCTGTTCAGGGATTGTACTGTCTACGATCTATCTGAAGGAACTGTTCAGGGACTGTACTGTCTGTGTTCTATCTGAAGGACCTGTTCAGGGACTGTATTGTCTAAGTTCTATCTGAAGGACCTGTTCAGAGAATGTACTGTCTACGTCCCACCTGAAGGACCTGTTCAGTGATTGTGTGGTCTAAGTTCTATCTGAAAGACCTGTTCAGGGGATGTACTGTCTACGTTCTATCTGAAGGACCTGTTCAGGGACTGTACTGTCTGTGTTCTATCTGAAGGACGGGTTCAGGGACTGTACTGTGCACGTTCTATCTGAAGGACCTGTTCAGCAGCTGTACTGTCTACGTTCTATCTGAAGAAACTCTTCAGGGACTGTACTGTCTACGTTCTATCTGAAGGACCTGTTCAGGGACTGTACCGTCTACGTTCTATCTTAAGGACCTGTTCAGGGTCTGTACTGAGTACATTCTGTCTGAAGGACCTGTTCAGGGGCTGTACTGTCTACGTTCTATCTGAAGGACCTGTTCAGGGACTGTACTGTCTGTGTTCTATCTGAAGGACGGGTTCAGGGACTGTACTGTGCACGTTCTATCTGAAGGACCTGTTCAGCAGCTGTACTGTCTACGTTCTATCTGAAGAAACTCTTCAGGGACTGTACTGTCTACGTTCTATCTGAAGAAACTCTTCAGGGACTGTACTGTCTACATTCTATCTGAAGAACCTGTTCAAGGACTGTACTGTCTGTGTTCTATCTGAAGGACCTGTTCAGGGACTGTACTGTCTACGTTCTATCTGAAGGACCTGTTCAGGGACTGTACTGTCTGTGTTCTATCTGAAGGACGGGTTCAGGGACTGTACTGTCTATATTCTATCTGAAGGATCTGTTCAGGGACTGTACTGTGTGACGAGAATACACATAAAATTTAAGATGTTTGCTGGCCTGTGTTAGCATCAGTGACATCAGCAAGTGGTCTGCCACCTGCCCTCAGGGGAAGGAGAGATAAGGAACAATGGAGCAGCGTCTGGAGATGTGTAATGAAGGGATGTGGGAGAGAGAGCTGTCTGGAGCGGCTCCCCCTTTGAACCCTGAACTGTTTGAAGTGGTGGACAGGCGATGCCCCAGCAGGGGGATAAAAAGGGACAGGTTCGCTAAGGCAGGACACACACGCCACCCGAGGTAACGAGACCCTGGAAGCGGTACGCCTCTCACGAGTCGGTGGGAAATACCAGACAATGGCCAGGGTGGAAAGGTACGATCGGCGGGAACCCGGTGTGTGTCCGCCCTTGCCTGGGTGCCGGGTTCACTGCAGAGGATCGACTGCATCTGGAGGAGGGGTCACAGTCGGTGACCTCAGGTGACATCACCAAGGACCCGCCCAAAAGCTGCTTGTGAGCCATATCGCCGGTCTGTGAGTGAAGCCGTGTCTGAATGATCAGTTGTTCCTGTTCCCTCTCTCTCTCCCCCCCACGTTGTCCATCGCCATGGCAACGATTACTGCGAACTGAACTACTAAACTGGACTGAACTTTGAGTCACTTTGAAATTTGGTCATTTACCCCTAGACAACGATAGAGCTTGATTGATGCTGTTATCTTAATTCTGTGCACATGTGTGTTTATCATCGCTGAACTGTTGCATTTATTATCCTTTCGATTACTGTGTTGCTTGTTTCTTTAATAAAACTTTCTTAGTTCTAGTACTCCAGACTCCAACTGAGTGATCCATTTCTGCTGGTTTCGCAACCCAGTTACGGGGTACGTAACAACTGTCTGTGTTCCATCTGAAGGACCTGTTCAGGGACTGTATTGTCTAAGTTCTATCTGAAGGACCTGTTCAGGGACTGTATTGTCTAAGTTCTATCTGAAGGACCTGTTCAGCGGCTGTACTGTCTACATTCTATCTGAAGGACCTGTTCAGGGACTGTACTGTCTACGTTCTACCTGAAGGACCTCTTCATGGACTGTACCATCTACGTTCTATCTTAAGGACCTGTTCAGGGTCTGCACTGTCTACGTTCTATCTGCAGGACCTGTTCAGGGACTGTGTTTTATCTGAAGGATCAGTTCAGGGACTGTACTGTCTACGTTCTATCAGAAGGACCTATTCAGTGGATGTACTGTCTACGTTCTAACTGCAGAACCTGTTCAGGGACTGTACTGTCTACGTTCTATCTGAAGTACCTGTTCAGGGATTGTACTGTCTACGATCTATCTGAAGGAACTGTTCAGGGACTGTACTGTCTGTGTTCTATCTGAAGGACCTGTTCAGGGACTGTATTGTCTAAGTTCTATCTGAAGGACCTGTTCAGAGAATGTACTGTCTACGTTCCACCTGAAGGACCTGTTCAGTGATTGTGTGGTCTAAGTTCTATCTGAAAGACCTGTTCAGGGGCTGTACTGTCTACGTTCTATCTGAAGGACCAGTTCAGGGGCTGTACTGTCTACATTCTATCTGAAGAACCTGTTCAGGAGCTGAACTGTCTACGTTCTAACTGAAGGACCAGTTCAGGGACTGTAATGTCTACGTTCTATCTGAAGGACCTGTTCAGGGACTGTACTGTCTGTGTTCTATCTGAAGGACCGGTTCAGGAACTGTACTGTCTACGTTCTATCTGAAGGACCGGTTCAGGGGCTGTACTGTCTACATTCTATCTGAAGGACCTGTACATGGACTGTACTGTCTATGTTCTATCTGAAGGACCTGTTAAGGAACTGTACCATCTACGTTCTATCTTAAGGACCTGTTCAGGGTCTGTACTGAGTACATTCTGTCTGAAGGACCTGTTCAGGGGCTGTACTGTCAATGTCCTATATAAAAGACCTGTTCAGCGACTGTTCTGTCTACGTTCTATCTGAAGGACCTGTTCAGGGACTATACTGTCTGTGTTCTATCTGAAGGTCCAGTTCAGGGGCTGTACTGCCTACGTTCTATCTGAAGGACCTGTTCACGGGCTGTACTGTCTACGTTCTATCTGAAGAACCTGTTCAGGGGCTGTACTGTCTACATTCTATCTGAAGGACCTGTTCAGGGGCTGAACTGTCTACGTTCTATTTGAAGGAGCAGTTCAGGGACTGTACTGTCTACGTTCTATCTGAAGGACCGATTCAGGGACTGTACTGTCTACGTTCTGTCTGAAGGACCTGTTCAGCGACTGTTCTGTCTACGTTCTATCTGAAGGACCTGTTCAGGGGCTGTACTGTCAACATCCTATATGAAGGACCTGTTCAGCGACTGTACTGTCTACGTTCTAACTGCAGGACCTGTTCAGGGACTGTACTGTCTATATTCTATCTGAAGGATCTGTTCAGGGACTGTACTGTGTGACGAGAATACACATAAAATTTAAGATGTTTGCTGGCCTGTGTTAGCATCAGTGACATCAGCAAGTGGTCTGCCACCTGCCCTCAGGGGAAGGAGAGATAAGGAACAATGGAGCAGCGTCTGGAGATGTGTAATGAAGGGATACGGGAGAGAGAGCTGTCTGGAGCGGCTCCCCCTTTGAACCCTGAACTGTTTGAAGTGGTGGACAGGCGATGCCCCAGCAGGGGGATAAAAAGGGACAGGTTCGCTAAGGCAGGACACACACGCCACCCGAGGTAACGAGACCCTGGAAGCGGTACGCCTCTCACGAGTCGGTGGGAAATATCAGACAATGGCCAGGGTGGAAAGGTACGATCGGCGGGAACCCGGTGTGTGTCCGCCCTTGCCTGGGTGCCGGGTTCACTGCAGAGGATCGACCGCATCTGGAGGAGGGGTCACAGTCGGTGACCTCAGGTGACATCACCAAGGACCCGCCCAAAAGCTGCTTGTGAGCCATATCGCCAGTCTGTGAGTGAAGCCGTGTCTGAATGATCAGTTGTTCCTGTTCCCTCTCTCTCTCCCCCCCACGTTGTCCATCGCCATGGCAACAATTACTGCGAACTGAACTACTAAACTGGACTGAACTTTGAGTCACTTTGAAATTTGGTCATTTACCCCTAGACAACGATAGAGCTTGATTGATGCTGTTATCTTAATTCTGTGCACATGTGTGTTTATCATCGCTGAACTGTTGCATTTATTATCCTTTCGATTACTGTGTTGCTTGTTTCTTTAATAAAACTTTCTTAGTTCTAGTACTCCAGACTCCAACTGAGTGATCCATTTCTGCTGGTTTGGCAACCCAGTTACGGGGTACGTAACAACTGTCTGTGTTCCATCTGAAGGACCTGTTCAGGGACTGTATTGTCTAAGTTCTATCTGAAGGACCTGTTCAGGGACTGTATTGTCTAAGTTCTATCTGAAGGACCTGTTCAGCGGTTGTACTGTCTACATTCTATCTGAAGGACCTGTTCAGGGACTGTACTGTCTACGTTCTACCTGAAGTACCTGTTCAGCAGCTGTACTGTCTAAGTTTTATCTGAAGAAACCCTTCAGGGACTGTACTGTCTATGTTCTATCTGACGGACCTTACAGGGACTGTACTGTCTACGTTCTATCTGAAGGACCTCTTCATGGACTGTACCATCTACGTTCTATCTTAAGGACCTGTTCAGGGTCTGCACTGTCTACGTTCTATCTGCAGGACCTGTTCAGGGACTGTGTTCTATCTGAAGGATCAGTTCAGGGACTGTTCTGTCTACGTTCTATCAGAAGGACCTGTTCAGGGACTGTACTGTCTACGTTCTATCTGAAGTACCTGTTCAGGGATTGTACTGTCTACGATCTATCTGAAGGAACTGTTCAGGGACTGTACTGTCTGTGTTCTATCTGAAGGACCTGTTCAGGGACTGTATTGTCTAAGTTCTCTCTGAAGGACCTGTTCAGAGAATGTACTGTCTACGTTCCACCTGAAGGACCTGTTCAGTGATTGTGTGGTCTAAGTTCTACCTGAAAGACCTGTTCAGGGGCTGTACTGTCTACGTTCTATCTGAAGGACCAGTTCAGGGGCTGTACTGTCTACATTCTATCTGAAGAACCTGTTCAGGAGCTGAACTGTCTACGTTCTAACTGAAGGACCAGTTCAGGGACTGTAATGTCTACGTTCTATCTGAAGGACCTGTTCAGGGACTGTAATGTCTGCGTTCTATCTGAAGGACCGGTTCAGGGACTGTATTGTCTACATTCTATCTGAAGGACCTGTACATGGACTGTACTGTCTATGTTCTATCTGAAGGACCTGTTAAGGAACTGTACCATCTACGTTCTATCTTAAGGACCTGTTCAGGGTCTGTACTGAGTACATTCTGTCTGAAGGACCTGTTCAGGGGCTGTACTGTCAATGTCCTATATAAAAGACCTGTTCAGCGACTGTTCTGTCTACGTTCTATCTGAAGGACCTGTTCAGGGACTATACTGTCTGTGTTCTATCTGAAGGACCAGTTCAGGGACTATACTGTCTACGTTCTATCTGAAGGACCTGTTCAGGGACTGTACTGTCTACATTCTATCTGAAGGACCTGTTCAGGGACTGTACTGTCTGCGTTCTATCTAAAGGACCTGTTCAGGGGCTGAACTGTCTACATTCTATTTGAAGGACCTGTTCAGGGACTGTACTGTCTGTGTTCTATCTGAATGTCTGATTCAGGGACTGTACTGTCTACGTTCTGTCTGAAAGACCCGTTCAGCGGCTGTACTGTCTACGTTTTATCTGAAGAAACTCTTCAGGGACTGTACTGTCTACGTTCTAACTGACGGACATGTACAGGGACTGTACTGTCTACGTTCTATCTGAAGAACCGGTTCAGAGACTGTTCTGCCCACGTTCTATCTGAAGGACCTGTTCAGGGACTGTACTGTCTATGTTCTATCTGAAGGGCCTATTCAGGGACTGTACTGTCTTTGTTCTATCTGACGGAACTGTTCCGGGTCTTTACTGTCCACGTTCTATCTGATGGACGTGTACCAGGTCTGTACTGTTTACGTTCTATCTGAAGGAACTGTTCAGAGACTGTACCGTCTGCATTCTATCTGAAGTACCAGTTCAGGGACTGTACTGTCTACGTCCCATCTCAAGGACATAATCAGGCACTGTACTGTCTACATTCTATCTGAAAGACCTGTTCAGAGACTATGCTCTCTACGCTCTATCTAAAGGATTTGATCAGGGACAATACTATCTGCGTTCTTTCTGAAGGACCTGTTCAGGGACAGTACTGTCTACGTTCTATCTGAAGGACTTGTTCAGGGACAATACTGTCTGCGTTCCTTCTGAAGGACCTGTTCAGGGACTGTAATGTCTGCGTTCTATCTGAAGGACCGGTTCAGGGACTGTATTGTCTACATTCTATCTGAAGGACCTGTACATGGACTGTACTGTCTATGTTCTATCTGAAGGACCTGTTAAGGAACTGTACCATCTACGTTCTATCTTAAGGACCTGTTCAGGGTCTGTACTGAGTACATTCTGTCTGAAGGACCTGTTCAGGGGCTGTACTGTCAATGTCCTATATAAAAGACCTGTTCAGCGACTGTTCTGTCTACGTTCTATCTGAAGGACCTGTTCAGGGACTATACTGTCTGTGTTCTATCTGAAGGACCAGTTCAGGGACTATACTGTCTACGTTCTATCTGAAGGACCTGTTCAGGGACTGTACTGTCTACATTCTATCTGAAGGACCTGTTCAGGGACTGTACTGTCTGCGTTCTATCTAAAGGACCTGTTCAGGGGCTGAACTGTCTACATTCTATTTGAAGGACCTGTTCAGGGACTGTACTGTCTGTGTTCTATCTGAATGTCCGATTCAGGGACTGTACTGTCTACGTTCTGTCTGAAAGACCTGTTCAGCGGCTGTACTGTCTACGTTTTATCTGAAGAAACTCTTCAGGGACTGTACTGTCTACGTTCTAACTGACGGACATGTACAGGGACTGTACTGTCTACGTTCTATCTGAAGGATCGGTTCAGGGACTGTTCTGCCCACGTTCTATCTGAAGGACCTGTTCAGGGACTGTACTGTCTATGTTCTATCTGAAGGGCCTATTCAGGGACTGTACTGTCTTTGTTCTATCTGACGGAACTGTTCCGGGTCTTTACTGTCCACGTTCTATCTGATGGACGTGTACCAGGTCTGTACTGTTTACGTTCTATCTGAAGGAACTGTTCAGAGACTGTACCGTCTGCATTCTATCTGAAGTACCAGTTCAGGGACTGTACTGTCTACGTCCCATCTCAAGGACATAATCAGGCACTGTACTGTCTACATTCTATCTGAAAGACCTGTTCAGAGACTATGCTCTCTACGCTCTATCTAAAGGATTTGATCAGGGACAATACTATCTGCGTTCTTTCTGAAGGACCTGTTCAGGGACAGTACTGTCTACGTTCTATCTGAAGGACTTGTTCAGGGACAATACTGTCTGCGTTCCTTCTGAAGGACCTGTTCAGGGACCGTACCATCTACGTTCTCTCTGAAGGGCCTGTTCAGGGACTATAGTGTCTGTGTTCTAAGTGGCGGACCTGTTCATGGTCTGTACTGTCTACGTTCTATCTGAAGGACCTGTACAAGGACAGTACTGTGTACGTTCTAAGTGAAGGACCTGTTCATGGACTGTACCATCTATATTTGACGTGAAGGAACTTTTCAGGGCCTGTACTGTCTACGTTCTATCTGAAGGACCTGTACAGTGACTGTACTGTCCACGTTCTATCTGAAGGACCTGTTCAGGGAGTGTACTGTCTACGTTCTATCTGAAGAACCTGTTCAGGGACCGTACCATCTACGTTCTCTCTGAAGGGCCTGTTCAGGGACTGTACTGTCTTTGTTCTATCTGAAGGACCGGTTCAGGGACTATAGTGTCTGTGTTCTAAGTGGCGGACCTGTTCATGGTCTGTACTGTCTACGTTCTATCTGAAGGACCTGTACAAGGACAGTACTGTCTACATTCTATGTGACGGACCTGTTCAGGGACTGTACTGTCCATGTTCTCTCTGAAGGACCTGTACAGGGACTATTCTCTCTACATTCTATCTGAAGGACCTGTTTAGATAGAATAGGGAGAAGGACCTGTTCAGATAGAACAGGTAGGAGACCTGTTCAGAACGTATTCTCTACGTTCCATCTGAATGACCAGTACAGGGACAGTACTGTCTACATTCTATCTGAATGACCTGTTCCGATAGAACAGGTTGAAGGACCTGATCAGATAGAACAGGGTGAAGACCTGTTTAGAACGTACTGTCCACGTTCTATCTGAAGGATCTGTTCAGGGGCTGTACTGAGTACATTCTGTCTGAAGGAACTGTTCAGGGACCGTACCGTCTACGTTCTATCTGTAGGGCCTGTTCAGGGGCTCTACTGTCTACCTTATATCTCAAGAACATGTTTAGGGAACGTACCATCTACGTGCTCTCTGAAGGGTCTGTACTGTCGGTGTTCTATCTGAAGGACCTGTTCAGGGACTGTAGTGTCCATGTTCTCTCTGAAGGACCTCTTCAGGGACTATTCTGTCTACGTTTTATCTGAAGGACCTGTTCAGGGACTGTACGGTCCATGTTCTATCTGAAGGACCTGTTCAAGGACTGTACCGTCTATATTCTATCTGAAGGACCTGTTCAGGGACTGTACTATCTACGTTCTATCTGAAGGACCGGTTCAGGGACTGTTCTGTCTACATTCTATCAGAAGGTTCTGTTTAGATAGAACAGGGAGAAGAACCTGTTCAGATTGAACAGGTAGAAGACCTGTTCAGAACGTATTGACTACGTTCTATCTGAATGACCTCTTCAGGGACAGTACTGTCTATGTACTGAGTATATTCTATCTGAAGGACCTGTTCAGTGGATGTGCTGTCTATATTCTAACAGCAGGACCTGTTCAGGGTCTGCACTGTCTACGTTCTATCTGAAGGACATGTTCAGGGACTGTATTGTCTACGTTCTATCTGAAGGACCTGTTCAGGGACTGTACCGTCTATATTTGACGTGAAGGAATTTTTCAGGGCCTGTACTGTCTATGTTCTATCTGAAGGACCTGTTCAGGGACTGTACAGTCGACTTTCTACCTGAAGGACCTGTTCAGGGGCTGTAATGAGTACATTCTATCTGAAGGACCTGTACAGTGACTGTACTGTCCACGTTCTATCTGAAGGACCTGTTCAGGGAGTGTACTGTCTACATTCTATCTGAAAGACCTGTTCAGGGACCGTACTGTCCACGTTCTAACTGAAGGACCTGTTCAGGGACTGTACTGTCCACGTTCTATCTTAAGGACCTGTTCAGGGACTGTACTGTCTACGTTCTATCTGAAGGACCTGTTCAGGGACTGTACTGTCTACGTTCTATCTGAAGGACCTGTTCAGGGACTGTTCTGTCTACATTCTATCTGAAGGACCTGTTTAGATAGAACAGGGAGAAGGACCTGTTCAGATAGAACAGGTAGGAGACCTGTTCAGAACGTATTGTCTACGTTCTATCTGAATGACCTGTTCAGGGACTGTACTGTCTACGTTCTATCCAAAGGACCTATTCAGGGATTGTACTGTCTACGATCTATCTGAAGGAACTGTTCAGGAACTGTACTGTCTACGTTCTATCTTAACGACCTGTTCAGGGACTGTATCATCTACGTTCTATCTTAAGGAACTGTTCAGGGTCTGTACTGAGTACATTCTATCTGATGGACCTGTACAGTGACTGTACTGTCTGCATTCTATCTGAAGAACCTGTTCAGGGACAGTACCATCTACGTTCTTTCTGTAGGGCCTGTTCAGGGACTGTACTGTCTTTGTTCTATCTGAAGGACCGGTTCAGGGACTAATGTGTCTGTGTTCTAAGGGGCGGACCTGTTCATTGTCTGTACTGTCTACGTTCTATCTGAAGGACCTGTACAAGAGCAGTACTGTGTACATTCTAAGTGAAGGACCTGTTCAGAGACTGTACTGTCTACGTTCTATCTTAAGGAACTGTTCAGGGTCTATACTGAGTACATTCTATCTGATGTACCCTTTACAGTGATTGTACTGTCCACGTTCTATCTGAAAGACCTGTTCAGGGACTGTACTGTCTACGTTCTATCTGAAGGACCTGTTGAGGGAGTGTACTGTCTACATTTTTTCTGAAGAACCTGTTCAGGGACCGTACCATCGACGTGCTATCTGAAGGACCTGTTCAGGGGCTATACAGAGTACATTCTGTCTGAAGGACCTGTACAGGGACTGTACTGTCTACGTTCTTTCTGAATGACCTGTTCAGGGACTGTACTGTCTACGTTCCATCTGAAGGACCTGTTCAGGGACTGTACCGTTTATGTTCTATCTGAAGGGCCTGTTCAACGGCTGTACTGTCTACGATTTATCCGAAGAATTTGTTCAGGGAGTGTACTGTCTACGTTCTATCTGAAGGACCTGTTTAGATAGAATAGGGAGAAGGACCTGTTCAGATAGAACAGGTAGAAGACCTGTTCAGAACGTATTGTCTACGTTCTATCTGAAGGACCTGTTCAGGGACTGTACTGTCTACGTTCTATCTGAAGGACCTGTTCAGGGACTGTATTGTCTAAGTTCTATCTGAAGGACCTGTTCAGGGAATGTACTGTCCACGTTCCATCTGAAGGAGCTGTTCAGGGACCGTACCGTCTATGTTCTATCTGAAGGGCTTATTCAGGGTCTGTACTGTCTACCTTCTATCTGAAGTAACTGTTCAGGGACTGTACTGTCCATGTTCTATCTGAAGGGCCTGTTCAGCGGCTGTACTGTCTTTGTTCTATCTGGCGGACCTGTTCAGGGTCTTTACTGTCTATGTTCTATCTGAAGGACCTGTTCAGGGTCAATACTGTCTGCGTTCTTTCTGAAGGACCTGTTCAGGGACTGTACTGTCTACGTTCTATCTGAAGAACCTGTTTAATTACCGTACCATCTACGTTCTCTCTGAAGGGCCTGTTCAGGGACTGTACTGTCTTTGTTCTATCTGAAGGACCGGTTCAGGAAATATAGTGTCTGTGTTCTAAGTGGCGGACCTGTTCATGGTCTGTACTGTCTACCTTCTATCTGAAGAACCTGTTTAATTACCGTACCATCTACGTTCTCTCTGAAGGGCCTGTTCAGGGACTGTACTGTCTTTGTTCTATCTGAAGGACCGGTTCAGGAAATATAGTGTCTGTGTTCTAAGTGGCGGACCTGTTCATGGTCTGTACTGTCTACCTTCTATCTGAAGAACCTGTTCAGGGACTGTACTGTCTACGTTCTATCTGAACGACCTGTTCAGGGACTGTACTGTCTACGTTCTATCTAAAGGACCTATTCAGGGATTGTACTGTCTACGATCTATCTGAAGGAACTGTTCAGGAACTGTACTGTCTACCTTCTATCTGAAGGACCTGTTCAGGGACTGTATTGTCTAAGTTCTATCTGAAGGACCTGTTCTGGGACTGTACTGTCTACGTTCTATCTGAAGAAAATGTTCAGGGGCTGTGCTGTCTACGTTCTATCTGAAGGACCTGTTCAGGGACCGTACCGTCTACGTTCTATCTGTAGGGCCTGTTCAGGGGCTCTACTGTCTACCTTATGTCTGAAGAACATGTTTAGGGAACGTACCATCTACGTGCTCTCTGAAGGGTCTGTTCTGTCTGTGTTCTATCTGAAGGACCTGTTCAGGGACTGTACCGTCTACATTCTATCTGAAGGACCTGTTCAGGGACTGAAATATCTACGTTCTATCTGAAGGGCCTATTCAGGGACTGAAATATCTACGTTCTATCTGAAGGACCTGTTCAGGGACTGAAATGTCTATGTTCTATCTGAAGGACCTGTTCAGGAACTGTACTGTCTACGTTCTATCCAAAGGACCGGTTCAGGGACTGTTCTGTCTGCATTCTATCTGAGGGACCTGTTTAGATAAAACAGGGAGAAGAACCTGTTCAGATTGAACAGGTAGAAGACCTGTTCAGAACGTATTGTCTACGTTCTATCTGAATGACCTCTTCAGGGACAGTACTGTCTATGTTCTATCTGAATGACCTGTTCAGGGACTGTACCGTCCACGTTCTATCTTAAGGACCTGTTCAGGGTCTGTACTGTCTATGTTCTATCTGAAGTATATATTCAGGGACTGTACTGTCCATGTTCTCTCTGAAGGACCTCTTCAGGGACTATTCTGTCTACGTTCTGTCTTAAGGACCTGTTCAGGGACTGTACTGTCTACGGTCTATCTGAAGGACCTGTTCAGGGACTGTACCGTCTACGTTCTATCTGAAGGACCTGTTCAGGGGCTGTACTGAGTACAGTTTTTCTGAAGGACCTGTTCAGGGACTGTACCATCTACGTTCTATCTGAAGGACCTGTTCAGGGGCTGTACTGTCTACGTTCTATCTGAAGAACATGTTCAGGGACTGTACTGTCTACGTTCTATCTGAAGAACCTGTTCAGGGACCGTACCGTCTATGTTCTATCTGAAGGGCCTGTTCAGGGACTGTACTGTCTTTGTTCTATCTGAAGCACCAGTTCAGGGATTGTAGGGTCTGTGTTCTAACTGGCGGACATGTTCATGGTCTGTACTGTCTACGTTCAATGTGAAGGACCTGTACAAGGACAGTACTGTCTACGTTCTATGTGAAGAAACTGTTCAGGGACTTTACTGTCTATCTTTGACCTGAAGGAGCTTTTCAGGGCCGGTACTGTCTACGTTCTCTCTGAAGGACCTGTTCAGGGACTGTACCGTCTACGTTCTATCTGAAGAATCTGTTCAGGGACTGTACTGCCTATGTTCTATCGGAAGGACCAGTTCAGGGACTATTCTGTCTACATTCTCTCTGAAGGACCTGTTTAGATAAAACAGGGAGAAGGACCTGTTCACATAGAACAGGTAGAAGACCTGTTCAGAACGTACTGTCTAAGTTCTATCTGAGTGACCTGTTCAGGGACTGTACTGTCTATGTTTTATCTGAATGATCTGTTCAGAGACTGTACTGTCTATGTTCTATCTGAAGGGCCTATACAGGGGCCGTACTGTCAACTTTCTATCTGAAGGGCCTATTCAGGGACTGTATGATTTACGATCTATCTGAAGGACCTGTTCAGTGGATGTACTGTCTACGTTCAAACTGCAAGACCTGTTCAGGGCTGTACTGTCTATGTTTTATCTGAAGGACCTGTTCAGGGATTGTCCTGTCTACAATCTATCTGAAGGAACTGTTCAGGGTCTGTACTGTCTATGTTCTATCTGAAAGGCCTATTCAGGGACTGTACTGTCTATGTTCTCTCTGAAGGGCCTATTCAGGGACTGTACTGTTTTTGTTCTATCTGAAGGACCTGTTCAGGGTCTTTACTGTCTACGTTCTATGTGATGGACGTGTACAAGGACAGTACTGTCTACGTTCTATCTGAAGGACCTGTTCAGGGGCTGGACTGAGTACAGTTTTTCTGAAGGACCTGTTCAGGTACCGTACTATCGACGTGCTATCTGAAGAACCTGTTCAGGGACTGTACCATCTACGTTATCTCTGAAGGGCCTGTTCATGGACTGTACTGTCTTTGTTCTATCTGAAGGACCTGTTCAGGGACTGTATGATCTACGATCTATCTGAAGGACCTGTTCAGTGGATGTACTGTCTATGTTCTATCTGAAGGGCCTATTCAGGGACTGTACTGTCTTTGTTCTATCTGAAGGACCTGTTCAGGGTCTTTACTGTCTACGTTCTATGTGATGGACGTGTACAAGGACAGTACTGTCTACGTTCTATCTGAAGGACCTGTTCAGGGACCGTACCATCGACGTGCTATCTGAAGGACCTCTTCAAGGGCTGTACTGAGTACATTCTGTCTGAAAGACCTGTACAGGGACTGTACTGTCTACGTTCTTTCTGAAGGACCTGTTAAGGGACTGTACTGTCTACGTTCTATCTGAAGGACCTGTTCAGGGACAGTACCGTCTATGTTCTATCTGAATGGCCTGTTTAAGGTCTGTACTGTCTACCTTCTATCTGAAGAACCTGTTCAGGGACCGTACCATCTAAGTTATCTCTGAAGGGCCTGTTCACGGACTGTACTGTCTTTATTCTATCTGAAGGACCTGTTCAGCGACTGTACCGTCTATATTTGACCTGAAGGAACTTTTCAGGACCTGTACTGTCTACGTTCTATCTGAATGAAATGTTCAGGGACAGTACTGTGTGCTTTCAATCTGAAGGATCTGTTCATTGGACTGTACTGTCTTCGTTCTTTCTGAAGGACCTGTTCAGGGACTGTACTGTACTGTCTTTGTTCTATCTGAAGGACCTGTTCAGGGACTGTACTGTCTACGTTTTATCTGAATGATCTGTTCAGAGACTGTACTGTCTATGTTCTATCTGAAGGGCCTATACAGGGGCCGTACTGTCAACTTTCTATCTGAAGGGCCTATTCAGGGACTGTATGATTTACGATCTATCTGAAGGACCTGTTCAGTGGATGTACTGTCTACGTTCAAACTGCAAGACCTGTTCAGGGCTGTACTGTCTATGTTTTATCTGAAGGACCTGTTCAGGGATTGTCCTGTCTACAATCTATCTGAAGGAACTGTTCAGGGTCTGTACTGTCTATGTTCTATCTGAAAGGCCTATTCAGGGACTGTACTGTCTATGTTCTCTCTGAAGGGCCTATTCAGGGACTGTACTGTTTTTGTTCTATCTGAAGGACCTGTTCAGGGTCTTTACTGTCTACGTTCTATGTGATGGACGTGTACAAGGACAGTACTGTCTACGTTCTATCTGAAGGACCTGTTCAGGGGCTGGACTGAGTACAGTTTTTCTGAAGGACCTGTTCAGGTACCGTACTATCGACGTGCTATCTGAAGAACCTGTTCAGGGACCGTACCATCTACGTTATCCACTTTGGTGGCAAAAATAGGAAAACAGATTATTATCTGAATGGTGGCCGATTAGGAAAAGGGGAGGTGCAACGAGACCTGGGTGTCATTATACACCAGTCATTGAAAGTGGGCATGCAGGTACAGCAGGCGGTGAAAAAGGCGAACGGTATGCTGGCATTTATAGCGAGAGGATTCGAGTACAGGAGCAGGGAGGTACTACTGCAGTTGTACAAGGCCTTGGTGAGACCACACCTGGAGTATTGTGTGCAGTTTTGGTCCCCTAATCTGAGGAAAGACATCTTTGCCATAGAGGGAGTACAAAGAAGGTTCACCAGATTGATTCCTGGGATGGCAGGTCTTTCATATGAAGAAAGACTGGATGAACTGGGCTTGTACTCGTTGGAATTTAGAAGATTGAGGGGGGATCTGATTGAAACGTATAAGATCCTAAAGGGATTGGACAGGCTAGATGCAGGAAGATTGTTCCCGATGTTGGGGAGGTCTAGAACGAGGGGTCACAGTTTGAGGATAGAGGGGAAGCCTTTTAGGACCGAGGTTAGGAAAAACTTCTTCACACAGAGAGTGGTGAATCTGTGGAATTCTCTGCCACAGCAAACTGTTGAAGCCAGTTCATTAGCTATGTTTAAAAGGAAGTTAGATATGGCCCTTGTGGCTACAGGGGTCAGGGGGTATGGAGGGAAGGCTGGGTTCTGAGTTGGATGATCAGCCATGATCATAATAAATGGTGGTGCAGGCTCGAAGGGCCGAATGGCCTACTCCTGCACCTATTTTCTATGTTTCTATGTTATCTCTGAAGGGCCTGTTCAGGGACTGTATGATCTACCTGATATCTGAAGAACATGTTTAGGGAACGTACCATCTACGTGCTCTCTGAAGGGTCTGTACTGTCGGTGTTCTATCTGAAGGACCTGTTCAGGGACTGTACTGTCCATGTTCTCTCTGAAAGACCTCTTCAGGGACTATTCTGTCTACATTCTATCTGAAGGACCTGTTTAGATAGAACAAGGAGAAGGACCTGTTCAGATAGAACAGGTAGAACACCTGTTCAGAACGTATTCTCTACATTCTATCTGAATGACCTGTTCAGGGACAGTACTGTCTACATTCTATCTGAATGACCTGTTCAGGGACTGTAGCGTCTACATTCTATCTGAAGGACCTGTTCAGGGACTGTTCTGTCTATATTCTATCTGAAGGACCTGTTCCGATAGAACAGGTTGAAGGACCTGATCAGATAGAACAGGGTGAAGACCTGTTTAGAACGTACTGTCCACGTTCTATCTGAAGGATCTGTTCAGGGGCTGTTCTGTCTACATTCTATCTGAAGGATCTGTTCAGGGGCTGTACTGAGAAAATTCTGTCTGAAGGACCTGTACAGGGACTGTACTCTCTATTTTCTATCTGAAGGACCGGTTCAGGGACTGTTCTGTCTACATTCTATCAGAAGGACCTGTTTAGATAGAACAGGGTGAAGACCTGTTCAGAACGTATTGTCCACGTTCTATCTGAAGGACATGTTCAAGGACTGTTCCGTCTATATTCTATCTGAAGGACCTGTTCAGGGACTGTACCGTCTACGTTCTATCTTAAGGACCTGTTCAGGGTCTGTACTGAGTATATTCTATCTGAAGGACCTGTTCAGTGGATGTACTGTCTACGTTCTAACAACAGGACCTCTTCAGGGACTATTCTGTCTACGTTCTATCTGAAGGGCCTGTTCAGGGACTGTACGGTCCATGTTCTATCTTAAGGACCTGTTCAGGGACTGTACTGTCTACGGTCTATCTGAAGGACCTGTTCAAGGACTGCACCGTCTATATTCTATCTGAAGGGCCTGTTCACGGACTGTACTGTCTATATTTGACCTGAAGGAACTTTTCAGGACCTGTACTGTCTACGTTCTATCTGAAGGACCGGTTCAGGGATTGTAGGGTCTGTGTTCTAACTGGCGGACATGTTCATGGTCTGTACTGTCTACGTTCAATCTGAAGGACCTGTACAAGGACAGTACTGCCTACGTTCTATGTGAAGAAACTGTTCAGGGACTTTACCGTCTATATTTGACCTGAAGGAGCTTTTCAGTGCCGGAACTGTCTACGTTCTCTCTGAAGGACCTGTTCAGGGACTGTACCGTCTACGTTCTATCTGAAGGACCTGTTCAGTGACTGTACTGTCTATGTTCTATCTGAAGGACCGGTTCAGGGACTGTTCTGTCTACATTCTCTCTGAAGGACTTGTTTAGATAAAACAAGGAGAAGGACCTGTTCAGATAGAACAGGTAGGAGACCTGTTCAGAACGTACTGTCTACGTTCTATCTGAATGACCTGTTCAGGGACTGTACTGTCTACGTTTTATCTGAATGATCTGTTCAGAGATTGTACCTTCTATGTTCTATCTTAAGGACCTGTTCAGGGTCTGTACTGAGTATATTCTATCTGAAGGACCTGTTCAGTGGATGTAATGTCTACGTTCTAACAGCATGACCTGTTCAGGGACTGTACCGTCTATGTTCTATCTGAAGGGCCTGTTTAGGGTCTGTACTGTCTACCTTCTATCTGAAGAACCTGTTCAGGGACCGTACCATTTAAGTTATCTCTGAAGGGCCTGTTCACGGACTGTACTGTCTTTGTTATATCTGAAGGACCTTTTCAGGGACTGTACCGTCTATATTTGACCTGAAGGAACTTTTCAGGGCCTGTACTGTCTACATTCTATCTGAAGGACCCGTTCAGGGACTGTACGGTCTACGTTCTATCTGAAAGGCCGTTCAGCAGCTGTACTGTCTACGATTTATCTGAAGAATTTGTTCAGGGAATGGCTTGTCTACGTTCTATCTGAAGGACCGTTTCAGGGACTTTTCTGCCTACATTCTATCTGAAGGACCTGTTTAGATAGAACAGGGAGAAGGACCTGTTCAGATAGAACAGGTGGAAGACCTGTTCAGAACGTATTGTCTACGTTCTATCTGAATGAACTGTTCAGGGACAGTACTGTCTACTTTCAATCTGAAGGACCTGTTCAGTGGATGTACTGTCTACGTTCTAACTGCAAGACCTGTTCAGGGACTGTACTGTCTACGTTCTATCTGAAGGACCTGTTCAGGGATTGTCCTGTCTACGATCTATCTGTAGGGACTGTTCAGGGTCTGTACTGTCTATGTTCTATCTCAAGGGCATATTCAGGGACTGTACTGTCTTTGTTCTATCTGAAGGATCTGTTCAGGGTCTTTACTGTCTACGTTCTATCTGATGGACGTGTACAAGAACAGTACTGTCTACGTTCTATCTGAAGGAACTGTTCAGAGACTGTACCGTCTACGTTCTATATGAAGGACCAGTTCAGGGACTGTACTGTCTACGTCCTATCTCAAGGACCTAATCAGGCACTGTACTGTCTACATTCTACCTTAAGGACCTGTTCAGGCACTGTACTGTCTAATTTCTATCTGATGGACCTGTTCAGGGACTGTTCTGTCTATGTTCTATCTCAAGGGCCTATTCAGGGACTGTACCGTCTTTGTTCTATCTGAAGGACCTGTTCAGGGTCTTTACTGTCTACGTTCTATGTGATGGACGTGTACAAGGACAGTACTGTCTACGTTCTATCTGAAGGATCTGTTCAGGGACTGTACTGTCCACGTTATATCTGAAGGACCGGTTCAGGGAGTGTACTGTCTACATTCTATCTGAAGGACCTGTTCAGGGACTGTACCGTCTATGTTCTATCTGAAGGACCTGTTCAGGGGCTGTACTGAGTACATTCTGTCTGAAGACCTGTACAGGGACTGTACTGTCTACGTTCTTTCTGAAGGACCTGTTCAGGGACTGTACCGTCTATGTTCTATCTGAAGGACCTGTTCAGGGGCTGTACTGAGTACATTCTGTCTGAAGACCTGTACAGGGACTGTACTGTCTACGTTCTTTCTGAAGGACCTGTTCAGGACCTGTACTGTCTACGTTCTATCTGAAGGACCTGTTCAGGGACTGTATGATCTACGATCTATCTGAAGGACCTGTTCAGTGGATGTACTGTCTACATTCTAACTGCAAGACCTGTTCAGGGCTGTACTGTCTACGTTTTATCTGAAGGACCTGTTCAGGGATTGTCCTGTCTACGATCTATCTGAAGGGACTGTTCAGGGTCTGTACTGCCTACGATCTATCTGAAGGGCCAGGTCAGGGTCTATACTGTCTACGGTCTATCTGAAGGGCCTCTACGATCTATCTGAAGGGACTGTTCAGGGTCTGTACTGCCTACGATCTATCTGAAGGGCCAGGTCAGGGTCTATACTGTCTACGGTCTATCTGAAGGGCCTGTTCAGGGTCTGTACTGTCTACGTTCCATCTGAAGGACCTGTTCAGGGACTGTACTGTCTATGTTCTATCTGAAGGGCCTATTCAGGGACTGTACTGTCTTTGTTCTATCTGGCGGACCTGTTCAGGGTCTTTACTGTCTACGTTCTATCTGATGGACGTGTACAAGGACAGTACTGTCTACGTTCTATCTGAAGGAACTGTTCAGAGACTGTACCGTCTACATTCTATCTGAAAGACCAGTTCAGGGACTGCACTGTCTACGTCCTATCTCAAGGACCTAATCAGGCACTGTACTGTCTACGTCCTATCTGAAAGACCTGTTCAGAACTGTGCTCTCTACGTTCTATCTAAAGGACCTGTTCAGGGACTGTACTGTCTATGTTCTATCTGAAGGACCTGTTCAGGGACAATACTGTCTGCGTTCTTTCTGAAGGACCTGTTCAGGGACTGTACTGTCTACGTTCTATCTGAAGGACCTGTTCAGGGAATGTACGGTCTACGTTCTATCTGAAAGACCTGTTCAGCGGCTGTACTGTCTACGATTTATCTGAAGAATTTGTTCAGGGACTGTACTGTCTGCGTTCTATCTGAAGGACTGGTTCAAGGACTGTTCTGTCTATATTCTATCTGAAGGACCTGTTTAGATAGAACAGGGAGAAGGAACCTGTTCAGATAGAACAGGTAGGAGACCTGTTCAGAACGCATTGTCTACGTTCTACCTGAATGACCTGTTCAGGGACTGTACTGTCTACGTTCTATCTGAATGACCTGTTCAGGGACTGTACTGTCGACGATCTATCTGAAGGAACTGTTCAGGAACTGTACTGTCTACCTTCTATCTGAAGGACCTGTTCAGGGACTGTATTGTCTAAGTTCTATCTGAAGGACCTGTTCAGGGACTGTACTGTCCCTGTTCTCTCTGAAGGACATCTTCAGGAACTATTGTGTCTACGTTCTATCTGAATGTCCTGTTCAGGGACTGTTCTGTGTACATTCTATCTGAAGGACCTGTTCCGATAGAACAGGTTGAAGGACTTGTTCAGATAGAACTGGGTGAAAACCTGTTTAGAACGTACTGTCCACGTTCTATCTGAAGGATCTGTTCAGGGGCTGTACTGAGAAAATTCTGTCTGAAGGACCTGTACATGGACTGTACTCTCTATGTTCTATCTGAAGGACCTGTTCAGGGACCGTACCGTCAACGTTCTATCTGTAGGGCCTGTTTAGGGACTCTACTGTCTACCTTATGTCTGAAGAACATGTTTAGGGAATGTACCATCTACGTGCTCTCTGAAGGGTCTGTACTGTCTGTGTTCTATCTGAAGGACCTGTTCAGGGACTGTAGTGTCTGTGTTCTAAGTGCTGGACATGTTCAGGGTCTGTACTGTCTACGTTCTATCTGAAGGACCTGTTCAGGGACTGTATTACCTACGATCTATCTGAAGGACCTGTTCAGTGGATGTACTGTCTACGTTCTAACTGCAAGACCTGTTCAGGGCTGTACTGTGTATGTTTTATCTGAAGGACCTGTTCAGGGATTGTCCTGTCTACGATCTATCTGAAGGGACTGTTCAGGGTCTGTACTGCCTACGATCTATCTGAAGGGCCTATTCAGGGTCTGTACTGTCTATGTTCTATCTGAAGGGCCTATTCAGGGACTGTACTGTCTTTGTTCTATCTGCAGGACCTGTTCAGGGTCTTTACCGTCTACGTTCTATGTGATGGATGTATACAAGGACAGTACTGTCTACGCTCTATCTGAAGGACCTGTTCAGGTGCTGTACTGAGTACAGTTTTTCTGAAGGACCTGTTCAGGGACCGTACCATCGACGTGCTATCTGAAGGACCTGTTCAGGGTCTGTACTGCGAACATTCTGTCTGAAGGACCTGTACAGGGACTGTACTCTCTACGTTCTATCTGTAGGGCCTGTTCAGGGGCTCTACTGTCTACCTGATATCTGAAGAACATGTTTAGGGAACGTACCATCTACGTGCTCTCTGAAGGGTCTGTACTGTCGGTGTTCTATCTGAAGGACCTGTTCAGGGACTGTACTGTCCATGTTCTCTCTGAAAGACCTCTTCAGGGACTATTCTGTCTACATTCTATCTGAAGGACCTGTTTAGATAGAACAAGGAGAAGGACCTGTTCAGATAGAACAGGTAGAACACCTGTTCAGAACGTATTCTCTACATTCTATCTGAATGACCTGTTCAGGGACAGTACTGTCTACATTCTATCTGAATGACCTGTTCAGGGACTGTAGCGTCTACATTCTATCTGAAGGACCTGTTCAGGGACTGTTCTGTCTATATTCTATCTGAAGGACCTGTTCCGATAGAACAGGTTGAAGGACCTGATCAGATAGAACAGGGTGAAGACCTGTTTAGAACGTACTGTCCACGTTCTATCTGAAGGATCTGTTCAGGGGCTGTTCTGTCTACATTCTATCTGAAGGATCTGTTCAGGGGCTGTACTGAGAAAATTCTGTCTGAAGGACCTGTACAGGGACTGTACTCTCTATTTTCTATCTGAAGGACCGGTTCAGGGACTGTTCTGTCTACATTCTATCAGAAGGACCTGTTTAGATAGAACAGGGTGAAGACCTGTTCAGAACGTATTGTCCACGTTCTATCTGAAGGACATGTTCAAGGACTGTTCCGTCTACGTTCTATCTTAAGGACCTGTTCAGGGTCTGTACTGAGTATATTCTATCTGAAGGACCTGTTCAGTGGATGTACTGTCTACGTTCTAACAACAGGACCTCTTCAGGGACTATTCTGTCTACGTTCTATCTGAAGGGCCTGTTCAGGGACTGTACGGTCCATGTTCTATCTTAAGGACCTGTTCAGGGACTGTACTGTCTACGGTCTATCTGAAGGACCTGTTCAAGGACTGCACCGTCTATATTCTATCTGAAGGGCCTGTTCACGGACTATACTGTCTATATTTGACCTGAAGGAACTTTTCAGGACCTGTACTGTCTACGTTCTATCTGAAGGACCGGTTCAGGGATTGTAGGGTCTGTGTTCTAACTGGCGGACATGTTCATGGTCTGTACTGTCTACGTTCAATCTGAAGGACCTGTACAAGGACAGTACTGCCTACGTTCTATGTGAAGAAACTGTTCAGGGACTTTACCGTCTATATTTGACCTGAAGGAGCTTTTCAGTGCCGGAACTGTCTACGTTCTCTCTGAAGGACCTGTTCAGGGACTGTACCGTCTACGTTCTATCTGAAGGACCTGTTCAGTGACTGTACTGTCTATGTTCTATCTGAAGGACCGGTTCAGGGACTGTTCTGTCTACATTCTCTCTGAAGGACTTGTTTAGATAAAACAAGGAGAAGGACCTGTTCAGATAGAACAGGTAGGAGACCTGTTCAGAACGTACTGTCTACGTTCTATCTGAATGACCTGTTCAGGGACTGTACTGTCTACGTTTTATCTGAATGATCTGTTCAGAGATTGTACCTTCTATGTTCTATCTTAAGGACCTGTTCAGGGTCTGTACTGAGTATATTCTATCTGAAGGACCTGTTCAGTGGATGTAATGTCTACGTTCTAACAGCATGACCTGTTCAGGGACTGTACCGTCTATGTTCTATCTGAAGGGCCTGTTTAGGGTCTGTACTGTCTACCTTCTATCTAAGAACCTGTTCAGGGACCGTACCATCTAAGTTATCTCTGAAGGGCCTGTTCACGGACTGTACTGTCTTTGTTCTATCTGAAGGACCTTTTCAGGGACTGTACCGTCTATATTTGACCTGAAGGAACTTTTCAGGACCTGTACTGTCTACGTTCTATCTGAAGGACCTGTTCAGGGACAATACTGTCTGCGTTCTTTCTGAAGGACCTGTTCAGGGTCTGTACTGAGTATATTCTATCTGAAGGACCTGTACAGTGACTGTACTGTCAACGTTCTATCTGAAGGACCTCTTCAGGGACTGTACTGTCTGCGTTCTATCTGAAGAACCTGTTCAATGACCGTACCATCTATGTTCTCTCTGAAGGGCCTGTTCAGGGACTGTACCGTCTTTGTTCTATCTGAAGGACCGGTTCAGGGACTATAGTGTCTGTGTTCTAAGTGGCGGACCTGTTCATGTTCTGTACTGTCTCCTTTCTATCTGAAGAATCTGTTCAGGGACCGTACCATCTAAGTTATCTCTGAAGGGCCTGTTCACGGATTGTACTGTCTTTGTTCTATCTGAAGGACCTGTTCAGGAACTGTACCGTCTATATTTGACCTGAAGGAACTTTTCAGGACCTGTACTGTCTACGTTCTATCTGAAGGACCTGTTCAGGGACTGTACGGTCTACGTTCTATCTGAAGGACCTGTTCAGCGGCTGTACTGTCTACGATTTATCTGAAGAATTTGTTCAGGGACTGTACTGTCTACGTTCTATCTGAAGGACTGGTTCAGGGACTGTTCTGTCTATATTCTATCTGAAGGACCAGTTTAGATAGAACAGGGAGAAGGAACCTGTTCAGATAGAACAGGTAGGAGACCTGTTCAGAACGCATTGTCTACGTTCTACCTGAATGACCTGTTCAGGGACTGTACTGTCTACGTTCTATCTAAAGGACCTATTCAGGGATTGTACTGTCTACGATCTATCTGAAGGAACTGTTCAGGAACTGTACTGTCTACGTTCTATCTGAAGGACCTGTTCAGGTACTGTATTGTCTAAGTTCTATCTCAAGGACCTGTTCTGGGACTGAACAGTCTACGTTCTATCTGAAGGACCTGTTCAGGGACTGTACTGTCCCTGTTCTCTCCGAAGGGCATCTTTAGGAACTATTTTGTCTACCTTCTATCTGAAGGACCTGTTCAGGGACTGTACTCTCTACGTTCTATCTGAAGGACCTGTTCAGGGACCGTACCGTCAACGTTCTATCTGTAGGGCCTGTTCAGGGGCTCCACTGTCTACCTTATGTCTGAAGAACATGTTTAGGGAACGTACCATCTATGTGCTCTCTGAAGGGTCTGTACTGTCTGTGTTCCATCTGAAGGACCTGTTCAGGGACTGTAGTGTCTGTGTTCTAAGTGATGGACATGTTCAGGGTCTGTACTGTCTACGTTCTATCTGAAGGACCTGTTCCGGGACTGTACTGTCCATGTTCTCTCTGAAGGACCGCTTCAGGGACTATTCTGTCTACGCTCTATCTGAAGGACCTGTTCAGGGACTGTACTGTCTACGGTCTATCTGAAGGACCTGTTCAAGGACTGTACTGACTTTGTTCTATCTGAAGGACCAGTTCAGGGATTGCAGTGTCTGTGTTCTAACTGGCGGACATGTTCATGGTCTGTACTGTTTTCGTTCTATCTGAAGGACCTGTTCAGGGACTGTACTGTCCATGTTCTCTCTGAAGGACCTCTTCAGGGACTATTCTCTCTACATTCTATCTGAAGGACCTGTTTAGATAGAACAGGGAGAAGGACCTGATCAGATAGAACAGGGTGAAGACCTGTTCAGAAAGTACTGTCCACGTTCTATCTGAAGGATCTGTTCAGGGGCTGTACTGAGTACATTCTGTCTGAAGGACCTGTACAGGGACTGTACTCTCTACGTTCTATCTGTAGGGCCTGTTCAGGGGCTCTACTGTCTACCTGATATCTGAAGAACATGTTTAGGGAACGTACCATCTACGTGCTCTCTGAAGGGTCTGTACTGTCGGTGTTCTATCTGAAGGACCTGTTCAGGGACTGTACTGTCCATGTTCTCTCTGAAAGACCTCTTCAGGGACTATTCTGTCTACATTCTATCTGAAGGACCTGTTTAGATAGAACAAGGAGAAGGACCTGTTCAGATAGAACAGGTAGAACACCTGTTCAGAACGTATTCTCTACATTCTATCTGAATGACCTGTTCAGGGACAGTACTGTCTACATTCTATCTGAATGACCTGTTCAGGGACTGTAGCGTCTACATTCTATCTGAAGGACCTGTTCAGGGACTGTTCTGTCTATATTCTATCTGAAGGACCTGTTCCGATAGAACAGGTTGAAGGACCTGATCAGATAGAACAGGGTGAAGACCTGTTTAGAACGTACTGTCCACGTTCTATCTGAAGGATCTGTTCAGGGGCTGTTCTGTCTACATTCTATCTGAAGGATCTGTTCAGGGGCTGTACTGAGAAAATTCTGTCTGAAGGACCTGTACAGGGACTGTACTCTCTATTTTCTATCTGAAGGACCGGTTCAGGGACTGTTCTGTCTACATTCTATCAGAAGGACCTGTTTAGATAGAACAGGGTGAAGACCTGTTCAGAACGTATTGTCCACGTTCTATCTGAAGGACATGTTCAAGGACTGTTCCGTCTATATTCTATCTGAAGGACCTGTTCAGGGACTGTACCGTCTACGTTCTATCTTAAGGACCTGTTCAGGGTCTGTACTGAGTATATTCTATCTGAAGGACCTGTTCAGTGGATGTACTGTCTACGTTCTAACAACAGGACCTCTTCAGGGACTATTCTGTCTACGTTCTATCTGAAGGGCCTGTTCAGGGACTGTACGGTCCATGTTCTATCTTAAGGACCTGTTCAGGGACTGTACTGTCTACGGTCTATCTGAAGGACCTGTTCAAGGACTGCACCGTCTATATTCTATCTGAAGGGCCTGTTCACGGACTGTACTGTCTATATTTGACCTGAAGGAACTTTTCAGGACCTGTACTGTCTACGTTCTATCTGAAGGACCGGTTCAGGGATTGTAGGGTCTGTGTTCTAACTGGCGGACATGTTCATGGTCTGTACTGTCTACGTTCAATCTGAAGGACCTGTACAAGGACAGTACTGCCTACGTTCTATGTGAAGAAACTGTTCAGGGACTTTACCGTCTATATTTGACCTGAAGGAGCTTTTCAGTGCCGGAACTGTCTACGTTCTCTCTGAAGGACCTGTTCAGGGACTGTACCGTCTACGTTCTCTCTGAAGGACCTGTTCAGTGACTGTACTGTCTATGTTCTATCTGAAGGACCGGTTCAGGGACTGTTCTGTCTACATTCTCTCTGAAGGACTTGTTTAGATAAAACAAGGAGAAGGACCTGTTCAGATAGAACAGGTAGGAGACCTGTTCAGAACGTACTGTCTACGTTCTATCTGAATGACCTGTTCAGGGACTGTACTGTCTACGTTTTATCTGAATGATCTGTTCAGAGATTGTACCTTCTATGTTCTATCTTAAGGACCTGTTCAGGGTCTGTACTGAGTATATTCTATCTGAAGGACCTGTTCAGTGGATGTAATGTCTACGTTCTAACAGCATGACCTGTTCAGGGACTGTACCGTCTATGTTCTATCTGAAGGGCCTGTTTAGGGTCTGTACTGTCTACCTTCTATCTAAGAACCTGTTCAGGGACCGTACCATCTAAGTTATCTCTGAAGGGCCTGTTCACGGACTGTACTGTCTTTGTTCTATCTGAAGGACCTTTTCAGGGACTGTACCGTCTATATTTGACCTGAAGGAACTTTTCAGGGCCTGTACTGTCTACATTCTATCTGAAGGACCCGTTCAGGGACTGTACGGTCTACATTCTATCTGAAGGGCCGTTCAGCAGCTGTACTGTCTACGATTTATCTGAAGAATTTGTTCAGGGAATGGCTTGTCTACGTTCTATCTGATGGACCGTTTCAGGGACTTTTCTGCCTACATTCTATCTGAAGGACCTGTTTAGATAGAACAGGGAGAAGGACCTGTTCAGATAGAACAGGTGGAAGACCTGTTCAGAACGTATTGTCTACGTTCTATCTGAATGAACTGTTCAGGGACAGTACTGTCTACTTTCAATCTGAAGGACCTGTTCAGTGGATGTACTGTCTACGTTCTAACTGCAAGACCTGTTCAGGGACTGTACTGTCTACGTTCTATCTGAAGGACCTGTTCAGGGATTGTCCTGTCTACGATCTATCTGTAGGGACTGTTCAGGGTCTGTACTGTCTATGTTCTATCTCAAGGGCATATTCAGGGACTGTACTGTCTTTGTTCTATCTGAAGGATCTGTTCAGGGTCTTTACTGTCTACGTTCTATCTGATGGACGTGTACAAGGACAGTACTGTCTACGTTCTATCTGAAGGAACTGTTCAGAGACTGTACCGTCTACATTCTATCTGAAAGACCAGTTCAGGGACTGCACTGTCTACGTCCTATCTCAAGGACCTAATCAGGCACTGTACTGTCTACGTCCTATCTGAAAGACCTGTTCAGAACTGTGCTCTCTACGTTCTATCTAAAGGACCTGTTCAGGGACTGTACTGTCTATGTTCTATCTGAAGGACCTGTTCAGGGACAATACTGTCTGCGTTCTTTCTGAAGGACCTGTTCAGGGACTGTACTGTCTACGTTCTATCTGAAGGACCTGTTCAGGGTCTGTACTGAGTATATTCTATCTGAAGGACCTGTACAGTGACTGTACTGTCTATGTTCTATCTGAAGGACCTGTTCAGGGACAATACTGTCTGCGTTCTTTCTGAAGGACCTGTTCAGGGACTGTACTGTCTACGTTCTATCTGAAGGACCTGTTCAGGGTCTGTACTGAGTATATTCTATCTGAAGGACCTGTACAGTGACTGTACTGTCTATGTTCTATCTGAAGGACCTGTTCAGGGACAATACTGTCTGCGTTCTTTCTGAAGGACCTGTTCAGGGTCTGTACTGAGTATATTCTATCTGAAGGACCTGTACAGTGACTGTACTGTCTAACGTTCTATCTGAAGGACCTCTTCAGGGACTGTACTGTCTGCGTTCTATCTGAAGAACCTGTCTGCAATGACCGTACCATCTATGTTCTCTCTGAAGGGCCTGTTCAGGGACTGTACCGTCTTTGTTCTATCTGAAGGACCGGTTCAGGGACTATAGTGTCTGTGTTCTAAGTGGCGGACCTGTTCATGTTCTGTACTGTCTCCTTTCTATCTGAAGAACCTGTTCAGGGACCGTACCATCTAAGTTATCTCTGAAGGGCCTGTTCACGGATTGTACTGTCTTTGTTCTATCTGAAGGACCTGTTCAGGAACTGTACCGTCTATATTTGACCTGAAGGAACTTTTCAGGACCTGTACTGTCTACGTTCTATCTGAAGGACCTGTTCAGGGAATGTACGGTCTACGTTCTATCTGAAGGACCTGTTCAGCGGCTGTACTGTCTACGATTTATCTGAAGAATTTGTTCAGGGACTGTACTGTCTACGTTCTATCTGAAGGACTGGTTCAGGGACTGTTCTGTCTATATTCTATCTGAAGGACCAGTTTAGATAGAACAGGTAGGAGACCTGTTCAGAACGCATTGTCTACGTTCTACCTGAATGACCTGTTCAGGGACTGTACTGTCTACGTTCTATCTAAAGGACCTATTCAGGGATTGTACTGTCTACGATCTATCTGAAGGAACTGTTCAGGAACTGTACTGTCTACGTTCTATCTGAAGGACCTGTTCAGGTACTGTATTGTCTAAGTTCTATCTCAAGGACCTGTTCTGGGACTGAACAGTCTACGTTCTATCTGAAGGACCTGTTCAGGGACTGTACTGTCCCTGTTCTCTCCGAAGGGCATCTTTAGGAACTATTTTGTCTACCTTCTATCTGAAGGACCTGTTCAGGGACTGTACTCTCTACGTTCTATCTGAAGGACCTGTTCAGGGACCGTACCGTCAACGTTCTATCTGTAGGGCCTGTTCAGGGGCTCCACTGTCTACCTTATGTCTGAAGAACATGTTTAGGGAACGTACCATCTATGTGCTCTCTGAAGGGTCTGTACTGTCTGTGTTCCATCTGAAGGACCTGTTCAGGGACTGTAGTGTCTGTGTTCTAAGTGATGGACATGTTCAGGGTCTGTACTGTCTACGTTCTATCTGAAGGACCTGTTCCGGGACTGTACTGTCCATGTTCTCTCTGAAGGACCTCTTCAGGGACTATTCTGTCTACGCTCTATCTGAAGGACCTGTTCAGGGACTGTACTGTCTACGGTCTATCTGAAGGACCTGTTCAAGGACTGTACTGACTTTGTTCTATCTGAAGGACCAGTTCAGGGATTGCAGTGTCTGTGTTCTAACTGGCGGACATGTTCATGGTCTGTACTGTTTTCGTTCTATCTGAAGGACCTGTTCAGGGACTGTACTGTCCATGTTCTCTCTGAAGGACCTCTTCAGGGACTATTCTCTCTACATTCTATCTGAAGGACCTGTTTAGATAGAACAGGGAGAAGGACCTGATCAGATAGAACAGGGTGAAGACCTGTTCAGAAAGTACTGTCCACGTTCTATCTGAAGGATCTGTTCAGGGGCTGTACTGAGTACATTCTGTCTGAAGGACCTGTACAGGGACTGTACTCTCTACGTTCTATCTGTAGGGCCTGTTCAGGGGCTCTACTGTCTACCTGATATCTGAAGAACATGTTTAGGGAACGTACCATCTACGTGCTCTCTGAAGGGTCTGTACTGTCGGTGTTCTATCTGAAGGACCTGTTCAGGGACTGTACTGTCCATGTTCTCTCTGAAAGACCTCTTCAGGGACTATTCTGTCTACATTCTATCTGAAGGACCTGTTTAGATAGAACAAGGAGAAGGACCTGTTCAGATAGAACAGGTAGAACACCTGTTCAGAACGTATTCTCTACATTCTATCTGAATGACCTGTTCAGGGACAGTACTGTCTACATTCTATCTGAATGACCTGTTCAGGGACTGTAGCGTCTACATTCTATCTGAAGGACCTGTTCAGGGACTGTTCTGTCTATATTCTATCTGAAGGACCTGTTCCGATAGAACAGGTTGAAGGACCTGATCAGATAGAACAGGGTGAAGACCTGTTTAGAACGTACTGTCCACGTTCTATCTGAAGGATCTGTTCAGGGGCTGTTCTGTCTACATTCTATCTGAAGGATCTGTTCAGGGGCTGTACTGAGAAAATTCTGTCTGAAGGACCTGTACAGGGACTGTACTCTCTATTTTCTATCTGAAGGACCGGTTCAGGGACTGTTCTGTCTACATTCTATCAGAAGGACCTGTTTAGATAGAACAGGGTGAAGACCTGTTCAGAACGTATTGTCCACGTTCTATCTGAAGGACATGTTCAAGGACTGTTCCGTCTATATTCTATCTGAAGGACCTGTTCAGGGACTGTACCGTCTACGTTCTATCTTAAGGACCTGTTCAGGGTCTGTACTGAGTATATTCTATCTGAAGGACCTGTTCAGTGGATGTACTGTCTACGTTCTAACAACAGGACCTCTTCAGGGACTATTCTGTCTACGTTCTATCTGAAGGGCCTGTTCAGGGACTGTACGGTCCATGTTCTATCTTAAGGACCTGTTCAGGGACTGTACTGTCTACGGTCTATCTGAAGGACCTGTTCAAGGACTGCACCGTCTATATTCTATCTGAAGGGCCTGTTCACGGACTGTACTGTCTATATTTGACCTGAAGGAACTTTTCAGGACCTGTACTGTCTACGTTCTATCTGAAGGACCGGTTCAGGGATTGTAGGGTCTGTGTTCTAACTGGCGGACATGTTCATGGTCTGTACTGTCTACGTTCAATCTGAAGGACCTGTACAAGGACAGTACTGCCTACGTTCTATGTGAAGAAACTGTTCAGGGACTTTACCGTCTATATTTGACCTGAAGGAGCTTTTCAGTGCCGGAACTGTCTACGTTCTCTCTGAAGGACCTGTTCAGGGACTGTACCGTCTACGTTCTATCTGAAGGACCTGTTCAGTGACTGTACTGTCTATGTTCTATCTGAAGGACCGGTTCAGGGACTGTTCTGTCTACATTCTCTCTGAAGGACTTGTTTAGATAAAACAAGGAGAAGGACCTGTTCAGATAGAACAGGTAGGAGACCTGTTCAGAACGTACTGTCTACGTTCTATCTGAATGACCTGTTCAGGGACTGTACTGTCTACGTTTTATCTGAATGATCTGTTCAGAGATTGTACCTTCTATGTTCTATCTTAAGGACCTGTTCAGGGTCTGTACTGAGTATATTCTATCTGAAGGACCTGTTCAGTGGATGTAATGTCTACGTTCTAACAGCATGACCTGTTCAGGGACTGTACCGTCTATGTTCTATCTGAAGGGCCTGTTTAGGGTCTGTACTGTCTACCTTCTATCTAAGAACCTGTTCAGGGACCGTACCATCTAAGTTATCTCTGAAGGGCCTGTTCACGGACTGTACTGTCTTTGTTCTATCTGAAGGACCTTTTCAGGGACTGTACCGTCTATATTTGACCTGAAGGAACTTTTCAGGGCCTGTACTGTCTACATTCTATCTGAAGGACCCGTTCAGGGACTGTACGGTCTACATTCTATCTGAAGGGCCGTTCAGCAGCTGTACTGTCTACGATTTATCTGAAGAATTTGTTCAGGGAATGGCTTGTCTACGTTCTATCTGATGGACCGTTTCAGGGACTTTTCTGCCTACATTCTATCTGAAGGACCTGTTTAGATAGAACAGGGAGAAGGACCTGTTCAGATAGAACAGGTGGAAGACCTGTTCAGAACGTATTGTCTACGTTCTATCTGAATGAACTGTTCAGGGACAGTACTGTCTACTTTCAATCTGAAGGACCTGTTCAGTGGATGTACTGTCTACGTTCTAACTGCAAGACCTGTTCAGGGACTGTACTGTCTACGTTCTATCTGAAGGACCTGTTCAGGGATTGTCCTGTCTACGATCTATCTGTAGGGACTGTTCAGGGTCTGTACTGTCTATGTTCTATCTCAAGGGCATATTCAGGGACTGTACTGTCTTTGTTCTATCTGAAGGATCTGTTCAGGGTCTTTACTGTCTACGTTCTATCTGATGGACGTGTACAAGAACAGTACTGTCTACGTTCTATCTGAAGGAACTGTTCAGAGACTGTACCGTCTACGTTCTATATGAAGGACCAGTTCAGGGACTGTACTGTCTACGTCCTATCTCAAGGACCTAATCAGGCACTGTACTGTCTACATTCTACCTTAAGGACCTGTTCAGGCACTGTACTGTCTAATTTCTATCTGATGGACCTGTTCAGGGACTGTTCTGTCTATGTTCTATCTCAAGGGCCTATTCAGGGACTGTACCGTCTTTGTTCTATCTGAAGGACCTGTTCAGGGTCTTTACTGTCTACGTTCTATGTGATGGACGTGTACAAGGACAGTACTGTCTACGTTCTATCTGAAGGATCTGTTCAGGGACTGTACTGTCCACGTTATATCTGAAGGACCGGTTCAGGGAGTGTACTGTCTACATTCTATCTGAAGGACCTGTTCAGGGACTGTACCGTCTATGTTCTATCTGAAGGACCTGTTCAGGGGCTGTACTGAGTACATTCTGTCTGAAGACCTGTACAGGGACTGTACTGTCTACGTTCTTTCTGAAGGACCTGTTCAGGGACTGTACCGTCTATGTTCTATCTGAAGGACCTGTTCAGGGGCTGTACTGAGTACATTCTGTCTGAAGACCTGTACAGGGACTGTACTGTCTACGTTCTTTCTGAAGGACCTGTTCAGGACCTGTACTGTCTACGTTCTATCTGAAGGACCTGTTCAGGGACTGTATGATCTACGATCTATCTGAAGGACCTGTTCAGTGGATGTACTGTCTACATTCTAACTGCAAGACCTGTTCAGGGCTGTACTGTCTACGTTTTATCTGAAGGACCTGTTCAGGGATTGTCCTGTCTACGATCTATCTGAAGGGACTGTTCAGGGTCTGTACTGCCTACGATCTATCTGAAGGGCCAGGTCAGGGTCTATACTGTCTACGGTCTATCTGAAGGGCCTGTTCAGGGTCTGTACTGTCTACGTTCCATCTGAAGGACCTGTTCAGGGACTGTACTGTCTATGTTCTATCTGAAGGGCCTATTCAGGGACTGTACTGTCTTTGTTCTATCTGAAGGACCTGTTCAGGGTCTTTACTGTCTACGTTCTATCTGATGGACGTGTACAAGGACAGTACTGTCTACGTTCTATCTGAAGGAACTGTTCAGAGACTGTACCGTCTACATTCTATCTGAAAGACCAGTTCAGGGACTGCACTGTCTACGTCCTATCTCAAGGACCTAATCAGGCACTGTACTGTCTACGTCCTATCTGAAAGACCTGTTCAGAACTGTGCTCTCTACGTTCTATCTAAAGGACCTGTTCAGGGACTGTACTGTCTATGTTCTATCTGAAGGACCTGTTCAGGGACAATACTGTCTGCGTTCTTTCTGAAGGACCTGTTCAGGGACTGTACTGTCTACGTTCTATCTGAAGGACCTGTTCAGGGTCTGTACTGAGTATATTCTATCTGAAGGACCTGTACAGTGACTGTACTGTCTATGTTCTATCTGAAGGACCTGTTCAGGGACAATACTGTCTGCGTTCTTTCTGAAGGACCTGTTCAGGGACTGTACTGTCTACGTTCTATCTGAAGGACCTGTTCAGGGTCTGTACTGAGTATATTCTATCTGAAGGACCTGTACAGTGACTGTACTGTCTATGTTCTATCTGAAGGACCTGTTCAGGGACAATACTGTCTGCGTTCTTTCTGAAGGACCTGTTCAGGGTCTGTACTGAGTATATTCTATCTGAAGGACCTGTACAGTGACTGTACTGTCAACGTTCTATCTGAAGGACCTCTTCAGGGACTGTACTGTCTGCGTTCTATCTGAAGAACCTGTTCAATGACCGTACCATCTATGTTCTCTCTGAAGGGCCTGTTCAGGGACTGTACCGTCTTTGTTCTATCTGAAGGACCGGTTCAGGGACTATAGTGTCTGTGTTCTAAGTGGCGGACCTGTTCATGTTCTGTACTGTCTCCTTTCTATCTGAAGAACCTGTTCAGGGACCGTACCATCTAAGTTATCTCTGAAGGGCCTGTTCACGGATTGTACTGTCTTTGTTCTATCTGAAGGACCTGTTCAGGAACTGTACCGTCTATATTTGACCTGAAGGAACTTTTCAGGACCTGTACTGTCTACGTTCTATCTGAAGGACCTGTTCAGGGAATGTACGGTCTACGTTCTATCTGAAGGACCTGTTCAGCGGCTGTACTGTCTACGATTTATCTGAAGAATTTGTTCAGGGACTGTACTGTCTACGTTCTATCTGAAGGACTGGTTCAGGGACTGTTCTGTCTATATTCTATCTGAAGGACCAGTTTAGATAGAACAGGTAGGAGACCTGTTCAGAACGCATTGTCTACGTTCTACCTGAATGACCTGTTCAGGGACTGTACTGTCTACGTTCTATCTAAAGGACCTATTCAGGGATTGTACTGTCTACGATCTATCTGAAGGAACTGTTCAGGAACTGTACTGTCTACGTTCTATCTGAAGGACCTGTTCAGGTACTGTATTGTCTAAGTTCTATCTCAAGGACCTGTTCTGGGACTGAACAGTCTACGTTCTATCTGAAGGACCTGTTCAGGGACTGTACTGTCCCTGTTCTCTCCGAAGGGCATCTTTAGGAACTATTTTGTCTACCTTCTATCTGAAGGACCTGTTCAGGGACTGTACTCTCTACGTTCTATCTGAAGGACCTGTTCAGGGACCGTACCGTCAACGTTCTATCTGTAGGGCCTGTTCAGGGGCTCCACTGTCTACCTTATGTCTGAAGAACATGTTTAGGGAACGTACCATCTATGTGCTCTCTGAAGGGTCTGTACTGTCTGTGTTCCATCTGAAGGACCTGTTCAGGGACTGTAGTGTCTGTGTTCTAAGTGATGGACATGTTCAGGGTCTGTACTGTCTACGTTCTATCTGAAGGACCTGTTCCGGGACTGTACTGTCCATGTTCTCTCTGAAGGACCTCTTCAGGGACTATTCTGTCTACGCTCTATCTGAAGGACCTGTTCAGGGACTGTACTGTCTACGGTCTATCTGAAGGACCTGTTCAAGGACTGTACTGACTTTGTTCTATCTGAAGGACCAGTTCAGGGATTGCAGTGTCTGTGTTCTAACTGGCGGACATGTTCATGGTCTGTACTGTTTTCGTTCTATCTGAAGGACCTGTTCAGGGACTGTACTGTCCATGTTCTCTCTGAAGGACCTCTTCAGGGACTATTCTCTCTACATTCTATCTGAAGGACCTGTTTAGATAGAACAGGGAGAAGGACCTGATCAGATAGAACAGGGTGAAGACCTGTTCAGAAAGTACTGTCCACGTTCTATCTGAAGGATCTGTTCAGGGGCTGTACTGAGTACATTCTGTCTGAAGGACCTGTACAGGGACTGTACTCTCTACGTTCTATCTGTAGGGCCTGTTCAGGGGCTCTACTGTCTACCTGATATCTGAAGAACATGTTTAGGGAACGTACCATCTACGTGCTCTCTGAAGGGTCTGTACTGTCGGTGTTCTATCTGAAGGACCTGTTCAGGGACTGTACTGTCCATGTTCTCTCTGAAAGACCTCTTCAGGGACTATTCTGTCTACATTCTATCTGAAGGACCTGTTTAGATAGAACAAGGAGAAGGACCTGTTCAGATAGAACAGGTAGAACACCTGTTCAGAACGTATTCTCTACATTCTATCTGAATGACCTGTTCAGGGACAGTACTGTCTACATTCTATCTGAATGACCTGTTCAGGGACTGTAGCGTCTACATTCTATCTGAAGGACCTGTTCAGGGACTGTTCTGTCTATATTCTATCTGAAGGACCTGTTCCGATAGAACAGGTTGAAGGACCTGATCAGATAGAACAGGGTGAAGACCTGTTTAGAACGTACTGTCCACGTTCTATCTGAAGGATCTGTTCAGGGGCTGTTCTGTCTACATTCTATCTGAAGGATCTGTTCAGGGGCTGTACTGAGAAAATTCTGTCTGAAGGACCTGTACAGGGACTGTACTCTCTATTTTCTATCTGAAGGACCGGTTCAGGGACTGTTCTGTCTACATTCTATCAGAAGGACCTGTTTAGATAGAACAGGGTGAAGACCTGTTCAGAACGTATTGTCCACGTTCTATCTGAAGGACATGTTCAAGGACTGTTCCGTCTATATTCTATCTGAAGGACCTGTTCAGGGACTGTACCGTCTACGTTCTATCTTAAGGACCTGTTCAGGGTCTGTACTGAGTATATTCTATCTGAAGGACCTGTTCAGTGGATGTACTGTCTACGTTCTAACAACAGGACCTCTTCAGGGACTATTCTGTCTACGTTCTATCTGAAGGGCCTGTTCAGGGACTGTACGGTCCATGTTCTATCTTAAGGACCTGTTCAGGGACTGTACTGTCTACGGTCTATCTGAAGGACCTGTTCAAGGACTGCACCGTCTATATTCTATCTGAAGGGCCTGTTCACGGACTGTACTGTCTATATTTGACCTGAAGGAACTTTTCAGGACCTGTACTGTCTACGTTCTATCTGAAGGACCGGTTCAGGGATTGTAGGGTCTGTGTTCTAACTGGCGGACATGTTCATGGTCTGTACTGTCTACGTTCAATCTGAAGGACCTGTACAAGGACAGTACTGCCTACGTTCTATGTGAAGAAACTGTTCAGGGACTTTACCGTCTATATTTGACCTGAAGGAGCTTTTCAGTGCCGGAACTGTCTACGTTCTCTCTGAAGGACCTGTTCAGGGACTGTACCGTCTACGTTCTATCTGAAGGACCTGTTCAGTGACTGTACTGTCTATGTTCTATCTGAAGGACCGGTTCAGGGACTGTTCTGTCTACATTCTCTCTGAAGGACTTGTTTAGATAAAACAAGGAGAAGGACCTGTTCAGATAGAACAGGTAGGAGACCTGTTCAGAACGTACTGTCTACGTTCTATCTGAATGACCTGTTCAGGGACTGTACTGTCTACGTTTTATCTGAATGATCTGTTCAGAGATTGTACCTTCTATGTTCTATCTTAAGGACCTGTTCAGGGTCTGTACTGAGTATATTCTATCTGAAGGACCTGTTCAGTGGATGTAATGTCTACGTTCTAACAGCATGACCTGTTCAGGGACTGTACCGTCTATGTTCTATCTGAAGGGCCTGTTTAGGGTCTGTACTGTCTACCTTCTATCTAAGAACCTGTTCAGGGACCGTACCATCTAAGTTATCTCTGAAGGGCCTGTTCACGGACTGTACTGTCTTTGTTCTATCTGAAGGACCTTTTCAGGGACTGTACCGTCTATATTTGACCTGAAGGAACTTTTCAGGGCCTGTACTGTCTACATTCTATCTGAAGGACCCGTTCAGGGACTGTACGGTCTACATTCTATCTGAAGGGCCGTTCAGCAGCTGTACTGTCTACGATTTATCTGAAGAATTTGTTCAGGGAATGGCTTGTCTACGTTCTATCTGATGGACCGTTTCAGGGACTTTTCTGCCTACATTCTATCTGAAGGACCTGTTTAGATAGAACAGGGAGAAGGACCTGTTCAGATAGAACAGGTGGAAGACCTGTTCAGAACGTATTGTCTACGTTCTATCTGAATGAACTGTTCAGGGACAGTACTGTCTACTTTCAATCTGAAGGACCTGTTCAGTGGATGTACTGTCTACGTTCTAACTGCAAGACCTGTTCAGGGACTGTACTGTCTACGTTCTATCTGAAGGACCTGTTCAGGGATTGTCCTGTCTACGATCTATCTGTAGGGACTGTTCAGGGTCTGTACTGTCTATGTTCTATCTCAAGGGCATATTCAGGGACTGTACTGTCTTTGTTCTATCTGAAGGATCTGTTCAGGGTCTTTACTGTCTACGTTCTATCTGATGGACGTGTACAAGAACAGTACTGTCTACGTTCTATCTGAAGGAACTGTTCAGAGACTGTTACCGTCTACGTTCTATATGAAGGACCAGTTCAGGGACTGTACTGTCTACGTCCTATCTCAAGGACCTAATCAGGCACTGTACTGTCTACATTCTACCTTAAGGACCTGTTCAGGCACTGTACTGTCTAATTTCTATCTGATGGACCTGTTCAGGGACTGTTCTGTCTATGTTCTATCTCAAGGGCCTATTCAGGGACTGTACCGTCTTTGTTCTATCTGAAGGACCTGTTCAGGGTCTTTACTGTCTACGTTCTATGTGATGGACGTGTACAAGGACAGTACTGTCTACGTTCTATCTGAAGGATCTGTTCAGGGACTGTACTGTCCACGTTATATCTGAAGGACCGGTTCAGGGAGTGTACTGTCTACATTCTATCTGAAGGACCTGTTCAGGGACTGTACCGTCTATGTTCTATCTGAAGGACCTGTTCAGGGGCTGTACTGAGTACATTCTGTCTGAAGACCTGTACAGGGACTGTACTGTCTACGTTCTTTCTGAAGGACCTGTTCAGGGACTGTACCGTCTATGTTCTATCTGAAGGACCTGTTCAGGGGCTGTACTGAGTACATTCTGTCTGAAGACCTGTACAGGGACTGTACTGTCTACGTTCTTTCTGAAGGACCTGTTCAGGACCTGTACTGTCTACGTTCTATCTGAAGGACCTGTTCAGGGACTGTATGATCTACGATCTATCTGAAGGACCTGTTCAGTGGATGTACTGTCTACATTCTAACTGCAAGACCTGTTCAGGGCTGTACTGTCTACGTTTTATCTGAAGGACCTGTTCAGGGATTGTCCTGTCTACGATCTATCTGAAGGGACTGTTCAGGGTCTGTACTGCCTACGATCTATCTGAAGGGCCAGGTCAGGGTCTATACTGTCTACGGTCTATCTGAAGGGCCTGTTCAGGGTCTGTACTGTCTACGTTCCATCTGAAGGACCTGTTCAGGGACTGTACTGTCTATGTTCTATCTGAAGGGCCTATTCAGGGACTGTACTGTCTTTGTTCTATCTGGCGGACCTGTTCAGGGTCTTTACTGTCTACGTTCTATCTGATGGACGTGTACAAGGACAGTACTGTCTACGTTCTATCTGAAGGAACTGTTCAGAGACTGTACCGTCTACATTCTATCTGAAAGACCAGTTCAGGGACTGCACTGTCTACGTCCTATCTCAAGGACCTAATCAGGCACTGTACTGTCTACGTCCTATCTGAAAGACCTGTTCAGAACTGTGCTCTCTACGTTCTATCTAAAGGACCTGTTCAGGGACTGTACTGTCTATGTTCTATCTGAAGGACCTGTTCAGGGACAATACTGTCTGCGTTCTTTCTGAAGGACCTGTTCAGGGACTGTACTGTCTACGTTCTATCTGAAGGACCTGTTCAGGGTCTGTACTGAGTATATTCTATCTGAAGGACCTGTACAGTGACTGTACTGTCTATGTTCTATCTGAAGGACCTGTTCAGGGACAATACTGTCTGCGTTCTTTCTGAAGGACCTGTTCAGGGACTGTACTGTCTACGTTCTATCTGAAGGACCTGTTCAGGGTCTGTACTGAGTATATTCTATCTGAAGGACCTGTACAGTGACTGTACTGTCTATGTTCTATCTGAAGGACCTGTTCAGGGACAATACTGTCTGCGTTCTTTCTGAAGGACCTGTTCAGGGTCTGTACTGAGTATATTCTATCTGAAGGACCTGTACAGTGACTGTACTGTCAACGTTCTATCTGAAGGACCTCTTCAGGGACTGTACTGTCTGCGTTCTATCTGAAGAACCTGTTCAATGACCGTACCATCTATGTTCTCTCTGAAGGGCCTGTTCAGGGACTGTACCGTCTTTGTTCTATCTGAAGGACCGGTTCAGGGACTATAGTGTCTGTGTTCTGAGTGGCGGACCTGTTCATGTTCTGTACTGTCTCCTTTCTATCTGAAGAACCTGTTCAGGGACCGTACCATCTAAGTTATCTCTGAAGGGCCTGTTCACGGATTGTACTGTCTTTGTTCTATCTGAAGGACCTGTTCAGGAACTGTACCGTCTATATTTGACCTGAAGGAACTTTTCAGGACCTGTACTGTCTACGTTCTATCTGAAGGACCTGTTCAGGGAATGTACGGTCTACGTTCTATCTGAAGGACCTGTTCAGCGGCTGTACTGTCTACGATTTATCTGAAGAATTTGTTCAGGGACTGTACTGTCTACGTTCTATCTGAAGGACTGGTTCAGGGACTGTTCTGTCTATATTCTATCTGAAGGACCAGTTTAGATAGAACAGGTAGGAGACCTGTTCAGAACGCATTGTCTACGTTCTACCTGAATGACCTGTTCAGGGACTGTACTGTCTACGTTCTATCTAAAGGACCTATTCAGGGATTGTACTGTCTACGATCTATCTGAAGGAACTGTTCAGGAACTGTACTGTCTACGTTCTATCTGAAGGACCTGTTCAGGTACTGTATTGTCTAAGTTCTATCTCAAGGACCTGTTCTGGGACTGAACAGTCTACGTTCTATCTGAAGGACCTGTTCAGGGACTGTACTGTCCCTGTTCTCTCCGAAGGGCATCTTTAGGAACTATTTTGTCTACCTTCTATCTGAAGGACCTGTTCAGGGACTGTACTCTCTACGTTCTATCTGAAGGACCTGTTCAGGGACCGTACCGTCAACGTTCTATCTGTAGGGCCTGTTCAGGGGCTCCACTGTCTACCTTATGTCTGAAGAACATGTTTAGGGAACGTACCATCTATGTGCTCTCTGAAGGGTCTGTACTGTCTGTGTTCCATCTGAAGGACCTGTTCAGGGACTGTAGTGTCTGTGTTCTAAGTGATGGACATGTTCAGGGTCTGTACTGTCTACGTTCTATCTGAAGGACCTGTTCCGGGACTGTACTGTCCATGTTCTCTCTGAAGGACCGCTTCAGGGACTATTCTGTCTACGCTCTATCTGAAGGACCTGTTCAGGGACTGTACTGTCTACGGTCTATCTGAAGGACCTGTTCAAGGACTGTACTGACTTTGTTCTATCTGAAGGACCAGTTCAGGGATTGCAGTGTCTGTGTTCTAACTGGCGGACATGTTCATGGTCTGTACTGTTTTCGTTCTATCTGAAGGACCTGTTCAGGGACTGTACTGTCCATGTTCTCTCTGAAGGACCTCTTCAGGGACTATTCTCTCTACATTCTATCTGAAGGACCTGTTTAGATAGAACAGGGAGAAGGACCTGATCAGATAGAACAGGGTGAAGACCTGTTCAGAAAGTACTGTCCACGTTCTATCTGAAGGATCTGTTCAGGGGCTGTACTGAGTACATTCTGTCTGAAGACCTGTACAGGGACTGTACTGTCTACGTTCTTTCTGAAGGACCTGTTCAGGACCTGTACTGTCTACGTTCTATCTGAAGGACCTGTTCAGGGACTGTATGATCTACGATCTATCTGAAGGACCTGTTCAGTGGATGTACTGTCTACATTCTAACTGCAAGACCTGTTCAGGGCTGTACTGTCTACGTTTTATCTGAAGGACCTGTTCAGGGATTGTCCTGTCTACGATCTATCTGAAGGGACTGTTCAGGGTCTGTACTGCCTACGATCTATCTGAAGGGCCAGGTCAGGGTCTATACTGTCTACGGTCTATCTGAAGGGCCTGTTCAGGGTCTGTACTGTCTACGTTCCATCTGAAGGACCTGTTCAGGGACTGTACTGTCTATGTTCTATCTGAAGGGCCTATTCAGGGACTGTACTGTCTTTGTTCTATCTGAAGGACCTGTTCAGGGTCTTTACTGTCTACGTTCTATCTGATGGACGTGTACAAGGACAGTACTGTCTACGTTCTATCTGAAGGAACTGTTCAGAGACTGTACCGTCTACATTCTATCTGAAAGACCAGTTCAGGGACTGCACTGTCTACGTCCTATCTCAAGGACCTAATCAGGCACTGTACTGTCTACGTCCTATCTGAAAGACCTGTTCAGAACTGTGCTCTCTACGTTCTATCTAAAGGACCTGTTCAGGGACTGTACTGTCTATGTTCTATCTGAAGGACCTGTTCAGGGACAATACTGTCTGCGTTCTTTCTGAAGGACCTGTTCAGGGACTGTACTGTCTACGTTCTATCTGAAGGACCTGTTCAGGGAATGTACGGTCTACGTTCTATCTGAAAGACCTGTTCAGCGGCTGTACTGTCTACGATTTATCTGAAGAATTTGTTCAGGGACTGTACTGTCTGCGTTCTATCTGAAGGACTGGTTCAAGGACTGTTCTGTCTATATTCTATCTGAAGGACCTGTTTAGATAGAACAGGGAGAAGGAACCTGTTCAGATAGAACAGGTAGGAGACCTGTTCAGAACGCATTGTCTACGTTCTACCTGAATGACCTGTTCAGGGACTGTACTGTCTACGTTCTGTCTGAATGACCTGTTCAGGGACTGTACTGTCTACGATCTATCTGAAGGAACTGTTCAGGAACTGTACTGTCTACCTTCTATCTGAAGGACCTGTTCAGGGACTGTATTGTCTAAGTTCTATCTGAAGGACCTGTTCAGGGACTGTACTGTCCCTGTTCTCTCTGAAGGACATCTTCAGGAACTATTGTGTCTACGTTCTATCTGAATGTCCTGTTCAGGGACTGTTCTGTGTACATTCTATCTGAAGGACCTGTTCCGATAGAACAGGTTGAAGGACTTGTTCAGATAGAACTGGGTGAAAACCTGTTTAGAACGTACTGTCCACGTTCTATCTGAAGGATCTGTTCAGGGGCTGTACTGAGAAAATTCTGTCTGAAGGACCTGTACATGGACTGTACTCTCTATGTTCTATCTGAAGGACCTGTTCAGGGACCGTACCGTCAACGTTCTATCTGTAGGGCCTGTTTAGGGACTCTACTGTCTACCTTATGTCTGAAGAACATGTTTAGGGAATGTACCATCTACGTGCTCTCTGAAGGGTCTGTACTGTCTGTGTTCTATCTGAAGGACCTGTTCAGGGACTGTAGTGTCTGTGTTCTAAGTGCTGGACATGTTCAGGGTCTGTACTGTCTACGTTCTATCTGAAGGACCTGTTCAGGGACTGTATTACCTACGATCTATCTGAAGGACCTGTTCAGTGGATGTACTGTCTACGTTCTAACTGCAAGACCTGTTCAGGGCTGTACTGTGTATGTTTTATCTGAAGGACCTGTTCAGGGATTGTCCTGTCTACGATCTATCTGAAGGGACTGTTCAGGGTCTGTACTGCCTACGATCTATCTGAAGGGCCTATTCAGGGTCTGTACTGTCTATGTTCTATCTGAAGGGCCTATTCAGGGACTGTACTGTCTTTGTTCTATCTGCAGGACCTGTTCAGGGTCTTTACCGTCTACGTTCTATGTGATGGACGTATACAAGGACAGTACTGTCTACGCTCTATCTGAAGGACCTGTTCAGGTGCTGTACTGAGTACAGTTTTTCTGAAGGACCTGTTCAGGGACCGTACCATCGACGTGCTATCTGAAGGACCTGTTCAGGGTCTGTACTGCGAACATTCTGTCTGAAGGACCTGTACTGGGACTGTACTGTCTACGTTCTTTCTGAAGGACCTATTCTGGGACTGCACTGTCTACGTTTTATCTGAAGGACCTGTTCAGGGACCGTACCATCAACGTTCTATCTGAAGGACCTTTTCAGGGGCTGTACTGCGAACATTCTGTCTGAAGAACCTGTACAGGGACTGTACTGTCTACGTTCTATCTGAAGGACCTGTTCTGGGACTGAACAGTCTACGTTCTATCTGAAGAACCTGTTCAGGGACTGTACTGTCCCTGTTCTCTCTGAAGGACCTGTTCAGGGACTTTACGGTCCATGTTCTATCTTAAGGACCTGTTCAGGGACTGTAGTGTCTGTGTTCTAAGTGATGGACATGTTCAGGGTCTGTACTGTCTATGTTCTATATGAAGGACCTGTTCAGGGATTATACTGTCCATGTTCTCTCTGAAGGACCTCTTCAGGGACCATTCTGTTTACGCTCTATCTGAAGGACCTGTTTAGATAGAACAGGGAGAAGGACCTGTTCAGATAGAACAGGTAGGAGGCCTGTTCAGAACTAATGTCTGCGTTCTATCTGAATGACCTGTTCAGGAACTTTACTGTCTACGTTCTATCTGAATGACCTGTTCAGGGACTGTACCATCTACGTTCTATCTTAAGGACCTGTTCAGGGTCTGTACTGAGTATATTCTATCTGAAGGACCTGTTCAGTGGATGTACTGTCTACGTTCTAACATTAGGACCTGTACAGGGACTGTATTGTCTACGATCTATCTGAAGGACCTGTTCAGGGACCATACCGTCTATGTTCTATCTGAAGGGCCTGTTCAGGGTCTGTACTGTCTACCTTCTATCTGAAAAACCTGTTCAGGAACCGTACCATCGAAGTTCTATCTGAAGGACCTGTTCAGGGGCTGTACTGAGTACATTCTGTCTGAAGGACCTGTACAGGGACTGTACTGTCTACGATCTATCTGAAGGACCTGTTCAGGGTCTGTACTGACTACCTTCTATCTGAAGAACCTGTTAAGGGACTGTACCATCTACGTTCTCTCTGAAGGGCCTGTTAAGGGACTGGACTGTCTTTGTTCTATCTGAAGGACCGGTTCAGTGATTGTAGTGTCTGTGTTCTAACTGGCGGACATGTTCATGGTCTGTACTGTCTACGTTCTATCTGAAGGACCTGTACAAGGACAGTACTGTCTACATTCTATGTAAAGGAACAGTTCAGGGACTGTATCGTCTATATTTCAACTGAAGGAGCTTTTCACGGCCGGTACTGTCTACTTTCTATCTGAAGGACCTGTTTAGGGACTGTATGGTCTACGTTCTATCTGAAGGACCTGTTCAGCGGCTATACTGTCTACGATTTATCTGAAGAAACTGTTCAGGGACTGTACTGTCTACATTCTATCTGAAGGACCTGTTCAGGGACTGTATTGTTTATGTTCTAACTGAAGGACCGGTTCAGGGACTGTACTGTATATATTCTATCTGAAGGACCTGTTTGGATTGAACAGGGAGAAGGACCTGTTCAGATAGAACAGGTAGAAGTCCTTTTCAGAACGTACTGTCTACATTCTATCTGAATGACCTGTTCAGGGACTGTACTATCTACGTTCGATCTTAAGGCCCTCTACAGGGTCTGTACTGAGTATATTCCATCAGAAGGATCTGTTCTGTGGATGTACTGTCTACGTTCTAACAGCAGGATCTGTTCAGGGACCGTACTGTCTACGTTCTATCTGAAGGACCTGTTCAGGGACTGTACCGTCTACGTTCTATCTGAAGGACATGTTCAGGGGCTGTACTGAGTACATTATTTCTGAAGGACCTGTTCAGGGACCGTACCATCGAAGTTCTATCTGAAGGACCTGTTCAGAGTCTGTACTGTCTACCTTCTATCTGAAGAACCTGTTCAGGGACCGTACCATCTAAGTAATCTCTGAAGGGCCTGTTCAGTGTCTGTACTGTCTTTGTTCTATCTGAAGGACCTGTTCAGGGATTGTAGTGTCTGTGTTCTAACTGGCGGACATGATCATGGTCTGTACTGTCTACGTTCTATCTGAAGGACCTGTACAGGGACTGTACTGTCTACGATCTATCTGAAGGACCTGTTCAGGGTCTGTACTGACTACCTTCTATCTGAAGAACCTGTTAAGGGACCGTACCATCTACGTTCTATCTGAAGGACCTATTCAGGGACTGTACGGACTACGTTCTATCTGATGGACCTGTTCAGTGGCTGTACTCTGTACGAGCTATCTGAAGAAACTGTTCAGGGACTGTACTATCTACGTTCTATCTGAAGGACCTGTTCAGGGACTGTACAGTCTATGTCTATCTGAAGGACCGGTTCAGGGACTGTTCTGTCTGCATTCTATCTGAAGGACCTGTTTAGATAGAACAGGGAGAAGGACCTGTTCAGATTGAACAGGTAGAAGACCTGTTCAGAACGTACTGTCTAAGTTATATCTGAATGACTTGTTCAGGGACTGTACCATCTACGATCTATCTTAAGGACCTGTTCAGTGGATGTACTGTCCATGTTCTCTCTAAAGGACCTCTTCAGGTTCTACTCTGTCTACGTTCTATCTGAAGGACCTGTTCAGGGACCATACCGTCTATGTTCTATCTGAAGGACCTGTTCAAGGACTGTATCGTCTACGTTCTATCTGAAGGGCCTATTCAGGGACTGAAATATCTACGTTCTATCTGAAGGACCTTTTCATGGACTGAAATGTCTACGTTTTATCTGAAGGACCTGTTCAGGGACCGTACCGTCTATGGTCTATCTGAAGGGCCTGTTCAGGGTCTGTACTGTCTACCGTCTATCTGAAGAACCTGTTCAGGGACCGTACCATCTGCATTCTCTCTGAATGGACCTTTCAGGGACTGTACTGTCTTTGTTCTATCTGAATGACCGGTTCAGTGATTGTAGTGTCTGTATTCTAACTGGCGGACATGTTCATGGTCTGTACTGTCTACCTTCTATCTGAAGGACCTGTTCAGGGATTGTACAGTCTATGTTCTATCTGAAGGACCGGTTCAGGGAATGTACGGTCTACGTTCTATCTGAAGGACCTGTTTAGATAGAACAGGGAGAAGGACCTGTTCAGATTGAACAGGTAGAAGACCTGTTCAGAACGTACTGTCTAAGTTCTATTTGAATGACCTGTTCAGGGACTGTACCATCTACGATCTATCTTAAGGACCTGTTCAGTGGATGAACTGCCCATGTTCTCTCTGAAGGACCTCTTCAGGTTCTACTCTGTCTACGTTTTATCTGAAGGACCTGTTCAGGGACCGTACCGTCTATGTTCTATCTGAAGGGCCTGTTCAGGGTCTGTACTGCCTACCGTCTATCTGAAGAACCTGTTCAGGGACCGTACCATCTGCGTTCTCTCTGAAGGGACCTTTCAGGGACTGTACTGTCTTTGTTCTATCTGAATGACCGGTTCAGTGATTGTAGTGTCTGTGTTCTAACTGGCGGACATGTTTATGGTCTGTACTGTCTACCGTCTATCTGAAGAACCTGTTCAGGGACCGTACCATCTGCATTCTCTCTGAATGGACCTTTCAGGGACTGTACTTTCTTTGTTCTATCTGAATGACCGGTTCAGTGATTGTAGTGTCTGTGTTCTAACTGGCGGACATGTTCATGGTCTGTACTGTCTACCTTCTATCTGAAGGACCTGTTCAGGGACTGTACAGTCCACGTTCTATCTGAAGGACCGGTTTAGATAGAACAGGGAGAAGGACCTGTTCAGATAGAACAGTTTGAAAACCTGTTCAGAACGTACTGTCTACGTTCTATCTGAATGACCTGTTCAGCGACTGTACCATCTACATTCGATGTTAAGGCCCTCTACAGGGTCTGTACTAAGTATATTCTATCAGAAGGATCTGTTCTGTGGATGTACTGTCTACGTTCTAACAGCAGGACCTGTTCAGGGACTGTACTGTCTACGTTATATCTGAAGGACCTGTTCAGGGATTGTAGTGTCTGTGTTCTAAATGGTGGAAATGATCATGGTCTGTACTGTCTACGTTCTATCTGAAGGACCTGTACAAGGATAGCACTGTCTACATTCTATGTGAAGGACCTGTTCAGGGACTGTACTGTCTACAATTTATCTGAAGAATCTGTTCAGGGACTGTACTGTCTACGTTCTATCTGAAGGACTGGTTCAGGGACTGTTCTGTCTACATTCTGTCTGAAGGACCTGTTTAGAATGAACAGGGAGAAGGACCTGTTCAGATAGAACAGGTAGAAGACCTGTTCAGAACGTACTGTCTACGTTCTATCTGAAAGACCTGTTCAGGGACTGTACCGTCTACGTTCTATCTGAAGGACCTGTTCAGGGGCTGTACTGAGTACATTTTTTCTGAAGGACCTGTTCAGGGACCGTACCATCGAAGTTCTATCTGCAGGACCTGCTCAGGGTCTGCACTGTCTACCTTCTATCTGAAGGACCTGTTCAGGGGCTGTACTGAGTACATTTTTTCTGAAGGACCTGTTCAGGGACCGTACCATCGAAGTTCTATCTGAAGGACCTGTTCAGGGACTGTGCTGTCTACGGTCTATCTGAAGGACCTGTTAAGGGACCGTACCATCTACGTTCTCTCTGCAGGGCCTGTTCAGGGACAGTATTGTCTTTGTTCTATCTGAAGGACCGGTTCAGTGATTGTAGTGTCTGTGTTCTAACTGGCGGACATGTTCATAGTCTGTACTGTCTACTTTCAATCTGGAGGACCTGTACAAGGACAGTACTGTTTACGTTCTATGTGAAGAAACTGTTCAGGGACTGTACCGTCTATATTTGACCTGAAGGTGCTTTTCAGGGCTGGTACTGTCTACGTTCTATCTGAAGGACCTGTTCAGGGACTGTACGGCCTACGTTCTATCTGATGGACCTGTTCAGTGGCTGTACTCTGTACGAGCTATCTGAAGAAAATGTTCAGGGACTGTACTATCTACGTTCTATCTGAAGGACCTGTTCAGGGACTGTACAGTCTATGTTCTATCTGAAGGACCGGTTCAGGGACTGTTCTGTCTGCATTCTATCTGAATGACTTGTTCAGGGACTGTACCATCAACGATCTATCTTAAGGACCTGTTCAGTGGATGTACTGTCCATGTTCTCTCTGAAGGACCTCTTCAGGTTCTACTCTGTCTACGTTCTATCTGAAGGACCTGTTCAGGGACATTACGGTCCATGTTCTAGATTAAGGACCTGTTAAGGGACTGACTGTCTATGGTCTATCTGAAGGACCTGTTCAAGGACTGTATCGTCTACGTTCTATCTGAAGGACCTGTTCAGGGACTGTACTGTCTACGTTCTATCTGGAGGGCCTATTCAGGGACTGAAATGTCTACGTTCTATCTGAAGGAACTGTTCAGGGCCTTTACTGTCTACATTCTATGTGAAGGAGAAGGACATATTCAGGGACTAAAATATCTACATTCTATGTGAAGGACCTGTTCAGGGACTGTACTGTCTACGTTCTATCTGAAGGACCTGTTCAGGGACTGTTCTGTCTACATTCTGTCTGAAGGACCTGTTTAGAATGAACAGGGAGAAGGACCTGTTCAGATAGAACAGGTAGAAGACCTGTTCAGAACGTACTGTCTACGTTCTATCTGAAAGACCTGTTCAGGGACTGTACCGTCTACGTTCTATCTGAAGGACCTGTTCAGGGGCTGTACTGAGTACATTTTTTCTGAAGGACCTGTTCAGGGACCGTACCATCGAAGTTCTATCTGCAGGACCTGCTCAGGGTCTGCACTGTCTACCTTCTATCTGAAGGACCTGTTAAGGGACCGTACCATCTACGTTCTCTCTGAAGGGCCTGTTCAGGGACAGTATTGTCTTTGTTCTATCTGAAGGACCGGTTCAGTGATTGTAGTGTCTGTGTTCTAACTGGCGGACATGTTCATAGTCTGTACTGTCTACTTTCAATCTGGAGGACCTGTACAAGGACAGTACTGTTTATGTTCTATGTGAAGAAACTGTTCAGGGACTGTACTGTCTATATTTGACCTGAAGGTGCTTTTCAGGGCCGGTACTGGCTACGTTCTATCTGAAGGACCTGTTCAGGGACTGTACGGACTACGTTCTATCTGATGGACCTGTTCAGTGGCTGTACTCTGTACGAGCTATCTGAAGAAACTGTTCAGGGACTGTACTATCTACGTTCTATCTGAAGGACCTGTTCAGGGAATGTACAGTCTATGTTCTATCTGAAGGACCGGTTCAGGGACTGTTCTGTCTGCATTCTATCTGAAGGACCTGTTTAGATAGAACAGGGAGAAGGACCTGTTCAGATTGAACAGGTAGAAGACTTGTTCAGAACGTACTGTCTAAAATCTATCTGAATGACCTGTTCAGGGACTGTACCATCTACGATCTATCTTAAGGACCTGTTCAGTGGATGTACTGTCCATGTTCTCTCTGAAGGACCTCTTCAGGCTCTACTCTGTCTACGTTCTATCTGAAGGACCTGTTCAGGGACATTACGGTCTATGTTCTAGATTAAGGACCTGTTCAGGGACTGACTGTCTATGGTCTATCTGAAGGACCTGTTCAAGGACTGTATCGTCTACGTTCTATCTGAAGGACCTGTTCAGGGACTGTACTGTCTACGTTCTATCTGAAGGGCCTATTCAGGGACTGAAATGTCTACGTTCTATCTGAAGGAACTGTTCAGGGCCTTTACTGTCTACATTCTATGTGAAGGAGAAGGACATATTCAGGGACTAAAATATCTACATTCTATGTGAAGGACCTGTTCAGGGACTGTACTGTCTACGTTCTATCTGAAGGACCTGTTCAGGGACTGTACTGTCGACGTTCTATCTGAAGGACCGGTTCAGGGATTGTTCTGTCTACATTATATCTGAAGGACCTGTTTAGAGAGATCAGGGAAAAGGACCTGTTCAGAATGTACTGTCTACGTTCTATCTGAAGGACCTGTTCAGGGACTGTACAGTCTTCGTTCCTTCTGAAGGACCTGTTCAGCTGCTGTACTGTCTACGATTTATCTGAAGAATCTGTTCAGGGACTGTACTGTCTACGTTCTATCTGAAGGACTGGATCAGGGACTGTTCTGTCTACATTCTGTCTGAAGGACCTGTTTAGATAGAACAGGGAGAAGGACCTGTTCAGATAGAACAGGTAGAAGACCTGTTCAGAATGTACGGTCTACGTTCTTTCTGAATGACCTGTTCAGGGAATGTACCGTCTACGTTCTATCTTAAGGACCTGTTCAGGGTCTGTACTGAATACCTTCTATCTGAAGGACCTGTTCAGGGACTGTACTGTCTACGTTCTATCTGAAGGACGTGTTCGGGGACTGTACCGTCTATGTTCTATCTGAAGGACCTGTTCAGTGGATGTACTGTCTATGTTCTAACTGCAGGACCTGTTCAGGGACTGTACTGTCTACGTTCTATCTGAAGGACCTGTTCAGGGGCTGGACTGTGTACGTTCTATCTGATGGACCTGTACAGTGACTGTACCATCGAAGTTCTATCTGAAGGACCTGTTCAGGGGCTGTACTGAGTACATTCTGTCTGAAGGACCTGTACAGGGACTGTACTGTCTACGATCTATCTGAAGGACCTGTTCAGGGTCTGTACTGACTACCTTCTATCAGAAGAACCTGTTAAGGGACCGTACCATCTACGTTCTATCTGAAGGACCTGTTCAGGGACTGTACTCTGTACGAGCTATCTGAAGAAACTGTTCAGGGACTGTACTATCTACGTTCTATCTGAAGGACCTGTTCAGGGACTGTACTGTCTACGTTCTATCTGAAGGACCAGTTCAGGGACTGTTCTGTCTGCATTCTATCTGAAGGACCTGTTTAGATAGAACAGGGAGAAGGACTTGTTCAGATAGAACAGGTAGAAGACCTGTTCAGAACATACTGTCTAAGTTCTATCTGAATGACCTGTTCAGATACTGTACCATCTACGATCTATCTTAAGGACCTGTTCAGTGGATGAACTGTCCATGTTCTCTCTGAAGGACCTCTTCAGGTTCTACTCTGACTACGTTCTATCTGAAGGACCTGTTCAGGGACTGTACTGTCTACGTTCTATCTGAAGGACCAGTTCAGGGACTGTTCTGTCTGCATTCTATCTGAAGGACCTGTTTAGATAGAACAGGGAGAAGGACCTGTTCAGATTGAACAGGTAGAAGACTTGTTCAGAACGTACTGTCTAAGTTCTATCTGAATGACCTGTTCAGGGACTGTACCACCTACGATCTATCTTAAGGACCTGTTCAGTGGATGTACTGTCCATGTTCTCTCTGAAGGACCTCTTCAGGTTCTACTCTGTCTACGTTCTATCTGAAGGACCTGTTCAGGGACATTACGGTCCATGTTCTAGATTAAGGACCTGTTCAGGGACTGACTGTCTATGGTCTATCTGAAGGACCTGTTCAAGGACTGTATCGTCTACATTCTATCTGAAGGACCTGTTCAGGGACTGTACTGTCTACGTTCTATCTGAAGGGCCTATTCAGGGACTGAAATATCTACTTTCTATCTTAAGGACCTTTTCATGGACTGAAATGGCTACGTTCTATCTGAAGGAACTGTTCAGGGCCTTTACTGTCTACATTCTATGTGAAGGAGAAGGACATATTCAGGGACTAAAATATCTACATTCTATGTGAAGAACCTGTTCAGGGACTGTACTGTCGACGTTCTATCTGAAGGACCGGTTCAGGTATTGTTCTGTCTACATTATATCTGAAGGACCTGTTTAGAGAGATCAGGGAAAAGGACCTGTTCAGAACGTACTGTCTACGTTCTATCTGAAGGAACTTTTCAGGGCCTGTACTGTCTACGTTCTATCTGAAGGACCTGTTCAGGGACTGTACAGGCTATGTTCCTTCTGAAGGACCTGTTCAGGTGCTGTACTGTCTATGATTTATCTGAAGAATCTGTTCAGGGACTGTACTGTCTACGTTCTATCTGAAGGACTGGTTCAGGGACTGTTCTGTCTACATTCTGTCTGAAGGACCTGTTTAGATAGAACAGGGAGAAGGACCTGTTCAGATAGAACAGGTAGAAGACCTGTTCAGAACGTACAGACTACGTTCTATCTGAATGACCTGTTCAGGGAATGTACCGTCTACGTTCTATTTTAAGGACCTGTTCAGGGTCTGTACTGAATACCTTCTATCTGAAGGACCTGTTCAGGGCTGTACTGAGTACAATTTTTCTGAACGACCTGTTCAGGGACCGTACCATCGACGTTCTATCTGAAGGACCTGTTCAGGGACTGTACTGTCTATATTCTATCTGAAGGACCTGTTTGGATTGAACAGGGAGAAGGACCTGTTCAGATAGAACAGGTAGAAGACCTTTTCAGAACGTACTGTCTACGTTCTATCTGAATGACCTGTTCAGGGCCTGTACCATCTACGTTCGATCTTAAGGTCTTCTACAGGGTCTGTACTAAGTATATTCTATCAGCGGGATCTGTTCTGTGGATATACTGTCTACGTTCTAACACCAGGACCTGTTCAGGGACTGTACTGTCTACGTTCTATCTGAAGGACCTATTCAGGGACCGTACCGTCTATGTTCTATCTGAAGGGCCTTTTCAGGGTCTGTACTGTCTACCTTCTATCTGAAGAAACTGTTCAGGGACAGTACCATCTAAGTTATCTCTGAAGGGCCTGTTCAGGGTCTATACTGTCTTTGTTCTATCTGAAGGACCTGTTCAGGGATTGTAGTGTCTGTGTTCTAACTGGTGGACATGATCATGGTCTGTACTGTCTACGTTCTATCTGAAGGACCTGTACAAGGATAGCACTGTCTACATTCTATGTGAAGGACCTGTTCAGGGACTGTACTGTCTAAATTTGACCTGAAGGAACTTTTCAGGGCCTGTACTGTCTACGTTCTATCTGAAGGACCTGTTCAGGGACTGTACGGTCTACGTTCCTTCTGAAGGACCTGTTCAGGTGCTGTACTGTCTACAATTTATCTGAAGAATCTGTTCAGGGACTGTACTGTCTACGTTCTATCTGAAGGACTGGTTCAGGGACTGTTCTGTCTACATTCTGTCTGAAGGACCTGTTTAGATAGAATAGGGAGAAGGACCTGTTCAGATAGAACAGGTAGAAGACCTGTTCAGAACGTACTGTCTACGTTCTATCTGAAAGACCTGTTCAGGGTCTGTACCGTCTATGTTCTATCTGAAGGGCCTGCTCAGGGTCTGTACTGTCTACTTTTCAATCTGAAGAGCCTGTTCAGGGACCATACCATCTAAGTTATCTCTGAAGGGCCTGTTCAGGGACTGTACTGTCTATGTTCTATCTGAAGGACATGTTCAGGAACTGTACGGTCTACGTTCTATCTGAAGGACCTGTTCAGCGGCTGTACTGTCTATGATTTATCTGAAGAATCTGTTCAGGGACTGTACTGTCTACATTCTATCTAAAGGACCGGTTCAGGGACTGTTCTGTCTACATTCCATCTGAAGAACCTGTTTAGATAGAAGAGGGAGAAGGACCGTTTCAGATAGAACAGTTTGAAGACCTGTTCAGAACGTACTGTCTACGTTCTATCTGAATGACCTGTTCAAGGACTGTACGGTCAACGTTCTATCTTAAGCACCTGTTCAGGGTCTGTACTGAATACCTTCTATCTGAAGGACCTGTTCAGGGACTGTACTGTCTACGTTCTATCTGAAGGACCTGTTCAGGGGCTGTACTGAGTACAATTTTTCTGAACGACCTGTTCAGGGACCGTACCATCGACGTTCTATCTGAAGGACCTGTTCAGGGACTGTATTGTTTATGTTCTAACTGAAGGGACCTGTTCAGGGACTGTACCATCTACGTTCGATCTTAAGGCCTTCTCCAGGGTCTGTACTAAGTATATTCTATCAGCGGGATCTGTTCTGTGGATGTACTGTCTACGTTCTAACACCAGGACCTGTTCAGGGACTGTACTGTCTACGTTCTATCTGAAGGACCTATTCAGGGACCGTACCGTCTATGTTCTATCTGAAGGGCCTGTTCAGGGTCTGTGCTGTCTACCTTCTATCTGAAGAAACTGTTCAGGGACAGTACCATCTAAGTTATCTCTGAAGGGCCTGTTCAGGGTCTATACTGTCTTTGTTCTATCTGAAGGACCTGTTCAGGGATTGTAGTGTCTGTGTTCTAACTGGTGGACATGATCATGGTCTGTACTGTCTACGTTCTATCTGAAGGACCTGTACAAGGATAGCACTGTCTACATTCTATGTGAAGGACCTGTTCAGGGACTGTACTGTCTAAATTTGACCTGAAGGAACTTTTCAGGGCCTGTACTGTCTACGTTCTATCTGAAGGACCTGTTCAGGGACTGTACGGTCTACGTTCCTTCTGAAGGACCTGTTCAGGTGCTGTACTGTCTACAATTTATCTGAAGAATCTGTTCAGGGACTGTACTGTCTACGTTCTATCTGAAGGACTGGTTCAGGGACTGTTCTGTCTACATTCTGTCTGAAGGACCTGTTTAGATAGAATAGGGAGAAGGACCTGTTCAGATAGAACAGGTAGAAGACCTGTTCAGAACGTACTGTCTACGTTCTATCTGAAAGACCTGTTCAGGGTCTGTACCGTCTATGTTCTATCTGAAGGGCCTGCTCAGGGTCTGTACTGTCTACTTTTCAATCTGAAGAGCCTGTTCAGGGACCATACCATCTAAGTTATCTCTGAAGGGCCTGTTCAGGGACTGTACTGTCTATGTTCTATCTGAAGGACATGTTCAGGAACTGTACGGTCTACGTTCTATCTGAAGGACCTGTTCAGCGGCTGTACTGTCTATGATTTATCTGAAGAATCTGTTCAGGGACTGTACTGTCTACATTCTATCTAAAGGACCGGTTCAGGGACTGTTCTGTCTACATTCCATCTGAAGAACCTGTTTAGATAGAAGAGGGAGAAGGACCGTTTCAGATAGAACAGTTTGAAGACCTGTTCAGAACGTACTGTCTACGTTCTATCTGAATGACCTGTTCAAGGACTGTACGGTCAACGTTCTATCTTAAGCACCTGTTCAGGGTCTGTACTGAATACCTTCTATCTGAAGGACCTGTTCAGGGACTGTACTGTCTACGTTCTATCTGAAGGACCTGTTCAGGGGCTGTACTGAGTACAATTTTTCTGAACGACCTGTTCAGGGACCGTACCATCGACGTTCTATCTGAAGGACCTGTTCAGGGACTGTATTGTTTATGTTCTAACTGAAGGACCTGTTCAGGGACTGTACCATCTACGTTCGATCTTAAGGCCTTCTACAGGGTCTGTACTAAGTATATTCTATCAGCGGGATCTGTTCTGTGGATGTACTGTCTACGTTCTAACACCAGGACCTGTTCAGGGACTGTACTGTCTACATTCTATCTGAAGGACCTATTCAGGGACCGTACCGTCTATGTTCTATCTGAAGGGCCTGTTCAGTGTCTGTACTGTCTACCTTCTATCTGAAGAAACTGTTCAGGGACAGTACCATCTAAGTTATCTCTGAAGGGCCTGTTCAGGGTCTATACTGTCTTTGTTCTATCTGAAGGACCTGTTCAGGGATTGTAGTGTCTGTGTTCTAACTGGTGGACATGATCATGGTCTGTACTGTCTACGTTCTATCTGAAGGACCTGTACAAGGATAGCACTGTCTACATTCTATGTGAAGGACCTGTTCAGGGACTGTACTGTCTATATTTGACCTGAAGGAACTTTTCAGGGCCTGTACTGTCTAAGTTCTATCTGAAGGACCTGTTCAGGGACTGTACGGTCTACGTTCCTTCTGAAGGACCTGTTCAGGTGCTGTACTGTCTACAATTTATCTGAAGAATCTGTTCAGGGACTGTACTGTCTACGTTCTATCTGAAGGACTGGTTCAGGGACTGTTCTGTCTACATTCTGTCTGAAGGACCTGTTTAGATAGAATAGGGAGAAGGACCTGTTCAGATAGAACAGGTAGAAGACCTGTTCAGAACGTACTGTCTACGTTCTATCTGAAAGACCTGTTCAGGGTCTGTACCGTCTATGTTCTATCTGAAGGGCCTGCTCAGGGTCTGTACTGTCTACTTTTCAATCTGAAGAGCCTGTTCAGGGACCATACCATCTAAGTTATCTCTGAAGGGCCTGTTCAGGGACTGTACTGTCTATGTTCTATCTGAAGGACATGTTCAGGAACTGTACGGTCTACGTTCTATCTGAAGGACCTGTTCAGCGGCTGTACTGTCTATGATTTATCTGAAGAATCTGTTCAGGGACTGTACTGTCTACATTCTATCTAAAGGACCGGTTCAGGGACTGTTCTGTCTACATTCTATCTGAAGAACCTGTTTAGATAGAAGAGGGAGAAGGACCGTTTCAGATAGAACAGTTTGAAGACCTGTTCAGAACGTACTGTCTACGTTCTATCTGAATGACCTGTTCAAGGACTGTACGGTCAACGTTCTATCTTAAGCACCTGTTCAGGGTCTGTACTGAATACCTTCTATCTGAAGGACCTGTTCAGGGACTGTACTGAGTACAATTTTTCTGAACGACCTGTTCAGGGACCGTACCATCGACGTTCTATCTGAAGGACCTGTTCAGGGACTGTATTGTTTATGTTCTAACTGAAGGACCTGCTCAGGGTCTGTACTGTCTATATTCTATCTGAAGGACCTGTTTCGATTGAACAGGGAGAAGGACCTGTTCAGATAGAACAGGTAGAAGACCTTTTCAGAATGTACTGTCTACGTTCTATCTGAATGACCTGTTCAGGGTCCCTACCGTCTATGTTCTATCTGAAAGGCCTGTTCAGGGTCTGTACTGTCTACCTTCTATCTGAAGAAACTGTTCAGGGACAGTACCATCTAAGTTATCTCTGAAGGGCCTGTTCAGGGTCTATACTGTCTTTGTTCTATCTGAAGGACCTGTTCAGGGATTGTAGTGTCTGTGTTCTAACTGGTGGACATGATCATGGTCTGTACTGTCTACGTTCTATCTGAAGGACCTGTACAAGGATAGCACTGTCTACATTCTATGTGAAGGACCTGTTCAGGGACTGTACTGTCTAAATTTGACCTGAAGGAACTTTTCAGGGCCTGTACTGTCTACGTTCTATCTGAAGGACCTGTTCAGGGACTGTACGGTCTACGTTCCTTCTGAAGGACCTGTTCAGGTGCTGTACTGTCTACAATTTATCTGAAGAATCTGTTCAGGGACTGTACTGTCTACGTTCTATCTGAAGGACTGGTTCAGGGACTGTTCTGTCTACATTCTGTCTGAAGGACCTGTTTAGATAGAATAGGGAGAAGGACCTGTTCAGATAGAACAGGTAGAAGACCTGTTCAGAACGTACTGTCTACGTTCTATCTGAAAGACCTGTTCAGGGTCTGTACCGTCTATGTTCTATCTGAAGGGCCTGCTCAGGGTCTGTACTGTCTACTTTTCAATCTGAAGAGCCTGTTCAGGGACCATACCATCTAAGTTATCTCTGAAGGGCCTGTTCAGGGACTGTACTGTCTATGTTCTATCTGAAGGACATGTTCAGGAACTGTACGGTCTACGTTCTATCTGAAGGACCTGTTCAGCGGCTGTACTGTCTATGATTTATCTGAAGAATCTGTTCAGGGACTGTACTGTCTACATTCTATCTAAAGGACCGGTTCAGGGACTGTTCTGTCTACATTCCATCTGAAGAACCTGTTTAGATAGAAGAGGGAGAAGGACCGTTTCAGATAGAACAGTTTGAAGACCTGTTCAGAACGTACTGTCTACGTTCTATCTGAATGACCTGTTCAAGGACTGTACGGTCAACGTTCTATCTTAAGCACCTGTTCAGGGTCTGTACTGAATACCTTCTATCTGAAGGACCTGTTCAGGGACTGTACTGTCTACGTTCTATCTGAAGGACCTGTTCAGGGGCTGTACTGAGTACAATTTTTCTGAACGACCTGTTCAGGGACCGTACCATCGACGTTCTATCTGAAGGACCTGTTCAGGGACTGTATTGTTTATGTTCTAACTGAAGGACCTGCTCAGGGTCTGTACTGTCTATATTCTATCTGAAGGACCAGTTTGGATTGAACAGGGAGAAGGACCTGTTCAGATAGAACAGGTAGAAGACCTTTTCAGAATGTACTGTCTACGTTCTATCTGAATGACCTGTTCAGGGTCCCTACCGTCTATGTTCTATCTGAAAGGCCTGTTCAGGGTCTGTACTGTCTACCTTCTATCTGAAGAAACTGTTCAGGGACAGTACCATCTACGTTATCTCTGAAGGGCCTGTTCAGGATCTATACTGTCTTTGTTCTATCTAAAGGACCTGCTCAGGGATTGTAGTGTCTGTGTTCTAACTGGTGGACATGATCATGGTCTGTACTGTCTACGTTCTATCTGAAGGACCTGTACAAGGATAGCACTGTCTACATTCTATGTGAAGGACCTGTTCAGGGACTGTACCGTCTACGTTCTATCTGAAGGACCTGTTCAGGGGCTGTACTGAGTACATTTTTTCTGAAGGACCTGTTCAGGGACCGTACCATCGAAGTTCTATCTGCAGGACCTGCTCAGGGTCTGCACTGTCTACCTCCTATCTGAAGGACCTGTTCAGGGACTGTACTGTCTATGTTCTATCTGAAGGACCTGTTCAGGGGCTGTACTGAGTACATTTTTTCTGAAGGACCTGTTCAGGGGCTGTACTGAGTACATTCTGTCTGAAGGACCTGTACACGGACTGTACTGTCTACGATCTATCTGAAGGACCTGTTTAGGGACCGTACCATCTACGTTCTCTCTGAAGGGCCTGTTCAGGGATTGTACTGTCTTTGTTCTATCTGAAGGACCGGTTCAGTGATTGTAGTGTCTGTGTTCTAACTGGCGGACATGTTCATAGTCTGTACTGTCTACGTTCAATCTGGAGGACCTGTACAAGGACAGTACCGTTTACGTTCTATGTGAAGAAACTGTTCAGGGACTGTACCGTCTATATTTGACCTGAAGGTGCTTTTCAGGGCCGGTACTGTCTACGTTCTATCTGAAGGACCTGTTCAGGGACTGTACGGACTACGTTCTATCTGATGGACCTGTTCAGTGGCTGTACTCTGTACGAGCTATCTGAAGAAACTGTTCAGGGACTGTACTATCTACGTTCTATCTGAAGGACCTGTTCAGGGACTGTACAGTCTATGTTCTATCTGAAGGACCGGTTCAGGGACTGTTCTGTCTGCATTCTATCTGAAGGACCTGTTTAGATAGAACAGGGAGAAGGACCTGTTCAGATTGAACAGGTAGAAGACTTGTTCAGAACGTACTGTCTACGTTCTATCTGAAGGACCTGTTCAGGGACTGTACGGACTACGTTCTATCTGATGGACCTGTTCAGTGGCTGTACTCTGTACGAGCTATCTGAAGAAACTGTTCAGGGACTGTACTATCTACGTTCTATCTTAAGGACCTGTTCAGTGGATGTACTGTCCATGTTCTCTCTGAAGGACCTCTTCAGGTTCTACTCTGTCTACGTTCTATCTGAAGGACCTTTTCAGGGACATTACGGTCCATGTTCTAGATTAAGGACCTGTTCAGGGACTGTCTGTCTACATTCTATCTGAAGGACCTTTTCAGGGATTGTACTGTCTACGTTCTATCTGAAGGGCCTATTCAGGGACTGAAATATCTACGTTCTATCTGAAGGACCTTTTCATGGACTGAAATGTCTACGTTCTATCTGAAGGACATGTTCAGGGCCTTTACTGTCTACATTCTATGTCAAGGAGAAGGACATATTCAGGGATTGAAATATCTACATTCTATGTGAAGGACCTGTTCAGGGACTGTACTGTGTATGTTCTATCTGAAGAACCTGTTCAGGGACCATACCATCTGCGTTCTCTCTGAAGTGACCTTTCAGGGACTGTACTGTCTTTGTTTTATCTGAATGACCGGTTCAGTGATTGTAGTGTCTGTGTTCTAACTGGCGGACATGTTCATGGTCTGTACTGTCTACCTTCTATCTGAAGGACCTGTACAAGGACAGTACTGTCTACGTTCTATGTGAAGGAACTGTTCAGGGACTGTACCGTCTATATTTGACCTGAAGGAGCTTTTAACGGCCGGTACTGTCTACATTCTATCTGAAGGACCGGTTCAGGGATTGTTCTGTCTACATTCTATCTGAAGGACCTGTTTAGATAGAACAGGGAGAAGAACCTGTTTAGATAGAACAGGTAGGAGTCCTGTTCAGAACGTACTGTCTACGTTCTATCTGAATGACCTGTTCAGGGACTGTACTGTCTACGTTCTATCTTAAGGACCTGTTCAGGGTCTGTACTGAGTATATTCTATCTGAAGGACCTGTTCAGTGGATGTACTGTCTACATTCTAACAGCAGGACCTGGTCAGGGACTGTATTGTCTACTTTCTATCTGAAGGACCTGTTCAGGGTCTGCACTGTCTACCTTCTATCTGAAGAACCTTTTCAGGGACCATACCATCTATGAAGGGCCTGTTCAGGGACTGTACTGTCTACGTTCTATCTGAAGGACATGTTCAGGGACTGTACTGTCTACGTTCTATCTGAAGGACCTGTTCAGGGACTGTACGTTCTACGTTCAATCTGAAGGACCTGTTCAGCGGCTGTAGTGTCCATGTTCTCTCGGAAGGATCTCATCACGGACTATTCTGTCTACGTTCTATCTGAAGGACCTGTTCAGGGACTGTACCATCTACGTTCGATCTTAAGGCCCTCTACTGGGTCTGTACTGAGTATATTCTATCGGAAGGATCTGTTCTGTGGATGTACTGTCTACGTTCTAACAACAGGACCTGTTCAGGGACTGTACTGTCTACGTTCTATCTGAAGGACCTGTTCAGGGACCGTACCGTCTATGTTCTATCTGAAGGGCCTGTTCAGGGTCTGTACTGTCTACCTTCTTTCTGAAGAAACTGTTCAGGGACCGTACCATCTAAGTTATCTCTGAAGGGCCTGTTCAGGGTCTGTACTGTCTTTGTTCTATCTGAAGGACCTGTTCAGAGATTGTAGTGTGTGTGTTCTAACTGGTGGACATGATCATGGTCTGTACTGTCTACATTCTATCTGAAGGACCTGTACAAGGATAGCACTGTCTACATTTCTGTGAAGGACCTGTTCAGGGACTGTACTGTCTATATTTGACCTGAAGGATCTTTTCAGGGCCTGTACTGTCTACGTTCTATCTGAAGGACCTGTTCAGGGACTGTACGGTCTACGTTCCTTCTGAAGGACCTGTTCAGGTGCTGTACTGTCTACAATTTATCTGAAGAATCTGTTCAGGGACTGTACTGTCTACGTTCTATCTGAAGGACTGGTTCAGGGACTGTTCTGTCTACATTCTGTCTGAAGGACCTGTTTAGATAGAACAGGGAGAAGGACCTGTTCAGATCGAACAGTTAGAAGACCTGTTCAGAACATACTGTCTATGTTCTATCTGAATGACCTGTTCCGGGACTGTACCGTCTACGTTCTATCTTAAGGACCTGTTCAGGGTCTGTACTGAATACCTTCTATCTGAAGGACCTGTTCAGGGACTGTACTGTCTACGTTCCATCTGAAGGACCTGTTCAGGGACTGTACCGTCTACGTTCTATCTGAAAGACCTGTTCAGTGGATGTACTGTCTACGTTCTAACTGCAGGACCTGTTTAGGGACTGTACTGTCTACGTTCTATCTGAAGGACCTGTTCAGGGACCATACTGTCCATGTTCTATCTGAAGGACCTGTTCAGGGACTGTACCGTCTACGTTCTATCTGAAGGACCTGTTCAGGGACTGTACTGAGTACATTTCTTCTGAAGGACCTGTTAAGGGACCATACCATCGAAGTTCTATCTGAAGGACCTGTTCAGTGGCTGTACTGAGTACATTCTGTCTGAAGGACCTGTACAGGGACTGTACTGTCTACGATCTATCTGAAGGACCTGTTCAGGGACCATACCGTCTATGTTCTATCTGAAGGGCCTGTTCAGGGTCTGTACTGTCTACCATCTATCTGAAGAACCTGTTCAGGGACCGTACCATCTGCGTTTTCTCTGAAGGGACCTTTCAGGGACTGTACTGTCTTTGTTCTATCTGAATGACCGGTTCAGTGATTGTAGTGTCTGTGTTCTAACTGGCGGACATGTTTATGGTCTGTACTGTCTACCTTCTATCTGATGGACCTGTACAAGGACAGTACTGTCTACGTTCTATGTGAAGGAACTGTTCAGGGACTTTACTGTCTATATTTGACCTGAAAGAGCTTTTAACGGCCGGTACTGTCTACGTTCTATCTGAAGGACCGGTTCAGGGATTGTTCTGTCTACATTCTATCTGAAGGACATGTTTAGATAGAACAGGGAGAAGGACCTGTTCAGATCGAACAGTTAGAAGACCTGTTCAGAACATACTGTCTATGTTCTATCTGAATGACCTGTTCAGGGACTGTACCGTCTACGTTCTATCTTAAGGACCTGTTCAGGGTCTTTACTGAATACCTTCTATCTGAAGGACCTGTTCAGGGACTGTACTGTCTACGTTCCATCTGAAGGACCTGTTCAGGGACTGTACCGTCTACGTTCTATCTGAAAGACCTGTTCAGTGGATGTACTGTCTACGTTCTAACTGCAGGACCTGTTTAGGGACTGTACTGTCTACGTTCTATCTGAAGGACCTGTTCAGGTACCATACTGTCCATGTTCTATCTGAAGGACCTGTTCAGGGACTGTACCGTCTACGTTCTATCTGAAGGACCTGTTCAGGGACTGTACTGAGTACATTTCTTCTGAAGGACCTGTTAAGGGACCATACCATCGAAGTTCTATCTGAAGGACCTGTTCAGTGGCTGTACTGAGTACATTCTGTCTGAAGGACCTGTACAGGGACTGTACTGTCTACGATCTATCTGAAGGACCTGTTCAGGGACCGTACCGTCTATGTTCTATCTGAAGGGCCTGTTCAGGGTCTGTACTGTCTACCATCTATCTGAAGAACCTGTTCAGGGACCGTACCATCTGCGTTTTCTCTGAAGGGACCTTTCAGGGACTGTATTGTCTTTGTTCTATCTGAATGACCAGTTCAGTGATTGTAGTGTCTGTGTTCTAACTGGCGGACATGTTCATGGTCTGTACTGTCTACCTTCTATCTGATGGACCTGTACAAGGACAGTACTGTCTACGTTCTATGTGAAGGAACTGTTCAGGGACTTTACTGTCTATATTTGACCTGAAAGAGCTTTTAACGGCCGGTACTGTCTACGTTCTATCTGAAGGACCGGTTCAGGGATTGTTCTGTCTACATTCTATCTGAAGGACCTGTTTAGATAGAACAGGGAGTAGGACCTGTTCAGATAGGACAGGTAGGAGGCCTGTTCAGAACGTACTGTCTACGTTCTATCTGAATGACCTGTTCAGGGACTGTACTGTCTACGTTCTATCTTAAGGACCTGTTGAGGGTCTGTACTGAGTATATTCTATCTGAAGGACCTGTTCAGTGGATTTACTGTCTACATTCTAACAGCAGGACCTGTTCAGGGCCTGTACTGTCTATGTTCTATCTGAAGAGCCCGTTCAGGGACTGTACCATCTAAGTTATATCAGAAGGGCCTGTTCAGGGACTGTACTGTCTACGTTCTATCTGAAGGACCTGTTCAGGGACTGTACGGTCTATGTTCTATCTGAAGGATCTGTTCAGCGGCTGTACTGTCTATGATTTATCTGAAGAATCTGTTCAGGGACTGTACTATCTACATTCTATCTGAGGGCCTGTTCAGGGTCTGTACTGTCTTCGTTCTATCTGAAGGACCAGTTCAGGGATTGTAGTGTCTGTGTTCTAACTGGCGGACATGTTCATGGTCTGTACTGTCTACGTTCTATCTGAAGGACCTGTACAAGGACAGTGCTGTCTACATTCCATGTGAAGGACCTGTTCAGGGACTGTACCATCTATATTTGACCTGAAGGAACTTTTCAGGGCATGTACTGTCTACGTTCGATCTGAAGGACCTGTTCAGCGGCTGTACTGTCTACGATTTATCTGAAGAATCTGTTCAGGGTCTGTTCTGTCTACATTCTATATGAAGGACCTGTTTAGATAGAACATGGAGAAGGACCGTTTCAGATAGAACAGGTAGGAGACCTGTTCTAACGTATTGTCTACGTTCTATCTGAAGGACCTGTTCAGGGACTGTACGGTCTACGTTCTATCTGAAGGACCTGTTCAGCGGCTGTACTGTCCATGATGTCTCGGAAGGATCTTATCAGGGACTATTCTGTCTACGTTCTATCTGAAGGACCTGTTCAGGGACTGTACGGTCCATGTTCTACCTCAAGGACCTGTTCAGGGGCCGTACTGTCTACCATCTATCTGAAGGGCCTATTCAGGGACTGTACTGTCTTTGTTCTATCTGACGGACCTGTTCAGGGTCTTTACTGTCTACGTTCTATCTGATGGACGTGTACAAGGACAGTACTGTCTACGTTCTATCTGAAGGAACTGTTCAGAGACTGTACCGTCTACATTCTATCTGAAGGACCAGTTCAGGGACTGTACTGTCTATGTCCTATCTCAAGGACCTAATCAGGCTCTGTACTGTCTACGTTCTATCTGATGGACCTGTTCAGAGATTGTACTGTCTATGTTTGATCTGAAAGACCCGTTCAGAGACCGTGCTCTCTACGTTCTATCTAAAGGATCTGTTCAGGGACTGTTCTGTCTACGTTCTATCTGAAGGACCTGTTCAGGGATAATACTGTCTGCGTTCTTTCTGAAGGACCTGTTCAGGGACTGTACTCTCTACGTTCTAGCTGGAGGACCTGTTCAGGCACAGTACTGTCTAAGTTCTATCTGAAGGACCTGTTCAGGGACTGTTCTGTCTATGTTCTATCTGAAGGACCTGTTCAGCGACCGTACCATCTATGTTCTATCTGAAGGGCCTATTCAGGGACTGTACTGTCTTTGTTCTATATGAAGGACCGGTTCAGGGACTATAGTGTCTGTGTTCTAACTGGCCGACCTGTTCTGTCCTGTACTGTCTACGTTCTATCTGAAGGACCTGTACAAGGACAGTACTGTCTACGTTCTATGTGAAGACCTGTTCAGAGACTGTACCGTCTATATTTGACCTGAAGGACCTGTTCAGAGGCTGTACTGTCTACGTTCTATCTGAGGGACCTGTTCAGGGGCTATACTGAGTAGATTCTATCTGATGGACCTGCACAGTGACTGTACTGTCCACGTACTATCTGAAGGATCTGTTCAGGGACCTTACTGTCTACGTTCTATCTGAAGGACCTGTTCAGGGACAATACTGTCTGCGTTCTTTCTGAAGGACCTGTTCAGGGACTGTACTGTCTACGTTCTAGCTGAAGGACCTGTTCAGCTTAGACACTGTACTGTCTAAGTTCTGTCTGACAGACCTGTTCCGGGACTGTTCTGTCTATGTTCTATCTGAAGGACCTCTTCAGATAGAACAGGTAAAAGACCTGTTCTGAAAGTACTGTCTACATTCTTTCTGAAGGACCTGTTCAGGGACTGTACCGTCTACGTTCTATCTTAAGGAACTGTTCAGGGTCTGTACTGAGTACATTCTATCTGATGGACCTGTACAGTGATTGTACTGTCCACGTTCTATCTGAAGGACATGTTCAGGGTCTGTACTGTCTACTTTGTATCTGAAGAACCTGTTCAGGGACTTTACCATCTACGTTCTCTCTGAAGGGCCTATTCAGGGACTGTACTGTCTTTGTTCTATCTGAAGGACCGGTTCAGGGACTATAGTGTCTGTGTTCTAACTGGCGGACCTGTTCTGTTCTGTACTGTCTACATTCTATCTGAAGGACCTGTACAAGGACAGTACTGTCTACATTCTATGTGAAGACCTGTTCAGGGACTGTACCGTCTATATTTGACCTGAAGGAACGTTTCAGGGCCTGTACTGTCTACGTTCTATCTGAAGGACCTGTTCAGGGACCGTACTGTCCACGTTCTATCTGAAGGACCTGTTCAGGGTCTGTGCTGTCTACTTTCTATCTGAAGGACATGTTCAGGGACTGTACTGTCTACGTTCTATCTGAAGGACCTGTTCAGGGACTGTATTGTCTACGTTCTATCTGAAGGATCTGTTCAGGGACTGTACTGTCTGTGTTCTATCTGAAGGACCTGTTCAGGGTCTGTACTGTCTACTTTCTATCTGAAGTCTTGTTCAGGGACTGTACTGTCTACGTTCTATCTGAAGGACCTGTTCAGGGACTGTACTGAATACGTTCTATCTGAAGGACCTGTTCAGGGACTGTACTGTCTATATTCTATCTGAAGGACCTGTTCAGGGTCTGTGCTGTCTACTTTCTATCTGAAGGATATGTTCAGGGACTGTACTGTCTTTGCTCTATCTGAAGGACCTGTTCAGGGATTGCAGTGTCTGTGTTCTAACTGGCGGATATGATCATGGTCTGTACTGTCTACGTTCTATCTGAAGGACCTGTTCAGGGATTGTACTGTCTATGTTCTGTCTGAAGGTCCTGTTCAGGGACTGTACGGTCTACGTTCTATCTGAAGGACCTGTTCAGCGGCTGTACTGTCTACGATTTACCTGAAGAAACTGTTCAGGGTCTGTACTGTCTATGTTCTATCTGAAGGACCTGTTCAGGGACTATACTGCCTACATTCTATCTGAAGGACTGGTTCAGGGACTGTTCTGTCTACGTTCTATCTGAATGACCTGTTCAGGGACTGTACCGTCTCCGTACTATCTTAAGGACCTGTTCAGGGTCTGTACTGAGTATATTCTATCTGAAGGACCTGTTCAGTGGATGTACTGTCTGCGTTCTAACAGCAGGACCTGTTCAGGGACTGTACTGTTTACGTTCTTTCTGAAGGACCTGTTCAGGGACTGTACTGTCTATGTTCTATCTGAAGGACCTGTTCAGGAACTGTACTGTCCATGTTTTCTCGGAAGCACCTCTTCAGGGACTATTCTGTCTACGTTCTATCTGAAGGACCTGTTCAGGGACTGTACGGTCCATGTTCTACCTTAAGGACCAGTTCAGGGACTGTACTGTCAATGTTCTATCTCAAGGACCTAATCAGGCACTGTACTGTCTACGTTCTATCTGACGGACCTGTTCAGAAACTATACTGTCTACGTTCTATCTGAAGGACCTGTTCAGGGACAATACTGTCTGCGTTCTTTCTGAAGGACCTGTTCAGGGACTGTACTGTCTACGTTCTAGCTGAACGACCTGTTCAGCTTAGACACTGTACTGTCTAAGTTCTGTCTGATAGACCTGTTCAGGGACTGTTCTGTCTATGTTCTATCTGAAGGACCTCTTCAGATAGAACAGGTAAAAGACCTGTTTTGAAAGTACTGTCTACATTCTTTCTGAAGGACCTGTTCAGGGACTGTACCGTCTACGTTCTATCTTAAGGAACTGTTCAGGGTCTGTACTGAGTACATTCTATCTGATGGACCTGTACAGTGACTGTAGTGTCCACGTTCTATCTGAATGACCTGTTCAGCGACCGTACCATCTATGTTCTATCTGAAGGGCCTGTTCAGGGTCTGTACTGTCTACTTTCTATCTGAAGAACCTGTTCAGGGACCTTACCATCTACGTTCTCTCTGAAGGGCCTATTCAGGGACTGTACTGTCTTTGTTCTATCTGAATGACCGGTTCAGGGACTATAGTGTCTGTGTTCTAACTGGCGGACCTGTTCTGTTCTGTACTGTCTACGATTTACCTGAAGAAACTGTTCAGCGGCTGTACTGTCTATGTTCTATCTGAGGGACCGGTTCAGAGGCTATACTGAGTACATTCTATCTGAAGGACCTGTACAGTGACTGTACTGTCCACGTTCTATCTGAAGGACCTGTTCATGGACCGTACTGTCCACGTTCTATCTGAAGGATCTGTTCAGGGTCTGTACTGTCTACTTTCCATCTGAAGGACGTGTTCAACAGCTGTACTGCCTGTATTCTATCTGATGGACCTGTTCAGGGGCTGTATTGTCTACGTTCTATCTGATGGACCTGTTCAGGGGCTGTACTGCCTACGTTCTATCTGAAGGACCTGTTCAGGGACTGTACTGTCTACGTTCTATCTGATGGACCTGTTCAGCGGTTGTACTGCCTACGTTCTATCTGAAGGACCTGTTCAGGGACTGTACTGTCCATGTTCTATCTGAAGGACCAGTTCAGGGACTGTACTGCCTACGTTCTATCTGAAGGACCTGTTCAGGGTCTGTACTGTCTGTGTTCTGTCTGAAGGACCTGTTCAGGGACTGTACTGTCTACGTTCTATCTGAAGGACCTGTTCAGGGACTGTACTGTCTACGTTCTATCTGAAGGACCTGTTCAGGGACTGTACTGTCTACGTTCTATCTGAAGGACCTGTTCAGGGACTGTACTGTCCATGTTCTATCTGAAGGACCAGTTCAGGGGCTGTTCTGTCTACGTTCTATCTGAAGGACATGATCAGGGACTGTTCTGTCTATGTTCTATCTCCTAAGAATACATTTGGCACTCATGCACGAATACTTTTCATCTTGTGGCCTGCACACAGAAACCAAACGTGCAATGAACCTGAACATGATTAGATATTTCCTTGTAAAGGATAACCTTCTGGTAGCATGATAGCATGGTGGGTAGCTCAAGGCTTTACAGTACAGGCACCCAGGTTCATTCCTAATGCTGCCTATAAGGAGTTTGTACATTCTCCCCATGGCCACATGGGTAGCCTCTGCATGCTCTCGTTTCTTTCCACTGTCCAAAGACGTACTGGTTAGTAAGTTGATCGGTCATTGTAAATTGTCCTGTGATTGGGAAATAGGATGTCATGTTGAAATTGTATAAGCTGTTGGTGAGGCCTAATTTGAAGTATCGTGATCAGGATTTGGCCTATAGTTTCCTACCTACAGGAAAGATGTAAATAAGGTTGAACGAGTATTGAGAAAATTTACAAGGATGTTGCCAGGTCTGGAGGACCTGAGTTATAAGGAAATGTTAAATTGGTTAGAACTTTAATCCTTGGAAAGTAAAAGACTCTTTATACAAAATTATGCGAGGTGTTAATGTGCTAAATGCAAACAGGTTTTTTTCCACTTAGGCTGGGAAGGACAACAAATAGTGGTCATAGGTTAAGGGTGAAAGGTGAATAGTTTAAGGGGAATGAGGGAAAACTTCTTCACTCAGAGGTTTGTGAGAGTGCAGAATGAGCTGCCAGTGCAAGTGGGGCATGTGAGCTCAATTTCAATGCTTAAGAGAAGTTTGGATAGTTACATGGATAGTTGGGGTAAGGAGGGCTATGGTCTCTGTGCAGGTCGATGGGAGTAGGCATCTTAAATGGTTCAGTACAGAGCAGATGGGCTAAAGGGCCTGTTTCTGTATTGTACTTTTCAATGCCTTTATGACTCTCGGCTAGGAATAAGGGTTTGAGCGGAGACACAGCTCAAAGGACCAGAAGGGCCTATTCCACACTATATTGCAATAAATAAATCAATACATTCTCCTTCATGTGCCTTGCGCGTTACACACTTGGGCGATCATGGCTCTCCACATCGAACGATCCCTCGCAGCGCCAATGATATCTCGCACACTTAGATCTGTTAATTCTTTCATAGTGTCCATATATTTTCCTCTTTGCCTTCCTCTTCCGCATGTCCCAGGCATACAGCCTTGTAATGGAAGGCTTTCTATTTCTCCCTTTCTGATGACATGGCCCTGGAATTTAAGTTTCCTCTCATTTAATGTTTCATTAAAGATCTTTTTGTGTGGCCACGTTGGAGTACTGTCTCATTAGTTACTTATCTCTATATGATATTTTCAAAATTCTTCTAAGAAACCACATTTCTGTTGCTTCTAAGTTTCTTTGGAGTTCTGGTGTTATAGTCCATGTTTCGGAAGCATACAGCAAGATTGACCAGATGTAACATTTTAGTATCTTAAGCCAAAAAGTTAATAACTAACTTCAATAATAAGCATCTGCATTCCAACCCCATGTCATTGAGGACACCAGTGAAATTTTAACTTATGAATTTCAAACATTTGAAATGGAATGATAGCTTGGGGCACTCCAGAGTTCAGAGTTCAGAGTTCAAGGCCAATGCTGTCTGGAAGGAGTTTGTACTTCTTACTCGTGAACACATGGGTTTACTTCGGGTTACCTGGGGTTCCCTCCAAAGCCCAAAGTCGTACTGGTTAGTTGGCTAATTGCTCATTGCAAATCAAAGTTTAAAGTAAATTTATTATCACAGTACATATATTGTATGTCAACACATACAACTTTGAGATTCAGTTTCTTGTGGGCATAGTCTATAAATCCAAGAAACACAATAGAATCAATGAAAGTCTGCAGTGAATAGGATGAACAAACAACCAATGTGCAAAGGACCACAAAATCTGTTTAGGATGGTGGTGAATCCTGGTCGCTCGGGTTCAGTATCTGATGTTCTGGTGTTTGCCGAGCTTGCAGATGTTTCATCTCCAGTCGCGGTGACATCCTCAGTGCGCGGTTGTTGGTGTTTCTCTCTGGGGGTGCTTGTGTTCATGGAGACCCCTGTTCACTTGCTTTGATCCTGATTGGCGAGCCCTTCAGTTGACCTTTGAATTCTATTGCCTCACATTTCTTAAGAGCCTCGACTGGTGAGGAAACATCTGCAAGCTAATTGGCAGGCTCGGCAAACGTGGCAACATCAAAAAATAAACTGTGCAGGTACAAAAGAGAAAATAATAATCATTATGCATACAGTGGCATGCAAAAGTTTGGGCACCCCGGTCAAAATTTCTGTTACTGTGAATAGTTAAGTGGGTAAGAGATGAACTGATCTCCAAACATCATGAAGTTACAGATGAAACATTCTTTTCAACATTTAAGCAAGATTAGTGTATTATTTTTGTTTTGTACAATTTTAGAGTGAAAAAAAAGGAAAGGAGCACCATGCAAAAGTTTGGGCACCACAAGAGATTTGAGCTCTCAGATAACTTTTACCAAGGTCTCAGACCTTAATTAGCTTGTTAGGGCTATGGCTTGTTCACAGTCATCGTTCGGAAAGGCCAGGTGATGCAAATTTCAAAGCTTTATAAATACCCTGACTCCTCAAACCTTGTCCCAACAATCAGCAGCCATGGGCTCCTCTAAGCAGCTGCCTAGCACTCTGAAAATTAAAATAAATAATGCCCACAAAGCAGGAGAAGGCTATAAGAAGATAGCAAAACATTTACAGGTAGCTATTTCCTCAGTTTGTAATGTAATTAAGAAATGGCAGTTAACAGGAATGGTGAGGTCAAGTTGAGGTCTGGAAGACCAAGAAAACTTTCCAAGAGAACAGCAAATAAATAAATAAATATACATAAATAAGCAATAAATGAAAGTAAGTCCATAGGTTGCGGGAATATTTGAAACTTAGGATGTGAAGTTATCAAGAGCTTGATGGTTGAGGTGGAATAACTCTTTGTGAACCTGGTAGTGGGGGTCCTGAGGCTCCTCTACCTTCTTCCTCATGGCAGCAGCAAGAAGAGAGCATGTCCTGGATGGTGGGTGGGTGGAAATGTACTTAGGCTGGTGTTAAATCTGTGGGTTAGGGATAGGGTTAGGGTTAATTATCTCGAAATAATTAAATAGGCAGTTTGAATAATTCAGTGCATGTTTATAGGCCTAAAACACAACAACACAGTTTTTGTAAGTTGTAAGATATTAATCATATATAGTAATAAAGTATTTGGAAAATCTATGAAACTTATAAATTGGATGTTTTTGTTATAAATCAAGTTTGATGCCTTTTTTTCCCTCTGTAGGTGATGCATAAGGCTGTGCTGGAAGTAGATGAGGAAGGAACAAAGGCTACTGCAGTTACAGGCATGCAAGCAATCCCACTGTCTCTTCCTGTTGAGTTTAAATGTAACAGACCTTTCTTGTTACTAATTGCTGATAACTATATCAGGAGTGTCGTGTTTGCTGGGAGAGTGATGAACCCCAGCATTTGATCACAGAGTCCACACCATCACAAAACTTGTGCATCTCCGGATGGAAAACAATGCAGTTACTTCTAACACTTAAACTTGTAACATTTAAATATTGGGAGCTGGCTAACATAATTTAGGTTTGCTTTATAATAGGTTAACACATCAGGCATTGATTGAAGAGATTTCAAGTCAAAGTAAACCCTTCAACAATATCCACATTAACAAAATATTTCAAATATAGACTTCCTGGTTGTTATGATTTGCTTAATACATATTTGATTGAATGACATGATTTATATTAAAGTAGAAATTGCACCTAATCTTTACTAGTCGAGTTTGTTATTGGTTTTACTTCAAAGTTCTTCTTCAACTTGCTCTTGTAGACATGTATTTCAAGAATAATAGTCACAGGAAGATTTCCAAATTGTATAAATGATCCATTTATCCTCAGGCACTCAGTAAAAAATGCAATAAACATAAGAGATTCTACAGATATTCAGAACCTTGAGCAACATGCACAAAACACACAAAATGCTGGAGAAACTTAACAGGTCAGGTAGTGTCTATGAAATGAATAAACAAATGTATATCTCAGGCCCAGGCGAAGTCAAGTGGCTGGGAAAGGTAAAAAGGAATCTGACAGGAGAGGAGAATGGACCATGGGAGAAAGAGAAGGAGGGTCACCAGGAAGAGATGAAGGCAGGTGAGAAGAAATAAGGGGCCAGAGATGGGAAAAGAAGAGAGGAGGAAGGATTTTTTTTTAACCGGAAAAAACGATGTTCATGCCATCAGGTTGAGGGCTACACAAACCAGTCAAGTCAAGTCTATTGTCATTTAATTATATACTTATATATAACATATATAACCATGTAATACCAGGGTGATTCATATGTTGGTGGCCTGAAGGAGAAGGAGTCAATTTTAGAGAAGCTAGCACATTTATTTTTCAACATAGTCCCCTCCTACATTTACACACTTAGTCCAGTGGTTGTCGAGCATACGGATTCCTTCTTTGTAGAAGTGGTCCACAGCAGGGGTGATTGATAAGTTCATGGTCCAATGTAGAAGGAGATGAGCTATACAGCTCTCATTATCTGCACATGCAGTTCAACACTTTCAGTGAAAATGCAGGAAGTTTGAAGTTTCTCCTCATCTGCTTCTACCTTAGGCCACGAAGTTATCAATCACCCCTGCTGTGGACCACTTTCTGGAGGTCCAAGACCCCGACTTCAAAAAGAAGGGATCCGTATGGTCCACGACTGCTGGACTAGGAGTGCAAATGTAGGAAAAATAAATGTGCTAGGTTTTCTAAAATTGACTCCTTCTACCTTAGGCCACGAACTTATCAATCACCCCTCATATATATAGCAATGAGACATTTCTTACAGGTTAGTACATATAACAGGGTAACATGAATTTAAGGATAAAATCTACAGATGAATCACACATAAATAACAAATTGAAGTGCATGAATATTAAATATTGTAAGGTACGGAACAGATTAACCAGTGACTCAGAATATGATGTGACAAGGAATTCAGAAGTCTAACTGCCCGGGGGAAGCAACTGATTCTCACCCAGACCCAGAGGAACATGAGGTATTGCTCCTCCATTCTGAGAGTGGCCTCATCAAGGTGAAAGAAGAGGACATGGATCGACCTATCAGAGTGAGAATGGGGATTGGAATTAAAATGGTCTCACTCTTGCAGATGAGTCATGCAGTGGTTAATGAAAGGAGAAAGGTTATTGCATTTTTGTTGAAAATGGAAGATGTGGTGAATCTGGAGTAGCAGAATATCTGTTGGAGGAAATCACTGGGAAACTCTGGCAGATCTTTTGTATAATTTTGTTAAAAAAAGGTTGAAAGAGTACAGAGAAAGTTTACAAGGATGTTGCTGGGACTGGAGGATCTGAGTTATAAGGGAAGATTGAATCTGTTAGGGCTTTATTCCTTGGAACCATAAAACCTTAAGGTATAGGAGAATAACTAAGCCATTTGGCCCATCGAGTCTACTCTGCCATTTGATCAGGGCTGATACATTTATCCTCTGCACTCCATCTCATGCCTTCCCCCCCGCAAATCTTCACACTCTAACCAATCAAGAATCTATTAAGCTCTGCCTTAAATATGCATAAAGACTTGGCCTCCACAGCTGTCAGTGGCAAAGAATTCCACAGATTCACCACTCTCTAACTAAAGAAATTCCTCCTCATCTCTGTTCTAAAAGGATGCCCCTCTAATCTGAGGCTGGGTCCTCTGATCCTAGACTCTCCCACCATAGGAAACATCCTTTCCACACCCACTCTATCAAGCCCTTTCAACATTTGATAGTTTCAATTAGGTCATCCCATATTCTTCTGGATTCTAGTGAATACAGGCCCAGATCCATCAAATGCTCATCATGTAACGAACCATTTCATCCTGGAATCATTTTCGTGAATCTTCTTTGAACCCTCTCCAGTTTCAGCACATCCTTTCTAAGGTAAGGGGCCTCACCAGTGCTTTATAATTTGCCAACATTACATCCTTGCTTTTATATTCCAGTTCTGTTGAAATGAATGTGAACATTGTATTTGCCTTCCTGACCACGGACTCAACCTGCAAATTTACCTTCAGGGAATCCCGCACAATGGCTCCCAAGTCCCTTTGCACCTCAGATTTTTGAATTTTCTCTCCATTTATGAAATAGTCTCCACTTTTATTTCTTCTACCAAAGTGCATGACCATACACTTTCTGACACTCTCTTAATGTGTCTAAGTCCTTCTTTCTGTAGCCTCTCTATTTCCTCAAAACCACTTACCCCTTCACCTGTCTCCGTATCATCGGTAAACTTTGCAACAAAGTCATCAATTCCATCAACCAAATTATTGACATTTAACATTAAAAGAATCAGTCCCAACACAGAACCCTGTGGAACACCACTAGTTATTGACAGCCAGCTAGGAAAGGCTCCCTTTATTCCCACTCTTTGCCTCCGACCAATCAGCCACTGCTTTATCCATGCTAGAATCTTTCCTGTAATATCATGGGCTTCTAATTTGCTAAGCAGCCTCATGTGTGGCACTTTGTCAAAGGCCTTTTGAAAATCTAGGAACACAACATCAACCAATTCTCTTTTGTCTATCCTGTTTGTTACTTCTTCAAAGAATTCCAACAGATTTGGAGGGCAAGATTTTCTCTTGAGGAAATCCTGCTATGGCCTTTGTCTCCAAGTACCCCGAAACCACATCCTTAACAATCGACTCCAACATTTTTCCAATCACTGAGATCAGACTATTTGGCCTATAGTTTCATGTTCCTGCCTCTTTCCCTGCTTGAAGAGTGGAGTACTGCTACTATGTCGACTCAGGCCTAGGGGACCAGCGTCGGGCAAAGAAGAGTAGGGTGGTATTCGCAATTTTCCAGTCTCCCGGAACTATTACAGAATCTGGTGAATGGAAGGTAGAAGATGGACGGGAGATTTGAGGTATACACAAGTATGAGGGATATATATATATAGTATAACTGCAAGCAGGCTTCTTCCACTGAGGTTGAGTGGGACTACAACTAGATGTCTTGGGTTAAGGGTGAAAGGTGAAAAGTTTAAGGGGAACATGAGGGAAAACTTCTTCAATCAGAGGATCCTGAGAATGTGGAATGAGTTGCCAGCACAAGTGGTGAATGCACACTTGGTTTCATCCTTACATGGATGGTAGGGCAATGGATGGCCATGGTCCAGGTGCAGGTTGAATTCAAATTCAAATTCAAGTTTAATTATCATTCAACCAGTCATGCATACAGCTGAGCGAAACAGCTTTCCTCTGAGGTCAAGGTACAAAACACACACAGCACATTCCAAATAGACAGCAAAATACACAATTCTACAATTTGATGGCGTAGTCCCCAGTATTGCACAGTCAAACATATGCACGCAATCCAGCCTGACATTCCATTGATTGAACACTGGAAGGTAGCACCGATGGGACAGGCCAGCCCCCAATTGAGTACGCATGCCAAACTACACTATCTCTGGCGTCTCCTCTCCAGAACTGCAGCTTGAGGCTTAGTCCTAGCTACAACTAAGGTCACACAGCTTCCCCACTGTGTGTTGCACCACCAAACAAGGAAAACAGGCCTGCGGCATCTTACGTTATCACTGTCCAAAAGGGTCTTGTGATCACAAGAGAAACGTCCAAGACAATCGCCCGCAGTTACCCTGCACGCCTCCTCTTTGTGCACCAACACCAATGCCTTTGATGGCTTCCTGTAGCAGGCAGCATCAATCTGTATGCAGTCCAGCACTTCCACCAGCTGATGGGTTAGACGTGCAATGCTCAAAGTTCCTGGAGTCCAGCATTGTCTTGCTATCATAAAAGACATTAACAAAGAAAAAAAAACCCTCGGTTGACCCCCAACAGGCCATTGCATCTTAACACTCTGCTTTCTTACTGGAAGTGATGGGAGTAGGCAGTTGAAATGGTTTGGCATGAACTAGATGGGCCAAAGGGTCTGCTTCTGTGCAGTACTTTCCCATGACTCAAAGACTCTAAAGATGTCATGCTGAATGAAATAGAAGTGAAGAAAAACAGCAGATTAGATTTATCTTATAATGTGTTTTTGCAAAGTTAGTAATAACAGTATGGCCTTTGTCCTTGTGCACGATTCCCTAAAGGTTAATTTGCAGGGTCAGTTTGTTGTAAGCAAGTCAAATACAATGTTAGCATTCATTTCGAGAAGACTGGAATATACAAACATAGAAAACTTATAGCACAGTGCAGGACCTTCAGCCCACAAAGCTGTGCCGAACATGTACTTTAGAAATTACCTAGGGTTACCCATAGCCCTCTATTTCACTGAGCTCCATGTACCTAACGAGGAGTCTCTTAAAAGACCTTATTGTATTCGCCTCCACCACCATTTCTGACAGCCCATTCCACACACTCACCACTCTCTGCATAAAAAACTTACCCCTGACATCTCCTCTGTACCTACTTCCAAGCACCTTAAAACTGTGCCCTCTCGTGCTAGCCATTCCAGCCCTGTGAAAAAGCCTCTGACTATCCACATGATCAATGCCTCTCACAGTCTTATACACCTCTATCAGATCACCTTTCATCCTCCACCATTCCAAGGAGAAAAGGTCGTGTTCACTCAGTCTCTTGCTGAGTCAGAGTGGGACGGCTTTGGCTCAACAGGCTTCAGCGAGAACAGGCAGAGGCCAGAGTAGGTTCCGGTAAGTTTTTTTTTGTCCAGATTGTCTAGCGTAGAGAGAATGCCAGGCAGGATGTTGGAATGCTCCTCTTGCAGGATGTGGGAAGTCAGGGAGTCCGGTGTCCCTGACAACGACACCTGCAAGAAGTGCATCCTGCTGCAGCTCCTGACAAACCGCGTTAGGGAACTGGAGCAGGAGCTGGATGACCTGCGGATCATTCGGGAGAATGAGGAGATTATAGATCGTAGCTACAGGGGGGTAGTTACGCCAAAGGAGCAGAGGACAGGAAATTGGGTCACTGTCAGGCGAGGGAAGAGGAAAGGGCAGGCAGAGCAGGGTTCCCCTGTGGCCATTCCCCTCAACAACAAGTATACCGCATTGGATACTGTTGGGGGGGATGGCTTACCTGGGACAAGCTGCAGTAGCCGGATCTCTGGCACTGAGTCTGGCTCTGCAGTGCAGAAGGGAGGGGGGAAAAGAGGAGAGCGGTAGTGACAGGGGACTCGATAGTTAGAGGTGCAGATAGGAGGTTCTGTGGTTGTGACAGAGAATCCAGGATGATTTGTTGCCTCCTGGGTGCCAGGGTCAAGGATGTCTCTGATCGATTGCATGACACTCTGAAGTGGGAGGGTGATCAGCCAGATGTCGTGGTGCACATCGTTACCAATGACATAGCAAGGAAGAGTGAGGAGGTCCTGGAGAGTGAGTATAGAGAGCTTGGTAGGAAGTTGAAAAGCAGGACCTCGAGAGTGGTAATCTCAGGATTGCTACCTGTGCCACGTGCCAGTGAGGGTAGGAATAGGATGCTCTGGAGGAGGAACAAGTGGCTGAGGAACTGGTGTAGGGGGCAGAGTTTCAGATTTCAGGATCATTGGGACCTCTTCTGGGGCAGGTGGGACCTGTACAAGAGAGACGGGTTACACTTGAGCTACAAGGGGACCAATATCCTTTCAGGGAAATTTGTTAGTGGTATTGGGGAGGCTTTAAACTAGATTTGCAGGGGGATGGGAACCAGAGTACCAGAGCTGACAGTGTGGCTGGGGTGAAAATAAATGATGTTAAAAGTTCAAGCAAATCCACTAATAGAAAGGTTGTGAGTGGTGGTAAAAATCTTCTGAGGTGTATATATTTCAATGCTAGGAGTATTGCGGGGAAAGCAGATGAGTTGGGGGCGTGGATTGACACGTGGAATTATGACGTTATAGCAATTAGTGAAACTTGGCTACAGGAGGGGCAGGACTGGCAGCTTAATATTCCAGGGTTCCAATGTTCCAGATGTGACAGAGGCAGAGGAATGAAAGGTGGGGGGTTAGCATTGCTTGTCAGGGAAAATGTTACAGCAGTACTCAGGCAGGACAGATTAGAGGGCTTGTCTACTGAGTCCTTATGGGTGGAGCTGAGAAACAGGAAAGGTATGGCCACATTAGCGGGATTGTATTACAGACCACCCAATAGTCAGCTAGAACTGGAAGCGCAAATCTGCACAGAGATAGCAGGCAACTGCAGGAAACATAAAGTTGTGGTGGTAGGGGATTTTAATTTTCCATACATTGATTGGGTCTCCCATACTGTTAGGGGTTTAGATGGGTTAGGGTTTGTAAAATGTGTTCAGGAAAGTTTTCTAAATCAATATATAGAGGGACCAACTAGAGGGGATGCAATATTGGATCTCCTGTTAGGAAACGAGTTAGGACAAGTGACAGAACTCTGTGTAGGGGAGCACTTTGGTTCCAGTGATCATAACACCATTAGTTTCAACTTGATCATGGACAAGGATAGATCTGGTCCTAGGGTTGAGGTTCTGAACTGGAAGAAGGCCAAATTTGAAGAAATTAGAAAAGGTCTAAAAAGTGTGGATTGGGACAGGTTGTTCTCTGGCAAGGATGTGATCGGTAAGTGGGAAGCCTTCAAAGGAGAAATTTGAGAGTGCAGAGCTTGTATGTTCCTGTCAGGATTAAAGGCAAAGTGAATAGGAATACGGAACCTTGGTTCTCAAGGGATATTGCAACTCTGATAAAGAAGAAGAGGGAGTTGTGTGAAATGTATAGGAAACAGGGAGTAAATCAGGTGCTTGAGGAGTATAAGAAGAGCAAGAAAATACTTAAGAAAGAAATCGGGAGGTCTAAAAGACATGAGGTTGCCTTGGCAGTCAAAGTGAAGGATAATCCAAAGAGCTTTTACAGGTATATTAAGAGCAAAAGGATTGTAAGGGATGAAATTGGTCCTCTTGAAGATCAGAGTGGTCAGCTATGTGCGGAACCAAAGGAAATGGGGGAGATCTTAAATAGGTTTTTTGCGTCTGTATTTACTAAGGAAACTGGCATGAAGTCTATGGAATTAAAGGAAACAAGTAGTGAGATCATGGAAACTGTACAGATCGAAAAGGAGGAGGTCCTTGCTGTCTTGAGGAAAATTAAAGTGGATAAATCCCCAGGACCTGACAGGGTGTTCCCTCAGACCTTGAAGGAGACTAGTGTTGAAATTGCAGGGGCCCTGGCAGAAATATTTAAAATGTCGCTGTCTACAGGTGAGGTGCCGGATGATTCCGTTGTTTAAAAAAGGATCGAAAAGTAATCCGGGAAATTATAGGCCAGTAAGTTTAATGTCGGTAGTAGGTAAGTTATTGGAGGGAGTACTAACAGACAGAATCTACAAGCATTTGGATAGGCAGGGACTTATTAGGGAGAGTCAACATGGTTTTGTGCGTGGTAGGTCATGTTTGACCAATCTACTGGAGTTTTTCAAGGAGGTTACCAGGAAAGTGGATGAAGGGAAGGCAGTGGATGTTGTCTACATGGACGTCAGTAAGGCCTTTGACAAGGTCCCGCATGGGAGGTTAATTAGGAAAATTCAGTCGCTAGGTATACATGGAGAGGTGTTAAATTGGATTAGATATTGGCTCAATGGAAGAAGTCAAAGAGTGGTAATAGAGAATTGCTTCTCAGAGTGGAGGCCTGTGTCTAGTGGTGTGCCACAGGGATCAGTGCTGGGTCCATTGTTATTTGTCATCTATATCAATGATCTGGATGATAATGTGGTAAATTAGATCAGCAAATTTGCTGATGATACAAAGATTGGAGGTGTAGTAGAAAGTGAGGAAGATTTTCAGAGTCTGCAGACGGACTTGGACCAGCTGGAAAAATGGGCTGAAAAATGGCAGATGGAGTTTAATACAGACAAGTGTGAGGTATTGCACTTTGGAAGGACAAACCAACGTAGAACATACAGGGTAAATGGTAAGGAACTGAGGAGTGCAGTAGAACAGAGGGATCTGGGAATACAGACACAAAATTCCCTAAAAGTGGCGTCACAGGTAGATAGGGTCATAAAGAGAGCTTTTGGTACATTGGCCTTTATTAATCAAAGTACTGAATATAAGAGCTGGAATGTTATGATGAGGTTGTATAAGGCATTGGTGAGGCCGAATCTGGAGTATTGTGTTCAGTTTTGGTCACCAAGTTACAGGAAGGATATTAATAAGGTTGAAAGAGTGCAGAAAAGGTTTACAAGGATGTTGCCAGAACTTGAGAAACTCAGTTACAGAGAAAGGTTGAATAGGTTAGGACTTTATTCCCTGGAACGTAGAAGAACGAGGGGAGATTTGATAGAGGTATATAAAATTATGATGGGTATAGATAGAGTGAATGCAAGCAGGCTTTTTCCACTGAGGCAAGGGGAGAAAAAAACCAGAGGACATGGGTTCAGGGTGAGGAGGGAAAATGTTTAAAGGGAACATTGGGGGGGCTTCTTCACACAGAGAGTGGTGGGAGTATGCAATGAGCTGCCAGACGAGGCGATAAATGCAGGTTCTTTTTTAAGATTTAAGAATAAATTGGACAGATACATGGATGAGAGGAGTATGGAAGGATATGGTCCATGTGCAGGTCAGTGGGACTAGGCAGAAAATGGTTCGGCACAGACAAGAAGGGCCAAAAGGCCTGTTTCTGTGCTATAGTTTTTCTATGGTTTCTAATTAGTTTCTATGGTTTCTATTCTCGTAAGGTATGCTCCCCAATCCAGGCACAGCCGTGTAAATCTTCTCTGCACCCTTTCTATAGTTTCTACATCCTTCCTGTTCTAAGGTGACCTGAACTGAGCACAGTACTCTAAGTGGGGTCTGACCAGGATCCTATATAGCTGTAACTATAAAAGCAAGGCTGTAATGCTGAAGCTTTATCAGGCATTGGCATCATAATGTTGGAGTATTGTGAGAGGTTCTGGGCCCCTTCATTTTCTACACTTGCCTCCTGTAGCGTCTGAGGGTACACATTGTCAGGCCCTGGGACTCTATCCACACTAAATTAGCCTCAATACAGCAAACTCCTCCTCCTCTATAATCTGTATGGGGCCCAAGACCTTGCCGCTGCTTTGCCTCAGTACTATGGACTGTTTGTCCATCTCCCAAGTAAACTCCATTTAAGATCTCCCCTATCTCTTTTGACTCCATGCATGGATTACCATGCTGATTATCCAGAGGACCAATTTTGCCCCTTGCAATCCTTTTGCTCTTAGTATATCTGTAGAAGCCCTTAGGATTCTCCCTCACCTTCTCTGGCTAGGGCAATTTCATGCCTTCCTTTAGCCCTCCTGATCTCCTTCTGAAATGTTCTCTTGCATTTCTTATAGAATCATAGACTCAAGAGTCATAGAGAAGTACAGAACAGAAACAGGCCATTCAGTCCACGTGGTCTGTACTGAACCATTTACACTGCCTACTTCCATCGACCTGCACCACGATCATAGCCTTCCATACCCCATCCATCCATCCATGTACCTATCCAAACTTCTCTTAAATGTTGAAGTCGAGCTCACATGCACCATTTGTGTTGGAAGCTCATTCCACACTCTTACGACCCTCTGAGCAAAGAAATTTTCCCACTTAAACCTTTCACCTTTCACCCTTAACCCATCACTTCTGGTTAGAGTCCTACCCAACCTCAGTGGAAAAAGCTTGCTTGCATTTACCCTGTCTATATTGCACATAATTTTGAATACCTCTATCAAATCTCCTCTCAATCTTCTAAGTTTTAAGTTTTAAGGTATACAGATTCAATCTTTCCACATTACTCAGGCCCTCCAGACCTAGCAACATCTTTGTAAATTTCCTCTGTACTCTTTCAACCATCTTTACATATTTCCTGCAGATAAGTGACCAAAACTGCACACAATACTCCAAATTAGTCCTCACCAACATCTTATAGAACTTCAACATACCATCCCAAATCATTTACTTTGATTTATGAAGGCCAATGCATGAAAAGCTTTCTTTATGAACCTATCTACATGTGATGCCACTTTCAACAATTTATGGACCTGTATTCCCAGATTTGTTTGTTCTACCACACTCCTCAGTCCCCTACCGTTCACTGTGTACCATCGACCCTGGTTGGTCCTACTGAAGTACAAAACCTCGCATTTGTCTGTATTAAGTTCCATCTGCCATTTTTCAGCCCATTTTTCCAGCTGATGCAGATCCCTCTCCAAACTATGATAAACTTCCTCACTGTCCAGTACACACCCAATCCTGGTGTCATCCACACATTTTCTGATCGATTTAACAACATTATCATCCAAATTATTGATATAGATAATAAGTAACAAAGAACTCAACACCAATCCCCACAGCCCATTACTAATCACAAGCCTTCAATCCGAGAGGCAACTGATACCACTCTCTGACTTTTCCCACAGAGACAATGTTTAATCTAATTTACTACCTCATCCTGAATGCCAAGTGACAGAACCTTCTTGACCAACCTCCCACGTGGGACCCTGTCAAATGCCTTGCCAAAGCCCATGTAGACAACATCCATTGCCTTGCATTCATCTACTTTCCTGAAAAAACTTCCTCAAAAATCTCTATAAGATTGGTTAGACATGACCTATCACGTGTGAAGTCATGCTGATGATGCTTAATCAGTCTATGTCTATCCAAATACTTGTATATCCAGTTCATTAGAATACTTTCCAATAAGTTTCCCACAATGGATGTCAGACTCAGTGGTCTATAATTTCCCGGTTTATGTTTAGAGCCTTTTTTTAAACATTTCAGCCCAGGGAAAAAGCCTCTGACTATCCACACAATCAATGTCTCTCATCATCTTATACACCTCTATCAGGTAAACTCTCTTCCTCTGCCACTCCAAGGAGAAAAGGCCGCATTCACTCAACCTATTCTCATAAGGCATCACACATCAAAGTTGCTGGTGAACGCAGCAGGCCAGGCAGCATCTGTAGGAAGAGGTGCAGTCGACGTCGACTGCACCTCTTCCTACAGATGCTGCCTGGCCTGCTGCGTTCACCAGCAACTTTGATGTGTGTTGCTTGAATTTCCAGCATCTTCAGAATTCCTGTTGTTTGCTCATAAGGCATGCTCCCTAATCCAGGTAACATCCTTGTCAATCTCCTCTGCACACTTTCTGAAGTTTCCACATCCTTCCTGTAGTGAGGCGACCAGAACTGAGCACAGTACTCCAAGTGGGGTCTGACCAGGGTCCGATATAGCTGCAATATTACCTCTCGGCTTTTAAACATAATCACACAGTTGATGAAGGCCAATACACCATATGCCTTCTTAACCACAGAGTCAACCTAAGCAGCAGCTTTGAGTGCCCGATGGACATGGACCTCAAGATCCCTCTGATCCTCTACACTGCCAAGAGTCTTACCATTAATTCTGTCATCATATTTGACCTACCAAAATGAACCACCTCACACTTATCTGGGTTGAGCTCCATCTGCCACTTTCTCAGCCCAGTTTTGCATCCTATCGATGTCCCGCTGTAACCTCTGACAGCCCTCCACACCATCCACAACACCCCTATCTTGTGTGTCATCCGCAAATTTACTAACCCATCCCTCCACTTCCTCATCCAAGTCATTTATAAAAATCACAAAGAGAAGGGGTCCAAGAACAGATCCTTGAGGCACACCACTGGTCACAGAGAGACTTGACACCTGACCAGGTTCATTTCCAATACCAGATCAAGTACAGCCTCTCCTCTTGTAGGCTTATCTACATATTGTGTCAGGAAGTCATCCTGAACACACCAAACTACACCCCATCTAAAACCTTTGAGATACCGATCAACATTTGGGAAATCAAAATCTCCCACCACGACAACCCTGTTGTTATGTCACCTTTCCAGAATCTGTCTCCCTATCTGCTCCTCAATGTCCCTGTTACTATTGGGTGGTCTATAAAAAACATCCAGTAGAGTTATTGACCCTTCCTGGTTCTAACTTTCTGCTTGATCATGTTTAAAAAACCAGAATCCCAGAATACTGAGCTGCAGGTCCTGCCCTTCCTGCATCCAAGTCTCAGTAATGGCCACAATATCGTAATTCCAGGTGTTTTAGATTATGAGGACACACAGTCCTCTTTTACTGTATGCATTAAGAAATGATACAATACTCCTCCAGTGTGATATCACAGAAACACAAGACAGACCAAGACTGGAAAACTAACAAAAACCACATAATTATAACATATTTTTGACGATACAAATTTGCTGATGATACAAAGATTGGAGGTGTAGTGGACAGTGAGGAAGGTTTTCAAAGCTTGCAGAGGGACTTGGACCAGCTGGAAAAATGGGCTGAAAAATGGCAGATGGAATTTAACACAGACAAGTGTGAGGTATTGCACTTTGGAAGGACAAACCAACGTAGAACGTATAGGGTTAATGGTAAGGCACTGAGGAGTGCAGTTGAACAGAGGGATCTGGGAATACAGATACAAAATTCTCTAAAAGTGGCATCACAGGTAGATAGGGTCATAAAGAGAGCATTTGGTACATTGGCCTTTATTAATCAAAGTATTGAGTATAAGAGCTGGAATGTTATGATGAGGTTGTATAAGGCATTGGTGAGGCCGAATCTGGAGTATTGTGTTCAGTTTTGGTCACCAAGTTACAGGAAGGATATTAATAAGGTTGAAAGAGTGCAAAGAAGGTTTACAAGGATGTTGCCGGGACTTGAGAAACTCAGTTACAGAGAAAGGTTGAATAGGTTAGGACCTTATTCCCTGGAGCGTAGAAGAATGAGGGGAGATTTGATAGAGGTATATAAAATTATGATGGGTATAGGTAGAGTGAATGCAAGCAGGCTTTTTCCACTGAGGCAAGGGGAGAAAAAAACCAGAGGACATGGGTTAAGGGTGAGGGGAGAAAAGTTTAAAGGGAACATTAGCGGAGGCTTCTTCACACAGAGAGTGGTGAGAGTATGGAATGAGCTGCCAGACGAGGTGGTAAATACGGGTTCTTCTTTAACATTTAAGAATAAATTGGACAGATACATGGATGGGAGGTGTATGGAGGGATATGGTGTGTGTGCAGGTCAGTGGGACTAGGCAGAAAATGGTTCGGCACAGCCAAGAAGGGCCAAAAGGCCTGTTTCTGTGCTGTAGTTTTTCTATGGTTTCTATGGTTTCTATCTAGTTACAACAGTGCAACAATACCATAACTTGATGAGGAGCAGGCCATGGGCACAGTAAAAAAGTTCAAAGTCTCTCAAAAGTCCCACATATCATGCAGATGGAAGAAGGAAGAAAACGCTCCCTGCCGTGCCCGACCACAGTCCGACTCTGCGTCGTCCAAAAACTTCGGGCCTCCGACACCGAGTACCGAGCACCATCTCTGCCGAATGCTTCGACCCCAGCCTCGGTTACCAGCAGCAGGCAAAGCCGGGGATTTTGGGGCCTTTTCTTCCGGAGATTCTCGATCGCACAGTAGCAGCAGCAGCGATCCGGGCATTTCAGAAGTTTCTCCAGGTGTTCCTCTGTGCTTCTCACATCTGTCTCCATCAAATCAGAACTGTGCACGGCATCTGACTTACAAATACGATATCATTTCACAGGAGAGCTGCGTGCGCTGCGTCGTGCCACCATCTTCTCCTCCCGCCTCCCATGACCCATGCACTGAGCTGATCCACCTTTCCAATGATATTTCTTATATTGAAATACACCCAGCTCAGGACACTAGTCACGCCGTGCTCAACTTTTTTATTCCTGACTTTGTGTGAAGACTTACCAACATCTGCCTCCATAACCTCTCCACTAACTGTTCTATCACTCTGTTTCCCATCCCCCTGCAACTCAAATTTTAACTCCACTGTGCAGCATTAGCAAACTTTTCCACTAGGATATTAGTCCCCCTCCAGTTCAAGTCCAAACCATCCCTTCTGTAAAGGTACCATTTTCCCTGGAAGAGCCCAATGATCCAAAAATCTTATGCCCTCCCTCCTACACCAACTCCTTAGCCACGTGTTAAACTGTATAATCTTCCTAGTTCTGGCCTCACTAGCATGTGGCACAGGGGTAATAATGCTGAGATTGCAGCCCTGGTGGTCCTGCCCTTTAACTTAGCAACCAGCTCCCTGAAATCCCTATGCAGAACCTCATCATTCATCCTACCCATGTCATTGGTACCTACATGGACCATGATCTCTGGATGTTCACCCTTTCAGTTAAGAATACTGAGGACTTGCTGCAAAATAGCTCAGACCCTGGCACCCAGAGGCGACCAACCATCCGGGAGTCTTGTTCACACCCACAGAACTTCCTTTCTGTTCCCCTAACTAATGAATCCCTTATTATCATAGCAGACCTCTTCTACCCCCGCCCCTTCCCCTGTGAGTCACAGAGCCAGACATAGTGCCAGAGACCCAGCCACTGTGGCTTTCCTCTGCTAAGTCATCCATCCCCAACAGAATCCAAAGTGATATATCTGTTGTTGAGGGGTATGGCTACAGAAGTGCTCTGCACTGGCCCCTTAACCCCTTTCTCGTTCCTGACTGTCACTCAGTTTCCTGTGTCCTGCTCTTCGGTAACTACCTCTCTAAATGTCTTGTCCATCACCCCCTCATCCTTCGCAATGATCTGGAATTCACCCAGTTCCAGATCCAAAACCTTAAGTGGATTGTTAGAAGCTGCAGCTGGAGGCACTTCTCGCAGTTGTGTTTGTCAGGGTCACTGGAGGCCTCCTTGCCTTCCCACATCCCTCAAGTGGCGCATTCAACCACCCTGCCTGGCATCTCTGCTGTCCAAACTGAACAAATGTAAAGAAGGGGGAACCTGTAATTACTGCTTTTTGTCTTTGCTTCTCTGACTGAACTTTTGATGAACTAAAGCCCCAAAATCTCCACTCTTACCCTGTCTACTTCGACAATGGCCACTAAGCTTGCCCTTGCCTACATTTGTTCTTGCCAATCAATTCCAAACATCAGCTGGTCACTGATCAGAGCTCCAAAACAATTAGCTCTGGAGGTGCTCGTCAAGTTCTTCAATTGTTCCTGCTTGCCTCTACCTGCTACGCACCTCTTCTTTTTCTTAACCAGGGCCTCAATATCTCTTGAAAACCATGAACCTGTTATCTTTACCTTTAATTCAGACAGGCTTTGTATTCTCAAAACTTTATTTTTGAAGGCCTTCCACTCACCAAGTACATATTTGCCAGAAAACAGCCTGTCACAGTCCACACTTGCCAGATCCTTTCTGATATCATCAAAATTGGCCTTCCTCAGATTTAGAATCACAACCCGCAGACCAGATCTATCTTTTTGCATATTTACTGTAAAAGTAATGTCATTAAGATCACAAGATGCAAATTGTTCCCACACAAACTTCTGTCACCTGCCCTGTTCCTTCCTCAATAGGAGATCAGGTATCACCCGTTCTCTCATTGGGACTGCTACCTTCTGAAGAAGGAAACAGTCCAGAACACATTTGATAAAATCTTTCCCATCCAGCCTGCTTACAGTATGGAATTCCTAGTCCATATGTGGAAAGTTAAAATCACCGATGTTTCTTCACTATAGGAAGGATGTGGAAGCATTGGAAAGGGTACAGAGGAGATTTACCAGGATGCTGCCTGGTTTAGAGAGTATGCATTAAGGGAGCTAGGGCTTTACTCTTTGGAGAGAAGGAGGATGAGAGGAGACCTAGCAGAGGTGTACAAGATAATAAGAGGAATAGATAGAGTGGACAGCCAGCGCCTCTTCCCCAGGGCACCACTGCTCAATACAAGAGGACATGGCTTTAAGGTAAGGGGTGGGAAGTTCAAGGCGGGATATTAGAGGAGGGTTTTTTACTCAGAGAGTGGTTGGTGCGTGGAATGCACTGCCTGAGTCAGTGATGGAGGCAGATACACTAGTGAAATTTAAGAGACTGCTAGACAGGTATATGGAGGAATTTAAGGTGGGGGGTTATATGGGAGGCAGGGTTTGAGGGTCGGCACAACAGGTTTGAGGGTGGGCTGAAGGGCCTGTACTGTGCTGTACTATTCTATGTTCTATGTTCTTTCAACGGTCTGCAATCTTTCTGCAAATTGTTCCTCCAAATCTGCATGGACTGTTGGTTGGCTTGTAAAATAATCCCATTAATATGGTCATACCTTTCTAATTCCCAGTTCTACTCTTAAAGCCTCACTGGACAAGCTCTCCAGTCTGTCCCATGTCTACTTTCACTGACTAGTAGTGCCACCCTCCCCCTTTAATCCCTCCTGCTCTATGACATATAAAACAATGGAACCCCAGAACACTGAGCTGCCAGTCCTGCCTCTCCTGCAATCAAGTTTCATTAATGGCTACAAAATCATAATTCCACGTGCTGGTCCATGCCCTAAACTTACCCACCTTTCATACAATACGCCCTGCTTTGAAATATATGCAGCTCAGAACATTGGTCCCCCTATGCTCAGCCTTTCTGATTCCTGACTTTATATGTTAGGCTTAACAACATCTTTCTCCCCTACCACCTCTCCATCTGTCCTCTGCTGTTTCTCATTCCTGCAATTCTAGTTTAAACCCAGCTTGTGCAACATTAGGAAACATGCCTGGTGTTGGGCACGTGGCCAAGTGGTTAAGGTGTTCGTCTAGTGATCTCAAGGTCGCTAGTTCAAGCCTCAGCTGTGGCAGCGTGTTTGTGTCCTTGAGCAAAGCACTTAATCACACATTGCTCTAGTCTAGGGGACCCCTCTTTTTCGCACTGCGGACCGGCCAACCGGCGGGGCGGGGGGGGTGGTAGGGTTGCCAACGGACAAGAGTGGCAGTCAAATACGTTGAGTTTACCCCGAGAAAGACTGTAATGACCATGAACCCTTGCGCGGGCACCAGTGCGCATGCGTGACCTACCGATTCCCCCCTCCGCCCCCCTCTACAAATCGTTTTTGGAGATTCTGTACGAGGGTGGGGGGGTGGTGTTAATCACGACCGGAATATTGGTGATAAGTGGCTAATACACTCAATTTCATTTCTAAAAAGGTTTATCTAACGAATATAATATTAAACACACAGTGCATATTTTCCACGCATGAATATAGTGATAAGTCAATTATCAGGGGAGGACAGGAGAGCTTGAAGTAAGTGTTGAACGAACTTCCAGTAGAAGTGGTAGAGACAGGTTTGATATTATCATTTAAAGAAAAATTGGACAGGTATATGGACAGGAAAGGAATGAAGGGTTATGGGCTGAGTGCAGGTCGGTGGGACTAGGTGAGAGTAGCGTTCGGCACGGACTAGAAGGGCCGAGATGGCCTATTTCCATGCTGTAATTGTTATATGGTTATATAAGTATGTCAATAGCATCATCACATTTTAAGCAACGTTTGGATATTAAACACACAGCACATATTTTCTCCGTATGAACATATAAAATCATTGCAACACACCAATATCGCTAAATCAGTGGGAGCCCTGGGCTTGTTCCCTGCAACAACACGGTCCTAGGGGTGATGGGAGACGGCGATACTCAAAGGGGGTTCCTTATGTCCAGCTATTCCGCAATTTAGTTTTCGTTGCAGAGATATGATGGAAATGGAAGCAACGTTTTCAGTGCTTTCGTGAATATCTCAGGATATTTAGCCTTGACTTTGATCCAGAATGCCGGCAGAGATGTTATGTCAAACATACTTTTCAGCCCGTAGTCATTTGCAAGCTCGAGGAGTTGATCGCCTTCCCGTGCTGACATGGTTGACCACGGGTAATGACCTCACGTGCGTTCAAGCTCAACAATGGGCGTGACAGGGAATGAGGAAAGGTGCAGCTGACTCCTATCGCCAAATCATATCGTTTCCTCGCGGCCCGGTAGCACATGCTTTGCGGCCCTGTACCGGTCCGCGACCCGGTGGTTGGGGACCGCTTCCCTCGTCTGTGTGAGGAGTGGCGCCCCACACAGACTTCCAACCTGCGCCTTGTAAGGCATGAAAATGCCCAACGCAGGCCTCTCGTGGTCTGAGTCGACGTTCCCTCCCTCCCTGCTGGGATAATGGTTCCGCGCCAGGTCAGGTGCTTTCTGCACAAGCCCCACTTTCCCTGTTGGAGAGCCCGATGATCTAAAAAATATGAAGCCTCCCTCTTGTACCATCTCCTTAGCTGTCGTGTTAAACTGTATGATCTTCCTATTTCTGGCCTCACTAGCACATGGCACAGGTAGCAATCCTGAGATCACAACCCTGGAGGTCCTCTCCTTCAGCTTAGTAACTAACTCCCTGAAATCACTTTGCAGGACCTCACCATCTCTCCTGTCCATGTCTTTGATACTGACATGGACCATGACCTCTGGTTGTTCACCCTCCCACTTAAGAATGCTGTGGACTCAGTCCGAGACGTCCTGGACCATGGAACTTAGGAGGCAACAAACCATCCGGGAATCTCATTCTCATCCACAGAACCTCCTTTCTGTTCCCCTAACCAACAAATCCTCTATCACTACAGCTCATCTCCTCTCCCCCACTTCCCTTCTGAGCCACTGAGCCAGACTCTGTACCAGAGACCTGACTGCTGTGACTTTCCTCTTGTAGGTCATCACCCCCCCCCCACCGCAGCAGTATTCAAAGTGGTATACCTAGTGTTGAGGGGGATGGCCATAAAGTCATAGTCATAGTCATAGTCATACTTTATTAATCCCGGGGAAAATTAGTTTTTGTTACAGTTGCACCATAAATAATAAATAGTAATAAAACCATAAATAATTAAATAGTAATATGTAAATTATGCCAGGAAAGAAGTCCAGGACCCGCCTATTGGCTCAGGGTGTCTGACCCTCCAAGGGAGGAGTTGTAAAGTTTGATGGCCACAGGCAGGAATGACTTCCTATGACGCTCTGTGTTGCATCTCGGTGGAATGAGTCTCTGGCTGAATGTACTCCTGTGCCCACCCAGTACATTATGTAGTGGATGGGAGACATTGTCCAAGATGGCATGCAACTTGGACAGCACCCTCTTTTCAGACACCACCGTCAGAAAGTCCAGTTCCATCCCCACAACATCACTGGCCTTACGAATGAGTGTTGATTCTGTTGGTGTCTGCTACCCTCAGCCTGCTGCCCCAGCACACAACAGCAAACATGATCACGCTGGCCACCACAGACTCGTAGAACATCCTCAGCATCGTCCGGCAGATGTTAAAGGGCCTCAGTCTCCTCAGGAAATAGAGATGGCAGAATAGAGTTACTTTGCACTGGCTGCTTATCCCCTTTCCCCCTCCTGACAGTCACCTAGCTACCTGTATCCCAGTAACTACCTCTCTATATGACCTATCTATCATATCCTCAGCCTCCTAAATGATCTGGAGTTCATCCAGTTCCAGCTGAATGCACTCCCTGCAGGGAAAGCCATCGGAGATACTGGAGGTCTCCTTGCCGTCCCACATCTCACAAGAGGGGTATTCCACTATCTGCCTGGCATCACCACTGCTCTCAATGTGCAATAAGAAAAAAGAAAGAATAAATAATGAAAAAAATTCCACAGACAGCCAATGCTTCTCCTCGCCAAAGACTTGATGAACCAAAATCTCAACTCCCCACTCCAACACTGGCCCACTTACACAATGGCCACTCCACTTCAACTTAACTTCTTCTTATTGGTCCTTGCCAAGTGCAATCCAATGTCTCCTTAGGACTGTAGTCCGCAAAATGTGTTGACTGCCCTTGCTCACTTCTTTTAAACGTTTTCTTTCTCTACACAATCTGGTGACTCTTTGAGACTGAGATGTACAAATTCATGCATTGTCTTTGGGGGATAGTCTTATTTTTGGAGTGAGCTAAGGGCTGATATCTTTTTGTTGACTGCTTAAGTTTGCGTAACTATATTGAAGGAAGATGAAACATGCTTAAAGTTGCTTTAATAGACTTAAATATATTTAAATATTCTTGAATACATTTAAGAATTCTTGGCTTAAGTATATTTAACAGGCCAAGGCTGTTTAGTTGTTATATCACTAGTTTTAGTTTTATTAGTTTTATCACTTCGAGGTTGTTTTACTGGTTTCTTAATAAGATATTGAACGTATTCTTCAACTTTGCAGCCTTGCTAATGAATTGAAAGCAAGTTACACAGAATCAACACCCCTCCACTCAGTCTCCAAAGTGGTATTGGCTTGTTTGAGTAGCCATTACACTGATGTCTTTCTGGGAATTGTGTCACAAAAAATGTGCTGACTTCCTCCACTTGCTTCTTGTACCCTTTGAGAATTGATTTAGTGACTTGGCTTTTTTTCCTTGAAGTAATGGAGGATGAGAGTAACATATTCTCCAGTAGAGTCCTCTACATACTATTTTAGAATACATTCTTGTACACACATGACAAATTTTGCTCCATCTAATGCAGGCTCAGTCAATGTGCGTGAAGTTAAAATAACCTACAGTTGCAAGCCTATTCCACAAAAACACGGGGTGAATTCAGCAGGTCAGACAGCACCTGTAGAGAGAGCACAGCCTGGCCTGCTGAGTTCCTCCAGAATTTTGTGTGTTTTGCTCAAGATTTCAAAGTTTAAGGTAAATATATATCAAAACATGTATACCATGAACAACCTTGAGAGTTATCTTCTTGTAGGCAACCATAAAACAAAAAAAAATAACAAATTCCAAGAAAAAAAACCCACAAAACAAAGTCTGACAAACCTCCAATGTGCAAAAGAGAAATCGTGCAAATGATGAAAGAAAGTCCTAGGGACTTAGGGGAACAAATTTGTAAAGAGATCACAGACTGTTGCGAGAAACATAAGGTTATTAACAGCTTTAGTCACATTGGCCTTCATAAATCAAAGTATAGAGTGCACCCACATAAGTGTGAGGTGGTTTGTTTTGGTAGGTCCAATTTAAAGACAGAACGTAATATAAATAGTAAGACCCTTGGCAGTGTGGAAGATCTGAGAGATCTCGGGGTTCATGCCAATAGGTTGACAGTGTTGCTAAGAATGCATATGGTGTGATGGCCTTTATCAACCCTGGGATTGAGTTCAAGAGCCTTGAGGTAATGTTACAGCTATATAAGACCATGGTCAGACCCCACTTGGAATACTGTGTTCAGTTCTGGTCACCTCACCACAGGAAGAACATGGATACTATAGAGAGAGTGCAGAGGTGATTTACAAGGATGCTTCCTGGATTGCAGAGTGTGCCTTATGAGAATAGGTTGAGTGAACTTGTCCTTTTCTTCTTGGAATGACAGGAGATGAGGGGTGACCTGATAGAGGTGTATCAGATGATGAGAGGCATTGATCGTGTGGATAGCCAGAGGCATTTTCCCAGGGCTGGAATAGCTAACACGAGGGGGCACAGTTTTAAGGTGCTTGGAAGCAGGTATGTTAGAGGTAAGATTTTCCTGCAGAGGGTGGTGGGTGCGTGGAATAAACTGCCGCTGGCAGTGGTGGAAGTGGATACAATATGGTCTTGTACGACTCACTTAGATAGGTACATGGAGCTTAGAAAAATAGAGGGCTATATGGTATTGAAATTCTAGGCAGCTTCTAGAGTAGGTTACATTGTCAGCACAACATTGTGGGCCGAAGGGCCTGTAATGTGCTGTAGATTTCTATGATTCTATGATATGATGCAAGAGATGGAAGTTGTGTAATACATTGGTGAGGCCTAAGATCACAAGATATAGGAGTAGAATTATACCATCCAGCCCATCAAGTCAGCTCCACCATTTCATTTTGGCTGATCCAATTTTCCTCTCAGTCCATTCTCCTGCCTTCTCTCCATGTCCTAACCAGTCAACAATCTCTCAACCTCTGCCTTAAATATAAATGAAGGCCTGGCCTCCACAGCTGCCTGTGGCAAAAAGTTCCACAGATTCAACACTCTCTGGATAAAGAAATTCCTCCACAACTCTGTTCTAAAAGGATCCCCCTCGATCCTGAGGCTACTTTCTCTGGTCTTAAACTCGTCCACATAGTAAACATCCTCTCCACATCCACTCTATCAAGGCCTTTTGTGGTAAACCATGTATATAGGTTGTAACTGGGTTACCTGTCTGGACACGCCCCTCTGCTGACTGCTCCTGTGGCTCCTCCCACAGACCCCTGAATAAAGACGATTGTGTCACTGCTCCTCCCTCAGTCCATGACAGATATTCTGCATGAATGTGGATCCATTTTTACTGTTAATAAAAGCCTTTCAGTATTTACTCTACTTCCAGTCTTTTGGAGTAATTGATAGTGCATCACCTTTCACTATTCGAAAGGTTTCAATGAGGTCACACCTTATTCTTCTGAATTTTAGTGAATACAGACCCAGAGCCATCTCACACTCTTCATATGACAGGCCATTCAATCCTGAAATCATTTTCATGAATCTCCTTTGAACCTTCTACAGTTTCATCGCATCCTTTCTAAGATAAGGGGCCCAAAACTGCTCACAATACTCTAAGTGAGACCTCACCAGTGCTTTATAAAGCCTCAAAATTACATCCTTGCTTTTATATTCCAGTCCTCTTGAAATGAATGCAAACATTGCATTTGCCTTCCTCACCACAGGCTCAACCTGCAATTAACGTTTAGGCCATCCTACAAGTCCCTCTGCAGCCTCTCTACACCCTCAAAACTACCTGCTCCTCCACCTTTCTTCATATCGTCTGCAAACTTTGCAAAAAGGCCATCAATTCCATCATCCAAGTCATTGACATATAGCGTAAAAAGAATCGGTCCCAATACAGACCCCTGAGGAACACTAGTCACTGGCAGCCAGTCAGAAAAGGCTCCATTTATTCCCACTCTTTGCCTTCCACAAATCAGCCACTGCTTTATCCATGCTAGTGAAACCCCCTGGTTTCATTGGCTGCATAAGTCTAGGGAAGTCACTCTCCGGTCCTGCCAAACCCATAAGATTGAGACGGCTCTCCCACCCAAACCCCAGTTTGTGTGGATGCTGTGTCATTTGCTACCCTGTTACAAATTGGTGCCGTGAAATAGCTGACAGTACACTGTGATGCACTCACATCGACAGTGATGAAATGCTTTGAGAGGTTGGTTGTGCCTAGACTGATCTCCTGCCTCAGCAAGGACCTGGACCCACTGCAATTTGCCTATCACCACAATGGGTCAATGGCAGACATAATTTCCATGGCTCTCCACACGACTTTAGACCACCTGGACAACACAAACTCCGATGCTGTTCATCAACTATAGCTCAACATTTTATACAATCCTAATTGAGAAGTTGCAGAACCTGGGCCTCTGTACCTCCCTCTGTAATTGGAACCTCGACTTCCTAACCGGAAGACCACAGTCTGTGTGGATTGGTGATAACATCTCCTCCTCGCTGACGATCAACACTGACACACCTGAGGGGTGTGTACTTAGCCCACTGCTCTACTCTCTCTCTACACATGACTGTGTGGCTAAGCATAGCTCAAGCACCATCTACAAATTTTCTGTTGATACAACCATTGTTGGTAGAATCTCAGATGGAGATGAGGGGGTGTACAGGAGTGAGATATGCCAACTAGTGGAACAGTACCGCAGCAACAACCTGGCACTCAACGTCAGTAAGACGAAAGAGCTGATTGTGGACTTCTTAGATTAGATTGGATTATGAGAACACTCAGTCCTCGTTTATTGTCATTTAGAAATGCACACATGCATTAAGAAATGATACAATGTTCCTCCAGAGTGATATCACAGAAAAACAGGACAAACCAAAGACTACACTGACAGAACCACATAATTATAACATATAGTTACAGCAGTGCAAAGCAATACCATAATTTGATGAAGAACAGACCATGGGCACGGTAAAAAAAAAACTCAAAGTCCCGATCGACTCCCGAGTCCCCAATAGCAGGTGGCAAAAGGGAGAAACTCCCTGCCATAAACCTCCAGGCACCGTCAACTTGCCCGATGCCTTGGAAGCAGCCGACCACAACCGACACTGAATCGATCCGTCCGAAAACTTTGAGCCTCCGACCATCCCCTCCAATACAGCCTCCCGAGCGCCATCCTCTGCTGAGCGCCTTCAACCTCACCCCGGCTGCCGAAACAAGCAAAGCCGAGGATTTGGGGCCTTCTCCTCCGGAGATTCCGGACCACACAGTAGCAGTGGCAGCGAAGCGGGCATTTCGGAAGTTTCTCCAGATGTTCCTCCATACGCTCACGTCTGTCTCCATCAAATCAGAATTGTGCACGGTACCCTACTTGACAGATAACAGATATTATTCACCAGAGTGGCTGCGTGTGCTGTGTCGCGCCGCCATCTTCTCCTCCAGACTTCAGGTAAGATAAGACGAAGGAACACACACCAATCCTCATAGAGGGATCAGAAGTGGAGAGAATGAGCAGTTTCAAATTCCTGGGTGTCAAGATCTCTGGGGATCTAACCTGGTCCCAACACATTGATATAGTCATAAAGAAGGCAAGACAGCGGCTATACTTTATTAGAAGTTTGAAACGATTTGGCATGTCAACAAATATGCTCAAAAACTTCTATAGTTGTACCGTGGAGAGCATTCTGACAGGCTGCATCACGGTCTGGTATGGAGGGGCTACTGCACAGGACCGAAAGAAGCTGCAGAAGGTTGTAAATCTAGTCAGCTCCATCTTGGGCGCTAGCCCAGAAAGTACCCAGGACATCTTCAGGGAGCGGTGTCTCAGAAAGGCAGCGTCCATTATTAAAGACCTCCAGCACCCAGGGCATGCCCTTTTCTCACTGTTACAATCAGGGAGGAGATACAGAAGCCTGAAGGCACACACTCAGCGATTCAGGAACAGCTTCTTCCCCTCTGCCATCCGATTCCTAAATGGACTTTGAAGCTTTGGGCACTACCTCACCTTTTTAATATACAGTATTTCTGTTTTTGCACATTTTTCAATAATCTATTCAATATATGTAATTGATTTACTTGTTTATTTATTATGTTTCATTTTATTTATTATTTTTTTCTCTCTGCTAGATTATGTAATGCATTGAATTGCTGCTGCTAAGTGAACAAATTTCACGTCACATGCCAGTGATAATAAACCTGATTCTGATTCTGATTCTGATTAAAGGAATTATGTTTATGAATCTTAACAACTAAAGGGTTAGTAAGGAATAACAAAAAGAAAAGGGCCCATTCTATTTAAACAGTCCAATGCACACAAGCTGGAGCTCATTGTGAACTTCTCTGTCACTCACGAGCTGAGCCCTCATCAGTGAGAAAGCACACAACACCTTTCAAACGTCACTCACAATCCATCTCGAACAAACAGTCTCCCACCCATTCGTATCCTACGACAGGGTCTCCCCAGCCGCTTCTCTCTTCATCTCCCACCGAACAAAAAACCGTAAGCCCAACCGTAGTGTCCCTCACCAAAGAAACCTCCCCCACGTTCCAGCATCCTAATTGGATGGCACACATTTCTCATCATCAGTCACAACACGCTGGAGGAACTCAGCAGGTCAGGCAGCATCCGTGGAAACGATCAGTCAACGTTTCGGGCCGGAACCCTTCGTCAGGACTGAAGAGGGAAGGGGCAGAGGCCCTATAAAGAAGGTGGGGGGAGGGTGGGAAGGAGAAGGCTGGTAGGTTCCAGGTGAAAAACCAGTAAGGGGAAAGATAAAGGGGTGGGGGAGGGGAGGCAGGGAGGTGATAGGCAGACAACAGGAATTCTGCAGATGCTGGAAATTCAAGCAACATACATCAAAGTTGCTGGTGAACGCAGCAGGCCAAGCAGCATCTACAGGAAGAGGTGCAGTCAACGTTTCAGGCCGAGACCCTTCGTCAGGACTCTTCCTTCAGTTAGTCCTGACGAAGGGTCTCGGCCTGAAACGTCGACTGCACCTCTTCCTATAGATGCTGCTTGGCCTGCTGCGTTCACCAGCAACTTTGATGTAAGGTGATAGGCAGGTAAGGTGAAGAAGGAATAGGGGAAAACACAATGGGTAGTAGAAGGAGGCAGAACCATGAGGGAGGTAGTAGGCAGCCGGGGGAGGGGGCAGAGTGAAACTGGGATACGGGAAGAGAGGGGGAGGAAATTACCAGAAGTTGGAGAATTCTATGTTCATACCAAGGGGCTGGAGACTACCTAGACGGTATATGAGGTTTTGCTCTTCCAACCTGAGTTTAGCCTCATCATGGCGGTAGAGGAGGCCATGTATGGACATATCAGAGTGGGAATGTGAAGCAAAGTTGAAATGGGTGGCAATGCGGAGATCCTGTCTGTTGTGGCAGACGGAGCGGAGGTGCTCGATGAAGCAGTCCCCCATTATCCTCCGCAACTTCCACCACCTTCAACAAGACCCCACCACTAAGCACATCTTTCCCTCTCTACCCCTCTCTGCTTTCTGCAGGGATCGTTCCCTCCGCAACTCCCTGATCCACACGTCCCTCCCCACGGATCTCCCACCCGGCAATTATCCCTGTAAGCTTAACTGCTACACCTGTCCCTACACCTTCTCTCTTGCCACCATTCAGGGCCCCAAACAGTCCTTCCAGGTGAGGCAACACTTCACTTGTGAGTCTGCTGGGGTCATCTATTGCATCCAGTGCTCCCGGTGTGGCCTCCTCTACATCGGTGAAACCCGACACAGATTGGGGGGCCACTTCGTCGGCACCTCCGCTCCGTCCGCCAAAACAGACAGGATCTCCCAGTTGCCACCCACTTCAATTCTGCTTCCCATTCCAATTCAGATATGTCCATACATGGCCTCCTCTACTGCCATGATGAAGCTAAACTCAGGTTGGAGGAGCAACACCTTATATACCATCTAGGTAGTCTCCAGCCCCTTGGTATGAACATAGAATTCTCCAACTTCGGGTAATTCCCTCCCCCTCTCTTCCCCTATCCCTATTTCACTCTGCCCCCTCCCCCAGCTGCCTATCACCTCCCTCATGGTTCCGCCTCCTTCTACTACCCATTGTATTTTCCCCTATTCCTTCTTCACCTTTCCTGCCTACCAGCTCCCTGCCTTCCTTCCCCACCCCTTTATCTTTCCCCTTACTGGTTTTTCACCTGGAACCTACCAGCCTTCTCCTTCCCACTCTCCCCCCACCTTCTTTATAGGGCCTCTGCCCCTTCCCTCTTCAGTCCTGACGAAGAGTTCCGGCCCGAAACGTCGACCGATCTTTTCCACGGATGCTGCCCGACCTGCTGAGTTCCTCCAGCGTGTTGTGAGTTTTGCTTTGACCCCAGCATCTGCAGAGTATTTTGTGTTTACCTCACCATCCCTTATCTTCAACAATAACTCAAACAGGCTGACAGCAGAACAGACAGTTCTTACAGAACTGCTAAATGAAATACCTACCCCATAACAGTAAAAATATGAATCGGGGCATTACACCATAATCTTTCCTGTAATACCATGGGCTCATAGCTTGTTAAGCAGCCTGGTGTGGCACCTTGTCAAAGGCCTTCAGAAAATCCAAGTTCACAACATCAATCGATTCTCCTTTGTCTATCCTGCTTGTTATTTCTTCAAAGAATGCCAACTGATTTCTCAGGCAAGACTTTCCCTTGAAGAAACCGTCGTGACTACAGCCTATTTTATCATGTTTCCCATAGTGAGAGAGTCTAAGATGAGAGGACACAGCCTCAGAAAAGAGGGGCATCCTTTTAGATTGGAAATGAGGAGTTTCTTTAGCCAAAAAGTGGTGAATCTGTGGAATTCTTTGCTGCAGGCAGCTGGGGAGGCCAAGTGTTTATGTATATTTAAGGCAGAGTTTGATTGATGCTGGATTAGTCAGGGCATGAAGGGATATGAGCAGAAGGCCAGAGATTGGGGCTGAGTGAAAAATTGGATCAGCCATGATAAAATAGTGGAGCTGACTCGATTGAGCAAAATGGCCTAATTTTCTGGTCTTATAGTCTTTTGTTGTCATCTGACTGTACATATATACAACCAAAGCAAACAATGTTCCTCTGGAAACAACAGGAATTCTGCAGATGCTGGAAATTCAAGCAACACACATCAAAGTTGCTGGTGAACGCAGCAGGCCAGGCAGCATCTCTAGAAAGAGGTACAGTTGACGTTTCAGGCCAAGACCCTTCGTCAGGACATGTTCCTCTGGACCATGGTGCACCCACAGAACATATATCACATACAGAATGTAAAACAAAATACCACCACAAGTAAGTTAATAAAATATAAAATATAATGCAATATGTATGTAGTGCACAGCACAGGTAAACAGCAAAGAGCTCACTGTCCTGGTGTTGAGATCTCAGATGGTATTCATTAGTCTCACAGCCTGAGGAAAGAAGCTGTTACTCAGTCTGGTCCTGATGCTCCTGGATCTCCTCCCTTCCTGATGGTAGTGACTCAAAGAGATTGTGGCTTGGGTGGTAGGGATCCTCAGCAAAGCTACAGGCCCTTTGTATTCAACGCTCCTGATAAAAGTCACAGATAGTGGGGAGGAGACCACAGCGATCCTCTCGGCAGTTTTTACTATCCCAGTAGGACCTTGCAGTCCAAAGCCTTGCAGCTTTTGTACCGCTCAATGATGCAGCCAGATAGGACACCCTTTCAAAGTGCTCCTGTTGAAAGATGCTGGAATGCTGACAGGGAACTTCGCACATCTCAGTCTCCTCAGAAAGCGCAGACATTGGTTTGCCTTCTTGACTAATGAAGAGGTGCTCTGGATCCAGATTAGATTTCTATAAATCTCCCCTCCCCATTACCCTATGTTCCAAAGAAGAAAGACTTAGCCTGGACAACATCTCAGGCGGTCTACACTTGACAACATGACAATAGAACTTTTCTACAGTATTTTCAGTTTAACCACATTTTTCTGTATTGGGATGAGCAAAACATTTATCTAATTTTCAGTCCTGCCGAAGGGATTCAACCTGAAATGTCAGCTGTATTTTTTCCATAGATGCTGCCTGGTCTGTTTTGTTCCTCCAGCATTTTGTATGTGCTGCTCGGATTTCCAGCATTTGCAGATGTTCTCTCGTTGTATTTAATTTTCATGCATTTAAGGATGTAATCGTATACTATGAGACTATTGAGTATAATGTGGATTTACTTATATACATTTCCATTGACTTTAAGTCAGTAAAGTGGTTTTCTATTGTAAGATCAACATCATCCTCTGAACTCATATGTATGACCATATCCCTTTCATGCCATTCTATTCGGAGTTTTGATTTTATATTCCACACACACAGAGCACTTAACCAGATTAATAGCTCAATTGTTTTCTTTGGAAATACTAATCTATTTATCTAAATGGGTCACTTTAACATCTCATTATTTTAGCTAACAGAAATATTGTTCAAGCTTTTTAAACTTGACTAATCTATTCCATTATTTCCACCATAGATTCATTTTGATTCTGTCTGAGCTTTGCACAAAATGTCACCCTAACCACCCCATTTCAAAATAAGGAAATATTTTAATATAAGGGACCAGACAACTGATGCACTTATGCTTCATTGGGAGTCTGATGAGATTTGCTATGTCACCAAAGACTCTGACAAACTTCTCCTGCTGTACTGCGGACAGCATTCTAACTGGCTGCATCGCCGTCTGGTGGGGAGGGGTGGGTCACCGCACAGGGGTCAAAGAAAGCAAGCATAGTAGATTCAGTCAGCTCCATCATGTACACAAGCCTCCTCACCACTGAGAAGATGGCAGCTCAGGAAGTTGGCATCCTTCCTTAAGGAGCCTCACATCCAGGACATACCCGCTTCTCATTTTTTAAAAAATTATATTATTTCTGTTTTGCACTATCTTTAACCTAACTACTTAATATACATATATACACTTCTGGTAATTGATTTACTAATTTTGTTTTCTTTCTGTGTTGCATTCAACAATAAATTTGACAGCACGTGCCAGTGATAATAAACCTGATTCTGATTGCATTCCACCATCAGAGTTCTGAGCAGTCCACGAGCCCGTGGACACCGCCTCGCCGCTATGCCCTATCTAGCTCTCGTTGGAAGATAGTAAATGGTTCTGTGCTGCATTGAAGGTGAGAGGGGTAGGTTCAAAGGAGGTGTGTGGGGCCAAGCTTTTTCTCGCACAGAGAGTGGTCGCTAATTGGCACGTGCTGCCTGAGCCGGAGGTGATGATGGAGGCAAATACAACAGAGGAATTCGGCATGGTTTTAAATGAATGTAAGGAATGGGGAGGGATATGGACATTGTGTAGGCAGAAGAGAGTGGTTCAATTGGGTACCTGATTACTAATTTAATTAGATAGGCACAACAATTTGGGCTGATGGGCCCGTTCAAGTTCAAGTTTATTGTCATCTGACTGTACATATAAACAGTACAACTAAAAAAAAAACATTCCTCCAGACCATGGTACAACCACACAATATACATATATCACATACAGCACATACATAAAACAAAATATTACCAGTTAATAAAATATAATTCAAAGTGCATGTGGTGCACAGGTAAACAGTAAACAGTAAACACAAAACAGTTCACTGTCTGAGTGACGAGACCTCGGTGGTGGCAGGTATTCATTAGTCTCACAGCCTGGGGGAAGAAGCTGTTACCAAGTCTGGCAGTCCCAGTCCTGATGTTCCTGTACCTCCTTCCTGACGGTCGTGGGTCAGAGATTGTGGGTGGTGGGGACCCTCAACAATACTTTGGGCCCTTTGTATACAATGTTCCCGGTAAATGTCACAAACGGGGGGTGGAGGGAGACCCCAGTGATCGTTTTGTTGGTTTTCACTGTCCTCTGTGACTCCTGTGTACTGATACCTCGCACCTCCCTGTGTTACATGTTCCTTCCTGTGAGCCAGCTGCCACAAATATTGTTAAAGGATTTTTTTCTTAATATGATTGCTCATGAATTAAAACAAACAATATGGGAAAAAAACACAGGTCAGGCAAGTTCATTATAGCTCGTTTACACAGGACCAGGTTAGCACAATTGGAAAAGTTAGAAAAAAATACAGTCAATCTCATTTTTTGAGTTTCCTATAAAAAGTTATTAAAGGATCTTGGGGAGCAGGAAGTACTGAAGAGAATGAGGAAATACTAAATAATTTTCCTGGACCTTTCTTCACAGTAAATCCCACTGTAAGCACAACAGAAGTAGTTGGGAACCAACTACTCCAAGAGGTCAGCAACCTCGACAAAGGGTTTGGAGGCTTCATCCCTCAGTGACCCAGAGAGCTATGTCAGCTGGAGTCAGGGCTTTATGCTTTGACTCTTTGCAGGGTCACTCATGCCAAACAGGTCAAAGGGTAGAGGCTGGATGAAGAGTGGTCCACCAGTCCTCCAGGTTTGGGGGTTCAGCTCAGAGCCAACAACCCTGACTGGTAAAACAAAATAACTGCAGAAATAGCAATGAAGAATATTCTATATCTGTGTGCAATGGTATTCCTGAGTACCCACCAGGGCCTTGCATGGCTGACAGTAATAAAAACCAAGAGGAAGCTACTAGCCCAATGACCCTGACCTCACCGGAGCCACAATGGAGAAGATGGCCAAGGACAGACAGAAATGGAGGACCATTGCTGCCCAAGGCACATGAATGTGAAGAAAATGAAAGGATATGGACATTGTGACTGCAGAAGAGATTAGTTTAGTTGGCAACGCACATAAAAAATTTAGATTAGATTAGATTCAACTTTATTGTCATTGTGCCGAGTACAGATACAAAGCCAATGAAATGCATTTAGCATCTGACCAGAAATGCAAAGAATAGTGCTAATTACAAAATACCTGCGAATAAAAAAAGTGCTACAGCACACAAATATAAAAGCACTGAGACATTACAATATGGATGCAATACTGCTTAGCGCTGTGATGTGAGGTTCAGCAGTGTCACAGCCTCAGGGAAGAAGCTCTTCCTGTGCCTGCTGGTGCGGGAGCGGAGGCTCCTGTAGCGCCTACCAGATGGGAGGAGAGTAAAAAGTCCATGGTTAGGGTGAGAGGCATCCTTGATAATGCTTTTCGCCCTGCCCAGGCAGCGTTTATGGTAGATGTTCTTAATGGTGGGCAATTGGGTGCCAATAATCCGCTGGGCAGTTTTCGCCACACGCTGGAGTGCTTTACGGTCTGACATGGGACAATTGCCATACCACACTGAGATGCAGTTGGTGAGTACGCTCTCAATGGTACAGCGGTAAAAGTCCGTCACTACCCTGGGACAGAGGTGAGCTTTCTTCATGCTCCGCAGGAAATAATGAATAATAACTTTCAAATATCTTTCTATCTCTTCTTTCAGTTAGTCCTGACGAAGAGTTTCGGCACAAAACGTCGACTGTACCACTTCCTAGGGATGCTGCCTGGCCTGCTGCGTTCACCAGCATTTTTTATGTGTCTTGCTTGAATTTCCAGCATCTGCAGATTTCCTCGTGTTTTAGTTTAGTTGGCCATTGATTAGCAATTTAACTTTCAGCACAACTTTGTGGCTGAAAGGCCAGTTCCTGTGCTGTACTCTTCTACGTTCCATGACTCCAGTGAGTTGCTGTCAGAGGCTTTTGCCCCAGTAAGGATAGTGGGACTACAACAGGATGAGGGAGGATTTGGCTAGTGTAGACTGGGAACACAGGCTATAAGGTGGGACGGTTGAGCAACGGTGAAAAACTTTCAAAGAGATTTTTCATTGTGCTCAACAAAAGTATATTTCAGTTAAAAGCAAGGACAGTAAAGGTGAGGAGAGCCAGCCTTGGAGAACTAAGGAAATAAAGGAAGGCATCAAAACAAATGCTCGTGCATACAAAGTCGTCAAGAGTAGTGGGGAAACAGGAAGATTGGGAAAACTTCAAAAAACAACAAAGAGCAATAAAGCATGGGAAGATAGATTATGAAGATAAATTAGCACAAACTATAAAACGGATAGTAAAAGTTTTTATAATCATATAAAGCGGAAAAGGGTGGCTGAAGTGAATGTAGGTCCCTTAGAGGACAAGAAGAGGGAATTGATATTGGGTAACGAGGAAATGGCAGAGGCTTTGAATGACTACTTTGTGTCGGTCTTCATGGTGGAGGACACGTCTAACATGCCAAAAAGAGATGTTCTGAATGCAATGGGAGGTGAAGACCTCGATACAACAGCTATCACTAAAGGGGTAGTGCTGAGCAAACTTATGGGCTTAAAGATAGAGAAGTTCCGTTGTCCTGATGGAATGCATCCCAGGGTACTGAAAGAAATGGTAGAAGTTATAGTAAAGGCTTTGGTGATGATTTACCAAAATTCTCTGGACTCTGGGCAGGTCCCGGCAGATTGGAAGAAGGTAAATGTCATGCCACTGTACAAAAAAGGAAATAGGCAAAAGGCAAGTAACTATAGGTCAGTTAGTTTAACATCTGTAGTTGGGAAAATGCTTGAAGCTATAAATTAAAGAAGAAATATCATCTATAAGTTTGGTGATGATACAACCATTGTTGGTAGAATCTCAGGTGGTGGCGAGAGGGTGTACAGGAGCAAGATATGCCATCTAGTGGAGCGGTGTCACAGCGATAACTTTGTACTCATCGTCAATAAGACGAAAGAGCTGATTGTGGACTTCAGGAAGGGTAAGACAAAGGAACACACACCAATCCTCAAAGAGGGATCAGAAGTGGAGAGAGTGAGCAGTTTCAAGTTCCTGGGTGTCAAAATCTCTGAGGACCTAACCTGTTCCCAACATACCAATGCAGTTATAAAGAAGACAAGACAGCAATTATACTTCATTAGAAGTTTGAAGAGATTTGGTTTGTCAACAAATACACTCAAAAACTTCTATTGAAGTACCATGGAGAGCATTCTGACAGGCTGCATCACTGTCTGGTATGGTGGGGGGGGGGGGGAGAGGGAGGGGGCTACTGCATAGGACCAAAAGAAGCTGCAGAGGGTTGTAAATCTAGTCAGCTCCAGCTTGGGCACTAGCCTATAAAGTGCCCAGGACATCCTCAAGGAGCAGTGTCTCAGAAAGGCAGCGTCCATTAGTAAGGACCTCTAGCACCCAGGGCATGCCCTTTTCTCACTGTTACCATCAGGTAGGAGGTACAGAAGCCTGAAGGCACACACTCAGTGATTCAGGAACAGCTTCTTCCCCTCTGCCATCCAATTTCTAAATGGACATTGAACCTGTGAACACTACCTCACTTTTTAAATATACAATTATTTGTTTTTTGCACAATTTTAATCTATTCAAATATGTATACTGTAAATTAATTAATTTATTTATTTATTATTAATTTTTTCTGCTTCTTCTGCTATATTATGCATTGCACTGAACTGTTGCTGCTAAGTTAACAAATTTTGTGTCATATGCTGGTGATAATAAACCTGATTCTGGTTCTGAAATAGCAAGACATCTCAAAAGAGATGGATCCATCAGGCAGATGCATGGATTCAGTAAAGGCAGGTCCTGTTTGACAAACATACTGGAGTTCTTTGAGGAGATAACAAGCACACCAGATGGAGGGGAACAGGTGGTCGTGATTTTCTTGGATTTCCGAAAGGCATTTGATGAGATGCCACATAAAAGACTTATCCATAAGATAAGGATGCATAGAGGTGATGGATAGAGGATTGGTTAACTAATAGAAAGCAGAGAGTTGGGACACATGGGTGTTTCTCTGGTTGGTGATCAGTGGTGAGCGGTGTGCCACAAGGGTCAGTGCTGGGCCCATACCTGTTCAAGATATACATTAGTGATCTGGAAGAGGGGACTGAATGTAATGTAACCAGTTTTGCTGATGACACTAAATTGAGTGGAAAAGCAAAGGATACAGAGAGATATAGATAGGTTAAGCGAATGGGCAAGGATCTGGTAGATGGAGTACAATGTCAGTAAATGCAAGCTCATCCACTTTGGAAGGAAAAATGAAAAATCAGATTAATATTTAAGTAGTAAAAGATTGCAGCATGCTGCTGTGCAGAAAGCCTTGGGAGTGCTCGTGCATGAATCACAAAAAGTTGGTTTGCAGGAGCAGCAGGCTATCAAGAAAGCAAATGGGATGTTGGCCTTCATTGCCAGAAGGATTGAATTTAAGAGCAGGGAGGTTATGCTGCAACTATACAGGGTACTGGTGAGGCCGCACCTGGAGTACGTTGTGCAGTTCTGGTCTCCACACTTGAGGAAGGATATACTGGCTTTGGAGGCAGTGCAGAGGAGGTTCACCAGGTTGATTCCACATATGAAGGGGTTAGACTATGAGGGACTGTACTCACTGCAATTCAGAAGAGGAGATCTTTTAGAAACTTATAAAATTATGAAAAGAATAGATAAGATAGAAGCAGGAAAGTTGTTTCCACTGGTGGGTGAGACAAGAACTAGGGGATATAGCCTCAAGATTCTGGAGAGTAGATTTAAGACGGAGATGAGGTGGAACTGCTTTTCCCAGAGAGTGGTGAATCTGTGGAATTCTCTGACCAATGAAGCAGTGGAGACTACCTCAGTAAATATATTTAAGAAAAAGTTGGATAGATCTTTGCATAATAGGGGAATTAAAGGTTATGGGGAGAAGGCAAGTGGGTGGAGATGAGTCCATGGTCAGATCAGTCATGATCTTATTGAAGGACGAAGCGGGCTGATGGGCCAGATGGAATAAAAAGAACATATTGTAACTGGAGTGTGGAAAAGCACTCAATAACATCATAGTAAGATGGCTCTTTGGCCCGTGTAGTCCATACTGAATCATTTAAACCACCTACTCCCATTAACCTGCACCTGGATCACAGCCCTCCATACCCCTATCATCCATGTACCTATCGAAACTTCTCTCAAACGTTGAAATCGAGTTCTCATCGACCTCTTGTGCTGTTATCTTGTTCCACACTCACACCACCCTCTGAGTGGAGAGGTTTCCCCTCATGGTCCCCTTAAACATTTCACCTTTCACGCTTAACCCATGACCTGTGCTTGTAATCTCAAGTGGAAAAAGCCAGTTTGCACTTACCCCCTCATAATTTTGTACACCTCTAATCTCCTCTCAATCTTCTACATTCTAAGGAGTGAAGTTGTAACCTATTCAATCTTTCCTTATAGCTCAGGTCTTCCAGACCTGGCAACAACCTTGTAAATTTTCTCTTTCAACCTTACTTACATCTTTCCTGAAGATAGGTAAACAAAATTTAAGCACGCAATACTCCAAATTAGACCTTACCAACATGACACATATAAAAGCCAATTAGCACAGCACTTGTGATATTGGGAGGTTTAGCATAGAAAGGAAACTGGATGAAGTTTGTAACCGGTAGAATGGGAATAAACATGAAATTTTCAGGTTTGTAGGTTTTAGCTCCAGGATGCCACAAAGTTCAGTGAAATGGACTCACCAATTTGCAATTTATTTATTTCTGAAGAGGAAATCTGCAGATGCCGGAAAACAAAGTAATACACACAAAATGCTGGAGGAATTCAGCAGGCCAGGCAGCATCTACAGAAAAGAGTACAGATGACGTTTCAGGCCAAGACTCTTCATCAGGACTGGTGAACGGCTCCGCCTGAAATGACGCCTGTTTATTCATTTTGATAGATGCTGCCTGACCTGCTGAGTTCCTCCAGCATTTTGTGTGTGTTATTTTTATTTATTTAGCGATACCGCTGGAAACATTTTGTGTGTGTTACTTTATTTATTTAGAGATGTCGCTGGAAACATTTTGTGTGTGTTACTTTATTTATTTAGAAATACCGCTGGAAACATTTTGTGTGTGTTATTTTTATTTATTTAGCGATACCGCTGGAAACATTTTGTGTGTGTTACTTTATTTATTTAGAGATACTATGTGAAACAAGCTTCACTGCCCAGCAACCCACCAATTTAACACCTCAAACAGGAGGAATTCTGCAGATGCTGGAAATTCAAGCAACACACATCAAAGTTGCTGGTGAACGCAGCAGGCCAGGCAGCATCTCTAGGAAGAGGTACAGTCGACGTTTCAGGCCGAGACCCTTCGTCAGGACTAACTGAAGGAAAAGTTAGTAAGAGATTAGTAGCTCTTCCTAGCTCTTACTAGCTCTTACTCACTCTTCCTTCATTTAGTCCTGGCGAAGGGTCTCGGCCCGAAACGTCGACCGAACCTCTTCCTAGAGATGCTGCCTGGCCTGCTGCGTCCACCAGCAACTTCAATTTAACACCTATTTATTTTCAACACACTGCTTGTCATAAATATTGCTCATAGTTTTCCTCTTGAAATTTTGAACCAGTGTGGAAGTCACAGTAAAGCACGGATAGCCCGAGGCAATTATAGTTAAGCGAGACTTTAAAGTGAAATCGCTGAAGAGACCTCTTCTTACTACAGACGAGATAGTCTGTGTTGACTGCGGAAGTCTGTACTCAACCCAGACGAGTGAAGCCTCCGAAGTGAGAATTTTCCAGAAAGCTTTTCCTAAAACATAGCATCTCTTTACACAATAAAATGTGCCAGAGTAAGGCAAGGTAACAGAAAGAAGTGAAACATGCCCGGCAACTAAAGCTCTAGTATCATTACTAACTTCAAAATACCATCAGCTGCCCACTTGAAGTCTCGATTGACTTTAACATCTCTATTGTCCTTACTAACTTCAAATTATCATCAGCTGTCCACTTGAAGTTTGATTGACTTTAACACCTCTCTTATGGATGGCAATTGAACTTGCAAGTAAGGAATTTATAATTAATCAATATTTGTAACTGTTAAGCCAATTCTGTCTAAACATGCAAACACGAGGAAATCTGCAGATGTGGTGAAAATAAAGTGGTGGGGGCCAGGGAACTTATAATCATCGAAAAGTTTCAGAGTGTGAGAAGTGTCACAAACATAGGTCTAAACATAGCAGCTTTCAGTTCAAACTTCAGAACAGTGAGGGTGACAGGGACCAGTGGGACTCCTTGTGCACAAGTAAAATAAAAAGAATGTTTGAGTCATTTGAATGCATGTGCTCTGGGTCCAGTTACTTTGGTTATTTTCTTTATTTTATTATCAGTGACAACAGGTGGTAAAAAGGTGTTAAATTTTAACAAGTGTTAAACTTCTTCATTGTTTCAGTATCAGCAATTAAGCAGATTTTTTTGCAGTTGGAAATATACAATAATTTCTTTCATGTGCGGATTGGTGATAACATATCCTTCTCGCTGACAATCAACACTGGTGCACCTCAGGGGTGTGTGCTTAGCCCACTGCTCTACTCTCTATATACACGTGACTGTGTGGCTTTTTATAGCTCAAGTACCATCTATAAATTTGCTGATGATATAACTATTGTTGGTAGAATCTCAGGTGGCGATGAGAGGGTGTACAGGAGTGAGATACGCCAACTAGTGGAACGGTACCGCAGCAATAACCTGGCACTCAACGCCAGTAAGACGAAAGAGGCGATTGTGGACTTCAGGAAGGGTAAGATGAAGGAACACATACCAATCCTCATAGAGGGATCAGAAGTGGAGAAAGTGAGCAGTTTCATGTTCCTGGGTGTCATGATCTCTGAGGATCTAACCTGGTCCCAACATATTGATGTACGTAGTTACAGTATAAAGAAGGCAAGGCAGTGACTATACTTCATTAGGAGTTTGAAGAGATTTGGCATGTCAACAAATACACTCAAAAACTTCTTTAGTTGTACCATGGAGAGCATTCTGACAGGCTGCATCACTGTCTGGCATGGAGGGACTACTGCACAGGACCGAAAGAAGCTGCAGAAGATTGTAAATCTAGTCAACTCCATCTTGGGTATTAACCTACAAAGTACCCAGGGCATCATCAGGAAGCGGTGTCTCAGAAAGGCAGCGTCCATTATTAAGGACCTCCAGCACCCAGGGCATGCCCTTTTCTCACTGTTACCATCATGAAGGAGATACAGAAGCCTGAAGATACACACTCAGCGATTCAGGAACAGCTTCTTCCCCTCTGCCATCTGATTCATAAATGGACATTGAACTCATGAACACTACCTCACTTTTTTTAATATACAGTATTTCTGTTTTTACGCATTTTTAATCTATTCAATATATGTAATTGATTTTCATGTTCATTTATTATTATTATTATTTTTATCTCATTTATTATTTTTTTCTCTGCTAGATTGCATTGAACTGCTGCTGCTAAGTTAACAAATTTCATGTCACATGCCAGTGATAATAAACCTGATTCTGATTCTGATTCTGAGGAGTTAGCAAATGTAAAAAGTAATTAATCTGTTGTTTAAACAACATGGGTAGTTGTTCACCAGCCCCACATTTGCCTGCCATCTATGAAATATATTGTGCAAGTAATAACTTTAGTTGCAGGTCAGTGAGAGTCCAGTGCTATTGAATGGGATCAATAAGTTCATAGAACAGTTTTAAAAACCTCTTAGTTTCCAGATTTTAATGGCTCTCTGTTCCACGTGGTGGTGAAACGGATGAGCCAAGTGGCCTAATTCTGCACCTATGCTTTATGGTTTTACGGAAAGGGAAGCATGATTGAATCCACTCAATCTCGACAATGATGGTTTCAAGATTAAAGATTCAAATCTGAAATCGTTTTGCTGGGATTATGAAGATTCAATTCCTAGGCCTCAAATCTATGAATTTTGAACAATATTTAAACAAGTAAAAAGGCAGTGAAAAGAGGAGGAGGAGGAGAGAAATGAAAGTAAAAATCTGTATCAGCAGCAAGACAAGTTCAAGTTTATTGTCATCTGACTGTATATATATACAACCAAACGAAATAATATTCCTCCAGACCATGGTGTACCAACAAAGCATATATCACAATCAGCACATGAAACAAAAATATTGCCAGTTAAGAAAATATAACTCGAAGTGCATGTAGTGCTCAGCACAAGTAAACAGTAAACAGCAAACAGGTCACTGTCTGAGTGACGAGACCTCGGTGGTGGCAGGGTATTCATTAGTCTCACAGCCCTGAGGGAGAAGCTGTTACCCAGTCTGGCAGTCCTAGGCCTGATACTCCTGTACCTCCTTCTTTATTGTCATGGCTCACTGAGACTGTGGTAGGGATCCTCAACAACGCTTCGGGTCCTTTATATACAATGTTCCTGGTACGTGTCACAAATACAGGGAGGGGGGCTTCAGTTTGGGGAGTAACAATTAGCACAATTCAGTTGGAGTTTGGAGAGTAATGGCACCGTGCTGTTACAGTTCCGAGAGTAACAACCAGTACAGTGCTGTTGCAGTTCAGAGAGTGATAGTTAACACATCAGTGTTAAAGTTCGGAAGGTAATTGGTAACACATCACTGTTAGAGTTCGGAGTGTAACAGTTAGAACAACGCTGTTACAGCTTGGTGCAAAACAGTTAGCACAACAATTCAGAGAGTAACAGTTAGCAAAACACCATTACAGGTCAGAGTGGAAAAGTTAGCACAATGCTATTACAGTTTGGAGAGTTACAGTTAGCACATTGCTGTTACAATTCAGAGAGTTACAGTTAACACAACGCTACTAAAGGTCGGAGTGGAAAAGTTAGCACAATGTTGTTACAGTTTCAAGTGCAACAGTTAACGCAACACCATGACATCTCAGAGAGTAACAGATAGCACAACACTATTACAGTTCAGAGAGTATCAGTTAGCCAAACACTATTACAGCTCAGAGTGGAACAGTTAAAACAACACTGTTACAGTTCGGAGAGTCGCAGTTAGCACAACGCTGTTGCGTTTCAGAGAGCAACAGTAAGCCGAACACTATTACAACTCAGAGAGTAACAGTTAGCACAATGTTGTTACAGTTCAGAGAGTAACAGTTAGCACAGCACTGTTACAGCTTGGAGAGTAACAACTAGCACAACACTGTTACGGTTTGGAGAGTAACAATTCGCACAACGCTGTATCAGCTCAGAGAGCAACAGGTAGCAGACTGCTGTTGCAGCTCAGAGAGTAATAGTTAACACATAGGTGTTAAATTTCAGAGAGTGATAGTTAACACATCACTGTTAAAGTTTGGAATGTAACAGTTAGAACAACGCTGTTACAGCTTGGTGTAGAACAGTTAGTACAACAATTCAGAGAGTAACAGTTAACACGACGCTGTTACAACTCGAAGAGTAACAGTTAACACAACACCATTACAGTTCCAAGTGTAAAAGTTAGCAAAATGCTGTTGCAGTCGGAAAGTAAGAGTTAGCACAAAGCTGTTACAGTTCAGAGATTAACAGTTAGCACAACACTATTACAGTTGGGAGTGTAACAGTTAGAAAAAAGCTGTTACAGTTTAGGGAGTAACAGTTAGTACAACACTGTTACAGTGCAGAGAGTAACAGTTAGCACAATGCTGTTACAGTTTAGAGAGTAAGAGTTAGCACAATGCTGTTAGAGTTTAGAGAGAAACCATTAGCCCAACACTGTTATATCTCAGAGAATAACAGTCAGCACAATGCAGAAACAGCTCGGTGAGTAACAGTTATAACAATACTTTTACAGATCGGAGAGTAACAGTTCGTGCAACACTGTTACAGTTCAGAGAGTAAGTTAGCGCAATGCCTTTACAGTTCAGAATGGAACAGTTGGCATAACGCTGTTCTGGGTTGGAGAGTACAGTTAGGACAACGTTATTACAGTTCAGAGAGTAACAGTTAGCACAACGCAGTAACAGTTCGGAGAGTAAAAGTAAAACTGTAATGCTGTTACAGTTCAGAGTGTAACATTTAGTACAATGCTGTTACAACTTGGAGTGTAACAGTTAGAAAAAAGCTGTTATAGTTTAGAGTGAAACAGCACAACACAATTTTAGCTCAGAGTGGGGTGTAGCAGTTATACATTGCTCTTACAGTTCAGGGAGTAACAGCACAACACCTTTACAGTTCAGAATGGAACATTTAGCACAACGCTGTTACAGTTCGAACTGGAACAGTTGGCACAATGCTGCTGGAGCTCAGAGTGGAACAGGTAGCACACACTGTTACAGCTCGGAGAGTAACAGTCAGCACAATGTAGTTACAGCTCTGTGAGTAACAGTTATCACAACGCTTTTACAGATCGGAGAGTAACAGTTCGTGCAACGCTGTTACAGTTCAGAGAGTAACCGTTAGCACAATGCCTTTACAGTTCGGAATGGAACAGTTGGTACAATGCTGTTCCCGGTCGGAGAGTAACGGTTAGCACAACACTGATACAGTTTGAAGAGTAACTGTTAGCACAACATTGTTAAAGTTTGAAGAATAACAGATAGCACAACGAAGTAACAATGTAGAGGGTAAAAGTTAGCACAATGCTGTTACAGTTCTGGGGGTAACAGTAGAATGCTGTTACACTTGGAGTATAACAGAAAAAAAGCTGTTACAGTTTAATGCAGAACAGTTAGCACAACAAAATTTTGGTGAGTAACAGTTATCACAACACTTTTACAGTTTGGAGAGTAACAGTTCACGCAACGCTGTTACGGTTCAGAGAGGAACAGTTAGTACAATACTGTTACAGATCGGAGTACAACAGTTAGAAAAAAGCTTTTACAGCTTAGTGCGGAACAGTTAGAACAACACAATTTCAGCTCAGAGTGGAGTGTAGCAGTTAAGACATTGCTGTTACAGTTCAGAGACTATCAGTATGCACAACACCTTTAAAGTTCAGAATGGAACAGTTAGCACAATGCTGTTACAATTCAGACTGTAACAGTTAACATATTGCTGTTACAGTTCGGAATGGAACATTTAGCACAATGTTGTTACAGTTCGGACTGGAACCATTGGCACAATGCTGCTACAGTTTGGGGAGTAAAAGTTAGCACAATGCTGTTACAGTTCGGACTGTAACAGTTAACACATTTCTGCTGCAGTTCGGAGTGGAACAGTTACCACAATGCTGTTACAACTCAGAGAATAACGTTAGCACAGCATCTTTAAAGTACAGAATGGAACAGTTAGCACAATGCTGTTACAGCTAGAAGAGTAACAGTTAGAACAATGCTGTTACAGTTCGGAATGGAACATTTAGCACAACTCTGTTATAGTTCGGACTATAACAGTTAACACATTGCTACAACAGTTCAGAGCAGAACCGTTACCACAAAGCTGTTATAATTCAGAGAGTAACAGTTAGCACAACGCTGTTACAGTTCGGACTAGAACAGTTGGCACAACACTGTCACAGTTTGGAGAGTAACAGCACAACATTGTTACAGTTCGGAGAGTAAAAGTTAGCTGAACACTATCACAGCTCGGAGTGGAACAGTTAGCCCAATGCTGTTACAGTTTGGAGTGTAACAGTTAGAAAAAAGCTGTTACAGCTTAGTGCGGAACAATTAGTAGAACACAACTTCAGATCAGAGTGGAGTGCATCAGTCAACACATTGCTGTTACAGTTCAGAGAGTAACAGTTAGCACAACATCTTTACAGGTCAGAATGGAACAGTTAGCACAATGCTGTTAAGATAAGGTTTGTCCATTGTTATTGATGAAGACTTTGACGCAATTAGTACTTTTTATGAGGTCAAGTTGCTAGCTCGATGCTCAACCCAGCACGGAAGTAGAGCATGCATGAGAGCTGGCCGGATTCGATCTCAGAACCTCTTGCCCCGAAGTCCAGCACTGATGCCACTATGCCACCAGCCAGCTATATGATGGTGTCGAGACTAGCACTTGATTTGGACTTAAGTGAGGGAGAGTTGCGCAGCGTCAGCCTCACACTCTCTTAGAACATAGAACATAGAAAGGTACAGGCCCTCCGGCCCACATTGTTGTGCCGACCCTCAAACCCTGCCTCCCATATAACCCCCCACCTTACAATCCTCCATATACCTGTCTAGTAGTCTCTTAAACTTCACTAGTGTATCTGCCTCCACCACTGACGCAGGCAGTGCATTCCACGCACCAACCACTCTCTGAGTAAAAAACCTTCCTCTAATATCCCTCTTGAACTTCCCACCCCTTACCTTAAAGCCATGTCCTCTTGTATTGAGCAGTGGTGCCCTGGGGAAGAGGTGCTGGCTATCCACCCTGTCTATTCCTCTTAATATCTTGCATGCCTCTATCATGTCTCCTCTCATCCTCCTTCTCTCCAAAGAGTAAAGCCCTAGCTCCCTTAATCTCTGATCATAATCCATACTCTCTAAACCAGGCAGCATCCTGGTAAATCTCCTCTGTACCCTTTCCAATGCTTCCACATCCTTCCTACAGTGAGGCGACCAGAACTGGACACAATTGAACTCTTCCCAATTCCCATCTGGATCCAGTGGCAAGACAGAGTCGAGATGGCTGGAGATGGGACTAGGCGCAGTGGATGACCAGGACATCTGCTGTGTCTTATCATGCTCTACACGTTCTACAACACTTGCAGAGTCTGCCTTCTTGACCGTTGGACCTTCCATTGGTCTCGTCGACTCGATCCGCCGGAGTCTGTCTTCACATGCTGGGATAGACAACTCCTTATCTCACCGAGGGTTTGAGACCCATTGGCTACCTGGTTTAGACGGCTTGTTGAAGCCGTTGCCTGGGGTATGGCCGCTGTCACATGCAAACAGCTACGACGAGCCACAGGTGAGAGCTGACTGCCAGGTGGGGACCAAAGGTGGACTAACCGCTTTGAAAAGGACGCGATATGTTCCCCCACCAGAGGTGCTACCCCTCCCTGACACCCCATACACTCCAATGCTGTTACAGCTGGGAGACTAACAGTTAGAACAACACTGTTACAGTTCCGAATAGAACATTTAGCACAACACCGTTACAGTTCAGACTGGAACAGTTGGCACAATGCCGTTACAGTTCAGAAAGGAACAGTTAGCACAACACTATTACAGCTCGGAGAGTAACAGTCAGCACAATGCAGTTACAGCTCGGTGAGTAACAGGTATCACAACACTTTTAAAGATTGGAGGGAACAGTTCGTACAACGCTGTTACAGTTCGAAGAGTAACAGCACAATGCCTTTACAGTTCGGAATGGACTAGTTGGTACAACACTGTTACAGGTTGGCACAACACTGTTACAGTTCGGAGAGTAACAGATAGCACAATGCAGTAACAGTTTGGAGAGTAAAAGTTAGCACAACACTGTTACAGTTCAGAGAGTAACAGTTAGTAGAATGCTGTTATAGCTCGGACTGTAACAGAAAAAACCTGTTACAGCTTAGTACGGAACAGTTAGCACAACATAATTTTGGTAAATAACAGTTATCACAATGTTTTTACAGTTCAGAGAGTAACAGTTCACGCAATGCTGTTACAGTTCAGAGAGTAATAGTTAGCACAACGCCTTTACAGTTTGGAGTGTAACAGTTAACACATTGCTGATACAGTTCCGAGAGGAATAGTTACCACAATGCTGTTACAACTCAGATAGTAATAGTTAGCAAAACGCTGTTACAGTTCAGAGAGTAACAGCACAACAGCTGTTGCAGTTTGAAGAGTAAAAGTTAGCCAAACACTATCACAGCTCAGAGTGGAACAGTTAGCTGAATGCTGGTACAGTTTGGAGAGTAGCAGTTAGCACATCACTGTTACATTTCAGAGAGCAACAATTAACAGAATTCTGTTACAGTTCGGAGAGTTACAGATAGCTCAACACTGTTGCAGCTCTGAGACTAACAATTAGCACAATGCTGTTACAGCTTGGAGAGTAACAGTTAGCAGAACACCGCAACAGTTTGGAGTGTAACAGTTAAAACATTGCTGTTACAGTTCAGAGAGTAACAGTTATAACATTTTTGCAGTTCAGAGAGTAACAGTTAGCACAATGCTGTTACAGTTCGGAATGGAATGTTAGCACAACACTGTTTCACTTCGGACTGGAACAGTTAGCACAATGCTGTTAGAGTTCGGAAAGTAACAGTTAGAGTTCACAGAGTAACACTGTACATCCAAGAGTGTCTGACTGCAGGCATCATCCGGCCGTCTTCCTCCCCTGCTGGTGCCAGTTTTTCCTTTGTCCACGCATTGAGTACCGAGGATTGAATGAAGTCACTGTTAAGAACCATTACCCTCTTCCACTCATGACCTCGGCATTTGAACTACTACAAGGAGCCTCAGTTTTCACCAAGCTTGATCTCCATAACGCCTACCATCTGTCCGCATCCGCGAAAGGGACGAGTGGAAGACGGCCTTCAACACACCTCAGGCCATTACGAGTATCTGGTCATGCCATTTGCTCTCACCAATGCACTCGCCATCTTCCAAGCCCTGGTAAATGACGTTCTCAGGGACATGCTGAAGCAATTTGTTTTTGTGTATCTCAACGACATTTTGATTTTATTTAAGTCCCTTGCTGAACAGACAGGTCACATTCGTACTTTCTGGAGAACCAGCTCTTTGTGAAGGCTGAGAAATGTGAGTTTCATCACCATAACATCTCCTTCCTGGGGTATGTAATTTCAGGCGGTTCCATTCAGATGGACCAACAGAAGGTCAAGACAGTGGTCGAATGGCCCCACCCTTCGACTCGTCGGGAGTTGCCACGCTTCTTGGGCTTTGCTAATTTCTGTTGCCGCTTCATCAGAAATTACAGTACACTGGCTGCTCTTACCTCATCTGCTGTCAGATTCTCCTGGTCCCCTGCTGCTGAAAAAGCATTCTCTGACCTGAAGGAACGGTTCACCTCTGCCCCCATCCTGATTCAACCTGACACTGACAGGCAGTTCATAGTGAAGGTGAATGCGTCTGACATTGGTGTAGGAGCTGTTCTCTCTCAGCACTCGGCCAAGGATGAGAAGGTACACCCCTGCGCCTTCTTCTTTCACCGCCTCCTCTCACGGAGTGGAATTACGATGTCGGAAACCGGGAGCTGCTGGCTGTGAAGCTCGCTCTGGAGGAGTGGATGCATTGGCTGGAGGGAGCAAAGGTGCCATTCTTAGTCCGGACTGATCACAAGAATCCGGAAGATATCCATACAGCCAAGCATCTCAACTCCCGTCAAGCTCGTTGGTCCCTGTTTTTTTCAAATGCAATTTTACTCTGTCCTTCACCCCATTTCCAAGAATGGAAAACCTGATGCCCTCTCCCGAAGATTTCCTGCCTCTGAGACCCCTGAGGTATGCAATATCATCTTCCCTGCTCACTGTCTCCTGGGTGCAGCGCAATGGGACATTGAATTCATTGTGCAAGCTGCTCGACAGAGCGGGGCAGCCCCTAGTCAATGCCCCACTAACCGTGTTTATGTTCCCAGCTCTGTCCGCCCACAGGTATTGCAGTGGGGTCATTCTTCCCGGTTATCCTGTCACCCTGGAACCAAGTCTACTCAGGCCTTCATCAGTTGGCGGTTCTGGTGGCCCTCCATGGGAGATGACATCCTCAACTTTGTCTCAGCCTGTTCGGTCTGTGCTCAAGGCAAGAACTCTAACCGGTCACCTGCTGGTCTGTCTATCCCCAAGAGACCCTGATCCCACATTGCCCTGGATTTTGTCACCGGTCTTCCCCCATCAGAAGGTAACACCACCATTCTCACAGTAGTTGATCGTTTCTCCAAGTCTGTACACTTCATTCCTTTACCTAAACTCCCCTTGGCCAAAGAAACAGCCAAATTACTAGTACTACATGTTTTTAAATTACATGGTTTACCTGTAGACGTTGTGTCAGACAGGGACTGTCAATTCACATCCAACTTCTGGAGGGCATTCTGTAATCTTCTGGGTGCCTCTGTGAGTCAGTCTCCAGGATTCCACCCACAGACCAACAGCCAGACCAAGCGGGCCAACCAACAGCTAGAGACAGTATTGCAGTGTCTGGTCTCCCAGAACCCCTCCACGTGGAGTCAGCAGCTACCCTGGGCCGAATACGCCATCAACTCTCATCTGTCCTCATCCACCGGTCTGTCCCCTTTCAAGTGCCGCCTTGGCTACCAACCTCCACTGTTTCCTGCCCAGGAGGAGGAGGTTGGCGTTCCATCTGCCGAGGCATTGTCAGCAGACGTGGAGGCGCACTCACTCTGCCCTTCTCTGTGTCTCTGCTAGGATCAAGTGTCAAGCTGGCTGCCATCACTCCAAGGCCCCACGTTACCACCAGGGACAGCATGTGTGGCTTTCACCTGAGACCTGCCCCTCAAGGTGAATTCCTGCAAGCTCACCCCTCGCTTCATCGGCCTCTTTCCCATTGCTAAAGTCATCAGCCCTGCTGTTGTCCATCTCAAGCTCCCCCCACTCTCCGCCGCATTCATCCCACCTTCCATGTGTCACGCGTCAAGCCTTTCATGAGCCACCCCCTGTGTCCTGTCCCCAAAACCTCCCTCCTCCACAGCTCATCAATGGGTCAGAGGCCTTCACGGTGCGCCAACTGCTGGACGTTTGTCACTGGGGCTGTGGCCTCCAGTACCTTGTGGACGGGGAGGGCTACGGTCCTGAGGAGAGGTGCTGGGTCCCCGCCGGTAACATTCTGGACCCCTCTCTCATCAGGGACTTTCATTACCATCACTCAGCTCTACCTGCCATGATGCCAGGAGGTGTCCGTAGAGGCGGGGCGGGGAGGGTACTGTCAGTACCTCCAGCTGAACTCTGTCTTAGTGTGTGTTTTCCCCCTAGCTGTCAGTCTATAGTTTTGTATTGCCATGTGCTCCTGTCCCCGCTCCTGCTCTACTTCGGCCCCTGTATTACTGAGTACTCTGTCTCTCACCTGTTTCCCATTATTACCTGTATTTCTGCCACCTGTGTCTCATTGTGCTCCACCTATCATCTGCCTCTCTGTTTATCGCTCAGTGTATTTCAGTCCTGTGTTTTCACCTGTTTGCTGCCAGATTGTGCCAGTGAGTTTTCCTGAGCTTTTCCGGCATTTGTATCTGAACTCTGTCCATCTGAATATCGACTCTGCCTCTTTCCCAATTCTGGTTTTTGGGTTTCTCTGGATGTTTTGATTTCTGCCTGAGCTTTGACGTGAACTTTGATTGCACCTCGGGATTTGTTACTCAATTAATCTCACAGTACTGGGTCTGCAGTCGGATCTCTGCTCCAGCGCCCTGACAGTGGGACAGTCAGCACAGTGCTGTCACAATTCAGTGAGTAACCGTTAGCAGAATGCTATTACAGCTCAAATGTAACAGTTGGAACAACACTGTTACAGTTCAGAAAGTAACAGTTAGCACAATGCTGTTACAGTTTGGAATGGAACAGTTAGCACAATGCTGTTACAGTCTGGAATGGAACAGTTAGCACAATGCTGTTACAGTCTGGAATGGAACAGTTAGCACAATGCTGTTACAGTCTGGAATGGAACAGTTAGCACAATACTGTTTCAGTATGGAGAATAAAAGTTAGCACAACAGTTACAGTTCAGAGTGTAACAGATAACACATTGCTGTTACATTTCGGAGTGAAACAGTAACCACAATGCCGTTTCAACTTGGAGAGTAACATATAGCACAATGATGTTGCAGCTCAGAGGGTAACAGTTAGCACAATACTGTTACAGCTTGGAGTGTAACAGTTAGAAAATGCTGTTACAGCTTAGTGTGGAACAGATAGCACAACACTGTACAGTTCAGAGAGTAGCAGTTAGGACAATGCTTTTACAGTTCTAATAGTAACAGTTAACATATTACTGTTACAGTTTGGAGAGTAACAGTTGGTTGAGCACTATTACAGCTCAGAGTGGAACTGTTAGCACAACGCTGTTACAGCTTGGCGGGTAACAGCACAAAACTGTTACAGTTCAGAGTCTAACAGTGAGCACTTTACTGTTACAGTTCAGAGCGGAACAGTTAGCGCAATGCTGTTACAGCTCGGAGTGTAACAGTTAGCACAACATTATTACAGCTCAGAGAGTAACAGTTAGTACAATGTTGATACAGCTCGGAGAGTAAGAGTTAGCACAATGCTGTTACAGATTGGAGAACAACAGTTAGCACAATGTTATTACACTTGGAGAGTAACAGCACAACGTTGTTACAGTTCGGAGTGTAACAGTTAACACAATGTTATTACAGCTCAGAGAGTAACAGTTAGCAAAACTATAGCACAGTTCAGAGAGTAACAGTTAACTGAACCCATTTACAGCTCGGAATGGAACAGTTAGCAAAACACTAGTAGAGCTCGGGGAGTGACAGTTAACAGAACCCTATTACAGCTCAGAGTGGAACAGCTAGCACAACACTGTTACAGCTCATAGATTAACTGTTAGCACAATGCTGTTACAGTTCTGAGAGAACAGTTAGCACAATGTTGTTACAGCTCAGAGAGTAACAGCACAATGCCTCTGCAGTTCAGAATGAAACAATTAGCATAATGCTGTTCCAGTTCAGACAGTAACACTTAGCAAAACACTGTTACAGTTTGGGGTCTAACAGTTAACACATTGAGGATAGGAGTGTAACAACAATGTTACAGTTTGTATTGTAACAGTACAACACTGTTACAGCTCACAGTATAACAGTGAGCACAACATTATTACAGCTCGGAGAGTAACAGCACAACACTGTTGTAGCTCAGGACAGTAACAGTTCGCACAACACTTAAATTTCGCAGACTAGATGGGCCGAATAGCCTACTTCTGCTCCTATATCTTATGGTCTTATGGTCTTATTACTACTTGAAGTGTAACAGTTAGCACAATGCTGTTACAGATCGGAGAGTATCAATAAGCACAATGCTTTTACAGGTTGGAATGGACTGTTAGGACAACATTATTACAGTTTGAAGAGTAACTGTTAGCACAACGCTGTTACAACTCACAATGTAACATTGAGCACAACGTTATTACACTTGAAGAGTAACAGAACAACACTGTTACAGCTCAGAGTGTAACAGATAGCACAACATTATTACAGCTCAGAGTGTAAAGGTTAGCACAGCATTATTACAGCTTGGAGAGTAACAGTTAGCACAACACTCTTACAGTTCAGAGAGTTACAGTTAGCACAAAGCTGTTACAGACCAGAGTGTAACTGTTAGCACAACACTGTTACAGCTTAGTGTGTAACAGTTAGCACAACACTATTAAAGTTCGGAGAGTAACAGTTAGAAAACTATTACAGCTCAGAGAGGAAAACTTAGCACAACATTGTTACATTTCGCAGAGTAACATTTAGTACAATGCCTTTACAGATCGGAGAGTAACAGTTAGCACAATGCTGTTACAGTTCAGAGTATAACAGTTAGCTGAATACTACTACAGCTCAGAGTGTAACAGAAAGCACAACCTTGTTACAGCTCAGAGTGTAACAGTTAGCACAACATTATTACAGCTTGTAGAGTAACAGTTAGCACAATGCAATTACAGTTCAGAGAGTAACAGTTAGCCGAACACTATTACAGCTCAGAGTGGTACAGTTAGCACAATACTGTTACAGTTCAGAGAGTAACAGTTATCACAACACTGTTCTAGATTGAAGTGCAACAGGTAGCACAATGCTGTTACAGCTTATTGTGTAACAGTTAGCAGAACACTATTGAAGTTCGGAGAGTAAGAATTAGCAGAAAACTTACAGCTCAGAGTGGAGAAGTTAGCACAATGCTGTTACATTTCACAGAGTAACATTTAGTACAATGCTGTTACAGATCGGAGTGCAACAGTTAGTACAATGCTGTTACAGATCGGAGTGCAACAGTTAGTACAATGCTGTTACAGTTCGGAATCTAACAGCTGGCCGAACACTATTGCAGCTCAGAGTGGAACAGTTAGCACAACGCTGTTACAGTTTGGAGAGTAACATAGAAACATAGAAACATAGAAAACCTACAGTACAATACAGTCCCTTCAGCCCACAAAGTTGTGCTGAACATGTCCCTACCTTAGAATTTACTAGGCTTACACATAGCCCTCTATTTTTCTAAGCTCCATGTATCTATCCAAAAGTCTCTTAAAAGACCCTATCGTATCCGCCTCCACCACCGTTGCCGGCAGCCCATTCCACGCACTCACCACTATCTGCATAAAAAATTTACCCCTGACATCTCCTCTGTACCTACTCCCCAGCACCTTAAACCTGTGTCCTCTTGTGGCAACCATTTCAGCCCTGGGAGAAAGCCTCTGACTATCCACACGATCAATGCCTCTCATCATCTTATATACCTCGATCATGTCACCTCTCATCCTCCATCGCTCCAAGGAGAAAAGGCTGAGTTCACTCAATCTGTTTTCATAAGGCATGCTCCCCAATCCAGGCAACATCCTTGTAAATCTCCTCTGCACCCTTTCTATGGTTTCCACATCCTTCCTGTAGTGAGGCGACCAGAACTGAGCACAGTACTCCAAGTGGGGTCTGACCAGGGTCCCATATAGCTGCAACATTACCTCTCGGCTCTTAAACTCAATCCCATGATTGATGAAGGCCAATGCACCGTATGCCTTCTTAACCACAGTAACTGTTAGAATAATGCTATTACAGCTCAGACAGTAACAGCACAACGCTATTACAGTTTGGAGCGTAACTGTTAGCAGAATGCTGTTCACGAGTGTCAGGGAAGTGAAGTATGTGCAGTGAAAATTACGACTGAGAACCTTAATGGCCTGAGGGTGGATAAATCTCCTGGACCTGATGGAATGCACCCTCGGGCTCTGAAGGAAGTAGCCGGAGAGATTGTGATGGCACTAACAATTATCTTTCAAGAATCGATAGATTCTGGCATTGTACCGGATGACTGGAAAATTGCAAATGTTACTCCGCTATTTAAGAAGGGTGGGAGGCAGCAGAAAGGAAACTATAGACCTGTTAGCCTGACATCACTGGTTGGGAAGTTGTTGGAATTGATTGTTAGGGATGAGATTACGGAGTACCTGGAGGCACCTGACAAGATAGGCCAAAGCCAGAAGGGTTTCTTGAAAGGAAAATCCTGCCTGACTAATCTACTGCAATTTTTTGAGGAAATTACAAGCAGGGTAGACATGGTGTACTTGGATTTTCAGAAGACCTTTGACAAGGTGCTGCACATGAGGCTGCTTAGCAAGATAAGATCCGATGCAATTACAGGGGAGCTACTGGCATGGGTGGAACATTGGCCGATTGGCAGAAAACAGAGAGTGGGAATAAAGGGATCCTATTCTGGCTGGCTGCCGGTTACCAGTGGAGTTCCACAGGAGTCGGTGTTGGGACCGCTGCTTTTTACGATGTGTGTCAATGACTTGGACTACGGATTTGTGGCTAAATTCACCAATGATACAAAGCTAGGTGGAGGAGGGGGTAGTGTTGAGGAAACAGAGAGCCTGCAGAGAGACTTAGATAGTTTAGGGGAATGGGCAAAGAAGTGGCAAATGAAATACAATGTTGGAAAGTGTATGGTCATGCACATTGGTGGAAGAAATAAACGGACAGACTATTATTCAGATGGGGAGAAAATTCAAAATACAGAGATGCAAAGGGACTTGGGAGTCCTTGTGCAAGATACCCTAAAGTTGAGTCGGTTGTGAAGAAGGCAAATGCAATGTTGGCATTCATTTCTAGAGGTATAGAATATAAGAGTAGGGATGTGATGTTGAGGCTCTATAAGGCACCCGTGAGACACACTTGGAGTATTGTGTGCAGTTTTGGGTTCCTTATTTTAGAAAGAATATACTGACATTGGAGAGGGTTCAGAGAAGATTCACAAGAATAATTCCAGGAATGAAAGGGTTACCATATGAGGAACATCTGGCAGCTCTTGGGCTGTATTCCCTGGAGTTCAGGAGAATGGGCGGGGGGGGGGGGGATCTCATAGAAACATCCCGAATGTTAAAAGGGCTGAACAGATTAGATATGGCGAAGTTATTTCCCATGGTAGAGAAGTCTAGGTCAAGAGGGCGCAACTTCAAGATTGAAGGATGTACATTTAGAACAGAGATGTGGAGAAATTATTTTGGGTGGTAAATCTGTGGAATTTGCTGCCACAAGCAGCTGTGGAGGCCAAGTCACTGGGTGTATTTAAGGCAGAGATAGGTAGGTTCTTGATTAGCCAGGGCATCAAAGGGTATGGGGAGAAGGCAGGGGAGTGGGGATGACTGGAAGAATTGGATCAGCCCATGAGTGAATGGTGGAGCAGAATCAATGGGCCAAATGGCCTACCTCTGCTCCTATATCTTATGGTCTTATTGTCTTATTACCGTTTGGAGTGTAATAGTTAGCATAACCCTGTTACAGTTCAGAGGGTAACAGATAGCACAAAGCTGTTACAGTTCAGAGAGTAACAACAACACTGTTACTGTTTGGAGTGGAACAGTTGGAACAACATTGTTACAGCTCAGAGTGTAAGGGTTAGCAGAACATTATTACAGCTCGGAGCAGAACAGGTAGCACAATACTGTTACAGTTCGGAGTGTAACAATACAATGCTGTTACAATTCAGAGTGTAACAGTTAGTACAATGCTGTATAGCTCGGTGTGTAACAGATAGCACAATGCTGTGCAATTTGGAGTGTAACAGGTAGCACAATGCTGTTACAGTTCGGAGTGTAACAACACAATGCTGTTACAGCTCAGATCTCAAATCTAACATCCTCGGTAAGAACGTTTGTACTTCTTCCTGTGTACATGTGGGTTTCCTCTGGGTTCAAAATTCAAAGTAAATTCATATGAAGAAGACTTGATGGGATGAGTAACCTAATTCTGCTCCTATGTTTTTATTGTCTTACCTAATCGTCTCTTGAAAGCCTCTAATGTAACATAGAAATATAGAAACATAGAAAACCTACAGCACAATACAGGCCCTTCAGCCCACAAAGCTATGCCAAACATGTCCTTACTTTAGAAATTACACAGGGTTACCCATAGCCCTCTATTTTTCTAAGCTCCATTTACCTGTCCAGGAGTCTCTTAAACGACCCTATCATACTCTCCTCTACCACTGTTACTGGCAGCCCATTCCGCGCACTCACCACTCTCTGAGTAAAAAACTTAACCCTAACATCTCCTCTGTTCCTACTCCTAAGCACCTTAAAACTGTGCCCTCTTGTGCTAGCCATTTCAGCCCTGGGAGAAAACATCTGACTATCCACACAATCAATGCCTCTCTTCATCTTATACTGTACACCTCTATCAAGTCACCTCTCATCCTCTGTCTCTTCAAGGAGAAAAGGCCAAGTTCACTCAACCTATTCTCGTAAGGCATGTTCCCCAATCCAGGCAACATCCTTGTAAATCTCATCTGCACCTTCGATAGTTTCCACATCCTTCCTGTAGTGAGGTGACCAGAACTGAGCACAATACTCCAATAGCTGCAACATTACCTCTCGGCTCTTAAACTCAGTCCCACGGTTGATGAAGGCCAATGCACTGTATGCCTTCTTAACTATAGAGTCAACCTGCGTAGCAGCTTTGAGTGTCCTATGGACATGGACCCCAAGATCCCTCTGATCCTCCACACTACTATTAAAACTATATTCTGCCATCATATTTGACCTACCAAAATGAACTACCTCACACTTATCTGGGTTGAACTGCATCTGCTACTTCTCAGCCCAGTTTTGCTTCCTATCGATGTTCTACTGTAACCTCTGATAGCCCTCCACACTATCCACAACACCCCCAACCTTTGTGTCATCAGCAAATTTACTAATCCATCCCTCCACTTCCTCATCCAGATTATTTATAAAAATCACGAAGAGAAGGGGTCCCAGAACAGATCTCTGAGGCACACCACTGGCCACCAACCTCCATGAAGAGTATGACCCATCTACAACCACTCTTTGCCTTCTGTGGGCAAGATAGTTCTGGATCCACAAATCAAGGTCCCCTTAGATCCCATGCCTCCTTAATTTCTCAATAAGCCTTGCATGGGGTACCTTATCAAATGCCTTGCTGAAATCCATATACACTACATCTACTGCTCTACTTTCTTCAACGTGTTGAGTCACATTCTCAAAAATTTCTATCAGGCTTGTAAAGCACGACCTGCTTTTGACAAAGCCATGCTGACTAATCCTATTCATATTATGCCTCTCCAAATGTTCATAAATCCTGCTTCTCAGGATCTTTTCCATCAACTTACCAACCACTGAAGTAAGACTCACTGGTCTATAATTTCCTGGGCTATCTCTACGCCCTTTCTTGAATAAGGGAATGACATCTGCAACCCCCCAAACCCCTATCTTTATCACAAACCCACACTTTCCAGGCACCCATCACTCTAACATAAAAAAAACTTGCCTCTCACATCTCCCTTGGAATTACCCCCTATCACCTTACATGCATGCCCTCTGGTCTTAGACATTTCAATCAATTACCAGTCAGAAATTTTTGTATTTGTACATTTTCCATATTAGGATTTACTATATAATCAAAGTTACAGCCAAAGTGTTCCAGAAATACATTTCTGAGAGAAGACTATCTTTGCAGGTCCTCCCAAATGTTTTACAAATGACCTTGCAGAAGAGAACATAGGTGGTATCACAATGAACCAATGAAAACTGTCACTTGGGACATTATCTGCCCTGTTTATTTGTGCAATACTTGAACCTGTTTGGATAACACTGTTTTACGAAAACCAAATAATGACTTTAACGATTTGATTCAGTCCAACAGTTTAAATAAACATCAACATATTGAAATACGTATTTCAACCAATATGGAGACAGAAACTTAACTCATTCAGACAAAAACACAAGAGATGCTGGAAATCCAGAACAGCACACACAATATGGTGGAGAAACTCAGCAGGCCAGGCAGCATCTATGGAAATGAATAAACAGACAACATTTTGGGCCGATATCTTTCTTAAGGACACAGGGAGGACGTACAAGCTTCTGACAGACAGCTGAAGCAGATTGCTGGTGCTGTAACGGCATTACATTAACCACGATGCGATCATGCTATCCATTTCTATAGAGAACGTAAAGGAAGTTTTCTTTCTCTGCATTTATTTCTTTTCCTTCCCCTGACACACTATCCACGCCTTCGTCTTCTTTTGCTCAGCAAGTTATCCAAGGGACACAATTAGCTAAAGCAAAAAGATTTACAGCAATACAAGCGATTCCGCAGATGCCGGTAGTCCAGAACAACACACACAAAATGTCCTGAAGAAGGGTCCTAGTCCAAAACATTGACTGTTGATTCCTTTCCATAGATGCTGATTTCCTCAGGCATTTTGTATGTGTTATGCAGTCAGCCAAAACGTTGTTTTACATTAACTAAGTCAGTACAGAATTATGACTCGCAATATTATTGAGTCATGGAAAAGCACAGCACAGAAACAGGCCCTTTGGCCCATCTATTCCATGCCAAACCATTTAAATTGCCTAGTCGCATCAACCTGCACCCGGACCATAGCCCTCCGTACCCCTACCATCTATGTACCCATCCAAACTTCTCGTAAGCATTGAAATTGAGCTTGCATGGTTGGCCGGAGCTAAAGATGGCGCCAGAGAGCAACTTCTCCTAGCTCATCAGCAAAACTGTTAAATTCCTCCTATTCTAATGTCTCTATTTCCCTTTTCAGGACGGCTGGGGTCCTATCAGAATCTTTGATCTTCAGCGGCCCTCAAAAGCTGCAGCTCTGCATGACGGTGTGTTCCCGTTCTTGGAGCTCGCCGATCGGCCACGTTTTCGTACAACAAGGTTTGGCCTGAAGTCAGACAACCTCTAGGACTGTAGCATCAGATACTTAAGCATAGAGGGAGGCAGAAAATCGAAGACAGTGAGAGGCTGTTCGAGGCTGTTGCACTCAGTAATCCATTTGACTATTCTCGAGTCGGAGAACTCAAATTAAAAAGCAGCACTTCAGACTGACTGTAACATTGAAACCATTGTTAACTCCCGTGTCGCTGTGGAAGGATTGATACCTGTCTCTCCCTTGTTAGCAAGATATAGAGCCTGCGGGATGTCGAAATGTTGGAGTGAACAGTTAGCTTTTGAGGGACCAAAGACCCTGGTCTCTCTTTGGGGCTTTGCTGTTGCTTGCATGATGGATGGTGGGAATGCTGATGCTTCCTGCTGAATAATTTGTAGGAGGGGAGGGGGAAGATTGATGCTGCTTGTGTGTGGGAGGGAGGCAGGCAGCTTTGGGTTTGTTCTGTCATTCATTGTTTGGGGAGTTTCCTTCTGTTTCGAGGACATCTGTGGAAAGTAAGAATTTCAGGTTGTATAATGTATACGTACATTCTCTGATATTAAATGGAACTTTTGAACTTTTGAACTATTGATCATGCACTACTTGTGCTGGCAGCTCATGCCACACTCTCACCAACCTCTGAGTGAAGAGGTTTCCCTTAAACGTTTCACCTTTCACCTTTTACCCTTGACCTCTGGTCATAGTCCTACCAGCCTCAGGAAAAAACGCCTATTTGCATTTATACTATCCATACCACTCATAATTTTATATAGCTCTATCAAATCTCCTCTCAATCTTCTACGTCTTAAGGAATCCAGTCCTAACCTATTCAATCTTTCCTTATAACTCAGGTCCTTCAGACCTGGCAACATCCTTGTAAATTTCTGTGTACTCTTTCAACCTTATTTACATCTTTTCCATAGGTAAGTGAGCAAAACTGCACACAATACTCCTAAATAGTCCTTAACAATGTCTTATTAGAGTTTAAAACAATCTTATTCAATGATAATCAAAAAATACTTCGTACATGGTTCCCTGAAAATGGCATCAAAGGTAACCAGGGTGGTGAGTAAAGCTTCTGGAATGTTAGGCTTCTTCAGTCAGCGTATTGAGTATAAAAGCTAGGATGTCATACTGCTGTAAAACATGACATCAGTGAGACTGCATTTGGAACATTTTGTTCAGGTTTGGACACCATGCCATCAGAAAGAGTGCAGATGTGATTTACAATGATGTTGCCAAAAGTCAATGGACTGAATGATGGAGAGAGATTGGGCAATTTGGGGCTTTACTCAATGGAGTGTAGGAGAATGAGTGGTGATCTTATGGAGGCTTATAAAATCATGAGGGTCATAGACAGATTGAGTGTATACACTTTTCCCAGAGATGGGGAATCAAGCACCAGAGGACATGGGTTTAGGGTGAGAGGGGAGAGGCTTTGAAGGAACCTGAAGGACAGCATTTTCACACACAGGGCACAGTATATAAGGAATGAGTTGCCAAATGAAGCGCTTGAGGTAGGTAGATTAATAATATTTAATTTGGACAGGTGTATGGATAGGAAAGATTTAGAGCAGGGGCCCCCCACCTTTTTATGCCGTGGGCCCCTACCATTAGCCAGGAACCCTGCTTTAGAGGGATATAACCCAAACAGGGACAAATGGGATTAGCTTAGATGGAAACCTTGGTCAGAATGGACCAGTTGGGTCAAAGGGCTTCACATGGAAAACTTGGCTATTAGAAGGTTTATGTGCCTTTGTAGTATGAGACCAGTTGCGTAAAACCTAGACCAAATGAGCATGGTTAAATAACATGCAGGATCTTAACAAGGTACATTGTGAGGCCATGGGTTCATCATTTTGTACAAGAGGCCCATTCAAGAATCTGAATGGTTAGAAGTTGTCCTTGAGCCTGGTAGTATGTGTTTTCAGGCTTCTGCACTTTCTGCCCAGTGGGAGAAAAGAGAATACCCAGGATGGATGATGCTGGCTCAGTTACTGAGGCAGTGGGAAGTACAGCCAGAGTCCATGAAGAAAAAGTCAAGCTGTGTCCACAACTCTCTGCAGTTTCTTATGGTCATGAGCAGAGCAGTTGCTCTTGAACGCCAGGTACTAAATTACAAGAATCATTTACACAAACTATAGTCACATTCCTTCAAGTTTAGAACACTGTAGAGTATCTGGTTGAGCTTTCAAAATCTTTTAAGATTCAAAATTCAAGATTGTTTAATGTCATTTTCAATACGCAAGTGTAAAGAAGAGTGAAATAATTGTTACTCTGAATCTGTTGGAGCACAAAAAGCACAAGAAAGATAAAGAATACAATAATAAAAACACGATAAATATAAATACATGAAATGACTTATATACCTGAATTGATTGTATGTCCATACAGTGACACTAGGCACAGGAGTGTCTGTACATAAGGTGACTCTGACAGGAAGTAATAAAGTAGTGGTTGTTGTGGGGTGTGATGGGTGAGTTAGTGGGTGGAGGTGTTGATCAGCCTTACTGCTTGGGGAAAGTAACTGTTTTTGAGTCTGGTGGTCCTGGTGTGGATGCTACGTAGTCTCCTCCCTGATGGGAGTGGGGCAAGCAGTCCGTGAGCAGGGTGGGTGGGATCTTTCACGACGTTACTGGCATTTTTTGGTACTTTTCTGTAGAGAGCTGAAAGGATGATAGACAAAAATAGGTTTTGGAAAGTGGACATAAAGGATACAATGTTAACTGTAAAGCCAGGTCTTTCAGCAATGAATTATAAAAACAGTGTGCGATGAAAAATAGAATTCTCTTACAAAAACACCTTTTTTTCATTATTACTTGGTCATGGGCTGTAGTGGTCAGGCAGAAAGTTACTGGCCACTGCTAACTGTGCAAAGTAGCTTGCTTGGCCCAGTGAAGAAATTAAGTGCATTCCTGAGTCGAAGATCAGATTCGAATCATTCCAAGCAACTGAACCAGATGAGTTTTCCCGACAATCCAGTGGTTTCATGATTTGATACGAAATTATAAAAGTTAACACTCCTAGATTTACAGTTAATATTTATGCAGTGGCTTGATTGTGAAGTCCCGATTGGCATAATGGTACATTCAATCTCTGTGTGACACAGAAGCAGAATTACCCCGCCAATTGTACTCCACCATTACATCACGGTCGATTAATTATCTCTTTCAACCCCATTCTCCTGCCTTGTCCCCATAGCCTTCAATGTTTGGTGAGGAAAGAGATAGGCTGCAGAAGGACTTAGATTAGGAGAGTGGGCAAAAGAGTGACAAATAAAATATAATGTTGGAAAATGCATGGTCATGCACTTTGGTAGCAGAAATAAATGTGCAGACAATTTTCCAAATGGGGAGAGATTCCAGGAATCTGAGACACAGAGGGACTTGGGAGTCCTTGTGCAGAACACCCTAAGGGTTAACTTGCAGGTTGAGTTGGTGGTGAGGAAGGCAAATGCAATGTTAGCATTCATTTCAAGAGGTCTGGAATACAAGAGCAGGGATGTGATGCTGAGGCTTTATAAGGCACTGGTGAGGCCTCACCTTGAGTATTGTGAACAGTTTTGGGCTCCTCATCAAAGAAAAATGTGCTGAAATTGGAGAGGGTTCAGAGGAGGTTCACAAGGATGATTCTGGGAATGTAAGGGTTATCATACAAGGAACGTTTGATGGCTCTGGGTCTGTACTCACTGGAATTTAGAAGGATGAGAGGGGAATCTCATTGAAACCTTTCAAATGTTGAAAGGCCTAGACAGAGTAGATGTGAAAAGGATGTTTCCCATGAAGGGGGAAGGGTTCTAGGACAAGAGGGCACAGCCTCAGGTTAGAGGGGTGTCCATTTAAAACAGAGATGTGGAGAAATTTCTTTAGCCAGAGGGTGGTGAATTTGTGGAATTTATTACCACAGGCAGTTGTGGAGGCTGGGTCATTGGGTGTATTTAAGGCAGAGCTTGATAGGTTCTTGACTGGACACAGATCAAAGGTTACAGGGAGAAGGCTGGGGAGTGGAGCTGAGGAGGGGGAAAATGATCAGCCATGATTGAATGCCAGAGCAGACTCGATGGACCAAATGGCCTAATTCTGCTCCTATGTCTTACAGTCTTATAGTCTAATGTCCTGGCTAACTGAGAACCTGTCAACTTCCACTTTAAATATCCCCAGTGACTTGGTCTCTACAGCCAACTGTGGCAATGAATTCCACAGATCCACCTCTCTCTGGCTAAAGAAATTCCTCTCATCACTGTGTCAGTGGACATCCCTCTTTTCTGAGGCTATGTCCTCTGGTCCTAGACTCCCCCACTATATCCTCTCCACATCCACTCTATCTAGGCCTTTTAACATTTGATAGATTTCAATAAGATCCCCCTCATTCTTCTAAACTCGCACAAGTACAGACCCAGAGCCATCAAACACTCCACATGCCCTATCACTTTCATTCTTGGAATCATTCTCATGAATCTCTTCTGGACTCTGTCCAATGCCAGCACATCCTTTCTTAGATAAGGGGCCGAAAACTGCTCACAATATTCTAAGTGCGATCTGACCAATGACTTATAAAGCCTCAGCATCACATCCTTGTAATCTAGACGTCTTGCAATGAAAGCTAACATTGCATATGCTTTCCTCACCACTGACTCAACCTTAAAGTTAACCCTCATCTGTATAAAAGTCTGTTCAGAAACATAGAAACATAGAAAACCTACAGCACAATACAGGCCCTTCGGCCCACAAAGCTGTGCCGAACATGTCCCTACCTGAGAAATTACCTAGGCTTACCCATACCCTCTATTTTACTAAGCTCCATGTACCTATCCAGAAGCGTCTTAAAAGACCCTATCGTATCCACCTCCACCACCGTCGCCAGCAACCCATTCCATGCACTCACCACTCTCTGCCTAAAACATTTACCCCTGACACCTCCTCTGTACCTACTTCCAAGCACCTTAAAACTCTGCCCTCTCATGCTAGCCATTTCAGCCCTGGGAAAAAAACCTCTGACTATCCACACGATCAATGCCTCTCATTATCTTGTACACCTCTATCAGGTCACCTCTCATCCTCCGTCGCTCCAAGGAGAAAAGGCCGAGTTCACTCAACCTATTCTCATAAGGCATGCTCCCCAATCCAGGCAACATCCTTGAAAATCTCCTCTGCACCCTTTCTATGGTTTCCACATCCTTCCTGTAGTGAGGCGACCAGAACTGAGCACAGTACTCCAAGTGGGGTCTGACCAGGGTCCTATACAGCTGCAACATTACCTCTCAGCTCTTAAATTCAATCCCACAATTGATGAAGGCCAATGCATAGTGTGCTTTCTTAACCACAGCGTCAACCTGCACAGCAGCTTTGAGTGTTCCTGCAATGTTACCGCTCTGCTACCAAACCAGGTGCTAATTCAAGGTCATTTGTTAATTTTCAATCTAAGACTGCATAAATTTGAGTTGCAATGGGGCAAGAATTATGCCAGACCTGATTTCTATTTGCCCCACCATCAACTACAATATCTTAATTTAGGACAGCAGGGAAAAATCGAAACACAAGTAATTCAGAAGCACTGTTTATGGTTAAAATTGAAGAGCCAGGTTCTGTTTACACATTGGATTGGGTAATAGTTAATAGTTAATAGTTAGCTCATCGTTAATAGTTAGTGAGCAGTAAGTGGCACGTGGTTTGTTGACTCATTTGGCTTGTCTCCACAACGCAGTCTCTATCAGAATGATGTTGTAAGACATGCAGCCGCAAAATACCTACTATCACCAGTGCAAGTAAGAAGAGAAATGTGAGTGGTATGGTTTCCTTACACCAACATTTTTAACTATTGTATTTTATCTTCATTGTTTTGATCATTATTTAATAATTAGCAAGTTTAAGTTAATTTCAGACTATTGGCTTGTGCTGTGTATGACCAGTACTGTGTTGGACTCAAGACAGGCAATGTGATAGAGTACAATCAAATAACACAGTCTAAAGAACGCTACACGCTTTCCATCCGTGCTGGGTTGACGTTGAGCTAGCAGCTTTGCCTCGTGAAAAATAGACAAATGGTAAAGAAACGGCAGGGTTGCTGCCCAATGCGCCAGACAGCGCGGAGAGAAACACCAACAACATTCAAATAAACCGTCATTATTTTTATGCTCTTTTCTTGAATGTGGGGAGCATGGTTCCTATGGTGGGACAGTCTAGGACCAGAGGGCACGGACTCTGAATAGAGAAACATCCATTTAGAACAGAGAGAACGAGGAATTTCTTTGCCAGAGAGTGGTGAATCTGTGGAATTCATTGTCACAGGTGGTTGTGGTGTCCAAGTCATTGGGTATATTTAAAGCGGAGGTTGATAGGTTCTTGATTAGTAAGGACGTCAAAGTTTATGGGGAGAAGGCAGGAGAATGGAATTGAGAGGGATAATAAATTAGCCATGATGGAATAGCAGAATTGACTCAATGGGCCAAATGCACTTATCTCATATGGTCTAATATTCTGATACATTAAAAGGGTTCTCAGGACAATTAATTAAATGATCAGAAACAATGAGACACCTGCTTAGTGACTGTAGGTCATCACTGGTATTAACTAATATGATCATTAGAGCTACTCATTGGTAGCGCTGTGGGGTGCTCACCCACCGATGGTGTATCATCTGGTCATCACCCCACCGCTCGGAACTGGAACTTGACTTACTGCATATGGGGGTGACTGGGTTGTGCTTTGATTCGTGTGTTGTCTGACTCAGATTGCCATCAGATCAGAGTTCGATGCTTTGATGATTTGTGGGTCCGATGTAATAAGATTCAAGATTCATGATTTTTGTCTTATTTAGAGACATGCATGGAGTAAGCCCTTCCAGCTCCTCAATTCTTGCTGCCCCAGCAACCCCTGACAACCCTAATTTAACCCGAACCTCATCACGGGACAATTTACAATATCCTACCCAATACGTCTTCGGAGTGTGGGAGGAAAGCAGAGGACTCAGGGAAAACCCACACATTCCATGGGGATGACATATAAACTCTGTACAGGCAACTCCGGAATTCAACTCCACACTCTGATGCCCCAAAATGCAAGAGCATCGTGCTAACCACTACACCACTGTGGTGTCCCAAAGAGGGTTTAATGTCATTTCCAGTACTCAAACGTAAAGGAAAACATTGATGTTACTTAGGAACCAATGCAATACAAAAAAAAATAAGATAAAGAATGCAATAATAATTTTAAAAAATATATATAAAAACATAATACAGCTTAAATACATAGATTGATTGTATGTCCATAAAGTGACACTAGGCACAGGAGTGTCTGTACGTAAGGTGACTGACAAGAAATGATAAAGTAGTGGTGGTTGGGGGTTGTGGACAGTCGGTTAGTGGGTGGAGGTGTTGATCAGCCTTACTGCTTGGGGAAGTAACTATTTTTGAGTCTGGTGGTCCTCATGTAGCTGCATCCCTGATGACAGTGGGACAAATAGCCCATAAGCAGAATGGAAGGCATCCGTCATGATGTTACTGGCCCTTTTCCAGCACCTTTCTGCATTTTCTGTTCTTGGTGGCAGCTGGGGCTGGCACTGGTGATGTGTTGGGCAGTTTTATGTGTATTCCAGCTATGGAATGGTGAATTACCTAATATTTATCCTTCACTAACTTTAATTTGAGCAGCATGGCAGTGTAGCAGTTAGCTCATCACGTTACAGTGCCAGTGGTCACTGATCAGGCATCAATTCCTGCTGCTGTCTGTAAGGTGAACATGTAATGTGCATGTTCTTCCCATAACCATGTGGGATTCCTCCTGGTACTCCGATTTCCTCCCATATTTTACACACATATGGTTAGGGTTAGTCAGTTGTCAGGGTGTTATTTTGTTACCAACATAGCAACACTTGTGGTCTGCCCAGCACAATCCTCACTGATTTAATTTGATGCATACAAAATGCATTTCACTCTATGTTTCTGTGTACTGTACATGTGACAAATAAAGTTAATCTTTTAGGAGGTATGTTGCTGGCTTCTACATTTTAATCATCTATATCATGGATAGCATTTTAAAATGTGTGGTACAAGCATGCACATTTCACGAGGAAGTCCTTGCACTATTTATTTTTGGTCGGCAACTCATGCTTCAATATAATGACTTTTGTTTTATTTAGTTAAGTATAGGTGCATAGTTGTGTTAGAAGGCTAGGATCAACCAGTGAGCTGGCTGGTTTGATGGATGAACAAAGGACTGTGGATGAGAGCTGGGTTTAAATAGGCTGCCGGTGATGAGTTGGAAACGAGAGGAAGCTGACTCCTGTTAGCTGGGTGGAGACTGGGAGGTGCTGGAAAGTGTAGGTCTGAAAAGCTTTGAAGACCCAAAGAATATGATTGATTTCATCCTTAATACTCAGCAGCAGTGCAGAAGCACTAGGTCATACAAACCAATCCATTCCATCGGTGAAGGAAGACTGCCCTTTCGACATTACTAGCTTGGCCCATGACTGTCTCCAGATTCATGAACACGGTCGAGTGTCAGCAGCACCCCTCCAACACCCCCACCCCCACCCCAGTTGGGTCTGGTAAGCTATTCAGTTCAGGAGACAGTTAGAGAAGAACAATAAATGACCAGCAGGTTCCACATCTGTGAATACTTCACTAGGTTAAAAATTGAAATAAGGTTCAAGATAGTTTAATGTAATTTCCAGTACACTACTGTAAAGGAGAACAAAATAATTGTTACTCTGGATCTGATGCAGCACAAAAAAACACACAATAAGATAAAGAACAATAATAATAAAAAACACAATAGGTATAAATACATAACATAGCTTATATACCTGGATTGATTGTATGTCAATAAAGCTAATATTCATCTACAATCTAGCATACCATGTTGCAGGTAATTCTGAGGTCATCAAGATAAGAGAAAAAGAAAATGAGATTTTTAATCTTTCTGCTATGTGGTGGGTTCGTGGCCACCAGCGTATCACAGAAGCATGGATTCAATTTTCTCCCGGAACATAGGAAAAAGCTGCATCAGAATTTCAATTTGCCTTCACATTCTAATGCTGAAGTTCGACCCACACAATGGCAAAGAGCAGAATCAATCCCTGATCTACAGAGGATCTACCTGTTAGCGGAAAAGAACAGTGAATTTGGTTTCAATGTCTACAGGAAAATAGCCAATCTGTATGAAGATAATGTATTTTTCTCACCTAATACCATCTCTACAACATTTGCCATGCTTTCTCTTGGTGCCAAAGGAGTAACACGTAACAACATACTCCAAGGCCTCAACATCGGGGACTTTGCCAGTACTGGCAACCAGTACCAACTGCACAGATTGTTCCAGTGGCTTCACAGCAACATCACCAACCAAAAGGATTTGCTCATCTCTCAGGGAAACTCCCTGTTTATACAGAACAACCTTGAACTGAAAGAAACTTTCATCAAAGACCTTTCTCATTTTTATAATGCTGATGTTACACCAGTAAACTTTCAAGACACAGTCAATACCAAAGATATTATTAACCAATATATTCGCAACAGAACAGATGGAAAAATCAACATGTTATTAGAGTCTGTGGATGCTGAAGCCAGACTTATGTTTATTAATTACATCTTATTCAAAGGTAAGATTTTTTTCCCCAATATTTTTGATTATGGATATGAAATTATTTCAAAGTATTAGTAATCATAAATCAATCACATTACAGTGGATTCCTGTTAATTGGGCAATCAGTTAATCAGGGCAGCTGCTTATTTGGGACAACTCTTAATGAACAAAATATAATCGAGGAGATAGCTGGGATTCCCTTCATTTGTTTGCAATGCTATGCTGCTTAATTGGGACAGGAAACTGTTACCAAACAGTTTCTAACTAGAGTCAGTCATGTGTACTAGTGTGGCTGTTAGACACTACACCGTGCTTAGAGCAAACAGTTTTTAAATAGTGTCATTTGCATGTGTTTGTGTTCAAAAAGCAGTGATCTTTATCACTGATAGTTGGTTGAGAAATGTGCAGTAGAACTATTCACAACTACTTTGCTCACTGTAGTTTCAAGCAGTCAGGTTTGGAGTTGCCAAAAACAGCTGAGAGTGAAAATGAAACAATTTCACTACTTCAACAAGATAGGCACTATGAAAAATTTAAAGGTATCAAATCATCTTAAATGTTACAATGAAAATGAAGATTTGGAAGATGCAATTATTGAAGTCATTGTATGAAGACAGTCCATTATTTGTATCTACACTGATTTTGTTCATTTACAGTCAATCACAAGAACACAGCAGCATACCTTTGGTAACTATTAGGAACTAGTACATAGTTTTATACTGTAGTAGTATTTACAGTGTTCCAATTTGTTCTGTATTTCATTTAAAAATATAACTTGTTTCTGAATTAAACAGTAGTTTCCCTTTTTTATACTTTAAAAAATATTTTTGTGAAATTAATTGGGGCAGCAACTTATTTTGGCCAAAATATACAGATCCCAATGTGACCAATTAATCTGAATCCACTGTACTTGATTTTTGAATTGAAAATCCTAATTGAAGTTTCAGAGTGAAGTCAGCACAATAGTTAAAAAAAAAATCAAAATTGCAATATATTTGTTGGTAACAAGGAAGTGATTCTAAACCTGTCATTAAATGCACAGAGAAAGAAAGAATGAAAGAACTATAAAGATTCAAAAATTCAACCCCCCCCCCGACTTGTAAATTGCTTACATTGGACAAACATATCAAGTCAAGCTCAAGTTTATTATCATTCAATTCTACACATGTATACTGCCAAACAAAATAATGTTTCTCTGGACCAAGGTACATAACAGAACGTATAACTGACACAGAACATTTAAGTAATATTACCGCAAATAAAGTAATAAATGATAAGATGCATTGACAACACAAGTTAAAAGAGAAACAGTGTAACATTACTGCTGCTTCACACATAGTGAGACCTGGATGGTGACAGGGAATTTTGTAGGCTCACGGCCTCAGTGAAGAACCTGCTTCCCATCATAACACTTCCTGTCCTAATGCTACGGTACCTCTGGCCTAATGGTGGGGGTCGATGAGATTGTTGGATGGATGGGAGGGATCATTGATTCTGCGTACACAGTGCTCTTGATAAATATCTCTGTTGGTTGGAAGAGAGAACCCTATAATCCTCTCAGCTGTCCTCACAAACTTTTTCACTGTTTTGCAATGAGATGCCTTGTAATTCCTATACCAGACAGTAATGTAACTGGTCAGGACACTCGATGGTGCTCCTGTAAAAACTGGTTAGAATGTGTGGGTGAGTGGAAGCCTCACTCACCTCAATCTCCACTGGAAGTGGAGATGCTGCTGTGCTTTCTTGTCTAAAGAGGTGGTGTTGAGGGACCAGGTGAGATTGTCTGTTATGAGCACTTCTAGAAACTTGGGGCTCCTAACTCTCTCCACAGAGGAGCTGTTTATGTGCAGTGAGGAATGGTCAACCTGCTCCTTCCCAAAGTCCACAGTCATCTCATTCCTTTAGACTCACGTTGGGCTCGCACCATTCTACTATCTGCTCTATCTCCTCTATCTTCATATATGAAACCAGCGGTCAATTTATTCATCAGAAAGGAGCATAGATTCACCAGCATCATGGAACTGCGCAACACAAACAGCTCAGGAGACAGGCCCTTTAGCCAATCAATCTGCATGAGCTGTCAAGCACCAGTGTGCTCATCCTACAGCTGACGGGCACAAGGTGAAGACTTACAGCACTGGGGATCAGAATTGAACCTGGCTTACTGGAGAAGCAGATCATCAGCTGAAGTTCAAGTTTAATTGTTATTCAACCGTACATGAATACTCATGGAAATAGGCATCCGTTAGTCTCAGAGACCATGGATTTGCACCTTGGAAGGTTTCCAGGGCGCAGGCCTGGGCAAGGTTGTATGGAAGACCAGCAGTTGCCCATGCTGCAAGTCTCCCCTCTCCAAGCCCCCGATGTTGTCCAGGGGAAGGGCATTAGGACCCATACAGCTTGGCACCGGTGTTGTCACAGAGCAATGTGTGGTTAAGTGCCTTGCTCAAGGACGCACACACTGCCTCAGCCAAGGATCGAACTAGCAACCTTCAGTTCACTAGACGAACGGCTTAACCACTTGGCCACGTGCCAACACTCATGAATAAAGGCAAAGGAAACAGCATTCCTCCAGGGCAAGGTGCTAAACACAGCAGCAACAGTCAGACACACCATGGGCACATATAGCATATATGAGATAGCGGTAAAATACAGTCACACAAAAAATATATATAGTCCAAGTCCCTGAGTCCAGGAGTGGAACGTAGATACAGCACAGTACAGGCCCTTCAGCCCACAACGTTGTGCTGACCCTTAAGCCCGGCCTCCCATATAACCCCCCCACCTTAAATTCCTCCATATACCTGTCTAGTAGTCTCTTAAACTTCACTAGTGCATCTGCCCCCACCACTGACTCAGGCAGTGCATTCCACGCACCAACCACTCTCTGAGTAAAAAACCTTCTTCTAATATCCCCCTTGAACTTCCCACCCCTTACCTTAAAGCCATGTCCTCTTGTAGTGAGCAGTGGTGCCCTGGGGAAGAGGCGCTGGCTATCCACTCTATCTATTCCTCTTATTATCTTGTGCACCTCTATCATGTCTCCTCTCATCCTCCTCCTCTCCAAAGAGTAAAGCCCTAGCTCCCTTAATCTCTGATCATAATGCATACTCTCTAAACCAGGCAGTATCCTGGTAAATCTCCTCTGTACCCTTTCCAGTGCTTCCACATCCTTCCTATAGTGAGGTGACCAGAACCGGACACAGTACTCCAAGTGTGGCCTAACCAGAGTTTTATAGAGCTGCATCATTACATCATGACTCTTAAACTCTATCCCTCGACTTATGAAAGCTAACACCCCATAAGCTTTCTTAACCACCCTATCCACGTGTGAGGCAACTTTCAGGGATCTGTGGACATGTACCCCGAGATCCCTCTGCTCCTCCACACTACCAAGTATCCTGCCATTTACTTTGTACTCTGCCTTGGAGTTTGTCCTTCCAAAGTGTACCACCTCACACTTCTCCAGGATGAACTCCATCTGCCACTTCTCGGCCCACTTCTGCATCCTATCAATGTCTCTCTGCAATCTTTGACAATCCTCTACACTATCTACAACACCACCAACTTTTGTGTCGTCTGCAAACTTGCCAACCCACCCTTCTACCCCCACATCCAGGTCGTTAATAAAAATCACGAAAAGTAGAGGTCCCAGAACGGATCCTTGTGGGACACCACTAGTCACAATCCTCTAATCTGAATGTACTCCCTCCACCACAACCCTCTGCCTTCTGCAGGCAAGCCAATTCTGAATCCACCTGGCCAAACTTCCCTGGATCCCATGCCTTCTGACTTTCTGAATAAGCCTACCGTGTGGAACCTTGTCAAAGTTGCAGTGGTCTGGAGTCGAGCACAACACAGCTTGTCTTCTGCCAAGCAATCACTGGAGGGAAGCACCAATGCCACCAGCATAGATGCCATGCCACACTGGCTCCAGCACTGTGGTGGAGCCTACCGATTCTGATCTAGTTGCACTAGGAGGATCACTGGCATAGTGGAGGTCAAATGACTCACTGCAGTCTTGCTGAATGAGACGATGTTAATGAGAAATATCAAATGCCTTGCAGTTATTTCGTCAGTTGAAACATATAGAACTTTTGGCCTTGTTAGCAAGGTGTGGCTTTAGATGTCAGATGATATATGTCTTTATTAAGAGGAATGTTGTATTCAGGGCTATGGACATTGAGTCGGCTAGATTCACGATGTCATCTAATTGGGCGACATGGTGGCGTAGCTGTTACTACTAAGCTATTACAGCTTGCAGCATCGGAGTTCAGAGTTCCATTCCAACTCTGTCTGTAAGGAGTTTGCATGTCCCTCCCCATGAACTGCGTGGGTTTTCTCTGGGTTCTTCGGGTTCCTCCCACAGTCCAAAGATGTACCTGTTAATATGTCATTGTGAAAAGAAGTAAACGTAAAGAGAGAAAACTTGCTCTATATTATCTACATAAATGGGTGGCAAGTTAGCAAAGTGGTTAATGTAACGCTGTTACAGCACCAGTGATCTGGGTTCAATTCTCACTACTGTCTGTAAGGAGTTTGACGTTCTCTCCATGATTGCATGGGCTTCTCCAGGTGCTCCAGTTTCCTCCTACTTCCAAAGACATACCGGTTAATCATTTAATTGGTCTCATGGGTATGTTGGGCTGCAAGGACCAGTCACTCTGCTGCATCTTTAGATAAATAAAAAAGAAAAAAAGAAAGAAAGCCAAGAAAATGAAAATGTCTTGCCATTTATTCTCATGTGTGTATGTGCTGACAAAATGACACAGCGGATTTTGTTTCTCTATAATATGACATAATGACTGAATGTGTACTTACGGAGTAATGACTAATGCCTTTTTTGGTTTCTTCAGGGAAGTGGAAGGCTCCATTTGATCCAAACTTGACAGTAAATGGAACATTCTATGTGAACGCGTACACTCGAGTTAAAGTTCCCATGATGTACAAAGAAGGTCCATTTTTGTTAACGTATGACAAGAACCATTCGTGCACAGTCCTGAAGCTTCCATACAAGGGAAGTGCAAGCATGCTGGTGGTGATGCCAACAGGTGCAGGCTATCAGCTTCTGGAAGATGAACTATCAACTCAACTGATTGACCAGTGGATGGAGGCCTTGAGAAGCAAGTACGATTTCCAACTTGATAATTAAACAATCATCTACCTTACTAATTACCAGATCAGTAATTTCTTGCATCCAAGCCTGCATAGAGATTCAATAAAACCTTAGGATCATAGATGTCTGTGCACAGCTCATTGACTTTCTCTTTCCATTTCTTACTGTTGTTATTCTTTTATTATATTTACTATTATTTTTAGTGCTTTTATTTTAATTTCTTGTGACTGTGTTCATAATTATATGTGCTAAGCGTGCTTTGTGCTGTGTGGTGTTAGTACTGTGGCTTGCACCTTGTGATGTTTTGTTTAGCTGTATTCATAAGTATGGTGGGTCTTTAAGGTTGTCATAGCCAGGGGTGTAGTGGGGATAAGCTCCCATTACCTATTAAATGCTTCCAATGGCGTGCACTTCAAATAGCCTCTAACAACCAAGTCCAGTTCCTGGCCTTCATGTGTAGCCTAGCTACTAGCCCAGGTGGAACTCTTTCTACTGACAGGAGAAGGGGCAAAACCAGGTTACTGGCACGTTAAAATTAGTCACTTCAGGCAGATAGGGCTCATCAGCCGAGGTTGGCAGCTCATCTAGGAGAAGGAAAACTCTGATCTCAAACCTCGGCTGCTTTGAAGCTGTACCCATTCATTAGGAAGGCTTTGGGAGTAAAAGCCGAGGAAAAATCCAGAACTGGAGTACAGTCCTACGTTGAGTTCAACACTAAATGGCAACTCTTGTGATGCCGCTGGTGCAAACTGTATCAGCCTCTGCTGTGCCTTTGGATTCACCACCTGTGTGGTGGGGGGAGCCTGCTTCATGGGCAACAGTGTGTTCTCCAAATCATACTGCCCTGGCCTGTGAATCACGCAGACAGCCAGGGTACGATATTCACCGTCAATCCCAAACAACAGCGGACCTCCGTGAGTATGGTCGAATGACAATTAAACAAACTTGAAATACTGCCTGAATTGCTGAGCTCTTCCAACATTGTCTGTTTATAACCCACCTCCCAACACCTCATCCTTGCCATGGTCCTGCAAACTATGACTCCTCAGGAGCTCATCCACTTTGTGGCACATAGCTCATCCCTTGAACCGGTCCGTTGAAAATAAATCTGGATGAGAGTGAAGAGATCTGACCTGTAGGGTAACGGCTGGGACCAGGAGTCAGGAGGTGAGATTAACCTAAAGCCCATTTATGCCTGACATAGGCAAGATGTGCTGAATCAGTATCATTAACCTCTTGAACTCTGATGTATGGCAGCTCTATAAAACACAGGCTTGACCACAGCTAAAACACTGGAAGCAATTCTCATCCAAGGGAAGTTAAAGTTTTGAAGAAACCTGGTAGGATTGTCTTTGGGGTGAGGGACTTTAGTTACACGGTAGACAGGGGAAGCTGTGGTTGTACTTCATTTATTGGGAACACTGAGAGGTGATTCAACTGATATTTTACGAAGTGAGCCAGGAGAGATTGCTCCCAGTAATGGTGGAATTGAGAAGCAGTTGATGTAAATTTGAAGAGATTGAGAAGAGGGTCATAGGTTCTGTGAGGAGAAACACTATCTTGCAATATTTGTAGGGAGTTCCAGCTCAATATTGGAAAAATAAGTTTCTCCCACTAATACTCATATTGATTTTATAGTTAAAATAGTAATTGTGCATTGTTGAAACTCTGATTAAAATTCAAAGTAAATTTATTATCAAAGTACATAAGTGTGACCATTTATATCCCTGAAATTCATTTTCTTGTGGGAAATCACAGTAAATACAAAAAATACAATAGAATTAATAAAAGAACACCCTAAACCAATGTGCAAATAATAATAATATAATCATAATGAATACTTCATTGATCCTGGTGGGAAATTCTTTCATTACAGCAGCAACATTTAAAAACACACTTAGCAGTGTGCAGACTTAACAAATAACAAAGTACAGATTAATAATATACACAGTAATAATGTACCAAAGTGCAATAATGTGCAATAATAATGTACAAAATAACGAAACAGAGACTATTGTATGATGATGTGTGTTCTCCTGTTGCACAGAGATGAACTGTTTATTGTACTTGGTAGGAACATTTTTCTGTAACAATCCTTGTGACAATGGAGCTGAGTGACTCTGTTCATAAGGGTGCTCCGCTATTTGTTCAGTAGGTCATGAAGAGGATGTGCCTGATTGTCCATAACGGATAACAGTTTGTTTAGTGACCTCCTCTCCACCACTATCTCAAAAGGGTCCAGGTTCTAGCCAAGGACGGATCCAACTTTTGATGAGTTTATTGGTCATTCTGTATGACCAGCACCGATGCTGCTCCCCCACATAAAGCTGTAAAGAAGACTGCACTTGCTACAACAGACTGGTAAAAGATCTCCAACATCCTGCTGCACACATTGAAGCATCTCAGCTTCCTTATAAAATAGAGTCTGCTCATCCCCTTCTTGTAAACAGCCCTGTTGTTGGTTTTCCAGTCAAGTCTGTTGTCGAGGTGAACACCCAAGTATTTGTACTTCTCCACCACGGCAACTTCTTCTCCCAGAATGTATCCAGGACTCGTCACAGTCCTCTTCTTCCTAAAATCAATCACCATCTCCCTGGTTTTGGCCACATTCAGGAGCAGGTGGTTCCTCCCACACCACTCCACAAACTTGTCCACCAGTCCGCTGTCTCCGACTCCTCTGATACACCAAACCACCGCATAGTGATCAGAGAACTTCTGCAAGTGGCAAGACTCAGAGTTGTATTGAAAGTCTGAGGTGTACAGCGTGAACAGAGACAGGACAGAAACCATGTAAATAAATTAATAAGATTAAATAAATAAATGGATGAATGAATGAATGAATGAATGAATAGATGAATATACAAACAAACAAGCCAGCAAGCAATAAATCAGAATCAGATTTAAAATCTCCGGAATATATTGTGAAATTTGTTGTTATGTGGCAGCAGTACATTGCAATACATAATAATAAAAATAGTGAATTACAGTAATGAGATCCTCCCTCATGTGTCTAAACTCCAGTGAGTACAGGCTCAGAGACATCAAGCACTCCTCATGCATTAACCTTCTCATCCACAGAATCAATCTCATGAACCTCCTCTGGACCACCCAACTTTGAAATTCCTTTCTTAGATATAGGACTCACAATACTCCAAAAGTCATCTGACCAGTGCTTTATATCCTTGTTTTTATATTCAAGTCCTCTGAAACATTGCATTTGCCTTCCTTACATCTGACTCATTCTGCAAGCTAACCATCAGGAAATCCTACACGAGGAACTCCAAGTCCCTTTGCACCTCTGATTTCTGAATTGGCTCCCTGTTTAGAAAATAACCTACACCTTTATTCCTTCTACCAAGGTGCATAACTATGCACTATCTTACACTGTATTCCATCTGCCACCCCTTTGACCATTCTCCCAATCTGTTCCAAGTCCTTCTGCAGATTCCCTGCTTCCTCAACATCTTCTTCGTATCATCCACAAACTTGGCCACAAAGCCATCAATTCCATCATCAAAATCATTGACGTATAACATGAAAAGTAGCAGACCCAACATTAACCCCTGCAGAACACCAGTCATCACTCACAGCCAACCAGTAAAGGGAGCCCTTTATTCCCACTCCTTCATTTTCATGACTATTACAATGCTACAGATCGCTTATCAACTACCAGTCGTTAAAGAGGGTGCACTAGAGGATCAGGCCAGTTCAGCCATTCCTTTAGATCTTGGCTGAATGTGTATTTCATTTTAATTTCCCATAATCTTCAGATTCCCCATTTCCTCAGCATCCAAAATTTTATCAATTTCAACCTCAAACATTTACTTATTTTATTTTATTTAGAGATATTGTCATGAACAGACCCTTCCATCTCAACAAGCCTCACCACCCAGCAACCCACCTTCTTAACCCTAGCCTAATCACAGGACAATTTACAATGACCAATCAGCCTACTAACTGGTATGTCTCTGGACTGTGGGAGGAAACCAGAGCACCCGGAGGAAACCCATGATGTCACAGGGAGGACACACAAACCTTCTTATAGCCAGCCACTCGGAACTCTGTTGCCCCGAGATGCAATAGCGTTGCACTAACTGCTACACTACTGTAGTGCTCTAATTATGCTCAATGACTGAGCATTCACAACATGTGGAGCTAGTGAGATGAATTCACTGTCAGAGTTAAGTATTTCTTTACTCAATTCCAAGAATTTATCCTAATACCAGACACTCTGGTTTGAAGTGCTCCAACCATGCCTCAATGATTCCTTTCATTGTAGCTTAATTTTAATTTAAGTTAGCTTTGCTAGTTGCAGACTAGCCTGTCAGAATCAGCTGAATAAGCATACAGTATATAATATGAAAGGAAATGTGATAGCAGGCCAACACTACTGCTTAACTTACCACAGCTGAACAAAACAGTCTGTGGAGAACAGCAAGCAAAAAGTTGAGGTATTATATATTGTCCATTCAGAAATCCCATGGCTGTGTGGAAGAAGCTGTTCCTGAATTGTTGAGTGTGTGCCTTCAGGCTCCTGTACCTCCTACATGATGGTGGCAATGAGAAGAGGGCATGCCCTGGGTGACGTAGGTCCCTTCATGATAGATGCCACCTTTCTGAGACATCAATCCTTGAAGATGTCCTCAGTGCTTGGAAGGCTAGTTCCCATGACAGAACTCGTTGAGTTTACAACTTTCTGCAGCTTTTTCTGATCTTGTGCAGTGGCTCCTTCATACCAGACAGTGATACAACTGGTTCGAATGTTCTCCCTGAGGAAATTTGCGAGAGTCTTTGGTGACATACCAAATCGCTCCAAACTCCAAACAAAATACAGCTGCCGCCGTGTCTTTGTAACTGTAGTGATATGCTGGGCCCACAATAGAACATCAGAGATATTGACGCCCAGGAACTTGAAATTGCTCACTCTTTCCACTTCTAATCCCTCTTCGAGGACTGGCGTGTGATTGGAGTGTGATGGGTTGAATTGTTTAATTCTGTACCTTTGTTTTATGGTCTCAAAAGTGGCAACACAGTAGAAGGCTGGAGGGTAAAGTGAGAGAGATGTACAACTTTATAAGAGGCATAGATAAAGCCAAAGAATCTTTTTCCAATGGCAGAGCTATGAAGAGTATAAGGACATGAGATGACAAAAAAGAGATTGAAAGGGGATTTAGAGTCATAGAACACTACAGCACAGAAACAGGCCCTTTGGCCCATTTAGTCTGTGCTGAACTATTAATTTGATAGTCCAATCGACCTGCATCCAGATCATAGCCTTCCATATCCCTCCCATTCATCCACCTATCCAAATTTCTCTTAAATGTTGAAATCAAGCTCACATCCACCACTTGTGCTGACAGCTTATTATACACTCTCACCATTCTCTGAATGAAGAAGCTCCCCCTCATTTCACCTTTCACCCTTAACCCATCACCTCTAGTTGTAGTCTCGTTCGCCCTCAGTAGAAAAAAGCCTGTTGGCATTTATCCTATCTATACCCTTCATAATTTTATATATCTCTATCAGCATGGCATTGTCAAAGGAAGGTCATGCCTTATGAGCCTGACTGAAATTTTTAAGGATGTGACTAAACACATTGATGATGGTAGAGCAGTAGATGTAGTGTATATGGATTTTAGCAAGGTATTTGACAAGGTACTCCATGCTAGGTTTATTGAGAAAGTAGGGAGGCATGGGATCCAAGGGGACCTTGCTTTGTGGATCCAGAACTGGCTTGCCCATAGAAGGCAAAGAGTGGTTGTAGACGGGTCGTATTTTGTATGGAGGTCGGTCACCAGTGGTGTGCCTCAGGGATCTGTTCTGGGACCCGTACTCTTCGTGATTTTTATAAATGACCTGCATGAGGAAGTGGAGGGATGGGTTAGTAAATATGCTGATGACACAAAGGTTGGGGGTGTTGTGGATAGTGTGGAGGGCTGTCAGAGGTTACAGTGGGACATTGATAGGATGCAAAACTAGGCTGAGAAGTGGCAGATGGAGTTCAACCCAGATAAGTGTGAGGTGACTCATTTTGGTAGATCAAATATGATGGCAGAATACAGTATTAATTGTAAGACTCTTGGCAGTGTGGAAGATCAGAGGGATCTTGGGGTCCGAGTCCATAGGACACTCAAAGCTGCTGTGCAGTTTGACTCTGTGGTTAAGAAGGCATACAGTGCATTGGCCTTCTTCAATCATGGGATTGAGTTTAGGAGCCAAGAGGTAATGTTGCAGCTATATAGGACCCTGGTCAGACCCCACTTGGAGTACTGTGCTCAGTTCTGGTCGCCTCACTACAGGAAGGATGTGGAAACCATAGAAAGGGTGCAGAGGAGATTTACAAGGATATTGCCTGGATTGGGGAGCATGCCTTATGAGAATAGGTTGAGTGAACTCGGCCTTTTTTCCTTGGAGTGATGGAGGATGAGAGGTGATCTGATAGAGGTGTATAAGATGTTGAGAGGTATTGATCATGTGTAGTCAGAGGTTTTTTCCCAGGACTGAAATGGCTGGCACGAGAGGACACAGTTTTAAGGTGCTTGGAAGTAGGTACAGAGGAAATGTCAGGGGAAGTTTTTTACGCAAAGAGTGGTGAGTGCGTGGAATGGGCTGCCAGCAACAGTGGTGGAGGAGGATACGATAGGGTCTTTTAAGAGACTCCTGGATAGGTACATGGAGCTCTGAAAAATAGAGGGCCATGGGTAACCCTAGGTAATTTCTGAGTTAATGACATATTCAGCACAGCTTTGTGGGCCGAAGAGCCTGTATAATGCTGTAGGTTTTCTATGTTTCTATGTTTCTAAATCTCTTTTTAATCTTCTACATTCTAAGCAATAAAGTCCTAACCTATTCTATCTTTCCTTATAACTCAGGTCCTCAATTCCCAGCAACATCCTAGTAAATTTTCTCTGCACTCTTATAATCTTATTTACACCTTTCCTGTAGGTAGTAAAGTTTCCCCTCTAACATTTGCAGGGAATTTTTTTTCACAAAGACAGTAGCTGATACACAGAACATGCTGCCAGAGGAGCTGATGGAGTCAGAATAATCACTGTGTATTAAGGAAGAGAGCATAGCACAGAAGATACAGATATCTTGCAGGTGAACAGGACTGGAATATGGAAAGGTTGGATAGAGTGGACATGGAGTGGATGTTTCCAAAGCTGGGGAAGTCTGGGACCAGAAAGCACAGCCTCATGATAGAAGGACGTCCGTTTAGGACAGAATTACAGAGGAATTTCTTTAGTCAGAGAGTGGTGAATATGTGGAATTTATTACCATGGACAGCTGTGGAGGCTAAATCATTTGGTATACTTAAAACAGATCAGTAAGGGCATCAATAGTTACAGGGAGAAGGGGTGAGAACATATCAGCATAACTGATTGCAGAGCAGACTCAATCAGCTGAATGATATAGATGGACAAGACAAAACAAGATTGTTTAATGTCATTTTCAGTACATCAGTGTAAAGGAGTACTAAATAATTGTTACTCCGGATCCAATGCAGCTCAAAAAACAATGAGAGCAAGAAAACGGTAAGAAAAAGCACAATAAGTAGAAATACATAAGATAGCTTATATACATAGACTGTGTGTCTACAAAGTGATGCTTGGTACAGAAGTGTTTGTACATAAGATGACTGACAGGAAATGATAAAGTAGTGGTGGTTGAGGTTATGGAGGGATGGGTTGATGGGTAGAGGTTTTAATCAGCCTTACTGGTTGGGGAAAGTAACTGTTTTTGAGTCTGATGGTCCTGGTGTGGATGCTACATAGCCTCCTCCCTGATGGGAGTGGGACAAACAGTCCATGAGCAGGGTGGATGTCAAAGGTTATAAGGAGAAGGCAGGAGAATAAATCAGCCCTGATTGAATGTGGAACAGACTAGATGGGCTAAATGTTTAAAGGTCTCGTTGTATAAATGGACAAAACAAACTAACATAGACATAACAGGAGAAAATCTGCAGATGCTGGAAATCCGAGTAACACACACAAAGTGCTGGAGGAACTCAGCAGGTTAGGCAACATCTATGGAAAAAATTACAGTCGATGTTACGGGCCAAAATCCTTCATCAGAGAGCCACAATGCTGTATAACTCCATGGATCTAAACTGTTCATCTATTCTTCCCCAATGTCTTCTTATAAAATAGTTTAGCATTGTATATTACTTAGCATTACACTTGAACTGTATTAAATAATAATCTTGATTTTCCTCAAATTGCCATCATGATTTCTGTCCAACATTTCCTAGGCACATTGACCTCTATTTTCCAAAGTTTAAATTGGAAAAGTTATACAAGATGGAAAGGAAGTTAAGGCAGTTGGGAATGATCACGCCTTTCTCAAATTCTGCTGACCTATCTGGAATCTCCTCATCACATCTGCTGAAGATTTCTGAGGTATTGCTTATTCAAGGAACAATCTCTTAAGGCAGCATGAGGAGGAAACGGAATCTGATTAACTGTGGATTTTTTTTGCTCATCTTTCCAGGTCATTCACAAAGCAGTGATTAATGTGGACGAGAAAGGAACAGAAGCCGCAGCCGTCACTGGGGTTCTTGCAGTTCCTTATTCACTGCCACTTGTCATAAAAATAGACCACCCTTTTATCTTTATGATTCACGAAGATATAACAAAAACTCTACTCTTTATAGGAAGGGTGAAAGATCCCACTAAACTGTAAGGGATCTTTTGTTTAAAAAATAATCATTTACATTTTAATTTGTTCTGATGCTCAACTAATACCATAATTACCATTGTCACAAGTTTTACATCCATCAATTATTTATTTGACATTGACACGTAATCATATGCATCTTAACTGAGCAGAAGTATACTTTAAAAAACCCTGCAATTACAAGTGATCCTGTAATTTATTTTTTGTGTTTACTCAAAGAACACGGTAGCGTCGTAGTTAATGCAACACCTCAGGGCATCGGAGTTCACTGTTCAATTCTAACACTGTCTGTACATTCCTTCACATGGAATGTGTGGGTTTCCTCTGGGTGATCCAATTTCCTCCCAAAATCCAAAGATGTACCAGCTAGTAAGTGAATTGGACATTGTCAATTGTCCTGTGATTAGGCAAGTATTAAATCAAGAGTTCCTGGGTGATGCAGCTTGTTGGGCCAGAAGGGCCTGGTCCATACTGTATCTCTAAATAAATAAAATAAACTATCATTGCAAATCAGGTTGAAAAGCATTATTAAAATATCCATCTACAATGCTGTACAAGTCTATATACTGTATTTCTTCTATGTAATATAAAGTCACATTTTTGCAAACAGTTTCATTGGTTGGTGGATCAATATACAAAGACCTGAAGATTGCAAAGAAAGTCTGTGAGGTTGCAAAGGCCTCCAAAAGGCATCAGTTGTATGGGATACACACCATGAAGAATTCCCAAGGATTTCAATGGACAAGTAAATAGGAAAACAAGTGAGGTGAGTTTGCACTGCATCTATTCCTGGCACAAATTTAACAAACAAAATGTCAGATCAGTTGTTAAAAATGAAGGAAGCAAAACTCCCTCTCTCTCTCTCTCTCTCTCACACACACACACACACACACACACACACACACACACACACACACACGCATCTACAAGCTGATCTTTGGCATGGCTGGTTTCAATGCAAAATCATTTGCTACTTTCCTGTTCCCATGAACTTTATGGTTCACACTAATCCAGCAGTATTGATAACACTCCCAGTTCTGCGATTTCTGCTTCCTTCTCAAATTGTGACTAATTGTGATCCAGGGAAACATCCAAATCTATTATCTTCCTACTTACTCTTCTCCAGATCCACAACTCCGCTGCAGAAAGTTTGCTGCACAAATGATATTTAGGACACCCCTTCTTTGAACATTTGGAAAACGTAGAAGTTTGGACACATACATGGATGGTGGAGCTACGGATGGCTATGGCCCGGGTGCAGGTCGATGGGTGTAGGCAGCTTAAATGGTTTGGCATGGACTAGATGGACCAAAGGGCCAGTTTCTGTGCTGTACTTTTCTATGACTCTAATACTATCACATCTTTCACGTTCATTGTGTATGGGTTCATGGGAGGTACCGTACCTTTGCCATGATGTCACTGATAGCTATGTCCGTACTTAGCACTGGGCATCATTGTAAAGTGTGTGAAATCAGAGTTTTACTCAACTACCATGAACACATACACAAGAGATTGCAGATATTATAATATGGGGCAAAACCAATCTGCTGGAGGAACACAGAAGATCAAGCAGCATCTGTAAAGCAAAGTGATAGTGAACACATTGAGCCAAGACTCTGCTTTAGAGCAAGATGTAAGATTTCTGTGCAAAATGTTAACTAACTCATCTACCAGGATGTTGCCTGGATTAGAGGGCATGCCCATATTGGACAAGCTTGGGATGTTTTCTCTGGAGCAGCACAGGCTGAGGGGAGAACTGATAGTGGTTAATAAGACTGCGAGAGGCACAGACAGAGTAGACAGACAGCATCTTTTTTTTTCCCGGAGTCCAAATGTCTAATACCAGAGGGCATGCCTTTAAGGTGAGAGGGGGTCATTTCAAAGGAGATGTGACAGGCAAGTTTTCTTTACACAGAGAGTGTAGGTGTCTAGAATGTGCTGCCTGGAGTGGTGGTAGAGGCAGACACAGTAGGGACTTTTAAGAGACATTTAGATAGACACATGTATGTGAAGAAAATGGAAGGATATGGACATTGTGTAGGCAGAGAGGATTGGTTCAATTGGCCATTTGATTACTAATTTATCTGGTTCAGCACAACATTGTGGACCGAAGGCCTTGTTCTTGTGCTCTACTGTTCTATATTCTATGCCTATCCTATTGCGTCCACAGATGCAGACTGACTCATTGAGTTCCTCTGTTTGTGTATCATGAGTACATGATCAGATACCCTGCCATTGACAAGCTAATTGTTTTTACAACTTTCCTTGTCAAAATGGCAGATTAATCCTGCCTCACAACATCACCATGATTTTCTAAGTTATTGATATACATTTCCAGAAGCATGAAGGAAGTTTGTCTCCTTTTCATTCTAATAAAAGTACAGAAATTTATTGTGCAAACAGCATGTTATATGGAACATCCAATGCCAAATAATCCAGATTTAGCAATCTCTTTAATACTTACTACTAACTTTATCTACCTTTTAAGTACAGATTCAGTTTTATTAAGTTTATATTGGAGAATGTGAAAGGATTACTATAGAGAAGAGAGCCTAGATTCAAGGTTCCAAGTAAATTTATTATCAAAGTACATATATGTCACCATATACAGAACAACCCTGAGATTCATTTTCTTGTGGAGATTCACAGTAAATACAAGAAACACAATAAAATCAGTGAAAAACAATGCCCAACAGGACAAACAACCAATATGCAAAAGACAATAAATTTGCAAGAACAGAAGAAAATAATAATAATAACAATATTATAATAATTACAGATAGGACAATCCATAATACCCATCTGGATATATAATAATACAAGATAAATAAGCAAAAAGAACTTATTGAGTAGATATAGCTATTCCAAACATACATAACATATAGAAATCAGTAAGTGAAAACACTAGAAATATGCTGAATTAAATGAGGAAATTGAAGGACTATGGAACATGAACAGGGTATACATTGTCTCAATAGTAATTTCCACAAGTGATATCATCCCAAAGGCACTTCTCAATAGCAATAAACAATTAGGGCTACACAGCAATATTTATGCTAATCTTCAAAAAGCCACTAGAATAGTCTGGAAGTTCCTAGCAATTGAGAAATGAGTGTACTTGCCTATACCCATACCTCAGGTTTTACCAGCTTGAGCTGAAAAAATATATTTAAAACAAATAATAAGAAAGCAATAAATATTGAGAACATGAAATGAAGAGTCTTTAAAAGTGACTCCATAGTTTCTGGTGGGTTCAGTTTGTGGTAGAAAAGTTAAATGATGGGGCAAGTGAAGTTCAGTGAAGTTATCTTCTCTGGTTCAAGAGCCTGATGGATAAGGGGTGATAACTGTTTCTGAGCCTGGTGAGTCCTGAGGCTCTTGTACCTCCTTCATGATGGTATTAGTGAGAAAAAAGCATGGATTCTTAGATTGAACTGAAATAGCTTGTTTCTGTGTTCTAACTTCTATGAAATTCTAGTAAAGAGTTCACGAATATAAACGAATAGTTGCCAATCAGAATTATATACAATGGTTCTGAATAGGAACGGCTTCAGTTTAGGTTGTAATGGGATTGGTTTATTCGAGCCCAATTAACATAAAGTCTCAAACATTTTTACAAGATCAAAAACAGTTGTACAATTTTTTTAATACTTGAAATAAAATCATCTTTTCTCAAATGTCATTTTTATACTCTGAAGTTGAATTCATCACATTGATGCTGGCTGTTTTTTTAGTTACGACCCATTTCCCTAAAGCTGAAAAGTTTACATATTATGGGTGTGGGACTCAGGATAAAGAAAGATAAAGGAAGCAAAGGCTATGTTTGGCTATGATTTTAGAGGTAAGGAATGTTGAGGTTACGTCTGGATCATCTATGATTTTAGAGATACAGGAAGCTGAGTCTACGTTTGGATCAGCTTGAAGATTTTTTAGAGATAAGGGAAGCTGAGGTTAAATTTGGATCAGCCAGGATCTTATCGATTCTGTGGAGCAGGCTGCTTGAGGAGCTAATTGGATTCCTGCCGCTCCTGTTTTTCTGGCCAGTACAACAATTCACCTAGTGGTAGGAGGTTATACACTTCCAAATGACTGCCTGGAATGCTTACCCTCTGCAAGTTGTACAGATAGGCAAGAATTTCTTCACTATTAAAGTGCTTATGGATCAATATATAGCTACTGTCTGTATCAAGTTGCTCTACAAGATATGGTAGATTTGTCTAAAGAATGAGAATCAATAAATAATTTTGAAGAAAATTTCCTTATGTAAGGTATAAATTTATTCCAAGGTATTTGATTTTAGTGTTGGAGTAAGACTGTAAACACAACAACTGAAGCGCAGCACACACAAATTGCTGGAGGAACTCAGCAGGCCAGGCAGCATCTAGGAAAAGGGTACAGTTGAGGTTTTGGCCCAAAATGTCAACTATACTCTTTTCCTAGATGCTGCCTGGGCTGCTGAGTTCCTCCAGCATTTTGTGTGTGTTGCTCAGATTTCCAGCATCTGCAAATTTTCTCTTGTTTGTGATTGGACAACTAATAAAGTTACTATTGGCATCAAACAGATCACCTCCAGCTTTCAAATCCCTTACTCACTCTTCCTTCAGTTAGTCCTGACGAAGGGTCTCGGCCTGAAACGTCGACTGCGCCTCTTCCTATAGATGCTGCCTGGCCTGCTGCGTTCACCAGCAACTTTGATGTATGTTATTTGTTATTGATTTTCATTTGCAATTACAATCTATTCTTCATCCAGAGATTGGAGACTTGTAATATTTCTAGTGTAGGCACTGTGGCAGTAAGCTCAAATGTCAGTTTCTGACTAATTAACCATAAGACCTAGAAGCAAAATTAGGCCATTCAGCCCATCGAGTCCACTCCATGATTCCATGGCAGATTTATCATCCCCCTCAACCTCATTCTCCTGCCTTCTCCCCATAATCTTGATACCCTTACTAATCAAGAACCTATCAATCTCCGCTTTAAATATACCTAATGATTTGGCCTCCACAGCAGTCTGTGGCAATGAATTCCACCAATTCCTCATCTTCTGGTGAAAGAAATTCTTCTTCATCTCTGATCCAAAGGGAAATTCTCCTATTTTGAAGCTGTTATCTCTAGTCCTAGTCTCCCCATTATAGGAAACATCATCTCCACATCCAGTCAATCTAGACATTCAAATATCTGATGAATTTCATTTAGGCCTCATTCTTCTAAACTCCAGTGAGTTTAGGTCCAGAGCCATCAAGTGCTTCTCAAACATTAACTCTGTCATTCCTGGGATCATTCTCACAAACCTCCTCTGGACCCTCTCCAATGCCAGTACATCCTTTCTTAGATAAGGGCCCAAAGCTGCTCACAATTCCCCAAGTGGGGGTGATTGGCTTAAGAAGAAGAATAAGGTCACTGCTGATTCGCTTACATTCCAAGGAATAAACACCTAGCCTGGCCAACCTCTCCTTCTACAGTAACTCAGGTCTTCAAGTCCAGAGAACGTCCCTGTGGATCATTTCTGCACTATTTGTCATAGTCATAGTCATACTTTATTGATCCCAGGGGAAATTGGTTTTTGTTACAGTTGCACCATAAATAATAAATAGTAATAAAACCATAAAATAGTTAAATAGTAGTATCTAAATTATGCCAGTAAATTATGAAATAAGTCCAGGACCAGCCTATTGGCTCAGGGTGTCTGACCCTCCAAGGGAGGAGTTGTAAAGTTTGATGGCCACAGGCAGGAATGACTTCCTATGACGCTCTGTGCTACATCTCGGTGGAATGAGTCTCTGGCTGAACGTACTCCTGTGCCCACCCAGTACATTATGTAGTGGATGGGAGACATTGTCCAAGATGGCATGCAACTTGGACAGCATCCTCTTTTCAGACACCACCGTGAGAGAGTCCAGTTCCATCCCCACAACATCACTGGCCTTACGAATGAGTTTGTTGATTCTGTTGGGGTCTGTTACCCTCAGCCTGCTGCCCCAACACACAACAGCAAACATGATAGCACTGGCCACCACAGACTCGTAGAACTTTTGCAGTTTAAAACTGTCTTTCCTACAATAGGATGACCAAAATTATACATGTGGCCTCACTAATGACTGATACAATAGCAATACGATGTCCCTACTCCGATACTCAATGCCCGATCTGATGAAGACCATTGTTCCTAAATACCTTTGTCATCATGCTGTCTACCTGTAATGTCTCTTTCAATGAACTTTAACGTCTCTCTGTACTAGTGCCCTACCATTTATTGTTTTATTCATTTATTTATTTATTAAGATACAGCGTGAGACAGGCTCTTCTGGCCCTTCAAGCTGCACTGCTCAGCAACCCCCAATTTAATGGTGGCCTAATCATGGGACGATGAACAATCACCAATTAACCTACTAGCCGGTACTTCCTTGGTCTGTGGGAGGAAACCAGAGCACCTGGAGGACACCCATCTAATCACAGGCAGAATATACAAACCCCTTACAGAGAGCGGCAGGAATTGAACCACGCTCGCTGGTACAGGAAAGTGTTGTGCTAACCACGATGCTACCATATTGCCCCATATAAGTCTTATGGTTGCTACTCCTCAGTCTGGTTCCCTAACTGATAAAGATCCTCCTTTAATCTATGATAACCTTCTTCACTGTCGACAACACCTACTTTTGTATCAACCATACACCTACCAATCAAACCTGTGTATTTGCATCTAAATAATTTATATAACTAACAAGGGTCCCAACACTGACCCCAGTGGCACACCACCAGTCACTGGCCTCCATTCAGAGAAGAACCTTCAGACACCACCCTCTGCTTCCTACCTCGGATCCGATTTTGAAGCCACCTAACTTGCTCTCTCATGAGACCGACCTTTCAGACCAGCTTGCCACGCAGGGCCTTGTACAAGTCCTTGCTAAAGCCCAGGTAGACAACATCCCTGCCCTACCTTCAGCTGGAGAGAAATAATTGTGGCTTCTCAGTTAAAGAAGAAGCATGTCTACAACAAAAACAAAGGGAGAATCTCAATGTTCTCATTGCTACCATCAGGAAGGTGCTACAGGAGCCTGAAGATACACACTGAATGATTCAGGAACAGCTTCTTCCCCTCTGCCAGACAATTTCAGGATGGGCATTGAACCCATGAAGACTACCTCACTATTTTCTTTATTTCTATTTTGCACTTCTTATTTAATTTTAACTATTTTATATATACCTACTGTAATTCATGTTTTATTCATTATGTATTGCACTGTACTGCTGCACAAAACAACAAATTTCACAATATATGCCAGTAACATTAAACCTGATTCTGATTCTGATAAGTAGCCACTCTTGCATAGATGTGCAGTTGCATCACAATTCAGATAATGAGATCCCTGTCCTCCATCTCGACGTGAAATTGTTCATCAGAGTTTCACATTGTTCTATCTAGTATTCAGCTGAGAACTGAGAACCAATAACAGTAAAAATCAATTAATCGGGACTTCGGTGGTGTTGGGCTATCAAATTTTAGGGATTATTGGTTGATTTTCTATTCATACTCCAACATGGTTTCCTTAAGGTTCCATAGCCACGGGAAGAGGGGGGCAGGGTTAGTGGGGTCAAGCTCCCACTTGCTCCCAATTGCGTGCATCTCAAATAGCCTCTGACAACTAAGTCCAGTTCCTGGCCTTCACATGAGGCTTACCTATTCAGCCCAGCAGAACTGTTTCTACTGACAGGAGAAGGGGCAAAGACAGGTTACCGGTGCCTTAAAATCAGTCGCTTTGAGCAGATGGGGTTTATCAATCACGTTTGGCAGCTCCTGATCCCAAACCTCTGCTGCCTTGCAGCTATAACCACTCATGGGGAAGGCTTTGGGAGTAAACCACGAGGGGAAATCCAGCACTGGAGTCCCTAAGGCATTAGTTCAATGCTGACTGGCAACTCCTGTGATGTTGCTGGTATCTAAATGCATCAATCTCTGTCATTCCTTTGGGTTCATCAGCTGTGTGGAGAGGGAGAGCTTGCTGCATGGGCAACAACTTGCTCTCCATATTGTACTGCCCTGGCTTGCATATCATGTAAATAGCTGAGACACAACATCCATGGTCAACTCCAACCAACAGAGGGGCCTTGACTCCATCACAATTCTGATTCAATTTTTAATGTCATATAGTAGGATAGTACATTTCAGTAAGCTCAGTAAATCTCAAGGAAACATGGAAACAGGGCCCCAGCACATTCAGGGATCATGAGGATCAGATACAAAACCACTGGGGTTTCAAATAGCCATATAGCGTATTATTCGAATTTGCTTAATTTAAGTTGTCAGACAACTCTAGATCTCATTCTGACAATCTCTTCATTCTAGTCAGCCCTCCTTCCGTTAATTAGCATCAGAAGCTATCATTCAACAGTCAACCACAGTGGAGAATTTCTTTATCGTTACACGAGGAAACAAAAAAAATGCATTAAAGTGCAGTGATTACTTGCAGGTTTCATAAATAATGAACAACAAGAGCATGTTGAGTTTCTATTTGGAGTTCAGAATTTATTTTAAAATATGTAACATACAATTGTAACAGAATTGAAGGTGACAACACCTATTTAAAGATTTTCATAAAGCCAGATTTTTTGGACTGCATAGCTCAATCTGATTAAGGCCATATTTACACCAGTTTGCACATGGACTTCATAACACTGTTTATATATATTCCTGCAGCAGTAGGCATGTGAAAGAAATATATGCAAAATATGCTTTAAATATCATGACATGCAAAAGAAAATAAAAATTTAAATAGTTTTCACTTTTATGAAAAGCTATCTGCATTTCTTTTACATGCTTACAATGTAACTCTTGTGATTATACACTGTTATTTACAATATATGGCAAAATGATAGGATAACCTTGCAGAAGTCTGACTTAGTCTTAAGAATGGAAAAAGGTACAATAGGGTTTTGAATCAAATATTAGATCAGAATAAAATTGGGATCTCAAAATTAGTGGGAAAAATAAAATATACTGTATCCTATACATTTTACAATGAGAAATTAAATTCAATACTAAAAATTTATTACAAATCTCTGGTTACCAAATATTATTTCAAACTGTCATCAGGTTGCAACATGAAAAGACAGACCTTATGAAATGCACATACAGTGCCTCAAACTATATTAGTAACGCAGGCCAACAACTGCTAATACTGATATTTTGCGTAGTCATGTGGTGTAGACAACTTTTGCACTGTGTGCTAAGCTTCATTAAAACATCTTTTACCCTTCAGAATAACACAAAGAAAAACACTTAACATTTACAGGTAAGTTGTTACATTCAGTTTTTAACAGCTAGCACTAATTGCACTATTGTAAAATCAACACAAAATGACTTTTACAGGTTTCTTGAATTACCTGAAAAGTCATAAGTCACTTAATGCTGGCATGATAAACCACTGTCAGTAAGGGCAACACGCTAATATTTTCATCACACTAACAGGAACAGAGCAAAATGCTGCAACAATTGCCAGCCAGTGCTAGCAAAAGTAAATTCAGCTCCATGGGGAAAGGTCTACCTCATCTTCAGTTGGCATCCATAATGGTACGTCGGCTGAAATACAATCCAGATTTTTCTGAACTGAGTCAGTAATACCAGTGTGGTGAATTCATTACATTAGACTTTGCCAAGATATGCTAAAAATAGCATACCCTTCTGAGACAGAATAATAACCTCCACTCCAGAGATTCTGATCCGAAATGTACAAGTCACAAGTCAATGGGGCACATAAATTGTGTGCCAGAATTATCTCATTACTAACTTAAGCAAACTACCTTCCATATTTTCAGGAATACTCTTTCAATTTTTGATACCTATTTATTTGAAAGGTGATTTCCCTATACTATACACAGCAGATTTTCATTACTTCCTTTGTGTGTAAACTGGGTTTATTTAGTCAGGAGTCCAAAAGACTGCTCCAAAAATCTCTTCATTTGCCCCAAGACTAACTACATTCTATTTAAGAAGCAAGTAAAATCAATACATTAGGCAGACATGCCTCTTTGGAAAAGGCTCTGAACTCACAATTTACTCACCTGAAGCGAAGCTCAGTTTAGCAAATTCATCACTGAAGGTGAGGCAGATTAAGCTGTGTGGAGCAACTTCCACAGTGAACTAAGATTTGCCGAGAATTTAAGCTCTTGAAAGTTTACTACATAGCTCATCTGTTTATTACAACTCTATTAGTTGAACTAATTAGCTAGTTTGGGATCACATTTGAAATCATTCAACTTGCATATAGGTTCCTTTTAATTTTTTCAAAGGGAGAAGTTGAAATTTCCACTTATCATTCAAAAGTAAATGTTTTCTGGTATTTGAAATTACCATGGCTGGTTGTGATGCACATTTCTAACAGGTTTGGGAGTACCCGAGGATACATCATGTTCACTTACCCTTTACATGCCTTGCAAACAGAAAAATTGAAAACAAAGCATTGAGACATAAATCATATATTGTTTTTATTTCTTTATTCCTATCTATAATGGTGGTTGTGAAAGTTAGGTAATACTTTTTAATGAATTTTCAACACTGTGTAGTAAACAAGGATAAACAAAAATATTCAAAGAGCAAGTCATGGACAATAAAGTAAGAATAAGTTACTTCTGTAGAGACGCAAATACAGCCTTCAATTTGGAATGAATCTTCTTCAAAATCAGTCAGAAAACTACAGTATTTCCTCACAGCTTGCAAAATCAGCAAACAGTCACTGAAACTTGCCTTTAAGGAAGTCACTGATGCACGTCATTAAATGTTTGATCATGGAATGTAACATTTCTTCCATTAAGGGTTTGATTTTCTGCTTTTCCTTGAAGAAAAAATGTATGTTTAATAAGACACAATGTATCTTATTCAATACTTTCTTGAAATTAAAACCCTCTTATCCACATGAGGGTTTCTTCATATCTGCATAAAACTGGGAATCACAGTGTATCCAAGGTGATAAATAGATTGGCTAAAATGTTATTAATCCATATTGATACCAACCTTGGATTTCCATTTCACAATAGAATATTCAGCAGAGTTGGAATGGAAAACAGCTAGAGATGCACTATGGATAAAGCTCATCTCCCTATTATTTCCTGTGGATTGGTCCATACAATTGCTCAAAACCATAGAGAGCATTCTAATTGGATGCATCTCCATCTGGTATGGAGGGACAATACACAGGATCGGATTAAGTTGCAAAAAGTTGTAAATTTAGCCAGCTCCATCAATGACACTAGCCTCCCCAGCATTGAGGATATTTTCAAAACCTGATGCCTCGAAAAGGCAGCATCCATCATTAGGGACACTCACAACCAGTACACGCCCCCTTCTCATTGCTATCCTCAAGGAGGAGATGCAGGAGTGTCAAGACACACACTCAACATTTCAGGATCAGCTTCTTCCCCTCCACCATCAGATTTTTGAATGAACAATGAACCCATGTACAATACCTCAATATTAGTTGCTCTCTTTTTGGGGCTACTTATTTAATTTATATATGTTTCTTATTGTAATTCACAGTTTTTTATTATTATGTATTGCACTGTACTACTGCCGCAAAACAACGAAGTTCACAACATATGCCAGTAATATTAAATCTGATTTTGAAAATACTTAACAGTGGGTTGCTTTCAAAGTACTGGTAATCAGCATTCAGAGAACAGCAGGATACCAGGGTGAAAAGGTAAAAAGAGATACAAAATGTGATGACGGTCCGATAATCATCTTTGGTTCTGACCCCATGATAGTGTAACTCATTGACAGAGTTTGGAAGACCACATTCACTATGTGAAATGACCCTGAATTAGAAATAAAATTGGGACATGCAAGTGAGTGGAAATCATACTCTGCCGCAGGTGTGCACTGAGGAAATGGAATGGAAAAATGCCTGGCTTAATCAAACCCAAATTTGATTCCTGGCCAGCAACTGGTCTCTGCTCTACTATTGCAGCTGTGTCTGCCCATTTTTGACTCTGTCTATGTGAAGGGTAAGGGAACACAAAAGCCTTAATTCCCTTTCCAGATAATAAACTTTGCTTAACAATAAAATATGTAGATATAGTGTAGAATGACTGAGTCAATGACACAATCAATCACTTGCTTGCGCAAAGAATAACTACTTTGAGAATGAGAGAAAACAAAATAACTGCAGCTCTGGAACCACTTAGTGAAGATATGATGCTTTTGGGAAAATGGGGAAAAAGAGTATTCCATCTTCTTCAGCCCTTTACCTGTTCCACCTGTCACCTCCCGACATCGTACTCTATCCCTCTCTAATTTCACGTTTATTGCTATCTGACTGTACATATACACAACCAAATAAAACAATGTTCATCCAGACCATCTTTCACCCACATCACACCCATCACGTAAACCAAAATGTTACCATAAGTAAGTTAATAAGATATAGTTCAAAATGCATGTAGTATACAGCATAGGTAAAGCATACCCTACACACCTGGCTCCACCTATCAGCTTCGACCTTGGACTCCTTCCCCACCCCCACCTTCTTACTTTGGCTTCTTCCCCCTTCCTTTCCAGTCCTGATGAAGGGACTCGACCCAAAACGTCAACTATTTCGTCCTCTCCTGTAACCTGCTGAGTTCCTCTGGCATTTTGTGTGTGTTACTCGAGGGAGTAAACAGGCATCATCATCTTGATATTGAAATTGGTTTCTCTATGAACACAGTAACAAACTTGGACACACAGACTTACAAGTTAAACTTTTTTGGAAGGGTATCTTTGCTTCCATTTGGTTTTTGCTCATTGGAATTAGGTGAATAAAAACGCGAACAAGATGGCAGATGGGAAAGCCCAGCGGAAGTTGAATGACTCTGAGATGTTGAATCTAAATTAAAACACAAAACCACATATTGTTAAATAAGTTTCTTTGATGGCTATTTCTTTGACACAATATTAATGCAACTTAGCAATCTATAAAATTTGTTTGCAGGTTTGATCTTTGCAGAAATTTTTATTGTCATTTTGGCACAAAAATGTGAAAATATTCAATTTTTTAATAGTATATAGAATGTTACAACTCCACCGAACCCGGCTGTGAAAGGAATAGGGCTAGCAACCCCATTCCATTAAAAACCCAGAGTACAAAAACGCCAAAGACCTCATCCCTGGGAGAGGAAGGACACCAAGAAGATAGGCTACACTTGGGACAATGTGGAAGACTGGCCCAGGACACAGGACTCTGGCAGGCTATGCCCTAGTAGGGGTGATGGGCTTAAGTACGTAAGTAACATTGAGTGCTACAATGCTGCTCAAACATGTTGTACATATGCAGATTTCTTACCAAATGACAGCAGGGCATTTTTTGCAGTTGGAGCAATTTGAGAGTTAGATATTGCAGTGAACTTCCTGAAAAACAAACGTTACAAATGTTGCAATTGAGATTTATTTCAGTAGCCAAAAATAATTCAACAGATATACAAATGGGTCAGAACTTACTAAAAAAAATGAAATGGACATTCCTGTAAATTCTGGTCTATTACAGTATAATTAAAGCTCTGGACAAGTTAATTGTGAGCCTAACATTTAAATTCATCAGCTCACAAAAGAATACTTTGGAATGCATGCCTGTGTTTTGACCTTGATTCATGCACATGCAAATTCTGGTGCACGTGAAAATGATTACAATGCTGCATATCTGCATAAAGAGTACACGGCAATTATATCCTGTATTAGTTGCAGCATGCAATTGTATTAGTTTTTTTTAATTTGGTGATATCACCAACAGAGTAAGGCATCTCGGATGGCAACAATGAGTGAATGCTAAGCCAAGGACTGTGTTAATAACCTGATTAAAGTTCTAAAACAATTAGCAGAAATTATAATAAAACTATCATTGATTTTGATGGCTCCGAAGCAAATGTGAATTCAAAGTATTTATTTTCACATCAGTAAAGATTAAACCGTGTTTTTCTCCCCCTATAGAATAGAATTTTTACTCTGGAGATGAAGGATGATTTTGGTAAGGTTAAGAGATCAGATTTTTGTCAAATGAACTTAGCATCACTTTGAATAAGACATGTGAAGATGGAAAATTACAAAAAGAATGAATGATTTGGGGTTTCTAGCTTCCTCAATTTTAAGATATTTTACTCCTACCATCTTACTTACATTGTGGCCTTATCAGAGATTAGCTTCGGAGGTGCCACTCGAGCACCAAGCGAACGACTACGGGCTAACTTATTCTTCTTCTTCCCATCCTTGCTAAGAGATGAAACTAAGTTAAAAAAAAAAATAAGTATTTGATTTTAATAATGGAAGATGAAATATAAGGCAGCAATAGAAACAGCTCACAGAATATTTGAGAATACAGCTAATTGAAATAAGACCATAAGATATAGGAGCAGAATTAGGCCATTTTGTCGATTGAGTCTGCTCTGCCATTTCAATATGGCTGATCCAATTTTCCTCTCAGCCCCAATCTCCTGCCTTCATCCCGTATCACTTCATGTCCTGACCGATCAAGAATCTATCAACCTCTACTTTAAATATACATAAAGACTTGGCTTCCATAGCTGTCTGTGGCAATGAATTCCACAGATTCACCACCCTCTGGTTAAAGAAATTCCTCCTCTTCTCTGTTCTAAAAAGATGCCCCTCTATTCAGGGACTGTGTCCTCTGGTCTTAGACTCTCCCACCATAGGAAACATCCTGAATTGAATTGAAATGACTTTATTACTTACATCCTTCATATACATGAGAAGTAAAAATCTTTATGTTACTTCTCCATCTAAATGTGCAATGTGCAATTTATAATAATTTGTAATAAATAGTATGTACAACAGGACAGTCAATATAACATAGACTCCTCTCCACATCTACTCTATCAGGGCCTTTCACTATTGATAGGTTTCAATAAGGTCACCCCTCATTCTTCTGAATTCCAGAAAATACAGTTGCCCAGAGTCATCAAATGCTCTTCATAAAACAAGCCATTCAATCCTAGAATCATTTCTCTGAACCTTCTTTGAACCCTCTCCAGTTTCAACACATCCTTTCTAAGATAAGGGCCCAAAACTGCTAACAATACTCCAAGTAAGGCCTCATCAGTGATTTATAAAGGCTCAACATTACATCATTGTTTTTATATTCTACTCCTCTTGAAATGAATGTTAACATTGCATTTGCCTTCCTGCCACTGACTCAATCTGTAAATTAACATTTAGATAACCCTGCACAATGACTCCCAAGTCCCTTTGCACATCGTTTTTTTTGCATTTTCTCTCCAAATAGAAAATAGTCAACCCTTTCATTTCTTCTACGAAAGTGCATGACCATAGACTTCCTGGAACTGTATTCCATCTGCCATTTCTTTGCCCATGCTCCTAATCTATCTAAGTCCTTCTGTAGCCTCTCTACTTCCTCAAAACTACTTGCTCCTCCACCTATTTTCATGTTGACTGCAAACCTTGCAATCAACCGATCAATTCTATCATCCAAATCATTGACATATAATGTAAAAAGAATCGGTCTCAACACAGATCCCTGTGGAACACCATTAGTCACGGGCAGACAGACAGAAAAGGCTCCCTTTATTCCCACTCCTTGCCTCCTGCCAATCAGCCACTGCTTTATCCATGCTAGAAACCTTTCTTCTATCGAACTGCATGACCATGTACATCCCAGCACTGCATTCCATCTGCCATTTCTTTGCCCATTCTCCTGATCTGTCCAAGTCCTTCAGTAGCCTCTCTATTTCCTCAAAACTACCTTCCCCTCCACCTATATTCATAACGGCTGCAGACTTTGCAACAATGTCATCAATTCCATCATGGAAATCATTGACATATAACGTAAAACAAATCGGTCCTAACACAGACCCCTGTGGAACACCACTAGTTACCAGCAACCAACCAGAAAAGGCTCCCTTTATTCTTTGCCTCCTACCAATTAGCCTCTGTTTTATCCATGCTAGAATCTTTCCTGTAATACCATAGGCTCATAGCTTGTTATGCAGCCTTATGTGTAGCAGCTTGTCAGATGCCTTCTTAAAATCCAGACTACCATGGTCCCATCCCCTGGTCTCTTCATCTTACTCTCCTGGTCCCATCCCCTGGTCTCTTCAACACCATCCACACTGATCTCTTCATCATCCTGTCCTGGTCCCATCCCCCCGGTCTCTTCATCATACTATCCTGGTCTCTTCATCATCTTGTGCGGTCCCATCCCCCCCCGGGTCTTCATCATACTGTCCTGGTCCCATCCCCCCTGGTCTCTTCATCATGCTGTCTGGTCCCATCCCCCTGGTGTCTTCATCATACTGTCCTGGTCCCATCCCCCCTGGTCTCTTCATCATACTGTCCTGGTCCCATCCTCCTAATCTCTTCATCGTACTGTCCTGGTCCCATCCTCCTGACCTCTTCATCATACTATCCTGGTCCCATCCCCCTGGTCTCTTCATCATACTGTCCTGGTCCCATCCCCCTGGTCTCTTCATCATACTGTCCTGGTCCCATCCTCCCTGAACTCTTCATCATACTGTCCTGGTCCCATCCCCCCCGGTCTCTTCATCGTACTGTCCTGGTCCCATCCCCCCGGTCTCTTCATCATCCTGTCCTGGTCCCATCCCCCTGGTCTCGTCATCATACTGTCCTGGTCTCATCCTCCTGACCTCTTCATCATACTGTCCTGGTCCCATCACCCTGGTCTCTTCATCATACTGTCCTGGTCCCATCCCCCCAGTCTCTTCATCATCCTGTCCTGGTCCCATCCCCCTGGTCTCGTCATCATACTGTCCTGGTCTCATCCTCCTGACATCTTCATCATACTGTCCTGGTCCCATCACCCTGGTCTCTTCATCATACTGTCCTGGTCCCATCCCCCCTGAACTCTTCATCATACTGTCCTGGTCCCATCCCCCCGGTCTCTTCATTATACTGTCCTGGTCCCATCCCCCCGGTCTCTTCATCATACTGTCCTGGTCCCATCCTCCTGGTCTCTTCATCATACTGTCCTGGTCCCATCCCCCTGGTCTCTTCATCATACTGTCCTGGTCCCACTCCCCTGGTCTCTTCATCATACTGTCCTGGTCCCATCCTCCTGGTCTGTTCATTATACTGTCCTGGTCCCATCCTCCTGGTCTCTTCATCATACTGTCCTGGTCCCATCCTCCTGGTCTCTTCATCATACTGTCCTGGTCCCATCCCCCTGGTCTCTTCATCATACTGACCTGGTCCCATCCCCCCGGTCTCTTCATCAAACTGTCCTGGTCCCATCCTCCTGGTCTCTTCATCATACTGTCCTGGTCCCATCTCCCCAGTCTCTTCATCATACTGTCCTGGTCCCATCCCCCTGGTCTCTTCATCATACTGTCCTGGTCCCATCCCCCTGTCTCTTCATCATACTGTCCTGGTCCCATCCCCCTGGTCTCTTCATCATACTGTCCTGGTCCCATCTCCCCAGTCTCTTCATCATACTGTCCTGGTCCCATCCCCCTGGTCTCTTCATCATACTGTCCTGGTCCCATCCCCCCCGGTCTCTTCATCATACTGTCCTGGTCCCATCCCCCTGGTCTCTTCATCATACTGTCCTGGTCCCATCCTCCCAGTCTCTTCATCATACTGTCCTGGTCCCATCCCCCTGGTCTCTTCATCATACTGTCCTGGTCCCATCCCCCGGTCTCTTCATCATACTGTCCTGGTCCCATCCCCCTGGTCTCTTCATCATACTGTCTGGTCCCATCCCCCTGGTCTCTTCATCATACTGTCCTGGTCCCATCCCCCTGGTCTCTTCATCGTAATGTCCTGATCCCATCCCCCCTGAACTCTTCATCATCCTGTCCTGGTCCCATCCCCCTGGTCTCTTCATCATACTGTCCTTGTCCCATCCTCCTGGTCTTTTCATCATACTGTCCTGGTCCCATCCCCCTGGCCTCTTCATCATACTGTCCTGGTCCCATTCTCCTGGTCTGTTCATTATACTGTCCTGGTCCCATCCTCCTGGTCTCTTCATCATACTGTCCTGGTCCCATCCTCCTGGGCTCTTCATCATACTGCCCTGGTCCCATCCCCCCGGTTTCTTCATCAAACTGTCCTGGTCCCATCCCCCTGTCTCTTCATCATACTGTCCTGGTCACATCCCCCTGGTCTCTTCATCATACTGTCCTGGTCCCATCCCCCCAGTCTCTTCATCATACTGTCCTGGTCCCATCCCCCTGGTCTCTTCATCATACTGTCCTGGTCCCATCTCCCCAGTCTCTTCATCATACTGACCTGGTCCCATCCCCCTGGTCTCTTCATCATACTGTCCTGGTCCCATCCCCCCGGTCTCTTCATCATACTGTCCTGGTCCCATCCCCCTGGTCTCTTCATCATACTGTCCTGGTCCCATCCTCCCGGTCTCTTCATCATACTGTCCTGGTCCCATCCCCCTGGTCTCTTCATCATACTGTCCTGGTCCCATCCCCCCGGTCTCTTCATCATACTGTCCTTGTCCCATCCCCCTGGTCTCTTCATCATACTGTCTGGTCCCATCCCCCAGGTCTCTTCATCGTAATGTCCTGATCCCATCCCCCCTGAACTCTTCATCATCCTGTCCTGGTCCCATCCCCCTGGTCTCTTCATCATACTGTCCTTGTCCCATCCTCCTGGTCTTTTCATCATACTGTCCTGGTCCCATCCTCCTGGTCTCTTCATCATACTGTCCTGGTCTCATCCCCCTGGTTTCTTCATCATACTGTCCTGGTCCCATCCCCCCAGTCTCTTCATCATACTGTCCTGGTCCCATCCCTCTGGCCTCTTCATCATACTGTCCTGGTCCCATCCCCCCAGTCTCTTCATCATACTGTCCTGGTCCCATCCTCCTGGTCTTTTCATCACACTGTCCTGGTCCCATCCCCTCGGTCTCTTCATCATACTGTCCTGGTCTCATCCCCCTGGTCTCTTCATCATACTGTCCTGGTCCCATCCCCCTGGTCTCTTCATCATACTGTCCTGGTCCCATCCCCCTGGTCTCTTCATCATACTGTCCTGGTCCCATCCTCCTGGTCTTTTCATCATACTGTCCTGGTCCCATCCTCCTGGTCTCTTCATCATACTGTCCTGGTCTCATCCCCCTGGTTTCTTCATCATACTGTCCTGGTCCCATCCCCCCAGTCTCTTCATCATACTGTCCTGGTCCCATCCCTCTGGCCTCTTCATCATACTGTCCTGGTCCCATCCCCCCAGTCTCTTCATCATACTGTCCTGGTCCCATCCTCCTGGTCTTTTCATCACACTGTCCTGGTCCCATCCCCTCGGTCTCTTCATCATACTGTCCTGGTCTCATCCCCCTGGTCTCTTCATCATACTGTCCTGGTCCCATCCCCCTGGTCTCTTCATCATACTGTCCTGGTCCCATCCCCCTGGTCTCTTCATCATACTGTCCTGGTCCCATCCTCCTGGTCTTTTCATCATACTGTCCTGGTCTCATCCCCCTGGTCTCTTCATCATACTGTCCTGGTCCCACCCCCCTGGTCTCTTCATCGTAATGTCCTGATCCCATCCCCCCTGAACTCTTCATCATACTGTCCTGGTCCCATCCCTCTGGCCTCTTCATCATACTGTCCTGGTCCCATCCCCCCTGAACTCTTCATCATACTGTCCTGGTCCCATCCCCCCGGTCTCTTTATCATACTGTCCTGGTCCCATCCTCCTTGTCTCTTCATCATCCTGTCCTGGTCCCACCCCCCTGGTCTCTTCATCGTAATGTGCTGATCCCATCCCCCCTGAACTCTTCATCATCCTGTCCTGGTCCCACCCCCCTGGTCTCTTCATCATACTGTCCTCGTCCCATCCTCCTGGTCTTTTCATCATACTGTCCTGGTCCCATCCCCCTGGTCTCTTTATCATACTGTCCTGGTCTCATACCCCTGGTCTCTTCATCATACTGTCCTGGTCCCAACCCCCTGGTCTCTTCATCATACTGTCCTGGTCCCATCCCCCTGGTCTCTTCATCATACTGTCCTGGTCCCACCCCCCTGGTCTCTTCATCGTAATGTCCTGATCCCATCCCCCCTGAACTCTTCATCATCCTGTCCTGGTCCCATCCCTCTGGCCTCTTCATCATACTGTCCTGGTCCCATCCCCCTGGTCTCTTCATCATACTGTCCTGGTCCCATCCCTCTGGCCTCTTCATCATACTGTCCTGGTCCCATCCCGCCGGTCTCTTCATCATACTGTCCTGGTCCCATTCTCCTGGTCTTTTCATCACACTGTCCTGGTCCCATCCCCCCTGAACTCTTCATCATACTGTCCTGGTCTCATCCCCCTGGTCTCTTCATCATACTGTCCTGGTCCCATCCCCCTGGTCTCTTCATCATACTGTCCTGGTCCCATCCCCCTGGTCTCTTCATCATACTGTCCTGGTCCCATCCTCCTGGTCTTTTCATCATACTGTCCTGGTCTCATCCCCCTGGTCTCTTCATCATACTGTCCTGGTCCCACCCCCCTGGTCTCTTCATCGTAATGTCCTGATCCCATCCCCCCTGAACTCTTCATCATACTGTCCTGGTCCCATCCCTCTGGCCTCTTCATCATACTGTTGTGGTCCCATCACCCCGGTCTCTTCATCATACTGCCCTGGTCCCATCCCTCTGGCCTCTTCATCATACTGTCCTGGTCCCATCCCCCCGGTCTCTTCATCATACTGTCCTGGTCCCATCCTCCTGGTCTTTTCATCATACTGTCCAGGTCCCATCCCCCTGGTCTCTTCATCATACTGTCCTGGTCTCATCCCCCTGGTCTCTTCATCATACTGTCCTGGTCCCATCCCCCTGATGTCTTCATCATACTGTCTGGTCCCATCCCCCTGGTCTCTTTATCATACTGTCCTGGTCCCATCCCCTGGTCTCTTCATCAAACTGTCCTGGTACCATCCCCCTAGTGTCTTCATCATATTGTCCTGGTCCCATCCCCCCGATCTCTTCATCATACTGTCCTGGTCCCATCCCCCTGGTCTCTTCATCATACTGTCCTGGTCCCATCCCCCTGGTCTCTTCATCATACTGTCCTGGCTTCCGTATTTAGGCAGCTGGGGAGCAACATCCATGGTCGATCCTTACTGACAGAGGCCTCATTATTAATGTGGGTAGTTGTAAAGTGGAAAACCAGTATGGTAAATTTGTTCTTCTGCTGTCTGTATCACTTAACATTGAACAATAATATCATCTCGGAAAGCAAGGCATTATTAAATGTGCATTCATTACTCTGAAATCTCCTTAATATTAATTAATAGCTGCAGAATAGAAAAGGAATTCCACTAAGGAAAATACACCATGGAATAGATTCCATTTTACACATGATTGATTCAAGTAAGAAGTTTGATCCCGACTGCTTCAGTCATTTCTATTACATTAAAGCATTATATTCTTGGGTCACACTTACTCAGAAAGAGTACTAAACATGATGCGAAAGTCTGCAGATGCTGGAAATCCACAGCAACACACACAAATGCTGGAGGAGTAACACATTAGGCAGCATCTATGGAAATGAATAAGCAGTCAATGTTTCAGGCTGACATCCTTCATCAGGACTTAATCTGAAACTTGGACTGTTTATTCATTTCCATAGGTACTGCTGACCTGCTGAGTTCCTGCAGCATCTTGTGTGCATTACTCAGAATTTCCAACATCTGCAGGTCTATCCATGGCCTCCTTTACTGTAAAGATGAAGCCACACTCAGGTTGGAGGAACAACACCTTGTATTCCGTCTGGGTAGCCTCCAACCTGATGGCATGAACATTGACTTCTCAAACTTCCTCTAATGCCCCACCTCCCCCTCGTACCCCATCCGTTATTTATTTATATACACACATTCTTTCTCTCTCTCTCTCTCTCCTTTTTCTCCCTCTGTCCCTCTGACTATACTCCTTGCCCATCCTCTGGGTTCCCCCCCTCCCCCACCTTTCTCCCCAGACCTCCTCTTCCATGATCCTCTCATATCCCTTTTGCCAATCACCTGTCCAGCTCTTGGCTCCATCCCTCCCCCTCCTGTCTTCTCCTATCATTTTGGATCTCCCCCTCCCTCTCCCACTTTCAAATCTCTTACTAGCTCTTCCTTCAGTTAATCCCAACGAAGGGTCTCGGCCTGAAACGTCGACTGTACCTCTTCCTAGAGATGCTGCCTGGTCTGCTGCATTCACCAGCAACTTTGATGTGTGTTGCTTGAATTTCCAGCATCTGCAGAATTCCTCGTATCTGCAGAATCTCTTGTGTTTAACACATGCTACCAGTTTGGATATAGCAGAGTTGTTTTTTTTTTGCAATATCATGGGGGGAGGTGTTCGTGGAAAGCAGTATGGACAAGGAGAGATAGAGCAGAGTGGGAGGGGCTGGGATGCTGTCTGATATGTTGAACGTTTCTAGTATTTTCTGCTTTTATTTCAGATTTCCTGTATTTGCAAATTTTTGAATTCCATTTACTCTCAAAAAAGATTGATGCCTGCTTTAGTTTACTTCCGCAGTCACCCCAATTAATTTTATAGGGTGGGTGTCACGAAGAGGTGAAGTTCGTATACAACTATCAACAACATCTTTTGGAAAATTGTCATTTATTTGTATTCAAATAGTGATAAAATTTGCTTTCAAAAATAACTAAATTGCAGGAAAATATTATGTGCTTAACAGTTATCAAATGAGAACAAAAGCAAACTCACCTAATTTCTTTTCATTCACTGCCTTGTTTTCTATTCGCTTTTCCATGTCTTCCTGTTGAGCAAAATATTGGACTGCTTTTTATTAAGTAATGATAATGCAAAGGTCCCTTAAGATTGTCATAGCCAGGGCAGTTGCTGGGGATAAGCTCCCACTGGCTATTAAATGCTCCCAATGGCATGCGCCTCAAATAGCCTCTGACAACCGAGTCCTGTGTGGCTTAGCTACTCGGCCCGGCTGAACTGTTTCTACAGACAGGAGGAGGGGCAAAAGCAGGTTACTGGCACCTTAAAACCAGCAGCTTTGAGCAGATGGGGCTCATCAGACATGGTTGGTAGCTCATCTAGGCGAAGAAAAACTCTAATCTCAAACCTCTGCTACCTTACCGCTATGCCCACTCATGGAAAGGCTTCGGGAGTAAACCACGTCGGAAAAAACTGGAGCTGGTGTCCCAAAGGCAGTCCAACATTGAGGTCAACACTGACACTGGCAACTCCTGCAACACAGCTGGTGCCAAACTGTACTGGTTTCAGCTCTTCTTTTGGATCCATCAGCTGTGAGGAGAGGGGGGAGCCTGCAGCAAGGCAACAATTTGCTCTTCATATCTCCCACTGCCCTGACTTACCTATCACAAAGACAGCTACGACACAAGACCCATGGTTAACTCCGAACAACAGAGAGCCTTGTTAATGCAAGGACAGGATGCAGAAAACCTTTGCAAATAAGAATATGAAGCACAGGGGAAAAATAATTTTGTCATGGGATCAATAAAAAGCTAACTAAAATGACTGATGAGAGCATGGCAGCATAGGTTGTCTATTCAAAGTTCAAAGTAAATTTATTATCAAAGTACATATATATCACCAAATACTACCTTGCGATTTATTTACTTGTAGGCATTTACAGGAAATTAAATTTTGTGTGTGTTGCATAGAAGATTCAAGATTCATTTATTATCAACGAATGTATAAATTATACAACCTTGAGATTTGCTTGCTCATAGGTAGCCACAAAGCAAGAAACCCGAAAGAACCAAATTAAAGCAAAAAATAAAAATAAAACAGCAACATTTGTTGCACAAGAAAAAATAAAAGCAAGCAACTAATTGAAGCAAACAACAACAACATTCTGAAACAAAATTGAACCAGAATTTATGAAAAAAACCATTAAGAAGTCTGACAAAAGATTCAAACTTCAGCAAGCCTTTAACAAGAGCTTCTATGTTAGGTTGGCCTGGAAGGTTAGGTTGCCTGGGATCCAGGGATTGGTGGATCCACTGGATTGGTGGAACAGAAGAAGGTTGATTGTGGAGAGTTGTCATTCAAATTGGAGGCCTGTGACCAGGGGAATGCCTCAGGCCCATTGTTGTTTGGATGACAAAGTTATTAACTTGGTTAGGAACATTGCGAGGACACCAAAATTAGTCATGTATTGGACAGTAGAGGTGGTTATTTATGATTACAACAGGATCTAGATGAAATGGGAAGTGGACCTAGGATTAGCAGATGGAAATTTAACTTGGACAAGTGCAAAGGGTTGTGGATATATAGAACCAGCTGCCAAGAAGAAGCTGTAGAGGTGGATTTGAATATGATGTTTAAAAGACATTTTAACAGGCACATGGATGTAAAAGGTTGAGAGAGATAAGGGCCAAATGCAGGCAAATGGGACCAGCTTGATCAGAAAGAATGAGTTAGGCCAAATAACCTGTTTCTGTGCTGTATAATTTTATAACTTTGCAAAAATGTTTCACCCAACTATTCCCTCACCTCAAAAGTAATCAAACAATCCAGTTCACCAATCTCTACTTAACCCAAATATTGGGCTGTAAAGCCTTGGAATATTCAAAAACACAACTCAAAAGTCTCATAAATAAAAAAAATAATATTCCATATATATCAGTGCTTGTTTAAAAGGAGAGCTTTGCGAGTATTCGGTATCATTTCAATGTCCCAATCAGTAGCGAGAGCAGCACAGAGAAGAGGTAGTACTCTTAAAAGCTTCCCAACCCTCTAGAAGGAAGTGGTACTCGTTTAAAAGGAGAGCTCGCAGCTGTTCGGTGTCATTCCAGCATCCCAGTCAGTGGTGGGGGCAGCATAGAGAGGAATAAATAAAAGTACAGAGGAGACAAGCAGAGCGGCCATTGTTGGAGTGGGCCAATGGTGAGAGTGGCAGGCTTTGGCTCAAAGGAGTCATCAGCTCGAAAGAAGCATTAGCTCTGGGTAAATTGTCCGGATAAGTTTCTGATAAGTTTCCCTTATTTCTTACTGGGTTAGGGGTACTTATAGTTTAAATGGCCATTGTGTGTTCTTCACATCGGATATTGGAGTCCTGGGAGACCCTGTGTGTCCCAAGGAACTACATCTGTATGAAATGCATCCAGTTGCAGCTCCTTGAAGACCGTATTAGGGACCTGGAGCAGCAACTGGATGACCTTTGGCATGCACGGAAGAGTAAAGAGATCATTGATCAGAGTTACAGGGAAGTAGTCACCCCTAAGTTGCAGGAGGCGGGTAGCTGGGTGTGTGTCAGAAGAAGAAGTAGGATGGTGAATAGGCAATTAGCACTGAGCACCCTGTGGCCATTCCCTCAATAATAAATATACCGTTATGGATACTGTGTGGTGGATGACTGCCCAGGGGAATGTCATGGAGACCAGGTTACTGGCACTGAGCACAGGTTTGTGGTCCGGAAAGGAAGAGGGGGAAGAGGAAAACGGTAGTGATAGGCGACTCAATAGTCAGAGGAACAGACAGGAGATTCTATGGATATGAATGGGACACCCAGATGGTATTTTGCCTCCTAGGTGCACAGTAAAGGACATCGCTGGTCATATCCACAGCATTTTGGTGGGAAGGGGGAGCAACCAGATGTCTTAGCACATAATGGTACCAATGACATAAGAGGGAAAAGCAGAGAGGTCCTGAAAAGAAAATTTAGACAGCTAAGCAGAAAGCTAAGAAGCAGGACCTCAGGATAATAATTTCTGGATAGCTACCTGTGCCATGTTAACAAACTGCAAGGGTAAAAGGAACACAAAATACTCTGCAGATGCTGGGATCAAAGCAACACTCACAACACGCTGGAGGAACTCAGCAGGTCGGGCAGCATCCGTGGAAACGATCAGTCGACGTTTCGGGCCGGAACCCTTCATCAGGACTGTAGAGGGAAGGTGGGGGGAGGGTGGGAAGGAGAAGGTTGGTGGGTTCCAGGTGAAAAACCGGTAAGGGGAAAGATAAAGGGGTGGGGCAGGGGAAGCAGGGAGGTGATAGGCTAAACTCAGGTTGGAAGAGCAACACCTCATATACCGTCCAGGTAGTCAACAGCCCCTTGGTATGAACATCGAATTCTCCAACTTCCGGTAATTCCCTCCCCCTCCCTTCCTCTATCCCTATTTCACTCTGCCCCTCCCCCAGCTGCCTATCACCTCCCTCATGGTTCCGCCTCCTTCTACTACCCATTGTGTTTTTCCCTATTCCTTCTTCACCTTTCCTGCCTATCATCTCCCTGCTTCCCTCCCCCACCCTTTTATCTTTCCCCTTACTGGTTTTTCACCTGGAACCTACCAGCCTTCTCCTTCCCACCCTCCCCCCACCTTCTTTATAGGGCCTCTGCCCCTTCCCTCTACAGTCCTGACGAAGGGTTCCGGCTTGAAACATCAACTCATCATTTCCACGGATGCTGCCCGACCTGCTGAGTTCCTCCAGCGTGTTGTAAGGGTAAAAGGACCATGGTGGCAGTTATATACAAGGAGCAGCAGGGTTGTGGACTACAGGATATAACAGGAAATAGAAAAGGTGTGTCAAAGAGGCAATGTTATGATAGTCATGAGAAATTTTAACATGCGGGTAGATTGGGAAAATCAGGTTGCTAATGGATCTCAAGACAGTGAATGTGTTGAATGCCTACAAGAAAGATGGTTTGTAGAGCAGCTTGCTGTTGAGCCTACTAGAGGATCAGCTATATTGGATTGGGTGTTATGTAATGAACCAGAGACGATAAGGGAGTTTCATCCTTGGGAGGCAGTGATAACAATAGGATTGAGTTCAACTTGAAATTTGATAGGGAGAAAGTAAAGTCTGACTCAGCAGTATTTCAGTGGAGTAAAGGAAATTATAGTGTAATGATAGAGGGTTTGGCCAAAGTAAATTGGAAGTAGCTGCTAGCAAGGGCGGCAGCAGAGTGGCATTAGCATGTGTTTCTGGGAAAAATGAGTAAGGTGCAGGATAGGTGCATTCCTAAAACCACGAAATACTCAAATGGCAAAATTATACAACTGTGGCTAACAAGGGAAGTCAAAGCTAATGCTAAAGCAAAAGAGAGGGCATACAACAAAGCAAAAATTAGCAGGAAGATAGAGGGTTGAGAAGCTTTTAAAAACCTACAGAAAGCAACTAAAAGTATCATTAGGAGGGAAAAGATGAAATATGAAAGCAAGCTAGCAAACAATGTCAAGGTGGATATAAAAAGCTTTTTCAAATATATAAAAAATAAAAGAGAGATGAAAGTAGATACAGGACCGCTAGCAAATGAGGCCAAAGAAATAATAACGGGGTACAAGGAGATGGCTCCTGAATTAAATGAGTATTTAGCATCAGTCTTCACTTTGGAAAGCACTAGCAGTGTGCTAGGTATTGAAAGGTGTGAGGAAAGATAAGTGAGTGTATTTACTATGAAACATTCTGGTTTCCTCAGCTGCATAAGTCTAGGGAACACAATCTCCAGCCCTGTCAAACGTGTGAGATATAAATGCCAGCTCAAGTTGGATCTCATCTTGAACTTTTCTGTTACTCATGCACTGGGCCCTCGGTCAACGTGAAAACACACACCACCTTCCAAACGTCGCTCGCAATCCACCTCGAACAAACTGGTCTCCCACCAGATTGTATGCTACGACCAGTTCTCCCTAGTGTCTTCTCTCTTCATCTCGTTTCGAACAGGAGCCCAAGACCAACCTTATTGTCCCTCACCAAGAAAAACCTCCCGCTAATTGGGTGGCACACATTCCACATCATCCTTTATCTTCAACAATAACCCAAAGAGGCTGAAAGCAGAACAAATAGCTTTCAAAAGGCTTTTGACAAGGTCCCACACAGGAGATTAGTGTGCAAACTTAAAGCACACGGTATTGGGGGTAAGGTATTGGTGTGGGTGGAGAATTGGTTAGCAGACAGGAAGCAAAGAGCGGGAATAAACGGGACCTTTTCAGAATGGCAGGCGGTGACTAGTGGGGTACCGCAAGGCTCAGTGCTGGGACCCCAGTTGTTTACAATATATATTAATGACTTGGATGAGGGAATTAAATGCAGCATCTCCAAGTTTGCGGATGACACGAAGCTGGGTGGCAGTGTTAGCAGTGAGGAGGATGCTAAGAGGATGCAGAGTGACTTGGATAGGTTGGGTGAGTGGGCAAACTCATGGCAGATGCAATTTAATGTGGATAAATGTGAAGTTATCCACTTTGGTGGCAAAAATAGGAAAACAGATTATTATCTGAATGGTGGCCGATTAGGAAAAGGGGAGGTGCAACGAGACCTGGGTGTCATTATGCACCAGTCATTGAAAGTGGGCATGCAGGTACAGCAGGCGGTGAAAAAGGTGAATGGTATGCTGGCATTTATAGTGAGAGGATTCGAGTACAGGAGCAGGAAGGTACTACTGCAGTTGTACAAGGCCTTGGTGAGACCACACCTGGAGTATTGTGTGCAGTTTTGGTCCCCTAATCTGAGGAAAGACATCTTTGCCATAGAGGGAGTACAAAGAACGTTCACCAGATTGATTCCTGGGATGGCAGGACTTTCATATGAAGAAAGACTGGATGAACTGGGCTTGTACTCGTTGGAATTTAGAAGATTGAGGGGAGATCTGATTGAAACGTATAAGATCCTAAAGGGATTGGACAGGCTAGATGCAGGAAGATTGTTCCCAATGTTGGGGAAGTCCAGAACGAGGGGTCACAGTTTGAGGATAGAGGGGAAGCCATTTAGGACCGAGATTAGGAAAAACTTCTTCACACAGAGAGTGGTGAATCTGTGGAATTCTCTGCCACAGGAAACTGTTGAGGCCAGTTCATTGGCTATGTTTAAGAGGGAGTTAGGTATGGCCCTTGTGGCTACAGGGGTCAGGGGGTATGGAGGGAAGGCTGGGGCGGGGTTCTGAGTTGGATGATCAGCCATGACCATAATAAATGGCGGTGCAGGCTCGAAGGGCCGAATGGCCTACTCCTGCACCTATTTTCTATGTTTCTATGTTTCTAAATAGTTCTTACAGAGGTGCTAAATGAGATGCCTACAGCATAACAATAAAGATGTGAACCAGGGAGACTATTACAAGGGAGAACGTTCTCAAAAAATCTGAAAGACCTAAAGGTGCATAAGTCAACCAGACCAGATGAACTGCTCATTAGGGTTCTGAAAGAGGTATCGGTAGAGATTATGGAGGCATTAGCAATGATCTTTCAAGAATCATTAGACTCTGGCATGGTTCTGGAGGACTGGAAAATTGCAAATGTCACACCACTCTTTAAGAAAGAAGGGTGGAAGCAGAAAGGAAATTATAGACCAGTTATCCTGACCTCAGTGGTTGGGAAGATGTTGGCGTCAATTGTAAAGGATGAGGTTATGGAGTACTTAGTGACACAGGACAAGATAGGACAAAGTCAGAATGGTTTCCTTCAGGGAAAATCTCGCCTGATGAACCTGTTGGAATTCTTTGAGTTGATTACAAGGTGGATAGATAGAGGGGATGTAGTGCATATTACATATTTAGATTTTCAGAAGGTCTTTGTCAAGGTGCCACACACGAGGCTCATTATCAAGTTAAGAGCCCATGGTATTACAGGAACGTGTAAGAGCATTGGCTGATTGGTAGTGGGTGGGAATAAAAGGATCCTTTTCTGGTGACTGCTACTGACTAGTGGTGTTCTGCATGCTTGGGACAATTTCTTTTTATGCTACAGATCTATGACTTAGATGATGAAATAGATGGCTTTGTTGCCAGGTTTGCAGATGAGACGAAGATTGGTGGAGGGGCAGGTAGTTTTGAGGAAACAGAAAGGCTGAAGAAGGATTTAGTCAGATTAGGAGAATGGGCAAGAGAGTGGCAAATGAAATACAATATTAGAAACTGCATGGTTCTGCACTTTAGTAGAAGAAATAAATGTGCAGACTATTTTCTAAATGGGAAGAAAATCCAAAAATCTAAGATGCAAAGTGACTTGGCAGACCTTATGCAGAACACCCTAAAGGTTAACTTGCAGGTTCATTCAGTGGTGAGTTAGGTGAATGCAATGTTAGCATTCATTTCAACAGCTCTAGAATATAAGAGCAAGAATGTGATGCTGAGGCTTTATAAGACACTGGTGAGCCTCACCTTGAGTATTGTGAACAGGTTTGGGCTCCAAATCTAAGAAAAGATACGCTGGCATTGGAGAGGGGCCAGAGGAGGTTCACAAGAATGATTCCAGGAAAGAAAGGGTTATCATATGAAGAACATTTGATGGCTCAGGTCCTGTACTCACGGGAACTGAGAAGGACGAGTGGGAAGTCAGGATGCTGCCAGGACTCGGGGACCTGAGTTACAGAGGAAGGTTGAATAGGTTAGGACTTTGTTTCTCAGAGCAGGGGTTCCCAACCTTGGGTCCACAGGCCCCTCGACTAATGGTAGTGGTCTGTAACATAAAAACATTTAGAAACACCTGCCCTAAAGTGTAGAAGATTAAGGGAAGATTTGATAAAGCTATACAAAAAGATGATGGGTATAGATAGGGTATACGCAAGCAGGATATTTCCAGAGAAGTTGGGCCTGTACTTGCTGGAATTTAGAAGGATGAGGGGGAAATCTCTTGAGACTTTTCGAATGTTGAAAGGCCTAGACAGAGTAGATGTGGAAAGAATTTTTTCTATGATGGCAGTGTCTAAGACAAGAGGGCGCAGCCTCAGAATAGGGGGGCATCCATTTAAAATAGAGATATAGAGAAATTTCTTTAGCCAGAGGATGATTAATTTGTGGCAGCCATGGAGGCCAGGTCATTAAGTGTAGTTAAGGTGGAGATTGATGGGTTCTTGATTGGCCACAGCATCAAAGATTATGGGGAGAAGGCCAGAGAGTGCGTCTGAGGAGAAGATAAAGGATCAGTCATGATTGAATGGCGGAGCAAACTTGATGGGCCAAATGGCCTAATTCTTCTCCTAGGTCTTTTGCCTTACGGTCTTATAATAGAAATAGAATCACTTTAATGTAATTGTAAGCCAGTTACATATTAATAGCAGGTCACATTAACTTTTATATAATGAGAATAAGCAGAGACATCTGTAGTTAGCATTAAAAAATGCGGTGCAGTTTGGAGGTAGTCTCTACCATAGGAGATGTAAGGCATTCTTTCCCTCCACTAGCCTGCAGGTCACCCTGAGGCAAGGTGTAGCACCCGCTTAGAGCCCCCACATCCCCACCGATCAGGGTAACGTGAAGCCATGGGAGCAGGTGGTAGATGGTTGTATGAGCAGCTGGTGCATATCACAAGTCCTGGTTATGTGACCACTGATACCAGGCTGACAATCTCTAAAGAGTATTGATAATGGCTGGGGTTACCCATCTTGTAAAGACACTGCCCAGAGAGGCAATAGCAAACTAATTCTGTAGAAAAATTTGCCAAGAACAATCATGGTCATGGAAAGACCATGATCACCCACGTCATACAACATGACACGAGACATCGTAATCATGATGATGAGCATAAAACTCAATGTAATCTCTCTTTCAAAATGTATACCGTAAATGTTTCAGGATAAACACCAATATTACCATTTCCAACAGTAAATGTTCTTCCTTCTCCTTTTTGTGATCAAGTAAGTCTTCCTCTTGTAACCTTTTTGGAAACTTGGAGAGAAAATATCATATTTTGTTTGCCTTGCAAGTGCATTGTGCAATTTTTAAAGAATAAACTATTTCATAACAAAGCTATTGTAAAATTTTTAACTTACACATTCAATGTTTGTTTCTATTCGATCTAATTCCAATGTGATCTAAAAAATAAAGAGAGTTGGCATCACTTAGATGGAAGTAAGTACAAAAGAAAATTTAAAATTAGTGACTAAAGCTAACCCACCCACAGTCATTTCCTGTTACTATAATTTCCTTATTATTAATCAGCAGAGCATCCTATTTAAAATTTTCTTCAGAAATTGCTTTGTGATAAATTAGTATTTGACAACAGCACCTAAGCAGGTAAGCTATAGATTCTTGTGATGCTGGAAATCCAGAGCAAAACACACAAAATGCTGGAGGAACTCCGCAAGTCAGGGAGCTTCTATGGAAATGGATGAACAGTCGGTGTTTTGGGCTGAGGCACTTCATCAGGACTGGAAAGGAAGGGGGAAGATGCCAGAATAACAATGAGGGGGGAGAGGAAGGTGGACAAGCTAGAGGGTGATAGGTGAAGCCAGGTGGGTGGGGGGGGGGTGAATTAAGAAGCTAGGAGGATAGATAGAAAAGGTCAAGGGCTGCAGAAGAAGAGATCTAATAGGAGAAGTGAATGGACCATGGGAGAAAGGGAAAGAGGGAGAGCACAGGGGGAGGTTATAGGCAGGGAAGGAGAAGAGAAGAGGTGATAGGGGAGCCGGAGTGGGAAATTGATGAAAAGGGAAGGAGAAAAATTACGAGAAATTGGAGACATCAATGTTCATAACATCAGGTTGGTGGCTACTCAGATGAAATATGAGAGCTGCTCCTCTAACCTGAGAGTGGTCTCGATGTGGCAGTAAGAGATGACAATGGGCTGATGTGTTGGAACGTGATTGGAATTAAAGTGATTGCCCACTAGGAAATCCTGCTTTTTGTGGATGGAGCAAATGTGCTCGACAAAGCGGACCCCCAGTGGACGTTGAATCTCACCAGTACAGTGGAGGCCACATCAGGACCACCAGATACAGTAGGCGATCCCTACAGCTTCTAGGTAAAGTGTTGTCTCATCCGGAAGGACTATTTAGGTCCCTGAATGGAAGTGAGAGAGGAATTTTTGAGAAGTTGTAGCACTTCCGCTGCTTGCAGGGTTAAGTGCGAAGAGGGAGATTAGTGGGAGGGATAAAGAGACAAAGGAATCAAGGAGGGAGTGATTCCTGCAGTAAGTGGAGAGTGGGGGGAGGCGCACTGTGGAAAATAAGGAGCTGGATGTGGAAGCTCATGGGGTAGTGGGTAAGTACAAGAGGAATTCTATGCCTGTTGAGGAAACAGGAAGATGGGATGATTATGGATGTCCAGAAAATGGTAGGTAAGGGCAGCATCAATGGTTGAAGAAGAGAAACTTTGTTCATTGAAGGAGAAAATCTTTGATATGGCGGGAAAAAACCTTATGCTGGAAACAGATACGGTGGAGACGAGGAACTGAGAAAAGGGAATGGCAGGGATCGCTCCCTCCATGATTCCCTTGCCCATTCGTCCCTCCCCACTAATCTATTTGCTGGCACTTATCCCTACAGCAAAGAAGTGTTCCACCATTCAAAATAAGTTACACTTTAATTTCAAATGAATAATTTCATAATTCAGTTACAGAGATCAAGTTTCTGACTACAACTGCCATGATACAAGAATGAATAAAGAAAATGAATAGCAAAATAAAGAAACAAACGTACAACCCTCACTACAGCAGTGACGTCTTTGTCCTTTTCTTGACACAGTAATTTTCTAACACAAAGGTCAAGTTGTTGAAGAAGGTGTTTGTCAGCTGGCAGTTTCAACACAGACTTCAATTTTGGCAGCATGTAACAGAACTTAATCCTGTAAGAATAATCATGAAGCCATAAATTTTGAGTTTACACACACCAACAATATCAATCCATGATGCTAAATGAACTTTCAAAGACTTTGAAACCTAAAAAAAGAAAATCTATTTTCTTTAAATGTTATTATTTTTATTTTATTTAGAGATACAGTGCGAAACAAGCCAAGCTGCCCAGCAACCCACCCATTTAACTCTAACCTTATCATAGGACAATTTACAATGATCAATTAACCTACTAACTGGTATGCCTTTGGACTGGGAGGAAACCCATGCATTCCAAAGAGAGGACATACTAACTCCTCACTGACAGCACCGGAATTGAACTCCACACTCTGAAATATCCTGAGCTGTAATAGTGTCACACTAACCACTACGCCGCCATGGCACCAATTGACAGGTCTTATAATGAACATAACTAACAGTCACAGAAATGAATATTTTCTCAGGGTATGTATTCTGTTGTGTTGAGATCTACAATTAACTGCTTTTCTGTGCAAAGAATGGAAAGTTAAACAGAGGGGATAATCAGATGGTTCTTCAGCCCATGCTGCTACTGCAAGGTCTTAAGGGTTTAAAAATGAATGGTGGGCGGACACTTTCATTAAACGGCTGCAACAGATAATTTGTGTTTCACGTTAACTGTTCAGTCATGTGATATGTAATTACTGAGGTCTCAGTTACCATTATATGTCAAAGCAAAGAAAGAACTTGAGAACATTCGTGCAAAGTTTTAAGTGTAACGTTCCATTATATTGCCTCGTATAATTCTAGGGGAAATCCCACCCATTGGTTAATAGCACCCTGCTATCTATAATAACCCAAGCAGTTATCTAGTTAGAGACTTTCTCAGCATTCCCCAGTATAACAGAACAAAAGAAGCCATTTTAAATTTAACAAAAAAGAAAGACCCCGTACATAAGTCTGTATTTACATAGGGTGCTTTCAAACAAGTGTGATACACAGTTGCTGGTCCCATAAATTTATAAATAGCATAGTATATTTTTTGTGGTCATTTAGCTACTTGATGTACATAAAAATTCAAAATCATACTTAACCCAAAAGTCATCAAAACAAATTATTGAGTATTAATCCCCATGAATAATTGCCCATGCTATTGTCAAAGGAAGAAGCCATAACAGCTCAAAGCTATACTGAAATTCACATAGTTCAAAGTTCAAAGTAAATTTATTATCAAAGTTCCAATATGTCACCATATACAACCCTGAGATCCATTTTCTTGTGGGCATACTCAATAAATCCAAAGTAGAATCGTATTAGAATCAATGAAATACTGCACCAACCTGGGCATTCGACTGGGGTGCAAAAGACAACAAACTGTGCGGATGCAAAAAGAAAGAAACAATAATAACAAATAAATAAACAATGAATATCAAGAACATGAGATGAAGAGTCTTTGAAAGTGAGTCCATTGGTTGTGAAAATATCTCGGTGACAGGGCAAGTGAAGTTGAATGAAGTTATCCCCCTTGGTTCAGGAGCCTGATTGTTGAGGGGAAATAACTGTTTCTGAACCTGGTGGTGCAGGTCCTAAGGCTCCTGTACCTTCTTCCTGATGGCAGCATTGAGAAGAAAGAATGTCCTGGGTGGTGGGTGTCCCAAATGATGCATGCTAGTTTCCTGCAACAACACTCTGTATAGATCTGCTTTACCCATGATGGACTGGGCCATATCCACTTCTTTTTGTAGGATTTTCTGTTCAAGGATATCGGTGTTTCTATACCAGGCTGCGATGCAGCCAGTCAATATACTCTTCACCACACGTCATAGGAGTTGGTTAAAGCTTTAGATGTCACACTGAATCTTTGCAAACTCCTAAGGAGGTAGAGGTGCTGCTGTGTTTTCTTCACAATTGCATTTAAGTGCTGTGCACAGGACAGGTATTCCAAAATAATAACACTGAAGAATTTAAAGTTCTGATCCTCCAATGAGAACTGGTTCATGGACCTCTAGTATTCTCCTCCTGAAGTCAATAATCAGCTCCTTGGTCTTTCTGACGTTTGATAAGAGGTGTTGTTATGGCAGCACTTGCCAGATTTTCAACCTCCCTCCTTTTAAAAACATACACAGATCACTGGAAGTGTTACACACACAAAATGCTCAAGGTTAGGCAGCATCTATGGAGATGAAAAAACAGTTGACGTTTCAAGCCAAGACCATTCATCATGTCTTAAATCTTCAATCCTGTGGTCCAATGGGCAGGTGGTCCTGGCTGGGCAAAAAGCAGAATCAATTCCTGCATAAACACAAGAGGTTCTGCAGCTGCTGGAAATTAAGTGCAACACCCACAAAATGCTAGAGGAACTTGGCAGGTCAGGCAGCATCTATGGAAATGATATGCAGTTGATTTTTCAGGCCAAGACTCTTGATCAGGGCTTGAAAGGAAGGGGGAGATGCCATAATAAGAAGGTTGGGTAAAGGAAGCAAGAAGCAGGATTTTGGAGTAGCCATCCATTTTAATTCCAATCTCCATTTCCATTTTGACATGTCGGTCCATGACCTCTTCTACAGCAATGATGAGGGCACTCTCAGTTTAGAGGAGCAACACCTCATATTCCATCTAGGTGGCCTCCTACCTAATGACATGAACATCAATTTTTCCTTTGGGTAATTTTTCCCCTCCCCCTTCCCCACTCTGGCTTCTTACCTCTTCTCCTCAGCTGGCTTTCACCTCCCCTTCCCTGTCTTCCATGGTCCACTGCCCTGTCATATCAGATTCCTTCCTCTCCAACCCTTTACCTTTTCGAGCTATCACCTCCTAGCTTCTCACTTCATACTTCCTCCCCCACCTACCCGGCTTCACCTATCACTTTTTAACTTGTTCTCCTTCCCCTCCCTTCTCCTTCTCATTCTGTCTTCTTCCCCCTTCCTTTCCGGTCCTGATGAAGGGTCTCAGACCCATATGTCGACTATTCATTCAATTCCATAGAGGCCACCTGACCTGCTGAGTTCCTCTAGCATTTTTGCATGTTGCTCTGGATTTCCAGCATCTGCAGAACCTCTCGTGTTTATTGCTGGAATTGTTTCTGCTTTTTGTCCAGCTAGGACACCTGCCCATTGGACCACAGGATTGAAAATTTAAGACATGCTCCTTGGATTTTCCACCTACTACATACCCATTCCCAATGCAAAAACTTGGTAGTTATTACGAACACTCTAAACTATTTTCTGGGTCTTGGATTATGAAGCATTCCAGTTTTCAAATACTATGTCTGTCATCTTGCAGATGCAAGCATAGACTCTGAATGGAGAGATGTTTCTTCACTGAATATTTGCAGCATTCTGTGTCTTAAAACCTTCTTCCAAGTACTTAATATCTGCAGTAATTTTTTTTCATCTTGTAAGCAAGCTGACTTTAGAGAATATGCAGATGAATAATTAAAGATGAACTTTGGTGCTAATGCCCAACAATTCCCACATTCTATAGTCTATATCAAATCAATAGCTTTTACAATTATTTTATTGTAAACTACTAATAAGATGTGTCATCATAGTAGAGCTCCAATAATAAATTATCCTGTAGTCCAGGAATATTGATGGCTTAGCACCTGACTCTACTGGTTCAGTGGAAAATTTGTTTGTGTAACATCTAAAAGACAAAGAGTATTAGTCTGCCATATAAATCTGCCAGTTCAGCACTGAAGTTCCAGGGCTGACAGATAATTGGAGTTTTACTGTTTTGAAAATCATGAAAATAAAGTGAAAATCTTTCTTCAATAAACTAAAATAGAAAACCAACAGCATATCTACTTTGGTTTTAATAATATATTTTCTAAAACAATAAATTCCTTATTGGTTGTAAATCCATACTTCCTTCTGCTGTGTTAAAGCACATTACAAGCACATACTTTTTGGTTATTTCTGATTTCAAAGTATTTTCTGTAAAACTACATGCTTTGTCTTTTTTTTTAAAAAGGCTTCTTCCTGTAGTTTCATTAAAAAGTAATGTTTTCTAGATGTCATTTAACACAACTGGTAAAATTCCGATGTAGAATCTGTGGATATATTTTAGTCTATCACACTGAACCAACAAAGCATTTCTGTGTTATCAGAATGCTTTCACAGTCAGCACACTATGTCCATGATGATGTTGAAATCATATTCAGTTGCATTAATATTCAATGATCAATTAAATTATTGATTTTGAATAAATGCAAGAACAGAAACAATGTTTTTTTTAAAAAATTAAACCCATTCTAGCCAGAGAAGCAAGCATCTATTTAAAAAGTTTCTTCTTCAATTTCTGAAGAAACTTGGAATGAGATTTTTAAACTGGTTAATACTTCATCGTTATGTGCTCGTCATTCCCTTCTACAATTTAAAGTGCTTCATAAGGCTTATATGACCAAGGATAAGTCATCTCATTTTTATATGGATATATCTTCCTGCTGTGATAGGTGTAGCAATGGAGAAGCTTCATTTATTCATATGTTTTGGACGTGCCCAAGTCTTGGAAAATATTGGAAGGAAGTATTTCAAACTTCTTCTGTACTCTTTAAAGTAAATTTTAAGCCTAATCCTTTGACTGCCCTATTTGGTATTGTTGGAAGACATCTGATTTGCACATTCTGGCTTTTATCTCTCTTATGGCTAAGAGGGCACTTTTGTTTAAATGGAAGGATGCTGTTCTGCCTAGTTATGCTCAGTGGTTACAGGATGTTATGGCATGCCTAAATTTAGAAAAGATTCGTTGTTCAATTTCTGAATCTAATCAAGCTTTTCAAAATTTATGGGGACCGTTTTTAAATTATTTTCATAATCTTTGACTTCTCGTTAAAGTACAGAAGTTGGTTAATAGCATATTTTATTATCTGATAAGTTCTTTTTTACTTTTTTTTCCAAACAGCTTCGACTTTGATAGTGGGTGTAGATCTTTTTTTTAATAAAATTGTTTATATTCTAATATAATCTAATCTACATGAATATAGAGTAAGGAGTTTGTTAATGTGATTCAATATACTGTATCTGGTATTATTATTTTTTTCTGTTGTCTAATAATATGTATTCTCTTGGACTCTGTATTCTTCTATAAAGAAATTAATGAAAATATTGGAAAAAGAAAAAGAATTTTAAAAAGAAAAAATAAACAAAAGAAAAAAATTGAAAATAAAAATAAAACAAACAAAAAAGTTTCTTGACACATTAATATCATAAACTCTGTTTTTATCATCTCAGCTTAGAGTGAATATTTGTGCTGCACATTAATATTAATAATTTTGATGCTCAAAGTTACCAGTCACAAATTAGCTGTGAATAACAAAAGTTTCACATAGATGTATCAAGGAAATATTCAACAGATGGAGTGAACTTTAATTATTTAAGTCATCTAGGGAAATGCTAACATTGTAGCAGAGCAGATGGACAATAAGCTTCAAGTTTAAGTTCAAATTCATTGTCTTCTGACTGTACACATATACAATCAAATGAAATAACTTTCCTGCAGCTCATGATGCATCCACACAACATGCATTACATCATATACAGCACATACAACAAAAATGTTAATAAAATATAAAATATAATTCAAAGTCTATACAGTGCACAGCACAGATAAACTGTAAACAGTAAACAGTGTGCTGTCCTCACGACAAGACCTCAGTGGTGGCAGGTATTCATTAGTCTCACAGCCTGAGAGAAGAAACTGTTACGCAATCTGGCAATCCTCACCCTGATGCTCCCATACTTCCTTCCTGATAGTAGTGGATCAAAGAGAGTGTGGGTTGGGTAGTAGGCATCCTCAACAATGCTTCAAATCCTTTGTGTACAACACTCCCGGTAAATGTCTCAAATAGGGGGGAGAGAGACCCTGGTAATCTCATGGCAGTTTTTACTATCCTAAATTTTCCTGCTCTCCAAAAATTAAAATGGTTTTAATAAAAGAGGAACCAAGCAATACATTTATAGATCAATGATCTACTCACCTTACATTAGGGACAGGATCATTTGAAAGTTCAAGTACAGGCAGGAAAAAATATTTGCAGAAGAAGGCTTTTGAAAATAATTCCATGATACATTCACAGGTGTCAAGAAATCTTAGCCTGTTCCAGCAACTTTTTCCTTGACCAAGCTCTGGACAAGAAAAATAAAACAAATTGTGAATGAATAGCACAATGCTTTATTATGCACATTGTAGTATATTCTAGGGTTTCATCATATTCCCTATTTGCACAAAGTCAGATTGAAATTCACTTAGTAAAACACACACAGATCACTGGGCATGTTTCTGCTTGTGGTCCAGCCAGGACCACCTGCCCATTGGACAACAGGTTTGAAGGTTTAGCTCCTCCTGGTTTCTATCTACTGCATACCTATTCCCACCATCAAAAGCTACAACCGGATAGATACATTTTTAAAAAATCTCAAAGGCTAGTAATCTGAAATAAAAATGGAAAATTCTACAAATGCACAGCAGATTAAGTCATTAACAGCTTTAAAAGACATGGCTGATTTACACTTAGAGGTGTACAATTCCAATAACCTGTGTATTCTTTTTATCTGTTGTAGTTAGGCATAGTTGGATTATGGCAGAAAATAAAATTAATAATTACTCTGCCTTCTACATGAAATAAATCTACCACCTTCCAGGAAAATCTTAGGGACACCCATGTGTTTTAAAATGTATTCATCCTATTGCGTGTAGGTCCACCAAAACATTTTCCCCAATTTTGTCAGCAATAAATTTTCTTAAAACTTTACAGTGTTTATTTTAATATCAATTAAAACAAATAAAATGTTTTCTAAACTGAGGCACTTAGAATAAATGTAACTATCATAATTTGTTACACACATTTTTGGCGACTCTTACAAAAGCAATCCTCATGGCAAAAATTCATAGATGATAGAATTAATTATTATTCCACCTAATGATTATTAGCAGGTGGGAAACAACTCAGTAGAACAATCAAGCCTCTATCAGCAAGAGATTGTTAGCTCATTAAGAAGCATAAAAGCTACAAGTGAAGAACAAATTTTGAAAAACTACCTTCAGTTTTGTCTGAATAAAAGTGAGAGAATGTTTCCATTTATTCTGTATTTAAATACAAATTAATGCTGATATTTCATCATCTTAGGATATCTCTAGTATGGTGAAATACTATGCCCCATTTACAATTTGTTTTATATATCAAAACGATTTTTTTGTAAAAGTCTTATTGTCCATGTTTAAAGGACAAATCAAATATTTAATGTAGTGACATTTCTGTCATCTTCTCTCACACTCATCAGATTTGATGGATGAGTGACTATGCATTTCCCTCAAATAGATGTTTCCTAGAGTGAGAGTTCCTAGCCTGGGTTTCCTGGACCCATCAGTTAATAGTAGAGATCCATGGCATAAAAAAGGTTGGAAATGCCTGTCCTAGATAAAGTATTATATATTATATTAAAGCACAGGTAGATATAGTAGAGGTACGTATTTTAATGAAGTCCCAAGTATATAGTTAATGGACTAAATTACTTGTGCATCTTCAAAGCCAATGTCCATGTGGTAAGTTGTCAACAATAACATAATTATTAATTATCTTCAAAGACCAATAAAAACACCATAAACTGGCTCCTCTGTTATTTGAATAATGTATAATTTTCTCAACAAAACAATCATTCCCTTTAACTTGGAAAGTTGAGGGATAATATTCTAAACCAAATTAAGAGGGAGTTGATAACTCATCTCCTTCTACCTTAGGCCACAAACTTATCAATCACCCCTGTTGAGTTATTAACCTCAAGCTTTCTGCATAATCACTCAAAGAGTTGAACTGCACGTGCATGTAACAAGAGCTGTATAACTCATCTCCTTCTACCTTAGGCCACAAACTTATCAATCACCGCTGCTGTGGGCACTTTCTGGAGGTCCAAGATCCGTATGCTCCACTACCGCTGGACTAAGTGTGTAAATGTAGGGGGGGGGGGACTATGTTGAAAAATAAATGTGCTAAGTTTTCAAAAATTGATTCCTCCTACCTTAGGTTACGAACTTATCAATCACTCCTTGTAGATTGGGGCGAACACTTCATCAAGCACCTTTGCTCAGTCAGCCAAAACAAGCATTATATCTTTGTAACCACCCATTTTAAATCTGCTTATTGTTTCCATTCTGACATCTCTAACTTCATGGCTAACTCTACTTCCATGATGAGGCCATTCTCAATTTGGGAGAGCAACCATATTCCATCTGGACAGCCTTCAACCTGATGGCAGGAACAATGATTTCTCAAGATTCTGGTAAATTCTCTCCCCTCAACTTTCTCTCTTTCCTCTTCCCCATTCTGGCACCCCTCTTACCTCTTGTCTTCTCCATATCTGTCTATCACCTCCCTTTTTCCATTTCTCTCATGGTGTACTCTCCTCTCTTAATAGATTGCTTCTTCCACCTACACCTCCCAGCTTCTCACTTCATTCTCCTCCTACCCACCCACCCACCTTCCCCCACACCTGCCAGTTTGTAATCTTTTCCTCCCTCCACCATCTTCTTCCCCCTTCTGGTCAGATGAAGGATCTCCAACCGAACAACCGATGGACTTACTTTAAAGGACTCTTCATCTCATGTTCTCAGTATTTATTGCTAATTTAGTTATTACTATTTCTTTTTTTCTTTCCTTTTGTAGTTACACAGTTTTGTTTAACATTGGTTGTTGGGTGTGGCCTCATTGATTCTATTGTGGTTCTTGTATTTACTATGATGCCCGCAAGAAAATAAATCTCAGGGTTGTATATGGTGCCATATATGCACTTTGATAATAAATTTACTTTGAACTTTGACTGTTTATTCCTCTCTACAGTGCTGCCTAACCAGAATCTAGCATTTTGTATCTGTTTCTCTGGATTTCCAGCTTCTGCAAAACCTCTTACATTTAGAAAGAGAGTAATTATTTTTGTTGATTGTTGTAAGGGGCCTGGTCAGGATGAAGTTTAAACACATTTCTGCATGGAAACGGGTGATTAACATTTGGATCAATCTTTTACAAACAGCAAGGAACGAGAAATCATTTTTTTTATTTAAATCTGAGATTAATGTGCTTTTGTGAGCCAAGATATTAAGGCTAGGACAAAGAACATAGAAATTTACAGCACATTACATGCCCTTCGGCATGTTGTGCTGACCATGTAACCTACTCTAGAGATTGCCTAGAATTTCCCCAGCGCATAGCACTCTATTTTTCTAAGCTCCATGTACCCTCAGGTTCTGAAGAAAAACTGCCAGAAAGTGTTCTACCTTAATGCACTGTGTAAAGAATTGATCTGCATGAACAGATGTGCAAGACAAGCCTTTCTCAATAATTGAGACAATAGTAAATCTAATGCAATTCATTGTGGATAGACAGAGTTAGGTCACACATCAACCATGAACTCATTAAGACTTGATAAGAGGGAACAGAAGAATAGCAAATGCGGAAACTGGAAGTTAATCAAAAGGAGTATTGGAATACATGGGAGAACATCAGGAAACCTAGGAGATTAGAGATTGGAAGAATTAGATAGGTAATCAAACAAAGCAACTTTCAGTTAAGTGCCAGTTGTGTGAATTCATGGAGCATTCAAAGTGTAATAACATTAACGATTGAAGTGTGAGATAGCAGTAAAATAGTTCACAGTTGGAATTGGCAGAAAACTTAATATTTCCGATAATAACGGGACAAAAATAGGGTTGCTGAAATGGGAAATTATCTTTTCCAGAAAGTATTGTTATTCTAAGGCAGCCCACAAATAAACTTACCAAAAGGGGGAGGAGGGATGGGGCTGGAATTGGGGTGGGGAGTAGGAGGGGAGATAATTTTCAATGCACCAAACACTGAAAACTGAACAGCAAAAGCACAATAATAATTCTCCCAATACATACAAGCACCAAGGCAAAAGCATATCATTTGATGGGGGAAAGAAACATTTGTTCCTGGAAATTAGGTTGAACTATCACAGTGGTTCAGAGTTAAAGGAGGAAAAGTTGTCTGCATGGCAGATTTAGCATCTCAAAATGAAATGTATTCAAAATGATCCATAATACCACATAGCCTATTAATAGTTGTGTCATTCCAGGTGTCAGGATTAATACTGCAAGTTTTTCCTTTAGTTAACCTTTAGAGTATTTCAAGATCTACTATTTCTGCTTTGACACCCAAGCTGCAGCTTATAGTGGAAAACGGTTGAAAATTCAATACAAGGATTTGTAAACGACATTTCCAGACATACACACTGCGGTTTTAACTCTAGTTTTAGAGTTAGGAACACCATTCTATCACTTATTTGATAACAATTTTCAGGTGGACAGCAAAGAGAGTGCTTTCCAAAGATCATCATGTCAGAACTAATAGATATCTTGCCTTTAACATCACCAAAAGGCTCTTGGTCATTATCATACTTCAGTTTATGGTAACTTGCTGTGCACAAAGTTATTATTATTATTTAGAGGTATAGCAGGGTAACAGGCCCTTCAGCCCAACAATCCCACACTGCCCAATTACACCCATGTGACCAATTAACCTTCAAACACATACGATTTTGTAATGTGAGAGGAAACCCAAGCTGTCACGGGGAGAACATATAAACTGCTTACAGACAGCGGCAGGCATTGAACCTGGGTCATTGGCACTGTAAAGCGTTCTGCTAACTGCTACGCCCAGTTGGCTGATGTGTTTCCAGCAAAAGTTCCTACATTTTAAAGGTCCTGCATTGGCTGCAAAACACTATGGAATATGTCAATGCTATGAAAGACAATTAATGTATAAACACAGGTTTTGTCATTTACTGCTCGGAGATACATTGGGGAAAGTAAGATTGGTTTCTATCTCTCATCCCAATTTAGAGCAACAATTGATGAAGCTGTTAAGTAATCTTATGATATTTAATTGTAATTGTATACTTACGCTCAATGATTTTACTGCATATTTCCTGTCTTTGCTCCTGTTTACGGTTGTACCGAACAAATACACAGAGGGTTCTGGCTGAGGCTCTTTGGACTGGGAGGACATTCTAGATGATAATAATCCCAATCTGAACTTTAATGTTATCAAAATTAGCATTTCCTTCAAAATGGTTGACATTAACAATACTGCACATATATATAATGAATTATATTTTAAATTCTATTTGCTAAAAATAAAATGAGCTCGCCATGAGTTAATAAATATAAACAAAATGCCTAGCAGCACAGTAACAGAACACTTTCACAAGTTTCAAGTTAAATGCTACAGGCGTGTGTGTTATAATCAATTCCTATGCCTGAACTTAAAAGTTAACTTACAACATTAGAAATTACAATAACACTTTTATTGGGCAAGCCTGGCATCTTCATTAGGTTAAAAATAGTTATCAATAAATGCCTTAGACATAAATGGGAGAAATGGACACGTTATTTCTAACTCAAATTAGAGAATTAACCGCTAATTACTGGAGCACAGGCTTGGAGTAAGATACTGTGAATTTGAGATTACATATTTTAAATATATTAGGAAATCAACTGAAATAATTGGTTGCAATAAATATCAGACCAATTCTTAAAAAAATATGAACATGCTGTACTATGTGTACATGTGTTAGATACTTTTAATATCTATATTGCAGAATTAAGGAAATTCTTAGAGATGGTATTAAGAGAAATATAATGTCACAATAGATCAGTAGAATCATCTACTAGTTTGCTATATAATTAAGTTGAAATCTGCAAGATAACAACGTATAGAGGTAACTAATAAATCTTCAAATGAACACTATAAATGTGGATGCATTTGCTGTTTTTAAGTAAGAAAGATGAGTAAAAATTTCACTAAAGATATATCTTACGTTTGTCATCATTATTCTAAACATTATGGGCAAAAACGTGTAGTATATCTGATCACTGGAAATGACGTGTGGCAGACAGGAAAACGCCAACAACAGCTTTTCATGTATTCTCCATTGTAAAGAGGTGGCGGCTCTTTGTTCAGCCATTGAGAGAGCTGGAATCAGATCAGGAATATGCACCTGACAACAAAATTTCCAATTAAAGGTAACATCTTGGACACTGTGATCATTGCTCCAAATTCTTATGCATAGAATTAGGCATACAAATACTTTACAAGGCCAAACATATTAAAATGGCACTAAAAATGTCACTGATTTACTGCCTATACTTTGTCTAAACAATTAGTTTTAAAACACAACCAAAATTATCACTATAACTTATATGATTACAATAGCAAGACACACAAAATGCTGGAGGAACTCAGAAGGTCAGGCACCATTTATGGAAATGATCTCTAGGCAGCCTCCAATCTGATGGCATGAACACTGATTCTCATTCTGGTAATATTTTTTATCCTTTCCCCTTCCCTCTTTTTCTGCTCCCCACTCTGGCCCCTTACCTCTTCTCCCCACCTGCCCATCATCTCCCCCTGGTGCCTCTCCTCTTTCCCTTTCTCCTGTGGCCCACTCTCCTCTCCTATCAGATTCCTTCCTCTCCAGCTATTTGCCTTTTGTGATTATCACTTCCCAGCATCTTACTTCAACCACATACCTGGCCTCACCTACCATCGTACTCCTTCCCATCCCCCCCCCCACCACCTTACTCTGGCTTCTTCCCACCCAGCCCCTTCCTTTCCAGTCCTGATGAAGGACGTTGACCCACAATATCAACTGTTTATTCATTTCCAGAGATACTGCCCAACCTGCTGAGTTTCTCCAGCATTTTGTATGTGATGCTCTAGATTTCCAGCATCAGCAGAATCTCTTGCATTTACAATACAATAGATCTACCTTGATAAAATAACTCCTATCCATTGCACTATTTGTAGATTTCCTTACTCAATTATCATTATCATATTGTTTGCTGTTTGTTTCTTGGTTGGAGATTGTTTCTCATGGATATAAAGTGCTTAGCTTCTGATGCAATCATCCTCCATCCTAACGGAAATTGGATTAAGCTTCGAGAATCATGTCTAGTTATTTGAATTAGATGATGAATTGAAATTTTTTAAAAACTCAATTTCGGGTTAATCATCATCTTTACTAGTCTAAGTAAACAACAGCAAAGGAACATCAGAAATTAATCATTCAACAATTAGTTTTCCTTTAGGTCTCAGCTCTTCTACTGCAGAAATAGCACTTTCTTAACTGAGATGCACAGATAAATTCAAATCATGCACAAGGAATGTAGCAACATCAGTTTCCACATGTACTGGCAGCATCAAGTCACCACTATTTTTAAATATCATACTACTTGTCTTGACACCCAGTATTGCACCACAAACTTTCTCCAACTCAGTACTGGGAAATCTACAGATGATGTTTTCTCTTCCTCTCCACAATTTCTGTTCTACACATCAACCTCCATGACATTAGTCTGAAGATTGGGGGACCTTTTCATCAAGCAGCTTTGCTCCATCCACAAAAAGCAGGATTTCCCGGTAGCCAAACAATTTAATTCCAATCCCCATTTCGATTCTGTTATGTTGGTCTATGGCCTCCTCCCACTGCCATGATAAGGCCACTCTCAGGTGAGAGGAGTAACACCTATATTCTGTCCGTGTAGCAACCAGCCTGATGGCATGAACTTCAATTTCTCCAACTGCCAGTAATGTTTCCCCTCTGTCTCCCCTCTTAATACGTCTCCTCTCCAGCCTATCATTTCCCTGGTGCCCCTCCTTCTTTCCTTTCTCCCATGGTCTACTCTCCCCTCTTATTAGATTCCCTCTCCTTCAGCCCTTCGCCTTTTCACCTATCACCTCCCAGCTCCTTACTTCATCCCCCCACGTGGCTTCACGTGTCAGCGTCTAGCTTGTACTCCTTCCCCTCACCCACCTTCTTACCCGTTTATTTCCAGTCCTGATGAAGAGTTTTGGCCCAAAATGTCGACTGTTAATTGCTGCCTGGCCTGCTGATTTCCTCCAGAATACTGTATGTCTTGTTCAAGAATATCCACAATGCCAATATGATGCTTAATCCTGACACACATCTCCAACTACATATCTGTCATGACTAAGAAAGTCTATTCCCACCTCCAAAACAACTTTCATCTCTGATCCCACCTTAGCTCTAGTGCTATTGAAACCCTCATCTCATTTTAGCACATCAGATGGAAATTCTAGTACACCCAAAATGATGTGCTGAATGGATCTCAGGACAGACATGATGGGAGGCTGGTAGGTGCAGCGAATTACTTTCTCGAAATCTGAAATATGCCACTCAATGGTTTAGTTTGTGGCAAGCCATTGTGGAAGTCCATAGGCCCTAACAGTCTTTTAATCTTGTATTACAGGGAGTGGGAAGGAGAATGGAAAGAGAAGTATCCAAGCTCACTGCTGCTGTGTTCACTAGTGTTCAGAGTGGGGAAGGAGAGGGCAAAGACACTGATGTCTTGCATTGCTAAGGTTGGAATGTGTGCTACAATCAGGCTCTAAATTCAGAAATCAGAAGAGCAAAGGGATTTGGAAGTCCTCATACAGGATTCCCTAAAGGTTAACTTGCAGGCAGAGCCAGGGGTAAGGAAGACAAATGCAATGTTAGCATTCATCTTGAGAGGATTAGAATATAAAAACAATGAGGTAATGCTGAAGCTTTATAAGGCATTGGTTAGATCACACTTGGGGTATTGTGAGCAGTTTTGGGCCCCTTAACAAAGAAAAGATGTGCTGGCATTGGGGACGGTGCAAAGGAGATTCACAAGAATGATCGCAGGAATGAAGGGTTTAACATACGAGGAGCATTTGATGGATTTGAGCCTGTACTCATTGTAAATCTGTGGAATTCATTTGCACAGATGGCTTTGGAGGCCAAATCCTTGAGTATATTTAAAGCAAAATTGGATAGATTCTTGATTAGTTAGGGCATCGGAGGTTATGGGAAGAAGGCAGGAGAATGGAGGTAAGAGGGATAGTATATCAGTCACGATGAAATGCTGGAGCAGATTCATTGGGTCTAATGGCCTAATTCTGCTTCTATGTTTTATGGTCTTATGGTCAAATTCAAATTCACAACTCCAAATTACTACGATGATTCTCGTTATCAGTAAACACCTCCTACCTATAACTGTGAGAAATCCAGGTTTCTCCATTTCTGACCTCTTGAATTGTTCTACCACAACTGACTACTTTCAGCATTCAAGGCTCTCTAATCCATAATTCCCATGTTAAACCTCTCAGTCTCTCTTCCTTTTACCCAGTTTCCCTCGGGATCAATAAAGTATATCTAGCTATCTATCTATCTATCTACCTAATATACACTTAAAACCTATTCATTTGACCATGTACTCAAGACACCTGCTTCAATATCACTTTGGTCGTTGATCTGAATGTACCTTCATAGTATAAATGCAATGGGTTGTATAAATACATGTCTTATGGTCTTATGGTTGCAGAAAAGTATTCTAGTGACAAAGAAATCAAATAACTATATTTCTAAAGTGTGAAAATATATGTTTATTTACCTTATTCTCTGTTCCGACATGGTCTCCTCCTGTAACAATAAATCTTAGAATTTCAGGAAGGTGATCTAGCAGGGCATCCAAAACCTAGATTGTGCAAAAGAATGAAACATGCGCTTAAGCACATTGCCATATCAGAAAGTAAACAAAAGTAATTATTAAAAAAATATAAGGAATTGTTTTGCATTTTGTGAATAATCTTTACATAAAATATTTTCAAAAAATCTGCCCACTTTTCAAGATAAAGATTTGAAAGATTAAAGCTTTATGTTTCACATGTACAACATTGAGCAAAATGTGCTGTTTGCATCAAATCAAATCACAAGGATTGTGTCAGGGGCAGCCCACAAATGTCACCATGCTTCCAATGCCAATATAGCTTGTCCATAACTCATTAATCCTGATTTTACTTCATTGGACTGTGGGAGGAAACCAGAGAACCTGGAGGAAACCCATATGGTTATGGGGAGAATGTACAGACTCCTTATAGTCAATAATGGGAATTGAACTGATCATACAGCTATCGCTATAGAGTGTTGCACTAGCCACTAGGCTACCAAGCTGCCCCATAGTGATCAATACGCAGAAGACGTCGTCTTTCTAGGTACCAATGACATGGGCTGGACAAGTGACAAGGTTCTGCAAAGTGAGTTTAGGCAATTAAATGCTAAGATAAAGGGCAGAACCTCCAGGGTTGTGACCTCAGGATTGCTACCCATGCCACATGCTAGTGAGGCCAGAACTAGGGAAATGATACAATTTAGCACGTGGCTAAGAAGTTCATGTAGGAGGGAGGGCATAAGATTTTGGATCATTGGGTATGTTATTATGTGTGTACGTAATAAAGAACTTCTGTTCCCAGTGCGCAATGCAAGCGGTTCACCCAGAACTGGAAGTGATGTTGGTGAACGGGACAGACACATGCTCATGGCAGGCTGAAGGTCCCGAGTAAGATACGGTCGAGTGTAAGCTATTTTGTAAATCTGTAAATAAAACACTTCTAGGTAAAGATAACAATTACAGTGAACATTGGTTATCAAGCGATATTGAGGCAAAAAAAGTAATCAGGAGGGCTAAAAGAAGGCATGAAGTTGCCCTAGCAGACTAGGTGAAGGAGAATCCTAAGGAATCTACAGCAAAAGAATTTTGCTAGGAGCAAAATGATTGCAAGAGACAAAACTAGTCCTGTGGAAGATCAAAATGATAATCATGTGTGGAGCCAAAAGTGGTGGGAGAGATGTTAAAGAAATTTTTTGCATCTGTATTTACTCAGGAGAAGGACACAGAATATGCAGAAGTGAGGCAAAACGGTGTCAACTTCATGAACCCCATAAAGATTACAGAGGAGGAGGTATTTGCTGTCCTTCACACCCAAATTAGAGTCAATATACCCCCAGATCCTGACAAGATGATCCTTCAGACCCTGCAAAAGGCAAGAGCAGAAAATGCCGGGACCCTAGCATAGATACTTAAATCATCCTGAGTGACAGGTGAGGTACCAGAAGATCGGAGAATAGCCGATGTTGTTCCGCTGTTTAAGAAAGGCTCAAAAAATAAACCAAGAAATTATAAGCCAGTGAACTGGACATCAGTAGTGGGAAAGTTATTGGAAGGGATTCTAAGGGACTGGATATATAAGTCATAGTCATAGTCATAGTCATACTTTATTGATCCCGGGGGAAATTGGTTTTCGTTACAGTTGCACCATAAATAATAAATAGTAATAAAACCATAAATAGTTAAATAGTAATATGTAAATTATGCCAGTAAATTATGAAATAAGTCCAGAACCAGCCTATCGGCTCAGGGTGTCTGACCCTCCAAGGGAGGAGTTGTAAAGTTTGATGGCCACAGGCAGGAATGACTTCCTATGACGCTCTGTGCTGCATCTCGGTGGAATGAGTCTCTGGCTGAATGTACTCCTGTGCCCACCCAGTACATTATGTAGTGGATGGGAGACATTGACCAAGATGGCGTGTAACTTAGACAGCACACTCTTTTCAATTTATAATTTATATAATTTATACTTTATACTTTATTGTCGCCAAACAATTGATACTAGGACGTACAATCATCACAGCGATATTTGATTCTGTGCTTTGTGCTCCCTGGAGTACAAATCTGTAGTAAATATTAAAAATTTAAATTATAAATCATAAATAGAAAATAGAAAAGGGAAAGTAAGGTAGTGCAAAAAACCAAGAGGCAGGTCCGGATATTTGGAGGGTACGGCCCAGAAACAGGACAGGATCCGTTCAGCAGTCTTATCACAGTTGGAAAGAAACTGTTCCCAAATCTGGCCATACGAGTCTTCAAGCTCCTGAGCCTTCTCCCAGAGGGAAGAGGGACGAAAAATGTGTTGGCGGGGTGGGTCGTGTCCTTGATTATCCTGGCAGCACTGCTGCGATAGCATGCGGTGTAAAGTGAGTCCAAGGACGGAAGATTGATTTGTGTGATGCGCTGGGCTGTGTTCACGATCTTCTGCAGCTTCTTTCGGTCTTGGACAGGACAACTTCCATACCAGGTTGTGATGCACCCTAGAAGAATGCTTTCTATGGTGCATCTATAAAAATTAGTGAGGGTTTTAGGGGACAGGCCAAATTTCTTTAGTTTCCTCAGGAAGTAAAGGCACTGTTGGGCCTTCTTGGCAGTGGACTCTGCTTGGTTGGACCAAGTCAGGTCATTTGTGATATTGACCCCGAGGAACTTAAAGCTTTTGATCTGTTCCACTTGCGCACCACCGATGTAAATGGGGTTGTGCAGTCTGCTACTCCTTCTGAAGTCAACAACCAATTCCTTCCTCTTGCTGACATTGAGGGATAGGTTATTGTCTTCGCACCATGCCACCAGGTTCTTAATTTCCTCTCTGTACTCAAACTCATCAAATATGACTATTTGAATAGACATGGACTGATTAAATATAGTCAGCATGGCTTCATGCATGGTAGGTCATGTCTACCATGGCGTTTTTCGAGGAAAGTTAATGAAGGCAAGGCAGTAGATGTTGTCTATATGGACTTTAGCAAGGCATGTGTCGAGATCCCACATGGGAAGGTTCAGTTACTTGGCATTCAAGATGAGGTAGCAAACTGGATTACACTTGGGCTTTGTGGGAGAAGCCAGAGGGTGACAGTAGATAGTCGCTTCTGACTGGAGGCCTGTGACTAGTGGAGTGCTGCAGGGACTGGTGCTGGGTCTGTTGTTGTTTGTCATTTATATCTACAATTTGGATGATCATATTGATAAATGGATCAGCAAATTTATGGATTACACCTAGATTGGGGGTTTAGTGGACAGTGAGGAAGGCTATCAAGGCTTGCCGTGGGATCCGGATCAGCCTAAAAAATGGACTAAAAGATGTCTGATGGAATTTAATGCAGACAAATGTGAGGTATTGCACTTCATAGTACGCAGGAGGACGATGGCGCCTAACGGTGACTCCTTTGCTTGTTATTTCTAACAGCTCTATTTTGATTTTTGATATCTCTTTTTTTCCCTTTTCAAGGCTCTTTTGAAGATGCTGACTTCAACTCTTCGTAGAAATGGGACCTCTTGGGGCCTCACAACTGACTGTTTTTCAATATGTCAAGGATGCGGCCTGGAAGATTAGCACGCCTTCAGGGTGCCAGATTTTTGTGGCTTTGGAAGCAGGCAGATTCAAGGCCAGTGCCACCTCCTGATGTGTTATGGGAGTACACAAAAGATCGTAAGCAGCGAGCTTGCTGCTGGCTCTGTGCCCAAGGACCCGAGTTCTTTGGGCACAGAGCTCGGAAAAAGCGACGCAAAAGACTTTTAACACCATAAATCTGCGAGTTGTTTTGTTATGTCTCTCTTCACGTTGTGAAACAGGGACACTTCCTTTTCCCTTATTAGGGAGAGAGAGAGAGCCTGTGGTATGTGAAATACTGAGTGAAAGAGTAGTCTTTGGGGTACTGCAAGTCTGTGTCTTCATTGATGTTTTGCTGCACTCTTGAGTGCTTGGTGGAGGGGGTGCAGATGCCTTTTTGCTGGTAGGGGAGGGGGGCTGTTGCTTTGCTGCTGCTTATGCATGGTGGGGGGAGCTGGCGGGGGGATTTGGGGTTCTAACATTTAACTGTCATTCATTCTTTGGGGCACTCCTCTGTTTTTGTGGATATTTGCGAGGTAAGAGAATTTCAGGATGTATATTGTATATATTTCTCTGACATTAAATGTACCTATTGAAACTAGGGTAGGTCTTACACAGTGGATGGTAGGGCACTGAGAGTGCAGTAGAACAAAGGGATCTGAGCTCCATAATTCAGTGAAAGTGGCGTGACAGTAGATGGTGTGGTAAAGAAAGCCTTAGGCAGATTGGCCTTCATAAATCAAAATATTCAGTACAGGAGAAGGGATGCTATGTTGAAGTTCTATAAGACATTGTGGAAGCCTAATTTGGAATATTGTTTGCAGTTTTCATCACCTACCTACAGAAAAGATGTAAATAAGGCTGAAAGAATACAGAGAGAATTTCAAGGATGTTGCTGGGTCTGGAGGACCTGAGTAATGTGGAAAGATTGAATCAGTTAGGCTTTATTCCTTGTTTTCATTGCTCTCCAAATGACTTAAATGTTTGAAGAGACCAAGAAGTTGATTGTGGACTTCAGGAAGAGGAAGTTGGGGGAACATGAATGAGTCCTCTTCAAGGTATCAGCAGTGGAAATGGTGAATAGCTTCAATTTCCTGGGTGTCAACATCTTTGAAGATCTACGTATTCTGGGCCTAATTTTGTGATGCAACTTTTTTTTCCACAAAGAACACACAAGAGTGGCTATATTTCATTAGGAATTTGAGGAGACTTGGTATAAGAACAGAAGACATCGGAGCAGAATTAGGCTACTCATCCCATCGAATCTGCTCTGCAGTTCCATCATGGCTGATTTATTATCCTTCTCAAACCCATTCTGCTGCCTTCTCTCTTTAACCTATGATGCCCTAACTGATCAGGAACCTACCAGCTCCTGCTTTAAATATATTCAATGACTTGGCCTCCAAAGCTGTCTGCAGCAATGAATTTCATAGAGATTCACTGATCCCTGGTTAAAGAAATTCCTCTCTGTTCTAAATGGACATCTCTCTATTCTGTGGTTGTGCCCTCTATCCTGGACTTGAGATCCCCCTTCAATCTTCTAAATTCTAGTGATTACAGACCCAGAGCCATGAAACACTCTTCATATGTTAACCCTTTCATTCCCAGAATCATTCTCATGAACCTCCTCTAAACCCTTTCCAATACCAGCACATTTTTTCTTTTATAAGGAGCCCAATGCTGCTCACAATACGCCATGCAGTCTGAGCAATGCTTCATAAATCTCAGTATCAAATCCTTGCTAGAATATTCAAGCTCTTTCAAAATGAATACTAACATTGTATTTTACTCCCTTACCATTGGCACAATCTTCAAATTAACCTTTAGGGAATCCTGCACTAGGACACCCAAGCCCCTTTGCGTCTCTGATCTTCAAATTTTTTCCCAGTTTAGAAAATAGTCTATGCCTTTATTCCTTCTACCAAAGTTCATTACCAACTCATTCCAACACTATATTCCATCTGCCATTTTTTTTGGCCCATTCTCCCATCTGTCAAAGCCCTTCTGCAGACTCACTGCCTCCTCAAAACTACTTGCCCCTCCAACTATTTTTGTATTATCTGCAAACTTGTCTACAAAGGCATCAAGTTCATCACCCAAATCAATGACATGTAACGTGAAAAGCAGTCCCTGTGGAACACCACTTGTCACTGGCAGCAAACCAGAATACTCCCACTTTGCCTCCTGACAATCAGCCAATCTTCTATCCATGCTAGTATCTTTCCTGTAATCCCATGAGCTCTTACTATGTTCAGCAACCTCATGTATGGCACCTTGTTAAAGACGTTCTGAAAATCCAAGTATACAGTATCTACTGACTCTCCTTTGTCCCTCCTGCCTGTTATCTCTTCAAATAAATTGTCAGGCAAGATTTTCCCCTAAGGAAATTATGTTGACTTCGGCCTGTTTTATCATGCGCCCCCAAGAACCCCAAAACCTCAACCTTAATAATGGCCTCTAACGTCCTCCCAACTACAGAAGTCAGGCTAACTGGCCAATAATTTCCTTTCTCTGCCTCCCTCCCTTTTTAAAGAGTGGAGTGACATTTGCAATTTTCCAGTCCTTCTGAACCATTCCAGAATCTAGTGATTCTTGAAAGATCATTACCAATGCTTCTGTAATCTCTTCTGCTACCTCTTTCAGACCCCTTGGGTGTAGTCCATCTGGTCTTATCTTCCTTCAGATCGTTACTTCCCAAGCAACTTCTCCTTTGCAATAGCAACTACACTCACTTCTGCCCCCAACATTCTCAAATTTCTAGCAAACTGCTAAAGTATTCCACAGAAAAACAAACACAAAATACTTATTAGGTTAGTCCGTCATTTCTCTGACCCCCAATACTACCTCCCCAGCATCATTTTCCAGTGGTCTAATATGACTCTCGCCTCTCTTTGATGTATCTATCCTGCACCTTCCAAATTACCCCCAGAAACTCCAGCCATTGCTGTTCGGACATTATCCGTGCGTGACAGTGTCCATTTCCCATCAACTTTGGCTCCTCTCTCATGCCTCCGTAATTCCCTTTACTCCACCCTAATACCGATACATTTGACTTTATCTTCTCCCTCTCAAACTGCAGAGTGAATTATATCATATTATGATCACTGTGTCCCAAGGGTTCCTTTATATTAAGCTCTATAATAAAATTTGGTTTATTACACACCCAATCAAGAATTGCCTTTTCCCTTGTGGGCTCAGCCACAAACTGCTCTAAAAAGCCATCTCATAGGCATTCTACAAATCCCCTCTCTTGGGATCCAGCATCTTCCCTTATTTCCAATCAGTTCTGGTTGCAAACTCATGTTTCATTGTACATTCTAGTGGAAGCCTGGTTCACCTGATATTTACTGTTGGAAGCCAAGGGTAAGAGGATACAATAATTGATTCAGCATGACAGGTAGACATTGGCCAGCTGCATAACCAGCTGTTAATGTTCATGTGGAATTGGCAGGAGGTACAGTGCTGGTCATCTGTGCCCAGCTCCTTTCAGGTCACTTTCCTTTAGGGAGAGTATGGCCTCTCACCTCAGTCTTTGCAGGTAACAAAGACTCTTGCAAATTTCGGCAGATGAATCGTGGAGAGCATTAGTGTGTAATGCTTTTGTAGAACAAATGCAGCTTTTTCTTCATTCTTTTCTTTCCTAATCACTTCCTCGCCTCTGCTTATAACCTGCAAACTCTGCTGCTAGCATAACTATTAAACTATTCTAACCAGATGCATCACCATCTGACATGGAGGGGTCACTGAAAATGCTGCAGAAAGTTGTAAATTCAACTAGCTCCATTTTCTAGGATCAGCTTCTTCCTCTCCACCATCAGATTTCTGAATGGACAATGTCTCCATGCACTACTTACTAATTTAATTTTTAAAATATTTATAGTTTTTATTATGTATTTCACTGTAGTGGTGTTGCAAAACAGCAAATTTCATGACATCTGGGAGTGATATTAAACCTGATTGTGAGTCAGTTTTGTGCTGCAGTTGTGGTTATGATATAAGCTGTAGCCCACGCTTGACTTGTCTCTCCTCATTTTCTCCATCTTTGCTGGTGAAGCCAATACTTAATTTTTACCAGTGACATATGCACGATGAGCAGATTGGAGTTTATTTTCTGCAATGCTCCATTACTCCTTTCTTACAATTACAGGAGCTAACTCTGGACTTAGATGGGCGAATAATTGAAAGCAGTCACTGCTCATCCTTAAATCTCTACCTGCTCTGTGAATGCAAGATGAGCTCTCTGCTGAATAGATCAGAGACCCTTGGCTTCCTGCAGACATGGCTGTCGCATCTGTAGCAGAATACTGACTATACCTTGAAAAAACATTGTTTGTAAAGCGCTTTGAAAATTCTGGATTGCAAATTACAAACGTTTAGTTTCTCCTTTGATCTGCGTTAAATATGAAACAAAACTTCACATTATGTAATACAATTAAGGAAAGTGGGCACAGACGAAAAATCTATAGCACTAAACAAAAATCCTTAAGTATTGCATGGAAATTGTAATGAGTGGCAAATGTGTTTGTGCATTGAGAGCCACAAATTAATGACTCTATAAATCAGAAAAGGTGCTCATAGAATCGGTAGAAAACAGGATATTCTTAGAAAGCTGATTTTGAAGACTTTTATTTAAAAGCCAAAATTCAGCAAAAATAGGAATTAATTTCTAAAAGAAGACTGGTGATAAATTATTTACCTTACCTCTAATGATTCATCTTGCAAGAGTGCAATTAGTTCTTTGTGAACTACATGAACACCGGAGCCTAGCAGCTTAATGACCTGAGTGGAAAAAATGCACAAAACTTTCATCCATTTGAGGAATATTACAATCTAGCAATAAATGAACTGAGTACTCACCAAAAATACTTCAGAAAGACCTTACAAGGGATTCAAATTGTTTAATTATATATCTATTGACTGAAAATATTCCAGTAACTTTTTGGTTTATTAAATTCTACATCAACTACTGAAATTTAGTAAATAACAGTAACATTTTGCAACAGGAAATGCAACGTGGCAAATCTGCCAAAACGTACATTTTGGCATAACCTCTCCTTCATTCATTTCGTGTCTGTCCATGACCATGATCGTACTAGGCAAATTTTTCGACAGAGATGGTTTGCCAGTGCCCTCTTCTGAGCAGTGTCTTTACAAGATGGGTGACCCCAACCATTATCAATACTCTTCAGAGATTGTCTGCCTGTCATCAGTGGTCCCATAACCAGGACTTGTGATATGCACTAGATGCTCATACGACCATCCACCACCTGCTCCCATGCCTTCTCGTGACCATGAGTGGCGGGCTAAGCAGATTCTACACCATGTCCAAGGGTGACCAGCAAGCCAGCGGAGGGAAGGAGTGCCTTACACCTCCCCTGGTAAAGATGCATTTTCACCCCACCACTCTTTACCTCTCCTCCACTCTGCAATTTACAACCGAACAAATCTCCATTCATTCCGCTGTGCAATTGAAATTTCTTCAGCCAAGACCAGGATTAGCCATAGTCATAGTCATACTTTATTGATCCCGAGGGAAATTGGTTTTCGTTGCACCATAATTAATTAAATAGTAATAAAACCATAAATAATTAAATAGTAATATGTAAATTATGCCAGGAAATAAGTCCAGGACTAGCCTATTGGCTCAGGGTGTCTGACCCTCCAAGGGAGGAGTTGTAAAGTTTGATGGCCACAGGCAGGAATGACTTCCTATGACGCTCAGTGTTGCATCTCGGTGGAATAAGTCTCTGGCTGAATGTACTCCTGTGCCCAACCAGTTCATTATGTAGTAACTTAATTCTTAAATTCTTCACATATATGAAGAGTAAAAATCTTTACATTACATCTCTGTCTGAATATGCAATGGGCAATTTATAGTAATTTATAATAAATATCATATACAACAGGAGTCAATATAGCATAGAAATACAATTGTATCAGCGTGAATTAATCAGTCTGATGGCCTGGTGAAAGAAGCTGTCCCGGAGCCTGTTGGTCCTGGCTTTTACGCTGCCATACTGTTTCTCGTATGGTAGCAGCTGGAACAGTTTGTGATTGGGGTGACTTGGGTACCCAATGATCCTTCAGCCCATTTTGATGCATCTGTCTCTGTAAATGTCCTGAATAGTGGGAAGTTCACATCTACAGATGTGCTGAGCTGTCCTACGACTGAGGGAAGTACAGTTCCCATACCAGGCAGTGATGCAGCCAGTCAGGACGGTGAGGGAGCCCTCCCTTACCACCTGCTGGTGATCTGACAGGGAAGTCCAGGAGCCAGCTGAAAAAGGCAGGGTGAAGGCTGAGGTCTCTTTTTCAATATTTTTATTAGTTCTACATAAAAGAATACAGAGTACAAGAAAGTATATATAAAGGTCAAAAAAGACAACTACCAATTACGTTATATCTATCCATAATAACAATCTCATTTCCCCCTATTCATGTAGGTTAGTAAAAGTTATATTGAAATATACTAATTTATTACAAAAAAAAGAATCTAACCCCTACCAAGACCGAAACTGTTTATTAAGGAGAAAAAAAGGTAAAATACCTTCTCCTATAATAAAAATTAATAATAGCCGACATCTAAATTTAAACAACGAATTGAGGGTTTCGAAAGTTTTGAAAATAATTCAGAAAGGATCCCCGCGATGTTTGAAAGTCTTGACGAGATTCAGAAATTGAACAACGAATCTTCTCTAAATCTAAGCATGACATAACGTTGCATAACCATTGAGCATGAGTAGGAGGAGAAACATCTTTCCATTTAAACAAAAGCACCTTCCTAGGGATAAGAGAGCTAAAGGCCAAAATATGTAAATCAGATATCTTCAGCTTGATATCTTGTCCTGCACAATACCGAATAGGGCCATCAGAGGATTAGACTTAAAATTGACCTTGAAAAGTAGAGAAAAAGTTTGAAAAACTTCCTTCCAATATTTTTCAAGGCATGGACAAGGTCAAAACATAGGAAGGGAGTTGAGAAAAAGGACCGCAAAGGTAGTAATCTCGGGATTACTGCCTGTGCCACGCGACAGTGAGAGTAGGAATGCGATGAGGTGGAGGATAAATGCGTGGCTGAGGGATTGGAGTAGGGGGCATGTACTCGTTGGAATTTAGAAGATTGAGGGGGGATCTGATTGAAACGTATAAGATCCTAAAGGGATTGGACAGGCTAGATGCAGGAAGATTGTTCCCGATGTTGGGGAAGTCCAGAACGAGGGGTCACAGTTTGAGGATAGAGGGGAAGCCTTTTAGGACCGAGATTAGGAAGAACTTCTTCACACAGAGAGTGGTGAATCTGTGGAATTCTCTGCCACAGGAAACTGTTGAGGCCAGTTCATTGGCTATATTTAAGAGGGAGTTAGATATGGCCCTTGTGGCTACGGGGGTCAGGGGGTATGGAGGGAAGGCTGGGGCGGGGTTCTGAGTTGGATGATCAGCCATGATCATAATAAATGGCGGTTCAGGCTCGAAGGGCCGAATGGCCTACTCCTGCACCTATTTTTCTATGTTTCTATGTTTCTATATGAATTAATGAAGCTTCTCCATTATTGTATCTGTCACAGTAGGGAGATATATCCAAATAAAAACAAGATAGCTTATCTTTAGTCATATGGACTCTATGTACCACCTTAAATTGTATGAAGGAATGGCGAGCACATAGCGATGACGTATTAACCAGTTTAAGAATTTCATTCCAAGATTCCTCAGATATTGATGTCTGTACGTCTTGTTCCCAGAGATTCTTAAGTTTGTCTAAAGGAACATTCCTCGTCTCCAGTAACATACCATAAATATTAGATATTGAACCATTATAAAAGGGTGTCAAATTAAAAATTACATCTAGTAAGTTCTTATCTGAGTTTATAGGAAATGTGCATAATTGAGATCTTAGAAAGTCTCTAATTTGTAGATATCCAAAAAAGTGAGTTTTGGGTAGGCTATATTTAGCTGACAATTGCTCAAACGAGAAAAGATTTCCTCCAACTAACAGATTCCAAAAACATTTAATACCCAACTTGTCCCATTCTTTAAAAACCAAATCAGTCAAGGAGGGTTTAAAAAAATTATAATAAATGGGACTAGAAAGGGAAAATCTCAATAAACCAAAATATTTTCTAAATTGTATCTAGATCCTCAGAGTATGTTTAACTATTAAATTATCAGTTAGTTTACTTACAAATAAAGGAAGTGAGGATCCAAGAAGAGAAATAATAGAAAATTTATTAACAGAATTAGCTTCTAAAGAAACCCATACCGGACAGTCTACACGATTAATATAATATAGCCAAAATGTAAGATATTGTATATTAACTGCCCAGTAATAAAACCTAAAATTAGATAAGGCTAAACCTCCAGACTTTTTAGGTTTTTGAGATGAATTTTATTTAAACGAGGATGTTTATTTTTCCATATATAGGAGGATAAAATAGATTCAAGAGAGTCAAAAAACATTTTCGGAATAAAAATGGGTAAAGCCCGAAAAAGATATATAAATTTAGGTAGAATATTCATTTTAATAGAATTAATTCGTCCAATCAATGATATTGAAAGAGGTGACCAATTTAATAATATCTTTTTTACATGGTTCAATAAAGTAAGAAAGTTTTCTTTAAACAGGTATTTGTAATTCTTAGTGATTGTTACACCCAAATAAGTAAATTGATTCCTTACAATTTTAAAAGGAAGATTAGTATTAATTGGTACCAAATTAGTTAAAGGAAATAATTCACTCTTATGTAGGTTCAATTTATATCCTGAAAACTGGCTAAAATGGGAGTGTAAAGAAAGTACACAAGGTAATGAAATCTCAGCATTAGAGATCAAAAGCAATATATCATCAATGTAAAGCGAGATTTCGTGGGTGATACCTCTCCTTAAAATACCACAGATATCATTAGATTCTCGAAAAGCGATAGCAAGGGGTTCTAACGCTAAATCAAAAAGCAAAGGACTCAACAGACAGCCTTGTCTAGTTCTGCGCTGAAGTTTGAATGGTTCGGAACTTTGAAAATTAGTAAGTACTCGAGCAGAAGGAGATAAATAAAGTAGTTTAATCAATTGAATAAAATCTGGTCCAAAATTAAATTTTTCTAAGGTTTTAAATAAATAATTCCATTCAACCCAATCGAAGGCTTTCTCAGCATCTAAGGATATCACACATTCCGATATCTCCTGAGAAGGAGAGTAAATAACATTTAATACACGGCATATATTAAAATGGGAATGTCAGTTTTTAATAAATCCAGTCTGATCATCAGAGATAATAGAAAGTAAAATATTTTCAATCCTACGAGCCAGAACCTTAGAAAGAATTTTAGTATCTACATGAAGTAATGAAATTGGCCTATATGAAGAGCATTCAGTTGGATCCTTGTTCTTTTTTAGGATAAGCGAGATAGAAGCTTCATAAAAAGATTGAGGCAAACTACCCAATTTGAAAGAATCCAAAAAAACTAAGTGTAACTGTGGTATAATTAATGAAGAAAAAGCCTTATAAAATTCTCCAGAAAATCCGTCTGGAACCAGAGCCTTCCCCAAGTGTAATGAACGTATAGCCTCGGCGATTTCCTCATAAGAAATGGGTTGATCTATCTGTTTGCAATTATCTGCAGAAACTGCAGTGATATTTAATTGATCTAAAAAATTGTTCATTACAGTATTATCTTTAGGGGAGTCAGAACTATAAAGTTTAGAATAGAATTCTCCAAAGCTATCACTTATTTCAGAGTAATCAGTTGTCCTATCATCATTAGTTTTGCAAATTTCTTTAATTTGTCGTTTAACTACAGAAGTTTTTAACTGGTTGACCAATACTTTGCCTGATTTATCTCCGTGAATGTAAAATTGAGTTTTATCTTTAAGAAGTTGAGTTTCAATTGGATTTGTTAACAGAAGATCACATTTAGTATTAACTTCAACACGTCTTTTATATAAAACAGGATCTGGAGCTGTAGCAAATTTTCGATCTAATTGTTTTAACTGATTGGCTAATTCAATTCTTTCTTTATTAGCTTTATTCTTAACACTCGCAGTATCAGAAATAATCTGTCCTCTAATATGGGCCTTGTAAGTATCCCATACAATAAGATTAGAAGTCTCTTCCTTTTTATTCTCTTCAAAAAAAATAATATGCTTCTCTAGAAATTTTAAAAATTCCTTATCAGAAGAAGACCAGGGAGTTTTAAAGATAAAAATATAGGAGCATGGTCTGAAACAGCAATCTCTTCATATTCACAGGAATGAACTGATGAGATCATTTGACTATCGGTAAAAAAAATCAATCCTGGAATATGTGTGATGAACGTTGGAAAAAAGCGAATAATCCCTAACTAAGGGCTGTAAGAAATACCAAACATCAACTATACCACACTTCAATAAAAAGGATGGAATAAACAAAGCTGATTTATTAAAAGACGTTGGTTTAGAAGATCATCGGTCTAAAATTGGGTCTAGCCAACAGTTAAAATCTCCTCCCATCACCAAAGAATAAAGATTCAGATCTGGTAAAAACGAAAAAAAGCATTCAAAGAATCCTGGGTCATCTACATTTGGGGTATACACACTGGCAAATACTATTAACTTATTATCTAGTTTTCCTGAGACTATAACAAAACGTCAATTAGTATCAGATACTACATCATGCTGGACAAAGGAAAGTGCATTATCTATAAGAATCGATGATCTATAAGAGTTAAGAGAAGTCAATGTTCATGCCATCAGGTTGGAGGCTACCCAGACGGAATATAAGGTGTTGTTCCTCCAACCTGAGTGTGGCTTCATCTTTACAGTAGAGGAGGCCGTGGATAGACATATCAGAATGGGAATGGAATGTGGAATTAAAATGTGTGGCCACTGGGACATCCTGCTTTCTCTGGCAGACAGAGCGTAGGTGTTCAGCAAAACTTCTCTAACTTCCGCTAATGCCCCACCTCCCCCTCGTACCCCATCCGTTATTTATTTATATACACACCTTCTTTCCCTCTCTCTACTTTTTCTCGCTCTCTCCCTCTGACTATACCCCTTGCCCATCCTCTGGGTTTTTTCCCCCCATTCCCTTTTTCCTTCTCCCTGGGCCTCCTGTCCCATGATCCTCTCATATCCTTTTTGCCAATCACCTGTCCAGCTCTTGACTCCATCCCTCCCCCTCCTGTCTTCTCCAATCATTTTGGATCTCGCCCTCCCCCTCCCACTTTCAAATCTCTTACTAGCTCTTCCTTCAGTTAGTCCTGACAAAGGGTCTAGGCCCGAAACGTCAAGTGTACCTCTTCCTAGAGATGCTGCCTGGCCTGCTGCGTCCACCAGCGACTTTGATGTGTGTCGCTTGAATTTCCAGCATCTGCAGAATTCCTCGTATTTATGTTTGCCACATCCACTCTGTCCATGCCTTTCAACATTCGAAATGTTTCTATGAGGTCTCCCCTCAGTCTTCTAAACTCCAAGGAATACAGTCCAAGAGCGGACAAACGTTTCTCATATGTTAACCCTCTCATTCCCGGAATCACTGTAGTGAATCTTCTCTGTACCCCCTCCAACGTCAGCACATCCTTTCTTAAGTAAGGAGACCAAAACTGCCCACAGTTCTCCAAGTGAGGTCTCACCAGCGCCTTATAGAGCCTCAGCATCACATCCCTGCTCCTATACTCTATTCCTCTAGAAATGAATGCCAACATTGCATTCACCTTCTTCACTACCGACTCAACCTGGAGGTTAACCTTAAGGGTATCCTGTACGAGGACTCCCAAGGCCCGTTGCATCTCAGAACTTTGAATTCTTTCCCCATTTAAATAATAGTCTGCCCATTTATTTCTTCTGCCAAAGTGCATAACCATACACTTTACAACATTGTATTTCATTTGCCACTTCTTTCCCATTCTTCCAATCTATCCAAGTCTCTCCGCAGACTCTCCGTTTCCTCAGCACTACTGGCCCCTCCACCTATCTTCGTATTGTCAGCAAATTTAGCCACAAAGCCATCTATTCCATAATCCAAATCGTTGACGTACAATGTAAAAAGAAGTGGCCCCAACGCCGACCCCTGTGGAACACCACTGGTAACCGGCAGCCAACCAGAATAGGATCCCTTTATTCCCACTCTCTGTTTCCTGCCAATCAGCCAATGCTCTATCCACGTATGCAACTTTACCGTAATTCCATGGGCTCTTATCTTGTTAAGTAGCCTCATGAGTGGCACCTTGTCAAAGGCCTTCTGAAAATCCAAATATACAACATCCACTGCATCTCCCTTGTCTAGCCTATTGGTAATTTCCTCAAAAAATTGTAATAGGTTTGTTAGGCAGGATTTTCCTTTAAGGAATCCATGCTGAGTTCTGCCTATCTTGTCATATGCCTCCAGGTACTCTGTAACCTCATCCTTGACAATCGACTCCAAAAACTTCCCAACCACCGATGTCAAGCTAACAGATCTATAATTTCCTTTTTGCTTCCTTGCCCCCTTCTTAAATAGCGGAGTGATATTTTCAATCTTCCAGTCCTCCGGAACCATGCCAGAATCTATCGACTTTTGAAAGATCATCGCTAATGCCTCCGCAATCTCCACAGCTACTTCTTTCAGAACGCGCGGGGGCATTCCATCTGGTCCGGGAGATTTATCTACCTTTAGACTATTCAGCTTCCTGAGTACTTTCTCTGTCGTAATTGTGACTGTGCACACTTCTCTTCCCTGCCACCCTTGAGTGTCTGGTATGCTGCTGATGTCTTCCTCAGTGAAGACTGATGCAAAAATACTCGTTAAGTTCCTTTGCCATCTCTTTATCTCCCATTACAATTTCTCCAGCATCATTTTCTATCGGTCCTATATCTACTCTCAACTGTCTTTTACTCTTCTATACTTGAAAGAGCTTTTAGTATCCTCTTTGATATTATTTGCTGGCTTCCTTTCATAGTTAATCTTTTCTCTCTTAATGACCTTCCTAGTTTCCTTTTGTAAGGTTTTAAAAACTTCCTAATCCTCTGTCTTCCCACTAATGTTTGCTTCCTTGTATGACCTCTCCTTTGCTTTAACTTTGGCTTTGACTTCTCTTGTCAACCACGGTTGCATCCTTTTTCCATTTGAAAATTTCTTCTTTTTTGGAATATACCTGTCTTGCACCTTCTCGCATATACTCCAGCCACTGCTGCTCTGCCGTCTTTCCCGCCAGTGTCCCTTTCCAGTCAACTTTGGCCAGTTCCTCTCTCATGCCACTGTAATTTCCTTTACTCCACTGAAATACCGACACATCAGATTTCGGCTTCTCTTTTTCAAATTTCACAGTGAACTCAGTCATGTTATGATCACTGTCTCCTAAGGGTTCCTTCACCTCAATCTCTCTAATCACCTCCGGTTCATTACACAATACCCAATCCAGTACAGCCGATCTCCTAGTGGGCTCAACAACAAGCTGTTCTAAAAAGCCATCTCGCAGACATTCTACAAATTCTCTCTCTCGAGATCCAGTGCCGACCTGATTTTCCCAATCCACTCACATGTTAAAATCCCCCACAACTATCAAAACACTGCCCTTCTGACAAGCCTTTTCTATTTCCTGTTGTAATTTGTAGTCCACATCACTGCAGCTGTTTGGAGGCCTATAAATAACTGCCATCAGGGTCCTTTTACCCCTGCGATTTCTTAGCTCAACCCATAAAGATTCTGCACCTTCCGATCCTATATCACCTCTTTCTAATGATTTAATATCATTTCTCACCAATAAAGCCACGTCTCCCCCTCTGCCTACCTTCCTATCCTTCCGATACACCGTGTATCCTTGGACGTTTAGCTCCCAGAGACATGCTTCCTTTAGCCATGTCTCAGTGATGGCCACAATATCATACCTGCCAATCTGTAGCTGTACGACAAGATCATCCACCTTATTCCTTATGCTGCGTGCATTTAAGTATAACACCTTCCAAGCACCTTAAAACTATACCCTCTCGTGCTAGTGATTTCAGCCCTGGGGAAAAGCCTCTGACTATCCACATAACCAATGCCTCTCATTATCTTGTACAACTCTATCAGGTCACCTCTCATCCTCGGTCGCTCTAAGGAGAAAAGGCTGAGTTCACTCAACCTATTCTCATAAGGCATGCCCCCCAATCCAGGTAACATCCTTGTAAATCTCCTCTGCACCCTTTCTATGGTTTCCACGTCCTTCCTGTAAATGAGGTGGCCAGAATTGAGCACAGTACTCCAAGCGTGGTCTGACCAGGGTCCTATATAGCTGCAACATTACCTCTCGGCTCTTAAACTCAATCTCACAATTGATGAAGGCCAATGCACTGTATGCCTTCTTAACCACAGAGTCAACCTGCGTCGGAGCTTTGAGTGTCCTATGGACTAAGGCCCCAAGATACCCCGATCCTCCACACTGCCAAGAGTCTTACCATTAATACTATATTTTGCCATCATATTTGACCTACCAAAATGAGCTACTTCACACTTATCTGGGTTGAACTCCGTCTGCCACTTCTCAGCCCAATTTTGCATCCTATCAATGTCCGACTGTAACCTCTGACAGCCCTCCACACTATCCACAACACCCCCAACCTTTGTGACATCAGTAAATTTACTAACCCATCCCTCCACTCATCCAGGTCATTTATAAAAATTATGAAGAGTAGGGATCCCAGAACAGATCACTGAGGCACACCACTGGTCACCGGCCTCCGTGCAGAATATCACCCATCTATAATCACTCTTTGCCTTCAGTGGGAAGCCAGTTCTGGATCCACAAAGAAATGTCCCCTTGGATCCCATGCCTCCTTACTTTCTCAATAAGCCTTGCATGGGCTACCTTATCAAATGCCTTGCTAAAATCCATATACACTACATCTACGGCTCTACCTTCATCAATGTGTTTTGTCACATCCTCAAAAAATTCAGTCAGGCTTGGAAGGCACAACCTGCCTTTGAAAAAGCCATGCTGACTATTTCTTATCATATTATGCCTCTCCAAATGTTCATAAATCCTGTCTCTCAGGATCTTCTCCATCAACTTACCAACCACTGAAGTAAGACTCAATAGTCTGTAATTCCCTGGGCTATCTCTACTCACTTTCTTGAATAAGGGAACAACATCTGCAACCCTCCAATCCTATGGAACCTCTCCCATCCTATTTGATGATGCAAAGATCATTGCAAAAGGCTCAGCAATCTCCTCCCTCACTTCCCACAGTAGCCTGGGGTACATCCCATCTGGTCCTGGTGACTTATCCAACCTGATGCTTTCCAAAAGCTCCAGCACATACTCTTTCTTAATATCTACATGCTCAAGCTATTCAGTCCACTGCAAGTCATCCCTAGAATCAGCAAGATCCTTTTCCATTGTGAATACTAAAGCAAAGTATTCATTAAGTACCTTTGTCATCTCCTCAGGTTCCATACACACTTTTCCACTGTCATTCTTGATTGGTCCTATTCTCTCACATCTTATCCCTTTGCTTTTCACATACTTGTAGAATGCCTTGGGATTTTCCTTAATCCTGTCCGCCAAGGCCTTCCCATGGTCCTTTCTGGCTCTCCTAATTTCATTCTTAGGCTCCTTCCTGATAGCCTTATAATCTCCTAGGTTCCTAACATTACCTAGTTTTTTGAACCTTTCATAAGCTCTTCTTTTATTCTTGACTAGATTTACAACAGCCTTTATATGCCACGGTTCCTGTACCCTACCATCCTTCCCTTTCTCATTTGTACGTATCTACACAGAACTCCACGCAAATATCCCCTGAACATTTGCCACAGTTCTTCCGTATATTTCCCTGAGAACATCTGTTTCCAATTTATGCTTCCATTTTCCTGCTCGATAGCTTCATATTTCCCTTTACTCCAAATAAACATAGAACATAGAACATAGAATAGTACAGCACAGTACAGGCCCTTCAGCCGACAATGTTGTGCCGACCCTTAAACCCTGCCTCCCATATAACCCCCCACCTTAAATTCCTCCATATACCGGTCTAGTAGTGTCTTAAATTTCACTAGTGTATCTGCCTCCATCACTGACTCAGACAATGTATTCCATGCACCAACCACTCTCTGAGTAAAAAATCTCCCTCTAATATCCCCTTTGAACTTCCCACCCCTTACCTTAAAGCCATGTCCCCTTGTATTGAGCAGTGGTGCCCTGGGGAAGAGGTGCTGGCTGTCCACTCTATCTATTCCTCTTAACATCTTGTATACCTCTATCATGTCTCCTCTCATCCTTGTTCCTTCCAAAGAGTAAAGCCCTAGCTCCCTTAATCTCTGATCATAATCCATACTCTCTAAACCAGGCAGCATCCTGGTAAATCTCCTCTGTACCCTTTCCAATGCTTCCACATCTTTCTTATCGTGAGGCGACCAGAACTGGACACAGTACTCCAAGTGTGGCCTAACCAGAGTTTTATAGAGCTGCATCATTACCTCGCGACTCTTAAATTCTATCCCTCGACTTATGAAAGCTAACACCCCATAAGCTTTCTTAACTACCCTATCTACCTGTGAGGCAACTTTCAGGGATCTGTGGACATATAGCCCCATATCCCTCTGCTCCTCCACACTACCAAGTATCCTACCATTTACTTTGTACTCTGCCTTGGAGTTTGTCCTTCCAAAGTGTACCACCTCACACTCCTCCGGGTTGAACTCCATCTGCCACTTCTCAGCCCACTTCTGCAACCTACCAATGTCTCTCTGCAATCTTCGACAATCGTTGACACTATCCACAACACCACCAACCTTTGTGTCGTCTGCAAACTTGCCAACCCACCCTTCTACCCCCACATCCAGGTCGTTAATAAAAATCACGAAAAGTAGAGGTCCCAGAACGGATCCTTGTGGGACACCACTGGTCAAATCCCTCCAATCCGAACGTACTCCCTCCACACTACCCCTGCCTTCTGAAAGCAAGCCAATTCTGAATCCACCTGGCCAAACTTCCCTGGATCCCATGCCTTCTGACTTTCTGAATAAGTCTACCGTGTGGAACCTTGTCAAATGCCTTACTAAAATCCATATAGATCACATCCACTGCACTACCCCCATCTATATGCCTGGTCACCTCCTCAAGGAACTCTATCAGGCTTGTTAGACATGATCTGCCCTTCACAAAGCCATGCTGACTGACCCTGATCAGACCATGATTCTCTAAATGCCCAGAGATCCTATCTCTAAGAATCTTTTCCAACAGCTTTCCCACCACAGACATAAGGCTCACTGGTCTATAATTACCCAGACTAACCCAGCTACCTTTTTTGAACAAGGGGACAACATTCGCCTCCCTCCAATCCTCCGGTACCATTCCCGTAGACAACGAGGACATAAAGATCCTAGCCAGAGGCTCAGCAATCTCTTCCCTTGCCTCGTGGAGCAGCCTGGCGAATATTCCGTCAGGCCCCGGGAACTTAGCCGTCCTAATGTATTTTAATAACTCCATCACCTCCTCTCCCTTAATATCAACATTTTCCTAACTTGTCTGTTCCTATCCCTCTCCAATGCTAGTAAAGGAGATAGAATTGTGATCATCATCTCCAAAATGCTCTCCCACTGAGAGACCCGACACTTGACCAAGTTCATTTCCCAATACCAGATTAAGAACAGCCTCTCCTCTTGTAGGCTTATCTCCATATTGTGTCAAGAAACCTTCCTGAACACACCTAACAAACTCCACCCCATCTAAACTCATCACTCTAGAGAGATGCCAATCAATATTTGGGAAATTAAAATCACCCACCACAACAACCCTGTTATTATTACTCCTTTCCAGAATCTGTCGCCCTATCTGCTCCTTGATGTCCCTGTTACTATTGGGTGGCTTATAAAAAAACACCCAGTAGAGTTATTGACCCCTTCCTATTCCTTGTTGGTGGAGGTGATATTACATATCATGATCATGTTATTTTCCCATCTCCATCATTTTTTTTCTTGCATCATCTTGTCATCTTCTCCCTTTTCTTTATCACACACATGCTTGCATGCACAAGGTAGGGATGTTTGGACAGACTATTATCCAATTTTCTATTTTTCTGTTTCTCAGTTAACTAATTACAATTAACGGTAGTTTGAAGATGATATCTTGGATCTTACAAGTCTGCTGAGACTAAATTGATCATTGGTGTCAAAAATTATTAAGCTATCAAATAGTAAAATTCTGAGAGTTCACAGTCTAAAATATGGCACAGGGCCATTCTCTGTATCCAACGTCTCTGAAATCACTTAGTTTTACTTTATGATAAATCATCTCATGAACATATTAACTTACAAACATATTGAAGAACGTTCTCTACATTAAATTATTAATCAGTAATGGAATGCAGAGATCACCAAGCCCAACAATATCTTTGCTCATTGCTAATTATATTTAGTAAATGGCATTGCATCACTTTCTTGGGCAGCTGCAATCTTTGATTATAACACCCTCCCACTATGTGCTCAATAGCGGGGAGGGTAAAGCACTCTGCACTATTGAGCACATTTACATGAAATGCTGTTGCAGGAAAGCAGCATCCATCATCAAGAATCCCTGCCCTCCAGGTTGTGCTCTCTTCTCACTGCAGCCATCAGGAAGAAGGCATATGCGACTCAGGACTTACACCACCAGGTTCAGGAACAGCTATTACCTCTCAACCATCATGCTTTTAAACCAGATGAGATAACTTCACTTGCCACAACACTGAACTGTTCCCACAACCTATCGACTCACTTTCAAGGTCTCTTCATCTTATGTTCTTGATATTTATTGCTTAGTTATTTATTTATTTGTGTTCTTTTTTCCCCTTTTTATATTTGCACAGTTTGTTGTCTTTTGAACATTGGGTTGTTCGTCAGTCTTGCTATGAGCAGCTTTTCATTGATTCTATTCTGTATCTTTGTATTTTCTGTGAATGTCTGCAAAAAAAAATAATCTCCGGGTTGTATATGGTGACATATATGTACTGTGATAATAAATTTACTTCGAACTTGAACTTCTTGAACTTTGTTATTTAGTAGAATTCCTCAACTTTGATCCACCACCAATGAAGAAGTGCAATAGATTTAGATGGAAATCTGCAGATACTGCCATTGTCAAGTGTACATATACCACTCTTGTAGAAGTTGTAAGTTTAATAAAAGTGCCTTCACAAGTTGCTCTCATGGATAGCACAATCCGCCGTCATTGCAGTGGATGACCTAATAAGACCATAACACATAGCAGCAGAATTAGGCCATTCAGCCCTTCAAATCTGCTCCGCTATTCCATCATGGCTGATTCCAGATCCCACTTAACCCTGTACACCTGCTTTCTTGCCATATCCTTTGATGTCCTGACTGATCAGGAAACAATCAACTTCCATCTTAAACATACCAACGGACTTGGCCTCCACCTCAGTCTGTGGCAGAGAATTCCACAGATTGACTACTTTCTGGCTAAATAAATCAATTTTGAGGCTGTGCCCTCTAGTTCTGGATACCACCACAGTGGGAATCATCCTCTCCACATCCACTCTATCTAGTTCTTTCAACATTCGGTAGCTTTTGGCGGGATCGTCACACATTCTTCTAAATTCCAGTGAGTACAGGTCCAACCTGCCAAACGCTCCTCATATCTTAACCCCTTCATTCCCATTATCATCCTTCTGAACCTTCTCTGGACTCTTTCCAATGCCAACACATCCTTTCTGAGATATGGGGCCCAAAACTGTTGACAATACTCCAAAAGCGGCCTGACTAGTGCTCAGCATTATCTTCTTGCTTTTATATTCTATTCCCCTTGAAATAAATGCCAACCTAGAATTTACCTCACGCTGGAGGAACTCAGCAGGTCGGGCAGCATCCGTGGAAAAGATTGGTCGATGTTTCAGGCCAGAACCCTTCGTCAGGACTGTAGAGGGAAGGGGCAGAGGCCCTATAAAGAAGGTGGGGGAGGGTGGGAAGGAGAAGGCTGGTAGGTTCCAGGTGAAAAACCGGTAAGGGGAAAGATAAAGGGGTGGGGGAGGGAAGCAGGGAGGTGATAGGCAGGAAAGGTGAAGAAGGAATAGGGGAAAACACAACGGGTAGTAGAAGGAGGCGGAACCATGAGGGAGGTGATAGGCAGCTGGGGGAGGGGGGAGAATGACATAGGGATAGAGGAAGGGAGGGGGAGGGAATTACCGGAACTTGGAGAATTCTATGTTCATACCAAGGGGCTGGAGACTACCTAGACAGTATATGAGGTGTTGCTCCTCCAACCTGAGTTTAGCCTCATCATGGCAGTAGAGGAGGCCATGTATGGACATATCTGAATGGGAAAGGGAAGCAGAGTTGAAGTGGGTGGCTACTGGGAGATCCTGTCTGTTGTGGCAGATGGAGCGGAGGTGCTTGACGAAGCGGTCCCCCAATCTGCGTCGGGTTTCACCGATGTAGAGGAGGCCGCACCAGGAGCACCAGATGCAATAGATGACCCCAACAGACTCACAAGTGAAGTGTTGCCTCACCTGGAAGGACTGTTTGGCGCCCTGAATGGTGGCAAGAGAGGAGGTGTAGGGACAGGTGTAGCACTTGCACTTACAGGGATAAGTGCTGGGTGGGAGATCCGTGGCGAGGGACGTGTGGACCAGGAAGTCGCGGAGGGACCGATCCCTGCGGAAAGCAGACAGGGGTGGAGAGGGAAAGATGTGCTTAGTGGTGGGGTCCTGTTGAAGGTGGCGGAAGTTGCAGAGGATAATGTGCTGGATCCGGAGGCTGGTGCTTGTAAATTACAAGCAATTTACAGTGGCCAAATAACCTAGTCTACCAGTTAGTTAGTTAATTTATCATTGTATATTGGCCTGTTATTCGGCTAGTGTTAAATAGGTGGGTTGCTGCAAATGTGGCTTGTCGGAGCAGAAGGGCATGTTCCACACTGTATTTCTGAATAAAATAAAATGGACACATAAAGGTGTTCAAATGTGGGAGGAAACCCCAACGGTCAGTTGAGAACATGCAAATTCAGTACAGACAGCATTAGAAGCCAGCATTGAATCTGGATTACTGGAAGTGTGCATAGTGGCTCTATGGACCGTACAATTGTATCATCTTCCAATAACCTCAAGTAGGTTGTGAAAACATTTTCAACTTCACATAGTCAAAGTCATAGACATACTTTATTGATCCCAGGGGAAATTGGTTTTCGTTACAGTTGCACCATAAATAATAAATAGTAATAGAACCTTAAATAGTTAAATAGTAATATGTAAATTATGCCAGTAAATTATGAAAAAAATCCAGGACCAGCCTATTGGCTCAGGATGTCTGACACTCCAAGGGAGGAGTTGTAAAGTTTGATGGCCACAGGCAGGAATGACTTCCTATGATGCTCTGTGTTGCATCTCGGTGGAATGAGTCTCTGGCTGAATGTACTCCTGTGCCCAACCAGTACATTATGTAGTGGATGGGAAACATTGTCCAAGATGGCATGCAATTTGGACAGCATCCTCTTTTCAGACACCACCGTGAGAGAGTCCAGTTCCATCCCCACAACATCACTGGCCTTACGGACGAGTTTGTTGATTCTGTTGGTGTCTGCTACTCTCAGCCTGCTGCCCCAGCACAAAACAGCAAACATGATAGCACTGGCCACCACAGACTCGTAGAACATCTCAGCATCGTCCGGCAAATGTTAAGGGACCTCAGTCTCCTCAGGAAATAGAGACGGCTCTGACCCTTCTTGTAGACAGCTTCAGTGTTCTTTGACCAGTCCAGTTTACTGTCAATTCGTATCCCCAGGTATTTGTAATCCTCCACCATGTCCACACTGACCCCCTGGATGGAAACAGGGGTCACCGGTAGGTCTACCACCAGCTCCTTAGTCTTTTCCACATTAAGCTGCAGATAATTCTGCTCACACCATGTGACAAAGTTTCCTACCGTGGCCCTGTACTCAGCCTCATCTCCCTTGCTGATGCATCCAACTATGGCAGAGTCATCAGAAAACTTCTGAAGATGACAAGACTCTGTGCAGTAGTTGAAGTCCGAGGTGTAAATGGTGAAGAGAAAGGGAGACAAGACAGTCCCCTGTGGAGCCCCAGTGCTGCTGATCACTCATACAGATATTACTAGGATTCCTTATTGCTTTAATCAATTAAAACACTGACTTTATGCACCCTCAACTCACCTTGGTCATTTAACCATTTTGACAATAGATAGTTGCAATGAGGTTGTAAACCTACTAATACTGAAAAAATAACTAAACTAAGTTAGTATTTGTTGGGGAGTGTATGTACTTTGGTACTATTGTTGACGATGCCATGCATCTGATAATGATAATTAGAGCACAATTTATGGACAATAATTGATTGCGTTAAAGTGCTCAAGAAAACTTCACATCTTCCTACATAAATGCAAGTGTGAAGCACATGAGGCCATAAGCTACAGAAGAATTAGGCCATTTGGCCCATTGAGTCTCCTCCACCATTCCAACATAGCTGACTTATTATCCCTCTCAACCCCATTCTCCTGCCTTCTCCCTGTAACCTTAATCAAGAATCTACCAACCTCTGCTTTAAATATACCCAATGACTTGCCCTCAACAGCCATCTGTGGCAACAAATTCCACAGATTCACCACTCTCTGACTAAAAAAAAGTCGTTCTCATCTCTGTTCTAAATGGACATCCTTCCATTCATTTTAGTTTTGAGAGAATGATAATAAAAAAAATACCTAAATAAACTAGCAATTATTACAGAAGTCAAAAGGGGAATTCCACTAGTTCAGTGTCAGTCAGATTTCCCATGTCTTTCATGCCAAACATATTCTATAATTACCATGACATTCCCAGAGGTGCCTCATTAAATAAGAATAAAGTTTTAACTTTGAGAAAATGTTTTTTTTTTGAGTTTTGAACTCCTACTGGGCTTTGCATATTCCGAAGGTAACTATTATTGGGAGAAATGCCTTTATCAGTTTAGGTTGGAACTGATGTTTTTTACTATATGTTGATTATTTAATTTATTTACTTACTGACATACAGTGGAGAATAAGTCCTTCTGGCCCTTTTAGCCATGCAACCCAGTAATCCCTAATTTAACCCTAGTTTAATCACAGGACAACTTACAATGTCCAATTACCTACCAACTGGTACATCTTTGGTCTGTGGGAGGAAACCAGTGCTCCAAAGGAAACCCACGCAGTCACAGGGAGAACATACAAACTCTTTACAGGCAGCGGTGGGAATTCAACCCTGGTCTCCTGCACTGTAAAGCGTTGTGCTGACCATTACACTACCAAGCCATCTGTATTTACGATAAACAAACATTCTTCATGTCTGTCCAACATGACAAAATTATTTTATACTACTGCTATTTCCTGAGGAGACTGAGGAGCTTTAACATCTGCCGGATGATGCTGAGGATGTTCTACGAGTCTGTGGTGGCCAGTGCTATCATGTTTGCTGTTGTGTGCTGGGGCAGCAGGCTGAGGGTAGCAGACACCAACAGAATCAACAAACTCATTCGTAAGGCCAGTGATGTTGTGGGGATGGAACTGGACTCTCTCACGGTGGTGTCTGAAAAGAGGATGCTGTCTAAGTTGCATAGCATCTTGGACAATGTCTCCCATCCACTACATAATGTACTGGGTGGGCACAGGAGTACATTCAGCCAGAGATTCATTCCACCGAGATGCAACACTGAGTGTCATAGGAAGTCATTCCTGCCTGTGGCCATCAAACTTCACAACTCCTCTCTTGGAAGGTCATACACCCTGAGCCAGTAGGCTGGTCCTGGACTTATTTCCTGGCATAACTTACATATTACTATTTAATTATTTATGGTTTGTTACTATTTAATTATTTATGGTGCAACTGTAATGAAAACCAATTTCCCTCGGGATCAATAAAGTATGACTATGACTATGACTATGACTATGAGTATGCGCAAAGTTATTCAGAAGCTAAATTCTATTCTATTTCTTTATTTTCCTGTAAATGCCTGCAATAAAATGAATCTCGTGATAATCTGTGGTGACATATATGTACTGCACTTGATAATAAATTTACTTTGATGCTTTGATTTGAAATTTAGCCTCACCAACATCTTTAATAACTACACCAGAACATCCAAATTCTTGTACTCAATGCCCTGATTTATGAAGGTCCATGAGCCAAAATCTCTTTTTATAATATATTCTAGCCGTGACGCTACTTTAAACTAATTATGGATTATGAACCTGTATTCTCGGGTTCTTTGGTTCTACAGCATACCTCAGTGATTATCACTTACTGTGCCAATCCTACCCTGGTCTTCCTCCCAAAGTGCTACACTTCACACTCATCAACATCAAATTTCATCTGCTATTTTTCAGCCCATTTTTTTCTAGCTTGCCCAGATTACTTTGCAAGCTCTGTTAGCCTTCTTCACTATCCACATTGGCCCATTGGCCCTTGCCTTGGTGTCATCCACAGAGGAGATTTACCAGGATGCTGCCTGGTTTAGAGAGTTCGTCCCATTCCAATCAGGGAGGAGGCTACTTGGCATCCACACCAGGACCACCAGACTCACAGACTGTTATATTCCCCAAGTAGTAAGGCTGATCAACCCCTACACCCACTAACTCCAACATTATTATTATTTCCTGTTAGTCACCTATGCACTGCCTAGTGTCAACTTTATGGGCATGCAATCAATCTATGTACAAATGTATATAAGCTATATTATGTATTTATATTTATTGTGGTTTTATTATTGTGTTCTTTATTTTTTGTGCTGCATTATATTTGGAGTAATAATTATTTGTCAAGATTCCAAGATTCAAGATTGTTTAGTGCCATATTGGCATTAATTAATTCCAGACATAACTACCTACTACCACTATCTAGCTTCTCCTGCTAAGCCAACATTTAATCCGATTGACTACTTCACCCTGAATGCCAAGCTACTTAACCTTCTGGACTAGCCTCCCACATAGGTCTTTGTCAAAGGCCTCGCTAAAGTCCATGTAGACAACTTCCATTACACTTCATTCAACTTTCCTCAATAAACTCTATAAGATTGATTCGACATGATCTGTCATGTTGACTATCCCTACTTATGTATACTGGCCCTTCAATACCTTTCAATAATTTACCCACCACTGATTTAAGAGTCACTGGCATATAATTCCCTGTTTTATTCTTAGAATCTTTATTAAACAAAATAATAACATTAGCTATTCTCCAGTCCTCCAGCATCTCACCTGTGGTTGATCGTTTTAAATATCCCTGCCAGGGCTTTTGCAATTTCTGCACTAGACCTCCTCAAGATTTGAGGGAACACCTTGTCATGTCCTGGGGATTTATACACTCTAATTCACCTCAACACATCAAGTAACACCTCTTCCATAGTTCATATATGGTCCATGACCTCACTATTCTTTTCCCTATGGACTCTGTGTCTGTCTCTTGAGTAAATTCAGATGGAAAAAATTATTTAAGATCTACCCCCGTCTCCCCATCTCTTTTGGCTCCATGTATAGACTACCACGCTGATCTTTAAGAGGACTAATTTTGTCTCCTGCTATTCTTTTGCTCTTAATATGCCTATCGAAGCCCTGAAGATTCTCTTCCACCTTGTCGGTGAGAGAAATTTAATATCCTCTTTTAGCCCCCCTGAATTTCTTTCTCAAGTGTTCTCTTGCACTTCTTATACTCTCCAAGCGCCTCATTGATTCTAATTGCATATACCTGAAAGGTGCCTCCTTCTTTTTCTTCACCAGGGCCCCAATATCCCTGATAATCAAGGCTCCCTAAACCTGTTAATCTTGAAAATTAGAACATGAATAATTTTTCCAGGTCCTTCAATGTAGACATTGTGGTGAGGTCAATATTTGTATATTAATTGTGTCTCCCTGAATTGTGTCTTGAAGCAATGGTTTATTAGGCCATTTCAGAGAGGAATTGAAGTGTCAACTACATTGGTTGGACAGGAATCACAATTAGGCCCAATGACAGTTTCCATTCCTAAAGATTAACAATTTGAGTTCAAAGTTTAAAGTAAACTTATTATCTAAGTACCATATACAACCCTGAGATTTATCTTTTTGTGGAAGGTTCAGCTTTTTTATTCTGGATTTATTTAGTTAATTGAGTTTAATTGTCCCTGTTGGATTTGAATTTCTATCACTGGATCAAGAAACTTTCAGACATTGGGCCAGTGACTTAATCCTTATGTTTTCATATTTCCCATACAGTCAATGATACTTTATCTTTATTTTTATTTACCGATATAGCGCAGCGTAGACCCGTCCAGCCACGACACATCAGCAGCCCACTACAAACCCAATTATCCGAATCTAATCACAGGACAATTTACAATGACTAATTAACCTACCCAATACATCCTTGGAATGTGGACGAACACCGAAGAAGCCAGGGGAAACCTACATATTCCACAGGCAACGCCAGAATTGAACATCAAATCGACAATGCCTGAGCTGTAATAACGTTGCACTGATGCCACCCTGATGCCTGATGCAACCTTACCCTTACAAGGGGAAGGTTTATTTTACCCTTACTTGAAACAGTTTTGATTACAGATTTAGCTGTAGTTCAAATCTTGTCAATAAAAATACTTACTTCATGGAAGCCAGTGGCAACCGTTCGTCGGACGAGAGTTTCAGGATCATGACAAAGGGTTGAAAAGGTGGGATAAAGTTCAGTGTAGAAACATTTAGGATCTACAAAAAGTATCATAGCCTGTGGGGGAGAAAAGAAAAATTTAAATATCAACAAATGTAACTTAAATGATGTATTATTTTGGATATTACACATAAATCCATATTGAAGTCCATGACAGAAGGAAGGTTTTACACTCACCAATTCAGGAATTCAAAAATAAATGAGGAGAATGAGGCCATAATTTAAAAATTTTAAATTCCATTGATATCACTTAATAACCTCGATCAACTCTCCCTGCAACACTTTCCAGCCTAACAGCAACACTCAAATCTCAAAAAATAACCCGATTGGTTTGACTCAGGCTTTTTGTTCATCTCCCACTTGAGTCAAATTGTAAGACAATAAGAATTCCTATTTACCTTCCATCTCCTTGGAAACCATCCTTACAGCCTATTCTAATCCTACTTGTTTGATTTATCTTTCATTCTTCTCTAAAATAAATGAGATGGAATAGAGTCATAGAGCACTACAATACAGAAACAAGCCCATCTAATCCACGTTGAACTATTAATCTGCCTAGTTCCATCGACCTGCACTCAGACCACGGCCCTCCACACCTCTCTCATCCATGTAACTATCCAAATTTCTCTTAAATGTTGAAATTGAACACATATCCATCACTTGTGCTGGCAGCTTGTTTTGCAATCTCACCACCTTCTGAGTGAAGAAGATGCCCCTCATGTTCCCTGTAAACATTTCACCTTTCACCTTTAACCAATGACCTCTATAACATAGAACATAGAAATTTACAACACATTACAAGCCCTTCGGCCCACACTATTGTGCTGACCATGTAACCTACTTAAGACAAGAAGACAAAGGAGCAGAATTAGGCCATTTGGCCCATCGAGTCTGCTCCGCCATTCCATCATGGTTGATCCTTTTATCCCCTACTCAGCCCCACTCTCCAGCCTTCTCCCCATAACCTTTGGTCAATCAAAAACCTATCAATCTCCACCTTAAGTACACCCAACGACCTGGCCTCCACAGATGCCTATGGTAACAAATTCCACAAATTCACCATCTCTGGCCAAAGAAATTTCTCCGCATCTCTGCTTTAAATAGACGCCCCTCTATCCTGAGGCTGTGGGAAACATCCTTTCCACATTTACTCTGCCTAGACCGTTCAACATTCAAAAGGTTTCAATGAGATCGCCCCCATCATCCTTCTAAATTCCAGTGAGCACAGGCCCAACTTTACTGGAAATATCCTGCTTGCATTTACCTATACCCGTCATAATTTTTACAGCTTTATCAAATCTCCCCTCAATCTTCTACACTTTAGGGCAGGGGTTTCCAAACTTTTTTATGTTATGGACCAAGGTCTTTTCCCTGGTGAATATTGAAGGAAAGTGTTCATTAAGTACCTCTGCTACCTCCTACGACTCCATGCACACATTTCCACTATCGTACCTGATTGGTCCTATTCTCACATGGCTCATCCTCTTGCTCTTCACATACTTGTAGAATGGCTTGGGGTTTTCCTTAATCCTGCTCACCGAGGCCTTCTCATGGCCCCTTCTGGCTCTCCTAATTTCATTCTTAAACTCCTTCCTAGCAACCTTGTAATCTTCTAAAGATTTAACAGTATCTAGTTTCTTGAACCTTTTGTAAGCTTTTCTTTTCTTCTTAACTAGATTTTCTACATACTTTGTACACCATGGTTCTTTAATTCTACCATCCTTTCCCTGCCTGATTGGAAATACCTCTGCAGAACTCCATGCAAGTGTTCCCTGAACATTTGCCACATTTCTGCCGTACATTTCCCTGAGAATAATCTGCTCCCAATTTATGCTCCCAAGTTCCTGCCTAATAGCATCATATTTTCCCCCACCCCAATTAAATGTTTTCCCAAATTATCTGCTCCTATCCCTCTCCAGCGCTACGGTGAAAGGGAATGCTCTCCTACCGAGAGATCTGACACCTAACCAGGTTCATTCTCAATACCAGATCAAGTACAGCCTCTCCTGTAGTTGGCTATCTATTTATTGCATCAGGAAACCTTCCTGAACAAACCTAACAAACTCCACCCCATCTAAACACCTTGTGCTAAGGAAATGCCAATCAGTATTAGGAAAGTTAAAATCTCCCATCACAAGTGCATTACTGCACCGTTTCAGAATCTGCCTCCCTATCTGCTCCTCGGTTTCCCTGTTACCAATGGGGGAGGGGGTCTATAAAAAACATGCAGTAGAGTTATTGCCCCTTCATCGTTTCTTTTGTCTTCTTGATTGATGATGAGTGATAGGTCGTGATTCCTGCACCAATTGGACAGTTCAGCAACTCCTCTCTATGTGCAGAATTGTTACAGTTGGGTCATCTGCAAATTTGATGACTGAGTTTGTAACATGAGCAGGAATGCAGTCATAGGTGAGGAGAGAGTAGAAAATAGAGAAGTGGGTTCAGTACCCACCCTTGTGGGGCACCAATGTTCAGGATTTGGTGGGGGGGAAAGGGGTTGTTGTGCCATTGCCTAGTTTCACCATCTGGGTACAATTAGTGAGGAAGTCCAAGATCCAATTACAGGCTGATGTTCCAAAACCTAGATTGTGGAGCTATGGTATTAAGGACTGAGCTGTAATCAATGAAAAGCATCCTGACGTAGGTGTCTTTGTGCTTCAGATGTTCCAAGAGAGTATGAAGGTTGATAGAAATGGTGATCAAAATAGTCTAATGTTGCTATTTAATAAAATTATATGAATTCTATATCTGATTTTAATGTTATAATGGATGATCTTTAAATGACCTCAAAATGTCTTGGTAAAATTATGCTTTGTATTTGAAATTGCAAGCCACCTGGTGTGCAACATCTACTACAATTGCAAAAAGCCCTGGTTAGATACCTGCAATATTGTGCACAGGAATTTTGTACAGTAATTATTCAAGAAATGCTGCAAAAAAGTATTATCCATACTTACTGGCAAATTGTAGGCACAATTCTGTCTCACAGACGCATATTTGGCATCCATTTCTGCTGCATAGAACTGAGTCAAGTGTTCACTTTGGCCATTTTCATGTTGTAGGCCTAATGAACTGAATTTCTTGTAGAAATCCAAAAACCAAAGATGCTGTTCATCAGTTAAATTCCCTATATGGGTAAGAAGGTTATGATTGAACACAATATCTTACAATTTCATGATAGACAATGCTATTGGAATCTCAAAACAGGCTCTACTGTGCCCAGATTAGATCCACTGTCTTTTCATTAGACTGTGTTGCAGTTTACTAGAAACTTCTCTCAGAAAAGGAAACAAATTATGCCGAAAAGACTTTCTATAGTTTAAAAAAATAGCAATTGTGGAGGCAAAAAGAGTTGAAGGAACCAGGCTTGTAACTAAAATAGGGGATGATAGTATTTGTCCATAACATTCTCTAAGTATGAGAGTTGGTTTTCAAAGAATGGTATATATACGGAATGCATATTGAGAGTGGAGAGTGTGGGATAATTTGGACTAAACCCTATCATTTTGTGTTGACATTCATATAAGTCTAATGACACTAGTTGAGTTTTTACAATAATTTGTAGAAGTATTGATATTGATACACCAAATACCTCTTCAAAGAAAAATCTAAGCAGCAAATTAAATTTTCTTGAACAATAGGAGTCTGTAAACACACCAGGATGTCAAAATCTTGCTCAGGCCAAATATGGACCAGTGTGGATGAGTCTGGAAATCATTTATAGGCTATGTAGAAGGAATAGCACAGATTTACCACAATGATATGTGAATCCCCATGAATCAAATTTCATTTACTGACATTTGAAAAGTTATCCAGTCACTTGAAATTTTCAAAATTTTTCGGAGCATTGGAGTATCATAGAACCATACAGGTGAGACAGTGTACAGAGGGAAACCATTTCTGCTGGTTAGAGGAGGAGACAGTTATATTTACCTGAGAGACCATGACAGAGCTTCCCCAGCTGATGTGACAAAGGTGCAAGAATGGTCTCATCTGTTTTGAATGATTTCTCACAAAACATCATCACCAAGGGGAATATAATTTGAGTCCGGTCATCTGACAAGATAATCAGAAAATAATATTTTACTCCCATAACCACAGGGAAATAGATAATCTAAACAAAAAATGTAATAGTGCAAAAGTCATTTGATCAGAGATAAGTGCTAAATGTTAACATGGCACTTTTCAAAACACAATTAGCGAGTCAAGGAGTGCCTGATCATGCAGATAAACATTGCTGATTCTGGACAGAATGGCTAGCAATTCATTAATTAAGTGGCGTTGTCCAGGACTTCGGAAGTGCCAAACACAGATGCTGCCGTATCTGCCAATGTGTTCCATCATGGGACTGCATTTGTAATCAAGCCCAAGAGTCCCACATTGCTGAGATTCTTCAGCATTTACTTTAGTAAAATGCCTATATAACCCTGTGCTGGTCAGACCTGGGACAGGATTCAGAACCCTTTCGATTTCTATTACAGTTACAGTTATATGCCTAGGTTTAAATTCTTTTTATTATTTAAAGCAGAGGTTTCCAACCTGGGCTCCACTGGCCGTTTGCTTAGTGGTATTGTATCATAGCATTAAAAAGGTTGGGAACTGCCGAATTAAATTATTTTTCAAATACACAGTTCACCTTAAGAATGTAAGGACTTAAATTACAATTATTTCAGATACATTCAAAACCTACCAAATAACCTTTCTAAGTTTAGAGGAGGAGGCTCTCTGTTGGTCAATGTCGACTATGGATATTGCGTCCTAGCTGCCTTCACATATAGTTTAGCTACTATGTCCAGCGGAACCATTTCTACTGACAGGAAAGGGGCAAAGGCACCTTAAAACCAGTTGCTTCAGGCAGAAGAGGCTCATCGGCTGTGGTTGGCAGCTCATCTAAGAGAAGGAAAACTCTGATCTCAAACCTCTGCTACCTTGGGGTTATATGCATTCATAGGGAAGGCTTCAGGAGAAAAGGAAGTCCAGGATGAATCCAGAGCTGGAATCCCTGAGGCAGTTCGATGTTGCAAATTTAACTGTTGGCAAAATTAGGGATGGAGGATTTACCACATGTCAAATCTGTTTGGGGAGTATTAGGAGCAGGGCTTCCTCAGTAGAAAGCTAAAGGATCTGCTATTAGTTGGGCATACTGTGGGAGTTCAGAACAATTCTGGGGAAGTGAGACAGGCCTCCAAATTTTTACCAGACAAGTAAATCAGAAGAGGAGACTACAGATTGCAATTCTGGTGAGACCATCATGTAAGCCAAGAGATTTGCTATCAAAGTAGGAAAAAGTCTTCTCTGTTCGATGATTTTGTGGTCAAGTATCACTGTACAGCTTGCTGAACTTTCATACAATTTTGATTTCTACTCTCAGAAATCTTCTGTGAGCTTTTTACTATATTAGTATCGTGAAATAAATGCAAACTACTGTGGTAAAATCTTGAAAAGTAATAGCTGCTATGGTACTTATAGTAGACTCCATTTACCACTTTTCCAGGTATAATCATACAATGAAGGTTTGACAGGTTGGTACAGAAAGAGGTCAGAAGTAGACGATATTGATCGTCACCTTTATAAAGCTCTAGTTAGGCTGCATCAAGAGTATTGTATATAGTTCTGGTTGCCTCATTATAGGATGTCAAGGTTTTGGAGAGGGTGCAGACGAGGTTTACCAGGATGCTGCCTGGATTTAAGGGTATGTATTTTAACAAGAGGTTGGATTGTTTACTCTGGAGCAGTGGAGGCTGAGGGGAGATCTGATAGAGGTTTATTAGATTATGAGAGGCATAGACAGAGTAGACAGACAGTATCTTTTCCCCCCATGGTAGAAATGTCTAATACCAGAGGGGATGCATTTAATATGAGAGGGGAGTGATTTTAAAAGAAATGTTAGGACGTTTTTTTACTCAAAAAGCGGTCGATGCCTGGAATGCACTACCTAGGGTGGTAACAGAGGTACTTATTGTATTTATTTATTGAGATACAGCGGAACTGGTCCTTCCAGCTCTTTGAACCACACTGCCCAGCAGTCCTCCAATTTAACCATAGCTTAATCACAGGACAATTTACAATGACAATTTAACTTGCCAACCAGTACATCTTTGGACTGTGGGAGGAAATTGGAGTACCTAGAGGAAACCCATACAGCTGCTGTGAGAATGTGCAAACTTCTTATAGGCACCATTGGGAACTGCTGGTACTGTAAAGCGATATGGTGACTACTGCCACCGTGCCACCCCACACATTACATCAGGGACATTAGATACATTAGGGATTTTTAAGAATTGCTTCAATAGGCACATGAATGTGAGGAAAATGGAGGGACATGGACATTGTGTAGATAGACGAGATTACAGTAGTTCAGTTGGCTATTTGATTACTAATTTAATTTGTTCGGCACAACATTGCAGGCTGAAAGGCCTCTTCCTGTGCTGTACTGTTCTATGTTCTATATAGATAAAGGTGGGAAGATGTGCCTGGAGGCTGTGGAAGTGAGCGAGGTCCTCAATGAATACTTCTCTTCGGTATTCACCAATGAGAGGGAACTTGATGATGGTGAGGACAATATGAGTGAGGTTGATGTTCTGGAGCATGTTGATATTAAGGGAGAGGAGGTGTTGGAGTTGTTAAAATACATTAGGACAGATAAGTCCCCGGGGCCTGATGGAATATTCCCCAGGCTGCTCCATGAGGCGAGGGAAGAGATTGCTGAGCCTCTGGCTAGGATCTTTATGTCCTCGTTGTCCACGGGAATGGTACCGGAGGATTGGAGGGAGGCGAATGTTGTTCCCTTGTTCAAAAAAGGTAGTAGGGATAGTCCGGGTAATCATAGACCAGTGAGTCTTACGTCTGTGGTGGGAAAGCTGTTGGAAAAGATTCTTAGAGATAGGATCTATAGGCATTTAGAGAATCATGGTCTGATCAGGGACAGTCAGCATGGCTTTGTGAAGGGCTGATTGTGTCTAACAAGCCTGATAGAGTTCTTTGAGGAGGTGACCAGGCATATAGATGAGGGTAGTGTAGTGGATGTGATCTATATGGATTTTAGTAAGGCATTTGACAAGGTTCCACACGGTAGGCTTATTCAGAAAGTTAGAAGGCATGGGATCCAGGGAAGTTTGGCCAGGTGGATTCAGCATTGGCTTGCCTGCAGAAGGCAGAGGGTGGTGGTGGAGGGAGTACATTCAGATTGGAGGATTGTGACTAGTGGTGTCCCACAAGGATCTGTTCTGGAACCTCTACTTTTCGTGATTTTTATTAACGACCTGGCTGTGGGGGTAGAAGGGTGGGTTGGCAAGTTTGCAGACGACACAAAGGTTGGTGGTGTTGTAGATAGTGTAGAGGATTGTCAAAGATTGCAGGGAGACATTGATAGGATACAGAAGTGGGCTGAGAAGTGGCAGATGGAGTTCAACCCAGAGAAGTGTGAGGTGGTACGCTTTGGAAGGACAAACTCCAAGGCAGAGTACAAAGTAAATGGTAGGATACTTGGTAGTGTGGAGGAGCAGAGGGATCTTGGGGTACATGTCCACAGATCCCTGAAAGTTGCCTCACAGGTGGATAGGGTAGTTAAGAAAGCTTATGGGGTGTTAGCTTTCATAAGTCGAGGGATAGAGTTTAAGAGTCGCGATGTAATGATGCAGCTCTATAAAACTCTGGTTAGGCCACACTTGGAGTACTGTGTCCAGTTCTGGTCACCTCACTATAGGAAGGATGTGGAAGCACTGGAAAGGGTACAGAGGAGATTTACCAGGATGCTGCCTGGTTTAGAAAGTATGGATTATGATCAGAGATTAAGGGAGCTAGGGCTTTATTCTTTGGGAGAAGGAGGATGAGAGGAGACATGATAAAGGTGTACAAGATAATAAGAGGAATAGGTAGAGTGGATAGCCAGAGCCTCTTCCCCAGGGCACCACTGCTCAATATGAGAGGACATGGCTTTAAGGTAAGGGGTGGGAAGTTCAAGGGGAATATTAGAGGAAGGTTTTTTACTCAGAGAGTGGCTGGTGCGTGGAATGCACTGCCTGAGTCAGTGGTGGAGGCAGATACACTAGTGAAGTTTAAGAGACTACTAGACAGGTATATGGAGGAATCTAAGGTGGGGGCTTATATGGAAGGCAGGGTTTGAAGGTCGGCACAACATAGTGGGCCGAAGGGCCTGTACTGTGCTGTACTATTCTATGTTCTGTGTTCATATTACTCATTTCCATATTTCATGCCTTTTCAAAGAGGCTTATCAGGAAAGGTTTACACAAATACCTTCAAGCACCTATCTATCATAAATATCAGTTTATGTTGACATCTTTAACAAGCTTTGCTCATGGAAGTGAGTCTTCAGCATTCTCAGAACCCACACAATCTTTGGTCAATGAGATTTGTATGACCTTGTTTACTCCTAAATGCTTAAAGTTTGTAGACATTCCATTTGCAAAGGTTACTAAGTCAACTACTATTATAGTTGTCGGGCACCTGTTGAAGAATTGTTGCAAATAAATTAGCATATCTGACAACACAATACTTCAAAGTGATTCAGCAAAACAATGTGGTGTTTCTTACCTCTGAAGCACAATAGCATTTGATAGCTAAGTATTAAGGTTTTTTAATGTCATTTCCAGTACACAGGTGTAAAGGAGAACAAAATAATTTGTTTTATTCAGGGCCCCAAATAGTCCTTCCAGCTGAGGCAACACTTCACCTGCGAATCTGCTGGGGTCCTCTATTGTATCCAGTGCTCCTGGTGCAGCGTCTTCCACATATTGGTGAGACTCGTCACAAGTTGGGGGACCACTTTGAACTTTGAACACTTTGTCAAGCAGCTTCACTCCATCTGCCGAACGCAGAACTTCCCGGTGGGCAAACATTTTAATTCTGATTCCCATTCCTGTTCTGACATGTCAGTCCGCGGCCTCATCTTGTGCCGCAATGAGGCCACCACTTCAGGGTGCAGAAGCAACATGTGGATAGCCTCCAACCCGTTGACATGAATATCGACTTCTCCTTCCAGTTAAAAAAAATTCCCTCCCACTACCCTCTTCTATTCCCAATTTCTGCCTGTTACCTCTTTTCCCCTATGGCCCACCCTTCTCTCCCATCAGATTTCTTCCTTTCCAGTTCTTGACCTTTCTCACCCACATGGCTTCATCTATCACTTTATAGCTATCACCCTTCCCCTCCCCACACCTTTTTTATTCTGTTGTCTTCCTCCTTCCTTTCCACCTGATGAAGGGCCTCAACCCAAAATGTTGAATATTTATTCATTTCCATAGACACTGCCTGACCTGCTGAGTTCCTCCAGCAATGCGTGTATGTTGCTCTGGATTTCCAGCATTTGCAGAATCACTTATGCTTATGATTGTTTCAACCATCACTGAAGGTAAATGACCTTTAGTTCCTCTGAAGGTTAACTCCCTCTTCACTTTTGCTGCTCTCAAGAGCTGAAGCATCTGTGGTGGACCACACGCCCACAACCACTACTTTATCATTTTGGATTGAATTGACTTACATCCTTCATGCACATAAAGAGTAAAAATGTTTACATTACGTCTCCGTTCAAATGTGCAATGTGCAATTTATAGTAATTTATAATAAATATTATGTACAACAGGATCATTAATAAAACATAGAAATACAGTTGCGTCAGCATGAATTAATCAGTCTGATGGCCTGGTGGAAGAAGCTGTCCCGGAGCCTGTTGCTCCTGGTTTTTATGCTGTGGTACTGTTTCTCGGATGGTGGCAGCTGGAACAGTTTGTGTTTGGGGTGGCTCAGGTCCCCAATGATCCTTCAGGCCTTTTTTACCCACCTATCTTTGTAAAAGTCCCGAATAGTGGGAAGTTCACATCTACAGATGCACTGGGCTGTCCACACCACACTCTGCAGAATATTGCGATGGAAGGAACAGTTCCCATACTAGGCAGTGATGCAGCCAGTCAGGATGCTCTCAATTGTGCCCCTATAGAAATTTCTTAGAATTTGGGGGCCCACACCAAACCTCTTCAACTGTCTGAGGTGAAAGAGGCGCTGTTGTGCCTTTTGCCACACAGCTGGTCACATCAGAGTCACGTTAGGTACAGACACTCCTGTGCCTAGTGTCACTTTTGATGGACATACAATTAATCTATGTATATAGGCTAGCTTATGTATTTATATTTATTGTTTTTTTTATTATTCTGTTTTTTGTGCTGAACCAGATCCACAGCAACAATTATATTGTTCTCATTTACACTTGAGTACTGGAAATGGCATTAAACAATCTTGAATCATGATTTTGAAGAAGCTCCCAAGAGGAAGAATCATTTAACTATTATTCTAGTGGCTCCAAGTAACTGTTCGCACGTGACAGTGGCCACACCCTGGTGCACCATTTTGACAGGTGGGCTAAACCAGGTGAGGGTAGCTGGGAACCTCCAATGCCAGTGAGAAAGGGATATGCCTACCCCAGCAGGCGAAAACCGTTCTGGTGGACTGGACCGATGAAACCAACTACAAGATCCAACGGCCAAGAAGGCAGTGCTGCAATGCTTCATGGAGAACGAAGGGCATGATAAGGCAGAGAAGATGCTATGGTTATCCATTACAGCTGAGGAAGTCTCCAGATGTGACAATTTTCATAACATTGGACCGAGATTTTTGAGGCGAGAGAGTGGAACTGCCCCAGTGCAACCGGGTTTTTCACTCTAAAACTCATCCTGCACAGGTTTTTCTCCGTGCAGCAGTTGCACAGGCAAACATCATTATTGGAAATGATGGACAAACAACACAGAATGAAGGACATAGAGTCACAGAGTCATAGTTAATCTGCCTAGTCCCATCAACCTGCACTCGGACCATAGCCCTCCATACCCCTCTCATACATGTTCCTATCCAAATTTCTCTTTGATGTTGAAATCAAGCCTGCACCCACGATTTGCACTGGCAGTTTGTTCCACACTCTCACCACCCTCAGAGTGAAGAAGCTCCCATTCATGCTCCCCTTAAACTTTTCACCTTTCACCCTTAACCCATGACCTCTAGTTCTACTCTCACCCAAGCCTAGCTGAATTTATCTATACCCCTCATATTTTTGAACAGCTCTCCTAAATCTCCTCTCATTCCAGGAAATGAAGTTGTAATCTATTCAACCTTTTCCTATAACTCAGTTCCTTAACTTGTGGCAACATCCTTATAATTGTTCTCTGTACTCTTTCAATACTATTTACATCATTCCTGTAGGTAAGTAACCAAAGCTGTCCACAATATTCCGAATTAGGCCTCATCAACATCTTATGCAATGTCAACATAACATTCCAATTCCTGCAGTCCATACATGACTTGACTTTTGAAGAAGAGCTTAAAAAAAGTCTAGTTCTAATGGAGAAAAAGTTTCATTCTTAGGAATTTGCAGAGGTTTCAAGACCCAAAAGCACAAATTTCTCATTGAAGGTTAAAAAAATTGAAGACCACCCAATAGCACGAAGGAAAATAATTTTCCTAATTTGTTTGCTGATGGATTGTGAAAGATACGTTAATGTCATTGTCTGAAGATGTATTTCCTCAATGAAAACTGAATCCTAAATCAATAGGGATCATTTTAATTATGGAAAAAGTTGGATACCTTCAATCAATGAAAGGGTTGATTCATTATGTATGAGATTTTTGAATTGATCACGGGTAAGGTTTTACTAACTTGTGAGATAATATGTGCTAAAATGAAAGAGGTAAAAATATTAAGCTTCATGTGACCAAGCTTCAACCACACTCTCAGGTTCCAGGGTCTTGCCACTCTCTGGATGAGGAAGGTATTCCTAATATTCCATCTAAGTTTCTTCATATTTACCCTGCACTTATGCGCTCTAGTTTTATCTACCTCTGAAGTGGGGTATGAAATCCTACAGTCTACAGTGCACCTCTCATAATCACATATACGTAAACTACCCGGATGAAAATGTAGATGGGTGGGTGAGAAAGTTTGCATATAATATGAAGATTGGTTATGTTGTGGATAGCACAGATAACTGGCAAAGAATACATTGGGTTATAGAAATGGATGGAGAAATGGCAGATGGAGTTTCTCCTGGGCAAATGTGAAATGTTGCAAATTGGTAAGTTAAATGCAAAGAGGCAGTATACTGTTGAGTGAAAGACCTATAACAGTGTTGATCAGCAGAGGAATCTTGAAGTCCAAGTTCATAGCTCCTTGAGAGTGGCTATACGGATTGGCAGGGTGGTTAAAAAAGCATATGGCATGCTTGCCTTAATTTGTCAAGGTATTGAGTTCAAAAGTCAGCAGGTTATGTCACAGATTTATAAAACTTTAGTTAGGCCACATCTGGAGTATTGCATACAGTTCTGGTCATCCCTTATAGCAAGGATGCTGAGGCTTTAGAGAGGGCGCAGAAGAGGTTTACCAGGATGCTGCCTAGATTAGAGGGTGTCTGCTATAATGAGAGGTTGGACAAACTTGGGTTGTTTTCTCTGGAGCGGCAGAAGCTATGGAGAGAACTGATACAAATAGAATTGACTTTATTTCTTACATCCTTAACATATATAAGGAGTAAAAATATTTACATCTCCGTCTAAATGTGCAATGTGCAATTCATAGTAATTTGTAATAAATAGTATGTACAACAGGACAGTCAATATAGCATAGAAATACAATTGTATCAGCATGAATTAATCAGTCTGATGGCCTGGTGGAAGAAGCTGCCCTGGAATCTGTTGGTCCTGGCTTTAAAGCTGCGGTATCATTTTGCAGATGGGAGCAGCTAAGACAGTTTGTGGTTGGGATGACTCTGATCCCCAATGATCCTTCAGGCTCTTTTGACACACCTGTCTCTGTAAATGTCCTGAATAGTGGGAAGTTCACATCTACTGATGTGCTGCGCTTTCCACACCACTCTCTGCAGAGTCCTGCGATTGAGGGAAGTACAGTTCCCATACCAGGCAGTGATGCAGCCAGTCAGGATGCTCTCAATTATGCCCCTGTAGAAAGTCCTTAGGATCTGGGGATTCATGCCAAACTTCTTCAACCGTCTGAGGTGAAAGAGACATTGTTGTGCTTTTATCACCACACAGCCAATGTGTACAGACTACGTGAGATCCTCGGTGACGCTTATGCCGAGCAACTTAAAGCTGTTCACCCTCTCAACTCCAGATCCATTGATGTCAATAGGGGTTAGCCTGTCTCCATTCCTGCTGTAGTCCACAACCAGCTCTTTTGTTTTTGCAACATTGAGGGAGAGGTTGTTCTCTTGACACCACTGTGTCAGGATGATGACTTCCTCTCTGTAGGCTGCCTCGTTATTATTTGAGATAAGTCCAATCAATGTAGTATCATCAGCAAATCTAATTAGCAGGTTGGAGCTATAGGTGGGACACAGTCATGGGTACACAGAGAGTAAAGGACGGGGCTTAGGACACAGCCCTGAGGGGCTCCTGTGTTGAGGGTCAGAGGAGCAGAGGTGAAGGAGCCCACTCTTACCACCTGCTGGTGATCTGACAGGAAGTCCAGGATCCAGCTGCACAAGGCAGGGTGAAAGCTGAGGTCTCTGAGCTTCTTGTCAAGCTTGGAGGGAATTATGGTGTTGAATGCTGAACTGTAGTCCAAGAACAGCATTCTGACATAAGCATCCTTCTTCTTCAAATGTGTAAGGATGGTGTGTAGAGCTGTGGCTACTGTGTCATCTGTTGATCAGTAGGCGAATTGTAGGGGGTCCTGTGTGGGTGGCAGCGTGCTGCAGATGTAGTCCTTTTCCGGCCTCTCAAAGCATTTGCTTATTATTGAGGTGAGTGCGACAGGACACCAGTCATTCAGACATGTTACCTTGGCCTTTTTAGGCACAGGAACGATGGTGTTTATAAGATGATGAGAGGCATAGATAGAGTAGACAGATAGTATCTCTTTCAGGGTTGAAATACCAGAGGGTACATACTTAAAGTGAGATTAGATTAGATTAGATTATGAGGACACTCAGTCCACGTTTATTGTCATTTAGAAATGCATGCATTAGAAAATGATACAATGTTCATCCAAAATGATATCACAAAAAAAAACAGGACAAACCAAGACTAAAACTGACAAAACCACATAATTATAACATATAGTTACAACAGTGCAAAGCAATACCATAATTTGATAACGAGCAGACCATGGGCACAATTTAAAAAAAGTCTCAAAGTCCTGATCTAACGCATCTAACGCAGGCGGCAGAAGGTAGAAACTCTCCCTGCCATGAACCTCCAAGCGCTGGCAACTTGCCGATGCATTGGAAGCACCTGAACGCAGCCGACTCTGAGTTCGTCCGAAAACTTCGAGCCTCCAACCAGCCCCGCCGAGCGCTTCGACCCTTTGAGAGGGTAATTTCAAAGATATGTAAAGGGCAAGTTTTCTTTCATACAGACTAATGCGTGGCTGGAATGCATTGCCTGGGGTGGTGGTGAAGGCAGACACATTAGAGACTTACAAGAGATATTTAGAAAGACACTTGAATGTGAGAAAACTGGAAGGATATGGACATTGGTTGGGAGAAGAGATTAGTTTAGTTGGCTATAATATTGTGGACTTAAGGGCCTGTTCCTGTGCTATACTGTTCTATGTTCACTTCTAACTTCATACAGTAGTGAGATGTACTTTCAAACAATATAATAAAAGACATTCAATCATTTTGGATATACTTCTTTATTACATGAATCACTTAGATTGAAGCTTGCATCCAACTGGAAAATCAAACAAGATCCTGAATGCTATTTTTGTAGTGATGAAAGTTCTAATGAACAGATGACACAAATTAAACAAAAGTGTGCTAACAATTGATTAAGAACAATTCTCAAACTTCAAGGCAAGAATAAACCATGAAAGTACATTGCTTTCAAATAAAAATCTGAAAATCAGTATTATAAACAAGAATATGTACAGTACGTACCAACTCCCTTGATAATTACTCACTTTCCTAATTATGAAATAGTTCCTCTGTTCACAAAATAAGGCATTTACAATCTTTCATTACTTTGACCAAGTCACATTTAAAAGGTTGGGTCAAGTCATTATGACTTGCTAAGAACAAAGTGAATGAACATTTGCAGTTAAAATTTGGCCTTTGCAATATAAAAAGTAGAATAACTTATTCATTATAAGATATAGTGTTTAATTATGCATTTTCTGAAGAAGTCAGTATTCTTATTCTGCAGTTACTTACCTTGAATAGTTACCTTGGGAAGCTTAGATTTTCAAAATCCGGTTTATTATGTATATTAGTAATTTTAAAGTACATAAAATGCACAATGGGATAGTACATAGTATTGGTAGACTCAAATTATCCATATGAATACTTTTTAAATAAAATACACATGAACTGCAGTATTTTGTAATCAAATAAGGAATCAGTAAATCTAGTCAAAAAGAAAAGAAAAGCTTACGAAAGGTTCAGAGAGCTAGGTAATGTTAGAGATCTAGAAGATTATAAGGCTAAAAGGAGGGAGCTTAAGAAGGAAATTAGGAGAGACAGAAGGGGCCATGAGATCGCCTCGGCAGGCAGGTTTAAGGAAAACCCCAAGGCATTCTACAAGTATGTGAAGAGCAAGAGGATAATACGTGAAAGAATAGGACCTATCAAGTGTGACAGTGGGAAAGTGTGTACGGAACCGGAAGAAATAGCAGAGGTACTTAATGAATACTTCAGTATTCACTATGGAAAAGGATCTTGGTGATTGTAGTGATGACTTGCAGTGGACTGAAAAGCTTCAGCATATAGATATTAAGAAAGAGGACGTGCTGGAGCTTTTGGAAAGCATTAAGTTGGATAAGTCACCGGGACCGGATGAGATGTACTCCAGGCTACTGTGGGAAGTGAGGGAGGAGATTGCTGAGCCTCTGGTGATGATCTTTGCACCATCAATGGGGATGGGAGAGGTTTCAGAGGATTGGGGGATTGCAGATGTTGTTCCCTCATTCAAGAAAGGGAGTAGAGATAGCTCAGGAAATTATAGACCAGTGAGTCTTACTTCAGTGGTTGGTAAATTGATGGAGAAGATCCTGAGAGGCAGGATTTATGAACATTTGGAGAGGTATAATATGATTAGGAATAGTCAGCATGGCTTTGTCAAGGGCAGGTCATGCCTTACAAGACTGATTGAATTTTTTGAGGATGTGACTAAACACATTGATGAAGGAAGAGCGGTAGATGTAGTGCATATGGATTTCAGCAAGGCTTTTGATAAGGTACCCCATGCAAGGCTTATTGAAAAAGTAAGGAAGTATGAGATCCAAGGGGACATTGCTCTGTGGATCCAGAACTGGCTTGCCCACAGAAGGCAAAGAGTGGTTGTAGACGGGTCATATTTTGCATGGAGGTCAGTGACCAGTGGTGTGCCTCAGGGATCTGTTCTCGGACCCTTACTCTTTGTGATTTTTATAAATGACCTGGATGAGGAAGTGGAGGGATGGGTCAGTAAGTTTGCTGATGACACAAAGGTTGGAGGTGTTGTGGATAATGTAGAGGGCTGTCAGAGGTTGCAGCGGAACATTGATAGGATGCAAAACTGGGCTGAGAAGTGGCAGATAGAGTTCAACCCAGATAAGTGTGAAATGATTCATTTTGGTAGTTCAAATATGATGGCAGAATATAGTATTAATGGTAAGACTCTTGGCAATGTGAAGGATCAGAGGGATCTTGGGGTCTGAGTCCATTGGACACTTAAAGCAGCTGCGCAGGTTGACCCTGTGGTTAAGGAGGCATACGGTGTATTGGCCTTCATCAATCATGGAATTGAATTTAGGAGCCGCGAGGTAATGTTGCAGCTACATTGGACTCTGGTCAGACCCCACTTGGAGTACTGTGCTCAGTTCTGGTCGCCTCACTACGGGAAGGATGTGGAAACCATAGAAAGGGTGCAGAGGAGATTTACAAGGATGTTGCCTGGATTGGGGAGCATGCCTTATGAAAACAGGTTGAGTGAAGTTGGCCTTTTCTCCTTGGAGCGATGAAGGATGAGATTTGACCTGACAGAGGAGCATAAGATGATGAGAAGCATTGATCATGTGGGTAGTCAGAGGCTTTTTCCCTGGGCTGAAACGGCTGCCACAAGAGGGCACAGGTTTAAGGTGCTTGGGAGTAGGTATAGAGGTGATGTCAGGAGTAAGCTTTTTTACGCACAGAGTGGTGAGTATGTGAAATGGGCTGCCGGCAACGGAGGTGGAGGCAGATACGATAGGGTCTTTTAAGAGACTTTTGGATAGGTACATGGAGCTTAGAAAAATAAAGGGCTATGGGTAACACTGGTAATTTCTAAAGTAGGAACATGCATGGCACAACTTTGTGGCCCAAAGGGCCTATATTGTGCTGTAGGTTTTCTATGTTTCTATGTTTCAGTTTCATAAGATTACACCAAATAAGCACAGTCTCATATATGATAGATTCATAGATCATATGATAATTAGTATCATTTGAAATTTCACTTGAAATTTGTTGATGTGTAAATTGGAGTGAAAATGTTCCTTTTATAGTTATCAATATTCAACATTTAGAATTTGCCATGATTTCAAAACATACTAATTTACTTTCTCATATTAACTTACCACTGTCAAACATCACGAGCAGGTTAACAATGGTGTCAAATGCAGCAACACGTACAGTACTCCCTTCATCTCTAGCCAACTCCACTAACTCTGGAAGTATTGCAGTTTTTGTCTGTTCAACACTGTGTAATGAAAATAAATAAAAAAACAGACATTTGTGTGAAAATTTTTGTTTCCTAAGCATTTCATTATTTCAATTCCTAACAAAATAACTTGCATGTAAATTGCAGCAGTAACCTGCAGACGAATATATTTGATCAAAAATGTCACGAATAGATTAAACTTGCATGGTGACAACTTCTATTTAGGTTTATTTTATTTTATTTTATTTAGAGATACAGCACTGAACAGGCCCTTCCAACCCAATGAGCTGCACAGTCCAGCAACCCACTGATTTAACCCTAATCACAGGACAATAGACAATAGGAGCAGGAGTAGGCCATTCGGCCCTTCGAGCTAGCACCGCCATTCACTGTGATCATGGCTGATCATCCACAATCAGTACCCCGTTGTTGCCTTCTTCCCATATCCCTTGACTCCGCTATCATTAAGAACTCCTTAACTCTAACTCTTTCTTGAAAGCATCCAGAGAATTGGCCTCCACTGCCTTCTGAGGCAGAGCATTCCACAGATCCACAACTCTCTGGGTGAAAAAGTTTTTCCTTAACTCCGTACTAAATGGCCGACCCCTTATTCTCAAATTGTGGCCTCTGGTTCTGGACTCCCCCAACATCAGGAACGTGTTTCCTGCCTTTAGCGTGTCCAATCCCTTAATAATCTCATATGTTTCAATCAGATCCACTCTCATCCTTCTAAATTCCAGTGTATACAAGCCCAGTCGCTCCAATCTTTCAATATATGACAGTTCCGCCACCTCGGAATTAACCTCGTGAACCTCCGCTGCACTCCCTCAATAGCAAGAATGTCCTTCCTCAAATTTGAAGACCAAAACTGTACACAATACTCCAGGTGTGGTCTCACCAGGGCCCTGTACAACTGCAGAAGGACCTCTTTGCTCCTACACTCAACTCCCCTTGTTATGAAGGCCAGCATGCCATTAGCTTTCTTCACTGCCTGCTGTACCTGCATGCTTACTTTCAGTGACTGATGAATAAGGACACCTAGATCTCATTGTACTTCCCCTTTTCCTAACTTGACACCATTCAAATAGTGATCTGCCTTCCTGTTCTTGCCACCAAAGTGGATAACCTCACATTTATAGATAGATAGATATACTTTATTAATCCCGAGGGAAATTTGGTTTCGTTACAGCCGCACCAACCAAGAATAGAACGTAAATATAGCAATACAAAAACCCCCAACAAAACAACAAATGTTTATCCACATTAAACTGCATCTGCCATGCATCTGCCCACTCACCCAACCTGTCCAAGTCATCCTGCACTATCTCAACATCCTCTGTACATTTCACACTGCCACCCAACTTTGTGTCATCTGCAAATTTGCTAATGTTACTTTTAATCCCTTCATCTAAATCATTAATGTCTATTGTAAATAGCTGCAGTCCCAGCACCGAGTCTTGCGGTACCCCACTAGTCACCGCCTGCCATTCTGAAAGGGACCCGTTAATCCCTACACTTTGTTTCCTGTCTGCCAACCAATTTTCTATCCATGTCGGTACCCTACCCCCAATACCATGTGCTCTAATTTTGCCCACTAATCTCCTATGTGGGACCCTATCAAAGGCTTTCTGAAAGCCCAGGTACACTACATCCACTGGCTCTCCCTTGTCCATTTTCATAGTTACATCCTCAAAAAATTTCAGAAGATTAGTCAAGCATGATTTCCCCTTTGTAAATCCATGCTGACTCGGACCGATCCTGTTACTGCTATCCAAATGTGCCGCTATTTCATCTTTTATAATTGACTCCAGCATCTTCCCCACCACTGATGTCAAGGTAACTGGTCTATAATTCCCTGTTTTTTCTCTCCCTCCTTTCTTAAAAAGTGGCATAACATTAGCTACCCTCCAGTCCTCAGGAACTGATCCTGAATCTATAGAAAATTGGAAAATAATTACCAATGCCTCCCCAATTTCTAGAGCCACCTCCTTAAGTACCCTGGGGATTTATCAGCCTTCAGTCCCATCAGTCTACCCAACACCATTTTCTGCCTAATGTGAATTTCCTTCAGTTCCTCCGTTACCCTAGGTCCTCCAGCCACTATTACATCTGGGAGATTGTTTGTGTCTTCCCTAGTGAAGACAGATCCAAAGTACCTGTTCAACTTGTCTGCCATTTCCTTGTTCCCCATAATAAATTCACCCGTTTCTGTCTTCAAGGGCCCAACTTTGGTCTTAACTAATTTTTTCCTCTCCACATACCTAAAGAAGCTTTTACTATCCTCCTTTATATTCTTGGCTAGCTTGCCTTCGTATGTCATCTTTTCTCCCCGTATTGCCTTTTTGGTTATCCTCTGTTGCTCTTTAAAAGTTTCCTAATCCTCTGGCTTCCTGCTCATCTTTGCTATGTTATACTTCTCTTTTATTTTTATACTGTCCTTGACTTCCCTTGTCAGCCACAGTCTCCCCTTACTCCCCTTAGAATCTTTCTTCCTCTTTGGAATGAACTGATCCTGCACCTTCTGCATTATTCCCAGAAATACCTGCCATTGTTGTTCCACTGTCATCCCTGCTAGGGTATCTTTCCAGGACAAATTACAATACCAATTAACCTACTAACCAGTACGTCTTTGGACAGTGGGAGGAAACCAGAACTCTGGACGAAACCCACGCATACACTGGAAGAATGAATAAACTTTCTTACGGAAGACGCCAGAGCTGAGCTCCAAACTCTCTCGCCCTGAGCTGTGTTAACTGCTTAATCTTACATAAATTCCATAAAACAGAAGAGATAATTTTTTACTGATTACGTGTTTCGAGCTGTAAAAGTTCTGTAGAATTTTAACAATTTAACCCATTGCACAGAAAACAATAAGTGCAGAAAATTGCATCCAAAGCCAATCCACAAATTTGCAAAATCAAATACAGTGTCCATAAAAAGTATTCACCCCACTTGAAGTTTTCATGTTTTATTATTTGACAACATTGAATCACAGTGGATTTTATTTTGATTTTTCCGACACTTATCAACAGAAAAAGACTCTTTCATGCCAAAGTGAAAACAGATCTCTACAAAGTGATCTAAATCAATTACAAATATAAAACACAAAATAATTGATTGTATGAGTATTCACCCCCTTCAGGTCAATATTCAGTAGATGCAATTACAGCCTTGAGTCTCTGTGGATAGGTCTCTATCAGCTTTGCACATCTGGACACTGCAATTTTTCCCCATTCTTCTTTACCAAACTGCACAAGCTCTGTCAGTCATAGTCATAGTCATAGTCCTACTTTATTAATCCCAGGGGAAATTGGTTTTCGTCACATTTGCTCCATAAATAATAACTAATAATAGAACCATGAATAGTTAAATAGTAATATGTAAATTATGCCAGTAAATTATGAAATAATTCAAGGACCAGCCTATTGGCTCAGGGTGTCTGACCCTCCAAGGGAGGAGTTGTAAAGTTTGATGGCCACAGGCAGGAATGACTTCCTATGATGCTCAGTGCTGCATCTCGGTGGAATGAGTCTCTGGCTGAATGTACTCCTGTGCCCACCCAGTACATTATGTAGTGGATGGGAGACATTGACCAAGATGGCATGCAACTTAGACAGCATCCTCTTTTCGGACACCACTGACAGAGAGTCCAGTTCCATCCCCACAACATCACTGACCTTACGAATGAATTTGTTGATTCTGTTGGTGTCTGCCACCCTCAGCCTGCTGCCCCAGCACACAACAGCAAACATGATAGCACTGGCCACCACAGACTCATAGAACATCCTCAGCATTGTCCAGCAGATGTTAAAGGACCTCAGTCTTCTCAGGAAATAGAGACGGCTCTGACCCTTCTTATAGACCGCCTCAATGTTCTTTGACCAGTCCAGTTTATTGTCAATTCATATCCCCAGGTACTTGTAATCCTCCACCATGTCCACACTGACCCCCTGGATGAAAAGAGGGGTCACCGGTACCTTAGCTCTCCTCAGGTCTACCACCAGCTCCTTAGTCTTTTTCACATTAAGCTGCAGATAATTCTGCTCACACCATGTGACAAAGCTTCCTACCGTAGCCCTGTACTCAGCCTCATCTCCCTTGCTGATGCATCCAACTATGGCAGAATCGTCCGAAAACTTCTGAAGATGACAAGACTCTGTGTAGTAGTTGAAGTCTGAGGTGTAAATAGTGAAGAGAAAGGGAGACAAGACAGTCCCCTGTGGAGCCTCAGTGCTGCTGATCACTCTGTCGGACACACAGTGTTGCAAGCACATGTACTGTGGTCTGCCAGTCAGGTAATCAAGAATCCATGATACCAGGGAAGCATCCACCTGCATCGCTGTCAGCTTCTCCCTCAGCAGAGCAGGGCGGATGGTGTTGAACGCACTGGAGAAGTCAAAAAACATGACCCTCACAGTGCTCGCTGGCTTGTCCAGGTGGGCGTAGACACAGTTCAGCAGGTGATGATAGGGATGGGGATAGTGAGTGAACAGCCCTCTTCCAGTCCAACCACAAATTCTCAATTGGATTGATGTCTGAACTCTGATCTGGCCACTCCAGGACATCAACTTTGTTGTTTTTAAGCCAATCCTGTGTAGCTTTGGTTTTGTGCTTGGCGTCATTGTCTTGCTAGAAAACAAATCTTCTCCCAAGTTGCAGTTCTCTTGCAGACTGTATCAGGTTTTCCTCCAGGATTTCTCTGTATTTTGCAGCATTCATTTTACCCTCTACTTTCACAAGCCTTCCAGGGCATGCTGCAGAGAAGCATCCCCACAGCATGATGCAGCCACCACCATGTTTCACAGTAGGGATGGTGTGTTGTTGATGATGTGTGGTGTTTGGCTTATGCCAAACATAGTACTTAGTCTGATGGCCAAAAAGCTCAATTTTGGTTTCATCAGCCCATAGAACCTACTTCCAGCTGACTTTAGAGTTTTCCACATGCCTTCTAGTAAACTCCAGCTGAGATTTCATGTGAATTTTTTTTTTACCCCAACAGTGCCTTTCTCAAGCCACTCTCCCTTAAAGCTGCAACTGGTGAAGCACCCGAGCAACAGTTGTTGTATGAGCACTCTCAACCATCTCAGCCACTGAAGCTTGTAACTCCCCCAGATTTATCATAGGTCCCTTGGTGGCCTCCCTCACGAGTCCCCTTCTTGCACAGTCACTCAGTTTCTGAGGACGGCCTGCTTGAGGCTGATTTACACCGGTTACATACAACATAGAACATAGAATAGTACAGCACAGTACAGACCCTTCGGCCCACTATGTTGTGCCGACCCTCAAACCCTGCCTCCCATATAAGCCCCCACCTTAAATTCCTCCATATACCTGTCTAGTAGTCTCTTAAACTTCACTAGTGTATCTGCCTCCATCACTGACTCAGGCAGTGCATTCCACGCACCAACCACTCTCTGAGTAAAAAACCTTCCTCTAATATCCCCCTTGAACTTCCCACCCCTTACCTTAAAGCCATGTCCTCTTGTATTGAGCAGTGGTGCCCTGGGGAAGAGGCGCTGGCTATCCACTCTACCTATTCCTCTTATTATCTTGTACACCTCTATCATGTCTCCTCTCATCCTCCTTCTCTCCAAAGAGTAAAGCCCTAGCTCCCTTAATCTCTGATCATAATGCATACTTTCTAAACCAGGCAGCATCCTGGTAAATCTCCTCTGTACCCTTTCCAATGCTTCCACATCCTTCTTATAGTGAGGTGACCAGAACTGGACACAGTACTCCAAGTGTGGCCTAACCAGAGTTTTATAGAGCTGCATCATTACATCGCGACTCTTAAACTCTATCCCTCTACTTATGAAAGCTAACACCCCATAAGCTTTCTTAACTACCCTATCCACCTGTGAGGCAACTTTCAGGGATCTGTGGACATGTACCCCGAGATCCCTCTGCTCCTCCACACTACCAAGTATCCTGCCATTTACTTTGTACTCTGCCTTGGAGTTTGTCCTTCCAAAGTGTAGCACCTCACACTTCTCCGGGTTGAACTCCATCTGCCACTTCTCAGCCCACTTCTGCATCCTATCAATGTCTCTCTGCAATCTTTGACAATCCTCTACACTATCTACAACACCACCAACCTTTGTGTCATCTGCAAACTTGCCAACCCACCCTTCTACCCCGACATCCAGGTCGTTAATAAAAATCACGAAAAGTAGAGGTCCCAGAACAGATCCTTCCGGGACACCACTAGTCACAATCCTCCAATCTGAATGTACTCCCTCCACCACCACCCTCTGCCTTCTGCAGGCAAGCCAATTCTGAATCCACCTGGCCAAACTTCCCTGGATCCCATGTCTTCTAACTTTCTGAATAAGCCTACCATGTGGAACCTTGTCAAATGCCTTACTAAAATCCATATAGATCACATCCACTACACTACCCTCATCTATATGCCTGGTCACCTCCTCAAAGAACTCTATGAGGCTTGTTAGACACGATCTGCCCTTCACAAAGCCATGCTGACTGTCCCTGATCAGGCCATGATTCTCTAGATGCTATCTCTAAGAATCTTTTCCAACAGCTTTCCCACCACAGACGTAAGGCTCACTGGTCTATAATTACCCGAACTATCCCTATTACCTTTTTTGAACAAGGGAACAACATTCGCCTCCCTCCAATCCTCCGGTACCATTCCCATGGACAACGAGGACATAAGGATCCTAGCCAGAGACTCAGCAATCTCTTCTGTCGCCTCGTGGAGCAGCCTGGGGAATATTCCGTCAGGCCCCGGGGACTTATCTGTCCTAATGTATTTTAACAACTCCAACACCTCCTCTCCCTTAATATCAACATGCTCCAGAACATCAACCTCACTCATATTGTCCTCACCATCATCAAGTTCCCTCTCATTGGTGAATACCAAAGAGAAGTATTCATTGAGGACCTCGCTCACTTCCACAGCCTCCAGGCACATCTTCCCACCATTATCTCTAATCTGTCCTACCTTCACTCCTGTCATCCTTTTTTTCTTCACATAATTGAAGAATGCCTTGGGGTTTTCCTTTACCCTACTCGCCAAGGCCTTCTCATGCCCCCTTCTTGCTCTTCTCAGCCCCTTCTTACTCTTCTCAGCCACTTCTTAAGCTCCGTTCTTGCTTCCCTATATTCCCCAATAGACCCATCTGATCCTTGCTTCCTAAACCTCACGTATGCTGCCTTCTTCCACCTGACTAGATTTTCCACCTCACTTGTCACCCATGGTTCCTTCACCCTACCATTCTTTATCTTCCTCACCAGGACAAATTTATCCCTTACATCCCGCAAGAGATCTCTAAACATCGACCACATGTCCATAGTACAGTTCCCTGCAAAAACATCATCCCAATTCACACCCGCAAGTTCTAGCCTTATAGCCTCATAATTTGCCTTTCCCCAATTAAAAATTTTCCTGTCCTCTTTGATTCTATCCTTTTCCATGATAATGCTAAAGGCCAGGGAGCGGTGGTCACTGTCCCCCAGATGCTCACCCACTGAGAGATCTGTGACCTGACCCGGTTCATTACCTAGTACTAGATCTAGTATGGCATTCCCCCTGGTCGGTCTGTCCACATACTGTGACAGGAATCCATCCTGGGCACACTTAACAAATTCTGCCCTATCTAAACCCTTCAAACTAATCAGGTGCCAATCAATACTAGGGAAGTTAAAGTCACCCATGATAACAACCCTGTTAGTTTTACACCTTTCCAAAATCTGCCTCCCAATCTGCTCCTCTGTATCTCTGCTGCTACCAGGGGGCCTATAGAATACCCCCAGTAGAGTAACTGCTCCCTTCCTGTTCCCGACTTCCACCCATATTGACTCAAAAGAGGATCCTGCTACATTACCCACCCTTTCTGTAGCTGTAATAGTATCCCTGACCAGTAATGCCACCCCTCCTCCCCCTTTTCCACCCTCTCTATCACATATTCTTTCCATTTCTTGATGATTGACTTCACTCTATGCCAAGGGATATTCAGTGACTTGGAAATTTTCTTGCATCCATCTTCTGACTTGTGCTTTTCAATAAACTTTTCACAAGAGTTGCTTGGAGTATTCTTTTGTCCACATGGTATAGTTTTTGCTGGATACCATCTCACCAGCAGCTGGATCTTCCAGATCCAGGTGTGTTTTTACTACAATCAATTAAAACACCTTGAATACACATAGGTCTCCAAAAACAGATCTCCATTTAACTTATTATGTGACTTCTAAAACCAATTGGCTGCACCAGTGATGATTCAGTGTGTCATATTAAAGAATGGTGGGGAATACCTATGCAATCAATTATTTTGTGTTTTATCTTTGTAATTAATTTAGACCACTTTGCAGAGATGTTTTCACTTTGACATGAGTCTTTTTCTGTTGATTAGTGTTAAAAAAGTCAAATTAAATCCACAGTGATTCAATGCTGTAAAACAAAAAAACATGAAAACTTCCAGGGGGGGGTGGGTGAGGTGAATACTTTTTGTCAGCACAGTAATAGCAAGGCCGCCAGGAAATCTAACAACAGAACTTCAAAACATCTAAGGTCTTAATATTCCCTGCTCATGTATTAGGTAACAATCACCTCAAACATAATTTGTAGAGATCAGTAATTGATGAGAACATGAGATGTTTATAAATCATTAATTTTGTTTTTAAAAATGGAATTTTCTTTGTAATATGGGATATTGTAAAATTTTTGGTGGTGAGCTAAACCATCATAATTCCTGAGCCATAAAATCCAAATATTTTGTTGATTTCTTTTACTGCAGACTAATATTCCAAAATTTGACAAACGTGGATTTATCAATTATTTTTAAAGTTCAAGACAAAGCAGTTTAATTTATTTCTATGTGCATTTTTCCATAATTTATTTATATTCTGTTAAATATTTAAGCTAAGCCAGAATTGTTTGGAGATCTTAAGGTAAAGGAATCATAATATGATAGAATTCACCTTGCAATTTGAGAAGAAGCTAAGTCAGATGTATCAATATTACAGTGGAGTAAAGGGAATTACAAAGGCATCACACAAGGACTCAAATACTTGCACTAACGACACTTTGTGCATTACTGTGATAGACTGGTGCTGCTGCAATTTATTTTCTGCTACTTATCTATTTAATACTGTTTTTCTATTTCTGTCTTGTTTTTTATCTACCGCTTTAGTTAATTGCCTGAGAGGATGCCAGACAGAGTTTCATCGTACCTATGTATAATGACAATAAAGATCATTCAATTCAATTCAATGAGAGAGGAGATGGCCAAACTTGGCTTAAAGGAAATATCAGCAAGGATAATGACAAAGCAGCAAGTAGGAAGGCACAAAATAGATACATCCCACTGAAAAGGAAGTCTTCTAAAGGGAGAAGATGCAAAACTGTGGCTAACAAAAGAAATCAAAACCAATATTGAAGCTAAAGGAAGGGCATATAATGGAGCAAAAATTAGTGGGAAGCTAGAGTATTGAGAAGCTTTTAAAAAACAACAAAAAGCAATTTTAAAAGTTCATAAAGGAGGAAAAAAATAGAAAGGTAAGCTGGCCAATAATATTAAAGAGGATATCAAAAGTTTCTTCAGATACAGAAAGTGTAAAAGAGAGGCGAGAGTAGATATTGGACCACTGGAATATGATGCTAGAGAGGTAGTAATGGGGGACCAGGAAATGGTGGATGAACTAAATAATTAGTTTGCATCAGTCTTCACAGTAGAAGACACTAACAGTATGCCAGAGGTTCAAGAGTGTCCGGGAACAGAAGTGAGTGAAATTGCCATTACTATAGAGAAGATGCTTGGGAAACAGAAAGGTCTAAAGGTAGATAAGTCACCTGGGCCAGATGGTGTACAACCTAGGTTTCTAAAAGAAATGGATAAAGAGATTATGAGACATTAGTAATGATCTTTTAAGCATCAATAGATTCTGGCATGGTTCCAGTGGACTGGAAAATTGCAAATGTCGCTCCGCTCTTCAAGAAGGGAGAGAGGCAGAAGAAAGGAAATTATAGAGCAGTTAGTCTGACCTCACTGATTGAGAAGATGTTGGAGTCGATATTTAAGGATGTAGTTTCGGGGTACTTGGAGGCACGTAATCAAAAGGCTGGAAGTCAGCATGATTGCCTTAAGGGGAAATCCTCCCTGACAAATCTGTTGAAATTCATTGAGGAAATGATAAATAGGATAGACAAAGGAAAATTGACTGATGTTGTGTGCTTGGAGTCTCAGAAAGCTTTTGACAAGGCTGCTTAACAAGTTAAGAACCCGTGATATTACAGGAAATATACTAGCATGGATAGAGCATTAGCTAATTGGCAGGAGGCAAAGAGTGGGAATAAAGAGAGCCTTTTCTGGTTGGCTGCCAGTGACTAGTGGTGTTCCACAGGGATCTATGATGGGACTGATTCTTTTACATTATATATCAATGATTTGGATGATGGATTTGGTGGCTTTAGGGCTAAGTTTGAGGACAATATGAAGATAGGTGGAGGAGCAGGTAGTGTTGAGGAAGCAGAGAGGTTGCAGAAAGACTTACACAAATTAGGAGAATGGGCAAAGAAGTGTCAGGAGGAATACAGTGTTGGGAAGTTTATGGTCATGCATTTTGGTAAAAGAAATAAAAGTATGGACTATTTTCAAAATGGAGAGAAAATTCGAAAATCTGAGGTGCAAAGCAACTTGCGAGTCCTCACTAAAAGTTAATTTGCTGGTTGAATCAGTGGTGAGGAAGGCAAATGCAATGTTACATTCATTTTGAGATAACTAGAGTATAAAAGCAAGGATGTAATGTTGAGGCTTTATAAAGCACTGGTGCAGCCTTACTTGGAGTATTGTGAGTAGTTTTGGGCCCCTTGTCTAGGAAAGGATATGCTGACAATGAGGTTTAAAGGAGTTTTATGAAAATGATTCTGGGATTGAAAGGCTTGTCATATGAGGTTGATGGCTCTGGACCTGTACTCTCTGCAATTCAAAAGAATGAGGGGAGATTTTATTGAAACTTATCAATGTTGAAAAGCCTCGATAGAGTGGAAGTGGACAGGATGTTTCCTATGATATAGGAGTCTAAGACCAGAGGACACAACCTTAGAATAGAGGGACGTGCATTTAGAGTGGAGATGAGGAGGAGTTTCTTTAGCCAGAGAGTGGTGATTCTGTGGAATTTATTACCACAGGCAGCTGTAGAGGCAAAGTTATTGGTAAAGCCAGAGGTTAATAGGTTCTTGATTAGTTAGTCGGGGCATGAAAGCGTATGGGGAGAAGGCAGGAGATTGGGACTGAGAGGGAAAATGGATGAGCCATGATGAAGTGGCAGAGTAGACTCCAAAGGCTGAATGGCCTAATTCTGTTCAATTATCTTATGCCCTAAACATTGTATTTTTTACTTCACAATTTGCTATCTATGAAAATTCTTCATTGAAACTTGTTCTTTGGTCAGTTGGCTAATTTCATTAGTGCTAGATATCAAAGATCCTGGAAGTCATGTCCAGCAACAATTGTTTTGGGAAAGGAGTGCATCGTCTTAGTTTTTGCAAGCAGCTTTCTCCAGAAGAGCAATGAGTGCTACTACTTCACTACTGACAGCAAAGTCTTGGCATTTATTACAAAACACATGGTAGAATTGCAAGTTCCATTAAAATCTATCAATTGAAAGAAAATGGGCTAAAATATTACCATCAAAATTCAATACTTAGAACTTACTATATATTGAAATTATTTCATTTCCTGGAATAATCATCATTTCAAAATGTTCCTGCTTACTAATCCTCCCTGCAATGGAGGAAATACTACTTTGTAGGATAAAATTTAAATTTAGTTTTGAAATAAGAATCATGTCAAGTTTATTGTCATATGAACAAACATGGTAAGGTACAAGTAAAATGAAAAGCTTTTGCAGAAACACTATATGAAATAGCGAATCGATCTATTTCACATCAATGTATGAAAATTAAAAATGTTATCACAAAATATCAAAAATTACAAATATAATTCATGAAAGATACTTATCTGTTAAAGATTTAGGCATTTTCATAAAGGTTTTCCCTTAGTTACAACAAAAAGCAAAGCTTAGAGTAACAGACATGCAGATTAAATGCTATAGCACACACATATTAAATTCATAATCTAATCTATTTGATAATACCCAAACCTATTTTAAATCAACATGCACCATGTTTATGAATACCATCTTCTTTCAATATTTTTCTTTGTGTAATGTTGCACTGAGTTGCCTAATTGGAAGAAAAACTTGGTTAAATTCATTGTACATGTTCAATTATGGTATTTATGATTTTATTGGTTGTACTGAAATTCTATTTCAAGTTGACATGAATTTATACGTATTGTAATTGTAAGTTACCATATTTACCCAATTCCCTGTGCTATGTATTCCAGCTGTCGGCACATACAGGAGCGAACTTCATATTCAACATCCTGGCAAAGTGATCTCACTAGAGGCAAAATATCCCGTTTAATTCTGCAAAGATAATACAACTATTTAGATGCTTCTGAATTTTATAATATAATCATAATAAATAAATAACATTAGTGTGTTGTGCCTTGCAGTTAATAAAAGAATGGTCGAAAATGTAAAATAAACAAACCATTTATTATTATCCCAGGCTATTTTATTGTTGTCACATACCAACACAAACATATTAATGCTTCTCTCCTGTTAGCTGACAGACCTGCAACCCTGACAGTTTAAAAATCAGCAATTTACAATTCTGGTATTCACAAGTGGTGTGGAGGAGGCAGCCCTCAAGCAAGAATCATTTCCATGACAAATTCTTACTTCACATTCCAGTAAAGATGAAGCAAATTGCTCATATTTGTAATAACAGAATTCATAGAGCTATAGCGCTATTGAGTCATAGAGTATTACAGCAAAGAAACAGGTCCTTTGGCCCATCTAGTTCATACTGAACTCTTCTTCATACTGTATTATAATCTATATGATCTGAGAGCAGAAAGAGCTACCACACTTAATATAGTCAATCATTTACAACAACGAGTTATATCCATACAGTTTCCTTAAAATTGGAAATGCACCTAAGTACTTCACTGAAGTAGGCCAAAGAATTTAAAGAGATAAAAGAATGGTAATTGTGCCAGAATGGGAAAATTTTAAGCAAACTAAAACTGTGGATAAAAAACATTCATTTTGAATGGTAGAAGGGAATTCAGCAATTAAAATAGAGGGAGCTAAAAGTTTTACTACCAAAGATTGATGAAAGCAGAAAGGGAAGTGCAAAGATGAAGGAGGGCTAAAAACAAGAATGTGAAAAACAAGGAGAAGAAAAGATACCATTAATATTCTGCCTTTCATACTCTTGGGATGTCTAAAAGCACTTTTGAACTACAATCATGAATGCAAAATAAAAGATAACCACAGTTAAATAGCACATGAGACACTTTGGACATATACTAGGTAGAATTTCCCTGTTCAACCTCAGACAATTGAGGAAATTTGGTATGGGCCTCAAAATCCTAAGGACTTTCTACAGGGGTACAATTGAGAGCATCCTGACTGGCTGCATCACTGCCTGGTATGGGAACTGTACCTCCCTTAATCGCAGGATTCTGCAAGAGTGATGCAGACAGCCCAGCGCATTTGCAGTTGTGAACTTCGCATGATTCAGGATATTTACAAAGACAGGTGTGAAAAAAGGGCCCATAGGATCGCTGGGGACCCAAGTCACTCCAACCCCAATCTATTCCAGCTGCTACCATCCGGGAAAGAGTACTGCAGTATAAATGCCAGGACCACCAGGCCATCAGTCTGATTAACTCACGCTGATTTGAGTGTACTTCTATGTAACTTTGACTGTTCAATTTATTATAAATTATTATAAATTACTATGATTGCATATGGCACATTTAGATGGAGATGTAACGTAAAGATTTTTACTTCTCATGTATGTGAAGGATGTAAGAAATAAAGTCAATTCAATTCAATTCAATAACTTCTCTGATAGACAGCATTATCTCTACTAATTACCATGTACAACATAAAGACTAAATTACAAACAAGAGAGAATCTGCAGATGCTGGAAATCTGAGCAACACACACAAAATGCTGGAGGAACTCAACAAACCAGGCAGCATCTATGGAAAGAAGTACAGTCAACGTTTCAAGCCAAAACCCTTCAGCAAGTCCTGCCTGCTGAGTTCCTCCAGCATTTTGTGTATGTTGATAAAGACTAAATTATTGTTTACAGAAACAAAACATAAAGCACACTTCAAGATGTAATATGAATCAATGCAAAAGCAGCATTTGTGTATAAAACCAAGTGAAAAAGAGAAAAATGTTCTTTTTTGTTGCAGAAAGATGATACCATGCACAAAATCCTAAATCCAGTACAATGAAATATGGTCAAAAACAATGGGAATATCTATATGGCAGTGAAATGTTTCAGCTATTTAACCGATATTTGAATGACCGAATGTACTTGTGGTGAAAAGATATATATTGTGCATTTTGGAAACAGCTTAATCTGGTTTCAGAATTTATGTCCAGCATATTCACTCCAATTACATGGAATATACGAGGATGTCCATTGCAGGAACAAGTTGCTGTTAATGGGAAACTCTGTACTAAAATGTTTATTAGCCCAGGTAAAACGAGAACAGATTGTTCTTAAAGAAAGGTTCAAGATTACAGTGATTTAATACTACACAAAGCACTGCATTTAGATCTTTAGGGATTAACTATTTACAGATTGCCATAACATCAACAGGAATAATCAATTCACACCTTGGAATTGTTCAATTAGATGTAGAGTTGGGACAGAAATTTATGTTTTCTTATAAATCGAGTGGATGTGGAGATGCTTCCCATGGTGGGGGAGTCTAAGACGAGTGTTGAAATTGCAGGGGCCCTGGCTGAAATATTTAAAATGTCGCTGTCTACAGGTGAGGTGCCGGAGGATTGGAGAGTGGCTCATGTTGTTCCGTTGTTTAAAAAAGGATCGAAAAGTAATCCGGGAAATTATAGGCTGGTGAGTTTAACGTCAGTAGTAGGTAAGTTATTGGAGGGAGTACTAAGAGACAGAATCTACAAGCATTTGGATAGACTGGGATTTATTAGGGAGAGTCAACATGGCTTTGTGCATGGTAGGTCATGTTTGATCAATCTATCAGAGTTTTTCGAGGAGGTTACCAGGAAAGTGGATGAAGGGAAGGCAGTGGATATTGACTACATGGACTTCAGTAAGGCCTTTGACAAGGTCCCGCATGGGAGGTTAGTTAGGAAAATTCAGTCGCTAGGTATACATGGAGAGGTGGTAAATTGGATTAGACATTGGCTCGATGGAAGAAGCCAGAGAGTGGTGGTAGAGAATTGCTTCTCTGAGTGGAGGCCTGTGACTAGTGGTGTGCCACAGGGATCAGTGCTGGGTCCATTGTTATTTGTCATCTATATCAATAATCTGGATGATAATGTGGTAAATTGGATCAGCAAGTTTGCTGATGATACAAAGATTGGAGATGTAGTAGACAGTGAGGAAGGTTTTCAGAGCCTGCAGAGGGACTTGGACCAGCTGGAAAAATGGGCTGAAAAATGGCAGATGGAGTTTAATACTGACAAGTGTGAGGTATTGCACGTTGGAAGGACAAACCAACATAGAACATACAGGGTTAATGGTAAGGCACTGAGGAGTGCAATGGAACAGAGGGATCTGGGAATACAGATACAAAATTCCCTAAAAGTGGCGTCACAGGGTCGTAAAGAGAGCTTTTGGTACATTGGCCTTTATTAATTAAAGTATTGAGTATAAGAGCTGGAATGTTATGATGAGGTTGTATAAGGCATTGGTGAGGCCAAATCTAGAGTATTGTGTTCAGTTTTGGTCACCAAATTACGGGAAGGATATAAATAAGGTTGAAAGAGTGCAGAGAAGGTTTACAAGGATGTTGCCGGGACTTGAGAAACTCAGTTACAGAGAAAGGTTGAATAGGTTGGGACTTTATTCCCTGGAGCGTAGAAGAATGAGGGGAGATTTGATAGGGGTATATAAAATTATGATGGGTATAGATAGAGTGAATGCAAGCAGGCTTTTTCCACAGAGGCAAGGGGAGAAAAAAACCAGAGGACATGGGTTTAGGGTGAGGGGGGAAAAGTTTAAAGGGAACATTAGCGGGAGCTTCTTCACACAGAGAGTGGTGGGAGTATGGAATGAGCTGCCAGACGAGGTGGTAAATGTGGGTTGCTTTTTAACATTTAAGAATAAGTTGGACAGATACATGGATGGGAGGTGTATGGAGGGATATGGTCCGTGTGCAGGTCAGTGGGACTAGGCAGAAAATGGTTCGGCACAGCCAAGAAGGGCCAAAAGGCCTGTTTCTGTGCTGTAGTTTCTATGGTTTCTATGGAGAGGACACAGCCTCCGAATTGAGGGACGTCCTTTTAGAACAGAGATGAAGAATAATTTATTTAGCCAGAGATTGGTGAATCTGTGGAATTCAATGCCACAGGCAGCTGTGGAGGCCAAGTCATTGGGTATATTTAAGGCAAAGGTTGATAAATTCTTGTTTAGTCAGTAGATGAAGGGATATAGGGAGAAAGCAGGTGATTAGGGCTGAGAGGGAAAATGGATCAGCCATAATGAAGTGGCGGAGGACCGATAGCCTAATTCTGCTCCTATATCTTATGGTCTTATGGTCTAAATACAGTACTGTACAAAAGTCTTAGGCACAAACATATAGCTAGGGTGCGTAAGACTTTTGCATAGAACATACTAATTTATGTATTGCACCGTACTGCTGCAAAAAAAAATTTCATCATACAGTTGAGTGATGATAAACCCGATTCTAACATGGGTCTCAAATGTGGACTGTGAGTGGGAGAGGACTGGGAGAGGGGAATCATGGTTGGGAAAAGGAGAAGGGAAAGGAGAAGGAGCAGGAGGCACCTGAGAGACATTCTGTAATGATCAATATACCAATTGTTTGGAATCAAATTACGTTTCCTGGTGTCTCAGGGCTGGGTATGTCTCCACGTACACCGCCCCTAGCTCTCCTCCTCTGCCACCTAAGCAACACCCCTCCCACGGCACTCCACCCTTGCAATTTCCAACATCCTTTGCTTCAACCAAATTTACAAACTCGCTGTTCACTCGAAGTGGACAAATACAGTACTGTGCAAAAGTCTTAGGCACCCTAGCTATATATGTGTGTGTGCATAAGACTTTTGCACAGTGCTGTATATGTGGTTATTCATATATTTTAAGAAGCTAATAATGTTTTATAAGTTACAGATAACACTGTTCTATGAACAAGTTTCGATAAAACCACAGAAAATTTAATGAGTAAAAACTGGAGTGAAAAGATTATAGCCCATATTATTTATATGATGTATGTTTGCTATACAATAAACATCAGTATTACTGTAAAAATACAATAATGACAAATCATTTCAGAAAACAATTTTTCAGTTTATGTTAAATTGAAATATTTAGTCATAACATTATGACAGCATCTTAGGTTATATGTACAATCAGATTAATGCATTTAGCAAGCAATCACCACTGAAACATTCCTTTCACTTACATATGAGATTCAAACTTCCTGGCAATTCGGCCCAGAATTTTGCAACTGGCTAAACGTGACTGGATTGTCTGTGATAATTGAGCCTTTGAAACCAGTGGAGACAAAATCTAAACAAGAACAAAAGCTTACTGAAAATAGAAACATTTTAAGCACTAGAAGACAACTATGATGTTTTCAACAATAGCTTAAGATGTGCAATTTTAGTCTCTTATAGAAAGTTCATTCAGAGTTCTATTTTGTATGCTAGGAAAAGGAGGCAAACCTTTACAGTCAATGATTTATTAACCCATAACATTAGGACAAGCATGGGCAGAGTTAGTGCAAAGCTTTTGAAAGCAAACTGTATTTTACACGCTGACACTCGTTGTTGAAATAATAACTGGTTGATGATAAGCACAATTATGTCTTGGCTGACAAACAGAAGTATCGTATATGCCTTCTTTGGTTTGTTAGCGACCAATGCTGCCATCTTCAGGGATCATTGGGCTTGTACAAAAGCTTTCTCTGTTCCTCAATGCTCTGCAAGGTTCTAACATTCATTGTGTATTCTCTGCTCTTACTAGTCCTCTGAAAATGCTTCACCTCAAACTTATCAGGATTAAATCCCATCTGCCATTGCTTTGCCCATTTTAGCAATGATATCATCCTCTCACCTACAGTTATAAAACTAACCCTCCACCATCAGCTTCTGCGAATATTATCATACCTTTTTGCCAATTTGTCCCGGATCCCATTGGCTCTAACTTTTTGCACCAATCTCTCAAGGGACACAAAGGACCAATGAAGTCCATTGACACTATATTTATCACATTGCCCTCATCAATATCTTCTGTGGTCTCTTCACAAAATTGATCAAATTGATCAGACAGGATCTCCCAATAATAAAACAATTCTGATCATCTTCGCTTATCTTTGCCTTTTGTAAATTCAGACTAATCTTTTCTTTCATAATTTTTCTCCCCAAATAAATTTCTTAACACTAATAGTTGGGGTATCACAGTAGCTGTCTGAGTCATACAGTAGGTACTTCACCGGTGGCCGGTAAGGATATACAACTCTCTAACATGGCCCCAAGCAAACTCTCCCTTGCCACCCAGGGCAGCGTTTCTGGCCCAGTGTTCTAGAGTTCTCACCACCCACTCCCTGATTTCTCCAGCAATAGGGTGTCCTTCATAGTGAATATAGATGAGAAGTATTCTACATCCTCTGAATGTACATATTCATCCTTCGCCACTACCAGGGAGAGATTCGATACAAACTGAAGGAACATTACATATACTCCACCTGGGTAGTCCAAAATCCTATGGCATTAACATTGACTTTTCCAATTTTAACCACCCTTCCCTCTGTTAGTTATTTTCCACCTTCCCCCACAACTGCCCCCAACTTCCACTCCTACTCTGGTCCCCCCACTATTGACCGATTTTCCTAACACTCCCTTCCCAGCATCCCACTCTGATTCCTGACTCTATCCACCCCCTATCTGGTTCTGCTTCCACTGGCCGTTTCCTCTCCCCTAATGCTTCCCCATTATCACCCCCTTTTTGTGCTCTTCGTCAATCTTCACAGTCCCTATCCCCCACCTCACTCCACTTTTCTCCACTTTTAATCTACCCCAGATCTATATTTCAGCTGTCTTTGTCCCCAAGTCCATGTCTGTACCTCATTCCTACCCAGAATAACCTGCCTGTCATTTTGCATCCCTCCTCTGTCCACTAATCGCCTTGGACTCATTTCAACCCTCCCCTTCTCTTTATACTAGCCATCTCACCTCTCCACCCTCAGTCCTGCTGTACGGTTTTGACCTGAAATATTCACAAATTCTCTCCCTCCACAGATGTTCCTCCAGCAAACTATTTGTTGCTACTCTGGCTCCAAGAGAAGATTGCTATTTAGGACCAAAATGAACCCCACACTTTCCCAAGTTATCCCCTGTCTTTAATATATAGAAAACCATGCAGTCTTAGAACACTATAGCACAGAAACAGGCCCTTTGGCCCATCTACTCTTTGCCAAACTATTAATATGCCTAGTCCCATTGATGTGCACTCAGGTCATATACCGTCATCCCCTCGAACCAATGTACCTATAGAAATTTCTCTTGTGTTATGAAACCCGCATCCACTGTCTCCATTGGCACCTCATTCCCCACTTTCACCACCCTCTGAGTGAAGAAGCTCCCACTCATGTTCCCTATAAACATTGGTCCTTTCACCCTTAAGCCATTAGCTCTAGTCTCACTTAACCTCAGTGGAAAAAACTTGCTTGCATTTACCACATCTATACCCCTCATAATTTTGTATACCTCTATCAAGTCTTCCCTCATTCACTTACAGTACTATGCAAAAGTGTTAGGTATACACATAGTATTTCTATGTATTGTACTGTACTGCTGCCACAAAAAAAACAAATTTCATGACATATGAGAGTAATGATAAATCTGATTCTGCTATGGGTCTCTATTGTGGACTGAGAGTGGGAAGAGGGCAGGGAGAGGGTAATCATGCTTGGAAAAGGGGGAATGGAGAGGGGAGGCAGCGGGAAGCACCAAAGAAACATCCTGTAGTGATCAATAACCAATTGTTTGGAATCAAATATCCCTGTCTGGTGTCTCAGGGCTGGGTGTGTCTACACCCGCACCACCATCCTACCTTGGCACTCCTTCTCTACCATCTGTCTCATACCCCTCCCATGGCACGCCACCCTACTATTCCCAATATCCTTTCCTCCCACCAGATTTACAAACTCACTCTCCACGTTGACAAGTACGGTACTGTGCAAAAGTCTCAGGCACCCTAACTATATATATATATGCCTAAGACTTTGGCAGAATACTGAATGCTCCAGGGAATAAACTCCTAACCTATTCAACCTTTCCTTATAACTCAGTCCTCCAGTCCTGGCAACATCCTTGTAAATTTCCTCTGTACTCTTTCAATCTTATTTACATCTTTCCTGCAGGTACTGTAGGTGACTGGAATTGCACACAATACTCCAAATAAGGCCTCACTAACGTCTTTTAGACTATGGATCACTATTCTCAGAACACACTGTTCTACCATACTCATAAGTGCCCTATCATTTGCACTTGTCTATAGTAAATTCCATCTGCCATTTTTCAGCCCATTTTTCCAGCTGGTCCAAACCCCGCTTTGATAGTCATCTTCGTCGTTCACTTGGTGTCATTCACAAATTCCCTGATCTAGTTTACCACATTATCATCCAGATCATTGATATAGATAACAAACGACAACATTTCCAGCACCAGTCCCTGCGGCACACCACTAGTTACGGGCCTCCAGTCAGAGAGGCAACAAAATTTTACCACTCCTTGGCTTCTCCCATGTAGCCAATGACTAATCCAATTTACTACCTTATCCTGAATGCCACGCAACTGAACCTTCCTGACCAACCTGTTCACACGGATCTTGTCAAGAGCCTTGTTGAAGTCCATGTAGACCTGATCCACTGCCTTGTCTTCATCAACTTTCTTGGTAACTTCCTCAAAAAACTCTATAAGATTGGTTACACACTAGCTACCAAGCAAAAGCCATGTTGACTATCCCTGATCAGGCTCTTTCTTTCCAAATACTTATTTATCTATTCTATATAGAAACATAGAAAATAGGTGTGTCTATGTTTCTATTCTATAGAATACCTTCTGATAGCTTACCCACTATTGAGGTCAGGCTCACTGACCTATAACTTCCTGGCTTATCTTTAGAGCCTTCCCTAAACAACAGACCAACATTTACTATTCTTCAGTCCTCTGGCAGCTCAATGTGGATCCATATTGACAAGTGGATAAATAACCAAAAGGGGAAAAACAAGCAGGAGACGTGGAGGGTATTGGGATAAATGGCTCACTATCATTCAGTAACCCCATTACCCAGGACATGCCTTCTTGTCATTGCCACCATCAAAGAGGCAGCACGGAAGTGTGGAGACATACACTCAAAGTTTAGGAACAGCTTCTTCCCCATCGCCATCAGATTCCTAAATGGAAAATGAACCTATGTGCACAGTATTTTTCTTTTTCTGTTATTCTGAATAGCTAAGTGAGTGTAAGATGAACTGACGTCCAAAAGGCATAAAGTTAAAGATGACAGATTTCTTTAATATTTTAAGCAAGATAACTTCTTTATTTCCATCTTTTACAGTTTCAAAATAACAAAAAAAGGAAAAGGGCCCGAAGCAAAAGTTTAGGCACCCTGCATCTCAGTACTTAGTAACACACCCTTTGGCAAGTATCACAGCTTGTAATTGCTTTTTATAACCAGTTAAGGGTCTTTCAATTGTTGTTTGGGGGATCTTCGCCCATTCTTCCTTGCAAAAGGCTTCTAGTTCGGTGAGATTCTTGGGCTGTCCTGCACGCACTGCTCTCGAGGTCTATCCACAGATTCTCGATGATGTTTAGGTCAGGGGACTGTGAAGACCATGGCAAACCCTTCAGCTTGCACCTCTTGAGGTAGCCCATTGTGGATTTTGAGGTGTGTTTAGGTTCATTATCCTGTTGTAGAAGCCATCCTCTTTTCATCTTCGGCTTTTTTAGACATGGTGTGATGTTTGCTTCCAGAATTTGCTGGTATTTAATTGAATTCATTCTTCCCTCTACCAGTAAATGTTACCTGTGCCACTGGCTGCAACACAAGCCACCCCCATGCTTAACGGTTGGAGAGGGGTCCTTTTCATGAAATTCTGCACCCTGTTTTTCTCCAAACATACCTTTGCTCATTGCAGCCAAAAACTTCTATTTCAGCTTCATCAGTGCACAGGACTTGTTTCCAAAATGCATCAGGCTTGTTTAGATGTTTCTTTGAACCTTTTGAATAGAACTTTTCGTCCGCAATGAGCAAAGGTATGTTTGAAGAAAAAAGGGTGCAGAATTTCATGAAAAGAACACCTCTCCAACTGTTAAGCACGGGGGTGGATCGATCATGCTTTGGGCTTGTGTTGCAGCCAGTAGCACGGGGAACACTTACTGGTCAAGGGAAGAATGAATTCAATTAAATACCAGCAAATTCTGGAATCAAACATCACACCATCTATAAAAAGGCCGAAGATGAAAAGAGGATGGCTTCTACAACAGGAAAATGAACCTAAACCTAAAATGACCCTCAAAATCCACAATGGACTACCTCAAGAGGTGCAAGCTGAAGGTTTTGCCATGGCCATCACAGTCCCCTGACCTAAACATCATCGAGAATCTGTGGAAAGACCTTGAAAGAGCAGTGCATGCAAGACCACCCAAGAATCTCACAGAACTAGAAGCCTTTTACAAGGAAGAATGGGCGAAAATCCCCCAAACAGGAATTGAAAGACTCTTAGCTGGCTACAAAAAATGTTTACAAGCTATGATACTTGCCAAACGGGGTGTTACTACGTACTGCCATGCAGGGTGCCCAAACTTTTGCTTCGGGCCCTTTTCCTTTATTGTTATTTTGAAACTGTAAAAGATCGAAATAAAGAAGTTTTCTTGCTTAAAATATTAAAAAAGTGTGTCATCTTTAACCTTATGCCTTTTGGAAATCAGTTCATCTTTTACTTGCTTAGCTATTCACAGTAACAGAAATTTTGACCGGGGTGCCCAAATTTTTGCGTGTGTGTGTGTGTGTGTGTGTGTGTGTGTGTGTGTGTGTGTGTGTTGGCGCGTGGCCAAGTGGTTAAGGTGTTCGTCTAGTGATTTGAAGGTTGCTGGTTCGATCCTTGGCTGAGGCAGTGTGTGTGTCCTTGAGCAAAGCATTTAACCACACATTGCTCTGCGACGACACCGGTGCCAAGCTGTATGGAACTTAATGCCCTTCCCTTGGACAACATCGGTGGCTTGGAGAGGGGAGACTTGCAGCATGGGCAACTGCTGGTCTTCCATACAACCTATATATATATATAGTATTTCCTGACATATGCCAGTGCTATTAAACCTGAATCTGATTCTGAAATTGGACAGGTGTAATAAAGAGCTGGCATAATCATGATTAATCATACAGCCTTCTCCCATGTTCCATGACTGATGCAGCATTTCTGCTTTAACTAGAGCAGGTATAAGGGATAGCACTTCAATGTTATTCTTGCCACTTGAATGAATGTCTGTAAATAAATGCAAGCATCTCACACAAAAGGCTGGAGGAACTCAGCAGGCCAGGCAGCATCTATGGAAAAGAGCAGTGTTGACGTTTTGGGCTGAGACCCTTCGGCAGGACTCAAATGCAAGCATCTACCATCTTTCTTTGAGATGTTCTCACTTTAATTATATACACATATTCATCAAGATATTCATGTTTGTGCAATCAGAAAGTAAATACATGGATTACTTTTACATTACCTCTTGCCTGATGGTTTCCTTTGGTAAAGCATTGATTACAGCCAGGAGAGTCTCCAACCATGCATTGCTGACCACTGGCCAAAATACAAACATAATAAACTGTGACAAATTAATCTACAAAATTAACATATTACATAATGAAGTCCATCGTCTAGTTCTGTAACCTAACACATGAGCTATGCTTCTTTATTTTTTTTGCCTGAAACAAAATAGTCTTATTATGAAGTAATAAATTAGAGACATTTATTTGGGTCTTAGAAAAGAACTGTACTGATCTAAATTATTTTCATATTAGTCAGTTGAATTTTTCAACCTTCCAAGAGATTATGCTGCAGAACTTATTACCAGGGGAAAAAAACAGATGAGTTTATGCTCTATAAAAAGCAGTATCTTGTAGTATCTCTTTTCCTTTTGTACTACCTCAAAATAATTTTGCGTGGAATAATCTGTCTGGATGGCATGTAGAGTACATGAAAGCTTTTCACTATATGTCGGTACACGTGACAATAATAAAACAATTACCAGTACTCCAAATCTCACAGTCAATTACAATTCCTTGACCATCTCTATAATGTACATCTTCTTTGATGGTCTTATGAAACAGTCATTTCTGCCTGTCACGCACACAGCCCCCACCCTCACACACACACAAAAAGAACAATTGTGGAGTGTTTCTTTGTAACTATACCTATTAAACACTACTAAACAAAATTATACAAATTACTGATCACATGCTGCTCAATATCTGGAGCTTTAAATGGATAATCTTTGGCCTCTACCTCATCCGATCCCCTTCAAGCCAACACTTAAAAAACAACATATTTCACCAAGAAAACAAGACACTTTCAAATTCACATTATCCCCATTATTCCAATACACTTTATCATAATTTTCCAAAAATGATTACTTATCAGTCCAACAGATGAGATATTAAGAGTAAAAATCCGATTTTAAAACTACTATTACAAGCATGCAATGCTGAAGGATTCAGTTCAGTATTGTAACTAACCTGTATCTTTGTGATCTAGGTTTACCAATATAATCGGGAGAAAAGAGTGGATATAAGCTGCCGTGGAAACCAACTCTTCTTGTAGGATGGTAAGAAATGAAACTGCAGCAACTAACTGCATCTCCACCCCTGCAACATGGAGTACCTCCTACAACAAATAATTTTTTATATCAGAATTGACTGGATTCCTGGAAAATATCTGAATTTTCTCATTTAGAGCATAGAACATAGAAGAGTACAACACTGTACGGGCCCTCTCGCCTCTGGTTGCTTTGACCTTTCAATATACTCCCTGATCAATCTGACCTTTCCCTCCTATACTACCCATAGCCCTCCACTTTTCTTTCATTTATATGCTATCAAAGAGTCTCGAACTGTTCTTAATGTATCTGCTTCTACCACTACCTCGGACAGTGCATTCCTAACGTTTAATATTGTGTGTTAAAAAACCTACCTTTGACATCTCCCCTAAACCTTGCTCCACTCACCTTAAAAGGATGTCATCTACTATTAGCCATTGCCACCCTGGTAAAAGGCACTGACTGTCAACTCTCTGTGCCTCTTATCATTGTATAGACCTCTATCAATTGGCCTCTCACTCTCCTTTGCTCCAAAGAGAAGAACTCTGTCTTGCTCATCCTATCCTCTCTAATCCAGGCAGCATCTGGATAAATCTCCTTTGCAACCTCTCTTATGATTCCACAGCCTTCCTACAATGAAGCAACCAGGATTGAACACAATGCTCTGTGTGGTCTGTTCAGGGTTTTATAAAGCTGCAACATTACCTTCTGAATCTTTAACTTATCCCTCAAACTAATGAAGGACAATACACCATACACCTTCTTAACACCTTATCAACTTTTGCAGCAACTTCTTGGAATCTACAGACTTCATATCCAAGGTCCTTTTGTTCACCCACACTGCAAAAAATTCTACCATTAATCTTGTAACACATCTGTCTCTGTCCAACAACATTCTACACTATCCCCAACACCACCGTCTGCCCATCCTTCCATTTTCTCATCCAAGTCATTTATAAAAATCACAAACAGCAGTGGTACCAGAACAGATTTACCAATCAACAATCTCCAGGCACAATATGTTCCATTTACTATCACCCTCTGCCTTCTGTGGACTGGCCAATTTTGAATCCATGCTGTCAGGCTTCCATGGATCTCATGCCTCATTTCTTTCCGGAACAGCCTTCCAAAGGAACCTTGTTAAATGTTGTACTAAAATTCATATACCAGTGCCTATGAAAAGAATTCACCCCCCTTGGAAGTCTTCATATTTTATTGTTTTACAACATTGTATCACAGTGGATTAATTGGGCTTGTTTGAAATTAAGATCATAAGATATGGAAGCAGAAGTAGGCCGTTTGGCCCATCGAGTCTTCTCCACCATTCAACACTGATCAACAGAAAAAGACTATCGTGTCAAAGTGAAAACAGATCTCTATAAAGTGATCTAAATTAATTACAAATATAAAACACAAAATAATTGATTGCCTAAGAATTCACCGCCCCCTCCTTAATATGACACACCAAACCAATTGGTTTTAGAAGTCACATAATTAGTTAAATGGAGATCTATTTTTCAAGACCTGTGTGCAGTCAAGGTGTTTCAATTAACTGTAGTAAAAATACAGCTGTATCTGGAAGGTCCAACAGCTGGTGAGTCAGTACCCTGGCAAAAACTACATCATGAAGCCAAAAGAAGACTCCAAGCAACTCCAGGAAAAAGTTTTGAAAAGCACAAATCAGGGGAGATAGATACAAGAAAATTTCCAAGTCACTGAAAATCTCTTGGAGTACAGTTAATTCAGTCATCGAGAAATGGAAAGAACATGACTGTAACCCTGCTTGGAGCAGGCCATCCACAAAAACTGAGTGGCCATGCAAGAAGTGACTAGTGTGGGAAGCCACCAAGAGAAGAGACCTATGACATCTCTGGAAGAGTTACAAGCTTCAGTGGCTGAGGTGGGAGTGGCTTCACGAACAACTGTTGTCCAGGTGCTTCACCAGTCAAGTTTTATGGGAGAGTGGCAAAGAGAAACCCACTATTGAAAAAAAAACTCACATGAAATCTCGGCCAGAAGGCATGTGAGATACTCTGAATTCAGCTGGAAGAAGGTTCTATGGTCTGATGAAACCAAATTTGAGCTTTTTAGCCATCAGTATGTTTGGCATAAACCAAACACCGCACATCATCAAAAACACCCCACCCCTATCATGAAGCACAGTGGTGGCTCCATCATTCTGTGGGGATGTTTCACTGCAGCAGGCCCTGGAAAGCTTGTGAAGGTAGGGGGTAAAATGAACATAGCAAAATACAGGGAAATCCTGGAGGAAAGCCTGATGCAGTCTGCAGGAGAACTGCAACTTGGGAGAAGATTTGTCTTCCAGCAAGACAATGACACCAAGCATAAAGCCAAAGCTACACAGGAATGGCTTAAAAACAACAAAGTTAATGTCCTGGAGTGGCCAAGTCAGAGTCCAGACCTCAATCCAATTGAGAATTCAGACTTGAAAAGCGCTGTTCACTCATGATCCCCATGCAATCTGACAGAGGTTGAGCAGTTTAGTAAAGAAGAATAGAGAAAAATAGAAGTGTCCAGATATGCAAAGCTGATAGAGATCTATCCACTCAGAATCAAGGCTGTAATTGCTGCCAGAGGTACATAAACTAAATACTGATATGAAGGGGGTGAATTCTTATGCAATTATTTTGTGTTTTACATTTGTAATTAATAAAGATTCGTAAAAAATTGTAAATTTGTAATTTGTAAAAACAGACTTCTTCTGTTGATCAGTGTCAAAAAAGCCAAATTAAATCCACTGTGATTCAATGTTGTAAAACAATAAAACCTGAAAACTTCCAAAGTGGGTAAATACTTTTTATAGACACTGTGTATTATATCTACCATTCTACCTTCATCAATTTGTTATTTTTTCTTCGAAAAAGTCTATCAGACTCGTCAGGCATGACCTGTCCCTCATAAAACTATGCTGAGATTATTAAACATGCCTTGTAATCACTTTGCCTCTCCAAATACTTACTAATCCTGTCCCTAAGAATCATCTCCATTAGTCTACCAGCTATTGATATACTGTAAGACTCACTGCTCTAAAATTCCCAGGATTATCCCTACTACCCTTCTTGAACAAAGGTACAATATTTGTCATCCTCCAATCCTCTGATACTAATATCTGTCAAAAGCTCCAACACTACTTCTTTTTTAATCTCAATGTGCATTAGTCTGTTCTACATTGACCTAATGTTCATCAAGGTCCCTCCACTGGTGCATACTAAATTTCTGTAAATTATAAATAATAATATCATTGTGGGTTAACTGTTAATATTAATAACTGACACTAATCAGTGGTTAATATTTTAACAATGCTTTTGTTGAAATAAACATATTTCTGATTTAATAAAAATTATAGGCCTTTACACATTTCAAATACATAACTACAATAACAAAACAATGTCACTATACCTGTAATTGTCTCAGCTGCAGGTAACTGAAACTTTTGCTTCTTAATTGAATTAAGTAGGATTCTTTTTCAATGTACATTACAAAAATATCACATACATTGGTATACATTCCATTTAAACACATAATTCTCAAGACACTCTCAAAGAGAAAATCTGCAGACGTTGGAAATCCAAGCAACACACACAAAATGCTAGAGGAACTCAGCAGGTCAGGCATGGAAAAGAATATAGTGTATGGAAAAGAGTATAGTCGATGTTTCGGGCTGAGACCCTTCATCAGGACTGTCCTGCTGAAGGGTCTCAGCCCAAAGTGTCGACTATACTCTTTTGCATAGATGCTGCCTGGACTGCTGAGTTCCTCCAGCATTTTGTGTCTCATGACACTCTTTTGGTAATTTCACTGCAGATAATGTATTGATTCCTTGTTAGGTAAATATTTGATTTTTATCCCCAATCCGTTCAGTTGTTGACTGTACCAATAAGTACAGAGTTAAAAAATTCACATTTTATCGGAAATAAGAATGGGTATGGAACCTTTACATGATTCCTTGAAGCATTTAACAAAATATAGGGGGATTAAAAGTTCATTTATATTGTTTATTTCATATACTCCGAACAACAGTAACTACAGAATAGAAAATGCCAGAAACATTCAGTAGGTCAAATAGCACCCGTAGAGTTGGGGATGATGTATTAGCATGATTAGAGGATTGGTTAACTAACAGAAACCAGAGAGTTGGAATACATTGGTGTTACTCTGGTTGGCAATCAGTGGTGAGTGGTGTGTCACAGTGGTCAGTGCTGGGCCCGCAACTGTTCACGAAATACATTAATGATCTGAAAGAGGAGACCGAGTGTACTGCATCTAAGTTTGCTGATGATACTAAATTGAGCAGAAAAGGAAATTGTGTAGAAGATACGAGGAGTCTTCAGAGAGATATAGATAGGTTAAGTGAGTGGGCAAGGGTCTGACATATGGAGTACAATGTTGGTAAACGCGAGGTCATCCACTTTGGAAGGAAAAGTGAATTATTATTTTAATGGTAAAAAATTGCAGCATGGTGCTATGTCGTGGGACTTGGGAGTGTTTGTGCATGAATCACACAAGGTTGGTTTGCAGGTACAGCAGACTATCAAGAAGGCAAATGGAATGTTGGCATTCATTGCTAGAGGGATTGAATTTACGAGCAGGGAGGTTATGCTGCAACTGTAAAAGGTACTGGTGAGGCTGCCCCTGGAGCACTGCGTGCAGCTCAGGTTCTTCTTACCTGAGGAGTATATACTGGCTTTGCAGGCAGTGCAGAGGAGGTTCACCAGGTTGATTCCAGAATGAGGGGGTTAGACTATGAGGGACTGTACTAGCCGCAATTCAGAAGAATGAGAGGAGATCTTATAGAAACATATAAAATTACGTAAGGAATAGATAAGATAGAGGCAGGAAAGTTGTTTCCACTGGTAGTTGACTAGAACTAGGGTACATAGCCTCTAAATTCAGGGGAGTTGATTTAGGATGGAGATGAGGAGCTGCTTCTCCCAGAGAGTGTTGAATCTGTGGAATTCTCTGCCCAATGAAGCAGTGGAGGCTACCTCAGTAAATATATTTAAGACAAGGTTGGATAGATTTTTGCATAGTAAGGGAATTAAGGGTTATGGGGAAAAGGCAGAGAGGTGGAGATGGCCAGATCAGCCATGAACTTATTGAATGGTGAAGCAGGCTCACTGGGCCAGATGGCCAACTCCTGTTCCTATTTCTTATGTTCTTATGTTCTTAAAACCAAGCAGTTTATGTTTCAAGTCCAGGACTCTTTGTTAGTGCTGAGAAAGGGAGAAAACAACGCAAACACGAGGAATTCTGCAGATGCTGGAAATTCAAGCAACACACATCAAAGTTGCTGGTGAACGCAGCAGGCCAGGCAGCATCTCTAGGAAGAGGTACAGTCGACATTTCGCGCCGAGACCCTTCATCAGAACGAACAGAAGGAAGAGCTAGTAAGAGATTTGAAAGTGGGAGGAGGAGGGGGAGATCCAAAATGATAGGAGAAGACAGGAGGGGGAGGGATGGAGCCAATTGATTGGCAAAAGGGATATGAGGGGATCATGGGACAGGAGGCCTAGGGAGAAAGAAAAGGGGGAGGGGGAAGCCCAGAGGATGGGTAAGGGGTATAGTGAGAGGGACAGAGGGAGTAAAAGGAGAGAGAGAGAGAAAGAATGTGAGTATATAAATAAATAAATAACAGATAGGGTACGAGGAGGAGGCGGGGCATTAGTGGAAGTTTGAGAAGTCAATGTTCATGCCATCAGGTTGGAGGCTACCCAGACGGAATATAAGGTGTTGTTCCTCCAACCTGAGTGTGACTTCATCTTTACAGTAGAGGAGGCCATGGATAGACATATCAGGATGGGAATGGGACATGGAATTAAAATGTGTGGCCACTGGGAGATCCTGCTTTCTCTGGCGGACAGAGCGTAGGTGTTCAGCGAAACGATCTCCCAGTCTGCGTCGGGTCTCGCCAATATATAGAAGGCCACATCTGGAGCATCAGATGCAGTATATCACCCCAGCCGACTCACAGGTGAAGTGTCACCTCACCTGGAAGGACTGTCTGGGGCCCTGAATGGTTGTAAAGGAGGAAGTGTAAGGGCATGTGTAGCACTTGTTCTGCTTACAAGGATAAGTGCCAGGAGGGAGATCGGTGGGGAGGGATGGGGGGGGGAACGAATGGACAAGGCAGTCGCGTAGGGAGCGATCCCTGCAGAAAGCGGGGGGGGGGGGAGTGAAAGATGTGCTTAGTGGTGGGATCCCGTTGGAGGTGGCGGAATTTACTGAGAATAATATGTTGGACCCGGAGGCTGGTGGGGTGGTAGGTGAGGACAAGGGGAACCCTATTCCTAGTGGGGTGGCGGGAGGATGAAGTGAGAGCAGATGTGCGTGAAATGGGGGAGGTGCATTTGAGAGCAGAGTTGATGGTGGAGGAAGGGAAGCCCCTTTCTTTAAAAAAGGACATCTCCCTCGTCCTAGAATGAAAAGCTTCATCCTGAGAGCAGATGCGGCAGAGACGGAGGAATTGCGAGAAGGGGATGGCATTTTTGCAAGAGACAGGGTGAGAAGAGGAATAGTCCAGATAGCTGTGAGAGTCAGTAGGCTTATAGTAGACATCAGTAGATAAGCTGTCTCCAGAGATAGAGACAGAAAGATCTAGAAAGGGGAAGGAGGTGTTGGAAATGGACCAGGTAAACTTGAGGGCAGGGTGAAAGTTGGAGGCAAAGTTAATGAAGTCAACGAGCTCAGCATGCGTGCGGGAAGCAGTGCCAATACAGTCGTCGATGTAGTGAAGGAAAAGTGGGGGACAGATACCAGAATAGGTTTGGAACATAGATTGTTCCACAAAGCCAACAAAAAGGCAGACATAGCTAGGACACATACGGGTGTCCATAGATACACCTTTAGTTTGGAGGAAGTGGGAGGAGCCAAAGGAGAAATTATTAAGGGTAAGGACTAATTCCACTAGACAGAGCAGAGTGGTAGTAGAGGGGAACTGGTTAGGTCTGGAATCCAAAAAGAAGCCGAGAGCTTTGGGACTGGACTTTAGGGACTGGACATCCATGGTGAAAATAAAGTGGTGGGGGCCAGGGAACTTAAAATCATCGAAAAGTCTAAGAGCGTGAGAAGTGTCACCAACATAGGTAGGAAGAGATTGAACAAGAAGGGAGAAAACAAGCTAGTTTAGGTAGCAGAGCACCTTCTTTAATCTAGTGCACTGTATTCAACGTTCACTATTTGGCTCTCTCTACAATGGGCAACGAGAAACTAAATGCAAATTGGGCAGCAGTTCAGTGGAGAGGCTGCATTCTATCCACAAGAGTGACCCAGAGCTGCTGGTTGCCTGTTGCCTGCTGCTATCATTCAATATCCCACTCACAGTCTGATCTCTCCTCTGTGGCCTCCTGCAATGTTCAAACAAGACATAGCACAAGTTGAGAAACAACATCTCACCTTCCATCTGAGCACTTTGCAGGTCAATATCAACTTAGAAATGGAGAGCACAGGAATGGGATTTACGGTTCACCTGATGCCTATCTGTGTTAATCCCATTTGCTCCCCCCCATGGACATATATACAGAAAGGTGCTGGAAAAGGTCTAGTAGCATCATGAAGGATCCCACACACCCAGCTCATGGAGTGTTTGTCCCACTCACATCAGGGAGGAAGCTGTGTAGCATCCACACGAGGATAACCAGACTCAAAAACAGTTATTTTGCCCTATGCCTTTCCTATCCACATACTACTCCAAACACCTTTTACACACTGTATTTGTATCAGCCTCTACACATCCTCTGGATACTCGTTACAGATATATGTGAAAAACGTACCCCTTAGATCCACCTTCACCTTTAACCTCGGCTGTCTGGTTCTCAACTCCCCAGCCTTGGGAAAAAGTTACTACTGACTACCGAAACTGCCTATGTCCTTCCTAATTCCTCCTTTTCATACCCCACCCCCTTTACATCAGGGACACAGCAGTGGAAACGACAAGCAGTTTCAAATTCCTGGGAGTGCACATCTCGCACAACTTCTCATGGTCCCAAAGCACATCCTACATAGCTAAGGAAGCTCACCAACACTTTGGCTTTCTGAGGAGGCTCAAGAGAGCTGGACTTTGCACATCTATACTCACCTTATTCTACAGTTGCACAGCAGGGAGCATCCTAACAAGCTGCATCACTGCTTGGTGCAAAATTACACTGTGGCAGACAGGAAGACTCTACAAAACTACCCTCCCCATCCCCCCCATGGACATATATACAGAAAGGTGCTGGAAAAGGTCTAGTAGCATCATGAAGGATCCCACACACCCAGCTCATGGAGTGTTTGTCCCACTCACATCAGGGAGGAAGCAATGTAGCATCCACACGAGGATAACCAGACTCAAAAACAGTTATTTTGCTGAAGCAATAAGGCAGATCAACCTCTCCATGTACTAACTCCACCTTTATTATTTCCTGTCAGTCACCTTATGTACAACCCAGCGTCATTTTATGGACACACAATCAATCTATTTATATATAAGCTATCCTGTGTATTTATATTTATTGTGTATTTATTATTACTATTGTTGTGTGCTTTATCTTTTGTATTTTTTGTGCTGCATTGAATCAGGAGTAACAATTATTTTGTTCTCCTTAAACTTGTGTACGGGAAATTACATTAAACAATCTTGAATCTAGAATTTTGTAAATCTTCATAAGGTATCCCCTCTTTCTCTTATGTTCCAGAGACAATAAGCCCAACCTGTCTAATCTCTCCTTGTACCTACAACCCTACATTCTCGGCAGCATCCTGGTTGATCTATCCTGAGTTCTCTCCTGTGTTATCACTTTTTTCCTGCAATATGGTGGCAGGAAGTGCACACATTAGCCCAAGTGCAGTCTAACCAATATTTTGTACCAATGCAACATGACATCCCAACTTTTATACTTTGCCTATTCCTATGATGGCAAGAATAACAAATTCCTTTTCCACCAACCCATTCAGAGAGCTGACCTAATGGAGATTTATAAAATTATAAAGGACATGGATAGGATAGGTAATCAGAATCTTTTTCCCAAGGTAGGGATGTCAAGAACCGGAGGGCACAGGTTTAAGGTGAGGACAGAAATTAAATGGAGATCCACCTCAGTTATTATGTACTTGCATAATAAAAGAACTTTAGTTCCTAGTGGGCAATGCAAGTGATTCACCCAGAACCAGAAGCTTCAATGGTGAGCGGGTTGCACGTGCTTAGTGTTGAACACTGTTGAGTAATTAAAAGTTCTAGCAATACCTGTGCCAAATTTGGTTTCATTAAACATAACATGGTGCCAGAAGTCAGTGTAAGGCCTAAACATTGACAGTAAATGAATACTGTCTGCAACTGATGATACTAATGACGGGAAAAGCTGGCCAGCGAGGCAAAACAACATATGTTCCCAAAGTTCAGCAGTCACCGAATCCACCAAGAAATTCTGGTGAGAGGACAAGAATTCCCATCATGGATAACCGAAGTCCTCCCACACCTATGTAGTTTACCACCAATCTAACTGATAACTAGAAATACTTCAAACAGCAATTCAATACATATTTAGTGGCTGGCAGAGCAAGGGAGGTTGTTGATGAAAAATTGGAACAGTCTATTTTTCTGTAATTGGCGAAGATGCTTTGGACATCTATAACAGCCTTCAAATTGATGAGATAGCTTTTACATTGGACACAGATGACAAAATTTGAGGAGTAGTCTGTCCCAAGTAAATACATAATTTCTTTTCCTGGGATCAGAAACAAGGTGTTAGCTTTGACCAATACTTAGCTGAGGCTCACACATTGAGTAAGTCCTGTGAGTTTGGAGGTTTGAGAGACTCACTAGTAAGAGACAGAGTAGTTCATGGAAACCCAGATAATGGGCTCAGAGAAAAATTGCTCCATGAAAATGTTTTGACACTGGAAAAGGTTATGGACATGTGTAGGGCAGAAGAGACCACACGAGCACAAGCCAAGGAGCTACACAGGACAGACACAACAGTGTATGCTGTAAAACAGAAGAGCTGTGCACAAATCATTTCCCAAATCAACAGCAAAGCAAAGAGATAGGCTCAAACAGCAAATGCAGCAAACGTGGAGGTAATCACATTCCAAAGTCATGTCCTGCTTATTGAATGTCCTGCAATAATTTGGGAGAAGAATCATTTTGCAAAGTGCTGCAAAGCTGCAGCTACCAAGAGAAAGGTGCACCCTGTTGGTGAAGAAATTGAGGAAGTCTGTGTGGATTCTCTACAGACTTCTGGAGCTGGTAAAACAAAATGGATTATTCCAGAGACTGAGAATGAGACAGTAATTCTATTGAAGCTTGACACCAGAGCCCAGATGAATTTGTTATCCATAGAGGATTACAAGACTCTCAAAGTAAAGAGCAAGATTTACCCAGTACAGTTAAAGGTGACAGGCTATACTGGAGAGAATGTTCCAGTAAAAGGGGGCTGTATAGTGGTGACCTTCAAGCACAAGGGGCAGCACCTAAAGACACAGTGAATGGTTGTAGAAAAGCAAGTACAGCCAATATTAGGTCTGCGTCCATGTGAAAAGTTCAGTCTGGTGAAAAGAGTCTTTGTAGTGGCTTCACAGATCAAAGATGATCACCCAATACTCATGAAAGAGTACTTTGAAGTCTTTGAGGGGCTCGGATGCTTATCTGATGTAACTCAAAAAACTCGTAACAGCATCCATGAGAGATACAGAAGCGGTTATGCAAGAGAAGCACAAGAACTCCACCTTCCATTGGCATTAGGATGCCAGTGCTGAACAGAGTGATCCTGATGAATAAATTGCCAGTTTTGCTTCCATATTATGCAGCTTTGGTTCGAAATCCGCCTCTCATCGGCCTCCAGTTCAAAGTTCAAAGTAAAATTTATTATCAGAGTACATATATGTCACCACATACAATCCAGAGATTCTTTTTCTGCAGGCATACCTCGCTAATCTATAGAACAATAAGTGTAAACTGTAAACATCAAGAGCTCGAAACGTTGACTGTACCTCTTCCTATAGATGCTGCCTGGCCTGCTGCGTTCACCAGCAATTTTTATGTGTATTGCTTGAAATTCCAGCATTTGCAGATTTCCTCATGTTTGCATCCTTAAATAAGTGTTCAAAGTCTGCTTTTGTTCAAGAGCCTGATGGTTGAAGGCTTGTAACTGTTTTTGAACCTGGTGGTGCAAGTCCTGGGGTATTTGTACCTTCTACCTAATGGCAGCAGCAAGAAAATAACATTGCCTGGGAGGTGAGGATCTTTGAGGACCTTTCTACAGCAACATTTCCTGTAGATGTGCTCAATGTTTGGGAGAAGTTTACCCATATTGCACTGGGCTGAATCCACTACCTTTTGTAGGATTTTCCACTCAAAGGCATTGATGTTCCAATACCAGGTTGTAATGCAGACTTTCCACCATACATCTATAGAAGTTTGCCAAGGTTTCCGATGACATGCCAAACCTCCGCAAACTCCTGAGGAAGTAGAGGCACTGTCGCGCTTTCTTTTTTTTTAATTTTATTTTTATTTGGATAAGGAATTCACAATTATCATGTACTTTTTTCACACATATAACCTTTTCCATTTTTTTATATGTATAAAACTACAATTATTTATACATTCTTAAGTACACATTGAGATGATATAAAAGGAAAATAAACATATAAATAGATAATTATGTACTGTGGTAAATCTAACCTATTAGGCTAAGTAATGAAATTAGTTGTTAAGAAAAATGGTAATCAAAGTTTCCATACAACCCTTCTGGACCATTTCCACTGGTCCAAAATGTTGCATACAAGCCTATATACCAACCATTGTAGGTGTTTATATCCCAATTTGTTCGTGCTTGTTCCTGCCCGCAGACATAATTATCCAATCCCTATGTACTTATTTACTTAATTTTTTCATTTTTTTTTATCCCTTTCCCAAATCTTTCCCTTTACTTGTGTTAATTCTCTATTTTCCAAAAAGAAACAAACATTTAGACTGGGGTGCTTACGTTAGCAATATTACTGTGTTGATGAGAAGAGCAATATAAATCATTGGGAGAGTCATCTAAAGTCTGCTCGCATTGGGGTTATATATTCAATCCATTTATTCCAGATTTGATAAAATGTTTCTTTTTGAGTTCTCAGGGAGTAAGTCAACTTTTCCATTTTAAATATTTCCAAGATAATTTTGTACCAATCTTCGAATGTAGGTGGTATTGGATTTAGCCATTTTCTAGTGATTGATTTCTTACTTGCCGCTAAGAGGGCCTGCAGCAACTTTATATCTTCCTTCTGTTCAAGGAACAATACATGCCCCAAATAGAGCGTCTCAAAGTTCAGAGGTATCTGGGACCTAAGTACCTTAACTAATGTTCTATGAATACCTTCCCAAAATAGACTTAATTTAGGGCAATCCCAGAAAATATGAAAATGATTTGCCTCCTTGGAGCCACACCTTCTCCAACATATCACATTTGTATCTTTATATTTTTCCTGATATGGGGTCTTGAAGTATCTTATAATGTTTTTCCAACAATGTTCTCTCCAAGTCAAAGAATTAGTCGAGGACCATTGAAAGCTGCAGATTTTCCCCCAAGCCTCCTCTGAAAGTACCAACCCCGCTTCTTTCTCCCACTTCTCTTTAATATACAGTGTATTTACATTTTTAGCATGGGAGAGTGCATTATATAGGCGAGAAACTGATTTACTAGGTATTGAACTGCAAGCCAAATTCAGAATCTTGAAAAATTCTAATTCTACTGTTGATAGGTCTGTATATCTACAACTCTGGTTAACATAGTTTTGTATTTGAAGGTACCTAAAAAAGTCATTATGTTCTAGGCCATGTTTGTCCTGCAGGATTTGGAAACTTTGTAATACTCTTTTATCTATAAATGAGAGGTAGGTTGTAAGACCTTTCTTTATTCATAGCTCAAATCTTTTATCTCCTCTGTTGGGAAGGAATTCGGTATCATATGCACACCATCTAAAGAGCTTTAACATGTTATTAATTCCACATGAATTAACCACCTTCTGCCATACTTTTAATGTAAGATTTATCCAAGCATTATTAAATTTTTCCAACTGGGCCATCAATCCTTTGTCAGCTATTGAGGCCTGAAGAGGAAAACTGTCAACTAATCCAAATTCTATTTCCTTCCATCTAGCCTTATATTCCCTATTACACCAATATAACAGAGGGGTTATCTGTGAGGCATAAAAATAATTTGTCAGGCAAGGAAGAACCATACCTCCTCCTTCCTTCCCTAACTGTAAGGTGTTATATCGAATTCTAGGTTTCCTTCCTTGCCAAATGAAGCGGGAAATCCATTTGTCCCATTCCCTGAATTGATTATCATCCACCTCCACTAGTAAAGTACGGAAAAGATATAATAACCGAGGAAGAATATTCATTTTTATAGTATTTATCCTTGAATTTAAACTTAAAAAGGGGATAAGATTCCATCTATGCATATCTGTTTTTATCTCTGAGATTAATGGCCCATAATTTACCTGTGACAGTGTTGAAAGATCCTTCGGCAGGGTTATTCCTAAATATTTTAATGATTTAGCTTCCCACTTAAGATCGTATGTATCCTGCAATTTTTTGGATGGTGTATAATTTAGGGACATAACCTGCGTTTTCTTTACATTTATTTTATAACCTGATATTTTCCCAAAGTCATCCAACAGTGTAAACAATCCTATAAATGATTTTTCTGGTTCACTCAGATAGACCAAAACATCATCTGCGAATAACGCCACTTTCTGTTCAATCCCTGCCACCTTGATACCTTTTACGATTTCGCTCTGTCTTATTAGTTGGGCAAGTGGTTCAATATATAGCGCAAAAAGGAGAGGAGAAATTGGGCATCCCTGTCTAGTGCCTCTCTCTAAAATGAAGGAGTCAGAGAGGTCCCCATTTATCTTAATTCGGGCTGTAGGGCTGTCATATAGAGTCTGAATTACTTTAATAAACCTTTCTTGAAAGCCGAATCTTCCTAACACTCTGTATAGGAATGCCCAACTAACCGAATCAAAAGCTTTCTCAGCGTCCAATCCTACTACCATTGTCTCTGTCTCGTTCTTATTAACCTGTTCTAATATGTGCAGAGTTCTCCTTATGTTGTCCTGTGTTTGTCTTTGTTGAATAAATCCAGTCTGGTCTAAATGGATTAGGCCAGGTAAAAGCTTTTCCAATCTGCGCGCTAATATAGATGTAAATAGTTTGTAATCTAAATTAAGAACACTAATTGGCCGATAATTGCCACATTCTAGTTTATCTTTACCCTCTTTAGGAATAACTGAAATAATCGCTTCTCTCCAGGAAGGTGGAGTTTCTCCTCTCTGCAAGATCCAATTAAAGGTGTTAAGTAGTAATGGGGCTAACTGTGTCTTCAGGGACTTGTACCACTCTGAGGTAAACCCATCAGAACCCGGGGACTTTCCAGCCTTTAACCTAGAGATGGCCACGTTCAGTTCTTTGACAGTTACTGGTTCTAATAAACTTTCATTTTGTAAATCTGTAAGTTTAGGTAGATCTAAAAAATTCAATACACTGTCTATATAGGGCTCATTGGGGGCCCGGGGTTGGGAGTACAGCTCTCGATAATATGTTTCAAAACTCTCTTGAATTTTCCCTATTGTACTCTCCACAAGCTTTGTCTTTGGATTCTTTATTTTATGAATTGTATTGTCTGCTTGTTGTTTTCGTAATTTATATGCTAATAATCTAGCTGATTTACCTCCTACTTCATAATTCTTTTGTCTCAGGTAAAGAAAATTTCTTTGAGTTTCTAACGTATAAATATCATCAATTTCACTTTGCAATTTCCTAATTTCCTGTTTTCGATTTGAATTACTTTTGTTGCTATCTACAGCTTGAAGTTGTCTTAATTTTCCTTGAAGGTCTGCTAATTTTTGTGCATTGATTTTTTTCATGTGAGTAGTAATGGAAATAATTTTCCCTCTCAGTACAGCTTTCAATGTATCCCATAAAATCACTGGTGATGTTTCTCCCATGTCATTAAGGTCTAGATATTCTTTGATTTCTCCCCTTAATCTCTCCATTACTTTCGGGTTATTGAGTATATGTGAGTTTAGCCTCCATAGTGTTTTCCTCATTTTCCTTTCCAGGATTAGAGACATAGAGACTGGGCTATGATCCGACAGATCAATTGTTGCAATATTACAGTTTTTTATCCTGAGTCTATCTGTATTAAAGATAAAGAAATAGTCTATCCTTGAATAGGCTGAATGAGGGAAAGAGTAATATGTATAATCTTTACTAGTAGGGTGTAATTCCCTCCAGACATCTATAATTCCCAACTTCTCCATCAATGAATTCACTTTCCGAGTCAGAGGTTTATTCTGAGTAACTATTCTTGAAGAATCTAATATAGGATTTAATCTAATATTAAAATCCCCTCCACAAATTACTACCCCTCGAGAACTGACCATTAGGTCAAAAATGTGTCTATAAAATGACCATTCACTACCTGGAGGAGCATAAACATTCAGCAATGTTATTTCTGTACCTTCTATTCTTCCTGTGATTTTTACAAACCGTCCTTCTTTGTCTCTAGTCTCTGAAATATGTTCATAATTAAGAGTACTTGATATTAAAGTAGCTACCCCTCTTTTGTGACTCAATTTATATGATGAATAAAATACATGCTTAAAGCCCATTCTTTTTAGTTCAGATTGGCTCATATGTGTTTCCTGGAGGAAAGCTATTTGTGCCCTCTCTTTTTTCAATTTAGACATAATCTTATTTCTTTTAATTGGATTCAAAACCCCATTAACATTATAGGAAATTATTTTTACCAATTCAGTTTGCATTTTTCACTAGTAGAAAAAAAGCACTCTCCTTTTCTAACCAAACAGTAAGCAATCCCTTCTCAACAGTAAACCAAGACATATAACCACACCCTAGACATTTCTGAACGTATAACATTTGAAAATTTTTCCCGACTTCCCACAGTGAGGCCTGAGCACCGACCCGCCTCAGTTCAGAGGGATAACCTCTATCTTCACCCTGTGTTAGAGGGCCCTCAGCAGTTTGAATAATCATAGAGAATTTTCTCCTATTTATGTCTCGACCATATTGCTATCATTCAAGTTATTCCGCCTAGTTTATTTTCAGTTACCAGTTTTCATTTTACTTTTAAGTCCGATTTACTCTTTTCAGTCATTTCTCTTAATTAATCTGTATTCTCTGTACATTCGCGTCTGAATATTTGCAGCTTTTCCTTGTAGTTTGACACTCTGGTTCGAGTGGAGTGTCCTCGCCCCACTAACTGCCACGACTTCTGCCGAATCCTCTCCAGTAGCGACTCCGGTTGGGTGATAACTTTAATAGGTAGTCCCCGGTCCGCCAGGTCCAACGTTGCCTCCTCCACCGTAGCGTAAGTTTTTGTCCCTTCGTCGTAAAAGACTCTCAGCCGAGCTGGATACAGGGTCTGGAATCTGATGTTGTTTTCCTTCAGGACTCTCCGTGTTTCCGTATATTCCTTCCGTTTGGCAAGAATCCCCGGTGCGTAGTCGTGGTCTAAACTGATTTTGCAGTTGTTCCACATGAAACCTTTCTTTTGCCATGCCCTTTTAAGCACCTCTTCCTTCGTTCTGTAACTGAGAAATCTGATCAGAATCGATCTGGGCTGGGCGCCTGCCGGAGGCTGTGGTGCCAACGCGCAGTGAGCCCTTTCTATCTGTAGGTCTTTTGCGGCCGGTATATCAAGGTTCTCTCTAAGCAGCTTCTCCACGAAGGGAATCATCAATCCGGGTTTACCTTCGGTTCCTTCGGGAACTCCGTAGATCCTCACATTTTCCCTTCTCGAGCGGCCTTCTTGATCTATTAGTTTCCACTGGAGCTGGTCTTGTAGCTTCAGCATTTCTGCTATCACTTCCTCGGCGTTTTGTAGCTTCTCTTCAATTCCAACAATCCTCGCTTCGGCTTCATCTATCCGCGAGTTAGTTTTTACTATTTCTCCTTTAATATCTTCCAGCTGTTTGCTGTTATCTTGTCGGAACTCACGAATCTCTCCGAGAATCAAAGACAGAGTCACCGATTCCCCCTCATTATCTCCGTCCTGGCTTGCCGTGGGGGAGCTAGGCCCGTCGCCTTGCTGCATCTCTTTATGTTTATCAGCCTTCGAAGCGGACTTTTTATTCTTGTTCTTAGACATCATCCTTGCCCCTTTTATTAATATAGTTATGCAATATTAAGTATTTGTCTAAATTCGATTTTGGGGCAGTTTACCTTCTTTTTTGTCGAGAGACCTTTTCCTTACGCCGCCATTCCCTTGATGACCCGGAAGTCACTGTCGTGCTTTCATCGCAATAATATTTATATGATGGGACCAGGACAGGTCCTCTGAGATAGTGACCCCAGGAATGTAAAGTTACCGACCTGCTCCATCTCTGATCCTCTGATGATTACTGGCTCATGGACCTCTGGTTTGTCTCTCCTGAAGTCTACAATCAGTTCCTCGGTCTTATTGGCATTGAGAGCGAGTCTGTTGTTATTACACCTCTCAACCTAGTTTTCAATCTCCCTCCTGTATGCTGATTCATCACCCCGTTTGATAAAGCCAACAGTTGTGTCATCAGCAAACTTGTATATGGTGTTGGAGCTGTACTTAGACACACAGTCATAGATGTAAAGCAAGTAGAGCAGGGGGCTAAGTACACATCCCTGCTGTGCTCCTGTGCTGATGGAGATTGTCACCCAAAGCAAATGCTCCAGAGCCGGATGTAGTTTACCCTCATACCCAGGAGGAAAATGCAGAGAAGCTAAAGACAGATGGCTAAATGAGAAATGCTCAGAGATAGAAATGCTACAAACCCATAACCCTGCAACAAAGTTGATGCAAGGTAAGATTAAAGAACTAACGGGGAAATTACCTTGCTCAGCAAGTGGATGCATCAAGGCAAAATACGGCAACTTAATTATGAGCAAAGAGGAAATCCTAAACAGATTTTACAGAATATGTAAAAGAACTTTTTGAAGACCAAAGAGGAGAAAACCTGAACATCAAAAAAATCTTGAAGGACCTAGCCCATAAATAAAACAAAACATAACAGAGCAACTGATCCAGACAACATCGCTGTTGAAATGATACCGGCCTTAGAAGATTTCAGAATAGAGAAAATAACAGAAACAGCAAATGAAATCTATGATCATGGGGAGATACCTGATGATTTAAGTAAATCAGTGTTCATCACACTTCCAAAGAAAGAGGGAGCAACAGAATGTGAGTTACATCGTACAATAAGCCTGATGAGCCACGTGGCAAAAATTATTCTCAGAGTAATCACGATGAGAGCAAGACGCTGTATAAAACCAGAAATCAATAAAGAACAATGCTGTTTTGTGGAAAACACTGGAACCAGAAATGTAATTTTCATGCTATGGATGATCTGTGAACGAGCTATCCAGGCACAAAAAGACATCTACCTATGTTTCATTGACTATACAAAAGCTTTTGACACTGTCAGACACCAAGGTCTTCTGGAAATGCTTCAATATCTTGACATAGATGGGAAAGATATACGTTTCTTAAGAAACTTATACTGGGACCAGACAGCATCGATCAGAATAGAAGGAGAAGTGAGTGAGTATGTGAATATCATGAGAGGAGTCAGGCAAGGTTGTGTCTTTTCACCAGACTTATTCAACCTGTATAGTGAAAATATCTTGAGAAATATCAAAGACATCAAAGGATTCACAATTGGAGGCCATTATATAAATAACATCAGCTATGCTGAATACATCGTACTAATAGTTGACTCAGAAGCAAAACTTCAAGAACTACTCACTCTAGTGGCAGCAGAAAGTAATCACAGAGGCCTCTCAATCAACACCAAAAAGACAGAAAGTACGGTCATCTTCAGAAAGACAAACATCCCACAATGTGTGATCAAGATCGGAAATACAAACATCAAACAAGTCAACAAATTCAGATACCTTGGCAGCCTAATAACAAGTGAGGTAAGGCGGTGTAAGTTCCATTAATAAATCTAATTACCTTAGGAGTAGGTAATGGAGGCAGCAGTTAGGGCAGTTGAGTGCTTCGTTTGCAGGATGTGGGAAGCCAGGGTGAGCACAATCGTCCCTGATGACTACACCTGTAAAAGGTGCATCCAGCTGCAGCTCCTGACAAACCAAGTTAGGGAACTGGAGCTGGAGCTGGATGAACTTCGGATCATTCGGGAGGCAGAGGCAGAAATAAACAGGAGTTACAGGGAGATAGTCACCCCTAAGGGTCAGGAGACAGGTAGCTGGGTGATGGTCAGGAGAGGGAAGGGGAATAGACAGAATGAGCAGAGCACCCCTGTGGCCGTTCCACCAATAAGTACATCATTTTGGATACTGTTGAGGGGGATGACCTACCAGGGACAAGTTGCAGTGGTTGTGTCTCTGGGACCCTCAGCTCAGAAGGGAAGGGGGGAAAAGAGGACAGCAGTAATGATAGGGGATTTGATAGTTAGGGGGACAGATAAGAGGTTCTGTGGAAGAGATTGAGAATCCCGGATGGTCTGTTGCCTCCCTGGAGCCAAGGTCCGCGATATCTTGGATCGAGTTCTTGGTATTCTCAAGAGGGAAGGTGAGCAGCCGGATGTTGTGGTCCATGTAGGGACCAATGACGTGGGTAGGAAGAGTGAGGAGGTCCTGTAAGGTGAGTTTAGGGAGTTAGGCGCCAAGTTAAAGGACAGGGCCTCGAGGATAGCAATCTCAGGATTCCTACAAGTGCCACGTGCAGGTGGGTTTAGAAATAGTAAGATAGCGCAGATCAACGTATGGCTGAAGACATGGTGCAGGAGGGAGGGCTTCAGATTTATAGATAATTGGGCAGTTTTCCAGGGAAGGTGGGACTTGTTCCGGCAGGGCGGTCTACATCTGAACTGGAGGGGGACAAATATTCTTGCAGGTCGGTTTGCTAGAGAGGCTCCAGTGGATTTAAACTAGATACGGTGGGGGGGGGGGGGGAGGGGAACCAGAGTGTAGGAACAGATGTGTGGGAGAAGGAAGAAAAAGAAAATAGTAAAGTTGTTTGCACCGTTAGTGGTAAACAGAGAGTAAGAGGTGGAAAATTTCTTAAATGCATTTACTTTAATGCTAGGAGCATTATAAGAAAGGTGGATGAGCTTAAAGCATGGATTGATACCTGGAAGTACGATGTGGTAGCTATTAGTGAAACATGGTTACAGGAGGGGTGTGATTGGCAACTAAATATTCCTGGATTTCATTGCTTCAGGTGTGATAGAATCAGAGGGACAAGAGGGTGAGGTGTTGCACTGATTGTCAGAGAAAATATTACAGTGGTGCTCTGGCAGGATAGATTAGAGGGCTCGTCTAGGGAGGCTATTTGGGTGGAATTGAGAAATGGGAAAGGTGTAGTAACACTTATAGGGGTGTATTATAGACCAGCAAATGGGGAGTGAGAATTGGAGGAGCAAATTTGTAAGGAGATAGCAGATATTTGTAGTAAGCATAAGGTTGTGATTGTGGAAGATTTTAATTTTCCACACATAGACTGGGAAGCCCATACTGTGAAAGGGCTGGATGGTTTGGAGTTTGTAAAATGTGTGCAGGATGGTTTTTTTACAGCAACACATAGAGGTACCAACTAGAGAAGGGGCAGTGTTGGATCTCCTGTTAGGGAATGAGGTGCAGCTCCTAAGGGACCGTGTTACGGAACTGGAGCTGCAGCTCGATGACCTTCGTCTGGTCAGGGAGAGCGAGGAGGTGATAGAGAGGAGTGGAAGGCAGGTGGTCACGCCGGGGCCACGGGAGGCAGACAAGTGGGTCACGGTTAGGAGGGGGAAGAGGAAAAGTCAGGTGATGGGGAGTACCCCGGTGGCTGTGCCCCTTAACAACAGGTACTCCTGTTTGAGTACTGTTGGGGGGGACAGCTTACCCGGGGGAAGCGACAGTGGCCGTGCCTCCGGCACAGAGTCTGGCCCTGTAGCTCAGAAGGGTAGGGCAAGGAAGAGGAGGGCAGTTGTGATAGGGGGCTCGATAGTAAGGGGGTCAGATAGGCGATTCTGTGGACGCGGTCCAGAGAGCCGGATGGTAGTTTGCCTCCCTGGTGCCAGGGTCCGGGATATTTCTGATCGTGTCCAAGATATCCTGAAGTGGGAGGGTGAGGAGCCAGAGGTCGTGGTACATATAGGTACCAATGACATAGGTAGGAAAAGGGATGAGGTCCTGAAAGGAGAATATAGGGAGCTAGGAAGGGAGTTGAGAAAAAGGACCGCAAAGGTAGTAATCTCGGGATTACTGCCTGTGCCACGCGACAGTGAGAGTAGGAATGCGATGAGGTGGAGGATAAATGCGTGGCTGAGGGATTGGAGCAGGGGGCGGGGATTCAAGTTTTTGGATCATTGGGACCTCGTTTGGCGCAGGCGTGACCTGTACAAAAAGGACGGGTTACACTTGAATCCTAGGGGGACCAATATCCTGGCGGGGAGATTAGCGGGGGCTACTGAGGTGACTTTAAACTAGAATGGTTGGGGGGTGGGAATCAAATTAAAGAGGCTAGGCGTGAGGAGGTTAGTTCACAACAGAGGGATGGGAACCAGTGCAGAGAGACAGAGGGGTGTAAAGTGAGCATAGAAGCAAAAAGTACAAAGGAGAAAAGTAAAAGTGGCAGGCCGACAAATCCAGGGCAAGCATTAAAAAGGGCCACTTTTCAACATAATTGTACAAGGGCTAAGAGAGTTGTAAAAGAGCGCCTGAAGGCTTTATGTGTCAATGCAAGGAGCATTCGTAATAAGGTGGATGAATTGAAAGTGCAGATTGTTATTAATGATTATGATATAGTTGGGATCACAGAGACATGGCTCCAGGGTGACCAGGGATGGGAGCTCAACGTTCAGGGATATTCAATATTCAGGAGGGATAGACATGAAGGAAGGGGAGGTGGGGTGGCGTTGCTGGTTAAAGAAGAGATTAATGCAATAGAAAGGAAGGACATAAGCCAGGAAGATGTGGAATTGATATGGGTAGAGCTGCGTAACACTAAGGGGCAGAAGACGCTGGTGGGAGTTGTGTACAGGCCACCTAACAGTAGTAGTGAGGTCGGAGATGGTATTAAACAGGAAATTAGAAATGTGTGCAATAAAGGAACAGCAGTTATAATGGGTGACTTCAATCTACATGTAGACTGGGTGAACCAAATTGGTAAAGGTGCTGAGGAAGAGGATTTCTTGGAATGTATGCGGGATGGTTTTTTGAACCAACATGTCGAGGAACCAACTAGAGAGCAGGCTATTCTGGACTGGGTTTTGAGCAATGAGGAAGGGTTAATTAGCGATCTTGTCGTGAGAGGCCCCTTGGGTAAGAGTGACCATAATATGGTGGAATTCTTCATTAATATGGAGAGTGACATAGTTAATTCAGAAACAAAGGTTCTGAACTTAAAGAAGGGGAACTTTGAAGGTATGAGACGTGAATTAGCTAAGATAGACTGGCAAATGACACTTAAAGGATTGACGGTGGATATGCAATGGCAAGCATTTAAAGGTTGCATGGATGAACTACAACAATTGTTCATCCCAGTTTGGCAGAAGAATAAATCAAGGAAGGTAGTGCACCCGTGGCTGACAAGAGAAATTAGGGATAGTATCAATTCCAAAGAAGTAGCATACAAATTAGCCAGAGAAAGTGGCTCACCTGAGGACTGGGAGGAATTCAGAGTTCAGCAGAGGAGGACAAAGGGCTTAATTAGGAAGGGGAAAAAAGATTATGAGAGAAAACTGGCAGAGAACATAAAAACGGACTGTAAAAGCTTTTATAGATATGTAAAAAGGAAAAGACTGGTAAAGACAAATGTAGGTCCCCTGCAGACAGAAACAAGTGAATTGATTATGGGGAGCAAGGACATGGCAGACCAATTGAATAATTACTTTGGTTCTGTCTTCACTAAGGAGGACATAAATAATCTTCCAGAAATAGTAAGGGACAGAGGGTCCAGTGAGATGGAGGAACTGAGTGAAATACATGTTAGTAGGGAAGTGGTGTTAGGTAAATTGAAGGGATTGAAGGCAGATAAATCCCCAGGGCCAGATGGTCTGCATCCTAGAGTGCTTAAGGAAGTAGCCCAAGAAATAGTGGATGCATTAGTGATAATTTTTCAAAACTCGTTAGATTCTGGACTAGTTCCTGAGGATTGGAGGGTGGCTAATGTAACCCCAATTTTTAAAAAAGGAGGGAGAGAGAAACCGGGGAATTATAGACCGGTTAGCCTAATGTCGGTGGTGGGGAAACTGCTGGAGTCAGTTATCAAGGATGTGATAACAGCACATTTGGAAAGCGGTGAAATGATCGGACAAAGTCAGCATGGCTTTGTGAAAGGAAAATCATGTCTGACGAATCTCATAGAATTTTTTGAGGATGTAACTAGTAGAGTGGATAGGGGAGAACCAGTGGATGTGGTATATTTGGATTTTCAAAAGGCTTTTGACAAGGTCCCACACAGGAGATTAGTGTGCAAACTTAAAGCACACAGTATTGGGGGTAAGGTATTGGTGTGGGTGGAGAATTGGTTAGCAGACAGGAAGCAAAGAGTGGGAATAAACGGGACCTTTGCAGAATGGCAGGCGGTGACTAGTGGGGTACCACAAGGCTCAGTGCTGGGACCCCAGTTGTTTACAATATATATTAATGACTTGGATGAGGGAATTAAATGAAGCATCTCCAAGTTTGCGGATGACACGAAGCTTGGCGGCAGTGTTAGCAGTGAGGAGGATGCTAAGAGGATGCAGGGTGACTTGGATAGGTTGGGTGAGTGGGCAAACTCATGGCAGATGCAATTTAATGTGGATAAATGTGAAGTTATCCACTTTGGTGGCAAAAATAGGAAAACAGATTATTATCTGAATGGTGGCCGATTAGGAAAAGGGGAGGTGCAACGAGACCTGGGTGTCATTATACACCAGTCATTGAAAGTGGGCATGCAGGTACAGTAGGCGGTGAAAAAGGCGAATGGTATGCTGGCATTTATAGCGAGAGGATTCGAGTACAGGAGCAGGGAGGTACTACTGCAGTTGTACAAGGCCTTGGTGAGACCACACCTGGAGTATTGTGTGCAGTTTTGGTCCCCTAATCTGAGGAAAGACATCTTTGCCATAGAGGGAGTACAAAGAAGGTTCACTAGATTGATTCCTGGGATGGCAGGACTTTCATATGAAGAAAGACTGGATGAACTGGGCTTGTACTCGTTGGAATTTAGAAGATTGAGGGGGGATCTGATTGAAACGTATAAGATCCTAAAGGGATTGGACAGGCTAGATGCAGGAAGATTGTTCCCGATGTTGGGGAAGTCCAGAACGAGGGGTCACAGTTTGAGGATAGAGGGGAAGCCTTTTAGGACCGAGATTAGGAAAAACTTCTTCACACAGAGAGTGGTGAATCTGTGGAATTCTCTGCCACAGCAAACTGTTGAGGCCAGTTCATTGGCTATGTTTAAGAGGGAGTTAGATATGGCCCTTGTGGCTACAGGGGTCAGGGGGTATGGAGGGAAGGCTGGGGCGGGGTTCTGAGTTGGATGATCAGCCATGATCATAATAAATGGCGGTGCAGGCTCGAAGGGCCGAATGGCCTACTCCTGCACCTATTTTCTATGTTTCTATGTTTCTATGAGATAGGTCAGGTGACGGAGGTATGTGTTGGGGAGCACTTTAGGTCCAGTGATCACATACCATTAGTTTCAATATAATTATGGAAAAGGATAGGTCTGGACTGAGGGTTGAGATTTTTGATTGGAGAAAGGCTAACTTTAAGGAGCTGTGAAAGGATTTAGAAGGAGTGGATTGGGACAATTTGTTTTATGGGAAGGCTGTAATAGAGAAATGGAGGTCATTTAAAGGTGAAATTTTGAGAGTACAGAATCATTATGTTCCTGTTAGGTTGAAAGGAAAGGTTAAAAGTTTGAGAGAGCCATGGTTTTCAAGGGATATTGGAAACTTGGTTCGGAAAAAGAGAGATATCTACAATAAATATAGGCAGTTTGGGGTAAATGAGGTGTCCGAGGAATATAAAGAATGTAAAAAGAATCTTAAGAAAGAAATTAGAAAAGCTAAAAGAAGATATGAGGTTGTTTTGGCAAGTAAGGTGAAAATAAATCCCAAGGGTTTCTACCGTTATATTAATAGCAAAAGAATAGTGAGGGATAAAATTGGTCCCTTAGAGAATCAGAGTGGACAGCTATGTGTGGAGCCAAAAGAGATGGGGCAGATTCTGAACAATTTATTTTCTTCAGTATTCACTAAGGAGAAGGATATTGAATTATGTAAGGTAAGGGAAACAGGTAGGGAAGTTATGGAATCTATGATGATTAAAGAAGAGGAAGTACTGGCGCTCTTAAGGAATATAAAAGTGGATAAGTCTCCGGGTCCTGACAGGATATTCCCTAGGACCTTCAGGGAAGTTGGTGTGGAAATAGCAGGGGCTCTGACAGAAATATTTCAAATGTCATCAGATACGGGGATGGTGCCAGAGAATTGGCGTATTGCTCATGTGGTTCCATTGTTTAAAAAGAGTTCTAAGAGTAAACGTAGCAATTATCGGCCTGTGAGTTTGACGTCAGTGGTGGGTAAATTGATGGAAAGTATTCTTAGAGATGGTATACATAATCATCTGGATAGACAGGGCCTGATTAGGAACAGTCAACATGGATTTGTGCGTGGAAGGTCATGTTTGACAAATGTTATTGAATTTTTTGAAGAGGTTACTAGGAAAGTTGACAAGGGTAAAGCGATAGATGTTGTCTATATGGACTTCAGTAAGGCCTTTGACAAGGTTCCACATGGAAGGTTAGTTAGGGAGGATCAATCGTTTGGTATTAATATTGAAGTAGTAAAATGGATTCAGCAGTGGCTGGATGGGAGACGCCAGAGAGTAGTGGTGAATAACTGTTTGTCAGATTGGAGGCCGGGGACTAGTGGTGTACCTCAGGGATCTGTACCGGGTCCAATGTTGTTTGTCATATACATTAATGATCTGGATGATGGGGTGGTAAATTGGATTAGTAAGTATGCAGATGATACTGAGATAGGTGGAGTTATGGATAATGAAGTAGGTTTTCAAAGCTTGCAGAGAGATTTAGGCCAATTAGAAGAGTGGGCTGAAAGATGACAGATGGAGTTTAATGCCGATAAATGTGAGGTGCTACATCTTGGTAGGACTAATCAAAATAGGACATACATGGTAAATAGTAGGGCACTGAAGAATGCAGTAGAAGAGAGGGATCTAGGAATAATGGTGCATAGTTCCCTGAAGGTGGAATCTCATGTGGATAGGGTGGTGAAGAAAACTTTTGTTTGCTGGCCTTTATAAATCAGAGCATTGAGTATAGGTGTTGGGATGTAATGTTGAAATCGTACAAGGCATTGGTAAGGCCAAATTTGGAGTATTATGTACAGATCTGGTCACCAAACTACTGGAAAGATGTCAGCAAAATAGAGAGAGTACAGAGAAGATTTACTAGAATGTTACTTGGGTTTCATCACCTAAGCTACAGAGAAAGGTTGAACAAGTTGGGTCTTTATTCTTTGGATTGTAGAAGGTTGGGGGGGACTTGATAGAGGTATTTAAAATTATGAGGGGGATAGGTAGAGTTGACATGGATAGGCTTTTTCCATTGAGAGTGGGGGAGATTCAAACAAGAGGACATGAGTTGAGAGTTAAAGGGCAAAAGTTTAGGGGTGACATGAGGGGGGACTTCTTTACTCAGAGGGTGGTAGCTGTGTGGAACGAGCTTCCAGCAGAAGTGGTTGAGGCAGGTTCGATGTTGTCATTTAAAGTTAAATTGGATAGCTATATGGACAGGAAAGGAATGGAGGGTTATGGGCTGAGTGCAGGTCGGTGGGACTAGGTGAGAGTAAGCATTCGGCATGGAGTAGAAGGGCCGAGATGGCCTGTTTCCGTGCTGTAATTGTTATATGGTTATAAGTGATGGCAGGTGCGACACAGATATCAAATACAGAAGAGCAATAGCAAATGAAGCTTTCCAAAAAATGAAGACCATATTAACAGACAGAAAGATGAGCATGTACACTAAAAACAGAATACTGCAGTGCTACATTTATTCTATCCTGACTTATGGAAGTGAATGCTGGACCATTTCCCCAGCAATGGAAAAGAGACTAGAAGCAACTGAATTATGGTTCTACAGGAGAATGTTAAAAATATCATGGACCACACACACATCAAATGAAGAAGTTCTCAGAAGAGCCCAAGCAGTTAGATCACTCATACCAACAACAAGAGAAAGACAACTCAGATTCCTAGGACACATCATACGGAAAGATGAACTAGAAAAACTCATACTCTCTGGAAAGATTGAGGGGAGCAAACCTTGAGGAAGACCTCGGCTTATGTACATCAAAAGCCTAGTCAGGTGGCTACACATTGAGGAAATGGAAGTCATCCAAAAAACCAGGGATAGATCTATATGGAAAACCATGGTCACCAACATCCGCATCAGATTTGGTAGCTAGATAGACAGACAATAAAACTAATTGTCTTCTCCCTTTCCTACATTTGATGAAGAGTTCCTGGACATGCAAAATTAACCATCTCTCTCTCCACAGTTTTGCTCTATCTGCTGAGCCTTTCCAGCATTTCCATAGATGTTGCTTGACCTGCTGAGTTGTTCCAGCATTTTGTGTGTGTTGCTTTGATTTCCAACATCTGCAGATTTTCTCTTTTTTTCCAGAATTTTCTGTTCTTATTTTAGATTTACAGTACTTGCAGGTTTTTATTTGATTTTTGGAAATTACCATATGATTCATGCAATTTCAAAATGTCAAGTTATTATTATTCATTTCCTCAAATATTCGGTTAGAAATAAAGGAATTTGCTTGTCTGTACTTTGCACTTAAAGCTATCTACTTATGAAACTGATACGACTAGAAAGAAACCATCCCGAAACTTTTAGATATTAACAGTAATATGCCTGAAACTGGATATTTATTCAAAAAGAAAATGTTGAGAAGAGATAGAGAAAGAGTAACGGAATGGGATTAATTAATTAATTAATTAATTACCACTTTCAAAGTGAAAGCACTAGTTTAGTAAACTGAATTAATGAATTATTTAAATCACTTAGCAATATGCCTGATAAATACTTGATGCAGTATGTAATCCAAGCAATTGCTCATGTATAAATGTAACTAGTGTCAATCAAATTTATAATAATATGCCTAATGGATGATTTTTTAAACAAATATAGTGGATTATATAAACAAAAGATCAGTTTTAACAACACGATCAGTCACATTTTGAGGCCATATCCATTTAGAACAGAGATTGAGGAGGAATGTCTTTAGGCAAAGGGTGGTGCATCTTTAGAATTCATTGCTACAGATGGCTATGGAAGCCAAGTCATTGGGTCTATTTAAAGTGGAGGTTGATTAGCCAGGACAATAAAGTCACTGGGGAGAAGATAGGAGGATGGAGTTAAGAGGGATAATAAATCAGCCATGATGGAATTGCAGAACAGACTCAATGGGCTGAATGGCCTAATGCTGCTCCTATGTCTTATGATCTTATAACAATTTGAACAGTCACATTTATAGAAAATATATGCTCTTGATCTCACAAAGGAGAAGACTCTGAAGGCAGCTTGACTGACAAACTTTCTGATCCATTACGGTAAACATACTTTAAAATAGTATGCATTCCAAACATACTGTTGATTTCTGAAATTCTCATAAATATGGGGCAATTAATCATTGCCACAGGATAATAACAAGTACTGGCTATGATTTTATGTATAGCTCTCACATCTGCAGTGAACACATTGAGTAACAAATGGTTATATTACAGCACCTCACAAATAGCACCCACACTAATATCGCAAGCATCGATTGTGACTGCAAGGTACAAGAGAACACTACATTCTCTGAGTAAAGTGAGGTAAAATTTTTCATATTGAAAACACAGCAGGATTAAAGGGGTAACACACATCAAAGTTGCTGGTGAACGCAGCAGGGCAGGCAGCATCTCTAGGAAGAGGTACAGTCGATGTTTCGGGCCGAGACCCTTCATCAGGACTAACCGAAGGAAGAGCTAGTAAGAGATTTGAAAGTGGGAGGAGGAGGGGGAGATCCAAAATGATGGGAGAAGACAGGAGGGGGAGGGATGGAGCCAAGAGCTGGACAGGTGATTCCCTCTCCCTCCTGTCTTCTCCTATCATTTTGGATCTCCCCCTCCCCCTCCCACTTTCTAATCTCTTACTAACTCTTCCTTCAATTAGTCCTGACGAAGGGTCTCGGCCCGAAACGTCGACTGTACCTCTTCCTATAGATGCTGCCTGGCCTGCTGCATTCACCAGCAACTTTGATGTGTGTTGCTTGAATTTCCAGCATCTGCAGAATTCCTGTTGTTTGCAGGAATAAAGGGGTGATGACTGAGAGAGGTTAGTCTGGACACTAAAAACAAAACAATTCAGAGAATAAAGCAGATGAACTTTTCAAAGGCAAATGTATCGAAAAGCAATTTGTGTTTTTCCATTCTGTCATTAAATACTCTATGTCAGCCCACAGAATTCTTTGACCTCCTGGAAATTGTAATATTTACAATGTTAATACTACAGTATGTAGCATAATCTTTTCTGATACAGGATAGTGGTGGGACCAGACATTTGAATATTGCTACCATGGCCTTGCAAGGTAATTGAAATTAGTATGATGCCATTTACTGATATAATATTTTCAATTGTCCAAAACTTGTCACTCTGTTACTAGTGCAACTTACTCTAATTTTTGGCACCACTCTTCGAATAGTCTCAGAAGTATTCTGTCGCATCAGCTTTGGTAGATTAACAACCACACTGGTTCGCTGAACGTCTTGACCGGAACTGCAAAAAAAAAACAATTAAACTTACTCCTTCAAACAGAATGAGACAGACAGCAGAAAATAAAAAATGAGAGGAAATATTCTTCAGCATCACTTTTCTATACACAAAGTTCAAAGTAAATTAATTATCAAAGTACATATCTGACACCATATAAAACCCTGAAATTCATTTTCCGCTGGGCATACTCAGTAAATCCAGGAAACGATAGAATCAATGAAAGACTGCACCCAACGGGACAGATAAACAACCAATATGCAAATGACAACAAACTGCACGTACAAAAGAGAATAATAAAAATAACAACAATAATAATAATAAATAAATAAACAATAAATATTGAGAATATGAGATGAAGATTCCTTAAAAGTGAGTCTAAAGGTTGTGGGAACAGTAATTCTAATATGCAAAAATCTATTAATCACAGTCTTGAATTTACCCCAGTCCTTGTGACTAGATCATTCCAAAGATGCCCTATGCTCTGGGTTATGAAATTCACTCTTGAAAGAGCACCTCTTCATTTTAACCACTTGTTCTAGACACAGTAATTGCAGGGGGTGGGGGAAAGATCTACCCTGCCATACCCTCTCGTTCACAGACTGCCTGCTTAATTTTTTCCAATCTGAATAATTCCCCCATCGTAGGAATCACTCTGGTTAACCTTTATTGCATTTTATCTCAATCACTTAGCTACCATGATCTTTTCCATCCTAAGTAAAAACGAGAAGTATTAATTTAAAACCTTACACATCTACTGTAGCCTCACACATAAATGACAGCTAATCTTTAAGGGGCAAATAACAGGAATTCTGCAGATGCTGGAAATTCAAGCAACACACATCAAAGTTGCTGGTGAATGCAGCAGGCCAGGCAGCATCTCTAGGAAGAGGTGCAGTCGACGTTTCAGGCCAAGACCCTTCGTCAGGACTTCGTCGGCCTGAAACGTCAACTGCACCTCTTCCTAGAGATGCTGCCTGGCCTGCTGCATTCACCAGCAACTTTGATGTAATCTTTAAGGGGACCTATTTTCTCACTAGTTACTCTTTTGCTCTTATATATACCAATAGACTTACATAACATTCTCCGTAAAACTAATCTGTCAAGGATATCTCCTGGCCCCTTACTTCCCCTAATACTTCTTACTTGCACTCCCTAATGGTATACTCCCTTCCTCAAGGGATTTACTTCTTCCCAGTAGGATCCACTTGACATATGGCTCCTTCCTTTTCCTGATCAGAGCCTTAATACCTCTCATCAGTAAGGGTTCCCTAATTCTGTCAACCTTGCCTTTAACTTTAACACAAACATGTTAACCCTGTACTTGCCCTATCTCACTTTTAAAAACCTCTAACTTGCTTTTTTATCTCCTGATAGTCTAATAGCATCAAAACCAGCCTTCCCCCAATTTAGAACTTCAATGTGTGGCAATGTAGAATACTGTAAGTCCATTGGCTCGTTAGCGGGCCGATGGCGGGGGAGCTGCCTGGCCTCAGTTGTAGAGTGGAACAGGCCCTCATGCTGCAAGGTTATCTGTGGCAGCCCCACCCCCCACAGGGGAGGAGACATCAGAGGCGGTGCAGTGCGGCTGGGTTAAAGGTTGGCCCCTCCATTCAGTACTGCCCTCCATTGTTTGTTCAGAGGAAAACAAGTCGGATTATGATCATCTACAGCTACACAATGCGCGATGAAGAACTACTATACATGCTTGATCTTGCAGAAACTTGGCTCCAGGACAATCATTCCATGCACTATTAATCTACAGGCCATGACATCAGGGACTCAGGCTATATTAATTATTATTTTTATGGCTGTATGTTTTACAGCCACCTTGTACTGTGTGTGACTGATAGAACTGTGTTTTGCACCTTGGCCCCTCAGGAACAATGTCTTGTTTGGCTGTATTCATGTGTATGGCTGAATGACAATTAAACTTAAAACTTGATCTGGTGGAGTATTTTTTCATTACTATTTTAAAAGTATGAATTATGGTCACTAGTCCAAAAGTGCTCTCTCACTGACGCTTCAATCACTTGCACAGCTTCATTTCCCAAAAGAATGTGATTTAGCATTAAAATCAAATTATAATTTCATGCAAAATGATATTGATTGCTAACAGATGAATCCTTAGTTTTTGAAATGCCATGTGAAATACAGCAACAGACTTCTATGTAGTTACCACATAACCAATTGTTATGATTTGTTCATCAATCAGGAGACACAATGGAAAAGTTTTCTGTTTTTGCTTTTACTAATTTCCCTCGACATACACAGGCATTAACTGGGCACGGCAGGAATGAGACCAAAGTGCCCACACAAGAAACAGAAACAGGAGTAATGTTCACACACACATCTCCTTAGGGGATTTGTTGACACAATCTGATTGATAATGTTTCTCTGTTAAAATCTGCCATAAGAATGCAAGTTATTATTTGTCTGTCAATCAAAGAGAGTCAGGAGCTTATGATAATAATCTGCTTTATTTACACTGTACATGTCAACAATAGAAGGGGTTATTTTCAATCAGGACTTTCTGTGTCTCAAATTACTTTATGCATAACAGCATGCTTGCCATCCCTGAGAACATGGAACTTCTGCACGTAGCATATGAACCTATGTAAGTGTCATCTCATATTGTAAAATGTAACGTGTTTTAATTGCTATTAACTTGGTTGATGTACTAAAGTAATTCTATAATCACAGAAACTCTGCACAATAAAAACATTAATCAATGGTAATGCAATTATTCACGTATAAGGTGATGTGCAGCATTTAGATTGAGACAAATGGAATAAGTTCAAGAGGGTATTCTGACTAGAATGCTGTGTGTTCATTTTGTACTATGTTCAAACAATAAACTTCAATGCTCCTGTTGGCTTAGCAGAAAAATAACTTCATAGCAATATTCTAATTTGGCAAGTAGTAGGAGCATTCAAACTATTGTAGCACAGACCAGGCCCTGGTGTAGGAGGGCGCCTGTTGCAGCCACCCAGGGCAGGTGATAGGTGATGCCAGACGCAGTATGGCGAGGCAAGCATCCAAGCTGGGATGGGGCTGGCTTCTCCCATCAGTGATGCTCTCCATTGTTCGCTCAGTGGAAGACAAGCTGGTTCGTATTCGGCTCTGGCTGCACTAGTGCGTGATGATCGGACTGCCTTGGGCTTGTTCTTGCTGTCAAACATCCCACGCCCCATCAATTTACAGAACATGACGTTCAGGGACTTGGGCCATGTTATTATTTTTTTGTGACTATATGTTTACTTCTAATGTAATTATATATGCTATATATGTTTCATGCTGTGTAAAACTTTCGCACCTTGGCCCCCAGACTAACACTGTTTTGTTTGGCTGTATCTATGGACATCCATGTATGGTTAAATGACAATTAAACGAACTCAAGCTTGAATAACAGATTAAAGAAGTAATTATAAACATTAAAAACAATCGTTAATGTAGCTGTAGTGACTAGGGCTCATGGATTTAGACTGAAATAACTGTACAATTTGAATCCAAGGACAGAATAGATAGATAGATAGATATACTTTATTAATCCCGAGGGAAATTTGGTTTTGTTACAGCCGCACCAACCAAGAATAGAGCGTAAATATAGCAATACAAAAACCCCAACAATCAAACAACAAAATGCAAACTATGCCAGATGGAAAGTAAGTGCAGGACCAGTCTATTGGCTCAGGATGTCTGACCCTCCACGGGAGAAGGAGAAAAGCGAAGCAAAGGACACATCTCTTTTTGTCAGGAATGCTGTTTACACATTTGTTCAAACTGGCATTTGGTCCCAGGTGTCTCATAGCAATACCATTAACAGCTAGACAGCTTGGCTAGAAGGTGGTGAATCTATGGAATTGAATTGACTTTACTACTTACATCCTTCCTATACACGAGGAGTAAAAAATCTTTACGTTATGTCTCCGTCTAAATGTGTAATGTGCAATTTATGGTAATTTATAATAATTAGTATGTACAACAGGATAGTCAATATAACATAGAAGTACAGTTGTGTCAGCATGAACTAAGCAGTCTGATGGCCTGGTGGAAGAAGCTGTCCTGGAGCCTGTTGGTCCTGGCTTTTATGCTGCGGTACCGTTTCCTGGATGGTATCAGCTGGAACAGTCTGTGGTTGGGTGACTCGGGTCCCCAGTGATCCTTCGGGCCCCTTTTACACACCTGTCTTTGTAAAAGTCCTGAATAGTGGGAAGTTCACATCTACAGATGCGCTGGGTTGTCTGCACCACTCCCTGCAGAGTCCTGCGATTGAGAGAGGTACAGTTCCCAGACCAGGCAGTGATGCAGCCAGTCAGGATGCTCTCAATTGTGTCCCTGTAGAAAGTTCTTAGGATTTGAGCGCCCACACCAAACTTCTTCAACCATCTGAGGTGAAACAGGCGCTGTTGTACCTTGTATGAAATGACTTTTGAAAGTCTAAATTATCTGCTTCTTTCTTCTTAAGTGCAAAGCAGAAAGAAGCTGCAGCTGTAAAACAATCAACTTGTGAAAATCGACTGCAAGGTAGCAGAAAGGATAAACATGATAAAGTCAACCTTCTCCTACTTCTCCAGTAGTGCCAAAGCCAACCACCTACAAGTAGAAAACAGCAGAAGAGTTTCCATTCATTCCTAATTTCACTTCAAAGTTACAGATTGAGAATATACCGGACAGAAATGTCAAATTCTAAGGTGAGATGCCCAAAACCATGAAGTTCAAAGTTCAAAGCAAAATTTATAATCAGTGTACACACATGTCACTACATACAACACTGAGATTCATTTTCTGTGGGCATACTTAGCAAATTTATAGAGCAGTAACTTTCCACCACACATCTATAGAAGTTTGCCAAGGGTTTCATTAACATGCCTAATCTCCGCAGACTCATGAGGAAACAGAGGCACTGTCGTGCTTTCTTCACAATAAAAGTTATATGACAGGTTCAGGACAGATCCTCTGAGATAGTGACACCCAGGAATTTAAAGTTACTTACCCTATCCACCTCTGATTCTCTGGTGATTACTGGCTTATGGACCTCTAATTTACTTTTCCTGAAGTCTATAATCATTTCCTTAGTCTTGTTGACATTGAGTGAGAGGTTGTTGTTATTACACCACTCAGCTGATTCATCACACCATAACAGTGATATCATCAGCAAACTTGTATATGGTGTTGGAGCTGTACTTAGCCACATAGCCACAGGTGTAAAGCGAGTAGAGCAGGGTGCTAAGTACACATCCCTGTGGTGCTCCTGTGCTGATGGAGATTGTGGAGGAGATGTTTTTGCCAATCTGGAGTGAGGAAATCCAGGATCCGATTGCACAAAGGTGTATTGAGACCCAGGGCTTGGAGTTCACTGATTAGTTTTGAGGGGATAATGGTGTTAAGTGTTTAAGTGTAATCGATAAAGAGCATACTGATATCTGCATCTTAGCTGTCCAGATGTTCCAGGGTTGAGTAAAGAGCCAACAAGATGGCATCTACTGTAGATCTGTTACTTCAGTAGGCAAATTGGAGTGGATCCAAGTCACTGTTCAGACAGAAGCTGATATGCTTCAATCCCAACCTCTCAAAACACTTCATCACTGTGGATGTAAGTACCACTGGGCGATTGAGAATGATAAAGAGAGCTTCATCAGTTCACGGGAAGTAACATTCCATTAAAAGCACAGTTCATAGCCAAAACAAACTGATAAAATGGAAAATGTGTCAAGTGAGCAGAGGTACAAATTATCTTTTTATTTGCTAGCAAATTCAAGTTGAAGTTCATTGTCATTCAGCTGTACACAATTCACTTGTGGACCCTATCAACAGATCACTTGCAATACCAGAGGAAACAACACACTGGACCATTGCTACATCACCATCAAGAATGCCTACGGTACCATTCCACGCCCTCACTTCGGGAAGTCTGATCACCTGGCAGCACTTCTACTCCCTGAGTATAGGCAGAGACTGAAGACTGCAACACCAGTAGTGAGGACCAAGAAGGTATGGACAAGGGAAGCACAGGAGCGCCTACAGGACTGCTTTGAATCAGTGGACTGGACTGTATTCAGGAATTCATCTTCAAACCTGCGTAAATATGCTGCAGTCATTACTGACTTCATTAAATAGTCATAGTCATACCTTATTGATCCCGGGGGAAATTGGTTTTCATTACAGTTGCACCATAAATAATAAATAGTAATAAAACCATAAATAGTTAAACAGTCATATGTAAATTATGCCAGTAAATTATGAACTAAGTCCAGGACCAGCCTATTGGCTCAGGGTGTCTGACCCTCCAAGGGAGGAGTTGTAAAGTTTGATGGCCACAGGCAGGAATGACTTCCTATGACGCTCTGTGTTGCATCTCGGTGGAATGAGTCTCTGGCTGAATGTACTCCTGTGCCCAACCAGTACATTATGTAGTGGATGGGAGACATTGTCCAAGATGGCATGCAACTTGGACAGCATCCTCTTTTCAGACACCACCGTGAGAGAGTCCAGTTCCATCCCCACAACATCACTGGTCTTACGAATGAGTTTGTTGATTCTGTTGGTGTCTGCTACCCTCAGCCTGCTGCCCCAGCACACAACAGCAAACAAGATAGCAGTGACCATTACAGACTCGTAGAACATCCTCAGCATCGTCTGGCAGATGTTAAAGGACCTCAGTCTCCTCAGGAAATAGAGACGGCTCTGACCCTTCTTGTAGACAGCCCAGTGTTCTTTGACCAGTCCAGTTTATTGTCAATTAGTATCCCCAGGTATTTGTAATCCTCCACCATGTCCACACTGACCCCCTGGATGGAAAGAGGGGTCACCGGTACCTTAGCTCTCCTCAGGTCTACCACCAGCTCCTTAGTCTTTTTCACATTAAGCTGCAGACAATTCTGCTCACACCATGTGACAAAGTTTCCTACCGTAGCCAGGTACTCAGCCTCATCTCCCTTGCTGATACATCCAACTATGGCAGAGTCATCCGAAAACTTCTGAAGACTCTGTGCAGTTGTTGAAGTCTGAGGTGTAAATGGTGAAGAGAAAGGGAGACAAGACAGTCCCCTGTGGAGCCCCAGTGCTGCTGATCAATCTGTCGGACACACAGTGTTGCAAGCACACGTACTGTGGTCTGCCAGTCAGGTAATCAAGAATCCATGACACCAGGGAAGCGTCCACCTGCATCGCTGTCAGCTTCTCCCCCAGCACAGCAGGGCGGATGGTGTTGAACGCGCTGGAGAAGTCAAAAAGCATGACTCTCACAGTGCTCGCTGGCTTGTCCAGGTGGGCGTAGATACGGTTCAGCAGGTAGACGATGGCATCCTCAAATTCTAGTCGGGGCTGGTAGGCGAACTGGAGGGGATCTAAGTGTGGCCTGACCATAGGCCGGAGCAGCTCCAGAACAAGTCTCTCCAGGGTCTTCATGATGTGGGAGGTCAATGCCACCAGTCTGTAGTCATTGAGGCCGCTGGGACGCTGCGTCTTCGGCACAGGGACGAGGCAGGACGTCTTCCACAGTACAGGAACTCTCCGGAGCCTCAGGCTCAGGTTGAATACATGGCAAAGTACTCCACATAGCTGAGGGGCACAGGCTTTGAGCACCTTGGTACTGACACCAGCCGGCCCCGCAGCCTTGCTTGGGTTGAGACGTTTCAGCTGTCTTCTCACTTGTTCAGCTGTGAAGCCCACCATGGTGGTTTCGTGTGGGGAAGGGGTATAGTCATAAGAGCAGGGTGGGGCACTGTGAGGAGGGGTAGGAGGGGAGAGTGGAATATGTGTTGGTTGGGGGCCGACAGCAGATGAATCATGTGGGGGATGGGCAGGGGCCACAATGTCAAATCTGTTAAAGAACAGGTTAAGTTCATTGGCCCTGTCCACACTGCCTTCAGCTCCTCTGTTGCTAGTTTGCCGGAACCCAGTGATGGTCCTCATCCCCCTCCAGACCTCTCTCATGTTGTTCTGCTGGAGTTTCCACTCAAGCTTCCTCCTGTACCTGTCTTTAGCCTCCCTGATCCTGGCTTTCAGGTCCCTCTGTATTGCCCTCAGCTCCTTCCTATTTCCATCTCTAAACGCCCTCTTTTTAGCGTTCAGGATGTCCTTAATGTCCTTTGTCACCCATGGCTTGTTATTTGAATAACAAAGGACAGTTCTTGTCGGAACATTGCAGTCCACACAGAAGTTGATGTAATCAGTGATGCACTCTGTGAGCCCATCAATATCCTCTCCATGTGGCTCACAGAGTGCCTGCCAGTCTGTCACCTCAAAACAACCCTGAAGCACCTCATAAGCCTCCTCCAACCATTTTCTCACTGTCCTCGAGGTTGCAGGTTTACTCTTCACCAGAGGCACGTAGCAGGGTTTTAGATGCACCAGGTTGTGATCTGACCTTTCCAATGGGGGGAGGCGAGAGGAGCTGTATGCATCCTTAACGTTAGCGTACATCAAATCTAGAGCCCTCTCCCCTCTGGTTGTACAGCTCACATACTGCGTGAAGTTAGGCAGTGTTCTAGCCATGGTAACCTGGTTGAAGTCACCCGAGATGGTCATGAGGGCACACGGGTGCTGGGTTTGTAATCTGGCTATGATGGTGCAAATGATGTTACACATCGACATCGGGTTGGCAGAGGGAGGAATGTACACAACAACCACAATTGCATGCGAGATTTCCCTTGGCAAATAATATGGCCGGAGTCCAACAGCAAAAAGTTCAATATCCGGGCTACAAACACGTTCCTTGATCGTAATATGCCCAGGATTGCACCATCTGTTGTTTCAGAACCGCAAGCCCCCCTCCTTTGCGCTTACCGCTCTCAGTGCAATTCCGGTCAGCTCGAACGGTCTGGAAGCCCTCTATGGAAACGCTTTGATTGGGTATGTCCTCGTGCAGCCACGTCTCAGTAAAGCACATGACATTGCTCCCCCAAAATGTTCTCTGAGTCCTGACAAGCACCATCAGTTCGTCCATTTTATTCCCCAGCGACCTCACATTTCCCATGATGAGAGAGGGGAGACACGGTTTATAACTTCTCTTCTCCATAAGCCTCTGTTGTCTCGACCTGGTCCTCTTCCCATGCCTTTTTGATCCCCCTCTGCATCCTCTGTGTGTTTTCCTCCAGATTTCAGCCGGGATGTCCGCTGCTCTGTTCGCTGAACCGGCGGGCATGAGCGCAATCAGCTGGTCCCTGGAGTAAACAGTGCGGCCATCCTGCTGCCACGCTAACGAGACGTGCCCAAACGTAACTATTTCCAGCGCTAAAAAAACAAGTAAAACTCTCTCCACCAGCACGTTAGAGAGGGTGCAGTTTTGACGTGTTAGCGTGAGAAAAAAATACGACAAATAACTAAGTTAAGAAGTTTAAAAGTAAGAAAGTATGGAGCAACGGTAACAGGCTGCATGCACAACCGGCGCTTGTAAAACCTGGGTAGATGAGTGTGTGCCGACAAAGACTTACTGCACATTCCCAAACCAAAAGCTGTGGATGAACCAGGAGGTATGTTGTCTGCTGAAGGCCAGATCTGTGGCATTCAAGTCTGGCGACCCAGGCCTGTACCAGAAAACCAGGTATGATTTGCAGAGGGCTATTTCAAGGACAAAGAGACAATTCTGAACGAGTTAGAGGCGACATTAGATGCACGGCAACTCTGGAAGGGTTTGCAAGGCATTACTTCCTACAAAGCCAAACCCAATAGCATGAATGACAGCGATGCTTCACTACCAGATGAACTCAAAGCCTTCCATGCCCTCTTTGAAAATCCCTCATTGCTTCAAGCGCTCCATTATCATTCCAGTTCCTAAGAAACCCACTATCAAGGGACTAAATAACTACAGGCCTGTTGCCTTGACATCTGTGGTCATGAAGTCCTTTGAGAGACTAGTGTTGGCTCACCTGAAGGACATCACAGGCCCGCTGCTGGACCCCCTGCAGTTTGCTTATCGGGCAAATAGGTCAGTGGATGATGCAGTCAACATGGGACTGCATTACATACTACAACACCTCGACAAGCCAGGAACTTCTGCGAGGGTCCTGTTTGTTGACTTCAGCTCAGCGTTCAACACCATCGTCCCAGAAATCCTCCACTCCAAACTCACCCAGCTCACTGTCTCCCCCACCATCTGTCAGTGGATCACAAGCTTCCTGACTGACAGGGTGCAGCAAGTGAGGCTGGGGAGCATCATTTCTAGCACCCGGACAATCAGTACCGGTGCCCCCCAGGGATGTGTGCTCTCCCCACTGCTCTTCTCCATTTACACTAATGACTGCACCTCATAGGATCCATCTGTTAAACTCCTGAAGTTTGCAGATGACACAACTGTTATTGGCCTTATCCGAGACGGTGATGAGTCTGCATACAGATGGGTGGTGGAACGGCTGGCCCTCTGGTGTGGTCAGAACAATCTGGAGCTAAATACGCTCAAGACTGTGGAGATGATAGTGGACTTCAGGAGGAGCCCCCCAGTACTCCCCCTACTCACTATACTCAACAGTATTATGTCTGCTGTGGAGACCTTCAGGTTTCTGGGTGTCACAATCTCCCAGGACCTGAAGTGGACACCCAACGCGGACACTCTTATCAAAACGGCTCAGCAGAGTTTGTATTTCCTATGTCAACTCAGGAAGTACAACCTCCCTCAGGAGCTGCTGATTCAATTCTATTCAGGAAGAATTCAGTCTGTTCTCTGTTCGTCCATCACTGTCTGGTTTGGATCAGCTACCAAACAAGACAAGAAAAGACTCCAAAGAACCACCAGGGCTGTGGAAAGGATTATTGGTGTGAAGCTGCCCTCAATCCAGGACTTACATGCATCTAGAGCCAGGAAGCGAGCAAGCAGCATCATTGTAGATCCATCACACCCTGGACATCACCTGTCCCAACTCCTTCCTTCTGGTAGGTGCTTTAGATCACTGTATGCCAGGACAAATAGGTACAAGAACAGTTTCTTTCCGTATGCCATCAGTCTTATGAACACTTGAATTTTAGTCTATTATAAACCAAGTCCACCTGTACATACACAGGTATACCTCATTGTATATAGTTCACGATTATTTGCACTATTGTTTTATTTGCTTTTTGATTCTGTACAGCGAGAGCTCAGGGAAACCGGCATCAAATTCCCTGTATGTGTCCACATACTTGGCGATAATAAAGGATTCGGATTCTGATTCTTCTGAGAACACAACTACAGCTGTGAAGATCCCTGATGCACCTGATGACCCTGTGATCTCTGTCTCAGAGGTTGATGTTAGGCTGTCTTTAAAAAGAGTGAACCCTCACAAGGCAGAAGGTCCTGATGGAGTACTTGGTAAGGCTCTGAAAACCTGTGCAAACCAACTAGAGGGAGTATTCAAGGATATTTTCAACCTCTCACTGCTACGGGCGTAAGTTCCCACTTGCTTCATAAAGGCAACAATTATACTAGTTCCTAAGAAAAATGATGTGAGCTGCCTTGACGATGATAGCCTGGTAGCACTCACATCGACAGTGATGAAATACTTTGAGATGTTGGTCATGACTAGACTGAACTCCTACCTCAGTAACGACCTGGACCCATTGCAATTTGTCTATTGCCACAATACTTCAAGAGCAGATGCAATCTCAATGGCTCTCCACACGGCTTTAGACCACCTGGACAACACAAACACCTATGTCAGCATGCTGTTCATCGACTATAGCTCAGCATTTAATACCATCATCCCCACAATCCTGATTAAGAAGTTGCAGAACCTGGGTCTCTGTAGCTCCCTCTGCAATTGGATCCTTGACTTTCTAACCAGAACATCACAATCTGTGCGGATTGGTGATAACATCTCCTCCTTGCTGACGATCAATACTGGCACACCTCAGGGATGTGTGTTTAGCCCGCTGCTCTACTCTCCGTATACACATAACTGTTTGGCTCAGCATAGCTCAAATACCATCTATAAATTTGCTGACAATACAACCATTGTTGGTAGAATCTCAGGTGGCGATGAGAGGGTGTACAGGAGTGAGATACGCCCACTACTGGAGTGGTGCCACAGCAACAACCTGGAACTCAACGTCAGTAAGACGAAAGAGCTGATTGTGGACAAAGGAACACATACCAATCCTCATAGAGGGATCAGAAGTGGAGAGAGTGAGCGGTTTCAAGTTCCTGGGTGTCAAGATCTCTGAGGATCTAACCTGGTCCCAACCTATCGATGTAGTTATAAAGAAGGCAAGACAGCACTACACTTCATTAGGAGTTTGAAGAGATTTGGCATGTCAACAAATACACTCAAAAACTTCTATAGATGTGTGATGGAGAGCATTCTGACAGGCCACATCACTGTCTAGTATGGGGGGCGCGGGGCTACTGCACAGGACCAAAAGAAGCTGCAGAGGGTTGTAAATCTAGTCAGCTCCATCTTGGGTACTAGCCTACAAAGTACCCAGGACAGTGTCAGGAAGCGGTGTCTCAGAAAGCAGCGTCCATTATTAAGGACCTCCAGCACCCAGGGCATGGCCTTTTCCCATTGTTACCATCAGGCAGGAGGTACAGAAGCCTGAAGGCACACACTCAGTGATTCAGGAACAGCTTCTTCCTTTCTGCCATCCAATTCCTAAGTGGACATTGAACCCTTGGATACTACCTCACTTTTTTTAATATACAGTATTTCTGTTTTTGCACATTTTTTAATCTATTCAATATATGTATACTGTAATTGATGGCGATGCAATGACAGCGTGCACGGCCTCTCCAGTGATGAATATCTGTTATCTGTCAAGTAGGGGACCGTGCACAATTCTGATTTGATGGAGACAGACGTGAGTGCATAGCGGAACATCTGGAAAACTTCTGAAATGTCTGCTTTGCTACCTCTGCTACTGTGTGGTAACCGGAATCTCTGGAGCTGAAGGCCTCGAAATCATCGGCTTTGCGTGTTTCAGCAGCCGGGGAGAGGTCGAAGGCGCTCGGCAGAGGATGGCGCTCGGGAGGCCGTATCGGAGAGGCTGCTCGGAAGCTCGGAGTTTTCGGACGGATGGATTCAGGGTTGGCTGTGGTCAGCTGCTTCCAAGGTATCGGCAAGTTGACGGTGCCTGGAGGTTTATGGCAGGGAGTTTCTCCCTTTTGCCGCCTGCTATCGGGGACTCGGGAGTCGATCAACTCGGGGGCTTTGAGACTTATCTTTTTACTGTGCCTATGGACTGTTCTTCATCAAATCATGGTATTGCTTTGCACTGCTGTAGCTATATGGTATAATTATGTGGTTTTATCAGTGTTAGTCTTTGGTCTGTCTTGTTTTCTGTGATATCACTCTGGAGAAACATTGAATAATTTCTTAATGCATGTATGCATTTCTAAGTGACAATAAAAGAGGACTAAGTGTTAATTATTTATTAGTATAATTTTTATTTTATTTATTTTTTTTCTATATTATGTATTGCATTGAACTGCTGCTGCTAAGTTAACAAATTTCACATCACATGCCGGTGATAATAAACCTGATTCTGATTCTGATTCTGATCATAAGCCAAATGAAACAACGTTCCTCCAGACAAAGGTGCACATCACAGTACATACTGCTTAACTCCAATACAACACAAAAGCAAAATTACCACAAATAAACCAGCAAATCATAAGATGCATAAATTGTCAGGCTTATTCAAAAGGTTTTATGTATACCAGGCAAATATATTTATATTGTTGTATAATTGGAATCATTGCTCAGTTAAGCTAAAGACCATTTGAAAACATCAGATTCAGTAGTTTCTGATAGGATAGTAAGATCTGCTGAGAGAACCACCAGGGTCTCCCTCCTCCCTATTTGGGACATTTAGTAGGAGCGTTGGATATGAAGGGTCCGAAGCATTGTTGAGGATCCTTACCATTTATCCCTCAATCTCTTTGATCAACAACCATCAGGAAAGAGATACATGAGCATCAGAATTAGGGCTGCCAGACTGGGTAACAGCTTCTTCCCTCAGGCTGTAAGACTAATGAATAGCCTACCACTACTAAGGTCTCAACACTAGGACTGCGAGCTATTTACTGTGCTGTTTACTGCTAACTGTTTACCTGTGCTGAGCACAATATGCATTTTGAATTATATTTTATTAACTTCTTTCAAGTATTTTTTGATTGATGTGCTGTGTGTGATATACACTTAGTGTGTGCACCGAGATCTGGAGGAACATTGTTTCAATTGATTGTATACGTGTGCAGTCAGATGACAATAAACTTAAACTTGAACTTGAGATCCTAGTGTTGATATTACATACACTGTATTGAAAAAAATCAGTACAATCACTGCTTATAGATCTCACCAAGTATGCGTTCCAGATATCAGTTATAATCTCAGATGCAAGAAAGGAATCTAAAGCACAATTTCAAAAAACAGTAGGAGAGTTCACCTAGGTATCCAAGCTAATGTTTCACCCCACTAATACAATATGATAAATTGTCCTTTGGTGTTTGTTATCAATATGCTGTTTGTTGAGCCTCTACATTTGAGACATACTTTGTTAGCCCTGGCGTGGAGGGCTATGAACAACATGAAGGAAATCTGGAAGACGAACCTGACCAGAGGGCTTAAAAAGAGGATCTTCATAGCAGTCATTCTCACGTACGGATGTGAGACGTGGACACACACCAAGACTATGCGAAAGTCTCTAGATGGTTGCTATACACGAATGCTCCGGATGGCTCTTGACTTGTGTTGACAACAGCACATGATGAATGTCGAGCTCTATGATTACCTACCGATTCTCACCACTAAAATCAAGGCGAGAAGACTGCAACTAGCGGGGCACTGTCTACGCCACCACCAGCTACCTGCCAGCCTAGTCATCATAAGGGAGCCCATGCATGGGAGGATGAACCCTGGGCACCCTCCCAAGACTATGGTCTACACGCTCCTAGAAGACAGCGGCGCGGCTGATGTAGATGAACTGAACACACTGATGAGGGAGAAGGAGAAGTGGAGAGTCCGTCATTGTGCCCGATGTCGGCCCCCTAGGCCTGAGTCGACGTAGTAGTAGTTATTAGCCATAATTGTTGAAAACCCAGAGGTCACAAAAGGTGGTTTTTCCCGTGCTATTTAGACTCAAATGCACAATGGCTATTTGCTGAAAACACTATAGTGCCAACTTACAATGGCCAAATATTTATCTCCAAATATCTACACATCCAATTCTAAATGCTGATATAAGCTTAAAATTTATGCATCAATGTTAATTTGTTTGCTACTTAAGGCTTGTTTATTTCAGAGTAAGTATTCTTTTAACAGAAAGGAATGGCCAGATGGCCTAATTCTGCTTATATGTCTTAACGGTTTTTTTTCATCCAAACAGTGCGTATCCAAAAAGAAAAACACAGATGAAATAATGATCACAGATAAATAAGTAATACATATCAAGAACATGAGGTGAAGTGTCCTTACCCATGGTGTGATAAGAACAATGGTGAATATACAGCATCCAATATAAGCAAACAGCAAACTGGCAAGTGACGTGCTTGCCTAACCAAGGAAATTGAGAGTTTGGTATACAAGTTATCCTGCTCTTCCAGTAGCTTTGTTTCTATAGTATTTGCCAAGAAGTGAATACATTAAGGCATGAAATTTGGTACATATAAAATAAATCTTCAAGGAGTGGTGCCTCAGAAAGGCAACATCCAGTATTAAGGGCACCCATCACCCAGGGCATGCCTTCTCCTCATTGTTACCATCAGAAAGGAGGTACAGAAGCCCGAAAGCACGCACTCAGCGATTCAGGAACAGCTTCTTCCCCTCTGCCATATGATTTTTAACTGGATATTGAACACTGCCTCACTTTTTTGATTTTGCAATATTTTATTCTATTCAATATACATATATACTTAAAGTAATTGATTTACTTACTTTTTCTTTCTATATTGTCATATATTGCATTATACTGCTGCTGCTAAGTTAACAAATTTCATGTCACATGCTGGTGATAATAAACCTGATTCTGATTCTAATTCTGAAATGGCTCAGTTTATAGAACTCTCATGCAAGTTTGTGGATTCATGTCTCAATCCAAGACCGACACTGACACTTGACTTGATTTTTGAGTATGGACACGATTCCACAAGGCACTGGAAAGGACCGCAGGCAATGCTTAGGTTCTGACACACCACAGACAGTTCTGAGACCTGACCTCACATACTCTGAGTGCGATTCTGTTGGCGCCAGTTTGTTTTCAGTAATGATCATAGCCAGACCTTGAAGCATTACTCACAGTGATACAACTGTATTTCTATCCTCTCCACACACAGCCTATCTAGTCCTTCCAACATTTGGTAGGTTTCAATGAGATCCCCCTGCATTCTTCTAAATTCCAGTGAGTACAGGCCTAAAGTTTCCAAACGTTCCTCATATGTTCACCTGTTCATTCCCAGAATCATCCTCTCTGGATCATCCAATCTGGATTCTCTCCAATGACGGCACATCCTTTCTGAGATATGAGGCTCAAAACTGTTGACAATACTCCAAGTGTGGCCTGACTTGTGCCTCAGAATTATCTCCTTGCTTTTATACTCTATTCCCCTTGAAATAAATGCCAGCATTGCATTTGCCTTCTTTACCACAGACTCACCTGTAAATTAATCTTCTGGGAGTCTTGCATGAGGATTCCTAAGCCCCTCTGCACCTGTGATGTTTGAATATTCTCCCAATTCTCCGCACAACTGTTCCTTTAACCAAAATGCATTATCATACATTTCCCGACACTATATTCCATCTGCCACATTTTCAAAGGTTTCAAAGCTACATTTAATGTCAGAGAAATGTATACAATATACACCCTGAAATGCTTTTTCTTCGCAACTATCCGTCAAAACAGAGGAGTGTCTCCAAAAAACGAATGACAGTTAAACTTTAGAACCCCAAAGTCCCCCCAGCTTCCTTCCCTCCCGCATGTGAGCAACAATCCCTACCGAGAATAAAAAAGCATCGGCACCCGCCACCGAGCACTCAAGCGTGAGCAAGGCAATAGCAAAGACACAGACTTGCAGTACTCCAAAGACTACTTTTTGCCGATTCTTCCAACTTGTCTGTGTCTTGCTGCAATCACGTTGCTTCCTCAGCACTATCTATACCTCCACCTATCGTCATATCATCTCCAAACTTTGCACAAAGCCATCAATTCCATTATCTACATCATTGACAAACAATGTGAAAAGTAGTGGTTCCAATACTGACCCCTGAGGAACACCACTAGTCACTGGCAGCCAAGCAGAAAAGGCCCATTTTATTCCCACTCGCTGCCTCCTGCCTGTCAGCCATTCCACTATCCATGCCAGTATCTTTCCGGTAACGTCATAGGATTTTATCTTGTTAAGTAGCCTCATGTGTGGCACTTTATCAAATGCTTTCTGAGAATCCAAGTAAATGACATCCACTGCCTCTCCTTTATTCATCCCACTTGTTACTTCCTTGAAGAACTCTAACAGCTTTGTCAGGCAAGATTTCCCTTGACAGAAAACATGCTGACTTTGATTTATTTCATCTTTAGTCTCCAAGTACTTTGAAACCACATCCTTAATAATAAACTCCAACACTTTCCCAACCAATTAGGTTAGGCTAACTGGCATATAATTCCCTTTCTTTTGCCTTCCTCCCTTCTTAAACAGTGGAGTGGCATTTGCAATCTTTCAGTCCTCCAGGACCATACCAGAATCAAATGATTCTTCAAAGATCATGACCAATGCGTCCATTATCGCTTCAACAACCTCTCTCAGGACTCTGGGATGTAGTCCATCTGGTCCAGGTGATTTATCCACTTTAAGACCTTTGACTTTGCCTAGCACTTTTTCCTTTGTAATAGCAATGACACTCACTCCTGCTCCCTGACACTCACAGACCTCTGGCACACTGCTAGTGTCTTCCACAGTGAAGACAGATGCAGAGTACTCATTAAGTTCATCTGACATCTCTTTGTCCCATATACCTACCTCACCAGCATTATTTTCCTGTAGTCCAACATCGACTCTCATCTCCCTTCTTACTTTTTATATAACTGAAAACAATTTTTGGTATCAAGCTTTATATTAGTCTGCCTTCATATTTCATCGTTCCACACGGTAGGCTTATTCAGAAAGTTAGAAGGCATGGGATCCAGGGAAGTTTGGCCTGGTGGATTCAGAATTGGCTTGCCTGCAGAAGGCAGAGGGTGGTGGTGGAGGGAGTACATTCAGATTGGAGGATTGTGACTAGTGGTGTCCCAAAAGGATCTATTCTGGGACCTCTACTTTTCGTGATTTTTATTAACGATCTGGGTGTTGGGGTAGAAGGGTGGGTTGGCAAGTTTGCAGACGACACAAAGGTTGGTGGTGTTGTAGATAGTGTAGAGGATTGTCAAAGATTGCAGAGAGACATTGATGGGATGCAGGAGTGGGCTGAGAAGTGGCAGATGGAGTTCAACCCGGAGGAGTGTGAGGTGGTACACTTTGGAAGGACAAACTCCAAGGCAGAGTACAAAGTAAATGGCAGGATATTTGGTAGTGTGGAGGAGCAGAGGGATCTCAGGGTACATGTCCACAGATCCCTGAAAGTTGCCTCACAGGTGGATAGGGTAGTTAAGAAAGCTTATGGGGTGTTAGCTTTCATAAGTCGAGGGATAGCGTTTAAGAGTCGCGATGTAATGATGCAGCTCTATAAAACTCTGGTTAGGCCACACTTGGAGTACTGTGTCCAGTTCTGGTCACCTCACTATAGAAAGGATGTGGAAGCATTGGAAAGGGTACAGAGGAGATTTACTAGGATGCTGCCTGGTTTAGAAAGTATGCATTATGATCAGAAATTAAGGGAGCTAGGGCTTTACTCTTTGGAGAGAAGGAGGATGAGAGGAGACATGATAGAGGTGTACAAGATAATAAGAGGAATAGATAGAGTGGATAGCTAGCGCCTCTTCCCCTGGGCACCACTGCTCAATACAAGAGAACATGGCTTTAAGGTAAGGGGTGGGAAGTTCAAGGGGGATATTAGAGGAAGGTTTTTTACTCAGAGAGTGGTCCGTGCGTGGAATGCACTGCCTGAGCCAGTGGTGGAGGCAGATACACTAGTGAAGTTTAAGAGACTACTAGACAGGAATATGGAGGAATTTAAGGTGGGGGCTTATATGGGAGGGAGGGTTTGAGGGTCGGCACAACATTGTGGGCCGAAGGGCCTGTTCTGTGCTGTACTATTCTATGTTCTATGTCTTCCTTTCTTTTGGCTTTTTTAGTTGCCTTGTGTTAGATTTTAAAAGCTTCCCAATCATCTAACTTCCCACTCACTTTTGCTACCTTATAGGTCCTTTCCTTGGCTTTCATGCTGTCTTAAACTTCCTTTATCTGCCATAGTTGTCACGGTTACCTACCCCTGCCATATGAGAACTTCTTGCTCTGTGGAACCTATCTATCTTGCACCTTGTGAACAATTCCCAGAAACTTCAGCCATCTCTGCTCTGCTTTCATCACCACCGGTATCCTCTTCCAGTCCGCCTCAGCGAGCTCCTCTCTCAAGCCTCTGTAAATCCCTTATTCCATTGTGATACTGATACATGTGAGGTATGTTTTTCCCTTTCAACTTGCAGTATGAATTCAATCATATTATGACCACTACCTCCTAAGGATTCCTTTATGTTAAGCTCCCTAATAAGATCTGGGTTATTACACAACACCCATTCGAGCTGCACCACTCACCAGTTCCCCAATTTAACCTAGCCCAATCACAGGACAATTTATTTATAGGCATCTGATAGACTCGTGAGACCATGGATTTGCGCCTTGGAAGGTTTCCAGGGCGCAGGCCTGGGCAAGGTTGTATGGAAGACCGGCAGTTGCCCATGCTGCAAGTCTCCCCTCTCCACGCCACTGATGTTGTCCAAGGGAAGGGCATTAGGACCCATACAGCTTGGCATCAGTGTCATCGCAGAGCAATGTGTGGTTAAGTGCCTTGCTCAAGGACATAACATGCTGCCTCAGCCAAGGCTCGAACTAGCGACCTTCAGATCACCAGACCGATACTTTAACCACTTGGCCACATGTCAACACTAGGGCAATTTATAATGACTAATTTTCATACTAACTGGTACATCTTTGGTCCGTGAGAGAAAACTGGTGCACCCAGAGGAAACCCACAGATTCCACGGGGAGAACATACAAACTCCTTACAGGCAGCAGTGGGAGTTGAATCCGGGTCGTCTGTACTGTAAGGTGTTGTGCTAACCACTGCACTACCATGCCACAGCAATTCCTGCCTGATGGGAGGGGTTCAAAGAGATTGTTGGACAGATGGGAGGGAACATTGGCAAAGCTAAGGGTTCTGCATGTGCAGCACTCCTGATAAATATCTTTGATGGATAGAAGAGAGACCCGGATGATTCCCTGAACAATCCTTGCAATCCTTTGTGAGGATGTAGTCAGATGCCTTACAATTCATAGGGAACAAGCAGTCAGATACCTTGTCATGAAATGTAATGCACATAAAAAATACTGAGATTAACTGCTCCATCATCTTTTTGTCTGGTGTGGCAGAAGCACTTAGTATAGAAACTGGCTATCCCATCTGCAATGCCATATTGGCTTTGGACCTCCTCCCACCTTGCCACCTCTATACCCATCAACAGCTTCGATTTACTCACTCACCCATTAAAACATTTATGCTATTGCCCTATCCTCTCTCTTGTCATGATTTTTTCTTTTTAACCAGAATGGGCAAAGAAGTTTCCTCTAAATTATAATTAGATTTATTAGGGAATATTTTAAATTGACAGCTCTTGTTTCTGGTTTCATCCATTTCACTATTTTCTACATTTCTTCAGAAAAAAATAAAATAAATCAAGAGTAGATGCTATGAACCTTTTGAGACTATTCCACAATTCATTATGAACAGGCAGACAACATCTCAAGCTGAGTACTCAGGGAGTGTGCACACCAGCTCACTGACAACTACAATGCTTCACTCATCCAGGCTGCTGTCCCCACATGCTTCAAATCAACCACCATCAACCCTGTACCAAATAACTCTACACCTTCACAACTATATGATTACTGCCCAGTGGCACTGATGCCAATCATCATGAAGCACTTTGAACAGCTGATAATGGCACATATTAAAAATCCATTCCTGTCATGCTGGACACTCACCAGTATGTTTACTGACAGAACCATTCTACGACAGATGCCATTGCATTTGTCATGCACCTGGCCCTGACACACCTAGAAAACAAGGACACCTATGTCAGAGTTCTGCTTCTGGATTTCAGTTCAACATTCAAAACTATTGTGTCACAGAACAGACCTTAGTATACAGACTCCTATTCCTCAGTCTAAATACACCATTATGCAACTGGATGGTGGACTTCTTAACAACAAACCTCAGATGGTCAGGGTACACAACCGCTCCTCCCCCTCCATCATCCCAACACAGGTGTCCCCCAGCGCTGTGTGCTGAGCCCACTGCTGTAGTACACTCTGCTGACACATGACTGCATGGCCTAACACCTGAGCAATCTCATCGTCGTTGCCGATGACACAACAGTAGTGGGGCCCTGGAGAGAGTTCAGAGGAGGTTTGCAAGGATGATTCCAAGAATGGAAGGATTATCATACAAGGAACATTTGATGGCTCTGGGTCTGTGCTCACTGGAATTCAGAAGGATGAGGGGGTGATCTCATTAAAACCTTTTGAATGTTGAAAGGCCTAGACAGAGTAGATGTGGAAAGGATGTTTCCCATGGTGGGAGAATCTAGGACAAGAGGGCACAGCCTCAGAATAGAGGGGCACCCTTTCAAAACAGAGATGTGGAAAAAATTTTTTAGCCAAAGGGTGGTGAATTTGGTGAATTTGTTGAATTTGTTGCCACATGCAGCTGTGGAGGCCAGGTCGTTGGGTACATTTAAGGCAGAGATTGATAGGTTCTTGATTGGACATGGCATCAAAGGTTATGGGGAGAAGGCCGGGAACTGGGGTAAAGGAGGAGATAGAAAAAAAGATCAGCCATGATTGAATGATGGAGCCGACTCGATGGGCCAGTTGGCCTAATTCTGCTCCTATGTCTTATAGTCTTATCATCTTATCACCAAACAACGATGAGATGGCCTACTGAGAGGGGATGGAAGAGTTCGAGGCTGGGTGCCAGGAAAATAACCTCTTCCTTAATGTAAACAAGATAAAGAAGATGGTTATTGACATCAGAGAACTCGCACCACTCATAACCTCCTTTACATCAGCAGCATTTGTGGGCAGTTTCAAACTCCTGGGAGTGCATAGAACACACAATCTCTCATGGTCCTGGAACACATCCTACACAATCAAGAAAGCTCATCAATGTCTTAACTTTTTGAGGAGGCTGAAAAGAGCTGGACTTCAACCATCCATCCGCACGTCATTCTATAGATGTCCAACAGAGAGAATCCTCACAAGCTGCGTCACTGCACTGTGGTGGACAGGAGCTCTACGAATGGTGGTAAAAACTGCCCAAAGAATCAATGGCACCACCCTACCCACCATCAAGGACAAATATACAGGAAGATGCCAGAAAATGTCCAGTAACATCATCAATGAGGCCGGGAGAGGTTCCAAAGGATTGGAGGGTTGCTGATGTTGTTCCCTTATTCAAGAAAGGGAGTAGGGATAGCCCAAGAAATTATAGGCCAGTGAGTCTTACTTCAGTGTTGGGTAAGTTGATGGAGAAGTTCCTGAGGGGCAGGATTTATGAACATTTGGAGAGATATAATTACTGATGGCGCATGGTCCAGTAGTTAAGGCGTCGATCTAGTGAACTGAAGGTCACTAGTTCGAGCTTCAGCTGAGGCAGCGTGTTGTGTCCTTGAGCAAGGCACTTAACCACACATTGCTCTGCGATGGCACTGGTGCCGAGCTGTATTGGCCCTAGTGCCCATCCCTTGGACAACATCGGTGGTGTGGAGAGGGGAGACTTGCAGCATGGGCAATTGCCAGTCTTCCATACAACCTTGCCCAGGCCTGCGCCCTGGAAACCTTCCAAGGCGCAAATCCATGGTCTCACGAGACTAATGGATGCCTATTTATAATATGATTCGGAGTAGTCAGCATGGCTTTGTCAAAGGTCTGATTGAATTTTTTGAGGATGTGACTAAACACATTGATGAAGGTAGAGCCGTAGATGGATCTTGGGGTTCGAGTCCATAGGACACTAAAAGCTACACTCACAACATGCTGGAGGAACTCAGCAGGTCGGGCAGCATCCGTGGAAAAGGATCGGTTGATGTTTCGGGCTGGAACCCTTCGTCAGGACTGATTATCTGCAGATTATTTTGTGCTGTGGACACTAAAAGCTGCTGTGCAGGTTGACTCTGTGGTTAAGAAGGCATATGGTGCATTGGCCTTCATCATCGTGGGATTGAGTTTACAAGCCGAGAGGTAATGTTGCAGCTATATAGGACCCTGTTCAGACCCCACTTGAGTACTGTGCTCAATTCTGGTCGCCTCACTACAGGAAGGACGTGGAAACCATAGAAAGGGTGCAGAGGAGATTTACAAGGATGTTGCCTGGATTGGGGAGCATACCTTATGAGAACAGGTTGAGTGAACTTGGCCTTTTCTCCTTGGAGCGACCGAGAATGAGAGGTGACCTGATAGTTATACAAGATAATGAGAGGCATTGATTGTGTGGGTAATCAGAAGCTTTTCCCTAGGGCTGAAATGGCTAGCACAAGAAGGTATAGTTTTAAGGTGCTTGGAAGTAGGTAGAGAGGAGATTTCAGGGGCAAGTTTTTTACGCAGAGAGTGATGAGTGTGTGGAATGGGCTACCGGCGGCGATGGTGGAGGCAGAAACGATGGGGTCTTTTAAAAGACTCCTGGATGGCTACACGGAGCTTAGATAAATAGAGAGCTATGGGTAAAGCCTGAGTAGTTCTAAGGTAGGCACAGCTTTGTGGGCCGAAGGGCCTGTATTGTACTGTAGGTTTTCTACGTTTCTATGTAACATCATGAAGGATCCCACCCACTGTCCTCATGGACTGTTTTTCTCACTGCCATCAGGGAGGAGGTTGTATAACATCCATACCAAGATCACCGGACTCAAAAATAGTATAGTTACTTTTCCCAAGCAGTAAGGCTGATCAACACCTCCACCCACTAACTCCACCACAACTTTATTATTTCCCATCAGTTACCTTATGTACAGCCTAGCATCGAATTGTATGGACATACAATTAGAATCAGAATCAGGTTTACTATCACCGGCATGTGTCGTGAAATTTGTTAACGTAGCAGCAGCAGTTCAATGCAATACATAATATAGAAGAAGAAAATAATATTATATAAATAAACTACAGTATACATATATTGTATAGATTAAAAATCGTGCAAAAAAAACAGAAATAATATATATTTTAAAAACTGAGGTAGTGTTCACGGGTTCAATGTCCATTTAGGAATGGGATGGCAGAGGGGAAAAAGCTGTTGCTGAATCACTGAGTGTGTGTCTTCAGGCTTCTGTATCTCCTACCTGATGGTAACAGTGAGAAAAGGGCATGCCCTGGGTGCTGGAGGTCCTCAATTATTCTAGGTATTTAAGCTATCTTATGTATTTACTATTAATGCATTTTTATCTTTTGTGAATTTATTGTGCTGCATTAGATCTGGAGTAACAATTATTTTGTTCTCCTTTACACTTGTATACAGACTGTGTACATACATCTATTGATGCCTCTGGACACATCTTCAGTGATGTTCTTCCTCGAATCATTGGGTGTTTCGGGTCTTTCAACATCATACAACCTCCTCCAGGTGACCCAGCCGGGGCTGATCAGACCCCAGCTTGTGTCCAGATGGCTGGCTACTTATGACTCCATGGCTCCCCTCTTTTGAGCCACAGCCATCTTGAGGCCCTCTCTGCCGTTTCGGTGGTACTGCGGATGGCTCTCCTCTTCCTCTCTCCCTCAATGCCCAAATTGCTGAAGGCTCTAACTAAAGAACGGGCTATGAATCCCCTACAACCAACCTCCACTGGGCAGCTGCGATACCAACAATAATTGTTGTCATGGCTTGCAGCTTCCTATCAACCCTTCCCTTTGCCTTTGCCTCCAGAATTTGGTTAACATCTTCATCAAACTGCTTCCACAGTGAAGTCATGATAGCTGCAGGCCATTTGATCCGCCTCCTGTTAGACTTCATGTTCAAGGGATTAGTTTGAAATGACATGACATTTCGACAGGAAATTACATTAAATGATCTTGATTTGAATTGTTTGGTAGGAAGACAAAAAAGGTACATATTATTCAAGATGTACTCTCACCATTCCCTTCCGAACTGCGTGCACATTTGCTTTCAGTGAATGGGTACAAGTTCCTTTGTACAGCAGCATTTCCAAAGCTTTCAGAATTTAAATAGTACATTACCTTAGGTTTTGCTGTCCATACGGATAACTTTACACCACACTACATCTGCCAAATATTTACCCATTCATTCAAAGAGTTTGAATTACCTTGAAGCCTGTTTACATCATTCTCACAAACTTCCCTCATTCTGTGTCATCAGCAAACACCACAGTAACCAAATTGTTTATCTTTATTATGAGTAGCTACGATCCCTGTAGTATGCAAGCTCACGTTTATTGTCTTTCAACTGTACTACCAAATGAAACAATGTTCCTTCAGACCAAGGTGCACAACACAGTAAATATAACTCACACACAACCCATAAAGAAGATATTACCACAAATAGATTAACAAATAATAAGGTGAATTTACAACACAAGTTAAAAAGTAAACAGTATAATACTACTGGTGCCTCATATGTGATAACTGGTGGCAGGGAGTTCAATAGTCTGGCAGCCTAAATGAAGAAGCTGTTTCCCATCCTAACAGTTCTTGTCCCAATGCTACGGTACCTCCTGCCTGATGACAGGGGGTCAAATAAATTGTTTTATGGATGGGAGGAATCAACAATGCCAAGGCCCTGCATACACAGTGCTCCTGATAAATATCTCTGATGGTTGAAAGAGGGACTCCAATGATTCCTTCAGCAATTATCCCAATCCTTTATAGGAACTTGCAGTCAGATGCCTTGCAATTCCCGTAACAGGCGGTGATGCAGCCGATCAGGCACTCTCGATGGTCACTGTCTACTATCCAGAAAAACATCTATTTATTTCTACTTTGTAACAGTTCATGTCAGCATACTAGCCCCGATCTCAGGAGTTTTAGCTTGGTACCCTGAGCTCCTATTAGATTAGATTAGATTCAACTTTATTGTCATTGTGCTGAATACAGAAACAAAGCTAATGAAGTGAAGTTAGCATCTAACCAGAAGTGCAAAGAATAGTGTTATTTACAGAATAACTGCAAATAAAAAGTAAGTGCTACAGCACACAAATATAAAAGTACTGAGACAGTACAATATGGGTGCAATACTGCTTAGTGCTGTGATGTGAGGTTCAGGAGGGTCACAGCCTCAGGGAAGAAGCTCATCTTGAGCCTGCTGATGCGGGAGCAGAGGCTCCTGCAGCGCCTACCGGATGGGAGGAGAGTAAAAAGTCCATGGTTAGGGTGAGATGCATCCTTGATAATGCTTTTCGCCCTGCCCAGGCAGCGTTTATGGTAGATGTTCACAATGGTGGGCAATTGGGTGCCAATAATCCGCTGGGCAGTTTTCACCACACGCTGGAGTGCTTTGCAATCTGATACAGGACAATTGCCATACCACATTGAGATGCAGTTGGTGAGCATGCTTTCAATGGTACAGCGGTAAAAGTCCATCAGTATCCTAGGACAGAGGTGAGCTTTCTTGATGCTCCGCAGGAAATAAAGGCGCTGTTGCGCCTTTTTGATCAGGATGGAGGAGTTCGGGGACCAGGTGAGATCCTCGGAAATGTGGACACCAAGGAATTTGGTGTCCAGAGCCTGCCGGCCCCGACGCTAGCAGGCATGAACTTTCAATTGCGGCGCCTGCCATTGATCTCGGCGGCTCCAACACCTCAGGACATATTCAAAACCCGGACTCCAGCAACGACCATGGACACATTCGAAGTGATTGCACAACCACCAACTGCGACTCCAGCCTTGAACTCCAGGCCGGGTCTTTATGTGCTGCTGTTGTGACTCCCGTCTCCCCTTCCCCCACCACCACTCCGCAGCCCCATCTTCCTCAGATCCCACCGTCAACTCCTGGGTCCTCAGAGGCTCCATCTTCCTCTCACCCCAACCCTCCCCTCTCCATTGACACCCCCAGCCTCCCCCCTCCCCCCTCTGATCCCAGCTCTCATCCGTGCCGGGTCTTTACCATCCCCTCCGACCTTCAACTGTCGGAGGCAGAACGCTCTGTCCTCAGTAAGGGCCTCACCTTTGTCCCCCTTCGCCCACACCTCAGCGAGTTCCGTGTTCGCCACGATGTGGAACTTTTCTTCCGCCGTCTCCGTCTCCGAGCCTACTTCTTCGGCAAGGACTCTTCCACCCCCACCGATGACCCCTTCTCCCATCTTCAACCCTCCTCTTCTTCATGGACACCCCGCTCTGGTCTTCTGCCTGCTCTGGATCTCTTTATTGCTAACTGCCGACGGGACATCAACCGTCTCGACTTCACCGCACCTTGTTCCCATTCCAACCTCACTCCTTCGGAACGCTCTGCTCTCCACTCCCTCCGCACTAATCCTAACATTATTATTAAACCCGCTGATAAAGGGGGTGCTGTTGTAGTCTGGCGTACTGACCTCTACCTTGCCGAGGCACAGCGACAACTCGCGGATACCTCCTCTTATTTACCCCTCGATCGTGACCCCACTAAGGAGCACCAGGCCATTGTCTCCCACACTATCAATGACTTTATCCGCTCAGGGGATCTCCCATCCACTGCTACCAACCTTATAGTTCCCACACCCCGCACTTCCCGTTTCTACCTCCTACCCAAGATCCACAAACCTGCCTGTCCTGGCCGACCTATTGTCTCAGCTTGCTCCTGCCCACCAAACTCGTTTCTGCATACCTCGACACTGTTTTATCACCCCTTGTTCAATCCCTTCCGACCTATGTTCGTGACACTTCTCACGCTCTTAAACTTTTCGATGATTTTAAGTTCCCTGGCCCCCACCGCTTTATTTTCACCATGGATATCCAGTCCTTATATACTTCCATCCCCCATCAGGAAGGTCTCAAAGCTCTACGCTTCTTTTTGGATTCCAGACCTAATCAGTTCCCCTCTACCACCACTCTGCTCCGTCTAGTGGAATTAGTCCTTACTCTTAATAATTTCTCCTTTTGCTCCTCCCATTTCCTCCAAACTAAAGGTGTAGCTATGGGCACCCGTATGGGTCCTAGCTATGCCTGCCTTTTTGTTGGGTTTGTGGAACAATCTATGTTCCGTGCCTATTCTGGTATCTGTCCCCCACTTTTCCTTCGCTATATCGACGACTGCATTGGCGCTGCTTCCTGCACGCATGCAGAACTCGTTGACTTTATTAACTTTGCCTCCAACTTTCACCCTGCCCTCAAGTTTACCTGGTCTATTTCCGACACCTCCCTCCCCTTTCTAGATCTTTCTGTCTCTGTCTCTGGAGACAGCTTATCCACTGATATCTACTATAAGCCTACTGACTCTCACAGCTATCTGGACTATTCCTCTTCTCACCCTGTCTCTTGCAAAAACGCCATCCCCTTCTCGCAATTCCTCCGTCTCCGCCGCATCTGCTCTCAGGATGAGGCTTTTCATTCTAGGACGAGGGAGATGTCTTCATTTTTTAAAGAAAGGGGCTTCCCTTCCTCCACTATCAACTCTGCTCTTAAACGCATCTCCTCCATTTCACGTACATCTGCTCTCACTCCATCCTCCCACCACCCCACTAGGAATAGGGTTCCCCTGGTCCTCACCTACCACCCCACCAGCCTCCGGGTCCAACATATTATTCTCCGTAACTTCCGCCACCTCCAACGGGATCCCACCACTAAGCACATCTTTCCCTCCCCCCCTCTCTCTGCATTCCGCAGGGATCGCTCCCTACACAACTCCCTTGTCCATTCGTCCCCCCCATCCCTCCCCACTGATCTCCCTCCTGGCACTTATCCGTGTAAGCGGAACAAGTGCTACACATGCCCTTACACTTCCTCCCTCACCACCATTCAGGGCCCCAAACAGTCCTTCCAGGTGAGGCATCACTTCACCTGTGAGTCGACTGGGGTGATATACTGCGTCCGGTGCTCCCGATGTGGCCTTTTATATATTGGTGAGACCCGACGCAGACTGGGAGACCGCTTTGCTGAACATCTACGCTCTGTCCGCCAGAGAAAGCAGGATCTCCCAGTGGCCACACATTTTAATTCCACATCCCATTCCCATTCTGACATGTCTATCCACGGCCTCCTCTACTGTAAAGATGAGGCCACACTCAGGTTGGAGGAACAACACCTTATATTCCGTCTGGGTAGCCTCCAACCTGATGGCATGAACATTGACTTCTCTAACTTCCGCTAGGCCCCACCTCCCCCTCGTACCCCAGCTGTTACTCATTTTTATGCACACATTCTTTCTCTCACTCTCCTTTTTCTCCCTCTGTCCCTCTGAATATACCTCTTGCCCATCCTCTGGGTCAACCCCCCCCCCCCGTCTTTCTCCCTAGGCCTCCTGTCCCATGATCCTCTCGTATCCCCTTTTGCCTATCACCTGTCCAGCTCTCGGCTCTATCCCTCCCCCTCCTGTCTTCTCCTATCATTTTGCATCTCCCCCTCCCCCTCCAGCTTTCAAATCCCTTACTCACTCTTCCTTCAGTTAGTCCTGACGAAGGGTCTCGGCCTGAAACGTCGACTGCGCCTCTTCCTATAGATGCTGCTTGGCCTGCTGCGTTCACCAGCAACTTTGATGTATGTTGCTTGAATTTCCAGCATCTGCAGAATTCCTGTTGTTTACCAAGGAATTTGAAGCTTGATACATGCTCCACTACAGCTCAGTTGATGTAGATGGAGACATGAGTGTGGCTCCTAGCATGCCTGAAGTCCACAACGATCTCCTTGGTCTTCTGGGCGTTAAGGGCCAGGTTGTTGTCAGCACACCACGTGGCCAGGTGCTGGACCTCGTCCCTGTAGGCCGTCTCATCATCCCCGTTGATCAGGCCAACCACCGTGGTGTCATCTGCGAACTTGATTATGGAGTTAGAACCATGTACAGGAACGCAGTCATAGGTGCAAAGGGAGTACAGAAGAGGGCTCAGCACACAGCCTTGAGGCACGCCGGTGTTCAGGGTGAGAGTGGAGGAGGAGAGGTTGTCTAATGTAACTGATTGGGGTCTGTTAGTCAGAAAGTCCAAGGTCCAATTGCAGAGGGATGAACTGATACCAAGCTGGCGAAGTTTGGCAATCAGCTTGGAGGGGATCACAGTATTGAATGCCGAACTAAAGTCAATGAACAGCATTCTGACGTAAGAGTTGGGGCTGTCCAGGTGGATCAGGGCAGAGTGAAGTGCCGTGGAGATGGCTTCCTCTGTTGACCTGTTGGTGCAATAGGCAAATTGATGGGGGTCCAGGGTAGTGGGCAGTCAGAATTTCAGATGTGATAGAACCATTCTCTCAAAGCACTTTGCAACGATGGGGGTGAGTACAACTGGATGGAAGTCATTCAGGCCCGTGGCAGTGGAATGCTTCGGCACTGGTGTGATGGTGACGATCTTGAAGCTTGTGGGGACAACTGCCTGGGCCAGGGATCATTTAGTATATAAAGGACATCTGAAAATCCAAGCATACTGGTTCTCCCTTATCTATACCACCAGTTACATCTTCAATATTTCCATTTATCAACTATGATTTCTCTTTCATAAAGTTATGTCCACTTTATGTAATCGCAATTATATTTTCTAAATATCCTATAATCCCTTCCTTTAGAATGGACTCTAAGCATTTTCCTCTCATTAATGTAAGGGTTGAATTCTGCAGTTCCTACTTTTCCCCTTCGCTCCTTTTCAAATCATTTGCCACCAACCTTCAAAGACTGCTCCATTACTATAAAATGTTGGAGGTATCCTTTATTTCCATAGCTACAGTACCTCTCATAGTATTCTGAGATGCAGCTCAGCAGGCACTAGGGATTTCTTAGTTTTCTGTGACATTAATTTCTCCAGCATTTTTATATTACTACCGATTATTTTCAATTCTTCATTTTATTCTTCCAAACACTTCTAAAAAGTCATTTGTGATCTCTACCATGAAAAGAGGGTAAAACACAAAACAGTCTTTGTTCCTGTCATAACAAGCTTCACAGAAATTTGTCCTCCCAGTACATCAAAGTGCATTGGTGCTGCTTCATGCCGAACTAACAAACTTCCACCCTGCACTCACCTTTCTGTGTTCCATTTCAGATCCTTCTTTTCCCTTTCTGGTTCACTGTGTATTCAACTCAGGGATAGAGTATCCACAAACTTCCACTGTAATCCCACAGATTTCCAGAGCTAATTTAACAATAATTGCCCCTCCCTTCCACTTGCAAGGATGCCATTTCATTCTGCCTATTCCACCTTATTATATCTTATGTTATGTTGCTCTATGTTTATAAAGCTCCGCGATTTGATCAAGGCTGATTCATTATCTCTCTCAACCCCATTTTCCTGCCTTCTCCCCATGACCTTTGATGCCCTGACTAACCAAGAACCTATCAATGCCCACTTTAAATACACCCAATGATTTGGCCTCTACAGCTGTCGATGGCAATGAATTCATTTCTGGTTAATCACGTGTAATTAACCACTCTCTTGCGAAAGAAATCTCTCCTCATCTCTGTTCTAAAGGGATGCACATCAATTCTGAGGCTATTTCTCTGTTCCTAGACTCTTCCACTGTAGGAAATATTCTCTCCAAATCCACTCTACCTAAGCCTTTCAATATTTGATAGGTTTCAATAAGGTCTCCCCCCCCCACTTCATCTAAACTCCAGTCAATACAGAACCAGAGCCATCAAAAGCTCCTCACGCATTAATCCTTTAATTCTCGGGGTCACTCTTGTGAATATCCTTTGGATCATAGAACATAGAACATAGAACATGGAATAGTACAACACAGTACAGGCCCTTCGGCCCACAATGTTGTGCCGACCCTTAAACCCTGCCTCCCATATAAGCCCCCAACTTAAATTTCACGATATACCTGTCCAGTAGTCTCTTAAACTTCACTAGTGTATCTGCCTCCACCACTGACTCAGGCAGTGCATTCCACGCACCAACCGCTCTCTGAGTAAAAAACCGTCCACTAATATCCCCCTTGAACTTCCCATCCCTCACCTTAAAGCCATGTCCTCTTGTATTGAGCAGTGGTGCCCTGGGGAAGAGGCGCTGGCTATCCACTCTACCTATTCCTCTTATTATCTTGTACACCTCTATCATGTCTCCTCTCACCCTCCTTCTCTCCAAAGAGTAAAGCCCTAGCTCCCTTAATCTCTGATCATAATGCATATTCTCGAAACCAGGCAGCATCCTGGTAAATCTTCTCTGTACCCTTTCCAATGCTTCCACATCCTTTCTATAGTGAGGCGACCAGAACTGGACATAGTACTCCAAGTGTGGCCTAACCAGAGTTTTATAGAGCTGCGTCATTACATCGCAACTCTTAAACTCTATCCCTCAACTTATGAAAGCTAACACACCATAAGCTTTCTTAACTACCCTATCCACCTGTGAGGCAACTTTCAGGGATCTGTGGACGTGTACCCCCAGATCCCTCTGCTCCTCCACACTACCAAGTATCCTGCCATTTACTTTGTACTCTGCCTTGGAGTTTGTCCTTCCAAAGTGTACCAACTCACACTTCTCCGGGTTGAACTCCATCTGCCACTTCTCAGCCCACTTCTGCATCCTATCAATGTTTCTCTGCAATCTTTGACAATCGTCTACACTTTCTCCAATGCCAGCACATTTTTCTTCGATGCGAGGTCTAAAACTGCTCAAAATATCCAAAATACAGTCTGGCCAAAGCCTTATAAAGCCTCAGCATTGCATCCTTGCTTTTATATTCTTGTCCTCTCAGAACAAATGCTAACATTGCATATGCCTTCCTTCCTACTGATTCACCCTACAAGTTAACCTTTAGGAAATCCTGCACCAGGACTCCCAAGTCCCTTTGCAGCTCTGAATTTTCAGTTTTCTCCCCCATTTAGAAAATAGTCTATGTCTTTATCCTTCTACTAAACTGCATGACCATACACTTGCCTAGACTGAATTCCATCTATTACCTCTTTAACTCATTCTTCTGATATGTTCAAGCCCTTCCTCAAATTTACCTGCCTCTTCACCTGTCTTTGTATCATCTGCAAACCTGGCCACAAACCCATCAATTCCATCATCCATATCATTAAAATATAATGTGAAAATTAGTGGACGCAACACCTACCCCCAAAGAACACTACTAGCCAACCAGAAAAGGTCCCCTTTATTCCAATTCTTTGCCTTCTGCCAATCAACCAATCAGCAAATCTTCTGTCCATGCTAGTATTTTTCTGTAATACCATGTGCTCTTATCTTGTTTCGCAGCCTCAAGTGTGACACCTATTGTTCAGTAGCACATACATCCGCAGTGATGCAGTGTTTTGAGAGTTTGGTGATGAAACTCCTGTCTGAGAGGCGATTTGGATCCAGTCCATTTTGGCTACAGTCACAACAGGTAAAATGCAGATGCTACTTCATTGGCTCTTTAACCAATTTCCCCCGGGATCAATAAAGTATGACTATGACTATATGACTTCATTCAACCATGGAACATCTGGAGAGCGAAGATGCATACATCAAGATGCTCTTCATTGACTGTAGCTTAGTATTCAAAATTATCACCCCTCAAAGCTAATCAATAGGTTTAGTCCTAGGTCTCAATACTTTCTTGTGCAACTGGATCCTCATTTTCCACACCCGCAGACTCCAGCCAGTTAAGATCGGTAACAATATCTCCTCCACAGATTCCCTCAGCACAAGTACACCACAAGGTTATGTGCTTAGCATGCTGCTCTATCCACTTTATGCTTATGACTGTGAGGCTAAGCACAGCTCCAATGCCAATATTAAGTTTGTCAACTGTCATGGGCCAAATCAAAAGTGGTAACCAATCGTCTGCAGGAGGAAGATTGAAAATCTAGCTGGATGGATCCACAGCAACAACCTTCACTCAATATCAGAAAGACCAAAGAGATGATTATTGACATCAGGGGAAGGAAACTGGAGGTCCGTGACCCAGTCCTCATTGGAGGATCAGAGGTAGAGAGGGCCAGAAACTTTAAATTCCTCAGTGTCATTATTTCCAAGGATCTGTGCTAGATCCAGCACATACTGTAAGTGCCATTATGAAGAAGGAAGAAGGAAGGTGGTACAGGAGCCTTGGGACCTATGCCACAGGTTCAGGAACAGTTATTAACCTTCAACCATCAGGATCTTGAACCAGAGGGGATAACTTCTCTCAAATTCTCTCACCCCATCACTGAATTGTGCCCACAACCTATGGACTCACCTGCAAGGACTCTTCATCTCATGTTCTTGATAACTATTGCTTATTTAATTATTATTATTATTACTTCTTTTTTTTCTTCTCTTCCTTTTTGTATTTGCATAGTTTGTTGTTATTGTTTGCACATTGGTTGTTGCCCATCCTGTTGGGTGCAGTCTTTCATTGATTCTATTGTGTTTCTTCTATTTACTGTGAATGCCCACAAGAAAATAAATCAGAGTTGTATATAAGACTATAAAACTTAGGAGCAAAATTAAGCCATTTGGCCCATCAAGTCTGCTCTGCCAGCACTGTGAGGATCATGTTTTTTTGATTTCACAAGTGTCAATTCCGGACAATGATTCACATTCTCTGCATAACACCTGGGCTGATCAGAGGAGCACTTTTTAGTAACAGACTAAGACAACTGCGCTGTTCCAAAGAGTGCAATACAAGGTCATTCTTACCCTCATCCATTAGGCTCTGTAATGAGTCAACCTATAGCCGGGGAAGTGATGACACCCTCCTGTTAGACTATTTGAGGTAATTTGTTTTTTTATTCTTTCTTACTTCTCTTCTAATATTTGAATATTTGTTTATCTGTGCACAATGCTACTGTGACCCTGTAATTTCCTTTGGGATCAATAAAGGATAAGAGCATAAGACAGAGCAGCAGAATTAGACCAATTAGCTCATTGAGTCTGCTCAGCCATCCAGACCTGGCTGATTCTTTTCTCCCCTCCACAGCCTCACTCCCCGGACTTCTCCCTGTAACCTTTGATGATGTGTCCAATGAAGAACCTATCAAGCTCTTCTGTAAATACACCCAACAACCTGGCCTCCACAGGTGCCCTTGATAATAAATTCCACATATTCACCACCTTCTGGCAAAAGAAACTTCTTTACATCTCTGTTCTAAATGGATTCTCCTCTATCTTGAGGCTGTGTCCTCTTGTCCTGGACTCCCCTACCATGGGAAACATCCTTTCCACATCTACACTATCTAGGGCCTAGGCCTTTCAACATTTGAAAGGTTTCAGTGAGGTCCTCCCACCCCACCCCATCCTTCTAAATTCCAGTGAGTACAGATCTAGAGCTAACAAACATTCCTCGTATAATAACCCTTTCATTCCTGGAACCATCCTTGTGAACCTCCTCTGAACCCTTTCCAATGCCAGCATATCTTTTCTCAGATGAGGAGCCCAAAACTGTTCACAATACTCAAGGTGAGGCCTCACCAGTGCCTTATAAAGCCTCAGCATCACATCCTTGCTCTTGTATTCCAGATCTCTTGGAATGAATACTAACATTGTATTTACCTTCCTCACCATTGACTCAACCCGCAAATCAACTTTTAGGGTGTTCTGCACAAGGACTCCCAAGTCCCTTTGCATCTCAGATTTTTGGATTTTCTCTTTGTTGTGTATGTGGCCTGGTTACACAACAATGCTAATAATAAAAACGCTGGAGACGGCAGCTAAGGTTCATGGTTCTTTACTGGCAGAAACTGAACTCGGCACACACCTACAGATCAATACGCGCCTAATAGCGCATGCTCAATATGCGCCTAATAGCGCATTCAACGACGTGTTACTAAAACATAAAGTAGTCCCTTATTATACTGTAGGCTATACGGTACACTCCTCCCCTTTTATTTTAATGGTGTATCAACTGTTTTTTTTATTGGGGCACTATGCTAAACAAATATGTTTACCCTTAACATACAAACGCCTACTGTTTGTTTACTTAATAGCTTAATAATATCAAATTATAACAAAGTAGCGTAATAATACCAAATTATAACAAAGTTATGTAATAATATCAAATTATAACAAGTCTTTTTTTTACATTTGGTCTAAGACCCATTTATAACTCAAGTCTCTTGGGGGGGGGATCTTCTCGGCCTCTCTGGGTAATGACTGTTAATAAACTTGTTTGTTTTAATACAGATTTCCATATAAAAGTCATGAAAAGTTGACCTCTGAGCATAGGGAGTTAAGAAGATGTGCGCCTCCAACTTGCTAAGAGTTCTAGGCAGCAGATCGCCTCCGTGTAATGAAGACTCCTCTGTGCAGCTGTCCTAGATATACACGCATCTTTGTGCTATCACTTGTCTTCCTTACCCATATCTCATTTGTTCCAACTGAGCTAATTACACAGTCAATCTTTGTATTCTCCTTAGATTTTAAATAGATAGCCTGACCTTTATGATACCATCTCTTATCATAATATAACTTTCCATCTTCTATTCGTGCTTCATATCTTTGAGCTAGTGTTTCAACAGGAGTGCTGGGAAGATGTTCAGGAGAAAACGGAGATGCTGTCACTTTCTGTGGAACACATCATTTTGGGAGTTAAAGAAATCCATGATAAATTGGAGAACAAGGTTGTATTCTACGCTGGTCAACTTGCAAAGAGTTTGAACAGTAACTCTGATGTGAGATCCTGAGGGCTCTTTCGGGCTGTGGTTCAGATCCTCAGGGACTGTAAAAATAGTGCAGGATGTCTGTTCTTCAGGTATGATCTGCAAGAATGTACAATTTGCTTAGGAGAACTCAACAATCCCATCCTGCTTCCATGTGATCATTTTTACTGTTTAAAATGTATAAAGCGGTGGCTTGAATCAGGACAACAACTCTGCCCACTGTGCCGTACTGCTCTAGATGATGATTATGTACCAGCAGTAACAGAAGAAATAAGTGAAGTTGCAGCAAAATTAGTCATATTTCACAAGAGGTGTGACGCATTTTTCATAGCTTCGGTTTCCATGGTCTGCTTCAAAGATGACTTGCCACCAACAAAGAAGTGGTTGGTGATCTGCTGTCTCTGCTAGTTATTCAAAAGTCAGGGCAAACCAATAACTCACAGAAAGATCAGTACTTTATCAGTAATCATTCACCATTCGATGAAGCAGTTGATCGAAATCCTGTTGTTCGTTCCATTGTTCTTAAGCTGCTGTTAAAGTACAGTTTTGCTGATATTAAGGATTACCTGCAGTGCTATCTGTCTGGCTCAAGAGGGAGAATTCCTTCAGGTGCACATTCAGCACAAGTGTGAAAATACAACAATATAAACCTTACAGTTTGTTGCCAGAATTCGCCTCTGTTCTGATGCTGTTTCCCAACTTCTTTGTGAAAAACAAGACACATTGGCTGAGGATTCAAAATATGTACGTGCAAAAGAAACTTTCCTGCAAAGGATGAAGTGAATAATTCTCAATGGAGGAAACAATTGGTTCCAGATTTACCTTGTGCGAAAGCTGTTCTGTTTGAATGAAGATGTTGGTCTTTTCGAAGATTTAAGCTTATTGACAGTTCGCAGGTCTTCCATTATCTGTTCATCTGTGAACAAGTAATTTAACTGCGCAGGTGCAGGTTTTTGTCTTTTGTCTGTAATTGGAACAGGGTCATTAGGTCTCCTCCTTAGTTTCCTAGTTGTTATTGACTTTACCTCCATAGAATCTCCTGTGATTTCCATTATTAGCCTCTCATTCTCAATCATCTTTTTCTTTTCTTCTAACTCAATCTTTTTATCTTCAAATTCCTTCACTGCTGCTTTCTTCTGTTTAATATAATTCCTTTCCACTTGTTCTGTCTTCAGTTGCAGAAAAAGCTCTGCATTTCATATTCTTTTCTTATACAGTATTGTTGATCTAGTTTCTTCATCTTTTTCTGATACTCCTGCAAAGTGCCTTCCTGTAACTGCTGTAGCTGTATTTTGAGAGATGTCAATTTCTCCTGGTACATCTGCTCTTTTATTTCCAGGTAGTCTTCATCATCCTGCTTATTGGCAATATCTGTCTCACCTGCATCCTCTATACCTTCATCTGAGTCACGGCCACGGATACTGCGTTCATCCTCATTGTCGATGATGTCTAGCTCCTCCTCGTCGTTGTAATAGTCGACAATGGGTGAGAGAAGAGCTGTGGACATCTTCCCTGCCAAGCTGCCCTCCTTTGTTAACACATCTAGTGCCTTGATGGTGTGCCAATCCAACTGGATTTTCCTGAGCCATTCCCGTCCCAGCAACGGTGGTCCTCTGTTTTTCAGTACATAGAGGTTAAGCTGCTGTGTTTCGTCTCCGTAGGTCACTGTCACTTTAATTTTACCTTTGGGATGCACTTTCTGTCCTGTGTAAGCCTTTAGCAGTAGTTTAGTTCGTTTCAGAGGTATGTGAGAAAACGCAAATACGAGGAAATCTGCAGATGCTGGAATTTCAAGCAACACACATCAAAGTTGCTGGTGAACGCAGCAGGCCAGGCAGCATCTATAGGAAGAGGTGCAGTCGACGTTTCAGCCAAGACCCTTCGTCAGGACTAACTGACGGAAGAGTTAGTAAGAGATTTGAAAGTGGGAGGGGGAGGGGGAGATCCGAAATGATGGGAGAAGACAGGAGAGGGAGGGATGGAGCCAAGAGCTGGACAGGTGATTGGCAAAAGGGATATGAGAGGATCATGGGAAAGGAGGCCTAGGGAGAAAGAAAAGGCGGGGGGAACCCCGAGGATGGGCAAGGGGTATAGTGAGAGGGACAAGGAGAAAAATGAGAGAGAGAAAAAGAATGTGTGTTTATAAATAAATAACGGATGGGGTACGAGGGGGAGGTGGGGCATCAAATAACGCCGCCCTCGATCACCATAGCAAATTACAAGCTGCTCGGTGCTCCCTCTCCTTCTCTCTCTCTTGCTCCCTCTCCTTCTCTCTCTCTCTCTCTCTCTCTCTCTCTCTCTAACTCAGCAGAAATCCAAAAGTTATTCTTGTGCCTTAAAGTGACAGTCCAAAAGTTAGTCTTTGTCTCTCTCTCTCTCTCTCTCTCTCTCTCTCTCTTCAAAACAACATGTCTCTCTTTTCAAAAGCACAGTTCATAGGGGTAATTCAGGACCCCGTTACAATGCCACACACTAACCTGTCCCTCAATGCGTCCGATAGACCAGCTTCAAATTGACAATATTCTGATAATTTGCACAATTCAGCACAACATTCAGAAATGTTTTCATTTTTGCTCTGATTCCAATTGTGAAATTTAAATCTTTCAGCAATGACCAGTGGTTTGGGGTTTAAACTCTGTTGGAGAGTGTCTACTATTTGTTTGAATGTTTTGTCAACTGGCTTTTCAGGGGTTAACAAGCTCCATAGCAGCCAGTTTATGTTTTTGCTCCCATAATACTGAGTGAGACACTGGCTTTCTTTCCATCATTAACACTGCTAGCCTCACACTATAACTCCACTCTGTCAACGTAAGTTGCCCAGTCTTCAATGCCACTATCAAATGCTGTAATGGTTCCGATCATCGCCATCTTTGTTATGTTAATTAAGCCCCGTTCTCCCCTTGTTTTCTTTTTGACTCACATGTCCTTTTTGCTAGCGCCACGAGCACACTCCATCTAGATGTGTGTGTCACTCCTTTTTATCTCCCTTCTGGGGCAGACAGACCTTCAGCCCCTGGGGGTCAGCGCCGACTGTGGTCTCAGCTGGATGTGCTGTGGCTCCGACTGTGTCTCTTGGTTTCCCGATGTTCCCAACCCTGGCTGTGTTCCAGCTTCCTTTCAGACTCGCGGCCTCGCTCTGCCTCCTTCTCCCACTCCTTGGCTCGTTCCTTGCGCTCTTCTTCCGAGTGTCATTATGAATTAAAACACGGCGTTCCAATACGATGTAGGTTCATTACCCTCATCGTCAATTTGTTGTGTATGTGGCCTGGTTACACAATAATGCTATTAATAAAAATGCTGGAGACGGGAACTAAGGTTCATGGTTCTTTACAGGCAGAAACTGAACTCGGCACACACCTATAGATCAATACGCGCCTAATAGCACATTCAATGACGTGTTACTAAAACATAAAGTAGTCCCTTATTATACTGTAGGCTATACGGTACACGCTTCATTTATAAAATAGACCACACATTTATTTCTACTACCAAATGCATGACCATGCATTTTCCAACATTGTATTTAAGAACATAAGAAATAGGAGCAGGAGTAGGCCATCTGGCCCATAGAGCCTACTCCACCATTCAATAAGATCAGGGCTGATCTGGCCATGGACCCACCTCCACGTACCTGCCATTTCCCCATAACCCTTAATTCCCCTACTATGTAAAAATATATCTAACCTTATCTTAAAATATATTTACTGAGGTAGCCTCCACTGCTTCATTGGGCAGAGAATTCCACAGATTCAACACTCTCTGGGAAAAGGAGTTCCTCCTCATCCCTGTCCTAAATCTACACCACCAAATCTTGAGGCTATGTCCTCTAGTTCTAGTCTCACCTACCAGTAGAAACAACTTTCCTATCTCTACCTTATCTGTCCCTTTTGTAATTTTATATGTTTCTATAAGATCTCCTCTCATTCTTCTGAATTCCAGCAAGTACAGTCCCAAGAGACTCAATCATTCTTCATAGTCTAACCCCCTCATCTTTGGAACCAATGTGGGGAACCTCCTCCGCACTGCTTCCAAAACCAGTATATCTTTCCTCAAGTAAGGAGACCGGAACTGCCCACAGTACTCCAGGTGCAGCCTCACCAGTACCATTTACAGATGCAGCATAACAGCCCTGCTCTTAAATTTAATCCCTCTCACAATGAAGGACAATATTCCATTTGCCTTCTTGATAGCCTGCTGCACCTGCAAACTAACCTTGTGTGATTCATGCACAACCACTCCCAAGTCCCTCTGCCCAGCAGCATACTGCAATATTTTACCATTTAAGTAATCTGCTCTTTCATTTTTCCTTCCAAAGTGGGTGACCTCGCATTCACCAACATTGTACTCCATCTGTCAGACCCTTGCCCGCTCACTGAACCTATCTTTATCACTATGCCAGCTCTCCATATCTTCTGCACAATTTCCTTTTCCACTCAATTTAGTATCATCGGCAAATTTAGATACACTACACTCAGTCCCCTCTTCCAGATCGTTAACATGTATCGTGAACAGTTGCAGGCCCAGCACCGACCCCTGCAGCACCCCGCTCACCACCGTCTGCCAACCAGAGAAACACCCATGTATCCCAACTCTGCTTTCTATTAGTTAACCAATCCTCTATCCATGCTCATACATCACCCCCCAACTCTATGCATCGTTATCTTATGAATAAGTTTTTTATGTGGCGCCTTATCGAACACCTTCTAGAAATCCAAGTAAATAACGTCCATCTGTTCCCCTCTATCCACTGTGTTTCTTATATCCTCAAAGAACTCCAGTAAGTTTGTCAAACAGGAGCTGCCTTTGCTGAATCTATGAGGTGTCTACCTGATGGATCCATTTCTTTCCAGATGCCTCACTATTTCTTTTTTAAATTAGCTTCAAGCATTTTCCCAACTACAGATGTTAAACTAACTAACTTATAGTTGCCTGCCTTCTGCCAGCTTACTTTTTTGAACAGTGGCATAACATTCGCTGTCTTCCAATCTGCTAGGACCTGCCCAGAGTCCAGAGGATTTTGGTAAATTATCACCAAAGCCTCTACTGTAAGTGCTGCCATTTCATTCAGTACACTGGGATGCATTCCATCATGATGAGGGTACTTGTCTATCTTCAGGCCCAGAAGTTTGCTCAGCACTACTCTTTAGTGATAGCTATTGTCTTGAGGCCCTCATCTCCCATCACAACCATAACATCTCTCTTTGGCATGTTAGACACGTTTGCCACCATGAAGACCAACACAAAAAAGTCATTCAAAGTCTCTGCCATTTCCTCATTACCTAATATCAATCCCTTCTCATCCTCCAAAGGACCTATGTTCACTTTCGCCACCCTTTTACGCTTTATATAATTATAAAAACTTTTACTATCTGTTTCTATATTTTGTGCTGGTTTATTTTTGTAATCTAGCTTCCCTTTCTTTATTGCTTGCTTAGTGGCTCTTTGTCGCTTTTTAAAGTTTTCCCAATCTTCCAGTTTCCCATTATTCTTGGTGACTTTCAACACACCAACTTTTAATTTGATGCCTTCTTTTATTTCCTTAGTTATCCAAGGCTGGCTCTCCCCACCCTCACTGTCCTAGCATTTAACTGCTTTTAACTTTTGTTGAGCACCGTGAAAAATCTCTTTGAAAGTCTTCCACTGTTCCACAACTATTCCACCATATAGTCTGTGTTCCCAGTCTACACTAGCCAAATCCTCCCTCATCCCATTGTAGTCTCCATTGTTTAGGCATAATTCACTGGTTTAAGATCAAACTGTTGCACCTTTCATTTGTATGAGAAACTCAGTCATACTGTGATCACTCTTTCCAAGAGGATCCCTAACTACAAGATCACTAATTTTACCTGTCTCGTTGCACAGGACCAGATCTAAAGTAGCACATTCCCTTGTAGGTTCAGTAACATGATGTCCGAGAGAGCGATGACAGATGTATTCTATGAAGTCCTCAAGACTACCTCGACCAACTTGATTTTCTCAAGCTATGAGCAAGTTAAAGTCCCCCATGATAACTGCTGTTCCATTCTTACGTGCCTCAGATATTTCTTTGTTTATTTCCTGTGGCACTGTAATGTTACAAACAACTCCCACAGTGATTTTTTCCCTTTACTATTCCTAATCTCTACCCAGATGGATTCAATATTCTGCTCCTTAGATCCTATATCATCTCTCATCATCACCCTGATTTCATCTTTAATTAAGAACACCACCCAACCTCCATTACCGTCCTGCCTATCCTTCCATATTACCTGATATCCTTGGATATTTACTTCCCAGTCTTCCCCACCCTGCAACCACATCTCTGTAATGGCCACTAAATCATACCCCATTGTACTGATATGTGCCCACAAGTTCACTGAGTTTGTTTTGAATACTACAGGCATTCAAATAAAGTGCATTTACACTCATTGTGCTTTTAAAATCTTGTAAGCTTTTACTCTTTTGCACTTAACTTTTCTTCACCCCACTCTTACTTTTCTCTTTTTTTACCTTTTGCTTTTTCTTTATCTTTATCCACACTTTTCTTTTTTACTTTATTTCTCCAATCTGTTGAAATCACCCCCCGACTATTTAGTTTAAAGCCTTGTCCACAGCCCTAATTATGTGATTTTGTAGGATCCAGATCCCATCACAGTTCAGGTGGAGCCCGTCCCATTGGTACTGCTCCCCCCTTCCCCAATACTGGTGCTAATTTTCCCATGAAGTCAAACCCACTTCTCCCACACCAATCCTTGAGTCACGCATTTAACTCTCTAAGCTTCCTGACCCAATACCAATTTGCACATGGCTAAAGTAGTAATCCAGAGATTACCACCTTTTTGGTTCTCCTTTTTAATGTAGTCCCTAACTGCTCAAACTTCCTCAGCAGAATCTCTTTCCTCATTTTACCTATATTGTTGGGACCCACATGGACCACAGCAACTGGATCTTGCCCATTTTCCTAATCTAAGTCCTTCTGCAGCCTACTTGTTTCCTCAGCACTACCTGCCCCTCCACCAATCTTCATATCATCTGCAAACTTGGCTTCCAACATCTAAGTCACAACACCAACCCCTGCGGAACACCACCAGTCACTGGCAGCCAACCAGAAAAGGATCCTTTTATTCCCACTCGCTGCCTCCTACCAATCAGCCAATGCTCTAACCATGCCAGTAACTTTCCTGTGATACAATGGGCTCTAAGTTTAACATTTTCACATTTCATAGGAATTCTAAAACATGCCAAAACTTATGCTGAGAAATACAACTTGTTCAAAACTGAGCAGCTAATTTCTATCAGCAAAACTACACCCAAAGACTTACTGCAAACACATTGCTGGGATGCCAATCAGGCTTATTCTCAATAGCAAATCTCAATCCAGTTAGACTGCATTCCTCTTCCAGTTTGCCCTTCCAGAAGGTATATAGACTGCCTTGTCCCTTAAACTGGACATCATCTGCCTGATATAAGTTCAAGTTTAGACATAAGAGGTACTGCAGATGCTGGACGTCCAGAGTCATAAACGTATTATGCTGGAGGAGCTCAGCAGGTCAGACAGCATCTATGGATGAGAATAAACAGAAGACATTTCAGGCCAAGAGAGGAGAGGATCCTGATGAAGAGTCTCAGCACAAAACAACAACTGCTTATTCCTATCCATAGATGCTACCTGACCTGCTGGGCACCTTCAGCACATTGTGTGTAATGCTCATGTGACTGACCATACATACACACAAACACAAACACACACACACACACACACACACACACACACACACACACACACGTTCCTCCAAACCATGATGCACCCACAAACATATATCATATGCAGCACATAAGTTAATAAAATGTAATTCAAAATGCATGTAGTGTGCAGCTCAGGGAAACAGTAAACAGCTTGCTATCCTAGTGATGAGTCATCTCAATGCAACTCTGATGCCAAGTTACCGAAACTATCAGCAAATTTGAGGATGACACCAAGATTCGGGATGTATTGGACAGTGAGGAAGATTATCAGAGCTTACAGCAGACCAGCTGGAAAAATTAGCTGAAAAATGGCAGATGGAATTTAATACAGACAAGAGTGAGGTGGTGCACTTTGGGAGGACCAACCAGGGTAGACTTACACAGTGAGCAGTAGGCCACCAGGAGTGTGGTAGACAGAGGGATATGCAAAGACAGATGGCATAACAGGTCATCAGAAAAGCTTTTGGCACATTGGCCTTCATAAATCAGTGCACTGAGTACAGGAGTTGGGATATTATGTTGAAATTGTATCAGACATCGGTGAGGCCTAATTTCGAGTACTGTGTGTAGTTTTGATCACCTACCTCTAGAAAAGATGTAAATAAGATTGAAAGAATGGAATGTAAAAAATGTACAAGGATGTTGCCAAGATTTGAGGACCTGAGTTATAGGGAAAGGCTGAATAGGTTAGGATTTTATTCCCTAGATTATAGGGGATTGAGAGGAGATCTGAAAGAGTTATACAGAATTATGAGGGGTGTAGGAAAGGTAAATACAAGCAGGCTCTTTCCACTAAGTTTGGCGAGACTAAAACAAGAGGTCATGGGATAAGGGTGAAAGGTGAAATGTATAAGAGGAACATGAGTAGGAACTTCTTCACTCAGAGGGTGGTGAGAGTGCAGAATGAGTTGCAGCACAAGTGATTGATGCAGGGTCAATTTCAACCTTTAAGAGAAATTTAGATAAGTATATGGATGGAAGAGGTATGGAGGGCTATTGACCATGTGAATGTTGATGGTAATAGATTAATGGTTTGGCACAGACTAGATGCATCAAAGAGCTTCTGCACTGCAGTACTATGAATCTATGCCTGTGATAACGGAGCCATGTTCAGGTCTATTACTTTTGATATTGTCCTTGAGAACTACAACATTCCAGGTGCCAAAGTTCATATTGTGGAATGAGCAGTTGTTATATGCCAACTGCATTGCAGATGAGTTGCAGAGAAGAAAGTCTTATTCCAGGGGCAAAGGGGACCAAAACAACAATGGAATTACCATATTTTTTAAAACGCAAACACGAGGAAATCTGCAGATGCTGGAATTTCAAGCAACACACATAAAAGTTGCTGGTGAACGCAGCAGGCCAGGCAACATCTCTAGGAAGAGGTACAGTCGACGTTTCGGGCCGAGACCCTTCGTCAGGACCAACTGAAAGAAGAGCTAGTAAGAGATTTGGCTCTTTCAGTTAGTCCTGATGCAGGGTCTCGGCCCGAGACGTCGACTGTACCTCTTTCTAGAGATGCTGCCTGGCCTGCTGCATTCACCAGCAACTTTGATGTGTGTTGCTTGAACTACCACTTTTGTTGTCTTCTTGTATACTATAGTGTTGAAGGGAGAAGGAAGGCTACCCTAATCTTTTTTGCAGAGAGTTTCTGCCTTAATGGATTACTATGTCCATAAAACTAAGAAAAATAATTAGGACATATAAGAGCTTAAGTCAAGCATGCTTTGCAGGATTTAATATGATTTTAATTGGGTGTCTCCTCAGGGAAATTGAAGAAAAATTAGTAGAATGCAAAAATCCCAAGGAAGCAATGGGTGATGCAACAGATGACATGAGTGTCCTACTTAATTGGGAAATGAACCTATTTCAACTTAGGAAGCAGGTAAGATAATTGTTACAGGTTTCAAGTGGACCATAAACATTTTCATAGGTACAAAAACATTCCAAGTGGTCTAAGCATCTAACCACAACTGTTACAGCATAGAAAGTAGCCATGCAGACTGCTGAAATATTATTGCTTTTATCTGAGAAAAATTAAGTCCCATTCACACGTCCTCTCTTCCATAACCTTGCAATCTTTTTCCCTTTCAGACCCTTATGCAGATCTCTTTCGAATGCTGCAGCTGAACATGCATGTACTATTACTCCAGACAGTTTAGAACACAGATGGATTCCTATGTCCATAAAACTAAGAATAAAAGAAATTAAATAACTAATAAAAGAGCAATTCCAAACCTTCAACTCACCTTGCACAAAACAAAAGTTTGTCCTCATGTGCCTTTCAGATTTTTTTGCCAAACTCTTTTCATCTGTGGTTCATTAAGGTTGTTATAGCCGGGGGTGGGAATGGGGATAAGATCCCGCTACCTATAAATATTCCCAATAATGTGTGCCTCAAATAGCCTCTGACAACCGAGTCTACATCCTGGCCTTCACTGAAACCCTAAAACCAGTCATTTCAGGCAGTTGGGGCTCATCAGCCGTGGTTGGCAGCTCATCAAGAAGAAGGAAAACTCTGATCTCAAAACTCTGCTGCCTTGCAGCTGTACCCACTCATGGGGAAGGCTTCAGGAGTAACCCCGAGGGAAAAATCTGAAGCTGGAGTCCCTAAGGCAGTCCTACAATGCTGACTAGCAACTCCTGTGACGCTGCTGTTGCCAAACCATATCAGTCTCTGCTGTTCCTTTGGATTCATCAACTGCATGAAGAGGGGAAACCTGCTGCATGGGTAACAGCTTGCTCTCCATACCGTACTGCCCTGGCTTGTGAATTGACTTCACTAGACAGCTAGGATGCAACATCCAGGGTCGACCCTGACCAACAGAAGCCTAAAAAGACTTTCCATCTGTGAAACTTATTTCTTGACCTCATTATTAATGGAAACCATTTCTAACCATTTACTCTAACTGTACCCTTTATGATTGAAGTACATCTGTCAGATTTCCTGATGATTTCCTCAGTTGCACAATTCTATGTACAAAGAAAGACCCACAAATCTGCAATCTCTTCAATTAATCCAAAGCATTTAGATGAGATTAGATTAGATTATATTACATTATGAGGACACTCAATCCTCTTTTATTGTCATTTAGTAATGCATGCATTAAGAAATGATACAATGTTCCTCCGGTGTGATATCACAGAAACACAAGACAGACCAAGACTGAAAAACTGACAAAAACCACATAATTATAACTTATAGTTACAACAGTGCAAGCAATACCGTAACTTGATGAAGAACAGGCCATGGGCATGGTAAAAAAAAAGTTCAAAGTCTCTCGAAAGTCCCATCATCTCACGCAGACGGGAGAAGGAAGAAAACTCTCTTCCTGCCATGAGCTTCCAGTGCCGCAAACTTGCCAATGCAGCATCCTGGAAGCACCCGACCACAGTCCGACTCTGAGTCGTCCGAAAACTTCGAGCCTCCGACACCGAGCACAGAGCACCATCTCTGCTGAGTGCTTCGACCCCAGCCCCGGCTGCCAGCAACAGGAAAAGCCAAGGATTTGGGGCCTTCCCTCTGGAGATTCTCAATCGCACAGTAGCAGCGGCAGCGAACCGGGCATTTCAGAAGTTTCTCCAGGTGTTCCTCCATGCTTCTCACGTCTATCTCCATCAAATCAGAATTGTGCATGGCCCCTATTTAACAAATATGATATCATTTCATCGGAAAGGCCGTGCGCGCTGCGTCTTCTCCTCCTGTCCCACCCCATTTCCATCTTTTCCAAAAAGTAGATCCTAAAACTGTATCCAAAACTCTAGTTGTAGATAGAGTACTGTATTAAAGATCAATTGTGATATTTGCTCTTGCAATATCCTTTCTTATAAAAGATAAGAACTTCCTTAACCTGCCCTGCCACTTTCAATGAATGATGCGTATCTACCTCAAATCTTTCTGTCCTTGCAACTCTTCTACATTTGTGCATTCAGGTTTATATTGCTTCATTTCAGTCTTTGTATCAAAAATTTAACATCTTATGTGTCAGCATTAAATATCTTCCGCCGCCTATTCACTCAGTTAGTATCCTCTGCATACTTCCAAGGTGTGTCAAATTTACATATAAGACATAAGACATGGGAGCAGAATCAGGCCATTTGGTCCATCGAATCTGCTCCACCATTCCATCATGGCTGATTTATTATCCCTCTCAATCCCATTCTCCTGCCTTCTCCCTGTAACCTTTGATGCCCTGAACAGTGAAGAACCTATCAAACCTCCACTTTAAATATACCCAATTTACAACAGCCGTCTGTGAAAATGAATTCCACTGATTCATCAACCTCAGGCAAAAGGAATTCTTCCTCACCTCTGTTTTAAATTCATGTCCCTCTATTCTAGGACTGTGCCCTCTGGTCTTAGACTCCCCCCACTATAGGAAACATCCACTCCACATTCACTCTATCTAGGCCTTTCAATATTCAATAGGTTTCAATGAGATCCCCTCTCATTCTTCTAAAATCCACTGAGTACAGACCTAGAGCCATCAAGCCTCCTCACATGTTAACCCTTTCATTCCCGGGATCATTCTTGTTAAATCTCTCCAAAGCCAGCACATCCTTTCTTAGGTAAGGGGCCCAAAACTGCTCACAATGTTCCAAGTGTGGTCTGACCAATGCCTTAGAGCTTTGCTCAGCGGCCAATCCAGACATCGGAAATTTGGAGAGGAGCGGACTTCAACTAGGTCAACTGCCAAGAAGAAAAGGCAGGAGCAGTTTGTGGCTGAGTAATTGAACTTTGACCAATGGCCAATCCAGACATCGGGAGTTTGGAGAGGAGGGGCTTCAACCAGGTCCACTGCTGGAGGATAAAAGGCAGGAGCAGGTCGTGGCAGCATAATAGAGCTTTGACCAGCGAGCAATTGGCATTTGGGATTGATTAGTAAAAGCAAATTAAAGGAAGACAGGGACAAGTGCAGTAGCTGCCGTCTGAGTGGACATAGAGTGGTGATCTTAAGGCTTTAGCTCTTCGAGGCTTCAGCGAAGAGAGGCTTCATTCAGAGAAAGCAAAGGGGAAAAAAGCTCAAGATTTTTCCTTCTCTTCTTTATATCCACTCAGCTAGGACAGTAGGGATGACAGGTCGGATAGCGAAGTGCTCCTCTTGCAGGATGTGGGAAGGTAGGGAGACCTCCAGTGTCCCTGATGACTACAGCTGCGAGAAGCACATTCAGCTGCAGCTCCTAACAAACCATATTAAGGAGTTGGTGCTGGAAATGGATGAACTCTGGATCATTCAGGAAGCTGAAGGGGTAATAGATAGGACACACAGAGAGTTAGTTACATGCAAGGTGCATGTAACACAAGAAATGGGTGACAGGAAGGGAAAGGGGTTAAGGAGCCAGTGCAGAGTACGCGTGGGGGCCATCCCCCTCAACAACAGGTGTATCACTTTGGATACTGTCAGGGGGATAACCTAACAGAGGAAAGTCACAGAGGTCAGGTAAGGGGTAAGTTCCAGGTGTCAGGGAGCAGGATGTATGTGAAGTTGACATAGCCACAGAGAAGGTTCTTAGAAAACTAAGAGGTCTGAAGGTAGATAAGTCATCTGAATCAGATGGTGGACACCCCAAAGTTCTGAAAGAGGAGGCTGAAGAGATCATGGAGGCCTGAGTAATGATGTTTCAAGAATCACTAGATTCTGGAATGGTTCCGAAAGACTGGAAAATTGCAAATGTCACTCCACTATTCAAGAAAGGAGAAAGGCAGAAGAAAGCATCCATCCTCAATGTGGAAGGCACTAGCAGTATAGTGAAAGTTCCTGGTGTCAGGTGTCATAAAGTGTGTAAAGTTACCATTACTTGGGAGAAGGTTCTTGGGAAACTGAAAGGTCTGAAGGTAGATAAGTCACTTGGACCAGATTGTGTACACTCCTTTGCTCTGCAGAAGGTGGCTGAAGAAATTGTGGAGGCATTAGTAATGATCTTTCATAAAATCATTAGACTCTGGCATGGTGCCAGAAGACTGGAAAGACTGAAAAGAAAGGAGAGAGGCAGAAGAAAACAATCTATAGGCCAGTTAGCCTGACCTCAGTATCTGGAAAGATGTTAAGAGTCGATTATTAAGGATAAGGGCTCAGGGTACTTGGAGGCACATGATAAAATAGGCCATAGTCAGCATGGTTTCCTCAAGGGAATATCTTGCCTGACAAATTTGTTGGAATTCTTTGCAGAAGGAACAAGCAGGATAGACGAAGGCGAATCGGTTCACGTTATGTACTTGGATTTTCAGAAGGCCTTTGACAAGGTGCTACACATGAGGCTGCTTAACAAACTACAAGCCCACGGTATTATAGGAAAGATTCTAGCATGGATGAAGCAGTGGCTGATTGGCAGGAGGCAAAGGGTGGGAATAAAGAGAGCCTTTTTTGACTGGCTGCTGGTGACTAGTGGTGTTCCACAAGGGTCTATGTTGGGAGCAATTCTTTTATGTTATATGTCAATGATTTAGATAATGGAATTGATGGCTTTGCTGCAAAGTTTGCATACAACATAATGATAGGTAGAGGGGCAGGTAGTTTTGAGGAAGAAGAGAGGCTATAGAAGGACAGACAGATTAGGAGAATGGGCAAAGAAATGGCAGATGGAATACAGTGTCAGAAGTTTATGGTCATGCACTTTGGTAGAAGAAAGGAAAGGGTTGACTGTTTTCTAAATGGAGAGAAAATACAAAAATTTGAGGTGCAAAGGGATGAGGGAGTCCTTGTCCAGGATTCCCTAAAGGTTATTTGCAGGTTGAGTCTGTGGTGAGGAAGGCAAATGCAGAGCAGCCACTGTCGGGAGTAGGCTAGTGGCGAGAGTAGAAGCAACAGGTTTTGGCTCTGAAGAGGCATCAGCTCTGTGTAAAGGGTCTGTTAAGGTTTCTTTTTTTATCGTTTTTTCCTCTCTTACTGTATCATTTAAATGGCTGTGGTGTGTTCATCGTGCTGGATGTTGGAGTGCATCCGGTTGCAGCTTCCTGAAGACCATGTTAGGGATCTGGAGCAGCAACCGGATAACCTTTGGCTTGTATGGGAGAGCGAGGAGATAATTGATCAAAGTTACACGGAAGTAGTTACCTCAAAGTTGCAGGAGGAGAGTGGCTGGGTGAGCATCAGGAGAAATGGAAATAGGCAGTTACAGCAGAGCACCCCTGTGGACGTCCCCCTCAAAAACAAGTATACCGCTTTGGATACTTTTGTGGGGGATGACCTCCCGGGAGAATGCCACGGCAACCGGGTTACGGGCACTGAGAATGGGTCCGTGGTGCAGAAGGGAAAGAGAGAGAAGAAGGGAGTGGTAGTGATAGGGGACTCAATAGTGAGGGGAACAGACAGGAGATCCTGTGGACGTGAACAGGACACCCGGATGGTATGTTGCCTCCCAGGTGCCAGGGTCAGGGATGTCTCAGATCACATCCACAACATTTTGGAGAGGGAGGGGGAACAGCCAGATCTCCTGGTACATATTGGTACCAATGACATAGGATGGAAAAGTAATGACGTCCTGAAAAAAGAAATTAGAGAGCTAGGTACAAAGGTGAGAAGCAGGACCTCCTGGATAGTAATTTCTGGATTGTTGCCGGTGCCATGCTCCAGTAAGGGTAGAAACAGGATGATTTGGCATATAAATGTGTGGCTGAGAAGCAGGTGCAGGGGGCAGGGCTTCGGGTTCTCTTGGGATCATTGGGATCTCTTCTGAGAGAGGTATCACCTGTTCAAAAGTGACTGGTTGCACCTGAATCCGAGGGAGATCAATATTCTCACGGGCTGGTTTGTTTGAGCTGTTGGGGGGGGGGTTAAATTAATTTGATAGTGGGGGGTGGGAAGGGACTCAACATAGGACGGATAGTAAAAAAGTAAAGATAGCATGCAGTCAGACTGTCAAGAAGGGCAGGCAGGTGATAGGGCTTGGTTGCAGCCAACAGGCTGAGTATCAAAACATTAGGGATGCAGAATCAGGAAGGATAGCAAATACAGTACTCAAGGTGTTGTATCTAAATACGTGTAGCATAAGAAATAAGGTAGATGATCTTATTGCACTATTAAGGATTGCCAGGTATGATGTTGTGGCCATCACGGAATCGTGGCTGAGGGATGGTTGTAATTGGGAGCTGAACGTCCAAGGTTACACGTTAAATTGGAGGGATAGGAAGGTAGGCAGAGGGTGTGGTGTAGCTATACTGGTAATAAATGGCAACAAATCAGTAGAAAGATGTGACATAGGATCAGAAGATGTTGAATCCTTGTGGTTTGAGTTAAGAAACTGCAAGGGTAAAAGGACATTGATGGCAGTTATATACAGGCCTCCCAACAGTGTCTGGGAGGTGGACCACGGATTACAACAGGAAATAGAAAAGGCGTGTCAAAAGGGCAACATTATGGTAGTCAAGGGAGATTTTAACATGCAGGTTGAACGGGAAAATCAGGTTGGTAATGGATCCCAAGAGAGTGAGTTTGTTGAATGCCTAAGAGATAGCTTTTTAGAGCAGTTTGTTGTTGAGCCTACTAGGGGATCAGCTATACTGGAATGGGTGTCATGTAATGAACAGGGGGCGATTAGGGAGCTTAAGGTAAAAGAACCATTAGAAACCAGTGATCACAATGAGATTGAGTTCAACTTGAAATTTGATAGGGGCAAAGTAAAGTCTGATGTAGCAGTATTTCAGTGGAGTAAGGGAAATTACATTGGTATGAGAAAGGAGTTGGCCAAAGTAGATTGGAAGGAGCTGCTGGCAGGAATATCCGCAGAGCAGCAACGACGTGCTTTTCTGGGAAAAATAAGGAAGGTGCAGGACATGTATATTCCAAAAATGAAGAAATACTCAAATGGTAAAACAGTACAACCATGGTGACAAGGGAAGTCAAAGCTATTGTACAAGCAAAAGAAAGGGTGTACAGCAAAGCAAAAATTAGTGGGAAGATAGAGGATTGGGAAGTTTTCAAAAACCTACAGAGAGCAAAAAATCATCAGAAAGGAAACAATGAAATATGAAAACAAGCTAGAAAATAATATCAAAGTGGATAATAAAAGTTTTTTCAAGTATGTTAAAAATAAAAGAGAAATGAGAGTAAATAAAGGACCGCTAGAAAATGAGGCAGGAGAAATAATAACGGGCGTCAAGGAGATGGCTGATGAACTAAATGAGTATTTTGTATCAGTCTTCACTGTGGAAGATACCAGCAGTGCGCCAGGTGTTGAAGGGTATGAGGAAAGAGAAGTGAGTGCAGTTACTCATAAGTGATCTGGACCAGATGAACTGCACCTTAGGGTTCTGAAAGAGGTAGCGGTAGAGATTGTGGAATTATTAGTAATGATCTTTCAAAAATCATTGGACTCTGGCATTTTGCATCAATCTTCACTGTGGAAGATGCTAGAAGTATGCCTGATGTTGTAGTGTGTGAAAGAAGAGAAGTGAGTGCAGTTACTGTTACAAGGGAGAAGGTGCTCAGAAAGCTAAAAAGACCTAAAGGTACATAGGTCACCTGAACCGGATGAACTGGTTTCTAATGGTTCTTTTACCTTAAGCACCCTAGGGTTCTGAAAGAGATGGCGGTAGAGATTGTGGTGGCATTAGAAATGATCTTTCAAAAATTATTGGACTCTGGCATGGTGCCAGAGGACTGGAAAATTGCAAATGTCACTCCACTCTTTAAGAAAGGAGGAAGGCAGCAGAAAGGAAATTATAGACCAGTTAGCCTGACCTCAGTTGTTGGGAAGGTGTTGGACTCAGTTGTTAAGGATGAGGTTATGGAATATTTGGTATCATAGGACAAGATGGGACAAAGTCAGCATGGTTTCCTTAAGGGAAAATCTTGCCTAACAAACCTGTTAGAATTCTTTGAGGGGATTACAAGTAGGATAGATAAAGGGGATGCAGTGGATGTTGTGTATTTGGACTTTCAGAAGGCCTTTGACAAGATGCCACACATGAGGCTGCTTACCAAGTTAAGAGCCCACGGTATTACAGGAAAGTTACTAACACGGTTAGAGCATTGTCTGATTTGTAGGAAGCAGCAAGTGGGAATAAAAGGATTCTTTTCTGGTTGGCTGCCAGTGACTAGTGGAGTTCCGCAGGGGTCAGTATTGGAACTACTTCTTTTTATGCAGTATATAAATGATTTAGATGATGGAATAGATGGTGGAATAGATGGCCTTGTTGCTAAGTTTGCAGATGATACAAAGATTGGTGGAGGGGCAAGTAGTACTGAGGAAACAGGTAAGATGCAGAAGGACTTAGACAGATTAGAAGAATGAGCAAGAAAGTGGCAATTGAAATACAATGTTGGAAAATGCATGGTCATGCACTGTAGTAGTAGAAGTAAATGTGCAGACTATTTTCTAAACAGGGAGAAAATCCAATAATCTGAGATGCAAAGGGACTTGGGAGTCTTTGTGCAGAACACCCTAAAGGTTGATTTGCAGATTGAGTCAGTGGTGTGGAAGGCAAATACAATGTTAGCATTCATTTCAGGAGATCTAGAATACAAGAGCAAGGATGTAATGCTGAGGCTTTATAAGGCACTGGTGAGGCCTCAACTTGAGTATTGTGAACAGTTTTGGGCCCCTCATCTTCGAAAAAGTGTACTGACATTGGAGTGGGTCCAGAGAAGCTTCACAAGGATGATTCCAGGAATGAAAGGATGATCATACAAGGAACATTTGATGGCTCTGGGTCTGTACTTGCCTAAATTCAGAAGGATGAGGGGTGATCTCATTGAAACTTTTCAAATTTTGAAAGGCCTAGACAGAGTAGATGTGGGAAGGATGTTTCCCATGGTGGGCGAGTCAAGGACAAGAGGTCTCAGCCTCAGGATAGAGGGGTGCCCTTTCAAAACAGAGATGCAGAGAAATTTCTTTTGCCAAAGGGTGGTGAATTTGTGGAATTTGTTGCCATGTGCAGCTGTGCAGGCCAGGCCATTGGGTATACTTAAGGCAGAGCTTGATAGGTTCTTGATTGGACATGGTATCAAAGGTTACAGGGAAAAGGCCGGGAACTGAGGTTGAGGAGGAGGTAAAAAAAAATGGTAGGCTGTGATTGAATGGCGGAGCAGGCTCTATGGGCCAGATGGCCTAATTCTGCTCCTATGTCTTATGGTCAATATTAGCATTCATTTCAAGAGGGCTAAAATATAAATGTAAGGATGTAATGTTGAGGCTTTATAAAGCACTGGTGAAGCTTCACTTGTGAACAGTTTTGGGCTCCTTATCATAGAAAGGATATGCTGAAACTGGAGAGTGTTCAAAGGATGTTCACGAAAATATGTCCAGGATTGAATAGCTTGTCATATGAAGAGCATTTGATGGCTCTGGGTCTGTATTCATTGAAATTCAGAAGAATGAGAGGTAACCTTATTGAAACCTATTGAATAGTGAAAGGCCTTGATAGAGTGGATGTGGAGAGGATGTTTCCTATGGAGGGAGAGTCTAAGACCAGAGGACACAACCTCAGAATAGAGGGGCATCCTTTCTGAAGGGAGATGAGGAGGAATTTCTTTAGCTAGAGAGTGGTGAATCTGTGGAACTCTTTGCCTCAAGCAGCTGTGGAGGCCAAGTCTTTAAGTACTGTACATTTAAGGCAGAGATTAATAGATTCTTGATTGGTCAGGGTATGAAGGGATACTTGGAGAAGACAGGAGATTGGGGCTATACGAAAACCGGATCAGGCATGATGAAATGGTGGAGAAGACACGATGGGCCAAATGGCCTACTTCTGCTCCATATTCTTATGGTTTTTAGCCCTCTCGAAATGAATGCTAACATTGCATTTGCCTTCCTTACCACAACCCATCCTGCAAGTTAACCTTCAGGGAATCATGCACAAAGACTCCCAAGTCTCTTTGCAACTCTGATTTTTGAATTTTCTTCCAGATTAGAAAATAGTGTGTGCCTTTATTCCTTCTACCAAAGTGCATAACCATACTTTCTTTTCTGCCATCTATTTGCCTATTCTCCCAATCTGTAGGAACAACTTTTGTATGTCAGTCCTAGTTATTGGTATGCATAAGAAATGTAGTTGTCCTAAAACTGACCCTGTGGCATTCTACTATACAATTAGTATGCAATTCTACTCTACTATAAGCACATGTTTCTGTTAAATGACTAATTTCAAAGTTCAAAGTAAGTTTATTATCAAAGTACATATATGTCACCATATACAACTCTGAGACTCATTTTCTTGTGGGCATACTCAATAAATTCATAATAAAATATAACCATTACCGAATCAATGAAAGAACACGCAGACTGGGCATTTGACAAGGGTGCAAATACAAAAAGAAAGAAATAATAATAATAATAAATCAATAACCAATAACTATAAAGAACATGAGATGAAGAGTCCTTGAAAGTGAGTCCATTAGTTCTGGGAACATTTCAATGATGAGGCAAGTGAAGTTGTATGAAGTTATCCCCTTTGGTTCAGGAGCCTGATGGTTCCTACCCCATTTCCTACTCATATTGCTGCACCCCCTTTTGAATTCATTGTATTCAATCATTATGACGCACCTACCACATGACAACTCATCAAATGTCTTTTGGAAGTCCATGTATACCATATCAGTTGCATTTCCCCTGTCAATCCTCTCTTGCTAATTCATCAAAATATTTTCATCAAATAATTTAGTTAGATATGATTTGCCTTTAACAAATCTGTGCTGGTGTTCTTGACTCAATTCACACGATTTCTAGTAAATCTGAATTTTGAAATTAAAATTAATGCAGGACAACCTGATTTGATAGGAAATTTGAGATTCACTGTGCATGGTTAAAATAGCATTTGGCACCTGCTAATCTGCATGTAGATTAAAGCCATTTGGCTTCAATCCCATGCGAAAAAAATAGCTAACTACTGCAGTGAACTATAAAGTACAAAAACTGAAAAGATACCACATTCCGAAATCCTCTCTGTGATGTAATAAAAATGCCTTCTATGATAGACATTTTTAAAAGTCTTAGAAAAGGTTTAGTGATGTGGTATCTTTTCAGCTTTTGTGTCTTAAATATGATCAACATAGAGGCTAGACTTCTAAATAAGTTCAATAATTAACAAAGGACTTTCTGCTATGATGGTCAGTCACAGTAAAATAACAGCAGTTACAATATTATAAATATTTTCCACTTCCAATACTCCCTTTGAATTCAACCAAAAGTCTTAAGTATCAAAACTCAAGGGAAAAATGAGTCAACTGCATTAAACACTAATATGAGAGTCAGATATGTGAAATAATAATCAGGAAGCACTGATCCCTGTAATCCACCAGCAATAATTTTTTAAGTAGTTTATTATTACTTTTCATGGCTGTTTCTGAGGACAAGATCATTCATGGAAAAAAGATATGCATGGGAGGCAAGGTTAATACAGCAAATGACCTATTTTATAAAATTAGAATTTCTAACATTGTTCCAGTGCCTGAATGGTTAAAAAAAGCCCCATTACTAGTAACTGTTGCCTATATTATGTCTGCAGTGATACCTTAAACATATTATTCTTTAATAGTAAATAGTGCTCAGATTTTACATTTTAGATCTCCGTCTACAAATCAGACTCAGAATCAGTTTTACTATCACTGGCATATGTCATCAGAAACTGTTGTTTTGTGGCAGAAATCCTACTATTATCAGAAGCACACAATGAAAAAGTAGGAGGAAATAAAGAGGGTGAGAAAAATGTCATACTTGGAACTGAAGAGACAGGGATTATATAGCCATAAATAAAGGCTGAAGAACTTTACCTAATGTCCTCAGTAGATTTCTGAAACACACTTTTCTCCCTATTGAAGTCTCCAAGAGCCTGTGGAGAACTGAAAGAACGGGAAGATTGATATGATGCAACACTCCCACCACCACAATTTCGTATGATGTAGTGTTGATGAGGGCTGTTGCTGAAATAGGAGAGAAAAAAAATGGGAGACAGATAGGTAGTAGAAGATGATATGAAATCAGAACAAGTCATAGGGAAAGTTAGAAAGTAAGAGCCCAAATAAAGATAAAGATATAATTTAATAGACAAAAGTGGTCAACAGTTCTGAGGGGAGGGGAAGCACAACAAAAATATAAGGATTCAGTATGCTGAGAAATGTACAGGGAAGACACAGAAGGAAAACTTGTTACGCTTGTGACAATGTTGGAAATCACAGACAGCCTCTGAATTTATTCCAAGTTTTAAGGGTTTTTGTCTTTCCCTAATTAATGTCATGGTGTTCCCAAAATTATGAAGTTCAGTGTGCATTATATATCCAAAGACTCTAATTCTAATGAAGAATGCACACACCAACATTGTTCTGATAGTGGTTTAGTATCGACAAACTATTATACAAAATTCTAGCAGAGCCTGCTCTACAATCATTCCATTCATCTGTTACCACTGTTGTTTAGTTAAGACTGTGGTAATCTGAGTTCAGCAGGCACACCACATTGAACGTAATCATGCACGGCTATAGAACCATGGAACATTACAGCACAGAAACAGGCCTTTTGGCCCTTCTTGGCTGTGCCAAACCATTTTTCTGCCTAGTCCCACTGACCTGCACCTGGACCATATCCCTCCATTCATCTCTCATCCATGTACCTGTCCAAGTTTTTCTTAAATGTTAAAAGTGAGCCTGCATTTACAACTTCATCTGGCAGCTCATCCACACTCCCACCACTCTCTGTGTGAAGAAGCCCCCCCAATGTTCCCTTTAAACTTTTCCCCCTTCACCCTTAACCCATGTCCTCTGGGTTTTCTCTCCCCTAACCTCAGTGGAAAAAGCCTGCTTGCATTCACTCTGTCTATACCCATCATAATTTTATATACCTTTGTCAAATCTCCCCTCATTCTTCTATGGTACAGGGAATAAAGTCTGAACCTATTCAACCTTTCTCTGTAACTCACTTTCTCAAGTCCCGGCAACATCCTTGTAAACCTTCTCTGCACTCTTTCAACCTTATTAATAACCATCCTGTAATTTGGTGACCAAAACTGTACACAATACTCCAAATTCGGCCTCACCAATGCCTTATACAACCTCACCATAACATTCCAACTCTTATACTCAATACTTTGATTTATAAAGGCCAATGTACCAAAAGCTCTCTTTACGACCCTATCTACCTGTGACGCCACTTTTAGGGAATTTTGTATCTGTATTCCCAGATCCCTCTGTTCTACTGCACTCCTCAGTGCCCTACCATTTATCTTGTATGTTCTACCTTGGTTTATCCTTCCAAAGTGCGATACCTCACACTTGTCTGTATTAAACTCCATCTGCCATTTTTCAGCCCATTTTTCCAGCTGGTCCAAGTCCCTCTGCAAGCTTTGAAAACCTTCCTCACTGTCCACTACACCTCCAATCTTTGTATCATCAGCAAAGTTGCTGATCCAATTTACCACATTATCATCCAGATCATTGATATAGATGACAAATAACAATGGACGCAGCACTGATCCCTGTGGCACACCACTAGTCACAGGCCTCCACTCTGAGAAGCAATCCTCCACTATCACTCTCTGGCTTCTTCCATTGAGCCAATGTCTAATCCAATTTACCACCTCTCCATGTATATCCAGCGAATGAATCTTCCTAACTAACCTCCCATGCGGGACCTTGTCAAAGGCCTTACTGAAGTCCACGTAGACAATATCCACTGCCTTCCCTTCATCCACTTTCCTGGTAACCTCCTCGAAAAGCTCTGATAGATTGGTCAAAGATGACCTACCACGCACAAAGCCATGTTGACTCTCCCTAATAAGTCCCTGTCTATCCAAATACTTGTAGATCCTATCCCTTGGTACTCCTTCCAATAATTTGCCTACTACCGACATCAAACTTACCAGCCTATAATTTCCCAGATTACTTTTAGAGCTATCTTCCATGCCTCAGAACTTTAAAATAGTGTTTATTTGCATAACATGAAATTTCAGTAATAATAACAATAACTTACTTATGGAGTAATTTTCATGTAAACAATATAATTCAAAGTGCTTTACAAAGGTTAAAGTGCAAAATGAAAATAAGGGACAAGAAGATGTTAGTTAAAAGCAAGATTAAATGATTAGGTTTTGAGCTGTAATGTAAATGTCAACAGAGTCTGCGTCCCTTTGTAGGTATTAAGTTCCATTATGAATCTTGACAGATTATGTGTTCTTGATTTTCCCATTACAGTGAGATGGCATTTAAGTGGCCATTGTAGCTCATTTCTTTTGGTGCATTTTGAATACAAATGTAGAATGTAAAAGTAGTTTACATTACATAAACACCAGATTCAGTTTCACTTTAACATATTCTATCAGGATTCCAAGTGTTTCCTCACAGAAAATATACGCAATATATCAGTTTAACACTTCAGCATTTTAATTGCACACAAAAGGTATAATCAGATTTATTGCAATAACTCAAAATAAAATGGTCATATATTAAGAGCAAAATGAAATGATTTTGAACCGAAGTCACTGGATGTACCAGCTAAACTAACACATTAACTTCCAATAAATTACAATGAACAGGAAGTATTTCTCTGCAAAGTGAAAACATGTAAATTAAAAACACAAGATGCTGGAAATCCCTTGTCTCAGCCTGAAACACTAGTTGTTTATTCCAGTCCATAGATGCTGCCTGACCTGCTGAGTTCCTCCAGCATTTTGTATGTGTTACTTTGTAAATTAATCGGACTCTAATTGTGCAACTCTCAATCACCATGGTGATTGTTACTCATCACTAAACTTACTAGCTCATAAACTCTGCACTATTTAGAAAGCTTCCTTTTAATCAGATGTTCTATATTGTAAGAGAGGCAACAGTGTGAAATTTTCCTTTGGTCACCTCCCCTAAAATCACAGCTGAATACAGTATCTCTACATGCTCCTTTCCACATAATCAATTCCACTGCTTTCAAAGGAGGCAAATACATTGAAAGAGTATAACAGGTAACCAAAAATTAATTCATGTATTTAGACAGAATTTCTCACTATCAGTCTCTCCAAATAAAGCAAAACTCTGGATTACTGAGTCCAAACAAGATTGCTTTCTACTTATAATAATTTGATTTTTTATTACATAAAGGTTAATATTAGAATCTTGCTGATAGTAGCAAGATTTTAATCACAGTAATATTTCAAATATCCTAGTTGCAAGTGAAAAAAATACAAATTGTGTTCTATATTGATCAGCCATTAGCAATAAAAGATGCAAATACTTAACAGATATTCAAGTTATATAGTCTGTGTTGAATGCTTGCATTTCAAATTTCAACTATCACAAGAATGCCAATAAATAATACAAAACCTGAGAAGTTACAAGATGTTGCCAGGACTTGAGGACCTGAGTTTTAAGAAAAGATTGAATAGGTTAGGATTTTGTCCTTTGGAACATAGAAGATTGAGACGAGATCTGATAGAGGCATACAAAATTATTAGCGATATAGATAGGGTAAATGCAGGCAGTCATTTTCCACTGAGGTTGAATGAGACTAGAACTAGAGACCATTGGTTAAGGATGTAAGGTGTAATGTTTAAGGGGAACATCATGGAAAACATTCTTCACTCAGAGAGTGGTGAGAGTGTGGAATGAGCTGCCAGTGCAAGTGATTTGATGCATGTGGGGTCAATTTCAACATTTAAGAGAAATTTCGGTAGGTACATGGATGGGAGGGGTATGAGGGCTACGGTCTTGGTGCAGGTGGATGGGTCTAGGCAAAGTAATAGTTCAGCATAGACCAGATGGGCCGAAGAGTACTACAGCACAGAAAAAGACTCTATGACTCTAAGTACAAGAAAGATACCATAGATCAAATTGCACAATTAAAGTGAAACTTAACTCAAAAATCTATCCACTTCCAGTTTTAACAAAGGCAAGGTGAGAGTCAGCCACAGGAGGCAGCTTGATCATTTACTTTATACTTTATACTATATACTTTATTGTCGCCAAATAATTGATACCAGAACGTACAATCATCAAAGCGATATTTGATTCTGCGCTTCCCACTCCCTGGATTACAAATCGATAGTAAATATTAAAAATTTCAATAATAAATCATAAATAGAAAACAGAAAAATGGAAAGTAAGGTAGTGCAAAAAAACCAAAAGGCAGGTCCGGATATTTGGAGGGTACGGCCCAGATCCGGGTCAGGATCCGTTCAGCAGTCTTATCACAGTTGGAAAGAAGCTGTTCCCAAATCTGGCCGTACGAGTCTTCAAGCTCCTGAGCCTTCTCCCGGAGGGAAGAGGGACGAAAAGTGTGTTGGCTGGATGGGTCGTGTCCTTGATTATCCTGGCAGCACTGCTCCAACAGCATGCAGTGTAAAGTGAGTCCAAGGACAGAAGATTGGTTTGTGTGATGTGCTGCGCCGTGTTCACGATCTTCTGCAGCTTCTTCCGGTCTTGGACAGGACAACTTCCATACCAGGTTGTGATGCACCCTAGAAGAATGCTTTCTACGGTGCATCTATAAAAATTAATGAGGGTTTTAGGGGACAGGCCAAAATTCTTTAGTTTTCTCAGGAAGTAAAGGCGCTAGTGGGCCTTCTTGGCAGTGGACTCTGCTTGGTTGGACCAAGTCAGGTTATTTGTGATATTGACCCCGAAGAACTTAAAGCTTTTGACCTGTTCCACTTGCGCACCACCGATGTAAATTGGGTCGTGCAGTCCGCTACTCCTTCTGAAGTCAACAACCAATTCCTTCGTCTTGCTGATGTTGAGGGATAGGTTATTGTCTTCGCACCATGCCACGAGGTTCTCAATTTCCTCTCTGTACTCAAACTCATCATTACCCGAGATACGGCCTACAATTGTTGTGTCATCAGCAAACTTATATATTGAGTTCAATGGAAGCTTGGCTACACAATCATGGGTGTACAGTGAGTACAGCAGGGGGCTGAGTACACAGCCTTGTTGGGAACCGGTGCTCAGAGTGATTGTAGAGGAGAGCTTGTCCCCTATTTTTACAGCCTGGGTCCTGTCTGTGAGGAAGTTGAAGATCCAGCTGCAGATCTGAGTGCTAAGGCCCAGGTTCCGGAGCTTAGGAATCAGTTTATTTGGAATGATGGTATTAAAGGCAGAGCTGTAATCTATGAAAAGGAGCCTTACGTATGCGCCTTTATTCTCCAGGTGTTCTAAGGAGGAATGTAGGGCCAGGGAGATGGCATCTGCCGTTGACCTGTTGCTCCGGTAGGTGAGTTGCAAAGAGTCGAGGTTGACCGGTAGGCTGTGGTTGATGTGTGCCATAACCAATCACTCAAAGCACTTCATAGCAATTGATGTCAGAGCCACAGGTCGATAGTCATTCAGGCATGCCACCTTGCTCTTCTTCGGCACTGGGATTATCGTTGCCTTCTTAAAACACGAGGGGATCTTACACTGAAGCAAGGAGCAGTTGAAGATGTCAGCAAACACTCCAGCTATGCGCTTGCACAGGCCCGGAGAACCCGTCCCGGGACGCCATCTGGGCCCGTCTGAATAGCAACATGTACTTACACTTACTATGATCCCGTGCATAACTATCATCAGCCAGTTCCTAGGATTTAGAATACCTTGCAGGATTTAGAATTCATGATATAAGTCCATCTATAACAACACTGTTTGGTAGGAGCAGGTTTTTTTCCTTCAGGACTAAAAGGCATCTAAATAAATACCCCACCCCATTCATGAAACTAAGTGCAGAGCTTAGCTATCAGGTCTCCAGCCTATCAATCAATTTGACTGTAGACGCAAAAACAACAGCACTTGCAATATCAGCCCAGGTTTCACAACACAAAACAGCATACACCATATGTAATGTGCCTCCAATCTGAAATCCAAGCCACTGTATGCAAGTAAGATTTTAGGAAATCACGTTATATTTTATTAACTTATTTGTGGTAATATTTTATTTTATGTGCTGTGTGTGATATATGTATTGTGGGTGCACCAAGATCTGGAGGAATATCGTTTAGGTTAGTTGTATACATGTACAGTCCAATAAACTTGAATTATGTTGAGAAACCGGTACTCATTAATTTCTCCGAGGTATATACTGATTAATATTCTTTTTAAATGAATATTTCCAGGGTAATCATATTTGAACCATGCTAAAATAATTTCATTGTTTTGATTAGAAATGGAACCCAAAGTTCAGTATTATTGCATAATTTTCTATAACTCTGAATATTGTCCCTAAATCCGAGACAGATTATTTCTCTGTCAGACCAAGACAGCACCAACGTACTATGATGGCTATATCTATTTAGCTTGTAAGTGTAATTAATTATGAAACAGATCCAGCTTTTCTTGTTCTTTTCAAAGGTAGTAATTTTGTTATCAATTAGATTTGAGAGAAACTTTCACTATGTACCAGATGTTGGAGGGTGTGAGGGAAGAGAAGTGAGTGCAGTTACTATTACAAGGGAGAAGGAGCTCAAATAGCTGAAAGACCTAAGGGTACATAAGTCACCCGGACCAGATGACTACACACTAGGGTTCTGAAAGAGGTAGTGTTAGAGATTGTGGAGTCATTAGCAATAATCTTTCAAAAATCACTGGACTCTGGCATGATGCCAGAGGACTAGAATGTTGTAAATGTCACTCCACTCTTTAAGAAAGGAGGAAGGCAACATAAAGGAAACTATAGACCAGTTAGCTTGACCTCAGTGGTTGGGAAGATATTGGAATCAGTTGTTAAGAATGAGCTTATGGAATACTTGGTAACACAGGACAAGATACAACAAAGACAGCATGGTTTCCATAAGGGAAAATCTTACCTGATAAACCTGTTGGAAATCTTTGAGGAGATTACAAGTAGGATAGATAAAGGGGATGCATTGGATGTTGTATATTTGGACTTGCAGAAGTCCTTTGACAAGGTGCCACACATAAGGCTGCTTACCAAGTTAACAGCCCATAGTATTACAAGAAAGTTACTGGCATAGTCAGAACACTGGCTGATGGTAGGAGGTAGCGAGTGGGAATAAAAGGATCCTTTTCTGGTTGGCTGCAAGTGACTACTGATGTTCCACAGGAGTCGGTGTTGGGACCACTTTTTTTAATGATTAATAATGTATATTAATGATTTAGATTATGGCATAGATGTCTTTATTGCCAAATTTGCATGTGATACAAAAATTGGTGGAGGAGCAGGTAGTGTTGAGGAAACAGGTAGACTGCAGAAGGATTTTGACGGATTAGGAGAATGGAAAAAAAATGTGGCAAAAGAAATGCAATGTTGGAAAATGCATGGTCAAGCACTTTGGTAGTAGAAATAAATGTGCAAACAATTTTCTAAATGGAGAGAAAATCCTAAAATTTTTGCTGCAAAGGGACTTGGGAGTCCTTGTGCAGAAAACCTTGCAGGTTGAGGTGGTGGTGGGGAAGGTAAATGCCACGTTAGCATTAATTTCAAGAGGTGTAGAATACAAGAGCAGGAATGTGCTGCTGAGGCTTTTCAAAGCACTGGTGAGGCTTCACCTTGAGTACTGTGAACAATTTTGGGTTCCTCATCAAAGAAAAGATGTGCTGGCGTTGGAGAAGATTCCGGGAATGAAAGGGCTATCATACAAAGAATGGTTGGTAGTTCTAGGTCTGTACTTACTGGAATTTGGAAGTATGAGAGGGGATCTCTTTGAACCTTTAGAATGTTGAAAGGTCTATACATGGTAGACATGGAAAGGATGCTTCCCATGGTGAGGGAGTCTAGAACAAGAGGGCACAGCCTCAGGATAGAGGGGGGCCATTTAAAACAGCGATGCGGAGAAATTTCTTTAGCTAGAGGGGGGTGAATTTATGGCATTTGTTAGCACAGGTTATTAGGTGTATTTAAAGCAGAGCTTGATCAGTTCTTGACTGGACATGACATCAAAGGTTACAGGGATGGCGAGTGGGGCTGTGAGGAGAGGAGAAAAGGATCAGCCATGATTGAGTGGCAGAGCAGACTCAATAGGTCAACTGGCCAAATTCTGTTCCTATGTCTGATGGTCTAATTCATGCATTACAGTTTTCAATTTTCATTAACTGACTGAGCAAAAGCTCTAAGTTTGGATTCTGGAATGCAAATTCATGAATTGCAACAAAAAAATTGTGATGAAATCAGAAATTGTCTCTCTTTTCTCTGAATATACTATACAAGTAAATAGAGTGGGTAATAGAATGGGAGCAATAAGAGATTTTAGGAAAAATTGCCTTCATTTAAATTAGTTTATGGGGAGTGTGGTGAGGGTGGGGAGGGTGATGAGGGCATGGAGAGAAAAAGGCAAACCCGTGAAAAGCTAATTTTCGAAGCTGATCATTAACTAGAAGTATGAAATTGTTTTAAATCACACCTGTTTAAAAGGATTACGGAAAACACGTTTTCTTCCCTACATCATTCTTCATTCCTTCAATTTTATTTATTTTTTGATTCCTAGCTAAAGAATGCAAAGACTTGTGCTACTGGGGTACTTTTATTTGGCAAAATCACAAAACAGTGATATGCCTGTATATATATATTTTTTAAGTATAATGCCTGCATGCTTTGATTCTTGCATGGTTCCGGAAGAATTGAAAATTGCAAATGTTACTCCACTCTTCAAGAAAGGAGAGAGGCAGAAGAAAGTAAACAATTGGCCAGTTAGTCTGACCTCAGTGGTTGGGAAGATGTTGGAGTCGGTTATTAAGGATGAGGTCTCAGGGTACTTGGAGGTATATGATAAAATAGGCCCTGGTCAGCATGGTTTCGTCAAGGGAAAATCTTGCCTGACAAATCTATTGGAATTCTTTGAAGAAATAACAAGCAGGGTAGACAAAGCAGAATTGGTTGATGTTGTCTACTTGGATTTTCAGAAGGCCTTTGACAAGATGCCACACATGAGACTGTTTAATAAGCTATAACCCCACGATATTACAGGGAAGATTCTAGCATGGATAAAGCAGTGGATGATTGACAGGAGGCAAAGAATGAGAATAAAGGAAGCCTTTTCTCATTGGCTGTTGGTGACTAGTGTTGTTCCACAGGGGTCTGTGTTGGGACCGCTTTTTTATGTTATATGTCAATGACTTGGCTGACGGAATTGATGGCTTTGTAGCCAAGTTTGTAGATGATATGAAGAGAGGTGGAGGGCAGGTAGATTTGAGGAAATAGGCTACAGAAGGACTTAGACAGATTAGTAGATTGGGAAAAAAAGTGGCAGATGGGATACAATGTATGGTCATGGACTTTGGTAGAAGAAATAAAGGGTAAACTATTTTTGAAATGGAGAGAAAATACAAAAATCTGAGGTGCAAAGGGACTTGGGAGTCCTTGTTCAGGATTTCATAAAGGTTAAATTTGGTATTAGCATTCATTGGATTATAAATCTAGTTTTCTATGTTTCTATAAAAGCAAGGATGTAATGTTGACGCTTTATAAACCATTGGTGAAGCCTCACTTGGAGTATTGTAAGAAGGTTTTGGCCCCTTATCTTAGAAAGGATGTGCTGAAACTGGAGAAGGTTTAAAGGAAGTTTATGAAAATGATTCCAGGATTGAAAGGCTTATCATATGAGGAGTGTTTGATGGCCCTGGGCCTCCATTCTCTCAAATTCAGAAGAATGGGGGAGGGGGGGAACGCATTGAAACCTATCATGTGTTGAATGGCCTCAATAGAGTGGATGTGGAGAGAACGTTTCCTATGGTAGGGGAGTTTAAGACCAGAGGACACAGCCTCAGAGAAGAGAGGCGTCCTTTTAGAACTGAGATGAGGAGGAATTTCTTTAGCCAGAGAGTGGTGAATCTGTGCCACAGGCAGTTGTGTAGGCCAAGTCATTGGGTATATTTAAGGCAGAGAAGATAGATTCTTGATTAATCAGGGAAAAGGCAGGAGATTGGGGCTGATAGGAAAAACAGATCAGCTGTAATGAAATGGTGGAGCAGACTCAATGCCCAAGTGGCCTAATTCAGCTCCTATATCTTATGGTCTTATGGTATTTATATTCATTCTGCAAGAATTAAAGGGGGAACTGTAGGGACTCCTTAATTTCATTAGGCAGAATTCACCCAGACTGTTAAGGGTTAAGTCTGCCGTGTATGTTACGTGTTACGTTGTATGTCACGTGTTACATTACATGTCATTACATTTTGGGGCAGGTTTTTTTCTTATATACATACAACATCGCCATTTGTTTGCTGTTGGAATAAAGTATACGTTAGAAGTAATTACACTTGTGTCGATTTTTGTCAACGCTCCTTCAGAAGTATGATAATATCAGTTAACCAAATAAAAAAATATATATGCATAAACAATATTTACTGACAGTTTAAATATTACCACCAAATAAAATGCAAAGAAAGATTGTGCCTTTTTAAGAACTTCAAACATTTTTCTCACAAAGTAAATCAGGGGAAATAATTGTTTTTCTTTCATTGTCAAGCAAATTATATCATAAATTCAAAAAGATGTATAAATTGTAAAAGTAAAGTTTACATTCAGAAGACAGGCGATGAGAAATAAAATTATTCACAACAAGATTAAAAAAGAGAATAACTTGTGCCAATTAATCTCATATCTCCAGGCTGAACATATTTAATTGCAAAATAAGCAAGTGGGCTGTAGGAATGATTCAGCTAACTAAAAGAGGAAACTGATAAAGGAACGTCAATGTGCTAATTAAAGGGTGTTTGACTTCTGCAGGCAGTTCAACTGATTCTAGAATTCTTCATATGTAAGTTACATTATCAACTTTAACCCTGATATTGGGAATGTTCATCTCATCTCTGGAATCTATTAACGAACAAATATTCTTTTCCAAAGTGATCATATACTTTTGGTCAGATATATCCATTGCAACTGAACTAGCCACAGAAATACATTTGTTTTACGATAAGTAGAAAATGGGAATTCTGCAGCAATTGCCTTTCCTCCTGATACCTCTAAGTTTTCCACTAACTGCACAATACAAAACAATGAAGATCACACCAGTCTAAAGTTAAAAAAAAACTATAAGGTCCTGACGAAGGGTCTCGGCCCGAAACGTCGATTGTACCTCTTCCTAGAGATGCTGCCTGGCCTGCTGCATTCACCAGCAACATTTATGTGTGTTGCTTGATAAGATCTAGTTGAATGCTCTGACCTAGACTTTCACATCAAATTAATCTTCACCAGTTATCCACAACTAAAGTCATAATGAATAGTTTAAAACTTTTTAGAAATAATTATATTTTAATAGTTATGATATAAAGATCTCATATATTACATTAGTTATTTTCTCGACAGTTAAGCCGTACAACAGAGCAAAAATTCTCTGAATGTGTAAATAGCTGGAAAGGTACAACACTCATATATAAATAATGCTGTAAAAGTTGTTTCAGCTTTTGTTAATTACAAATGTTCATACTGAACACATCTGTTGGCAAATGTGCCCATGCGCTGCAATGATGAAGCCAAACTACATACCAAATTCAACTCAAGGCAACATGACCCAAATTGAATGTGATCTTTGAAAGATATTACTAGATTGATAAGCCAATCTGATAAAGAGAAAACTATGAAAGGGAAGAAATTTGTAAAGATTTGTAACATCCATAAAAAATCATTTTTATTGCTATGTGAAGAACACACTACAATTTTGTCTTTATTCACAGCATCAGAACAAGTTCATTTTGAAAACCTGCTTTATTAAACAAATAGTGTTCAAAGGGAATCAATATGTTTTCAAAATCGGAATCATGTTTAATATTATTGGCATAGGTCATGATTTTTTGTGGCAGCACTGCAATGCAAAACAATTAAAAAGCTGTAGATTACAATAATATAAAAATTAAATTAAATAAGTAGTGCAAAACAAGAGGGAAAAAATGAGATGGTGCAGAGGGTTCATTGTCTATTCAGAAATCCAATCGCAGGAGAGAAGAAGCTGTTACTAAAAGGTTGACCTTCTCCTTGACGATAGCAATGAGAAGAGAGCATGTCCTGTGTGATGAGGGTCCTTAATGGTGGATGCCACCTTTAGAACTTCTACAGGTATACCAGGGAGAACATTCTGACTGGTGGGTTTATGGTCTACTAACTTAATTGATTTAATTTTCTTTAGGATCAAGTTAGGGAGAGCCATGCTCCAATTCATATATGACTTTTGTTAGATACTGAATGCATAGGTATACTAAACAGAGGCAGCAGGAGCAAAAAGAGGTCAGAGAGACATTTTCTTTGAACTAAAACCAAATTCAATGTGAATTATCGAACAAAGTCACCATAAAATATCTATAGAACAGCTTATCATACATTATTATACGAAAATAATGTGAGACATTGCCATATGTCAATCTCTCCAAATCAATCGGAAACAGTAATACAATAAGAGTATGGCTTCATGACATCATTGATTTTGTGTCACAAACATAAATAAAGCAGCATTGCATTCTTTCCACAAGAGATTCTGCAGATGCTGGTACATTCTTTAACCTGCTTTGGTACTTAAACTCTGGTGCTGTTTTGATATTTTACTGTATGAGAAATGTTACTTTACAGAGCAATTTCAAGGCACAAAATTACAAAACCACAAACTAGTCACATCCTCCCCCGCATTGTAACAGTATCCGCATACAGAAACAACTAACATCGGAAAAAAGACAATAACATAACAGCTTATAATAGTTTATCTACTGATGTCTACTATAAGCCTACTGACTCTCACAGCTGTCTGGACTATTCCTCTTCTCACCCTGTCTCTTGCAAAAATGCCATTCCCTTCCCGCAATTCCTCCGTCTCCGCCGCATATGCTCTCAGGATGAGGCTTTTCATTCCAGGATGAAGGAGATGTCCTCCTTTTTTAAAGAAAGGGGCTTCCCTTCCTCTGCCATCAACTCTGCTCTCAAACGCATCTCTCCCATTTCACAATCTGCTCTCACTCCATCCTACCGCCATCCCACGAGGAATAGGGTTCCCCTTGTCCTCACCTACCACCCCACCAGCCTCCAGGTCCAACATGTAATTCTCCGTAACTTCCGCCACCTCCAATGGGATCCCACCACTAAGCACATCTTTCCCTCCACCCCCCCCACCGCTTTCCGCAGGGATCGCTCCCTACGCGAGCCCCTTGTCCATTCGTTCCTCCCCATCCCTCCCCACCCATCTCCCTCCTGGCACTTTTCCTTGTAAGCGGAACAAGTGCTACACATGCCCTTACACTTCCTCCCTCACTACCATTCAGGGCCCTAGACAGTCCTTCCAGGTGAGGCGACACTTCACCTATGAGTCAGCTGGGGTGATATACTGCATCCGATGCTCCAGATGTGGCCTTCTATATATTGGCGAGACCCGACGCAGACTGGGATATTGGTTCACTGAACACCTATGCTCTGTCCATCAGAGAAAGCAGGATCTCCCAGTGGCCACACATTTTAATTCCACATCCCATTCTCATTCAGATATGCCTATCCACGGCCTCCTCTACTGTAAAGATGAAGCCACACTCAAGTTGGAGGAACAACACCTTATATTCCGTCTGGGTAGCCTCCAACCTGATGGCATGAACATTGACTTCTCAAACTTCTGCTAATGCCCCACCTCTCCCTTGTACCCCATCCCTTATTTATTTATTTATATGCACGCATTCTTTCTCTCTCTCTCTCCTTTTTCTCCCTCTGTCCCTCTGACTATACCCCTTGCCCATCCTCTGGGTTCCCCTCCACCACTTTTCCTTCTCCCTGGGCCTCCTGTCCCATGATCCCTCTCATATCCCTTTTGCCAATCACCTGTCCAGCTCTTGGCTCCATCCCTCCCCCTCCTGCCTTCTCCTATCATTTTGGATCTCCCCCTCCCCTTCCCATTTTCAAATCTCTTACTAGCTCTTCCTTCAGTTAGTCCTGACGAACGGACTCAGCCCGAAACGTCAACTGTACTTCTTCCTAGAGATGTTGCCTGGCCTGCTGCGTTCCCCAGCAACTTTGATGTGTGTTGCTTGAATTTCCAGCATCTGCAGAATTCCTCGTGTTTAATATCTTAGAGGGATTGTTTTTCACCTGTATTTGCTCAGGAGATGAACAGAGTCCATAGAACTGGGGTAAAACAGTAGAGATGTTATGGACTGTATCCAGAAGGTGCTTGCTGTCCTGTGGTAAATTAGAGTGGATAAATCCCCAGGGCTTGACAAGGTGTACCCTCAGTCCTTCTGGGAGACTCGTGCATAAATTGCAAGGGCCCTGGCAGAGGTACTTAAAATGTCCTTAGCCACAGGTGAGATGCTGGAGGACTGGAAGATAGCTAATGATATTCCATTGCTCAGGAAAGCTCTAAGAAAAAGTCAGGACATTATACGCCAGTGAGCCTGATGTCAGTAGTGGATAAATTTTATAGGAAGGTACTCTGAGGGATAGGATATATATGTATTTAAGCAAGTAGATTCCAATTAGGGATAGTCAATATGGCTAACAATCTTAGGAGTTTTTCAAGGAAAGTTGATGAAGGAAAGGCAAGGAACATTGTCCTTATGGACTTTAGCATGGCAGTCTGGTACAGAAGGTTCAGTCACTTGGCATTAAGGATGAAGTAGTAAATTGAATTCAAAACTAGCTTAGCAGGAAAAGATTACAGCTTCACCCCCCCCCCACCCCTTACCCCTTCCCCCCTCCCCCCAAGCAACTGGAAGTTTATGACTAGTGGTGCACTGCAGAAACAAGTTTGTCATCTATATTAACGATTTGGATGATAATCTGGTATCAGCAAACTTGCAGATGATGCCAAGACTGGGGGTGTAGTGGACAGTGAGGAAGACTATCAAAGCTTGCAGCGGGATCAGGACCAGCTACAAAAATGGCCTGAAAAATGGCAGATGGAAGTTAATGCAGACAAATGTGACATGCTGCACTTGGAGAAGACAAACTAGGGTGAACAGCAGGGCACTGGGGAAGATGATAGAAAAGAGGGATCCAAGAATAAAGATCCATAATCCTTGAAAGTGTCACAGCTAGAAAAGGTTACAAAGAGATCTTTTTGTTCATTGGCCTTCATTAATCAGAATATTCAGTACAAAGTTCAGATTTAAGTAGTATAAGACATTGGTGGTGTAATTTGATATATTTTGTGCAGTTTTAGTCATCTAACTGCAGGAAAGATATCAATAAGATTGAAAGGGTACACAGAAAATTCACAAGGGGGGGTTCCAGTGATGTCATTGTTCAGAATGGCAGCTTAAATCAATAGCTCCTCTGGAAAAACCCATATGTCGCCCCGTTAATCCATCAATCCATGAGGAGGGAGGAGAAGATGGCAGCGCGACGCGCACGTGCGCAGCTCTCCAGTAAAAATTATATTGGTTCTGTTAAATAGGGGCCGTGGACAATTCTGATTTGATGGAGACAGACGTTAAAGTATAGAGGATCATCCGGAGAAATTTCTGAAACGCCGGTTTGCTGCCACTGTTACTGGGCGATCGAGAATCTTCCGGAGGGAAGGCCCCAAAATCCCCGGCTTTGCCTCCTGCTGGCGACCGAGGCTGAGGTCGAATCGTTCGGATAGAGATGGTGCTCAGTACTCGGTGTCGGAGGGCTGATTGGAGGCTCGAAGTTTTCGGACAACTCAGAGTCGGACTGTGGTTGGGCACGGCAGGGAGCGTTTTCTTCCTTCTCCCGTCTGCGTGAGATGTGGGACATTCAAGAGACTTTGAACTTTTTTACTGTGCCCGTGGCCTGTTCTTCATCAAGTTTCTGACTGATGCTGCCCGACCTGCTGAATTCATCCAGCGTACTGAAAGTGTTGCTTCATCAAGTTATGATATTGTTGCACTGTTGTAACTATATGTTATAATTATGTGGTTTTTGTTAGTTTTTCAGTCTTGGTCTGTCGTGTGTTTTTGTGATATCACACTGGAGGAATATTGTATTGTTTCTTAATGCATGCATTACTAAATGACAATAAAAGAGGACTGCGTGTCCTCATAATCTAATCTAATAATCTAAATACAAGATCTTTTGAAAATATCTGAATTGATAAGGGGGGCAAGAATGGGGAAAAAGAATGGAGATTAAAAAAGCTTCATTAAAAAAGCCTATGGAAGAGAGAGGTGCAGCGCGCAGCTCTCCTACACGTGCGCGTGGTGGCGAGGCTGACGTGGGGCCTCGTTCAGGCGAAGCGGCAAATATGATAAGGATTCTGGAAGAGATAAGGGAAGCCCAAAAAGATATAAAACAGCAACTCAATGATATAAAGTCAGAGCTCGCCAATGTCAATCAGAAAATAGCAGTAGCAGAGACTCGAATTGAGAAGATGGAAGATCGCGTGCAAAACATGGAACAGGTACTAAGTAAGACGATAAAAATATTAATTCAACAGGAAAGTAAATTGCTTGACCAGGAGGGAAGATCGCAATGGAAAAATATCAGGATTTATAATGTTCCCGAAGGAGTGGAGGGATTGTCGATGATGGACTTTGTAGACAAGTTGCAGCGAGAAGTACTGGAGATTCCCCAGAGTATGGAGATTGAAATTGAGATGACGCATCATTCGCTCGTCCCACGGCCTCCCGGAGACAGAGAAAGTAAACCGCGCTCAATGGTGCTTAAATTCCTTCGATTCAAGAGCAAGGCGGAGATTCTACGAAGGGCCTGGGGTAAGAAGAGGGTTTTTTGGAACGGGAAGTTAATATACTTTGATCATGATTACTCCCCGGCAGTCTTACAGAAAAAGAAGGAATATTCTGAAGCGAAACGAATATTAAAACAAGAAAAGATTAAATTCCAAACCCCATACCCTGCTAAACTGAGGGTATTTTACCAAGAAGGGATACGACTATACCAGACGGTGGAAGGGGCGACTACAGACATGAACAACAGAGGACTGCCCATTAGCGTGGTCAAGGGAAAGTCTGGCTGAGCAGTTATCCCAAGCTGCTTGGGAAATAGTAAGAGAACCTAGAAAGCAGGGGATGGGAGAAGGACAAGAGAAGGATATTAGGAAGAGACTGTGAGTTCTCCGAGGACAGCCCTCACCTCCTCCGAAGAGCCATAAGGTTTGGCTAACTCTAAAAGTGCTGATAAACTAAACGGAAGCAAAAATAGACGGTGATATACCTATCTCGAGAAATACATGTTATAATGTGGATTTTATACTACTCCATTTTTTAAAATTCATTCCTTTTTCCCCACCTAAATGAGAATATATTCATGGGAGGAATACACATTACACATTTCTGTGTAATGGACATAGTTTTTTTTTACTTACTTTTATAGGTACTGCAATGGGGGCCCTCAACCCACAGGTAGGAGGTGCTATCCCCCACAGCTAGACTTTTCTTCTAGCCCAACCCCGGGTCATCTAGAGACCCCAGCCTTGGAATCACACCTTCATTACCTTTTTTTCATTATTCGTGTTTCTTGGCTCTTATTTGACTCTTGACTCTTCCAATAGAAAAACTTATGAAAGAAAGTCCTTACGTAAGACAGTTAACACTCTTTTTGAAGATGTTGGTCTAATTGATATATGGAGGGACCTTTTCCCTGACAGAAGAGATTACACTCATTATTCTGCCCCCCATACAAGAATAGACTATTTCATAACATTTGGAAAAGAGAGAGACAAAATAATCACCTGTGGAATTGGGACAATAGATGTAAGTGACCATGCACCTATATATTTATCTGTTGATTTTGACCTACAACCGAAGAATACTATTTGGAAACTAAATTCAAGTCTACTCAATGATCCCTATTTTAAGGAACAAATTAAAAAAGAAATTGGTCTTTACTTAGAATTCGATGATAATGGAGAGGTTTCACCTCCCATTCTATGGGATACTCTGAAGGCTGTCTTAAGAGGGAAAATTATAGTGATATCTTCATATAAGAAAAAAATAAGGAATAGAACATTAGAGGAATTACAAAATAAGCTGAAGGAACTAGAAAAAAAACAGAAATTGAGTTTGGCACAGGATACACGAGAGGAAATTTTAAAGATTAGTTATGGCTGCAGAAGAAATAAGAAAAAATTTAATGTTTCTGAAACAGAGACACTATGAAAGTGGATCTAAATCAATGAAAATACTGGCATGGAAACTGAAAAAAAAATGCTAGCAGAAAATACAATTCATAGAATACGGGATCCAAGAACAAAAGTGATAAAAAATAAGCTACACACATCAAAGTTGCTGGTGAACGCAGCAGGCCAAGCAGCATCTGTAGGAAGAGGTACAGTCGACGTTTTAGGCCGAGACCCTTCGTCAGGACTAACTGAAGGAAGAGTGAGTAAGGGATTTGAAAGTTGGAGGGGGAGGCGGAGATCCAAAATGATAGGAGAAGACAGGAGGGGAAGGGATAGAGCCAAGAGCTGGACAGGTGATAGGCAAAAGGGGATACGAGAGGATAATGGGACAGGAGGTCCGGGAAGAAAGACGGGGGGGGGGGGACCCAGAGGATGGGCAAGAGGTATATTCAGAGGGACAGAGGGAGAAAAAGGAGAGTGAGAGAAAGAGTGTGTGCATAAAAATGAGTAACAGATGGGGTACGAGGGGGAGGTGGGGCATTAGCGGAAGTTAGAGAAGTCGATGTTCACGCCATCAGGTTGGAGGCTACCCAGACGGAATATAAGGTGTTGTTCCTCCAACCTGAGTGTGGCTTCATCTCTACAGCAGAGGAGGCCGTGGACAGACATGCCAGAATGGGAATGGGATGTGGAATTAAAATGTGTGGCCACTGGGAGATCCTGCCTTCTCTAGCGGACAGAGCGTAGATGTTCAGCAAAGCGGTCTCCCAGTCTGCGTCAGGTCTCACCAATATATAAAAGGCCACATTGGGAGCACCGGACGCAGTATATCACCCCAGTCGACTCACAGGCGAAGTGTTGCCTCACCTGGAAGGACTGTTTGGGGCCCTGAATGGTGGTAAGGGAGGAAGTGTAAGGGCATGTGTAGCACTTGTTCCGCTTACACGGATAAGTGCCAGGAGGGAGATCAGTGGGGAGGGATGGGGGGGATGAATGGACAAGGGAATTGTGTAGGGAGCGATCCCTGCGGAATGCAGAGAGAGGCGGGGAGGGAAAGATGTGCTTAGTGGTGGGATCGTGATGGAGGTGGCGGAAGTTACGGAGAATAATATGTTGGACCCGGAGGCTGGTGGGGTGGTAGGTGAGGACCAGGGGAACCCTATTCCTAGTGGGGTGGCGGGAGGATGGAGTGAGAGCAGATGTACGTGAAATGTACATTTCACATTTTACATAAAAAATAAGCTAAGTGAAATTCAAGAAGCTTTTGAAATGTTTAACAAAACCCTATATTCCAAAGTTCCAGGGGGAAGCATAACCCAAATTGACACCTTCCTGAACTCTTTAGAGTTACCCACTTTAAGCAAAGAACAAAATAGAACGATGACTGTTGACATAACTGAGGCTGAACTAAAAACTGCAATTAGTAGGCTTAAATTAAGCAAGTCACCAGGATCAGATGGATATACGGCAAAGTGGTATAAAGAGTTTAGAAGTGAGTTAATTCCTAATTTACTCCCCACACTGAACTGGACCCTAAGAAAGGTGCAAGTGCCACTCAGCTGGAAGGAGGCGATAATCTCAGCTACACCGAGCGAAGGCAAGGATAAAATGGACTGTGGGTCATTTAGACCAATATCTGTTCTTAATGTGGATTATAGAATATTTACCTCCATCATGGCCAAACGATTAGAAGAGTTTCTATCCACACTGATACATAATGATCAGACAGGTTTTATACAACAATGCGAAACACAAGACAATATACGAAGGACACTTCACATTATGGATCATATTAAAAAAAATGAAATTGAAGCAGTAGTGATAAGCGTGGACGCTGAAAAGGCATTTGATTCAGTTATTTGGAATTTTCTTTACAGAGTTTTACATAGATTTGGTCTACATGACACAATTATTAAAACTATACAGGCACTATATGACAATCCTACTGCTAGGATTAAAATCAATGGATATTTATCTAATAGTTTTACCCTAGAAAGGGGCACGAGACAGGGTTGTGCATGGTCACCGCTACTCTTCGCATTATAGCTGAAACCATCAGCTCAATACATCAAACAAAATGAAGATATCAGGGGAATTACTATTAAAGGGACAGAGCATAAAATGGCCTGTTACGCGGATGACGTTTTGATCTATCTAGGGCAACCAACATACTCTTTACCTAAATTGATGCAATCCTTTGAACAATATGGCCAATTATCAGGATACAAGATCAACATAGATAAAATCCAACTACTTTCATATAGCTATAGCCTACTAAGAGAAATTGAAAGTAGGTATTCTTGGGCATGGCAAACCAGAGTCCGGTAAATATTTGGGCATCATTATGCCAAAAGATTTGGCAAAATTACCAGAATGCAATTATCAGCCTATATATAAAAAATTAAGGAAGATTTAACAGGATGGAACCTAATTCCTTTTCTTGGTCTCAGTTCAAGGATTGAATCTATTAAAATGAATATACTGCCCAGACTACTATATCTCTTTCAGACCCTACCAATAGAGATTAACCAAAATCAATTCAATGAATGGAACAAAATGCTATCAAGATATATATGGCAAGGTAAAAGGCCTGGGGTTCATCTCAAAACTTTGCAATTAGCCAAGGAAAAGTGGGGGGATGGGGCCTACCTTCTCTTAGAGATTACTATTTTGCAGCACAGTTGAGAGCTGTGATATGCTGGTGCAACCCATCATATGGCACTCAATGGAAGAACATTGAGGAGAGGATACTTTCCATCCCCATACAGGCAATTTTGGCTGATAACAACGTACAAAGTTACATAAATAATATTGACAACCCATGGGTGAAATGGACTCTTAAAATATGGAAAACTATTATAAAAGAATATAAACTAGAGAGAGACATTGCAATTCTTAAATGGTGTACATATGACTCGGATTTTACGCCAAATAAACTGGATGCTACATTTAAGGACTGGACAGCTAAAGGAATAACAGCTATTTGCAATATAATGAAAGAAGGAACACTGTTCAGTTTTGAAATGCTCAAAGAGAAACACTTATTAGAAAAACAAGACTTTTACTGGTATTTACAGATGTGACAGTATGTTAACAGGACGGTTAAAAATGTATCCAAGGCAACATGTCTGATAGAGCTATTTAGAAAAGCATATAATTCAGACGATGGTAGTAGAATAATTTCAAGCGTTTATAAGGGTTTGTCAAATCTTAAAACACGTTTGACTTCATACATTAAAACAAAATGGGAGAAGGAGGGAGGGATAATAATATCTGAGGAAGACTGGACAATAATATGGAGGTATCAATGGAAGTGTACCAGTTCACAGAAATGGAGGGAGTTCGGGTGGAAAAACTTGATAAGATATTTTATTACACTCTCTCAGAAATCCCATTATAATAGTAACCCCCCTGCTTGCTGGAGAAATTGTGGAAATCAAAATGCAAACTATTATCATATTTTCTGGGAATGCCCCATTATCAAAGACTATTGGAGTGGGGTACATAATCCCTACAAGACATCTTTAAATGTGAAATATCCTTAGAGAGTAAGACCATATATTTTGGGTATATACTTCAAGAATGGTTGAAAAGAGATAAATATTTAATGAAATATTTACCAGCTGGTGGCTGGTAAAAAAGACCCTTACCAGAAAATGGTTCTCTCCGGAGAGCCCAACTTTAAATGTATGGATGGAAATTATAATGGACATTTACAAAATGGAGAAGATAACAGCATCTGTTAATCATAAGTTGGAACAATTTGATTCATACTGGGAAAAATGGTTTAACTACATAACACCTCATAGGCCTGATTTTATTCTCACAAGTCAATGAATATGTTGTAAAAAAAAATCACTCCCTACTCTGTACATAGTTTTCTTCTTTCGACTGTTCTTTCTTTCCTCTCCTTTCTATAAGTGTATACCTCAGATAAATATTATGTGGAGATTTGTGACAAATATGATTATATGATATATATGTACAGTATCTGAAATACATCTTATGGAAATGTTTGTTTGATGATGAAATTCAATAAAAAATAAAAAATTCACAAGGATGCTGCTGGGACTTGAGAACCTGAGTCATAGGGAAAGGTTGAACAGATTCGGACTTTATCCCCTGAAGCATAGGAGAATGAGGGGAGATCTGTTAGTGGCATACAAAATTATAAGGAGTATGGGTAGGGTAAACGCAAGCAGATTCTTTCCACTGAGGTTGGGTGAGAGTAGAACTAGAGGTCATGGGTTAAGGGTGAAAGGTGAAATGCTAAAGGGGAACATGAGGGTAAATTTCTTCACTCAGAGGGTGGTGAGAGTGTGGAATAAACTGCCAGTGTAAATGGTGGATGCGGGTTTGATTTCAATATTTAAAAGTAGTTTGAATGAGTACATGGATATAAGGGGTATAGAAGGCTATTGTCCAAGTGTGAATCGATGCAACTTCAACAGAATAACAGTTCAGCATGAACTAGGTGGGCAAAAGGGCCTGTTTCATAGTGCTGTATGACTCTAAATATCCACTGACTTCTGCCTTGAATATACTTAAGTACTGTGCCTCCCTATCCCTCTTGGAATAAAAATACCAAATTTACTTCCTTTCGGTTGAATTAAATTTCCTTTGAACTCAATCCTGACTTTGACATTGTAATCAGTGATTCTAGCACCACTGACAAAGCTATCATCATCCCTGCAACTACAGAAAGGGTGGGTAATGCAGCAGGATCCTCTTTTGAGTCAATATGGGTGGAAGTCAGGAACAGGAAGGGAGCAGTTACTCTACTGGGGGTATTCTATAGGCCCCCTGATAGCAGCAGAGATACAGAGGGGCAGATTGGGAGGCAGATTTTGGAAAGGTGCAAAAATAACAGGGTTGTTATCATGGGTGACTTTAACTTCCCTAATATTGATTAGCACCTGATTAGTTCCAAGGCTTTAGATGGGGCAGAATTTGTTAAGTGTGTCCAGGATAGATTCCTGTCACAGTATGTGGACAGGCCGACCAGGGGAAATGCCATACTAGATCTAGTACTAGATAATGAACCAGGTCAGGTCACAGATCTCCCAGTGGGTGAGCATCTGGGGGACAGTGACCACCGCTCCCTGGCCTTTAGCATTATCATGGAAAAGGATAGAATCAAAGAGGACAGGAAAATTTTTAATTGGGGAAAGGCAAATTTAAGGCTAGAACTTGTAGGTGTGAATTGGGATGATGTTTTTGCAGGGAAATGTACTATGGACATGTGGTCGATGTTTAGAGATCTCTTGCGGGATGTAAGGGATAAATTTGTCCCGGTGAGGAAGATAAAGAATGGTAGGGTGAAGGAACCATGGGTGACAAGTGAGGTGGAAAATCTAGTCAGGTGGAAGAAGGCAGCATACATGAGGTTTAGGAAGCAAGGATCAGATGGGTCTATTGAGGAATATAGGGAAGCAAGAAAGGAGCTTAAGAAGGGGCTGAGAAGAGCAAGAAGAGGGCATGAGAAGGCTTTGGTGAGTAGGGTAAAGGAAAACCCCAAGGCATTCTTCAATTATGTGAAGAAAAAAAGGATGACAGGAGTGAAGGTAGGACCGATTAGAGATAAAGGTGGGAAGATGTGCCTGGAGGCTGTGGAAGTGAACGAGGTCCTCAATGAATACTTCTCTTCAGTATTCACCAATGAGAGGGAACTTGATGATGATGAGGACAATATGAGTGAGGTTGATGTTCTGGAGCATGTTGATATTAATGGAGAGGAGGTGTTGGAGTTGTTAAAATACATTAGGACACATAAGTCCCCGGGGCCTGACAGAATATTCTCTAGGATGCTCCACGAGGCGAGAGAAGAGATTGCTGATCCTCTGGCTAGGATCTTTATGTCCTCGTTGTCCACGGGAATGGTACCGGCAGATTGGAGGGAGGCGAATGTTGTTCCCTTGTTCAAAAAAGGTAGTAGGGATAGTCTGGGTAATTATAGACCAGTGAGACTTACGTCTGTGGTGGGAAAGCTGTTGGAAAAGATTCTTAGATATAGGATGTATAGGCATTTAGAGAATCATGGTCTGATCAGGGACAGTCAGCATGGCTTTGTGAAGGGCAGATCGTGTCTAACAAGCCTCATAGAGTTCTTTGAGGAGGTGACCAGGCATATAGATGAGGGTAGTGCAGTGGATGTGATCTATATGGATTTTAGTAAGGCATTTGACAAGGTTCCACATGGTAGGCTTATTCAGAAAGTTAGAAGGCATGGGATCCAGGGAAGTTTGGACAGCTGGATTCAGAATTGGCTTGCCTGCAGAAGGCAGAGGGTGGTGGTGGAGGGTGTACATTCAGATTGGAGGATTGTGACTAGTGGTGTCCCACAAGGATCTGTTCTGGGACCTCTACTTTTCGTAATTTTTATTAACGACCTGGATATGGGGGTAGAAGGGTGGGTTGGCAAGTTTGCAGATGACACAAAGGTTGGTGGTGTTGTAGATAGTGTAGAGGATTGTCAAAGATTGCAGAGAGACATTGATAGGATGCAGAAGTGGGCTGAGAAGTGGCAGATGGAGTTCAACCCGGAGAAGTGTGAGGTGCTACACTTTGGAAGGACAAACTCCAAGGCAGAGTACAAAGTAAGTGGCAGGATACTTGGTAGTGTGGAGGAGCAGAGGGATCTCGGGGTACATGTCCACAGATCCCTGAAAGTTGCCTCACAGATGGATAGGGTAGTTAAGAAAGCTTATGGGGTGTTAGCTTTCATAAGTCGAGGGATAGAGTTTAAGAGTTGCGACGTAACGATGCAGCTCTATAAAACTCTGGTTAGGCCACACTTGGAGTACTGTGTCCAGTTCTGGTCACCTCACTATAGGAAGGATGTGGAAGCATTGGAAAGGGTACAGAGGAGATTTACCAGGATGCTGCCTGGTTTAGAAAGTATGTATTATGATCAGAGATTAAGGGAGCTAGGGCTTTACTCTTTGGAGAGAAGGAGGATGAGAGGAGACATGATAGAGGTGTACAAGATGATAAGAGGAATAGATAGAGTGGATAGCCAGCACCTCTTCCCCAGGGCACCACTGCTCAATACAAGAGGACATGGCTTTAAGGTAAGGGGTGGGAAGTTCAAGGGGGATATTAGAGGAAGGTTTTTTTACTCAGAGAGTGGTTGGTGCATGGAATGCACTGCCTGAGTCAGTGGTGGAGGCAGATACACTAATGAAGTTTAAGTGATTACTAGACAGGTATATGGAGGAATCTAAGGTGGGGGCTTATATGGGAGGCAGGGTTTGAGGGTCGGCACAACATTGTGGGCCGAAAGGCCTGTACTGTGCTGTACTATTCTATGTTCTATGTTCTATGTACTCTGTCAAGTCCTGCAAGTCCTTTATTTTCAAATTTAAATTAGTATTTAAAAATATTTAGTTCTGAATATTCAATGTCTTTTCCTTTTACTGGAATTAGAAGCATAATACTTCTAAATTCACAGAAATAATTTATAAATTTGCAGAATAAGTAAATAATCAGCAAATTGTGATTCTACAGAATTAAACACAATGCAGTACATTTTTTGTAGGAAGAACACAGATGTCACTAACTGCTTAAAGGATATACACATAAGCGAATAAGAGAATCAACATGATCTCTGGGTACTAAGGCAATCAGAAGATGCATGTCATTTGAAAAAAAAAATCAAACTGACCATTAACCTCTATTTGACAAAGTTATGCAAAATCTCTATCAACCCTTGATTAGACCACAGTACTGTAGGCAGTTTTATTTGTCTTGTTATGAAAGAAGTAGACATATTGGAATGTGCAGACAAGATGTACAAGATATCAAAGTGCAAACAACAGAATTTATTTCAGGAAATGATAATGAATGAATGAAATCTCTTCACCTAGGGTAAAATGGAACATAGGAAAGGACAGCACAGTACAGGTCCTTCAGCACATCATGATGGGCTGATCTCTTAGCGTACTGTAAGATAATTCTAACTCTTCCCTCCCACAGACCCCTCCATCTTTTCCATGTACCACCATAAGGCCATAAGATATAGGAGCAGAATTAGGCAATTTGGCCCATCAAGTCTGCTCTGCCATTTCATCATGGTTGATCCATTTTTCCTCTCAGCCCCAATCTCCTGCCTTCACCCCATATCCCTTCATGCGCTGACTAATCAAGAATCTACCTATGTAAGAGTTTCTTAAATGGCCCGAATACATCTAGGTACATTTCGAGTGACCGTAAGACCATAAGGCCATTAGATATAGGAGCAGAATTAGGCCATTCGGCCCATCAAGTCTGCTCCACCATTCAACCATGGGCTGATTCAATTCTTCCAGTCATCCCCACTCCACTGCCTTCTCTCCATACCTTTTGAGGCCCTGGCTAATCAAGAACCTATCTATCTCAGCCTTAAATGCACCCAGTGACTTGGCCTCCACAGCCACTCATGGTAACAAGTTCCACAGATTTACCACTTTCTGACTAAAGTAATTTCTCCACATCTCTGTTCTAAATGGACGTCCTTCAATTCTGAAGTCATTGTCTCTTGTTCTGGACTCCCCTACCATGGGAAATAACTTTGCCATATCTAATCTGTTCAGGTCTTTTAACATTCAGAATGTTTCTAAGAGATCCCCCCTCATTCTCCTGAACTCCAGAGAATACAGCCCAAGAGTTGACAGACGTTCCTCACACGGTAACCCTTTATTCCTGGAATCATTCTTGTGAATCCTCTCTGAATCCTCTCCAATGTCAGTATATCCTTTCTGAAATAAGGAGCCCAAAACTGCACACAATACTCTAAGTGTGGTCTCACAAGTGCATTATAGGGCCTTAACATCACATCCCTGGTCTTATATTCTATACCTCTAGAAATGAATGCCAACGTTGCATTTGCCTTCTTTGCCACCAACTCAACCTGGAGGTTAACCTTTAGGCAAGTCTCTTTGCATCTCTGCATTTTGAATTCTCTCCCTATCTAAATAATAACCTGCCCATTTATTTCTTCCACCAAAGTGCCTGACCTTACACTTTCCAACATTGCATTTGATTTCGCACTTCTTTGGCCATTCCCCTAAACTATCTAAGTCTCTCTGCAGGCTCTCTATTTCCTCAACACCACCCGCTCCTCCACCTATCTTTGTATCATTGGCAAATTTAGCTTCAAATCCATAGTCCAAATCATTGACATACATCGTAAAAAGCAGCCGTCCCAACACCGAGCCCTGTGGAACTCCACTGGTACCCGGCAGCCAACCAGAATAGGATCACTTTATTCCCACTGTGTTTTCTGCTAATCAGCCAATGCTCCAACTACACTGTAACTTCCCTGTAATTCCATGGGATCTTACCTTGCTGAGCAGTCTCATGTGCAGCACCTTGTCAAAGGCCTTCTGAAAATCCAAGTACACCATATCTACTACATCTCCTTTGTCTACCCTGCTTGTAATTTCCTCAAAAAATTGCAGTAGGTTTGTCAAGCAGGATCTTCCTTTCAGGAAACCATGCTGGCTTTGGCCTATCTTGTCATGTGCCTCCTGGTACTCCATAATCTCATCCCTAACAATCGATTCCAACAACTTCCCAACCACCGATTTCAGGCTAACAGGTCTATAGTTTCCTTTCTGCTGCCTCCCACCCTTCTTAAATAGCGGAGTAACTTATGCAATTTTCCAGTCATCCGGTACAATGCCAGAATCTATTGATTCTTGAAAGATCATTGTTAGTGCCTCCGCAATCTCTCCAGCTACTTCCTTCAGAACCCGAGGGTGCATTCCATCGGGTCCAGGAGATTTATCCATCCTCAGACCATTAAGCTTCCTGAGCACCTTCTCAGTCATAATTTTCACTTCACTTCCCTGACAGACTTGAATATCCGGTTTACTGCATATGTCTTCAACTGTGAAGACTGATGCAAAATACGCATTCAGTTCTTCTGTCATCTCTGTGTCTCTCATTTAGTGATACTATACAAGTAAAAATATGAATAATTTACAAATATCATGGATCAGGAAAAATATTTCCATGTGTAGGAATGAGCATAATTGGAAATCATAAATATAACAGTCACCTAAAATGCAATGAGAATGTACAGAGGATAATTGAAGAGAACAGAAACAGATGCGTTCAGAATGAAGGGGATTGGAAACAGGCGTTTATGCTATGAAAGAAACAGAGTGATATGGAGAGGTCACCGACACCTCTACTTTCTGAGGAGGCGGAAGAGAGCTGAACTATGCACGTTATTCTACAGAAGTGCAGTAGAGAGCATCATGTCTATGAAGGTTCTCAATCATCCAGGTCATTGTACATCTAGCAGTAGTGAATCAGGGCAACTGGACTTCCTGAGTTGTCTCAAAAATGTTTCGCCACTCATCCGGGAGGCATCTTCAGTTCTGATCCATGGTAGATAGTTTTCCGGCGAATAACCTCACTCACCTTTCAGGTGAGTGGCAAAATGCCGTTTAGACAACACAGCAAGTCCAGTTGCATTGATTTACTACTGCTTGATAGTAGAGAGCATCCTAACAAGCTGCATCACTGCATGCTATGGAAACTGCACTTCAGTGGACAGGAAGGCTCGACACAGGTGATCAAAACAGCCCAATGTATCACTGGCACAGCCCAGCCGCCAACAAGGACATATATACAGAAAGGTGCCGTAAAAGGACCAGAAACATCATGATGGGTCTCATCTAACCTGCTCGTGGACTCTTTGTCCCACTCCCATCAAAGGGGAGGCTACATAGCATCCATGCCAGGACCACCACAGTCAAAAACAATTACTTTCTCCAAACAGTAAGGTTGATCAATACCTACACCTGCTAACCCACCCCTCCACACTCGCCACCACTACCTTATAATTTCCTGTCAGTTACTTTATGTACAGATAATCCTGTGCCTCGCACCACTTGATGGACATACAATCAGTCTATGTACATCAGCTAGCCTATGTGTTTTTATTATTATTGTGTTCTTTTTTTTAATTCTGTATCAGATCCGGAGTAACAATTATTTTATTCTGCTTTACACTTGTGTACTGGAAATGACATTAAACAATCCTGAATGTAGAATGCTCACAATTGAAGTGGAGCCTGGGCTAGAATGAAGAGCAGATGAAGAAGGGCAGGACAATCTTCAATGTTGAATCTCGAACCTGATGAAAAGGCAAAAGGAGTAATTAAGATATCATACCTGGAGAATGCACCAATCTCATCATCACTGAAGAGCTGTGGTTTGAAAGATGGTGCTCCACTTGGGAAACAGTAAGCCATTTTAGAAAGATTTCTATTAAAGCTAGAAATCATGTTCTATCTTGGTCCTGTAGCCTTCTCCTCTCCACCTGAGATTCTACCAACAATAGTTGTATCAACAGCAAATTTATAGAAGGTATTTGAGCTATACCTAGCCACACAGCCATGGGTATATAGGGAGTAGAGCAGTGGGCTAAGCACACATCTCTATGGCGCGCCAGTGTTGATCGTCAGCGAGGAGGAGATATTATTACCAATCCACACAGATTGTCTTCTGGTTACAAAGTCAAGGATCCAAAAGCAGGTAGAGGTACAGAGGCCCAGGTTCTGTAGCTTATCGATCAGGACTATGGAAATGATGGTGTTAAACACTGAGCTATACTCAAAGAACAGCATCCTGATGTCGGTGTTTATATTGTTCAAGTGCTCTAAGGCCATGTAAAGAGCCAGTAAGATTTCATCTGCTGTAGACCTATTGTGGCAATAGACAAAATTCAGTGGGTCCAGGTCCTTGCTGAGGCAGGAGTTGATTCTAGACATGACCAACCTCTCAAAGCATTTCATCACCAAAGATGGACAATAGTCACTAAGACAGTTCATTCTAATCTTCTTAGGCACACAATGAACAAAATCAGCAGAAACCTAGTGCAGATAATGGACTGCCTTCAAATCTTCACGATTGCATTCTTGAAATGCTCATTTTCATGTAACATTCAAGATGATTGTTGATACCTTCAAATTCTTTATAGTTCCTAACTGATTGAAATAGTGAAATGCTTTCATTTTCACTCCAGGCCATTTCTGACTACTCCAAGCCTGAATGTTTGAAACCACAGTGAACAAAACGGTTCAGAATTGTCTTACTATTTATTTCTCATCAACTGTCAATGACAAAAATCAATGCTTTTTAAAAACAAAAACACAAATGATGCTATTTTAAAACTGTTCACTCGAAGCATGGTGTAGTATCTAATAGCCACACAACTACACACCACTGAAGTTAGTTAGAATCTATTCAGCAACAGTCTCCTGTCCAATTATCTCTTACTCACTTACAAAAATCTCTTACTCACTCTTCCTTCAGTTAGTCCTGATGAAGGGTCTCGGCCTGAAACGTCGACTGCACCTCTTCCTAGAGATGCTGCCTGGCCTGCTGCGTTCACCAGCAACTTTGATGTGTGTTGCTTGAATTTCCAGCATCTGCAGAATTCCTGTTGTTTCCTGTCCGATTAAGTGGCTTAGTGTCTCAAATAAATGAAGGAAATCTGGACAATTTTCTTGATTAGTTTTTGTTCTTTAAGAGTTGTCCCAGATAAGCGGCTACCCTGATTAACCAATGGCCCAATTAACTGGAATTCAATGCAATTGTTTCATGATTTTGTAATTATTTTATTACACTGTAGCAAACATCAAATTTCCAACAATTTCATGTGACACAAAGAGAAACTAGCAATGACATCGCCTATCAGAAAGTTACTGTAAATTTCAGATTAATGTTCACAGTCTCGAAATGCAGGTATACAAATACTTATCTATTTGATCATTTAACAATAAACTTCAATTATAGCGCTTTTAACTTTAGAAAGCTTCTCAAGACTTTTAAGGAAGAAATTTTAAAGTATACATTGATCAAGTCAAGGCACCAAAGAACACAGGCTAGGGAGATTCAAAGTAAAGGATGAATGCAGTTTGAACTGAAGGACAGGATATTAGCAGCACAGGCAGGTGCACAATAGTAAGTTAGTATTTCAACAGTGTTCTCTCACTAAACTAGATTCTGGCTAATCTGTACTTCATACTTATTGACACAATTTTTTTAAGAGTGTAGAAGAATGAGGGGAGATTTGATAGAGGTACATAAAATTATGGTGGGTATTGATAGAGTGAATGCAAGCAGGCTTTTTCCACTGAGGCTACGGGAGAAAAAACCAGAGGACATGGGTTAAGGGTGAAGGGGGAAAAGTTTAAAGGGAACATTAGAGGGGGCTTCTTCACACAGAGAGTGGTGGGGGTGTGGAATGAGCTGCCAGATGAAGTGGTAAATGCGGGCTCACTTTTAACATTTAAGAATAACTTGGACAGGTACCTGGATGAGAGGTGTATGGAGGGATATGGTCCAGGTGCAGGTCAGTGGGACGGGGCAGAAAAATGGTTTGGCACAGTCAAGAAGGGCCAAAAGGCCTGTTTCTGTGCTGTAATGTTCTATGGTTCTATGGTTCTAAAGATTCATAGGTTCAAAGGTCAAATTTATTGTCAGAGAAATGTATACACTATACATCCTGAAATGATTTTTCTTCGCAGACATCCATGAAAACAGAGAAGTGCCCCAGAGAATGAACGACGGTTAAACATGAGAACCCCAAAGACCCCGCCAGCTCCCTCCTCCTGCGCGTAAGCGGCAGCAAGCAATGACCTTCCCTCCCCCCACCAGCAAAAAACGCGCATCGGTACCATCACTGAGCCCAAGCGTGTGCTAAGCAATAGCAAAGACAGAGACCGAAGTTACCCCAAAAGCTTCACATTTCCTCTGACAATCGACAAACCAAAGGTTCTCTCTTTCCCTGGCAAAAATCTGACCAACCTCATTTTTGAAAGCCTCGATTGATTGAGCATCCACATGAGATAGAAATCAGGATTTCTGAGCATATCACATGAGAAACTAAATTTCTGAATTTCATTCATCAACCAACATGTCCGATTTTAAGATTATATCTATTTTTCTTGATTTTCCTCAAAAGTAATATGCTTCCTTTGTATATACCTTATTGAGTTATTTTAGCATGCTAACAACCTTAATCTAAAATTTTTCAAACTTTAGAACAAAATCACAGAAGAAAATCTGTTCCCATAATTTAAATCTCCAAATCCTGGCATCATTCCAATTGATCCGCACAAAACTCAAGGCAAAAATGTCCTCTCGAAAGCAAGTTTACACAACTCTTATCATATGAGTTGAGATCTTTTTTATAAAGGGTGGAGATCAGAAAGCCAGTTAGGAAAATATATCAATAATCAATGTCAGAGTGAGAAAAGTGAAAATGAGAGCTTCATGGACAATGGAGACAGCAAGGGAAGCAAACAATGTTTAATGAAAAGGCTGACACATGTATTTTTCCAAAGTTTACGCGGAAGGAATTTTGGGCCATGACTGGATGACAGAGAAATAGTAAGGCAATGCATAAACAACACAGGGAAGATGGAACTGTTTTCACTAATGTAAGGGGGTTTCGTCTTTTATGTTACAGCGGAGGCTAACTAAAATGGCTTCTTTGTTATGTTATACTTGGGAATGCTTCTTTGTTATGTTAAACGCTGAGAAAGTTCTTCCCGCTAGCAGTTGTTGAATCACGTTACTGATAAGAAGATGTTATGAACCGATTGGGATAGTCGTTATGGTTTTGGTGTATTCGAAGATACTGTATCCGTGGGGTTTTGGGGGGAGAAGGCAGGAGAGCAAGACAGAGGATGGACCAGGTGCTGTGACGTCCGCTAACGGGGTCAGACCCCGAGGAGGGCGTTCGGTGAGGAGACAGAGACGGAGTTGTGTGGAGCGTCTGGTCGACCACCATTGTTGGTCCCAGGCAGCCGGTCGGGTGGTCTGAGGGGTCGCAGGGTGAAGAAGAAGGTTCTTGAGCTCCAACTGTTTTATGCACGAAGAGATTGAACTTTGATAAGTGTGGCGCCTTTTATTTTCCTTTTATATTTTATTCTCTATTAATTATATAGTTCCAATCATATCGATAAACTGTAAATCATTTAATCGTATCTGGCGTATTGTCTGTTATTTGGGCGGGGTGGGGTACATCACACAGCATCCACAAAAACTATTAGCCAGTTTGGCGGGGCCGAGGCTGTTTCCCTAGACAACAGCGAGCTGAGCGACCCTGAGGGTGGCCGGGGGGCTACACTAATTTTTGCATATTTTCAGATGGTAAATGGCCGGTCTGTGCTGGGACCTCTTCTGTTTGTAACGTACAGTATATAAAGAACCTGGATGGGTGGTTTAGTAAATTTGTGGATGATACCAAGATTGATGGAGTTGTGGATAGTGTAGAAGACTGGAAAAGAATACAGCACAATATAGACCAGTTGCAGATATGGGCTGAGATATGGCAGATGGAGCTTATCCCAATTAAATGTAAAGTATGGCGCCTCAGTGGGGCAAATGCAACGAGACAGTACACTGCTAAGGTCAAGGTCCTTAACAGTGCTGTTAGGCATAAAAATCTTGGGATCCAAGTTCATAGCTCCTTGAAAGTGGCTACACAGGTCAATAAGGTGTTAAAAAGGCTTATGGAATTCTTGCTTTTATGAGTCGAGGCAAAGTTAGAAGGTTATGTTGCAACTTTATAAAACTGGTTAGGCCACATCTGGAGTATTGCATACAGTTCTGGTCACTCCACTATAGGAAGGATATTGAGGCTTTGGAGAGGGCTTAGAAGAGATTCACCAGGATGCTGCCTGGTTTAGTGTTACAACGAGAGGCTGGATAAATCTGAGTTGTTTTCTCTGTAACGTTGAAGGTTGAGGGGAGATCTGATAGAGGTTTACAAGATAATGAGAGACATAGATAGAGTGGACAGAGAGTATCTTTTTTCAGGGTTGAAATGTCTAATACATTGAAGGTCAGAGGGGATAGATATAATGGGGAAGTGAGGGGTAAGTTTTTTACTCAGAGAGTCGTGAATGCTTGGAGTGCGCTGCCTGGTTTGGTGGTAGAGGCAAATATATTAGAGGCTTTTCAGAGACATTTGGATAGGCACATGAATGTAAGAAAGATGGAGTAATATGGACATGGTGTAGGTAGGAAGGATTAGTATTTAGGGTTTTCGATTTGCTTTTTAGCTGGTGCGGCACAACATTGGTCCTGTGCTGTACTCTCCTAATGTACATATAAAAGGAGTCAATTTGTTTCATGACGCCAGACAAGCCCTGATCCTAACCAAGACCACATCAGATCTAATCACAGTGAAGACCAGTGTCAAATAAGGCTCCATCAATCTTTCTTGTCACAGTGTTTTACCTCACACCTAATAACCTTTCTTTTGCAGTGGATCCAATGTATGGGACTGATGGGAAAATGTCCAATCCACCATGCCTCTACACACCAGAATCAAGTAGTCAAACTCAGTAGTCAAGCTGAAGTATACAATTGAAACCAGCCAGCATGTATATTCAGAGGCCAAGTTGCAAGTCCTTGTTGACCCACTTGCTGAACTTCCATGAGCCAAAAAATGATCCTCTACCTCCAAATCTACAGGAAATGCAGAAGTTGTCCATCATGATGAGAGTTATAACCCCTGATGGGAGTTATATACAGACTCCCAAATAGTTGTAGAGATATGGTCTACAAGTTACAACAGGAGACAGAAAATGCATGCCAAAAGGGCAATGTTACAATAGTCATGCGGGATCTCAATATGCAGGTAGATTGGGAAAATCAGGTTGTACTTGATTCCAAGAGGGGGAATTTCTAAAATGCCTATGAGATAGCTTTTTAGAGAAGCTCGTGGTTAAGTCCACAAGGAGATCAGCTATTCTGGATAGGGTGTTGAGTAATAAACCAAGGTTGATTAGAGACTTTCAGGTAAAAGAACCCTTAAGAGCAAGTGATCGTAATATGATTGAATTCACCCTGAAATTTGAGAAGGGAAGTTAAATTTAGATGCATCAGTATTACACTCGAGTAAAGGGAATTACAGAGGCATGACAAAGAAGTTTGCCAGAAATAATTGGGAAAAAACACTGGCAGAGATCATGGCAAAGCAACAATGGCTGGAATTTCTGGAAGCAATTTAGAAGGCACAGGATATATACAGCCCAAAGAGGAAGAAATATTCTAAAGGCAAGATGACAAAACCGTGGCTAATTAGGGAAGTCAAAACCAACATAAAAGCCAAAGAAAGGGCATATAATACAGCAAAAATCATTCATAAGTTAGAGGATTGGGAAGCTTTTAAATACCAACAGAAGGCAACTAAAAAATAATTAAGAAGATAAAAATGGAATACGAAAGTAAGCTAGCCAGTAATATTAAAGAGGATACCAAAAGTTTCTTCCAATACATAAAGTGTAAAAGAATAAGTGTAAAAGTGGTGAATGCGTGAATTGGGCTGCCAGCGACGGTGGTGACAGTGGAATAGGGTCTTTTAAGAGACTCCTGGATAGGTACATGAAGCTTAGAAAAATAGAGGGCTATCGGTAACCCTTAGTAATTTCGAAGGTAAGAACATGTTCGGCACAGCTTTGTGGGCAGAAGGGCCTGTATGGTGCTGTAGGTTTTCTATGTTTTAACAGTGAGAGTGGATAGCAGACTGCTGGAAAATGATGCTGGAGAGGCAGTAATGGGGGACAAGGCAGATGAACTGAATAAGTATTTGCATCAGTCTTCACTGCAGAAGACACTAGCAGTATGATGGAAGTTCCAGGTGTCAGGTGTCATGAAGTGTGTGAAGTTACATATTACTAGGGAGAAGGTTCTTGGGAAACTGCAAGGTCTGAAGGTAGACAAGCCACCTGGACGAGAGGGTGTACACCCCAGGGTTCTGAAAGAGGTGGCTGAAGAGATTGTGGAGGCATGAGTAATTATCTTTCAAGAATCACTAGATTCTGAAATGGTTCTAGAAGAGTGGAAAATTTCAAATGTCACTCCACTCTTCAAGATGTGAAAAAGGCAGAAGAAAGGAAATTATAGGCCAGTTAGTCTAACCTCAGTGGCTGGGAAGATGTTGAAGTCAATTGTTACAGATGTGGATTCAGGGTACTTGGAGGCACATGATAAAATAGGCCACAGACAGGTAGGTTTCCTCAAGGGAAAATCTTGCCTGCCAAATCTGTTAGATTTCTTTGAAGTACTAACAAGTAGTATAGACAAAGGAGAATCAGTTGATCTTGTGTACTTGTATTTTCAGAAGGCTTCAAACAAGGTACCACACATGAGGCTCCTCAGACAAGGTGCCCCACAGGAAAGTTTCTAGCATGGATAAAGCAGTGACTGATTGGCAGGAGGGAAAGAGTAAGAATAAAGGGAGCCTTTTCTGGCTAGCTGCCAGGTGTCTGTGATGGGACCAATTATTTTTAGGTCATATGTCAACGATGAAATTGTTGGCTTTGTTGCAAAGTTTCCAGACTATACAAACTAGGTAGAGAAGCAGGTAAATTTGAGGAAGTAGAGAGGCTTCAGAAGGACTTCAACAGATTAGAAGAGTGGTCAAAGAAGCGGCAGATGGAATACAGTGTTGGGGAGTGTATGGCCGTGCACTTTGGTAGAAGAAATGAAAGGAATAATTATATTCTAAATGGGGAGAAAATACAAAAATCTGAAGTGCAAAGGGTCTTGGTAATTCCCCAAAGGTTAATTTGCAGGTTGGGTCGATGGTGAGGAAGCCAAATGTGATATTAGCATTAATTTCAAGAGGAACTAGAATATAAAAGCAAGGATGTAATGCTGAGGCTTTATAAAGCACTGGTGAGGCCTCACTGGAGTATCGTGAACAGTTTTGGGCCCCTTATCTTAGAAAGGATATGCTGACATTGGAGAGGGTTCAAAGCAGGTTCATCAAAATGATCCCAGGATTAAACAGCTTGTCATATGAAGAGCATTTGATGGCTCTGGGTACTGGAATTCAGAATAATGAGGGATGACCTTATTGAAACTTAGCATATGGTGAAAGGCCTTGATAGAGTGAATGTGGAGAGGAAGTTTCCTATCATGGGAATGTCTAAGAGCAGAAGATACAGACTCAGAATAAAGGGGCATCCTTTTAAAATGGAGACAAGGAAGAATTTCTTTAGCCAGAGAGTGGTGAATTGTGGAATTCGTGCAGGCCAAGTCTTTATGTATATTTAAGGCAGAGGTTGATAATTCTTGATTGGTTAGGGCATGATGCAATATGGGGGTAAGGAAGGACATTGGGGCTGAGAAGAAAAATGGATCAGCTATGGTGAAATGGTGGAGCAGACTCAATGGGCCAAATGGCCTAATTCTGCTCCTATATCTTATGGTCTTGTGGTCATGTCCGATAATGACAGGAAACCTGTGCAAGAAAGTTTTTAAAATGGAAAAGCCATTACACTGGTTTAGTTCCACTCGTGACCTTGGAAGTCGAGGTCCAGTGGTATGTGTAGTCGTCACAGCTGGGGTCTTCGCAACCTGTAGTGGGTAACCATGACTTTTTCTGTGCCTCATCCTGCCCATTGAATCTCACTGTTTATCTTATTTGCCCAGTCCGCTGGAGCTGACTTTGTACTCTAAGACAGGCATGTTCCTACCTCACTGGGGTATGAGGCCCGCTGCCTACCCTCACTTGGTTCAGCCTGCTTGTCAAAGTAGCATACCAGGGTGTGGATACTATCACATGCAAACAGCTACTGGGACCCAGAGTGAGACCTGAGTGTCCGGTGGGGACCAAAGCTGAGAATGCACATGACAAACCCCTTCACCAGAGGTGCTACCCCTCCTTAGACACCCCATACACAAGAATGCTAAGAGAATCAGCATTCTTTCACAGGCCAACGCACCCAGCACAGAACCCAGAGGGACACTCAGTTCTCTTGATCAAGCCATGTCATTTGCATGCCTAACACTCGACTCTGAAACCAGACATTCTACTCAAAAGAGATTACCAGGCAGAGAGAGGGTAAGATTCAAATATTCTCAAAGTCTATGCTCCATTCCCACCAAGTCTAAGAGGACTCTTCATGTTGGCATGGAGAACATAGTTCATCCTGTTTGAAGCGTACTGAAACAAGTGTAAACAACAAAATGAGTACATCACCTCAGAAGCTACCCATCAACCATCATCTCAGAACCACAAAACCATACAAGTTAGTCATCTTCAACACTGGGAGGGCACAGTGGAGTGGGAAGGTTGGGTGAGGAGAGTAACAAGGAAAAAAGAAAAGAAAGAAAAATTGGATCTGTGGATAGCAAAAAAGATCGTCCCTTTAACTGGAGTTCTAAGGCACCTCTTACCTACCACCTCTTACTTCTTTCTCCCCTTCCCCCACCTTTGTATTCTAACTTCTCATCTTTTTTTCCAGTGCTGATGAAGGGTCTTGGCCAAAAATGTCAACTGTTCACTCTTCTCCATAGAGGCTGCCTGGCCTGATGCGTTCCTCCAGCATTTTGTGTGTGTTGTTTAAGATTATCAAAGTATATAACAGGATATAGATTAGTTGAGGAGGCAACAGAGGAAGAAGGAAAGAAGCAGAGACCTTTTGAGGGACTTAGAATCATAGAATACTACAGCACAGACATGCACATCTCAGCCCATCTAATGCATGCCGAACTATTAATCTGCCTGATCCCATTGACCTACACCTGGATGATAGCCCTCCATGGCCCTTCCATTCATATAACCATATAACCATATAACAATTACAGCACGGAAACAGGCCATCTCGACCCTTCTAGTCCGTGCCGAACGCTTACTCTCACCTAGTCACACCAACCGGCACTCAGCCTATAACCCTCCATTCCTTTCCTGTCCATATAGCTATCCAATTTAACTTTAAATGACAACATCGAACCTGCCTCAACCACTTCTGCTGGAAACTCGTTCCACACAGCTACCACTCTCTGAGTAAAGAAGTCCCCCCTCATGTTACCCTAAACTTTTGCCTCCTAACTATCAACTCATGTCCTCTTGTTTGAATTTCCCCTACTCTTAATGGAAAAAACCTATCCACGCCAACTCTATCAATCCCCCTCATAATTTTCAACACCTCTATCAAGTCCCCCCTCAACCTTCTACGATCCAAAGAATAAAGACCCAACTTGTTCAACCTTTCTCTGTAGCTTAGGTGCTGAAACCCAGGTAACATTCCAGTAAATCTTCTCTGCTCTCTCTCTATCTTGTTGGCATCTTTCCTATAATTCGGTGACCAGAACTCAACACAGCACTCCAAATTTGGCCTTACCAATGCCTTGTATAATTTTAACATTACATCCTAACTCCTATACTCAATGCTCTGACTTATAAAGGCCAGCATACCAAAAGCTTTCTTCACTACCCTATCCACATGAGATTCCACCTTCAGGGAACTATGCACCATTATTCCTAGATCCCTCTCTTCTACTGCATTCTTCAATGCCCTATTATTTACCATGTATCTCCTATTTTGATTAGTCCTACCAAAATGTAGCACCTCACATTTATAGGCATTAAACTCCATCTGCCATCTTTCAGCCCACTCTTCCAATTGGCCTAAAGCGCTCTGCAAGCTTTGAAAACCTACTTCATTATCCACAATGCCACCTATCTTAGTATCATCTGCATACTTACTAATCCAATTTACCACCCCATCATCCAGATCGTTAACGTATATGACAAACAATATTGGACCCAGTACAGATCTCTGAGGCACACCACTAGTCACCAGCTTCCAATCTGACAAACAGTTATCCACCACTATTCTCTGGCGTCTCCCATCCAGCCACTGCTGAATCCATTTTACTACTTCATTAATACCTAATGATTGAACCTTCCTAACTAACCTTCCATGTGGAACCTTGTCAAAGGCCTTACTGAAGTCCATATAGACAACATCCACTGCTTTACCCTCACCAACTTTCCTAGTAACCTCATCAAAAAATTCAGTAAGATTTGTCAAACATTACCTTCCATGCACAAATCCATGTTGCCTGTTCCTAATCAGACCCTGTCTATCCAGATAATTATATATACCATCTCTAAGAATACTTTCCATCAATTTATCCACCGCTGATGTCAAACGTGCAGGCCGATAATTGCTAGGTTTACTCTTATAACCCTTTCTAAACAATGGAACAACATGAGACATACGCCAATCCTCTGGCACCATCCCCGTTTCTAATGACATTTGAAATATTTTTAGTCAGAGCCCGTGCTATTTCTACATTAACTTCCTGCAAAGTCCTAGGGAATATCCTATCAGGACCCAGAGACTTATCCACTTTTATATTCCTTAAAAGTGCCAGTACTTCCTCTTCTTTAATCATCATAGTTTCCATAACTTCCTTACCTTACACAAATCAATATCCTTCTCCTTAGTGAATACCGAAGAAAAGAAATTGTTCAAAATCTCCCCCATCCCTTTTGGTTCCACACATAGCTGTCCACTCTGATTCTCTAAGGGACCAAGTTTATCCCTCACTATCCTTTTTCTATTAATATAACTGTAGAAACCCTTTGGATTTATTTTCACCTTACTTGCCAAAGCAACCTCGTACCTTCTTTTAGCTTTTCTAATTTCTTTCTTAAGATTCTTTTTACATTCTTTATATTCCTCAAGCACCTCATTTACTCCATGCTGCCTATATTTATTGTAGATATCTCTCTTTTTCCGAACCAAGTTTCCAATAGCCCTTGAAAACCATGGCTCTCCCAAACTTTTAACCTTTCCTTTCAACCTAACAGGAACATAAAGATTCTGTACTCTCAAAATTTCACCTTTAAATGACCTCCATTTCTCTATTACATCCTTTCCATAAAACAAATTGTCCCAATCCACTCCTTCTAGATCCTTTTATATCTCCTCAAAGTTATCCCTTCTCCAATTAAAAATCTCAACCCTGGGTCCAGACTTATCCTTCTCCATAATTATATTGAAACTAATGGCATTGTGATCACTGGACCCGAAGTGCTCCCCAACACATACCTCCATCACCTGCCCTATCTCATTCCCTAACAGGAGATCCAACACTGCCCCTTCTCTGGTTGGTACCTCGATGTATTGCTGCAAAAAACTATCCTGCACACATTTTACAAACTCCAAACCATCCAGCCCTTTTACAGTATGGGCTTCCCAGTCTATGTGTGGAAAATTTAAACCTCCCACAATCTCAACCTTATGCATACTACAAATATCTGCTATCTCCTTACAAATTTGCTCCTCCAGTTCTCGGTCCCCATTAGGTGGTCTATAATACACCCCTATAAGTGTTACTACACTTTTCCTATTCCTCAATTCCACCCAAATAGCCTCCCAAGAAGAGCCCTCTAATCTATCCTGCCAGAGCACCGCTGTAATATTTTCTCTGACAATCCATGTATCAATCCATGCTTTAAGCTCATCCACCTTTCTTATATTGCTCCTAGCATTAAAATAAATGCACTTAAGAAATTTTCCACCTCTTACTCTCTGTTTATCACTAACGGTGCAAACAACTTTACCATTTTCTTTTTCTTCCTTCTCCCGCACATCTGTTCCTACACTCTGGTTCCCCCCCGCCCCCCGTATCTAGTTTAAATCCACTGGAGCCTCTCTAGAAAACCTACCTGCAAGAATATTTGTCCCCCTCCAGTTCAGATGTAAACCGTCCTGCCAGAACAGGTCCCACCTTCCCTGGAAAACTGCCCAGTTATCTATAAATCTGTAGCCCTCCCTCCTGCACCATGTCTTCAGCCACGTGTTGACCTACGCTATTTTACTATTTCTAAACCCCTCTGCACGTGGCACTGGTAGCATTCCTGAGATTGCTATCCTGGAGGTCCTGGCCTTTAACTTGGCACCTAACTCCCTAGACTCACCTTTCAGGACCTCTTCACTCTTCCTACCTACGTCATTGGTCCCTGCATGGACCACGACATCCCCCTGCTCACCCTCCCTCTTGAGAATACTGAGAACTCGATCTGAGATATCGCGGACCTTGGTACCAGGGAGGCAACAGACCACGCAGGATTCTCGATCTCTTCCACAGTACCTCTTATCTTTCCCCCTAACTACTGAATCCCCTATCACTACTGCTCTCCTCTTTTCCCTCCTTCCCTTCTGAGCTGAGGGTCTCATCTCGGTGCCAGAGACACAACCACTGCAACTTGTCCCTGGTAGGTCGTCTCCATCCACAGTATCCAAAATGATATACTTATTATCATGTTCCTATCCAAAATCCTCTTAAATGTTGAAATCAAACCCGCATCCACCATTTCCACTGGCAGCTCATTCCATACTCTCACCACCCTCTGAGTGAAGAAGTTCCCCCTCATGCTCCCCTTAAACATTTCACCTTTCACCCTCGACCCATGACTTCTAGTTATAATCTCATCCATCCTTAGTGGAAAAAGCTTGCTTGCATTTACTCTCTCAATCCCCTCATAATTTTGTACACATCTATCTAATCTCCCCATATTCTTCTATACTCTAGGGAATAAAGTTTCACACATCAAAGTTGCTGGTGAACGCAGCAGGCCAGGCAGCATCTCTAGGAAGAGGTACAGTCGACGTTTCAGGCCGAGACCCTTCGTCAGGCCTAACTGAAGGAAGAGTTAGTAAGAGATTTGAAAGTGGGAGGGGGAGGGGGAGATCCAAAATGATAGGAGAAGACAGGAGGGGGAGGGATGGAGCCAAGAGCTGGACAGGTGATTGGCAAAAGGGATATGAGAGGATCATGGGACAGGAGGTCTGGGGAGAAAGACAAGGCGGGGGGGAACCCAGAGGATGGGCAAGGGGTATAGTCAGAGGGACAGAGGGAGAAAAAGGAGAGTGACAGAAAGAATGTGCGTATAAAAATAAATAACGGATGGGGTATGAGGGGGAGGTGGGGCATTAGCGGAAGTTAGAGAAGTCGATGTTCATGCCATCAGGTTGGAGGCTACCCAGACGGAATATAAGGTGTTGTTCCTTCAACCTGAGTGTGGCTTCATCTTTACTGTAGAGGAGGCCGTGGATAGACATGTCAGAATGGGAACGGGATATGGAATTAAAATGTGTGGCCACTGGGAGATCCTGCTTTCTCTGGTGGACAGAGCATAGGTGTTCAGCAAAGCGGTCTCCCAGTCTGCGTCGGGTCTTGCCAATATATAGAAGGCCACATCAGGAGCACCGGACGCAGTATATCACCCCAGTCGACTCACAGGTGAAGTGTCGCCTCACCTGGAAGGACTGTCTGGGGCCCTGAATGGTGTTAAGGGAGGAAGTGTAAGGGCATGCGTAGCACTTGTTCTGCTTACAAGGATAAGTGCCAAGAGGGAGATCAGTGGGGAGGGATGGGGGGGACGAATGGAGAAGGGAGTCACGTAGGGAGCAATCCCTGCGGAAAGCAGGGGAGGGGGGAGGGAAAGATGTGCTTAGTGGTGGGATCACCTACCACCCCACCAGCCTCCGGGTCCAACATATTATTCTCCGTAACTTCCGCCACCTCCAACGGGATCCCAAAGGGCCAGATCTATGTTCCAAAAATTGTTTTAAGAAATCAGGACATACATCTCCTGGATAAGATGAATTTGGTAAGAGCACAATATAAAATTGGGGAAATGTTGGGAGAGATCAGAGTTCAGAGCTTTTGGATGAAGTAAAATGGTAGAATAATGAAATACAAAGCACAGGTAGAATTTAAAAACAAGACACACTCTCATTCCAGCAGCATCTTTTAAACAATATAGAAATACCATCTGCATCTTATATTTGCACAGCATTTTATTATCAATTGCATTAAAATATTAATAAGGTATGAACCAAATGAATATCATAAGTCAAATGCTGCTACAATTTTCTTGAAAAGCAACTGAAGAGAATTTGAAAATCACTATCATACTGTGGACAATTTACAACAAGAAAAAGTTCAAGAATATCTGGAGAGAACAGAAGAATGGAATTACTCCTTTAAAGTACTTTAGAACTTAGAAGGTTCAATGGCGCCTAACAGCAACTCCTCTGCTTGTGTCTTCGGAAACAGCTGTATTTCCACCTTTAGTATCTATATTTTTCCCTTTCAGGGTTCTTTTGAAGACCCTGACCTGGAGTTACACGCTGACTATAGGAACCGAGATTTTGTGGCTCTGGAGACGGGGGGATTGGAGGTCAGTGTCCGGGCAGGAGATCAGTGTGTCTAGGGAGATTTAAGATCTAAGGCTGTATGCCCAGAGACCTGAGATCTTTGGGCACAGAGCTCAGAAAAAGTGATGCAACAGACCTTTAACATCGTAAACCAGCGAGTTGTTTGTATTATGTCTCCTCTCTCGCTGTGAAACGGAGCTACCTCTTTCTCCCTTATTAAGGAGAGAGAGAGCCTGTGGTATGTCAAATGCCGGGTGAACAAGTGGTCTTTGGAGTTCTGCAAGTCTGTGTCTATGCTGTTGGCTTGCTCACGCTTAGGTGCTCAGTGGTGGGTGCCGACGCTTTTTTTGCTTTTCGGGGGAGGGAGGATCGTTGTTTGTTGCCGCTTTCGCGTGGGAGGGAGGAGAGCTGGGGGTAATTTGAGGTTCTAACATTTAACTGTCATTGGGGACACTGTTTTTCGTGGGTGGCTGCAAAGAAAAAGCATTTCAAGATGTATATTGTATACATTTCTCTGACATTAAATGTACCTTTAAAACCTTTGAAAGTACTTGCACAAAATGGATACCCATGAAACTTCATATAAGGTTGCCTACGAGGTCAACAACGCACTAACCAACAAGCCACCAAATGGGTTGTCCTTCCATACATATGAAATATCTTGGAAATGACAGCCCATTTGCTCCAAGAACGTAGAATTTTGGTCACATGTAAACCAAAAGCAACATTAGGGAGAGTATTCTGCAGAGCTAAAGAACAAAACAAGCTATTGGACAAGACCAATGTAGTCTACCAAATCCAGTGCAGGGATGGCAGCAATTATTATGTCAGCCAAACTGGGAGCAAACAATCCACAAGGATCAACGAACATCAGCTGGCTGTGCAGCAGCATGACCAACTCTCCCTGGTTTCTACCCACGGAGATCGAGAGGGGCACAAATTCAACTGGGCATTAGTGAAAGTCATGGTGCAAGCAAACACACGGCATTCAAGAGAATTCCTAGAAGCGTGGTTGTCTGCAAACAATTCTGTAAACAATCACGTAGACTTCGGTCCGATTTATGAGCCAATACGGGCAAAGTTGCAGACCACAGAGCACGGTTCACCACGCAACCGATCAGCGACCAGAATTCCTCCCCACATCACATATGAGTTTCCGAAACAATGACCAGTCTGGTGATTGATAAGTATATAAAGGCTAAGCATTTGGAGGACACACCATAATTACAGGGCACTGATGATGTCTCCTTATATGGTGATGAACCGTTTGCAAGTAAATTGATAAGATCAGAGAACAACTCAGCTCAACCAACAACCACCCAAACTACACATTCTCTGAATTGTTTTCAATTAGTCCTTTATTCAGAAAAGAAAAAGAAAGGAGAGATCTTTGGGGGATTTCAGAAGTAGATAATAGTGAATGGTAGAGATGAGATATGAATCTCTTAGTGGAAAACTGCAAGAGTCTAATGATTTTTTCCAAAATCATTGACAACCATTAAAATGAGGAAACCCATAAACATGGATGTTTAGGGAAGTATCAATATTTACTGAGGTACATTAATTGAATGTTGTACTCTTCAATTATATATTAATTCTATTCATATCAATAACTTCCCTATTAGATCGTCATTGTCAATCAAGACGTTACAGTACATCCATCTTGGGTTGATGGTGACCACAACAGTTAGATTAATTTTGCCAATATTTTCAGCCTACTCACAAATATTGTAACATATATGGTATATACAATGTAACACATACAAAATGCTGGAGGAACTCAGCAGGTCAGGGAGCATCTATTGAAAAAACAGTCAATGTTTGGGCTGAGATCCTTCATCAGGACTGGAAAGGAAGGGGCGGTATAATAAGAAGGTACAGGGAGGGGACAGGATACAAGCTAGCAGGTGATAGGTGAAACCACGTAGGTGGGGGAGGAGGGATGAAGTGAGAAACGGGGAGCTGATAATGTAAAAGGTAAAGGACTAGAGAAGAAGGAACCTTGGATAGTAGTAACAGGATTGGTCTGAGTCAGCATGGATTTATGAAGGGGAAATCGTGCTTGACTAATCTTCTGGAATTTTTTGAGGATGTAACTATGAAAATGGACAAGGGAGAGCCAGTGGATGTAGTGTACCTGGACTTTCAGAAAGCCATATCTGGATAGTAGTAACAGGATTGGTCTGAGTCAGCATGGAGTTATGAAGGGGAAATCGTGCTTGACTAACCTTCTGGAATTTTTTGAGGATGTAACTATGAAAATGGACAAGGGAGAGTCAGTGGATGTAGTGTACCTGGACTTTCAGAAAGCCTTTGATAAAGTCCCACGTAGGAGATTAGTAGGCAAAATTAGGGCACATGGTATTGGGGGCAGAGTACTGACATGAATTGAAAATTGGCTGGCTGACAGAAAACAAAGAGCAGCAATTAACGGGTCCCTTTCAGAATGGCAGGCGGTGACCAGTGGGGTATCACAGGGTTCAGTGCTGGGACCGCAGCTGTTTACAATATACATTAATGATTTAGATGGAGGGATTAAAAGTAACATTAGCAAATTTGCAGATGACACAAAGCTGGGTGGCAGTGTGAAATGTGAGGAGGATGTAATGAGAATGCAGGGTGACTTGGACAGGCTGGGTGAGTGGGTGGGTGCATGGCAGATGCAGTTTAATGTGGATAAATGTGAGGTTATCCACTTTGGTGGCAAGAACAGGAAGGCAGATTATTATCTAAATGGAGTCAAGTTAGGAAAAGGGGAAGTACAATGAGATCTAGGTGTTCTTGTACATCAGTCACTGAAAGCAAGCATGTAGGTACAGCAGGCAGTGAAGAAAGCTAATGGCATGCTGGCCTTCATAACAAGGGGAATTGAGTACAAGAGCAAAGAGGTCCTTCTGCAGCTGTACAGGGCCCTGGTGAGACCACACCTGGAGTACTGTGTGCAGTTTTGCTCTCCAAATTTGAGGAAGGACATTCTTGCTATTGAGGGAGTGCAGCGTAGGTTAACAAGGTTAATTCCCGGGATGGTGGGACTGTCATATGTTGAAAGATTGGAGCGACTGGGCTTGCATACACTGGAATTTAGAAGGATGAGAGGGGATCTGATTGAAACATAAAAGATTATTAAGGGATTGGACACGCTGGAGGCGGGAAGCATGTTCCCGCTGGTGGGTGAGTCCAGAACCAGAGGCCACAGTTTAAGAATAAGGGATAGGCCATTTAGAACAGAGTTGAGGAAAAACTTTTTCACCCAGAGAGTGGTGGATATGTGGAATGCTCTGCCCCAGAAGGCAGTGGAGGCCAAGTCTCTGGATGCTTTCAAGAAAGAGATGGACAGAGCTCTTAATGATAGCAGAATTAAAGGTTATGGGGATAAGGCAGGAACTGGATACTGATTGTGGATGATCAGCCATGATCACAGTGAATGGAGGTGCTGGCTCGAAGGGCTGAATGGCCTACTCCTGTACCTATTGTCTATTGTCTTATTTAGAATGTAGAAGATTGAGAGAAGATTTGATAGAGGAATACAAAAATTATGAGGGGTAGCGATAGAGTAAAAGCAAGCAGCCTCTTTCCACTGAGTTTGGGTGGGACTAAGACATGGCTTGAGGGTGAAAGGTGAAAAGTTGATGGGAATCTTTAGGGAAACTTCTTCACTCAGAGGGTTGTGAAAGTAGGGAATGAGCTGCCAGTATAAGTGGTGCACGCGAACTCAATTTCAACATTTAAGAGAAGTTTGAATAGGTACATGGATGGTGGGGATGTGGAGGGCTGTGGTCCCACTGCAGGTCGATGGGAGTAGAGAGTTTTAATGGTTTCAGCATGGACTAGATGGGCCAAAGAGCCTATTTCCGGGCTGTACTTCTCTATGACCCGAATATTGTCTTGAAATTGTAAATTGTTTTCTAGTTATTTAATAAAGTACACTTACTTTTCATTCAAATTACCAACTATTCCTATTTTAGTAGGAATGAGCCTAACATACGATATCAGGTTCTTATGCTTCTTTTACAATGTTGCAAAAGTGTACTAATAGTTTTTTTTATAACAAAAGGGCATTCTAATAGAAGCTATAGCTAATAGGAGATCCCCCACTCCCCCCCAACCTAGAGACTGTGCAGTCTTGATAAGAGGGAATATCATGAAAGAAATGCAAGTTGAAGCCGAGAACAGAATGTACAGTGACCTGCTGATTAACCAGCAGATGATTTACAGGTTTGTTAGGAAGTTAATAACACGTATACTTTCAAGGCCAATATTGCCAGAAAAACCTGTATTCAGAAATTCTAGACTCTAGTCTAGAGAAAAGAGTAAGATGACAACTACAGGTAAAGTGCAATAAAAGTACAGAACCAGATTAACTACACTTAAAATGTCCATTAAAAGATGATTGAACATTAATAGTTATAGAAGTTTATTTACACAATATTATATTGTGAGGCTAAGCACAGCTCCAAACCCGTATTTAAATTTTCTGACAACATCACTGTCGTAGGCCAAATCAAAGGTGGTGACGAATCAGAATATAGGAGGGAGATTGAAAATCTGGCTGAGTGGTGCCCCAACAACAATCTTTTACACAATGTCAGCAAGACCAAAGAGTTGACTTACTGACTTCTAGAGGAGGAAAGCAGAGGTCTATGAGCCAGTCCTCACTGGGGGATCGGAGCTGGACAGGGTCAGCAACTTTAAATTCCTCAGTGTTATCATTTCAGAAGATCTGTCCTGGATCCAGCACGGAAGTGCCATTATGAAGGAAAGCACAGTAGCACCTCTACTTCCTCAGAAGGCTGCGAAGATTTGGCATATCATCTAAAGTTTTGACAAACCTATAGAACACATTGGAGAGTATGCTAACTGGTAGTATCACAGCCTGGTACTCCCTTGAACAGAAAAGACCACAAAATGTTGTAGATACAGCACAGGCCATCATGAAGAGCTTTCTACAGGGGCACAATTGAGAGCATCCTGACTGGCTGCATCATTGCCTGGTATGGGAACTGTATCTCCCTCAATCGCAGGACTCTGCAGGGAGTGGTGCAGACAGCCCAGCGCATCTGTAGCTGTGAACTTACCACTATTCAGGACATTTACAAAGACAGGTGTGTAAAATGGGCCTGAAGGATATTTGGGGACCCGAGTCACCCCAACCACAAACTGTTCCAGCTGCTACCATCTGGGAAACGGTACCACAAAAGCCAGGACCAATAGGCTCTGGGACAACTTCTTCCACCAGGCCATCAGACTGATACACTTGTATTTCTATTTTATATTGACCGTCCTGTTGTACACACTATTTATTATAAATTACTATAATTGCACATTGCACATTTAGACAGAGACATAACATAAAGATTTTTACTCTTCATGAATACGAAGGACGTAAGTAATAAAGTCAACTCATTCATCCATTCATTCATGCATGGGTATAGCCTGCCCTGTCACTGAGCCCATCTACAAGGATGCTGTCTCAGGAAAGCAGCATCAATCATCAAGAATCCTCATCACCCAGAACATATTCTCTTCTCACCACACAGGAGCCTCAGGACTCACACCACCAGGTTATTTCCCCTCAACCATCAAGCTCTTCAACCAGAGAGGCTAATTTCACTCAACTTCACTTACTCCAATACCCCACTAGATTTAATAATAAAAAATAAATAAGCAATACATATTGAACATGAGACAAAGAGCCTTGAAAGTAAGTCATTATTATGCTTGTTTTTTTGTTTTGTATTTGCAAAGTTTGTTATCTTTTCCACTTTGGTCGCTTGTCTGTCTAATTGGGTGAGATTTTTCATTGATTCTGTTGGGTTTTTTTTGTATTTACTATGAATGCCCACTAGAAAATGAATCTTAGGGTGGTATATGGTGACATATCTGTACTTTGATATATGCAAAGTACTTATATTCCTAATACATATATGTAGGAACTTAATACAATTGCCTAAGCACTGAATTGGCTCAAGGCTGTGGACTCACCTTTGGGAATGCTGCAGTTCATGCTCTATATGTTACTTGTTTACTTTTTTATTGTCTGCATGATTTGTTCTTTTTTTATACATTGGGAGCTTATTGGTCTTTGTTGTGAGGGTTTCTTTGTTTCTTTGCTTTGTAGCTGCCTGGAAGAAGGTTGTATACAGGATACATAGGTTGATAATAAATTTACTTTGAACTTTGATATTCCAGAGGCATACTGTGTTGTAAATGGATCTGTAAATTCCAGTAAACAGAAATACCCGGGAAAGAAACTTGGAGTGCTTGAGAAGCTAGGTAATGATATCACAATAAACTTGAACAAGCACAGCTGTTTTAATAAACATTCATGTTGAAAATGAGCAACACTCTTTAAATTATTTTGCTTTACACCATATTTTTCAATTATTCAGAGGGAAGTAGGTGCTCCCCCTACTATGCTGGATAACTGAGTATCAACCATACATTCAAGACAACTAACAATACAAAGTAAATTGTGATGAAATTATACATACCATTAACTATTCAAAGTTTAAAGTCATTAATTATTGAAGTACATACATGTCACCATATACAAGCCTGAAATTTGCTTTTCACAATAAACTCAAAGAAACATAATAGCGTCAATGAAAAACAGCCCCCAATAGGACAGACAGTCAACCGATGTGCAAAAATCAACAAACTGCGCAAATAGAATAGAAAAAAAGAAATAATAATAATAAAGGAGGTGTCGCGAAATTAAGATGGCACTAAGCAGTGACTCCTTTGCTTGCATCTTCGAAAACAACTTTATTTCTGCCTTTGAAATCTCTTTCTTCCCTTTTCAGTGTGTCAGGGGTTCTTTTGAAGACCCTGACCTGGTGTTACACTCTGACTTTGGTCCTTTGTGAGAATGGGACCCACTCTCAGGGCCTCACGGCCAGTCGCTTTTTGATATCCCAAGGAGACAGCCAAGAAGACGAGCAGACTTTCAGGGTTCCAGGATTTCATGGCTCTGGGGATGTGCTGATTCTACGCCAGGGTCTCTAACTGAAGCATCACGGCAGAACCCAGAACATCGGGAGTAGTGGGTTGAGTGCCCGGACAGCTGCACCTTATTGGTGCCAAATTTCCTGGTGCTGAGCTTCGAAAAAGCAACGCAACAAACTTTTAACATCGTAAATCAACGAGTTGTTTTGTTATGTCTCCCCTCTCACCTCTTTTTCCCTTATTAGGGAGAGAGAGAGCCTGTGGTATGTCAAATTATGCGGTGAACATGTAGTTTTTGGGTACTACAAGTCTGTGTCTTTAATGCTGCATGCATGAGTGCTTGGTGGAGGGTGCTGATACTTTTGTGCTGGGGTGGGGGGGTCATTGCCTTGCTGCTGCTTGTGTGTGGGAGGGGGGAGTTGGGGGTCTTTGGGGTTCTAACGTAGTAACTGTCATTCATTCTTTGGGGCACTCCTCTGTTTTCATGGATGTCTGCAAAGAAAAAGCTTTTCAGGATGTATATTGTACACATTTCTGTGACATTAAATGCATCTATTGAAAACTAATGAAACCTATTGAAATAAATGGAAAACATGAGATGAAGAGTCCTTGAAAGTGAGTCTGTTGGTTGTGGGAACAGTTAGAGTTGGGATAGGTGGTCTTATTTTATTAACTTATTTGTGGCAATATTTTGTTTTAAAATGATGCTAGAAAGTTTGTGAAGCCTTCAGAATTTTCTCTGTTTCTGCATAAATATGACTTAAATATGATCTTCATATTTAAGTTCTAAAACTAGATAAAGAGAACCCAATTGAATAAATAGCACAAAAAAAATTATTCATTTATTTATTGAGAAAAATTATCCAATATTACATACATTTGTTGGAATAAGTATGCAAAACTTTGCTTTTAGTAACTGTTGTGACTTCCTTGTATAGCAATAATTTCAACCAAACATTTCCAGTAACTGTTGATCTCTCCTGCACATTGGCTTTGAGGAATTTTAGACCATTCCTTCATACAAAACTGCTTTAGTTCATCAATATTTCTGGGACACCTTTTATGAACAGCCCTCTTCAGGTCATGCCACAGCATCTCAATTGGGTTAAGGTCTGGACTCCGATTTGGCTATTCCAAAACACAAATTTTCTTCTTTTTATACCATTCTGTGGTTGATTTACGGCTGTGTTTTGGATCATTGTTTTGTTGCATCAACCAACTTCTATTAAGCTAGAGCTGACGGACCACTACCTTGACATTCTTCTGTAAAATGTCTTGACACAATTTTGAATTTATTGTTTTCAAAATAATTCCAAGCTGTCCAGGCCCTGAGGAGGCAAAGCAGCCCCAAACCATGATGCTCCTTCCACCAAGCTTCACAGAAATGTTTTTGTAGTCTTTTCCAACTTCATGCATCTCAAGAACCTTTCTTCTAAGTTCCTCTGAAAGTTGTGTTGATCAAGGCATGGTGCTCATAAAGAGATCTTTCTTGAGAGGCACAGGCTCTGATTTTGTCTTTTTTATAGGGCAGGGCACCTCTACAACCCACATCTCCAATCTCATCTCATTGATTGGAACACGTGACTCCAAATAGATTTTGTAGAAGGCATTACCCCAGAGGTTCACATACTTTTTTTGAAGCTTGACTGTGATTGTTTAAAAAGTGTACTCAGTAATAACGAGAAGTAGTACAATTGTTTGCATGTTATTAGCTTAGGCAGATTGCGTTTCTCTATTATTTTGACGTTGTGGCAGCCCGCACACGCGGGACTCGAACTGCCATCAGGAGCCGCGGGCAGACACGCGGTAGCGCGTCTGGAACTACCTGCTCGGGGCGGAGCTTCCGGGGACAGTCTGACATCATGTCCGCCCCGCGGGTCGCAGGAGCCCATGGGAGGGGAGATTTAAGCGTGCGATTTTGAATCAGTAAAGGCATTCTGAGTTCAGCTGTCTCTGCCTCCATGTGTTTCTTTAGTAGCACATTTGCGTGCAACTACATTGGTGACCCCGGCATCTGGAGTTGGCGACTCAGCGACCAGCCATGAGTTCGAGCAACTCGCACAGCGCGGTCTCTCTGAAGCTCCCAACTTTCTGGGCCACTCAGCCCCACGTTTGGTTCGAGCAGGCTGAGGCCCAGTTCAATATCAGAGACAGCCGACGCCACGCGGTACTACTACGTGGTCAGTACGCTCGACCAGGAGACGGCAGGCCGGATCATCGACTTCCTACGCCAGCCACCAACGGAGGACAGGTACACAAAGCTTAAGGTGCCCCTGATCCGTACCTTCGGACTCTCCCGCCGTGAACGGGCCGCGCAGCTCCTACACATGGACGGCCTGGGCGACCGCACGCCATCCGAGCTCATGAATGATATGCTGGCGCTCATGGATGGCCATAAGCCATGCCTTTTATTTGAACAGATGTTCCTTGAGCAAATGCCAGAGGACATTCGCCCCCCCCCCCCGCAAGTGAGGATTTCAGCGACCCACGTAGGGTCGCAGCTCAAGCAGACGTCCTTTGGCAGAGCAAACAACATGGAGCAGCCTCAATTGGCCTAGCCACGATCGCGCGCCCCAAACCCCAGGTCCCGCAACCGAAGCCATCGAGATCCTCGGGGGAAAAAGACGAAAGTTCGGAACAATGGTGTTCTATCACCAAAGATGGGGCTCAGGTGCGTGCTGCTGCCGTCCACCATGTGCTTTTCCGGGAAACGCCAGGGCCAGCCATCACTAATGGGTACGACAGCTGGCCACCGAGACAGCCTCCCGTACCTCTGGGACCGACACTCTGGGCAGCGCTTCCTGGTAGACAGCGGGGCCGAAGTCAGCGTACTCACCCCCTCAAACATGGACACTCATAACGCGGTCTCAGGCCCCGAACTCACCGCTGCAAATGGCACCAGTATTCGGACATACGGTTCCCGAACTATCTCACTGCATTTCAGGTCCAGCTGTTTCACTTGGACTTTCACGTTGGCAGTGGTGTCACAGCCACTACTAGGGGCAGATTTCCTACGAGCCAACTGCCTCCTGGTCGACCTAAAAGGCTGGCGTTTGGTCCACGCTGAGACATTCCAGACTTTCCAGCTTGGAGAAGCCAAGCCACCAGCCCTCCAACTGGATTCCGTGACTCTCTCGGGTAACGAATTCGCCAGGGTGTTGGCGGAATTCCCCTCCATAGCCACCCTGCAGTTCTCCATGGCCGACCCCTACTCGCCCCCTCGAACATGGACACTCGTAACGCAGTCCCAGGCCCCGAACTCACCGCTGCAAATGGCATCAGTATTCCGACGTACCCCGCAGTTCTCCATGGCCGACCCCAAAAACGGCGCGCAGCACCACATCCCCACGCAAGGACCGCCGCTGCACGCCTGAGCTCGCAGCCTCCCACCTGACAAGCTCTACCTCGCCAAGCAGGAGTTCAGTAGGATGGGAGGGATGGAAATCGGATGCTGCTCAGACAGCCCGTGGGCATCCCCGCTGCACATGGTGCCCAACTCCGCAGGAGGATGGAGGCCCTGCGGAGACTACAGAAGGCTCAACGACGCCACAACCATCGACAGATATCCAGTACCCCACATCCAGAACTTCACGGCGAACCTGCTCAGAGCGACCATCTTCTCGAAAATCGACCTGGTCAGGGGATACCATCAGATCCCAGTGCACCCCAACGACATGCCCAAGACAGCCCTCATCACCCCGTTCGGCTTGTTCGAATTCCTGAGGATGCCTTTTGGTCTCAAGAATGCAGCCCAAACTTTCCAAAGGCACATGGACTCGGTGGGAAGTGGCCTGGATTTTGTTTTCATTTACTTGGACGATATCCTGGTGGCCAGCAGTTCACACCAAGAGCACGTGGCACATTTGCGCCAGCTCTGCCAACGCCTGAGCGACCATGGAATGGCAATCAATCCGGTGAAGTGCCAGTTCGGGCTGACATAGATCGACTTCTTGGGCCACAGAGTCAACTGACATGGCGCAGTTCCCCTACCGGACAAAGTCTAGGCCATTCGCCAGTTCCCCAAGCCCAGCACAGTCAAGGGCCTGCAGGAGTTCATAAGGATTGTCAATTTTTATCATCGGTTCGTGCCGACGGCGGCACGCATCATGAGACCCTTGTTCAGCCTGAAGTGGCATGCAGTCCACAGAGGCGTTCGAGCAGGCCAAGGAAGCGCTGGCAAAGGCGGCCCTCCTAGTGCACTCGAGAGTCGATGTACCCACGGCACTCACAGTCGACGCTTCCAACATGGCAGTCAGCAATCCTGGAGCAGCTCGTCGAAGACCAGTGGCGACCACTCGCTTTCTTCAGCCTGCACCTACGGCCACCAGAGGTGAAGTACAGCACTTTCGACAGAGAGTTGCTAGCGCTCTACCTGGCTGTCCGGCATTTCCGGTACTTCCTCGAGGAAAGGGAGTTCACTGTGTATACGGACCACAAGCCCCTCACCTTCGCACTGGGCAAGGCATCAGACCCATGGTCGGCTCGGCAGCAGAGGCACCTGTCCTTTATATCAGAATTCACCACGGACGTCCGCCACATCGCAGAGAAGAACAATGTCATCACCAACACACTGTCTCACCCCTGCCTCCATTCAGTAGGCATATCATCCTCAGGAATACACTACGCAGCACTGGCAGAACCACAACGGTCGGACACCCGAGATCCCAGCTTACCGCACCACTGTTTCGGGGCTCCAGTTGGAGGACGTCTCCATCGGCCTGGCAGCGGATCGACTCCTGTGCGATGTGTCTACCGGCAAACCCCGACCCGTGGTACCAGCAGCATGGAGGCGCCAGGTGTTCCACACGCTGCACGACCTGGCTCACTCGTCCATCCGGGCGTCCATCAAGCTGGTAGCAGACAGATTCGTCTGGCACGGTTTGCACAAACAGGTCGGACACTGGGACAGGACCTGCGTACACTGCCAGACCGCCAAAGTCCAGCGGCACGTGAAGGCTCCCCTCCAGCAGTTCCAGCCGACGCACAGGAGGCTCCAACACATCCACGTGGACATCGTCGGCCCCCTGCCAGTCTCCCGGGGCGCCAGGTATATTTTTACCGTGGTAGACAGGTTCACCAGATGGCCGGAAGCCATACCACTCGCAGACACGTCCAGAGTCCTGCGCCAGGACGCTCATTGCGAACTGGATCGCCAGGTTCGGCCTCCCAACGGACATCACCTCCGACAGAGGGGCGCAGTTCACATCTGGTGTGAGGACAGCACTGGCGCAGCTCCTGGGCACCCAGCTACATCCCACCACAACGTACCATCCCCAGTCCAACGGTTTGGTACAGCGATTCCAGTGGGATCTCCAGTCCGCCCTGATGACGCGCCTCAGGGGCCCCAACTGGACAGATGAGCTTCCCTGGTCCTTCACCCTAAAGACCTCCGAGACTGTGAGTATGTTTTTATTCGCAGGGGCATGCACAGGTCGCCTCTACAGCAGCCGTACGAGGGACCCTTCAGGGCGATCCAGCACAACGGAACCACGTGTGTCGTGAAGGTGGGTGGCTGGGAAGAGACTTTTACAGTGGACCGCCTCAAACCGGCGCTCTTGGACATTGAGGAACCAGTGAGGGTACCCGCACCGTGCCGGCAAGGCTGGCCACCCAGGCAAGCCACACAGACTGGGGGCTCCACTCCCCCGATGGACATTTCTGGGAGGTGTGATAGATAGATAGACATACTTTATTGATCCCAAGGGAAATTGGGTTTCGTTACAGCTGCACCAACCAAGAATAGAGCATAAGTATAGCAATACAAAACCACAAACTATCAAACAACAATATGCAAACTATGTCAGATGGAAATAAGTCCAGGACCCGCCTATTGGCTCAGGGTGTCTGACCCTCCACAGGAGGAGCTGCAAAGTTCGATGGCCACAGGCAGGAACAACCTTCCATGACGCCCAGTGTTGCATCTCGGTGGAATATGGCCGGAGTCCAACAGCAAAAAGTTCAATATCCAGGCTACAAGCAAGTTCCTTGATCGTAATATGACCAGGATTGCACCATCTGTTGTTAACCAGAACAGCAAGCCCTCCTCCTTTACGCTTACCACTCTCAGTGCACTTCCGGTCAGCCCGAACGGTCTGGAAGCCCTCCGTGGGAACGTTTTGGTCGGGTATGTCCTCGTGGGTGTGGTGTGGCGGCCCGCACATGCGGGACTCGAACCGCCATCGGGAGCTGCGGGCACTCAGTAGCGCATTTGGAACTACCCCCTCGGGGCAAACCTTCCGGGGACAGTCTGACGTCACGTCCGCCCCACGGGTCGCAGGGGCCCATGGGAGGGGAGATTTAAGCATGTAATTTTGAATCAGTAAAGGTATTCTGAGTTCAGCTCTCTCTGCCTCCGTTGTTTCTTTAGTAGCGCATTTGCGCGTGGCTACAACGTACATAAAGATCAGACTTCATTTTATGAGTAACTGATGCAGAAAACCAGGTAATTGCAAAGGGTTCACAAAATTTTTCTTGCAACTATATGTGCTGTGTGTGATATATGTTTTGCAGGTGCACTGTGGTCAGGAGGAACATTGTTCCATTTAGTTGTATATACTGTCTGTACAGTCAGGTGACAATAAACTTGAACTTGTCTGATACGCAATTCAATATGACCAAGCCTCACCCTTTACCACCACACACTTTCCCGCACTCCCTGCAAATCCTTTGATTCCTTTAACATTCAAATATCTATCAATCAGTCTTTCAAATAGAGTTCCAGATTCAATACCCTAGGGTGAAGACATTTCTTCTCATCTCAGTCCTGAATCTCTGACCTCCTATTTTGAATCCATGATCCCTTACTCTGGACATCCCAGCAGTGGAAACAATATTTCCACACAATCTGTCAGACTGAGTAAGCACTTTGTACATTTCAATTAATTTAGAAGACGGAAAGGTGATTTGAAGTATAGACCCAATCTACACAATCGCTGCTCACAGGACAAACCCCTATTTCTTGGAATCAAACTGGTACACTTTCATTTTATTTCTTTTACTTCATTGCTTAAGTAAACCTACACATAATATTCTATGACCTATAGACTCAATTTGAAGTACTCTTTACAGCTCATGTTCTTAGTTTTTTGAACAATTTGTCTTTTGCACATTACTTGTATTTCAATCTTTATGTAAGTATAGATTGTTCATAAATTCTGGAATGCTTTCATTTTCCTGTAAATGCCTGAAAGTAAATGTATCTGAAGGTAGTATATGCTAACATATGCAGGTACATACCTTGGTAATAAATTTAATTTGAATGTTGAACTATTATAGTCCTCAGTTTGAGAGGACTAGAATATAAAAGCAAAGATGTAATGCCGAGGGTTTATAAGTCATTGGTTATCAAATATTGTGAGCAATTTAGGAAAGTGCTGGCATTGAAGAGGAGCAAGAGAAGGTTCACAAGAATGATTCTGGGAAAGAAAGGGTTACCATGAGAAGAGTTTGATGACTCTGTGCCTCTACTCACTGGAGTTCAGAAGAATGAGGAGGATCTTATTGAAACCTATCAAATATTGAAAGTCTTAGATAGAATGGATGTGGAGAGGATATCTCCTATTGTGGGAGAGTCTAGGACAAGAGGGCAGAGCCTCAGAACAGACGGATGCTCATTTAGAACAGAGATGAGGAAAAATTCTTTAGGCAAATGTTGGCGAATCTGTGGAATTCATTGCTATGTGTTTGGGTATATTTAAAGTGGTGGTTGATAGGTTCTTGATTAGTTAGGGTGTCAAAGGTTACGGCATGAAGGCAGGAGAATGGAGTTAAGGGGGATAATAAATCAGCTATGGTGCAATGGCAGAGCAGACTCGATGGGCCAAATGGCCTAATTCTGGTCCTGTGATCTACGGTCTTATTCCAGGTATTATTTCATCAAGACAATATGAATTCAATGTGATGCATTAAAATCATCCAGCAATAAAGGTCAATATTCAGTGCATGATGAACTTGCTCATATTCTTGGAGAGATGTCTAGTCTATACATTTTGTAACCAGTTGTTGGTCACCATTGAAACATATTGCCTTTTGTCTCCATTCTAAATTCTTGCAATTGCATCAGCAAATGAATGTCACAAATCCTGGGAAAGCAAAAAGCAAGAAGTGCAAATGTATCAGATGAACAAATAAGCGCAAGATTGGATTGTTTCATTGTCCAAACGAATGATACAAAAACAACATGACAACTTTTATGCCTGTCTTGCATTTTATTGCTTTGAGAAGTAAGAAACAATAAATATTTATAATATTGTTATCAGGCAAAGAAATAATCCTTACATAGAACAACAGTACGTTCATCCTGCCGTCAAGGACATAAATACAGAAAGGTACCAGCAAAAGGCTAGCAATACCCTACTTGTGGTCTGTTTGTCCACTCTCATCAGGGAGGAACCTATGTAGCATCCACATCAGGACCACCAGACTTAAAAACAGTTACTTTCCCTAAGCAATAAGGCTGATCAACACCTCCACCCATTAACCCACCCCTCCACACTCCCCCCCCCACTACCACTACTTTATCATTTCCTTTCAGAGTCACCTTATGTACAGACACTCGTGTGCCTAGTGTCACTTTATGGAATACAATCAATCTATGTATACAAGCTATCTTTTGTATTTACATATATAATCATTCTTCTTTTAATTACTGCATTTTTAAATCTTATAGTGTTATTTTCTGTTACATCAGACCTGGAGTAACAATTATTTCATTCTTTACACTTGTGTACTGGAATTGACATTCAACAAACTTGAAATTGAACAATAGTGTTCAACATAGTTCCAATATAGCCTTGTATTCTATTGAGTAGATATTTTCAAGAAACAGAATGGTAGTCTTCTCCATCTCAATCACAAGTAGCCAAGTCTAAAAACTACAAAATCTACATTTCATGACTAACATGGGTAAAAGGAAAATTTGAAACTTAAGTGATTAAATATTATAGAACCAATGAAACAGATGAATATTTCATATTACATAACAAGAAAATAACGTACATACCTGAAATAGTATTTTTAAAACTTTCCATTGAGTAATGATACAGAAATAAAAACAGATCAGCGGCAATCTAGGAGTGTCATGCATCTTCCAAGTATTCTTTTAACACTCCAATATCAGAGACCTTGAAACACTGATAGAAAGCTGACACAGCTGTGAGCAAACTAGTTATGTAAACTAAGTGCACCAAAAGGCAAAATGTTGTGTTTTTTGTGTTAATACATAGCTAGTGCACTGAGAATGTCTCGGCCCGAAACGTCGACGGTACCTCCTCCAATAGATGCTGCCTGGCCTGCTGCGTTCACCAGCAACTTTTATGTGTGTTGCATGAATCCAGAGGTTGTAGTATTTTCTTTGTGCAAGATATGGGAACTCTCAGAGACCTTAGTCTCCGTGGTAACTACATCTGTTAGTCCGTGAGCCAGTAGGGTTGGTCGGTACCATCTGAGGGGAATAATGCTCATAGTGATTTTTGGCAAGGTATACATCTCCAGTGTTAGAAAATATGTGATAGCATTGCACCAGTGGTAGCTTTATTACTTCAAATAAGTAATCAGTTTTCGTATATATTCCATATTAACATCAGTACAGCAGAAAATGTTACCCCACCCCCCAAAAGGTAAAACACCTCATTTGGAGAGATTTCTGTTTTATCAATGTCATGATATTTTCCATTTTGTTGTATCAAATCAAAACAATCTTAAGCTTTTGTCATAGCATGTAGAATTACTGTACAATAACAAATGTGGGGTTCCACACGGCCATAACCTAGGCCCCATTTGGTTGTAAAATGAATATACTTAATCAAAGACTGCTTTCCATACTTTGTTTTCCATACTTTCATAACCTATTAATAATCATAATAATTTTCCAAGTCTTCCACATCTTCGCCTGAACTTTCCACACTCTGAGGTGGATGCCTGGTTCTCACAGTCTGCCAGTCTACACATGTCAGTACACCTGAGGCCATTTGCAACACACATACATCTTGGGAGGGAACATTTTTTTGGACAGTTACAGGCCAGTAGATCCAGGACGGCATCGGGTGCTGGCTGGCCTTCCATCCAGTGCACCACCAACTGTTCAGCTTCCTCTTCTCTCTCCATCTTCCATCCTCTGCCAACAGGGCTTGGCGCTTGTGGGTCCTTCTCCAAACATCTTCTCCATATACCAGCCTGGCAGTTGGCTCGCTGTGCATGTTTTGTTAAGCAGTCTTTGCATGGTGGGAGTTGATGACTTTCGATTTCACCCTTTTTTGGCACAGAAAATTTGTCCATCAGTTCTGGGGAGAGGTCCCATTCCTGACCCAACTTCAAGAATGTGTCCTGAGTTTCCCTGTTGCTGGTCAGAAGTTTTAGGGCACTTGTCTTCCCTTTGCCTGCAAAAGCGCTTACAGTGTCACATCCTGTATATGCGTGCAACCCGATGAGAGCCCTCTATGCCAACAGTGGCAGCAACCTTCCTGATGTCTACAAGCCTTGTACGGGTTCTAGTGCCACACTTCTGGAACAATGGGGCCTCAATCTTGTCACAAAATGCTAAATTCATGATAAAGACATCTGTGTTTTCTGAGCAGATCACTACAGATTGGTATCCCTCTCGTGGCATGGGCAGCATGGAGAAGTAGGCGGCACAGTGTTGACACTGAAGAGCTGACACCTCCTCACTGCCTTGAGATGTGATTCTGTAACATTTGTCATTCACAGTTGCATACAGAATCTTCTCCTGTGGCTTTGCTCTGTACTCTGCCTTCCTCCATTCATGGACTATGAATCTAATGAGACTACTTTTGTTACTGACTTTGGTCAGGAAGCTCCTCCACTGCCTCACCATCTGTGTGCCTGTGATACCTTGCAACTCATGACCAGTCTCTTCACCCCGTAGAGATCTGTCACTATTCTTAATAGAGTTCTCCTTGTATGTGTCAAACACAACATCTATTCTGCTACCCACATCAAAGTTGCTGGTGAACGCAGCAGGCCAGGCAGCATCTCTAGGAAGAGGTACAGTCGACCTCTCTATTCTGCTACTCTGACTGCCTTCCCTCAGAGCCATACCCAGAACTGTTGTGGCAACATCTCTGAAAGTAATTTATATAAACATATAACAATTACAGCACAGAAACAGGCTCTCTAGGCCCTTCTAGTCCGTGCCAAATGCTTTCTCTCACCTAGTCCCACCAAACTGCACTTGAACTTGATCACCTTTCACTCATTGGACCAAGTTCATTCCATCAACCACTGTAGCAGAGTTTCCTGGGAGTTGCTCTTCTACTGCTACATTTTTCTGCAAGGTTGTGGCTAAAGTAGCTTCATTTGTCTTTCTCAGCAATCCTTCTGGTGTGGACAAGGCCCAGGGCAATGGTCCAAGGGGATGAGAAAGGATATCCTCCATATGTAGAGTGCGCCCTTGTGCCATCACTATGATGCGTCCAAACAAAGACCTGTCTGCTTTCAAGATGATCGCCCTCCCATATGACTTTACTTCTTGCTTCTTACACATATCACTGAATGTTTCAGCTTCTTGGTTTTCATTGGGTCATGGAATTTCTTTGCTGGTGGGTCTTCCTCTAGTCTCTCATCCTTGAAGGCTGCATAGCATTGCTCACCAATCTCATATGCCTTCATCAGGTTGGAGGCAATGTCCTTGGGGGCTGCCTTTGCCGTAGAGATGCTAATGAGGTCCTGCTTCTCTGCAAATGGGTTGACCATGTATGAGGCTAACCACTGCTGAAACTGCTTCCTCATCTTTCTGGATTTTTGGCCGCTGCAGCTCCATGTGACAAAGCTCTGATTTGTTGCCTTGCACCATCTCCCTTAACTGTCCCAGGAATGCACTGCGTGCTCAGCTGTTACGTAGTAAAGCTTGATAGCTCCAGCATTCAGGCTGAACCGTGATGTGCCTCCAGGAGTCTGTGTGTCTTTGTTCACTGTGGCTTCAATAGCCTGGTCCACAGGGATCTGCCCAAAGAGGTTGTTACTTGACAGCTGCACTGAGAATTGGCCTGTCTTGAAGGCCTCAGACAGAGAAGGATTCTTCTCTGGGAGGTTCATCATCTGAACAAAGTAAGGGGACAGGTACCTGGCATAATTCATCTTATCATAGGCAAAGCACCATAGGATCATGGTTCTTATAGCATGGCGGTTACCATGCAAGCCACCATCACTGCAATGCTATCACATATTCTCTAGCACTAGGGGTGTATACCTTGCCAAAAATCGCTATAAGAATTATTCCCCCCAGATGGTACCAGTGGCCCAAATTTGGGGTCTTGGCTCGCGGACTATGTGCGATGTGCATCGAGCTGCAGCTCCTTCGACACTGTGTTAAGGAACTGGAGCGCCGCTGGATGACCTGCGGCTTACTCAGGAAACTGAGGTGGTGATAGGTAGAAGCTACAGGGAGGTAGTCACCCCAAGTTGTAGGAGGCAGGTACCTGGGTGACCATCAGGAGCGGGAAAGGAAATAAGCAGAGTACCCCTGTGTCCATACCACTCAATAATAAGTATACCACTTTGGACAAGGTTGTTGGGGGGAACCTACAAGGGGGAAGCTGCAGCCGTCAAGTCTCTGGCACTGAGTCTGGCTCAGAGGGAAGAGGGGAGAATAGGAGTGAAGTAGTGATTGGGAATTCCATAGTTAGAGGAACAAAAAGCAGATTCTATGGACATGAAAGAGTCACCTTGATGGCATGTTGCCTCCCAGGTGCCAGGGTCAGAGATCTCTCAGATCAGGTCTACAGTATTCTAAAGGGGGAGGGTGAACAGTTGGACATATTGGTATCAACAATAGGTAGGAAATGGGAGGGGATCCTGGAGAGATAATATGGGGAGTTAAGTAGAAAGCTGAAAAGCAGGACATCCAGGTTGTAATCTCTGGATTTCTGCCTGTGCCACATACCAGTGAGAGTAAGAGTGGGATGATTTGCTAGATGAATGTGTGGCTGAAGAATTGGTGCAAGGGACAGGATTTCAAATTTCTGGATCTTTGGGATCTCTTCTGGGGAAGGTATGACCTGTATAAAAAGGATGGGTTACTCATGAACCTGAGGGGGACCAATATTCTTGCAAGCAGGTTTGCTAGAGCTGTTGGGGAGGGTTTAAACTAATCTGGCAGAGAGATGGGAGCTGGAGTGTTAGCTGAGGATGAAGCAGTTGGTATACAATTAGATGTGGTGTGTAGTGAGACTGTGAGGAAGAAAAGACAGATGATAGGGCAAAATTGCAGTCAGTGGAATGGATTAAAGTGTAACAGGGGACTAAATTTTTTTTAAAAAGTGATGAATACAGGAATGAAAGTGTTATATTTGAATGCACGCAGTGTAGGGAATAAGGTAGATGATCTTGCTTCACAGTTAGTGGTTGGCAGGTACGATGTGGGCATCTGTGAGTTCTAGCTGAAAGAAAATTATGGTTGGGAGTTTAGCATCTAAGGAAACACATTGTATCAAAAGGACAAGTAGGTAGGCAGAGAGAATAGCTTGGCTGTGTTGGTAAAAAAAAATGAAATCAAATCCTTAGAAAGAGGTGATGTATGATCAGAAAATATAAAATCCTTGTGGGTAGAGTGAAGAAACTGCAAAGGTAAAAAGACCCTAATGGACACTGAAAGGATATAAAGACCCTAATGGATATTGTAAGGGTAAAAAGATCCTAATGGACACTGGAAGGGTAAACAGACCCTAACAGACACTGCAAGGGTAAAAAGACCCTGCTGGACACTGCAAGGGTAAAAAGACTCTACTGGACACTGCAAGGGTAAAAAGACCCTAATGGACATTGCAAGGGTTGAAAGACGTTAAGAAAATTGGCTGATTTGCAAGAGGCTAAGAGTGGGAATAAAGGGGGCCTTTTCTGGTTGTCTGCTGGTGACAAGTTGTGTTCCACAGGGGTCAATTTTGGGACCCTTTGTTTCACATTATATTTCAGTGATTTGGATAATGAAATTGATGGCTTGTGGCCAAGTTTGTGGATGATATGAAGATAGGTGGAGGGGTAGTTAGTCTTGAGGGAGCAGGGTGTCTGCAAAAGGACTTAAACAGATTGGGAAAATGGGCAAAGAAATAGCAGATGGAATATAATGTATAATAATCATGCACTTTGACAAAAGGAATAAAGACATAGGCTATTTTCTAAATGAGGAGGAAATTTAAATATCAGCGGTGCAAAGGCACTTGGGAGTCCTCATGCACGTTATGTTTCCCTGAAGGTTAACTTGCAGATTGAGTCAGCGGTAAGGAAAGCAAATGCGATGTTAGAGAGGACTAGAATATGAAAGCAAGGATGTAATGCTGAGGCTTTACAAGGCATTGGTCAGACTACACTTGGGGGTGTTGTGAGCAGTTAAGGGCCCCTTATCTAAGATGTGTTCGCATTGGAGAGCGACCAGAGGACATTAATGAGAAGGATCCCAGGAATGAAAGGGTTAACATACAAGGAGTGTTTGATGACTTTGGGCCTATACTCACTGAAGCTGAGAAGGAAGGGGGATCCCTTTGAAACCTATCAAATAGATAAAGGCCTAGATAGAGTGGATGTGGAGAGGATTTTTCTTATAGCAAGGGGGTCTAGGACCACATGGCACAACCTCAGAATTGAGGGATGTCTATTTACAACAGAGATAAGGAACATTCCTTTAGCCAGGGAGTGGTGAATCTGTGGAATTCATTGCCACAGACAACTGTGCAGGCTGTCATTGAGTGTATTTAAAGCAGAGATCGATAGGTTCTTGATTAGACAGGGCATCAAAGGTTATGGAGAGAAGGCAGGTGAATGAAGTAAAGAGGGATAATAAACAAGCCATGTTGAAGCAAACTTGATGGACCGAATGGCCTAATTCTACTCATGTATTATGGCCAAAAATAGTCATCATCATCTTCATCATTATGTGTTGTGTCATATGACATGGGCGATCATGATTTATCATTGTTCTTGGCAATATTTTTTTAACAGAAGTGGTTTCCCATTGCCTTCTTCTGGGCAGTGTCTTTACAAGATGGGTGACCCCAGCCATTATCAATACTCTTTAGAGACTGATCGCATAACCAAGACTTATGAAATGCACCGGTTGCTCATACGACCATCCACCAGCTAGTCCCATGGCTTCACGTGACCCTGATCGGAGGGGCTAAGCAGGTGTTACAACTTGCCCAAGCTTGACCTCCGGGCTAGCAGAGGGAAGGAGTGCCTTACACCTTGTTTTGGAGATGAATCTCTACCCCTCAAAAAGTAGTACCAGATTTAAAAACACCACTGGCTGATGACTTTGCAAAATAAGTAAATGATCTTCCAACTTTTATAAATACAATATGACATTATTGGTTTTAATTACAATTACAGTTTCAGACATTTCACTTCCTGTTCAGTGTTAGGAAATTGGAATTTGTAACCTACCTCAGAAGATAGACAGCCCTTTCAATATCATTGAGCTTTTCATCAACTGTCAATCTTTCTATCTCCTCTGGAGTCTAAAAATATAAATAGATATTTAAGATGTTATTGATACGGAATAACTGGGTGGCAATAAGTAATTATTAAAAGGATTTGATATAAAATAAACTGTAATGGAAAAGCCTCTCCAAAGGAAGCTCTGCCAACCCAGAAAACCCACAGCCTTTGTCAAAGCTGGAGACCAATCACAGCCTCAGACCAGATCACCAGCAGGCTTGCTCACCACTGTATGACTGGCAACTGAAAGTCAATCCCAGCAAGCAATTAAAGTTCCCTGACTTCATCGCATCATCATCCCTGAGTCCTGACATGGTCATTTTCCCAGAAACCTCAAAGCAGATCGTCATGCATAGTGCCTTGGAAAGACTGGATCAAGGATGCGTTTGAGCATAAGAAAGCCAAGTACTATGAGCTGGTAGAGCAGTGCCAGAGCCAGGGGTGGAGGGAACGCTGTGACATTATAGAGGTACAGGTTTTCTGGTTGCTCACTGGGCAGAGCCTACTATCTCCTTGGCATTACAGGGGCTGCAGAGAAAAGAGCCACCAGGACCATAACATAGGCTGCTGAGTGAGCCTCCTGTTGGCTATGGATCAAGACATTTGACCTGTCGACCAATGCTGCTGGGACTCAAGCCAGGGCCTGATCAACCCTGGCTGGGTCGCTAGGCAAGAGAGGCTGATGCTCAAAGACTGAAATAGCAGATGACCCCAGGTTACATCTTTGATGATGTGTCCAAGGATGTACAATATCTCAGCATCAACATTTGTGACTGTTTTTAAAATAGAAGCTTTTTCTATTTCTGAAATTTATGTACAATTTCTGAAATTTCTGAAATTTATGTACAATTATACAGAACTGTTTATATTTTGGAACTTATTTTTGTCAATATGGAAGAAAATTAATCTGAATTGTCGAAGGTAAGCACAGCTCTGACTACCTATTTATTTATACAGTACAAGAAATTCATTGGTGTGAAGTCGTCAGGAAGGTAAATCATCATCAACTAAATATAGCAGCACCTCTGATACACTGGTAACAATGTGCCCAAGGTTCAGAATTTTGAATTTGCTATTGGTACATGATCATCCACTCCCTATACACAGCTAGGGAGACATACAAGACATACAGGTTCCAGTCAAAGAACATGGTAACTTTTAACCTCTTAAGGAATTTATGAATGTGGCTGTATATGCATTTCACAGGACAAACATTTCATGAGACCATAAGATAGAGGATCAGAATTAGGCCATTCAGTCCATCAAGTCTGCTCTGCCATGCATCATGGCTGATTTATTATCCCTCTCAACCACATTATCCTGCCTTCTCCCTGTAACCTTTGACACCCTGACAAATCAAGAACCTACCAACCTCTGCTTTAAATATACCCAAAGACTTGCTCTCAACAGCCATCTGTGGCGACAAATTGCACAGATTCACCACTCTCTGGCTAAAAAAATCCTTCTCATCTCTGTTCTAAATGGACGGCCCTCCATTCTGAGGCTGTGCCATCTGGTCCTAGGTTCCAGCCCCTCCCCCTCCATTCTTCCAAACTCCTGCCAGTACCTACCCAGAGCTATCAAATGCTCCTCAGATGTTAATCATTTCACTCCCAGAATCATAACTGCAGCAAATGTTCTTTTTAAAGTGTCAGATTTACAGTTGACTTATTTGTGCAGAGGAGGGAGACTGAGGTGAGATGTGCTTTATGTGTAAGATACCCAGTTTGTAAAGCACCAGAAATTCTTTCAGTGAATGATTGACATCTCTCCATCATTAATGCTACTGAATTAACATTGAAATGCGAACTGAAATTTATCCTGATCGATTTATTGGTAACATTTGTGAACGATTTCATATCTGTAGAACATGAGTAAGTCTAACGTTTTATGCTCCGTAAATAAGCACGATACGGGTACTCCATATTATAGTGTTGGTTTGCCGTTAGAATAACTAATTCGTTAACCATGCCAATTGCGACACTGGGTTTAAATGTTTCATTTGCTGATATTTTCCCAATTCATTTCACTGCCTTGTGGTTACAAAACATTGGATTGAATCCCATTATCCCAGGTAGTTAAATTTCCTTCTCAAATCATTCGGAGCGCCGTCGGGTCAGGGAGCGAATGCATTGCAACTGGACCGTCCGTTATACAGTACTTGCTTATTGCAAGCGGAGCAATGATCAATAAATGCGATTTAAAATATGATCTATTATTCGTTGTCCCAGGTACATACCTTCAGGTATCTTCGCACGGGTCTTTCAATGAAACTAAGTTCTTGTAAATCTCCCATCTGAGTGAACATATTCTCCGGGTTCAGATCCATTCTTCCGTCGCCGGTGCACAGAATGCGGCGGGGGCGGGAGGCAGAGAGTGGGGAGAGAGAGGGGAGGAGGGGGAAGAGAGGGGGAGAGGGGGAGGATGGGAGAGAGAGAGAGGGAGGAGGAGAGAGGGGGCGAGGGGGAGGGGAGAGAGGATGGAGAGGGGGCGAGAGAGGGAAGAGAGGGGAGGGAGAGAGGAGGGAGAGACGGGGAGGGAGGGGAGAGAGAGGGAGGAGGAGAGAGAGGGATGAGGTGTCTAGAGAGGGAGCGAGGAGGAGAGGGAGGAGAAAGGGAAGGGGGAGGGAGGTGGAAAGAAGTAGGGAGGGAGGGAGGGAAGGGAAGAAAGAGTGGGAGATGGAGAAGGAGAGGGAAGAAGAAGGGGAGGAAGGGTGAGGAGATCGGAGGGGGAGGGAGGATGTGAGGGGGAGAGAGGGAGGGTGAAGGGAGGAAAGGGGGGAGGATTGGAGGGAGGGAGGCTGAAGGAGGGGTAGAAGGATGAAAGGGAGGAGGAGGAGGGGGATCAGTACGGGATGGAGGGGAGAGGCAGAGGAGGAAAGCTCAGCGGTTCTCGGACCACACCAGCATCATCGCCTGCTGCTGTGGCCGTCCCTGTCCACCTTCGAAGGGGAGACAGTCGGGGTGACGCCGCCTGCGTCTCCCTCCTCCCCGACCCAACTGATCAGCGACCGATCCCGAGAACTCTGGCCCAAACTCCGCACGGCCTGCGGCAATCTGTTCTCTGCGTGACACGCAGCCTCATCCAGCGGCTCTGCTGGCGGGCGGCATCGGCAGGAGGTGAAGCCACCACCGCATGGGGACCGTCATCCGTTCCCACCCTCCGTCACCCCGGCACCGAGGCCGTCACCTAGGCAACCAGGCGCTACGGAAAGCGGCAGCGGACAAACCCCCCCCCGCACTCGTGTTCGTCCTCTCCCTGAGAGAAACGATTCAACATTGTTTAATAATAACTTTATTTATAGAGCATTTTTCATACAGATGAAGTAGTTCGGGATAAAGTACGAAAGTTCCTAGAAATGAATGTGCTTAGCTATGCCCATACCTCAGGCTTTTATCGGCTTAAGCTGAGAAAAAAATAAATATACAATAATAATAATCTTATTTATCGAACTCTATTCATACAAATTAAGTAGCTGAATGCGCGTACAAGGGACAAAGTACAAACATAAAAATAAAATAGAAAATAAAAGACAAAATGTGATTGGTTGTCTGCCATCTGTGACAATGACAGTTAAATTTGTGCATAAACACGAGAGATTGTGCAGAAGCTGGAAATCCAGAGGAACACGCAGAAAATGCTGGAGGAACTCGGCTGGTCAAGCAGCATCTATGGAAATTAATAAACAGTCGACGTTTTGGGCCGAAACACTTCCTCAGGACCGTAGGTGGCAGCTGGGTCCAAGTTGCAAGTGGCACGGGCGTCCTGAATAAGGAGGTGAAAACTCTGCTGGATCTGGAAGTGGAGCTGTTGTCAATGCGTTCTTTCTTTGTCGGTCAGCGATTAGTACTACTCGGCTTCTCTCCTCCAGGTTGTTGTGAGCGGTTCTAACTAACCAAGACTCGACAGCTACTCCAGTCTTGTGTGCTCTGATCCAGCCGCGTTGCTACAAGCCCAGCGTGTGCGATTGTTAGCTTTCATGTAGTCTTTGAACCTCTTCCGAGGTTCCTCTTTTCGATTCCTCGTGTCCAGCGAAAGCTCACCATATAGCAGCTGCTTGGGGATTCGGGAATCCTTCACGCCTAAGACATGCCCTGCTCACAAAAAAAATGATTTTAGCTAAAACCAAGGTTGAATAAATTGGTTTTGGGCTGACGTTTAAAAGTGTCAACTGGGTCTGCATCCCTTATAGTTTTAGGTATTGAGTTCCTCTGTTTAGGAGCGTAGTTCAAAAAACAGCTGACTGGCAATTATCTTTTGAGGGATATAGTATAAATTGAAGAGACTGGTGGAAGAAAACCTGAGAACTCGAGCAGGATTATAAAACGAAAATGATTTTCTGATGTACTCCGGTGCCAGACCATTAAGAGCTTTAAAAACAAGTGAAATACACTGTAACATCAATTCTAAAGATACAGGAAGCCAATGCAGAGTAGTTAGGACGGGAGTCATATGTTCGCTCATCCTGGTTCTATTTAAAAGTCTAGCAGCGGCGTTCTGAATGAGATGAAGTTTGTCAATTGATTGCTTTAGAAGGCCAGTAAAATGTGCATTGCAGTAATGTCATTTCCTGTACACATTTGTAAAGAGAACGAAGTTATATATACGAGCAGTTGCTGAATCTTAGAAACCAAATCGCTGCAGTAGCACGTAGGCATTTTAAAATCACTGTTACTTGCGTCAGTGCGGATCTGACAGTGCGGCCTGCAGTTCCGTGATAACGACCGACCGCGGCCAGCTTCAATGCTGGCCAGCAGGATTATTCGGCCGCGGATTCCCGATTTGTACCAGTAGCCGCAAAATCAAGTTCAAGTTTGTCATTCAACTATTGACATGAATACAGCCAAACAAGACAGCGTTCCTCCGGGGCCACGGTGTAACACAGTCATACCCAGCACAAGACACACACAACACATTTCGTTATGATAGCAGAAAACATAGTTACAAATGTTAAAAAATCAGAATCAGGTTTAGCATCACTGGCATATAGATAGATAGATGGATTCTTTATTGATCTCAAAGGAAATTAGTGTCACAGTAGCATTGCAAGTGCACGGATATATAAATATTAGAAGAGAAGTAGAAAGATTAAAAAAATAAGTTACCACAAACAGTCTAACAGGAGGGGCTCATTCCTTCCCCAGCTATTGGTTGACTCATTATAGAGCCTAATGACTGAGGGTAAGAATGACCTCATATATCGCTCTTTGGAACAGCGCAGTTGTCTTAGTCTATTACTAAACGTGCACCTCTGTCAGACAAGGTGACCTGCAGAGGGTGTGAAATATTGTCCAGAATTGCCAAGATTTTCTGAAGCGTCCTTAGTTCTACCACAGCCTCCAGTGTGGCAAATTTGACTCCAAAACCAGAGCCTACCTTTCTAATCGGTTTATTGAGCCTGTTGGCATCACCCATGTTGATGCCATTGCCCCAGCACACCACCACATAGAAGATTGTACTGGTGAAAACAGACTGGGAGAACGTGAAGGAGAGGCCTGCATACTCCAAAGGACCTCAGTCTCCTCAGGAAGTAGGGGCAACTCTGACCCTTCTTGTACACAGCCTCTGTGTTGGTGCTCCACTCAAGTCTGTCATCCAGGTGCACCCCCCGGTACTTGTAGGTCCTCACCACCTCAATATCCTCTCCATCAGTAGTAACAGGGAGTAGCGCAGGCTTAGTCTTCCTAAAGTCCATCACCATTTCCTTTGTCGTACTGATGTTGAGCTGCAAATGACTCAGCTTGCACCATTTGACAAAGTCCTCCACCAGGGCCCTGTATTCATCCTCCCGTCCTCCCTTTATACACCCAACTATTGCTGAGTCATCAGAGAATTTCTGCAGATGACATGACCCAATGTTGTATCTAAAGTCTGAGGTATACAGGGTAAACAGGAAGGGAGCCGATACAGTGCGCTGTGGGGCCCCAGCGCTGCTTATAGTCATGTCTGACACACAGCTCTGAAGCTGCACAAACTGGTCTGCCAGTCAGGTAGTCCATTATCTACGATACAACGGAAGTGCCAACCTGCATTGAATGGAGCTTTTCCCCAGCAATGAGGGCTGTACGGTATCGAAGGCACTTGCGAAATCAAAAAACATGATCCTCATATTGCTACCCTGCTTATCCAAATGGGAATAGGCTCTGTTCAGCAGGTAGATGACAGCATCATCGACTCCAATGTGCTCCTGGTAGGCAAACTGCAGGGGATCGAGGGCTGATCTGACCAGGAGTCGGAGGTGAGCCAGGTCTTCATGATGTGTAAGGTCAGGGCCACTGGATGGTAGTCATTTAAGATTTTCTGTTGTCCCTTCTTGAGTACTGGAACTACACATGATGCTTTCCACACAATCGGGACCCTTTCCAGTCTGAAAGTCAGGGTGACAATGTGCTGGAGAACTCCACACAGCTGCTCAGCACACTCCTTCAGGACCCTGGAGTTCACACCATCTGGTCCCAATGCTTTGCCGTGTCTGAGTTGCCCCAGAGACTCTACCTGCTCAGTAGAGAAGGTGAGTCCATGATGACTGGTAAGGCGGGTTCTGAGGAGATGAAGATTGGGACGATAGCCGTTGGTAAGTGGGAGGTGTGGATGGGAGGTGCAGGGCAAGGAGGGGATGCAGACAGCGGTAGCCTGTATTGTTCATTCACGTGTTGAACTGGATGGGGGAGGAGGGAGGAGGAGATGTATTGGTGCTGAGGGAGCACTGCGTGCCTTGTCGTCTGGACTGGTATGCTGAGGGGGTTGTGAACAGGAGGACAATTGTTAAAGCTATTTAAGAATTAGTTTAGCCTATTCACGGCTGCATTCCAAGGCTCTACAGCTCGGCTGATTGAAGCCAGTGATGTTCTTGCCTCTCACACCTCCTGTTGTCGTGAAATGTCATGAATTATGTTGTTTAGCAGCAGTAGAACATTCCAACACATAATAATAAAAACTATAAATTACAATGAGTACTGTATACAAAAGAATAAATTAAATTAAATAAGTAGTGAAAAAAGAGAGGGAGGAAAATGGGTGGTGTTCCTGGATTCAATGTCCATACAGAAATTTGATGGCGCAGTGAAAGAAGCTGTTCCGGAAATGTTGAATGTGTGTCTTCAGCATCCTGTACCTTCTCCTTGATGCCCAAGTCCCAAGTCCCTGAATGTCATGGTTGATGGTGCATGGGATGTTGTCCTAGAGCCACGTTTCCACATGAACAAGCCCACAAAGCTCGCAAATAGGATTATTTGGCCACAAATTCCCAATTTGTACTAGTGGCCACAATATGAACAGTTGTGCTCCAATGGAAAACAATACATGCATAAATATATTTATTTATCCCACACTCCCTTCCCAAAGTCCCGTTGAAATTTTCAATGGAGTCAAGTTTCAGGAACTTTGCATAGTCTTTGGAAATAATCAAAGAGGAATTACTGTTCCAATCCAACAGCTGTTGAAATGTGGTGAGGGTTTGCAAGATCCCTACCATCTTCTGGGTGAAATAATTCTTCTCTCCTTGAATGCATCGACCAATGACCTTAAATCAATATATCATATTTTGTTAGTGCTAAGATCCTTCTTAGTTATTCTGTCCAGGCCCCTCGATTTGATGCAACTGTCCCCACAGCATCCTCGAATACTAATGAAACAGCTTATTTTTTTCCCATCTATTACTAGAATCTGAATCAAGTTTAATATCACTGGCATATGTTGAGAATTTTTTTGATTTGTGACAGCAGTACATAATAAAAAAACTATAAATTACAATAAGAAATATATAACATTAAATTAAGTACATATAGTGCAAGAAGCGAGCAGAAAAAATAAAAAATAGTGAGGTAATGTACACGGGTTCATGGTCCTTTCAGAAATATGATGGTGGAGTGGAAGAAGCTGTTCCTAAAATGTTGAGTGTGAGTCTTCAGGCTCCTGAACTTCCTCCTTGATGGTAGCAATGAGAAGAGGGCATGTCCTGGGTGATGGAGATCCTTAATCATGGATGCTGCCCTTCAGACACGCTGCCATTCAAAGGTGTCCTTAATGCTTGGAGGCCGGTGCCCATGATGGAGCTGGCTGGGCTTGCAACTTTCTGCATCTTTTTTCCAATCCTGAGCATAGCAGACAGTGTTGCAACCAGTTAGAATGGTCTCCACAGAACATTTGTAGAAATTTGCGAGAGATTTTGGTGACATATCAAGTCTCCTCAAATTCCTAACGAAATATAGCCACTATCGTGCCTTCCTACTTATTCCATCCAGGCCCCTTGATTTGATGCAAACATCCCCACAACGTCCCTGATTAAAAGTGAAACAACCCAATTTTCTTCCTATCAATAATTTTTCAATTTTGTTAAAACCTTTGCATATTTCTCTGTACCATACATTACATCTGGTTATAGACAATGACTAGCAGAATATAGATAAGGGGGAACCTTTTGGAACACTTTTGATTAAACAGATAAAGATCTTTGATAATGATTTTTCAACAAAATTCAAAACCGGAGTTTTGTTAGACAAATTGTTCTGATACTTCTTCCAGGAGCAAGATTATCAGTGCCACCTTTCAGATACTGTGTTAAAGACCGTAAGACATAGTAGCAGAATTGGGCCATCTGGCCCATCGAGTCTGCTCTGATCATGGCTGATCTTTTTTTCTATCTCCTCCTCAACCCCAATTCCTGCCCTTTTCCCTGTAACCTTTGATACCATGTCCAATTAAGAACCTATCAATCTCTACCTTAAATATATCCAATGACCTGGCCTCCACAGCTGCACATGGCAACAAATTCCACAAATTCACCACCCTCTGGCTAAATAAATTTCTCCACATCTCTGTTTCGAAAGGGCGCCCTTCTATCCTGAGGCTGTGCTCTCTTATCCTAGACTCTTCCACCAATGGGAAGCATCCTTTCCACATCTGTTCTGTCTAGGCCTTTCAACATTCGAAAGGTTTCAATGAGATCCCCCCTCATCCTTCTGAATTCCAGCGAGTACAGAGCCAGAGCCATCAAACGTTCCTCATATGATAACCCTTTCATTCCTAGAATCATCCTTGTGAACCTCCTCTGGACCCTCTCCAATGCCAGCACATCTTTTCTAAGATGAGGGGCCCAAAACTGTTCACAATAGTCAAGGTGAGGCCTCACCAATGCCTTATAAAGCCTCAGCATCACATCCCTGCTCTTGTATTCCAGACCTCTTGAAATGAATGCTAACATGGCATTTGCCTTCCACACAACCAACTCAATCTGCAAGTTAACCTTCAGGGTGTTCTGCAAATGCACTCCCAAGTCCCTCTGTATCTCAGATTCCTGGATTTTCTGCCCGTTTAGAAAATAGTCTGCACATTTATTTCTACTACCAAGTGCATGGCCATGCATTTTCCAACATTGTATTTCAACTGAGTTTACAGTATGCTGTCTCATTTTCACCTTGCATATTTAAATATACAATCCAGCTATATCTTCACCCCCACCTGTGCAATAATTTTAATAATAATATGACTGATCCATTATTACAAATAGGACAACCCATAATAACCATAATGTGTAATATGTAAATTAAATAAGTAGTGCAAAAACAGAAATAATAAATGTAGTGAGGTAGTGTTCATACGTTCATTGTCCGTACAGAAATCTGATGGCAGAGGGGAAGAAGCTGTTCCTGAATCACTGAGTGTGTGCCTTCAGGCTTCTGTACCTCCTTCCTGATGGTAAAAATGATATCTTGGAGGCTAGTGCCCATGATAGAGTTGGGAAATTGATAGAGTATGGAACATGAACAGGGTATACATTGTCCCAATAGTAATATCTACCACTGGTATCATCCCAAAGTCACTGCTCAATAGCATTAAACAATTGGGCCTACACAGTAATATTTATGCAAATCTACAGAAAGCAACAATACGAAACACCACTAAATTAGTCTGAAAGTTTGTAGCAATTGAGAAATGAGTGTGCTTGGCTATTGCTGTACCTCAGGTTTTACAGCTTGAACAGAGGAAACTTATTTATCGAGCACTTTCCACACAGACAACATTGAACTTACGATGGGATGAAGTCCCACTTACAATGGATGAAGTATAAACACAAAAATAAATAACGTGTAAATAAAAGAAAAAAAGATGTTAGTTCAAAGCAAGGCTAAACAAATATGATCTGACTCTTATCCATTGAATTGGCGATCTCATGCCATTCATCATCAGGAAGAGTAGGATATGTGTGCAGCTCTGGGCATCATGCAGCAGGAGAGATATGATTAAGCAGGAGGGGTGCAGCAAAGATTCGCAAATACGTGGCCTTGATGGAGAGTGTGATTGAGTAGACTGCATCTGTTTTCCCTGTGACCAAGAGGTGACATGATCTAGGTGTGTAACTCAGAAAGATGGCATTTGTTGCAAGCTGATTCCTGCAGATCCACTTATTACTTCTGGAGTCAGTCAACTCTGTACTTGTCTCGAAGAATTACTAATATTGTTCCTTTAAGTCTTACAGATCTGGCAATCTTCCGTTCTCCAGGAGCTGATCTACTGACCTAACAGGAGAACTCTTGGATGTTAATAATAATAACTTATTTATTGAGCACTTTTCATACAGACAATGTAGTTTGAAGTGGTTAACAATGGGAAATGGACCTCTTGTACAACAAGATGGACTATTGACCCCCCCCCATAGACCTTCTCTGTATTTTCTCTATAGCTTTTACACTATATTCTGCATTGTTATTGTTTTACTCTGTTCTGCTCAATGCACTGTGTAATGATTTGATCTGTATGAGCAGTATGCAAGTCAAGTTTTTCGCCGTATCCTGATATTTGTGGCAATAATAAACCCACATCAATAAAATAATGAGAAGAACAGACAGGAAAAATATTGTGGCCATCTATCCTCTGAGGGGAGTCTGAAACTAGGGCTTGAGGAGAGAGGAAGGAGGTTTAAAAGGGATCTGAGAGGTAAAATTTTCACAGAAAAAGTAGTTGATATCTGAAATGAGCTGTCAGAGGAGTCAAGAACAAAATCAGTTAAATGGCACATGGAGGCCCATTTACATGAACAGGGCAGAGAGATTCAAGGTTCAAGATTGCTTAATGCCATGTCTAGTACAAGTGTAAAACAGAACAAAATGATTGTTACTCTGGATTTTAAGCAGCAAAAAAAAAGTAAGATAAAAAAAAGCGTAATAATGAAAAAACCGAGATAAACCAGCTAGTGGAGTGGTGTCGCAGCAACAACCTTGCATTCAACATCAGTAAGACCAATGAACTGATTGAGGACTTCAGAAAGGGTAGGGCGAGGGAACTCACAGCAGTCCTTATTGCGGGATCAGAAGTGGAGAGACTAAGCAATTTCAAATTCTTGGGTGTCAATATCTCTGAGGATCTGTCCAGGGCCGAACCTATCAATGCAGCTACAGAGAAGGCATGACAGCGGCTAGATTTCTTTCGGAGTTTGAGGAGATTTGGTATGTCAACAAAGTCTTACAGAAAGGTAGTGTCCATTATTAAGGACCTCCCTTTTCTCACTGTTACCATCAGGTAGGAGGTACAGAAGCCTGAAGGCACACACTCAGCGATTCAGGAACAGCTTCTTCCCCTCTGCCATCCGATTCCTAAATGGACATTGAACCCGTGAACACTACCTCACTTTTTTAATATATATTATTTCTGGGTTTTGCACGATTATGAATCTATTCAATATATGTATTAATTGATTTACTTATTTATTATTTTCTTCTTTTTCTAGATCATGTATTGCATTGAACTGCTGTTGCTAAGTTAACAAATTTCATGACACAAGCCAGTGATAATAAACCTGATTCTGATTCACTCTCAAATTTCTACAGATGTACTGTGGAGAGCTTTCCAATTAGCTGCATCACCATCTGTTTCTTTGAGGTGGGGGGAATGCACAGGATCAAAAGAAGCTGAAGAAAGTTGTGAACTCAGACAGCTCCATCATGGGCACTGGCTTGCAAGGAGCAATGCCTCCTTAAAAAAGGTGGCGTCCATCATTAAGGATCTCCATCTCCCTCTTCTCATTCCTACCATCAGGGAGGAGGTACAGAAGCCCGAAGACACACACTCAAAGATTCAGAAGCAGCTTCTTCCCCTCTGCCATCAGATTTCTTAATGGACAATGAACACTAGAATTTTTATATTTCTTATTTAACTGTTCTCTATCTCTCTCTATATAGATAGATAACAGTTAAATTGCATATGATATATGTTAATCAAACTATATTTCATGTTTTTCGATTATGTATTTTATTGTACTGCTACCGCAAAGACAACAAATTTGACAACATATTAAGCCTGCTTCTGAGATGTAGTAAAGGGACTGCTGTCTAATAATACTTAACCCTGATTCAATGAGAGTCGAGACTTCCCCGTTCTTCTTCTTGTGTTGTTTTATGGCGGTTGGCATAAACAGGAGAAGGGAAAAGAATTGCATTCCCTAGTAAACCTGAGTCTTTCAGACACATCATGATACAGACCTGTACTCTCGAATTGCCCCTTAAAATGTCTTCTACAACCACATCAGTTTTTTTGTTTATCTTAAGCGCTCCTATCATCTTCCCCGTTCTTGCCCGGCGGGGCGGCCCATCTTCCCCCCACACCGCGGAGTATCGGGGTCTGCTATTGGTCACTGCGGAGTGACGCGCGGCGGTGCGGCGCTGGAGTCGGAGTGCGGCGTGTTCGCCGGGTGACCGGACCACGTTTCTCGGGTAAGGTAATGGCCGGGTCGGTGGGCCAGCTGGATCAGTGCAACTGGCAGCGCCAGAGACGGGTCCCGGCGGCGGACCGTGCTTCGCGCCTGTTGTCGGTTTGCACATCTATTGAAACACGTATTTCGAGTTGAAGGCCCCAGATTGGACAAGACTGTGGGGGTCTAGGCTGCTGTATACATTTCTTATGGATCCCTGCCCATGTCGGAGTTGATGGAAGCGAGATGACAGACATTTTAGCCAAACAGTCACTTAAAGTGAAAGATAAAATCTTTAGAATTAAAGTTTGAATAGTTATATGGGTGGTAGGGCTACGGTCCTGGTGTAGGTAGTATAAACGTTCGGCATGGTCTAGATGGGCCGAAAGGCCCGTTTCTGTGTTGTAGTTTTCTGTGACTATTGGCCATCCCACCCTGCAAAAACTCATTGCAGGGTGGTAGCACCATCAATTTGTGGAAGGCTCCCAGAACTTCCGGGAGAGGTGGGATGTCTGCAATAGAGTAGCACCTTAGCAGCTAACCAGCTAGTTTAAATAACGTTAGCTATGCTAATGAACGAATGACACCTGTTAAACTCACCTCAATATGTCTTTTACAGTCTTAACCCACCATGGGCAATAGAAAAGTCACTGTTGCAAACAGTGCAGCGAGCAAGACTGTCATTATTTTGACCCCTATTCGGCAGGGCTACACTTTAGTGTAGTCTGGGGTGACATATGCTCTCTTGTGCTCTCTCTCTCTCTCTCTCGTGGTCGCTCTTGTGCTCTCTCTTGCTTTCTCTCGCTTGCTCTCAAAAAAATTGATTTCTGTGATTTTGTATATAATTTGCGGGCATCAGGGAGCCACTGTTAATATGCAGGAGACTCCCGGAACTTCCAGGAGAGGTGGGATGTCTGGACTACATCAATGAAGTGGTGCCTTTGCATAAAGGGGTGGTGAAACGGCACTGCGGCGATGAAGTTGGGATACTGAAAAGGACAACATTTATATAAAATTCTGAGGATAGTGGGAACTGAACTTGGAGATGGGGATAAATGGGGAAAGAAGTTACACCCACATGTTTATGCATTGGACATACTAGGTTGAATAATTCCTTGTTCAAAATTAATATACGTAATAACAGTCATTTGTAGGGAATGCACTTGTCAGTAAAGGGTACAGCACATATTGTTTGAGTGCAGTTCCTATGAGGATGCAAAGGAAACATCTAATTACTAAATTGAGATCTTTAGCACAGTTTAACAAGCTTGTTAGGAGAGGGAGCATTTTTTTAGGCTATCTGTGCCACCGCAATGTATATAAGTGCGTATTGACTTTCTGAAAAGCATTAGACTTTTTGATATTGGTTGAATATTTTTGGTGTGGTGTAATTTAGTAGGTACACTCACCTGCCCACACAGGCACTCCCCCCTTCTGCCTGACCAGGGACCCACCCCACCAAAGATTAGATTAGATTCAACTTTATTGTCATTGTGCCGAGTACAGATACGAAGCCAATGAAATGCATTTAGCATCTGACCAGAAATGCAAAGAATAGTGTTATTTTCAAAATAACTGTGAATAAAAGAAGTGCTACAGCACACAAGTATAAAAGTACTGAGACAGTACAATCTGGGTGCAATACTGCTTAGCGCTGTGATGTGAGGTTCAGCAGTGTCACAGCCTCAGGGAAGAAGCTCTTCCTGTGCCTGCTGGTGCGGGAGCGGAGTCTCCTGTAGCGCCTACTGGATGGGAGGAGAGTAAAAAGTCCATGGTTAGGGTGAGATGTATCCTTGATAATGCTTTTCGCCCTGCCCAGGCAGCGTTTATGGTAGATGTTCTCAATGGTGGGCAATTGGGTGCCAATAATTCGCTGGGCAGTTTTCACCACACGCTGGAGTGTTTTGCAGTCTGATACGGGACAATTGCCATACCACACTGAGATGCAGTTGGTGAGCATGCTCTCAATGGTACAGCGGTAAGAGTCCGTCAGTATCCTGGGACAGAGGTGAGCTTTCTTCATGCTCCGCAGGAAATAAAGGTGCTGTTGCGCCTTTTTGATCAGGATGGAGGAGTTCAGGGACCAAGTGAGCTCATTGGAAATGTGGACACCAAGGACACTGTCCCTCCCTCTTACCTCCACCCCACCACCTGGGGTCCCTCTCTTCCTGTCTCTTTGCTCCATACTCCAACTCGGTAGGTGGCAATAATGCACTTTATGTTGGGCAGCCAACTGCCATTTAACGTTATAAGAAGAAGCTGTGTACATACGGTGCTGGGTACATACGGTGCTTGGCAGTGGACTGAGCTTTGTGCTTCACATGCTTTTACAAAGGAATTATTGATGAAATCGCCATGAGGAAAGCAGCCAGTGGGCTGTCCGGTGTTTCACTTTACCCTGTTGAGGTTTTCGACTTCATTTCCAGCAGTAGTCATCAGAAATGTGACGGAAGTATACTCGTATAATTACACAATAGTATGTGGTGATACACTGGTATAACCACGCGGCTGTTATTCATCAGTAACACGAGGGGTTCTACAGATGCTGAAAATCCAGAGCAACACTCACAAAATGCTGGAGGTCAGGCACCATCCATAAAAATGAATAAACAGCTGATGTTTTGGGCTGAGACCCCTCTTCAGGACTGGAGATATTCACCAGTAGATTGAGAGGAGATTTGATGGAGGTATACAAAATTATGAGGGGTATAGAGAGGGTAAATGCAAGCAGGCTTTTTCCGCTGAGGTTGCGTGGAACAACACTGGAGGTCACGGGTAGAGGGTGAAGCGTCAAAGGTTCAAGGGGAACATGAGGGGAAACCTTCACTCAGAGGCTCGTGAGAATGTGGACTTGATTTTAATGTTCAAGAGAAGTTTGGGTAGATACATGGAATCACATCCCGGTGATAATAAAGCTGATTCTGATTCTGAGGGTATGGAGGCTGTGGTCCGAGTGCAGGTTGATGGGAGTAGGCAGTTAAAATGGTTCAGCGTTAATTAGCTGGGCTGAAGGATCTGTTTCTTTGCTGTACTTTTCTATAGTTCTTTGAACTTTTCTATGATTCCAATCAAGAACCGTATCAATCTCTGTCCTGTTGCTAAGTTAAAGCAGAGATTGGTAGGTTCTTGATCAGAATCAGGTTTATTATCACCGGCATGTGACGTGAAATTTGTTAACTAGCAGCAATACATAATCTAGAAGAAAAAAAAACATAATAAATAAACAAATAAATCAATTACATATATTGAGCAGATTAAAAAAAACATGCAAAAACAGAAATACCGTATATTTTTAAAAAGTGAGGTGGTGTCCAAAGCTTCAATGTCCCATTTAGGGATCAGATGGCAGAGGGGAAGAAGCTGTTCTTGAATCACTGAGTGTGTGCTTTCAGGCTTCTGTACCTCCTACCTGATGGTAACAGTGAAAAAAGGGCATGCCCTAGGTGCTGGAGGACTTTAATAATGGACAACAACACACATCAAAGTTGCTGGTGGAACGCAGCAGGCCAGGCAGCATCTCTAGGAAGAGGTACAGTCGACGTTTCAGGCCAAGACCCTTCGTCAGGACTAACTGAAGGAAGAGTTAGTAAGAGATTTGAAAGTGGGAGGGGAAGGGGGAGATCCAAAATGATAGGAGAAGACAGGAGGGGGAGGGATGGAGCCAAGAGCTGGACAGGTGATAGGCAAAAGGGATATGAGAGGATCATGGGACAGGAGGCCCAGGGAGAAGGAAAAGGGGGAGGGGGGGAAACCCACCACCAGAGAAAGCAGGATCTCCCAGTGGCCACACATTTTAATTCCACATCCCATTCCCATTCTGACATGTCTATCCACGGCCTCCTCTACTGTAAAGATGAAGCCACACTCAGGTTGGAGGAACAACACCTTATATTCCGTCTGGGTAGCCTCCAACCTGATGGCATGAACATCGACTTCTCTAACTTCCGCTAATGCCCCACCTCCCCCTCGTACCCCATCCGTTATTTATTTTTATACACTCATTCTTTCTCTCACTCTCCTTTTTCTCCCTCTGTCCCTCTGAATATACCCCTTGCCCATCCTCTGGGCTTACAGTCGCTTTTACTTGCTTTTTCATCATTTGACACAGTAAAAAATAATGAAGAAAATTGAATCGGTCTTGCTGGGAATTCACCGAATACCTTTCACAAAATCAGTTGAGGTAGAAAAAAATCAATATATTAAATAGAATCAGGTTTAATGTCACTGGCATATGTTGTGAGCAGTACAGTGCAATACATAATGAAACTACAAATTTTTTTTTCTGCGAGTGCGCCATGATGTCTTTTTCATGCCTTTACAAGGCGTGGGGCGAGAGGGAGACCGTGTGGCGTGCCAGTCATCACACAGACATTTTCGCAGTATTTTTCCCTTTATTTTTCGAGGTTGAGTTGCGATCTCAACACTCAACCCGGCATGGATGGAAAGCGTACTCAGGAGCGGCTCCGACTGGGTTCGAACCCGGGAACCTCCGTTCTGGGGTCCGGCACTAATGTCATTGTGCCACCAGCTGGCCCATGAAACTACAAATTACAATAAGAAAATATATAGAGAGAAAAAATTAAATAAATAGTACAAAAAGAAAGCAAAAACGAAAAAAAAGCTAGTGTTCTTGGGTTCATTGTCCATTCAGAAATCTGATGGCGGAGGGGAAGAAACTATTCCTAAATTGTTGAGTGTGTCTACCTTCGTGTTAGTAATGAGAGGAGGGCATGTCCTGGATGATGGGGTTCTTAATTGTCCATGCCATTTTTCTGACGCATCACCTTTTGGAGGTGTCCTTGATTCTGCGGAGGATAGTTCGTATGATGGTGCTGGCAGAGTTTATAACTTTCTGTAGCTTTTTGCAATCCTGTGTGGTGATTTTTAATATTTGTATGGACTTCAAACTAGTCTGATTTCATTATACAATGTCACTTAATGTCATGTATATTTATTGTACAAGAACGTGGTATATTTAACAAAATTTTTGCTTTATGTTGTCAGCTCACTCTGGTTGTGAATACACTTAGCACGTTGCATAACACTTTTCAATTATGCTTTTGCTTTTGTTTTAGAGGTCAAAATGAAAGAAAGAAAAAAGAAGTCTTTAAGCTTGCCTAAAGCCCATCGGAAGAAAATAAAAGTGACAGGAGAATGGAAGCCAATGTCAATAGACACAACTCGTTTTGGCGAGGAAGACATGGAAGGGCTGATCTGTTGTGAGGAGCTTACAGATTATGAGTTGATTAGTGCCACTAAGTCATCTGAGAAGAAAGCCAGAAAACGAACGCTTGACAATTCAGTGGAGTTAAAATCTTCACCAAAGAAACAGAAAATTAGTAGAGATGATTCACCAGCCTCAATAAAAGAAACAAAGGTAAAAAGAAAAAAGAAAAGGTTGAACATAGTGCCTGCCAAAGTGGAAGAGGGTGGAATTAATTCTTTTGAAGGTATAAATAAAGTTGAATATGCAGATAAAAATGAGGCAGGTGAAGCAGAAATATCTGGGGCTCGAAGGAAGAAGAAAAGGAAGAAGAAAGGGACTGGAGTTACTCAGTCCTCCAAGCCGGGCGACAGAGTGAAAAACTGGACAAAATATTCCTGTTCATCTGAGCATGAGAGTGATGTTTCTGCCTGGAAAGATCTGTTTGTCCCAGAGCCAGTACTTAAGGCTCTGAGTTTTCTTGGTTACAGTTATCCCACTCCGATCCAAGCTTTGGTTCTGCCCCCTGCTATTAGAGATAAACAAGATATTCTTGGTGCTGCAGAAACAGGTTAGTACTATAATTGTGTAATACGTCATGTAAGCCATAATGAATAAATGTTTAACTTCTTTTCATGAGGCATTGGAAAGGACTCTCAGTGGAAAGGACATCTAAGTGCTCAGGATGCACCAGTTGGTAACAACTGTTGGGATTCCTTAGTTATCAAGAGTTCTTATGTTGTTAAGTACAGCAGTCTCTTTGTACTTGGCAAGGTCCCACAAATAAATTTCATGACAAAAAGTATATTACAATAGCAGAAGAGAGAAGAAATTAACGTTGGCCAAAGTTCTGAGAGAGCACTTTGGATCTTTCATTTCTACCTTATAATAATAACTTATTTATGGAGCACTTTCCAGACAGTCAATATAGGTCAATATACCTATAATGGGATAAAGTCCAAACATTGTACGGGGCCTACCAGCAGTGTCGACAGACCTCTACGAAGAGATGTTTCTCGCAGGTCGGCGGCCAGCGGTTAATTAAAAAGAGCGCTTCGCGGGCGTTGTCCGTTGTACGGAGCCTATCAGCAGCTTCAACAGACCTCTACAAAGAGGTGTTTCTCACAGGTCGGCGGCCAGCGGTTAATTAAAAAGAGCGCTTCGCGGGTGTTGTACGGGGCCTATCAGCAGTGTCGACAGACCTCTATGAGAGGTATTTCTTGCAGGTCAGTGGCAGTTATTTAAAAAGAGCGCTTCGCAACCGTTGTCCATTGTATGGGCCTATCAGTGGCAGCAACAGAGCTCTACGAACAAAATAAAAGTACAGAAGGGATAAGCGGAGCGGCCATTGTCGGGAGTAGGCCAGTGGCGAGAATAGAAGCGACAGGCGTTGGCTTAAAAGAGGCCTTGGCTAGGAAGAGGTGTCGGCTCTGTGTAAAGCATCTGTTAAGGTTTCCTTTTTGTTTTTTTTTCCCCTCTCTTACTGTATCATTTAAATGGCTGTGGTGTGCTCGTCATACCAGGTGCTGGAGAGCTGGGAGACCCAGAGTCTCCTGGGGAACTACATCTGCGTGAAGTGTATCCAGCTGCAGCTCCTTGAAGACCGTGTTAGGGATTTGGAAGACTCGGACTTCCGGTAGCGCTCATGGAGTGAAGTCGCGTTCTTGACTCGCTCCATTACCTCTGAGTTTTTTTTCTCTATGGTCAGCTATACTTTAATTAACCATTAAGGCATCAATTTTTACAATACTTTGAATTAAACTGAATTCTCTGACAATTGGAAGATACTTAGATCTGCTATGTCTAAGAACGGGAAAAACGGCAAGGATGGTAAACCTCCGGTTAAACCGAAACCTACGGATCTCCCTCCGACTGAATCACCGGTGACTTTGAAAGCGATATCGGAGTTAATTCAGAGGGAAATTTCAACCTCTGTTAGGGAGATGATTCGTACGGAAATTGCACGCTTTGTTAAAGACCTGATTCATACGGAGATCTCAACTAATTTCCAGAAAATTGCCGATTTAATTGATAAGATGCAAACATGTATTGCGGAACATCAGTCGGCTAGATCTGATCTTCAAAAATTCGCGCAACAAGGTGAGCTTAAGATGGGGAAAATCGAAGAAACAATTAATGTAATGAAGAAGAAACTTGACTTTTTGACTTTTAAAAACTCTGACTTGGAATCTAGAATGCGACGGCAGAATTTACGAATGATTGGCGTGAGGGAAGCCGTAGAAGCTAACAACCCCATGAAATATTTCTCTCAGCTTTTAAAAGATGCATTCCCTACTGTATTTCCTGACCAACCACCGCTACTGGATCGTGTTCACAGAATCCCATCATACTCGTCTAGGTCAGATAGACCTAGGCATGTTATCTTACGTTTTCATTACTTTCAAGACAAGGAGAGACTGTTTCGATTCGCTCGATCTAAAGGTTTCATTGATTTTTCGGATCTTAAGTTCCGATTTGTGGAAGATTTCAGTAAACCAATCTGGGACCAACGGGTCCGTTACAGATCCGTGATGTCGGAATTCTATAAGATGGATTTAAGACCAGCGCTGCTGTACCCTGCACGTCTAAGGATTCGCATGTCAGATGGAGCCCTTCGTTTTTTTGATTCTCCATCGGATGCCCAGAGTTATCTGGATCAACTTTCATCTTCAACATCTTAATTGCTTTTTTTTTAATTTTCTCCGTTGATCGGAGGCTGTGAATTGGTTGGTTTTAACTTTTCTGTGCCCTATTTGGGCAGAAAAGTTTACTTTTGATTTCTTAATATGGCTGCTAAACTTTCTTTTTAACTGCGTCATTTCTTTCTTTTCCCAGGGGATTCTGGGTGGTTACTTCCCTTTTGTCATCTTACGTATTTCCTGTGCGGCCTTAAATTTTGTAGTTTTTTAAAATTTTATTCTGTTTTGCTTTTTATAATCACTTTATGTTAATAATCCTATTTTTTTTTGTTGCTGTGTCTATTCATGAGTTTGAGGTTTATTGTGGTTTTTCTTAATATATATTTTCCGGCTTTTGTTCTGTTCTGTGTGTATTCTAATTGAGCTAACCTTTTTTTACTTATTTTTTTACTGTTTTACAATTAGCTGATCCTTTTCATATTTATACCTTTTTTTTAGGGAGCGTATACCGGAAGTCATGGGGGTAGTTTTAGCGCTTGCTTCTTTCTGGCGAGTCTGCTTTAGATTTTGCCTTGGGGTCTTGGGGCGGGGGGTGGTGGGAGGGGCTTCACGTTTTAGTTTGTTTTTCTTTGGGCTATATACATTATTGAAGTACTGGTTGCGTCCTTTTCCCCGGTATCTTTTGTATGTTCTGTTTCCTCTCCGGGTTTGTGGGTCGCGCCTATTGTCAACCCTCCTTGTTGTGGGTTGACTTTAGGATTTATGGAGTCTATTATTAATTTTGTCTCCTGGAATACTAATGGTCTTAATCATCCTATTAAAAGAAAAAAAGTTTTTAAAGTGTTCCGGAGACTTAAAGCACAAATTTTATTTTTACAAGAGACCCATGTACGGAGGGGGGACAGACTACGTTTTTTCAAATTCTGGAAGGGACAACAATTTCATTCGAACTCCAATGCTAAGATTCGAGGCGTCTCTATTTTTATAGATTCCTCAGTTACTTTTATACAACAGGATATTATCTCTGATCCGAATGGTAGATTTTTATTGGTTAGTGGTTTACTATTTAATAAAAAAGTAGTTTTGGTTAATGTTTATGCTCCTAATATGGATTGTCCGGAATTTTATAAATCACTGTTTGATCAGTTTCCTAATTTGAACGAGTTTTCATTGATTTGGGGCGGAGATCTTAATACCTGTTTATCTCCAGCTTTGGACCGTTCGGCTCCTTTACGGACTTTACCTAATAAATCTGCAAATTTGATTAATTTTTTCCTTTCTGATTCTGGGTCGACGGACATTTGGCGTTTTCTGCATCCTCAGGAAAAAGATTTTTCCTTTTTTTCACATGTTCATCATTCCTATTCAAGAATTGATTATTTTTTTATTGATTCTCGTCTCATTCCTTCAGTGATTAAATGTGATTATGATTCTATAACCATTTCGGATCATGCTCCACTTAAGCTTTCTATTAAAATTATGGCCAATATACCAAACAATAGACAATGGCGTTTTAATTCGCTGTTGCTTCAGGACTCGGACTTTGTTAATTTTATGAATGAACAGATTGAGCTTTTTTTTACAATTAACCATACAGAAGATATTTCGGTTAACACTCTTTGGGACACTTTTAAAGCCTATATTCGGGGTCAGATTATTTCGTATTCCGTTGCTTTGAGGAAGAAACAGAAGCAGGAGGAGATGGCAATTGTGGACAAGATTAAAGAAATTGATAAGAAATATGTTATGGCTCCTTCTGAGGAGCTATACAAACAAAGAACTGAACTTCAAATGGAACACAGTTTACTACTCTCGTCCTCGATTGTAAACCAATTAAAGAAAACAAGAAGTGATTTTTATGTTCACAGTGATAAAATTGGGAAGCTGCTGGCTAATCAATTGAAATCTAATTATGTTAAATCTCAAATTAATCAGATTTATAACCAAAATGATCGATTGACATTGGATCATGTGGGGATTAATCAAACCTTTTGTGATTTTTATTCTTCTTTATATCAATCAGAGTCTCCTCGAGATTCTAAATATATGAATGATTTTTTAGATAAGTTAGACTTCCCTCAGATTTCACAGGATATGTCTTCTTTATTAGATACTTCCATTACAATGGATGAGATTAAGAATGTTATTTTTTCTATGAATCTGGGGAAAGCTCCTGGCCCTGATGGGTTTACCGTTGAATTTTATAAATGTTTTGCCTCTTTATTGATTCCTTGGCTCTATAAAGTTTTTGAGGCTTCTTTGAAACTTGGTAAACTTCCGGAATCTTTTAATAGAGCATCAATTTCTTTAATACTAAAGAAGGATAAAGACCCTGCTCAATGTGCATCTTATAGACCAATATCTTTATTAAATGTTGATTCTAAAGTTTTTTCTAAGTTATTAGCAAATAGACTAGAAAAAGTACTTCCTTCTATTATTTCGGAAGACCAAACGGGTTTTATTAAAGGTCGTTACTCTTTTTATAATATTCGTACATTGTTAAATATCGTTTATACTCCCTCACAAAATGTTCCTGAGTGTGTTATTTCTTTAGATGCCGAGAAAGCTTTTGATAGAGTAGAATGGCCTTATTTATTTAAGGTGCTTGAAATGTTTAATTTTAGCTTGAAATTTATATCCTGGATTAAACTGTTATATCACTCCCCTGTAGCCTCGGTTCGTACTAACTCTTTAAACTCACCTTTTTTTCCTCTCTTTCGTGGTACTCGACAAGGCTGTCCTCTTAGTCCCCTATTATTTGATATTGCAGTAGAACCTCTTGCAATTGCTATTCGAGAATCTTCAAATATTACTGGGATAACTCGGGGATTAAAGTCCCATAAATTATCACTCTATGCTGATGATTTACTTTTATATATTTCTAATCCTGAGAGATCTATTCCTGCTGTTTTAGAGTTATTAGCACAATTTGGTCTTTTCTCGGGTTATAAATTAAATCTTAGTAAGAGTGAACTTTTTCCGATTAATAAACATCTTCCCTTATATTATAAATTTCCATTTAAATTGATTAATAATTATCTTTCATATCTTGGGATTAAAATTACTTGTAAACATAAAGATTTATTTAAGACTAACTTTTTACCATTAATAGACCATAATACTCAACTTTCATCTAAATGGTTTCCCTTATATTTAACTTTGATTGGTCGTATTAATGCAGTTAAGATGTTTTTTTTGCCAAAATTTTTATATGTGTTTCAGGCATTACCAATTTTTGTTCCTAAATCTTTTTTTGATAAAGTCGACTCTAAAATTTCTTCATTTATTTGGCAGAATAAGAATCCGAGACTGGGTAAAATACATTTACAGAAAGCTAAGAGAGATGGAGGTTTAGCATTACCTAACTTTAGATTTTATTATTGGGCTATTAATATTCGACATATGAAATTTTGGTTACTTGACCGGGACATACTATCTATTCCTAAATGGGTAGCATTGGAATTACAATCTGTTCAGGGTTATACACTTGGTTCTATTTTAGGTTCATCTCTTCCTTTTGATTCGAAACGCCTTAAGCAGGTCTCTAACCCGATTGTTAAATATGCTTTGCGTATTTGGTTTCAATTCAGAAAATTTTTTGATCTTAATCAATTCGGGTTAGCGATTCCTATTTTAGGTAACATATTTTTTCCTCCCTCTTTTACGGATCGCGCTTTTCAAACTTGGAAGACTAAGGGTATTTTACGGTTTTTGGATTTATTTTTAGATGGTTCCCTTATGTCTTTTGAACAATTATCTAATAAATATAACTTATCAAGAATACATTTTTTTAGATATTTACAAGTTAGAAATTTCCTAAGTACTATACTTTCTTCCTTTCCAATGCTTCCTCCTATATATATTTTAGATTCGATAATTAACCTTAATCCATGTCAGAAAGGTGCATCGGCTATGATTTATAATATTATTATGAAACTTAGGAAAGCTCCATTTGATAAGATTAGGGTAGATTGGGAACAGGAATTGGGGCTTACCATTTCTGTGGATGATTGGGGGCAGATTTTACAATTAGTTAATACTTCCTCTATTTGTGCTAAACATTCCCTAATTCAATTTAAAGTGGTTCATAGAGCACATATGTCCAAAGATAAGTTAGCGCGTTTTTACTCGCATATTAATCCTTTCTGTGATAGATGTTCGGGGCAGATAGCCTCTTTAACTCATATGTTTTGGTCTTGCCCTACTTTGGAAACTTTTTGGAGAGATATTTTCAATATTATTTCTAAGGTATTAAATATAGATATCTCTCCTCACCCTATTACTGCTATCTTTGGACTACCTAAAATTTCTAGTAATCTTTCCCCTTCAGCCCGTAGAATGATTGCATTTCTTACTTTAATGGCGAAAAGATGTATTTTACAACATTGGAAAGAGCTTAATGCTCCAACTACCTTTTTTTGGTTTTCTCAGACGATCTTATGTTTGAATCTGGAGAAAATTAGAAGTAACCTTTATGATTCTTCATTTAAATTTGAACAGATTTGGGGACCTTTTATTCGATATTTTCATTTAATGTAATATTTACCCTTCTTGTTTTTTTTTACTGTTTTAATGGAGGTCGGGATTGAGGACGTGATTTTAAGTTTAACTCTGTTTGGTTTCAAGTTAGCCCATTGCTTTGCTTTGCTTTTAGTTAGTTGCACGGTGGGTTTTTTTGGGGGGTTTTTTTTTTCTTTTTTTCCATTGATATATATAAAATCTAGTATACTATTATGTTATCTTGGTTTCTTATGCTTAAATTACATTGTTTGTAGTATTTTCTTTTTGGTATTGTTATCTTTTGGAATTTTATTATACTTTAACATTGTATTAATGTTTATATGGCTTACCTTTTTTGTATACTTACTCAATAAAAAGATTTAAAAAGAAAGAAAAGGATTTGGAACAGCAACTGGATGACCTTCGGCTTGTACGAGAGAGTGAGGACATAATTGATCAAGCTTACAAGGAAGTAGTCAACCCGAAGATGCAAGACAGCTAAGGGTAGTAATTTCTGGATTGCTGCCTGTGCTACGTGGCAGTGAGGGTAGAAACAGGATGAGTTGGCAGATAAATGTGTGGCTGAGAAGCTGGTGCAGTGGGCAGGGCTTCAGGTTCTTGGATCATTAGGATCTCTTCTGGGGGAGGTATGACCTGTTCAAAAGTGATGTGTTGCACCTGAACTCGAGGGGGACCAATATTCTTGTGGGCAGGTTTGTTAGAGCTGTTGGGGAGGGTTTAAATGAATTTGGCAGTGGGGTGGAAACCAGACTGAAGGGACTCAGGAAAGGGCGAATGGTAAAAAAGTGAAGATAGCGTACAGCCAGACTGTCAGGAAGGGCAGGCAGGTGATGCAACTTAATTGCAGTCAACAGGCTGTGTATCAAATCATTAGGGATGCAAAATCAGAAAGGATAGCAAGTACGGTACTCAAGGTGTTGTATCTAAATGCACGTAGTATAAGAAATAAGGTGGAAGATCTTGTTGCAATATTACAGATTGCCAGGCATGATGTTGTGGCCATTACTGAATCATGGCTGAAGGATGGTTGTAATTGGGAGCTGAATGTCCAAGGTTACACATTGTATTGGAGGGATAGGAAGGTAGGCAGAGAGGTTGGTGTGGCTCTACTGTAAAGAATGGCATCAAATCAGTAGAAAGATGTGACATAGGATCAGGAGATGTTGAATCCTTGTGGGTTGAGTTAAGAAACTGCAAGGGTAAAAGGACATTGATGGCAGTTATATACAGGCCTCCCAGCAGTGGCAGGGAGGTAGACCACAGGTTATAACAGGAAATAGAAAAAGCGAGTCAAAAGGAGCAATGTTATGGTAGTCATGGGAGATTTTAACATGCAGGTCAATTGGGAAAATCAGACTGGTAATGAATCTCAAGAGAGTGAGTTTGTTAACGCCTAAGAGATGGCTTTTTAGACCAGTTTGTCGTTGAGCCTACTAGGGAATCAGCTATACTGGATTGGGTGTTATGTAATGAACCAGTGGTGATTACGGAGCTTAAGGTAAAAGAACCCTTAGGAACCAGTGATCACAATATGATTGAGATCAACATGAAATTTGATAGGGAGAAAGTAAAGTCTGATGTAGCAGTATTTCAGTGGAATAAAGGAAATTACAGTGGTATAAGAGAGGAGTTGGCCAAAGTAAATTGGAAGGAGCTGCTGAGAGGAATATCAGCAGAGCAGCAATGGTGTGCATTTCTGGGAAAAATAAGGAAGGTGCAGGACATGTATATTCCAAAAATGAAGAAATACTCAAATAATAAAATAGTACAACCATGACTGACAAAGGAAGTCAAAGCTATTGTAAAAGCAAAGGAGAAGGGCATACAACAAAGCAAAAATTAGTGAGAAGATAAGAGAATTTGGAAGTTTTTAAAAACCTACAGAGAGCAAAAAAAAAACATTAGGGAAAAGATGAAATATGAAATATATATAAGCTAGCAAATAATATCAAAGTTGATAGTAAAAGTTTTTTCAAATATGTTAGAAATAAAAGTGAAATGAGTGTGGATATAGGACCGCTAGAAAATGAGGCAGGAGAAATAATAACGCGGGCCAAGGAGATGGCTGATGAACTAAATGAGTATTTTGCATCAATCTTCACTGTGGAGGACACCAGTGTGCCTGATGTTGTAGTGCATGAAGGAAGAGAAGTGGGTGCAGTTATTATTACAAGAGAGAAGGTGCTAAAGGTACATAAGTCATCTGGACCAGATGAACTGCATTCTAGAGTTATGAAAAATGTAGTGTTTGAGATTGTGGTGGCATTAGAAATGATCTTTCAAAAATCATTGGACTCTGGCATGGTGCCAGAGCACTGGAAAGTGGCAAATATCATTCCACTCTTTAAGAAAGGAGGAAGGCAATGGAAAGGAAACTGTCAACCAGTTAGCCTGACCTCAGTGGTTGGGAGAATGTTAGAATAAATTGTTAAGGATGGGGTGATGGAGTACTTGGTGACACAGGACAAGATAAAAATCCTGCCTGATAAACTTGTTGGAATTCATTTGAGGAGATTACAAGTAGGATACATAAAGGGGATGTAGTGGATGTTGTATATTTGGACTTTCAGAAGGCTTTTGACAAGGTGCCACACATGAGGCTGCTTACCAAGTTAAGTGCCCATGTTATTACAGGAAAGTTACTAACATGGTGCGAGCATTAGCTGATTGAAGAAGGCAACGAGTGGGAATAAAAGGATTCTTGTCTGGTTGGCCGCCAGTGACTAGTGGTGTTCCGCAGGTGTTGGTGTTGGGATCGCTTCTTTTTATGCTGTATGTAAATGATTTAGATGATGAAATAGATGGCTTTGTTGCCAGGTTTGCAGATGATACAAAGATTGGTGTAGGGGCAGGTAGTGTTAAGGAAACAGGTAGGCAAAAGGACTTTGACAGATTAGGAGAATGGGCAAGAAAGTGGCAAATGAAATACAATGTTAGAAAATGCATGGTCATACACTTTGGTAGTAGAAATAAATGTGCAGACTATTTTCTAAATGGGGAGAAAATCCACGATTCTGGAATGCCAAGGGTCTTGGGAGTCCTTGTGCAGAACACCCTGAAGGTTAACGTAGGTTGAGACGGTGGTGAGGAAGGCAAATGCCTTGTTAGCATTGATTTCAAGAGGTCTAGAATACAAGAAGAAGGATGTGATGCTGAGGCTTTATAAGGCACTGGTGAGGCTTCACTTTGAATATTGTGAACAGTTTTGGGCCCCTCATCTTAGAAAAGATGTGCTGACATTGGAGAGGGTTCAGAGGAGATTCACAAGGATGATTCTGGAAATGAAAGGGTTATCATACGAGGAACGTATGATGGCTCTGGGTCTGTACTCCCTGGAATTCAGAAGGATGAGGGGGGATCTCATTGAAACCTTTTGAATGTTGAAAGTCCCAGATAGGGTAGATTGTGGAAAGGATGTTTCCCATGGTGGGAGAGTATAGCACAAGGGGGCACAGCCTCAGGATAAGACTGGCACCCTCTTAATGCAGACTAATATCTGTGTTGTCATTGGAGAAAGTCCAAAGGAGGTTCACAGGATGCTTCCGGGAATGAACGGGTTAAGATATGAGGAGCGTTTGGCAACTTCAGGCTTGTACTCACTGGAATTTAGAAGAATGCAGGGAGAATCACATTGAAACCTACTGAATGTTGGAAGGACTGGATGGGTGGATGTGGAGAGGATGTTTCCTGTGGTGGGGGTATCCAGAACCAGAGGGCGCGACCTCAGAATTGAGGGGCAACCCTTTAGAACAGAGATAAGGAGGTTTTTTTTTAAAGCTCTGCCACAGACTTCAGTGGAGGCCATGTCCGTGTGTATATTTAAGGCAGAAGTTGACCGTTTCCTGATAGTCAGTGTATCAAAGGTTATGTCGGAAGGCAAGGGTATGGGGATTCGGGTTCAGCCACAATGGAATAGCGAAGCAAACTCGATGGGCTGAATGGCCTAATTCTGCTCCTATGTCTTACGGGTTGCTGGCTGCCATGAAAACACTCAATGATTCAAGCTGACATTCCCTTGTAGGATATTAAATCAGTCTGGCCAACAAAGAGAAACACTTTGAGCATTAATTTGTTGAAAATTTAGGCAAAATTTTAACAGAAAATGTTATCCTTGTCAAAGCATGTATACTTGATGCTTTAGATTTCAGCCTTGCAAAGTTTAGTTAATCCCAAATGGAATCTGAAATTTTTGAGACTGTTGTTATGTTTTGAGGGCAGTAATGTGCCAAGTTGGAAGATGCAAACTTGTTTGACATTGCAAGTGGCTTTGTTGGTGTACAAAACTAAAGATAAAAATGTCAGAGTAGGAGTGAATTAAATATTCGTAGTCATACAACACAAAGAGGGCACTTTGTATGCCTTGAGAGTTCCAGTGATGTGTATAGGTGCTTCTCAACTGTCTTGAGAGTTTCTGCCCTTACCATTTCTTCAGGCTGTATATTCCAGGCTACAACCACTCTGAAAAATCGGTATTAGATCCCTCTAAGCCAGGAGTTCCCAACCTTTTTACACCATGGAACCTTACCATTAACTGAGGAGTCCATGGACCCCAGGTTGACAAATGCTGCTTTAAACATTTTAGCTGTCACCATTAACCCATTCTCCCTTGTCCTACATAACTGTGTCATGGGACCTCAATTAAATTCCATTGACCATTGTTCCACCTGCTTTAAGCTGATCTATATAATTCTGTAGCCTTAGAAAGCTTTCCTTATCATCTTCTGTGCCAGAATTAGAATCTGGTTTAATATCACTGGTGTAAGAGGAAGAAGATGAATGTGTGTCTTCAATCTCTTGAGCTTCTTTGATGGTAGAAATGAGAAGAGGTATCCTGGGTGATGGTGATCTTAATGATTGATGCCGCCTTTTGAAAGTGTCCTCAGTGCTGGGGAGGCTAGTGCCCATGATGGCAGTGGCTCATTTTTCAGCTTTATGCAGCTCCTTTCTATCCTGTGCAGTGGCTCCTCCATACCATATAGTGATGCAACCAGTTAGAATGCTGTCCACGGTACATCTGTAGAAATTTGCGAGTGTCTTTGGCGATGTACTAAATCTCCTCAAACTCCTAATGAAATATAGCTGCTGTCATTCCCTCTTTGTGATTCAGGCCCAGGATAAATCTTTGAAGATTTTGACACCCAGGAACTTGAAACTGCTTACCATTTCCACTCCTGATCCCTCGATGAGGAATGGTGTGTGCTCCCCCAACTTCCCCTTCCTGACGTCCACAATCGATTCCTTGGTCTTGCATTGAGTTGTTGCGAACACCACTCAACCAGCTGAGCTATCTTACTCCTTTAGGACTTCTTGTAACTATCTGAAATTCCGCCAACAATAGTTGTGTTGTCAGCAAATTTATAGATGGCGTTTGAGCTGTGCCTAGCCACCCAGTCGTGAGTGTAGAGAGAGTAGAGTAGTGGACTGAGCACTTCCTTGAGGTGTGCTATTGCTGATTGCCATCAAGGAGGAGATGTTATTCCGATCTGCCACCAATCATCTGCAATTTTACTGTTCAAGTTCAAGTTTAATTGTCAATAAACCATACTTGAATATCCATGAATACAGCCAAGCAAAACTGTTGGTCCAGGGACAGTACCAATAGTCACACACAACACAAGGCACACAGAACACATAACATATATATACAGCAGTAAAATGCAGCTTCAAACCACACCGTCTGTATTCATATCCAATTTATCCCAGTCTCTCTTGTGCCTTTTCTAATTTAGTATGCTGCACTTAGTACTCACAATGGGATCTCCATTGTATTGGAGAAAGCTAAAGATAGTTTAAGTATACAGTTAGAGTTTTAGTATTTTCCTGAATCTCTTGTGACCTCTTACCAGTAAGTCTGTCTGATATACTCATACTATAACCCTGAAGTAAAAAAGGAACACCGCTCTTGTTTTGGTAGTCTATTATATTGTGGAAGTTGCATAAGGCAAGCGTTAACATAATATCCAGGCTAGTATAGCCTGCAGATAGTGCCAGGTAAGAAAGCTTAACATCCCAGGGGTCTGGAGATGAGATAAGTGATTCAATGCACACACAACAACTAAGGGAGAATTCCTTTACTAACTTCAAAGTATCATCAGTTGTCAGCTTGTAGTTTCTATTGACTTTTAACATCTTTATTATGAATGGCGATTGTTCTTGCAAGTAAGGAATTCAAACATACTTAGTTTACCAATGGTCAATTTCCATAACTGCAAGTTAGTTCTGTAAAAAGTAGCATTTCTCTGTTCAGAATTCAGAACAGTGTGGTGACGGGCTACGGTGTTCCCCTTGTGCAAAAGTAAAATAAAGTGTGTTTCAGCAGTAAGTTCTGAGTCCAGTTATCGGCAATGACAGTATCAGTGCCCCACGATGTTCATGAGGTATTTAAGACACATACTCAATGTTTCAGAAACAACTACTACCCCACTGCCATCAGATTTTGAATGGGCAATGAACCTTATATACAATATTCACAATCCGACATGTTTTCTTTTTCCTTTTGCATATATTTACTCATTAAATTACTCCTTAATTGCATATATTTTCTGCATTAATTACTCATAAAATGTGGTCTGATCTTCATTTAAATCACAATAATAGACAAACACAATCTGCATATACTAATTATCATGTAAACAATTGTACTTTTCATGTCTTTATTCAACACATTGTTTAATCATTCACAGTCCAGGCTGGAAAAACTATGTGAATACATGTATTTAATAAATGTTAGAACCTCTTTTAGCAATAACAGCTAAACATTTCTGGTAACTGTTGATCAGTCCTGCACATTGGCTTGGTGTAATTTTAGACCATTCCACCATTGAAAACTGTTTTAGTTCATCAATATTTCAGGAATACCTTGCATGAACAGCCCTCTTCAGGTCATGTCACAGCATCTCAATTGGGTTAAAGCCTGGACTGACTTGGCCATTCCGAAACCTGAATTTCTTCTTTTTATGCGAACATGTCAGGATAGACGAAGGGTCTCGGCCTGAAACGTCGACTGTACCTCTTCCTACAGATGCTGCCTGGCCTGCTGTGTTCACCAGCAACTTTGATGTGTGTTGCTTTCTTCTTTTTATACTATTCTATTGTTCTCTTCTATTTTGGATCATTGTCCTGTTGCATCATCCAAATTGTATTAAGCTTCAGGTGATGGACTGCTACCCTAACATTCTCCTGTAAAATGTCTTGATACAATGTTGAATTCATTGTTCCCTCACTTACTACAAACTGTCCGGGCCCTGAGGGAGCAAAGCAGCCCCAAACCACGATCCTCCTTCTACCGTGCTTCACAGTTCGGATGAGGTTTTGGTGTTGGTGTGCAGTTGAATTCTTCCTCCAAACATAGCATGGCATTTCTGCCAAAAAGCTGAACTTTGTCTCATCTGTCCACAGAACGTTGTCCCAAAAGTGTTGTGGATCATCCACAAACCTAAGACATGCAGCAGTGTTTTTTTTTTGGAGAGTTGTGGTTTCCTCTGTGGTGTCCTTCCATGAACACCATTCTCATTCAGTGTTTTTCTTATAGTGGACACATGAACAGAGACTTCAGCAAGTTCTAGAGAATGCTGCAGGTCTTCTGCTGTTACCCTTACGTTTATTATGTTTTTTTTTCATCTCCTTTAGCATTGCACATTGTGCTCTGGTGTGACATTTGCAGGATACCCACTCTTATGGAGAGTAGCAACAGTATTGAATTTCTTGCATTTGAAGACAATTTTTCTTACTGTGGACTGATGAACACGCAGGTCTTTTCCAGCTTCATGCATCTTTACAATTCTTCTAAGGTCCTCTGAAAGTTGTTTTGATCAAGGCATGGTGCACATAAACAGATCTTTCTCGAGGAGAGCAGGCTCTGTCAGTAACCTGGCTTTGTGTGTCTTTTTTAATATAGGGCAGGGCACCTCTACAACCCACACTTCCAATCTCATCTCATTGATTGAAGACCTGACTCCAAATAGCTTTTGTAGAAAGCATTATACTAGAGGTTCACGTACTTTCTTGAACCTAGACTATGGTTGTTTAAATTGTGTACTCAGTATTGACGAGAAGTGTGTTATTAGTTTAAGCATATTGTGTTTGTCTATTATTGTGACTTAGGTGAAGATCGGACCACATTTTATGAGTAATTAATGCAGAAAACCAGATAATTGCAAAGAATTCACAATTTTTTTCTTGCAAGTGTGTGTGTGTATAAAAAAACTTTATTGATCCAGAGTGGAAAATTGTTTAATTACAGCAGCAACATTTAAAAACACAGCAGTAATAATAAATATATTAATAATATTAACTAATAATAAAAAAGTGTGTGTGTGCGCGCGTGCACATATATATAGCTTTTATTATGTATTGCACTTCCCTACTGCCGCAAAAAACATATTTCACAATGTATGGCAGTGATATTAAATCTGATTCTGATTCAGATGTTGCATTAAAATTGACCTGAACACTAACTATTTCCTTTTGTACAGATTCTGCTGAACCCTGCTGAGTTTTTCCAGCAGCTGTTTTTTTTTCACTTTTTGACTGATAACCTCATCAAGTTTTTACTGTGGTACTTTGAATCCAAATAAATATATTATCACTATCAAAAGAAACAACTTTGTTTATGTTCATCCATATAAAAATGTTATAGATTTTAGATTTTAATTGTTATACAGGTGATTTTTCTGGAATTTGCCAATTCTTGATCTGCTCATTCAAAATGAATTATGTGACTCCAGTGACTTTTTTTAAAAATTTGTAGGTAGTGGTAAAACGCTAGCGTTTGCTATTCCCATGATCCACCTTATATTAGAGTGGAGGCAAGCTGAAGAAGCCAGATTGAAGAAGAATGAGGAAATGCACGAGAACCAGGATTCTAATGAAGGCCAGGAAACATTTATTGACGACCTAATTAAAATTGATAGTGAACATCTGGAAGAAAGTGAAGAAGTGGAAGAAAGTGGTGATGAAGAGAATTCCAACCTGGGTTGTGTAAAAGTGATCAACAATGTAAACTTTGATTTCGAGAATGCGGAGGCTTCTAATGTTAAAAAGCCACTCTTGGGCTTGGTCCTGACTCCAACAAGAGAATTAGCTGTGCAGGTAAAACATCACATTGATGCAGTCACCAAATTCACTGGTAAGTAATGCAGTCTACACTGTTTTGCAGCTTACTAATGCTACTTTAGATACAGTGCTATTGCTATGTGAAATAAAAAAATATTGATTTTTCATATAATTTGCTCTCTTCCCATGATTCTTACTTATATTTAGAAAGTATTTCAGATTAATGCCTCATTTTAATTGTTAGGCTAAAATCCAGTGGCTGTCCCATTTTAAATGGAACATACTTGGTGCAGACTAGCGAACTACATTGCTTAATGAAATTACCTTGATAACTTAGTACAGCCGGGCATTGCTTAGAAACATAGAGTACCTATAGCACAATACAGGCCCTTCAGCCCACAATGCTGTGCCAAACATGTCCTTACCTTAGAAATTACCTAGGGTTAACCATAAAAGACCCTATCGTATCTGCCTCCTCCACCGTCACCGGCAGCACATTCCACAAACTCGCAACTCTCTGCTTAAAAAAACTTACCCCCGACATCTCCTGTACCTACATCCAAGCACCTTAAAACTGTGCCCTCTTGTGTTAACCATTTCAGCCCTAGGAAAAAGCCTCTGAGTATCCACATGATCAATGCCTCTCATCATCTTGTACACCTCTATCAGGTCACCTCTCATCCTCCGTCGCTCCAAGGAATAAAGGCCGAGTTCACTCAACCTATTTTCATAAGGCATGTTCCCCAATCCAGGCAACATCCTTGTAAATCTCCTCTGCACCTTTTCTATAGTTTCCACGTCCTTCCTGTAGTGAGGTGACCAGAACTGAGCACAGTACTCCAGTGGGGTTTGACCAGGGCCCTGTATAGCTGTAACATTACCTCTTGGCTCCTAAATTCAATCCCACGATTAATTAAGGCCAATGCCTTGGTTTTCTGCATTAATTACTCATAAAATGTGGTCTCATCTTCACAATAAGTCAGAGAAATGTATACAATATACATCCTGAAATGCTTTTTGTTCACAACCATCCACGAAAACAGAGGAGTGCCCCAAAAAATGAATGACAGTCAAATGTTAGAACCCTAAAGTACCCCCCAGCTCCCTCCTCCTGCATGTAAGTGGATGGCAGCAAGCAATAATCCCCCCTCCCCTCACAGGCAAAAAAAAGAGGATTGGCACCCGCCACCGAGCACTCAAGTGTGAACAAAGCAACAGCAAAAAACACAGACGCAGTTACCCCAAAGACTTTGCGTTTCACCTGGTATTCGACATACCACTGGTTCTTTCTCGCCTTAATAAGGGAGAAAGAGGTGTCTGTTTTCCCATCGAGTGGGGAGACGTAACAAACAACTTGCTGGTTTACGATGTTAAAAGTCTGCCACGTCACTTTTTTCGTGTTCTGTGCCCAAAAATCTGGGCACACAACCGCAGATATTCCAACTCCCCCGATGACGCACAGGTCTCCTGTCGTGACATCGACTCTTGATCTGCCCATCTCCTGAGCCCTGAGATCCTAGGCTTCCAAATCCCACCTGGATTCTTAGGCCGAGCCCTTGACGTGCCAAACAACAACGGCTGGTTATGAAACCCCGAGTGTGAGTCCCATTCCCGCAAAGAACCGTAGTCAATGTGTAACTCCAGGTCAGGGTCTTCAAAAGAACCCTGAAAGGGAAAAATAAAGATATTAAAGATGGAAATAGAGCTGTTTCTGAAGATGCAAGCAAAGGAGTTGCTGTTTAGTGCCATCGTCACTCCACTCCAGAAACCTTTGAAACCTTGTTTGGTGTCTCAAGGCTGGGTGTGTCTGCACCTGCCTACTCTCCACTCCTTCTCTACAACCCTCTCGCTGTACTCCACTCTCGCCATTCCAAACAACCTTGCTCCCTCTAGATTTACATGCTCGCTGACAAATATAGTACCGTGCAAAAATCTTAGGCGTTCAAGCTATACATACAATACCTATAAAAATAATTCAACCCCCCCACCCCAGAAGTTTTCCTGTTTATTGTTTTACAACATTTAATCACGGTGGATTTAATTTGGCTTTTTTGACGCTGATCAACAGAAAAAGGACTCTTTCATTTCAAAGTGAAAACAGATCTCTACAAAGAGAGCTAAATGAATTACATATACAGTATAAAACACAAAAATATTGTTTGCATCAGTATTCACCCCTTTTAATATGACACACCAAATCATCACGGGTGCAGCCAGTTGGTTTTAGAAGTCACATAGTTAAATGGAGATCGCTGTGTTCAGTCAAGGTGTTTCAATTGATTGTAGTAAATGTATCTGGAAGGTCCAGCAGCTGGTGAGTCAGTATCCTGGCAAAACCTACACCATGAAGTCAAAAGAACACTCCATGCATCTCCACAAAAAAGTTTTGAAATGCACAAGTCAGGAGACGGATACAAGAAAATTTCCAAGTCACTGGAGTACAGTTAAGTGAATTATCAAGAAATGGAAAGAATATGGCACAGCTGTATATTTACTTTGAGCAGACCATCCTCAAAAACCGGGTGACCAGTCAAGAAGAAGATGAGTGAGGGAGGCCGCCAAGAGGCCTATGACAACTCTGAAGGAGTTACAAGCTTCATAGGAGAGACTGCACATACAAGCTTTATGGGAGAGCAGCAAAGTGAAAGCCACTGTTGAAAAATCCTACATGAAATCTGAGCTAGAGTTTGCCAGAAGGCATGTGAGAGACTCTGAAATCAGCAGGAAGAAGGGTCTATGATCTAATGAAACCAAAATTGAACCTTTTAACCATCAGGCTAAACGTTATGTTTGGTGTAAGCCGAACGCCACATATCATTAAAAAACCACCATCCCTACTGTGAAGCATGGTGGTGGCTGCATCATGCTGTGAGGATGTTTCACTGCAGCAGGCCCTAAAAGGCTTGTGAGGTAGAGGGTAAAATGAATGCAACAAAAAAACAGGGAAATCCTGGAGAAAAACCTGATGCAGTCTGCAAGAGAACTGTGCTGTAGGAGAAGATTTGTTTTCCAGCAAGACAATGACCCCAAGCATAAAGTCATATATAGGAATGGCTTAGGAGCAATGAAGTTATTGTCCTGGAATGACCAAGTCAGAGTCCAGACCTCAATCCAATTGAGAATTTGTGGTTGGACTTGAAAAGGGCTGTTCACTGACGATTCCCATGCAATCTGACAGAGCTTGAGCAGTTTTGTAAAGAACGGGAAATCTGCAGTGTCCAGCAGTGCAAAGCTGATAGAGACCTATCCACACAGATTCAAGGCTGTAATTGCTGCCAAAGGTACATCTACTAAATACTGACTTGCAGGAGGTAAGTAATTATGTAATCAATTATTTTATGTTTAATATTTGTAATAAATTTAGACCAATCTGTAGAAATTTGTTTTCATTTTGATATGAAAGAGTTTTTTTCCATTGATCAGTGTCAAAAAAGCCAAATTAAATCCACTATGATTCAATGTTGTAAAACAGTAAAACATGAAAACTTCCAAGGGGTTGAATACTTGTGACAGGCACAGTTTGTACTAAGACTTTTGTACTGTATATTTGTGAAACAAATGAGAAAGAATGGTTCTGAATTAGAAACCACGGAATCTGAGATGAGATAACAATTTACACCTATAAGTGTGTATACTTTCATAGAACGTTCTCATTACAAACATGTAGGAGGAGGAGGTAAGCCAGTTGGCCCCAGGAGCCTGCTTTGCCATTTAATAAGATAATAGCTGATTTGATTATGTCCTTAATTCCATATTCACAATCAGTTTTATTATCACCTAATTTATCAACTAATTTGCAAGTTGCAATAAATAAATGGTACAACGATAGCATAATGATTAGCATGATGCTCTTTCAGCTCAGTGCATTGGAGTTCGGAGTTCAATTCCAAAACTCTCTGCAGGGAGTTTGTGTGTTCTTCCCATGACCACGTGGGTTCCCTCCGAATGCTCCAGTTGCCCCCTCCAGGCAACTGGCTAGTAGGTTAATTGGTCGTTACTAATTGTTCCGTGATTCAACCTGGATTAAATAGCTGGGTCTGAGTGGCCTAGGTCATTGGGCTGGAAGGGCCTTTTCCACACTATATCTCTAAATAAATATTAGACATATAGATAGATAAATAAAAATAGGAATAGCAAGTTTGTATTAGTTGACCATTCAGAAATCTGATGGCAGAGGGGCAGAAACTGTTTCTAAAACAATAAGGGTGGGTCTTCAGGGTCCTATACCACATCCTATACCATAGTAGTAATGAGAAGAAGACAAGTCCTAGATGGTCAGAGACATTGATGATGGATACCTCTTTTTAAGGCACCACCTCTTGAAGATCCCCTCAGTGGTGAGCAGGGTTGTGCCTGTGATGGTGATGACTGTGATACACCTACCTCAGCAAGATTTTATCCCCTATCTTGTCAAGAATCTTTTCCCTTAAAAATTTTAAAAACCATTTCTATCACCCTTTGAAGAAGTGTTCCAAAGATTAACAGTCCTCTTGAGGGAAAATATATTTGGATAGTTTCTGACTTTGAGTGACATCCTTTTATTAAAATTTATTTTCAGTATCTTCTAAAATTATAGGTCCTTTAATCATTAGACTGTGACCTTTTGTTGTAGATCCTCCAGGAAAGGGAAAATGGTTTCTGAAAATCTAAGCTATCCTACCTGCAATGTAACTAACTTATTAAAGATGGGACCATCTCCTCAGGTTCATCTTCTCATTTCAAGAATCAATCAGCTGAATTCTCATGGCACGTCCTATGGTGGAAATATATCTCTGGATTAACAAATCTGAACTGTAGATATTACACCGGTGATTGTTCAAAAACCTAACGTATTTGTAGCATGACTTGTGTTTTATACTATATGCTTGTGTATTATTTGCTCCCTCTAGCTGGTTGTTGTACATTTTTTAATTTATTGTGCCATATGTGTACTCCTCACTAATGAATAAATAAATCGCAAATCTATACATTTGTAGGGATCAAAACTGCGACAATAGTTGGAGGAATGGCTGCTCAGAAACAGGAAAGGATTTTAAATTATAGACCAGAAATCGTGATTGCAACACCAGGGAGATTGTGGGAATTGATAAAGGAAAGACATCCACATCTCTGTCATTTGAAACAACTCAGGTGAGGTGGTCATTCTGAACATGTTGAAATGGTAATGATGCATCATCAAATAACACTTGTAACTGATTAAATGATGGTTGAACTCACTCCCATCAAGGAGGAGGCTGTGCAGCATCCATGTCAGGACCATCAGACTCAAAAACAGTTACTTTCCCCGAACAGTAAGACTGATCAACACCTCCACCTACTAACCCTCCCCTTCATATCCCCAACCACCACTACTTAATTATTTCCAGTCAGTCACCTTATACAGACACTCCCGTGCTTAGTGTCACTTTATGGATGTACAATTAGTCTATGGATATAAACTGTCTTTTGCATTTACATTCATTGTGTTTATTATTGTGTTATCTTTTGTGTTCTTGTTTGTGCCGCATCTGATCCAGAGTAACAATTGTACAAAAAGAACAAAACAGTTATCTACTTGAAATCGCATTAAACAATCTTGCATCTTGAAAGTAGGAACTTTTATTAATATTTGTTTTTCCACAATTTTAGAGTATCTTGAAATGTTACACAACCAATTCATCATGTTTCTATTGGAACCATAGAACATTACAGCACAGAAACAGGCCTTTTGGCCCTTCTTGGCTGTGCCGAACCATTCATCTGCCTAGTCCCACTGACCTGCACCTGGACCGTATCCCTCCATTCACCTCTCATCCACGTACCTGTCCAAGTTTTTCATAAATGTTAAAAGTGAGCTCACATTTACCACTTCATCTGGCAGCTCATTCCACACTCCCACCACTCTCTGTGTGAAGACCCCTCCCCAATGTTCCATTTAAACTTTTCCCCATTCACCCTTAACCCATGTCCTCTGGTTTTTTTCTCCCCTTGCCTCAGTGGGAAAAGCCTGCTTGCATTCACTCTATCTATACCCATCATAATTTTATATACCTCTTTCAAATCTCCCCTCATTCTTCTACGCTCCAGGGAATAAAGTCCTAACCTATTCAACTTTTCTCTGTAACTGAGTTTCTCAAGTCCCGGCAACATCCTTGTAAACCTTCTCTGCACTCTTTCAACCTTATTTATATCCTTCCTGTAATTTGGTGACCAAAACTGAACACAATACTCCAAATTCGGCCTCACCAATGCCTTGTACAACCTCACCATAACATTCCAACTCATACTCAATACTTTGATTTATAAAGGCTAATGTACCAAAAGCTCTCTTTGCGATCCTATCTACCTGTGAGGACACTTTTAGATAATTTTGTATCTATATTCCTAGATCCCTCTGTTCCACTGCACTCCTCAGTGCCCTACCATTAACCCTGTATGTTCTACACATAAAAAATGCTGGTGAATGCAACAGGCCAGGCAACAGCTATAGGAAGAGGTACAGTCGACGTTTCGGGCCGAGAGTTAGTCCTGACGAAGGGTCTCGGCCCGAAACGTCGACTGTACCTCTTCCTATAGATACTGCCTGGCCTGCTGCGTTCACCAGCATTTTTTAATATGTGTTACTTGAATTTCCAGCATCTGCAGATTTCCTTGTGTTTGACCTTGTATGTTCTACCTTGGTTTGTCCTTCCAAAGTGCAATACCTGACACTTGTCCGTATTAAACTCCATCTGCCATTTTTCAGCCCACTTTTCCAGCTGGTCCAAATCCCTCTGCAAGCTTTGAAAACCTTCCTCACTGTCCACTACACCTCCAATCTTTGTATCATCAGCAAATTTGCTGATCCAATTTACCACATTATCGTCCAGATCATTGATATAGATGACAAATAACAATGGACCCAGCACTGATCCCTGTGGCACACCACTAGTCACAGGCCTCCACTCTGAGAAGCAATCCTCCATTACCACTCTCTGGCTTCTTCCATTGAGCCAATGTCTAATCCAATTTGCTACCTCTCCATGTATACCTAGTGACTGAATCTTCCTAACTAACCTCCCATGCGGAACCTTGTCAGAGGCCTTACTGAAGTCCATATAGACAACATCCACTGCCTTCCCTTCATCCACTTTCCTGGTAACCTCCTCAAAAAACTCTAACAGATTGGTGAAACATGACCTACCACGCACAAAGCCATGTTGACCCTCCCTAATAAGTCCCTGTCTATCGAAATACTTGTAGATCCTATCTCTTAGTAGTCCTTCCAATAATTTACCTACTACCGACGTCAAACTTACCGGCCTATAATTTCCCGGGTTACTTTTACAGCCTTTTTTAAACAACAGAACAACATGATCTATCCTCCAATCCTCCGGCACTTCACCCGTAGATACCGACGTTCTAAATATATCTGCCAGGGCCCCTGCAATTTCAACACTAGTCTCCTTGAAGGTCCAAGGGAATACCCTGTCAGGTCCTAGGGATTTATCTACTCTGATTTGCCTCAAGATAGCAAGCACCTCCTCCTCCTCAATTTGTATAGGTTCCATGACCTCACTACTTGTTTGCCTTATTTCCATTGACTCCATGCCAGTTTCCTTAGTAAATACAGATGTAAAGAACCCATTTAAGATCTCCATTTCTTTTGGTTCCTTACATAGCCGACCACTCTGATCTTCAAGAGGACCAATTTTATCCTTTACTATCCTTTTGCTCTTAATATACCTGTAGAAGCTCTTTGAATTATCCTTCACCTTGACTGCCAAAGCAACCTCATGTCTTTTAGCCCTCCTGATTTCCTCCTTAAGTTTTTTTGGCACTTTTTATACTCCTCAAGCACCTTATTTGCCCTGTTTCCTATACATGTCATTCATTTCTCTTTTTTATATCAGAGTTCCAGTATCCCTTGCGAACTAAGGTTCCTTATTCGTATTCACTTTGCCTTTAATCCTGACAGGAACATACAAACTCTGCACTCTCAAAATTTCTCCTTTGAAGGCCTCCCACTTACGAATCACATCCTTGCCAGAGAACAACCTGTTCCAATCCACGCTTTTTAGATCCTTTCTCATTTCTTCAAATCTGGCCTTTTTTCAGTTTAGAACCTCAACCCGAGGACCAGATCTGTCTTTATCCATGATCAAGTTGAAACTAATGGTGTTATGGTCACTGGAACCAAAGTGTTCCCCAACACACACTTCTGTAACCTGTCCTAACTCATTTCCTAATAGAAGATCTAATATTGCATCCCCTCTAGTTGGTACCTCTATTTAGAAAACTTTCCTGAACACATTTCACAAACTCTAACCCATCTAGACCTTTAACAGTATGGGAGTCTCAAATCAATATGTGGAAAATTAAAATCCCCTACTATCACAACTTTATGTTTCAGGCAGTTGTCTGCTATCTCTCTGCAGATTTGCTCCTCCAATTCTCTCTGACTGTTGGGTGGTGTATAATACAACCCCATTAATGTGGTCGTATCTTTCCTGTTTCTCAGTTCCATTCATATGGCCTTGGTAGACAAGCCCTCTGATCTGTCCTGCCTGAGCACTGCTGTAATATTTTCCCTGACTAGCAATGCCACCCCCCCCCCCCCCATCCCTCATTGCTCTGCCTCTATCACGTCTGAAACATCGGAACCCTGGAACATTAAGCTGCCAGTCCTGCCCCTCCTGTAGCTAAGTTTCACTAATGGCTAGAATGTCGTAATTCCATGTGTCAATCCACGCCCTCAGCTCGTCAGCCTTCCCCACAATACTCCTTGCATTGAAATAGACACACCTCAGAAGATTATTGCCACCACACACAACCCTTCTGTTTGTGACTTTGCATGAACTTTTGACATCATTTATTTTCACCCCCGCTCCACTATTTGCGATTGCAATAAATCTAAGTTTTCAGTCACATTTTGCAAATAAAACTGAGATATATCAGCATAATTTGATTTGTGACATTGGGTGGGTAACTGTTTGCCAGGATCTTTTATGCCTTAGGAAACAGGACAATAAGGTGTCAAAGGATGGTATCTGTAACAATATAGTATTCCAAGACTAGTATGTTAATATGTCAGAAAGCAAAGAAGATGAAAATCTTGAAACATTATAATCATGATTTTAAAGATGCTGGAATCTGGGAACAAAACAAAAATAAAGATTACCTTAAGACCATAAGACATAGGGGCAGAATTAGGCCATTCAATCCATCGAGTTGCTGCGCTATTCCATCATGGCTGAGCCCAGATCCCACTCAACCCCATCCACCTGCCTTCTCGCCATATCCTTTGATGCCCTGACTAATCAGGAATCGATCAACTTCCACTTTAAATAAACACATGGACTTGGCCTCCACTGCAGTCTGTGGCAGAGCATTCCACAGATTTACTGCTCTGGCGAAAATAATTCCTCCATACCGCTGTTCTAACAGTCAACCCTCAGTTTTGAGGCTGTGCCCTCTAGTTCTGGATACCCACACCGTAAGAAACATCCTGTCGACATCCACCCTATTTAGTCCTTTCAACATTCGGTAGGTTTCCGTGAGATCCCCCGCATTCTTCTAAATTTTAGCGAGTACAGGCCCAAAGCTGCCAAATGCTCTTCGTATGTTAACCCCTTCATTCCCAGAATCATCCTCGTGAACCTCCTCTGGACACTCTCCAATGACAACACATCCTTTCTGAGATATGGGGCCCAAAATTGTTGACAATACTGTTGACAAGTGCAGCCTGACTAGTGTCTTATAAAGGCTTAGTATTATCTCCTTGCTTTATATTCTATTCCCTTTGAAATAAATGCCAACATTGCGTTTGCCTTCTTTACCACGGACTCAACCTGTAGATAACCTTATGGGAGTCTTGTACGAGGACTACTCAGTCCCTCCACACCTCTGATGTTTGAACCTTTTCCGCATTTAAATAATAGTCCACACTATTGTTCCTTTTACCAAAATGCATTATCATACATTCCCAACTCTGTATTCCATCTAACAACACACACAAAAAATGCTGGTGAACGCAGCAGGCCAGGCAGCACCTATAGGAAGAGGTACAGTCGATGTTTCCGGGTCTTGGCCTGAAACGTCGACTGTGCCTCTTCCCATAGATGCTGCCTGGCCTGTTGCGTTCACCAGCATTTTTTGTGTGTGTTGCTTGAATTTCCAGCACCTGCAGATTTCCTGGTGACTATTCCATCTGCCACTTTTTTGCCCAATCTTCCAATTTGTCTGAGTCCTGCAGCAATTGCATTGCATCCTCAGCACTACCTACCCCTCCACCTATCTTCATATCATACGCAAACTTTGCCACAAAGCCATCAATCCCATTATCTAAATCACTGACAAACAATGTGAAAAGCAGCAGTCCCAATACTGACCCCTGAGGAACACCACTGGTCACCAGCAGCCAACAAGAAAAGGCCCCTTTATTCCCATTCACAGCCTCTTTCCTGTCAGCCATTCCACTACCCATGCCAGTATCTTTCCTGTAATGCTATAGGATAGGATTTTTATCTTGTTAAGCAGCCTTGTGTGTGGCACCCTACCCAATGCCTTCTGAAAATCCAAGAAAATTGATCCGGAATTGGCTTGCCCACAGAAGGCAAAGAGTGGTTGTAGATGGGTCATATTCTGTATGGAGTTTGGTGACCAGTGGTGTGCCTCAGAGTCTGTTCTGGGACCCCTTCTCTTTGTGATTTATAAAAATGACCTGGATGAGGAAGTGGAGGGATGGGTTAGTAAATTTGCTGATGACACAAAGGTTGGGGGTGTTGTGGATAGTTTGGAGGGCTGTCAGAGGTTACAGTGGAACATTGATAGGATGCAAAACTGGGCTGAGAAGTGGCAAATGGAGTTCAACCCAGATAAGTGTGAAGTGGTTCATTTTAGTAGGTCAAATATGATGGCAGAATATAGTGTTAATGGTAAGACTCTGGGTTGTGTGGAGGATCAGAGGGATCTTGGGGCCCGAGCCCATAGGACACTCAAAGCTGCAGCGCAGGTTGACTCTGTGGTTAAGAAGGCATACAGTGCATTGGCCTTCATCAACTGTGGGATTGAGTTTAAGAGCCAAGAGGTAATGTTATGACTGTATAGAACCCTGGTCAGACCCCACTTGGAGTACTGTGCTCAATTCTGGTCATCTTACCTCAAGAAGGATGTGGAAACCATAGAAAGGGTGCAGAGGAGGTGTACAAGTATGTTGTCTGGATTGGGGAGCATGCCTTATGAGAAAAGGTTGAGTGAACTCAGCCTTTTCTCCTTGGAGCGACGGAGGATGAGAGGTGACCTGATAGAGGTGTATAAGATGATGAGAGGCATTGATTGTGGGGATAGTCAGAGGCTTTTCCCCATGGCTGAAATGACTTACATGAGAGGGCACAGTTTTAAGGTGCTTGGAAGTAGGTACAGAGGGGATGTTGGGTAGCTTTTTACGCAGAGTGGTGAGTGCATGGAATGGGCTGCTGGTGACTGGTGGAGGTGGATATGATAGGGTCTTTTAAGAGGCTCCTGGATAGGTACATGGAGCTTAGAAAAATAGAGGGCTCTGGGTAACCCTAGGTAATTTCTAAAGTAAGTACATGTTTGGCACAACATTGTGGGCCAAAGGGCCTGTTTGTGCTGTAGGTTTTCTATGTTTCTAAAATGACATCCATTGCCTCTCCTTTGTCCACCCTGCTTGTTACTTCTTCGAAGATCTCTAACAGGTTTGTCAGGCAAGATTTCCCTTCATAGAAACCACGCTGACTTTATTTTATCATTAGTCTCCAAGTACCCCGAAAACCTCATCCTTAATAATCGACTCCCAACACTTTCCCAACCACTGAGGTTAGGCTAACTGACAGATGCAAAGAACCAATTAAGTTAATCTGCCATTTCTCTGTCCCCCATTACTACCTCTTCAGCTTACATGTCTTGCCTCAACAGATATTGTTTGGCCCACTGGATTCTTCAAGTGTTGTGCTTTTTGTGTTAGTGTGTCAGTTCATGTGCTGAAGGCCTGTGGTGAAGTTTCAGTCGACCATTATCTGACTGCACAAGATGTGAGTTCTAAAGTTACAAAGTAAATTTTATTATCAAAGTTCATATATATCACCATATATAACCCTGAGATTCATTTTCCTGTGGGCGTGCTCAGCAAATCAATACAATAGTAGCTATCACAAGTTCAATGAAGGATCAGTCCTGTTATAGGCTATACATTGGTATAAGACAATAAAGACAAAGAAATGGGGTACAAATGGCCAGTTCCCTGCAATAAAATATATTTGTGAATTAGACGATAAGACCATTAAATATTGGAGCAGATTTAAGCTATTTCACCCATTAAGTCGGCTCTGCAGTTCATCATGGCTGATCCAATTTTCCTCTCAGCCCCAATCTCCTGCCTCCTCCTTGTATCCCTTCAGGTCCTGACCAATCAAGAATATATCAACCTCTGCCTTAAATATACATAAAGACTTGGCCTCCACGTCTGTCTGTTGTAAAGAATTCCATAGATTCACCCTTCTCTGGCTAAAGAAATTCCTCATCTCCATTATAAAAGGACAACCCTCTATTTTGAGGCTGTGTCCGCTGGTCTTAGCCTCTTCCCACCTTAGGAAACATCCTCTCCACCTCCAGTCTATCAAGGCCTTTCACCATTCGATAGGTTTCAATGAGGTCACCCCTCATTCTTCTGAATTTCAATGAATACAGACCCAGAGCCATCAAAAGCTCTTTATGTGACAAGCCATTCAATCCTGGAACTTTCGTGAATCTCCTTTGAACCCTCTCCAGTTTCAGCACATCCTTTCTAAGACAAAAGGGCCCAAAACTGCTCACAATATTCCAGTGCTTTATAGAGACTCTTCCTCGCCAGTGCTGTATAACGTCTCAATATTATATCTTTGCTTTTATATTCTAGTCCTCTTGAAATGAATGCCAACATTGCATTTGCCATCCTGACCACAGACTGAACCTGCAAATTAACCTTTTTGGTAAACCTCCGCCAGGACTCCCAGGTCCCATTGGCCCTCAGTTCTTTGCATTTTCTCTCCATTTAGAAAATAGTCAACCCTTTCATTTCTTCTACCAAAGTGCATAACTATAGACTTCCTGACACTGTATGCCATCTGCTGTTTCTTTGCTCATTCTCCTAATCTGTCTACGTCATTCTGTAGCCTCTCTACTTACTCAAAACTACCTGCCCCTCCACCTGTCTTCATATCATCTGCAAACTTTGCAACAAAGCCATCAATTCCATCATCCATATTGCTGACATATTAACATAAAAAGAATCAGTCCCAACACAGACCCCTGGGGAACACTATTAACCACCGGCAGCCAGCCAAAAAAAGGTCTCGTTATTCCCACTCTTTGGATTCCTGCCAATTAGGCACTGCTTTGTCCATGCTAGTATCTTTCCTGTAATACCATGAGCCGGCTCATAGCTTGTTAAGCAGCTTCATTCATTTGTGACACCTTGTAAAGGCCTTCTGAAGATCCAAGTACACAACATCAACTGATGTTTATCCTGCTTGTTATTTCTTCAAAGAATGCCAACAGGTTTGTCAGGCAAGACTTTCCCTTGAGTAAACCATGCTCACTACGGTTTATTTTATTGTGTGCCTCCAGGTTCCCTGAGAGCTCATCCTTATTAATCAACTCTTAATATTAAACATCTTCCCAACCATTGAGGTCAGACTAACTGGCCTGTAGTTTCATTTCTTCTGCCTCTCTCTGTTCTTGAAGAGTGAAGTGACACTTGTAAATTTCCAGTCTTCCCGAACCATTCTGGAATCTAGAAAAGACCATTTCTAATGCCTCCACAATTTCTTCAGCCACCTCTTTCATAACCCTGGGTGTACACAATCTGGTCCAAGTGACTTACCTACCTTCGGATCTTTCATTTTCCCAAGAACCTTCTCCCTATTAATGGTAACTTCACACATTTCATGATGCCTGACACCTGGAACTTACTGCTAGTGTCTTCCACAGTGAAGGCTGATGGAAAATACTAATACAGTTCATTCACTATTTTGTTGTCCCCCATTACTACCTCACTAGCATTGTTTTCCAGTGGACCACTATCCGCTCTCGTCTCTCTCTTTACTTTATCTATCTGAAGAAACTTTTAGTATCCTCTTTAATATTATTGGCTAGCTTACTTTTGTATTCCATCATTACATTAATAATTCTTTTAGTTGCCTGCTGTTGGTTTTTAAAAGCTTTCCAATCCTCTAATTTCCCACTAATTTTAGCTTTTATGTTGGCTTTAATTAATTCCCTTTCTTTGGCTTTTGTATAACCTTTAATAAATCAGTTCGTGGAGTTCTAATTCAGTTTCAGGTTTATTGTCATCTGACTGTACTTACATACAACTGAATGAAACAATGCTCTTCCGGACCATAGTGTACCCACAAAATATATATCACACACAGCACATAAAGCACACAAATAAGTTAATATAAATTATAATTCAAAGTACATGCAGTGAGCAGTACAGGTAAACAATAAATGACAAACTACTGGGCTAATTTGCGGGGTGATTCTCACCCTGCAAAAGGAGTGTTGCAGGAATGCTGGGAAAATGGGAGGTTTCAGAGGGATAACTTTAGTCGGATAGGGAATGATATTGCTAAAGAATGTGGAGCGTTTGATCTAAGGATAAGTCCTTCAGTAGTTCATCTGGTTGTAGCTCCATGAAAGCTTGTATGGCCTGACCTAGACTGGCATTTGTTGGAGGTAAGAAGGAAAGGAAAATATAAAACTGATTTGGTAAGTGCATTTAACTGTCATGTGATGGAAAAGTATAGTGATTACACTCAGATTTATATGGATGGTGCTAAGGAACCTGAAACAGGAATGACAGGGTTTGGGGTGGCTATACCAGCAAAAGAAATAGGAATCAGCAGAAGAACATCTAATAAGTTAAGGGTAAATACAGTAGAGATGCTGGCAGTGTTGATTGTGTTGCGATGGGTGGAGAAAGCTAGACAAGTCAAAGTGTTGATATGCTCAGATTCATCCTCAGTTCTAGCAAATTTAAGGTCTTTTCACTCAAACAGTCGGCAAGATGTACTTCATGAAGACCTTCAGTTAGTTACAAGAATTGCAAATCAGGGAGGTCGGGTAAAATTTCTATGGGTTCCAGCAAATGTAGGGGTGAAGGGGAATGAGAGGGTGGATGAGTTGGCAAAGAGGGCGTTAAAGAAAGAAAATATAGAAATGCACATTAGTATCTGTAAAGCAGAGGTTAAGTGTGTAATCTGAGAAAAAATCAACCAATTGTGGCAAGAAAGATGGGACAGGGAGGGGAAAGGGAGGCATTTATATCAAATACAAAAGAGTGTTGCAGGTATGAGGGTAGGTAGTGGATACAGAAGAGAGGAAACTGTGCGGACTAGTTTAAGGCCGGGGCACTGTGCATTAAACAAAACATTGAAAATGATAGGGAAACATCAGACAGGATTGTGTGAGGAATGTCAGGAAGAGGAGTCAGTAGAACATGTAGTTCTGAGTTGCAGGAAGTATGGGATACAGACGGAGATAATGAGAATTAATGTAAGGGAATTGGGGATGCAGGAATTCACATTAAAAGGGTTGCTGGACATGGGTGAGAGAGCACAGGCCAGGGTATTTTCAGCTTTCTTAAGGGTTACAGGGGTTTTTTATAGGATATGATGGATAAGCAGGAATAGGGTACTAGGATGGCCAGAGCTGGGAGGATAAAGTGTAGGTTAGGGTGGGTGGGTGGGGGTGTGTGTGTGTGTGTGTGTGTGTGTGTGTGTGTGTGTGTGTGTGTGTGTGTGTGTGTGTGCGCGCGCGTGCGCGCGCGCTTGGGTGAAGGGATTTGGAATGTAAGTCTATTGCACACTCCGGAGCAGAAGGTGGCGGTAATCCACCATTAAGCTGGGCGCCCACCACCGTAAAACGAGACGGGGAAGACGTACAGGTAAACAGTAAACACCTTGCTGATCTAGTGACTAGTCCCAGTGAGGTCAGGCTCTTCAAATTATAGATGTATTAAGAAAGAAAAAGTGGATTACTCCATAACCTGATAAACTCTGAGTAATTTTGTCTCTTGTCTTTTTGATAAAGGTGCCTGGTAATTGATGAGGCAGATCGCATGGTTGAAAAAGGACATTTTGCAGAACTTTCTCAACTTCTGGAGCTCCTACAAGATAAAGAATATCATCCAAAAAGAAGGACTTTTATATTTTCTGCCACTTTAACAATGGTTCATCAAGTTCCTACAAGAATGTTGGGAAAGAAGAATACCAAAAAAATAAACACAGAAACAAAGTTAGAAGCTCTGATACACAAAGTAGGCCTCAGAGGAAAACCCAAAGTCATTGATTTATCCAGGAAAGAGGGCACAGTCGAAACCCTCACTGAAACCAGAATCCAATGTGAGGTAGAGGAAAAAGACATCTACCTCTATTATTTCTTACTTCAATATCCAGGCCGAACTATGGTCTTTGCAAATAGTATAGATTGTATCAAGCGTCTAAATGCACTCCTTACTATTTTGGAATGTTGTCCTCTGCCGCTACATGCAAACATGCACCAGAAACAGAGGTTGAAGAATTTAGAGAGATTTGCTGAAAGAGAAAGGTGAGCTCGCTAACTTGAGATAGAAGTATGCTTGGTGCCCACTTATACAGAACCTCCTGGCCACTGAGTGTATGTTCGTAATCTGCTGCTAGTAATCTGTAGTCTATCCACTTCAAGGTTCGATGTGTTGTGAGTTCAACAAACTGCGCACCGTTGTTGTAATGCATGGCTATTTGAGTTACTGTCGCCTTCTGCAGACAGCTGAGTCTGGTAGTGGATGGTTGCATCTCTGGTGGCTTGTGGCTGCATGGGTCGGTGCTGGATTTGTTGTTTGTCATCTATATCAGCAATCTGGATGATAATTTAGATTATGAAGACACGCAGTCCTCTTTTATTGTCATTTAGTAATGCATGCATTAAGAAATGATACAATATTTCCTCTGGTGTGATATCACAAAACACAGGACAGACCAAGACTGAAAAAACTGACAAAACCACATAATTATAACATATAGTTACAACAGTACAACAATACCATAACTTGATGACACGAAGCTGGGTGGCAGTGTTAGCAGTGAGGAGGATGCTAAGAGGATGCAGGGTGACTTGGATAGGTTGGGTGAGTGGGCAAACTCATGGCAGATGCAATTTAATGTGGATAAATGTGAAGTTATCCACTTTGGTGGCAAAAATAGGAAAACAGATTATTATCTGAATGGTGGCCGATTAGGAAAAGGGGAGGTGCAACGGGACCTGGGTGTCATTATACACCAGTCATTGAAAGTGGGCATGCAGGTACAGCAGGCGGTGAAAAAGGCGAACGGTATGCTGGCATTTATAGCGAGAGGATTCGAGTACAGGAGCAGGGAGGTACTACTGCAGTTGTACAAGGCCTTGGTGAGACCACACCTGGAGTATTGTGTGCAGTTTTGGTCCCCTAATCTGAGGAAAGACATCTTTGCCATAGAGGGAGTACAAAGAAGGTTCACCAGATTGATTCCTGGGATGGCAGGTCTTTCATATGAAGAAAGACTGGATGAACTGGGCTTGTACTCGTTGGAATTTAGAAGATTGAGGGGGGATCTGATTGAAACGTATAAGATCCTAAAGGGATTGGACAGGCTAGATGCGGGAAGATTGTTCCCGATGTTGGGGAGGTCCAGAACGAGGGGTCACAGTTTGAGGATAGAGGGGAAGCCTTTTAGGACCGAGATTAGGAAAAACTTCTTCACACAGAGGGTGGTGAATCTGTGGAATTCTCTGCCACAGCAAACTGTTGAGGCCAGTTCATTGGCTATGTTTAAGAGGGAGTTAGATATGGCCCTTGTGGCTACAGGGGTCAGGGGGTATGGAGGGAAGGCTGGGTTCTGAGTTGGATGATCAGCCATGATCATAATAAATGGCGGTGCAGACTCGAAGGGCCGAATGGCCTACTCCTGCACCTATTTTCTATGTTCTATAAGTCCATGAGCACGGTAAAAGTTCAAAGTCTCTCGAAGTCTTTAAAAATAGGATCATCAAGTTTGCAGATGACCCCAAGATTGGAGGCATGGTGGCAGCGAGGAAGAATTATGAATGCTTGCAGTAGAATCTGGACCAACTGGGAAAATAGGCTGAGAAATGACAGATGGAATTTAAAGCAGATAAGTGTGAGGTGTTGCACTTTGGGAGAACCAACCAGGTTAGGACTTGCGTGGTGAGTGATACGGCACTGAGGAGTGCAGTAGAACCGAGGGATCTGGGAATACTTCCGTGAAAGTAGTATCACAAGTGGGTAGGGCCCTAAAGAGAGTTTTTAGCACAATGGCCTTCATAAATCTAAGTATTGAGTACAGGAATTGGGATGTTATATTGAAGTTGTATAAGATATTGGTGAGGCCTAATTTGGTGTATGGTATGCAGTTCTGGTTACCTATCTGCAGGAAGGATATCAATAGGATTGAAAGAGTACAGAGAAAATTTGCAAGGATGTTGCCAGGACTTGAGGACATGAGTTATAGGGAAAGATTGAATAGGTTATGAGTTAATTCCGTGGAGCGTAGAACGAGGGGAGATTTGATAGAGGTATACAAAATTATGTGGAGTATAGCTAGTGTAAATGCAAGCAGGCTTTTTCCACTGAGGTTGGGTGAGACTAGAACTATTAAGTCATGGGTTAAGGGTGAAAGGTGAAATGTTTAAGGGGAACATGAGAAATTTCTTCACTCAGAGGGTGGTGAGAGTGTGGAATGAGCTGCCAGCAGAAGAGGGGATGTAGGTTCAGTTTCAACTTTTAAGAGAAATTTGGATAGGTACATGGATGGGAGAGGTATGGAGGGCTATGGCTGGGTGCAGGTCAATGGAATTAGGTAGAGTAATAGTTTGTTCTAAGCTAAATGGGCTGAAGGGCCTGTTTCTATTCAGTAGTGTCTATGACTCAATAAAAATATTATTCTTCTTCATGTGCCTTGCACATTACACGCTTGGGCAATCATGGCTCTCCACATCGAACGATCCCTCGCAGCGTCAATGATATCTCGCACACTTAGATCTGTTAGTTCTTTCACAGTGTTCACAGTGTTCATATTTTCTTCTTTGCCTTCCTCTTCCGTGTTTCCCAGGCATTCGGCCTTGTAATGTAAGGCATTCTATTTCTCCCTTTCTGATGACATGGCCCAGGAATTTAAGCTTCCTCTCATTTAATGTTCTCATTAAAGATCTTTTTGTATGGGCACGTTGGAGTACTGTCTCATTAGTTACCCTATCTCTATATGAAATTTTCAGTATTCTTCTAAGAAACCACATTTCTGTTGCTTCTAAGTTTCTTTGGAGTTCTGGTGTTTAGTCCATGTTTCGGAAGCATACAGCAAGATTGACCAGATATAACATTTTAGTAGCCTAAGCCTTGTTGTTATGGAAATGTGTCTGTTGGTAAAAATGGGTTTCATTTTTTGGAAGTTGGTTTTGGCAATGGCAATTCTTCTTCTTATTTCTACTTTTAGCATCTTGTGATAGAAAGCTACCAAGGTAATTAAAGCTGGTCTTTTGTTTAATCTCTTGGTTACCGATGTACAATTGGCAGTTGGGAGTATCCTGCTGTTTTGATATTACCATACATTTGGTTAGACCAAAGTCTGCACTTGTTTGTACTACTTTGTCTAGGAGGATTTATAGGTCTTCTGCAGCACTTGCTATTAGGGTAGTATCGTCTGCGTATCCTTTATTGTTAATGTTAACACCTCCAATTTTTATCCCATCTAGGTCTTCCATTTCTCTGAGAATCATTTCACTATAGATATTAAATAATTCAAGTGAGGCAATGCATCCCTGTCTAACTCCTCTTTGAATTTTAGTCCAACTGCTTATATTATCGTAAATTTTTACCGCCGCCGTTTGGTTCCAATATAAATTTTGAAGCAGTTGTTGGTCCCTTCCGTCAATGTTTAGTTTAGTGAGAAATTGAAATAATTTTTCATGTTGCACTTTGTCAAATGCTTTAGTGAAATCAATAAAACATAAAAAGACACCGTTTTGATATTCAATTGCCCTTTCTGAAAGCATTCGTAGTAGGAAAATTGCATTCCTAGTTCCTCTATCCTCAATAAATCCATATTGCAGTTTAGAAGTTTCTGGCCTTAACTTGTTTTTAATTTGTCTCAGAACAATTCTCAACAAAATCTTTATTATGTGACTCATAAGACTGATTGTTCTATAATTTTCGCAGTCAATAGTTCCAGGAATTTTTGGCAGAGTTATAAATACTGATTTCAAGAGATCGTCAGGCAAAACACCAGACTCATATATGACATTAAACAGTTCAAAAAGAATATCTATGCTCAGATCTTCTAGGGCTTGTATTATGTCCACTGAAATTTCATCAGGTCCAGTGGCTTTACCATGTTTCATGCTTTTCATTGCTTTAGTTATTTCTTCTTTGGTAATAGGTGGGCCAGAATTAGGGTGTTTAATATCTGGGGGTTCCCCTCTATTATCCTCAAACATCTGCTCTATATACTGAATCCACCTCTCACATACTTTATCTGGATCTGTTAGTATGGATCCGTCTGCTGATCTTATGCATCCTGCAGAGGAGGTTTTCTTAATTCCAGTAATTTCCTTAATTTTCTTGTACATTTCTTTGGTGTTGTTAATATGGCCTTCTACTTCATTGCATTTTTGATTCAGCCATTCTTCCTTTGCAATATTGCACAATTGTCTGATGTCTGTCCAGCTCTCTGTTTTGCGCTTCGTTATTCTTCACTAACCTTCTTTGTTCCATCAGAACTAAAATTTCTTGGGTTATCCGCCCTTGTTGGTGTGTTGGATTTCTTGTACTGGGATTATCTCTGCTGATTGCAGTATAGCATATTTAAATCTGTCCCAAATCTGTTGTTTTGTTTTCATTGAGGTGTTCTTCTACAGCTGTCTTGAATTGTTGCTTAAGTATGTTATCTTTTTTAAGTTCTCCCAACATATACTTGCTCTTTTTTCCACATTTCAGTTACATATGCAGTTGACCTCCATTGTTTTGATGGTAGCTATTACTGGATGGTGGTCTGAACCACAGTCTGCTCTTGTGTAGGCTTAGGAATTTGTGATATTATTTCTAAAGCGTTCATTGATGGTAATGAAATCTATTTGATTCCTTGTTCTATCTCCAGGGCTAATCCAAGTACACAATCTACGTGGATGGTTTTTATACCAAGTATTGGTTTGTTTCTGACACACCAATCAGTAAACCTTTCTCCATTTTCATTTTTCTCCACTAATCCAAAGGGTCCAATTATGTTATCAACCCTCTCCTGTTCAACTTTTGGTGTTAAAATCTCCCATGACTAGTTCTGTATCCTGAGATTTGTATTGCTTATAAGCACTGCCGAGATCTTCATAAAACTTGTTGATATCCTCTTCATCCGCATCATTTGTTGGCGCGTAGGCTTGGATTATGCTAATGTTAAAAGGGTTACCCCTTAATCTAACTAAAAGCAGCCGATCGGATATCGCCCAGAATCCCATAAGACATTTTGATACTTGTTTGTTTAAAATAATTCCAACTCCATACATATGTAGTTGACCTCCAGAATACATTATCAGAGAACTATTCTTAGTCGGTCCATCTAATTTCTGACAGATATCAATTTCCAACCTTTTCATTTCATTTAATGTGTTGTCCAACTTTCCTTTCTGGTGAAGTGTACGGATGTTCCATGTTGCTACCTTTAGCCTTTCCCTATTGCTTACAGTCTCTGGATGACGGTCTGGTGTTAGCTGCAGCACATGACTACCCCTACTGAGCGAGGTGTTGTTCTGTTGATTAGAATCAACCCCATTCACGCTGTTGTCTGGTTTCCTTCTTTTGTTTCTTTCCATGATTGACTAGGCAGAAATTTCAGCAGTGGTTTGCCATTGCCTTCTGTTGCCACAGTACTCATCTAACTAGAGCATTTGACCTCTACTGGTGTATGGGGTGGTGTCCTGACTAAATATCAGGAAATGCCAATAGCAATTATATAGCTTCTCCCTCCCAAGACAACTCCGCCTTCATGTAAGGCTTAGGTCCGGGTGAGCCCTGTCTCGCTGAAGGAGCTCAGTCAATGGCGAAAGTTTGACGCCAGAGAAATAACCAGACCAATGGTGGTGATGTCACCTAAAATCACTGAAGTCTCCGGCAGCAGGGGGATGGATTCCAAGCTTTGGTGGAGGATTGTCTTTGTACAACAGCAGCAAAGGTTGGGCGACATCTAATAAAAATATATAAATTGCAAAATATAAATCATACAAAAAAGGAATAATGGGTGTTCGTGGACCACTCAGAAATCTGATGGGGTAAGGGAAAAAGTTGTTTCTAAATTATTGTGTGGGTCTTCGGGCTCCTGTACCTCCTCCCTCATGATAGTAAAATGAAGAGGGCATGTTCCAAATGGTGAGGGTATTTAATGATGGATGCTACTTTCTTGAGTAACCACCTCTTGAATATGTCCTTGATGTTGTGGAGGGTTGTGCTTATGATGGAGCTGGCTGACTCCATAACAGTCTGCAGCTTCTTGCCATCTCATGCGTTGTAGGCTCTATAACAAGCAGTCAAAATGCTCTCTACTGTACATATATAAAAGTTTGTAAGTCTTTGTTAACATTCCAAACCTCCTCAAACTCCTAATGAGTAGAGCCTCTGGAATGCCTTCCTCATGATTGCATTGGAGTTTTGGGCCCAGGGCAGATCCTGTGGGATGTTGACCTAGGAACTTGAAGCTGCCTGCTCATTATTTTCATTACTGACCACTCAATGTATATTTGTCTCATTGTATTTCAGCTGTGTTTTATTGACCACTGACGTTGCAGCTCGAGGTCTGGACATTCCAAATGTACAGCATGTTATTCATTATCAGGTAGGTTTCAATAGTAAAATCTGAACCTGGTGATGTGTCCTTTTAAAATCTCCCTAAGAAAAACCCTAGCACATCAGAGAATAGACTCAATTCTTGTGCAAACTCCTTTCAGCATTTCATGTACAAATTAGCAAAAGGAATAAACATTATAGGTTTGTTTACCACTGCCATAAAAGTATTTGAAAACTTTGCTTCCATATAAAGAAGAGTGCTCTAAGTACTTGGAACTTGTAGAAGAAAAAAAATCACAATCTGTTTTTTTGAAAGAACAATTCTCATTTATAACAGTGACCCTACCCTCATTTCTAGATTTTCCCACAAGCGAAAATAATCTCTCCTTATCCATCTTATTATGACCCCTTGTCGTCGATAATAAAAGTAAAATAAAATAACCACCCAGAACGAATGCACTCTTATGACTTAACCACACCTTATTTTACTTGTGCATAAGGAGAACACCATGGCCCTGTCACACATTATTCTGAAGTCTGGACAGAGAAATGCCATTTTATACAGAATCGTCTCACCAATTATGGATATTAACCATTTGGCAAACAATGTATGTTTGAATTCCTTACTTGCAAGAACAATCACGGCATTGCACTATACCAGTTTCCTATTCTCCAAAGTTAGAGTTATTCAACACTACAGTACAGAAATAGGCTTTTTGGCCCATCTAGTACTTGCTGAACTATTATTCTGTCTAGTCCCATCGACCTGCACCTGGACCATAGCCCTCCATTCCCCTGTCATCCATGTACTAATCCAAATTTCTTGTCATTTTATCTTGGCAGTTCTTTGCTTTCTTTCAGTTCCTGGTTTACAGCTATTTCTGGGCTGTTGTTTGTATCTTCAATAGACTGGATTGATGCAAAATGCTTGTTTTCCATTATTAATTCTTGGTGGCACTTTCTGTAAGACTAAGGCTCAAATTATCTTTGTCAAAACAGATTAAATATCACTGTTTTTACACATTTATATCTATATACTACTAAAACTCTCATGCTCTGTCTGTTTGTGACCTTCAATTAGCGCAAACGGTGCATTACAGTGGCACTTTTTTTTGGCTAAATCAAATTATAATGCGCTAACTTACAGAATGCAGACAAAGTTCAGGGTTATATATTCGTATAAAATTGCTCATTCACCAAAATCAACAAGCTCGCTTTGACCCGAGAGCCGATCTGCCATCATGGAAATCAGGACCGTGACAGCCCGACGCATGCGCACGGCCAGCCTCAGCAGCAACACCTACCGGAGCAAAAGGGCAGGACAGCTCTATTTCGAGGGGTCACACTCTGCTGATCACCATCAGCATGTGCAGGATTGGGACAGATCTAACTGCCACCCGTCAATAACAGATAATTAAATCTTATTGTAATGACGTACTTCGAGACACCCATCAAACCCTTTGCAGCAGTCAAAGGACAGCGGTGACTATATCACGTCCATTTAGGAGAGCGCCAACCACATCATCAAGAATAATCAGCATCCTTTGGTGTTAGTGCTTCGTATCTCCTACCCAGCATTAGGGTAAAAAAAAATGGTTAGCCTAATTATGCCGCGTGGAAAGGGAAGGGGGACATTATGGTCAAGAGATGACGCCAAATATTGTTGGGAAGCGGCAAGGAGAGGGAGAGAACAAGAATCGGATGAAGCCAGGGCCGCAAGACTCCAGGATCAAAGAGTCAGGACAAAAAAAGATGAGAGAAGAAGAGACAGAGGAGGAGAGGCATGCACGTCTCCAGGATCAGAGACAAACAACAAACAGCAGAAGAGCTGAAGAGACGGGGGATGAAAGGGCTGCACATCTCCAGCATGACAAGAACAGGCACAGGAGGAGCAGAGAGGAAGAGACAAAGGAGCTGAGAAATTCACCTCTCCAGGATCAGAGACAAAGAACACACAGCAGAAAAGATGAAGAGATGGGGAATGAAAGGACTGCACGTCTCCAGAATGACAACGAGAGGCACAAGGGTGGCAGATAAACCAGAAATGATGCCATCAAAGGTGTCCTTCATTAAATGAGCAGCTATATTTGCTTTGCTACGCGTCGTTCTTCTTTAATAAACTGAGGTTTTCTACTTCAGTTTCCAAAGCAAAGTGATGCCAATAGCATTCAGGAAAATTGAATATTGATTCTGGTCACATCACCTTTCTCTCAAAGGGTGCCCCAATGGGTCATCCCGTTGTCTAGCTCTCTAAATTTTAATCTTTAATCATTCATTTTAATATTATCAATCCAGTTTTCCGATTTGTCTTTTCTATAAGCTTGACACTACCTACATTCAGTTAAACTTCATTAACGTTTGTGTGGTTTCCCTACAGATGCCACGCACCACTGAGATCTACGTTCACAGGAGTGGCAGAACAGCTCGAGCCACAAAAGCAGGCCTTGCTTTGATGTTGGTTGGGCCAGGGGACATGGTTCATTTTAAGAAGATATGCAAAGCTTTGGGCAAAGATGAAAATGTCCCACTGTTTCCAGTGCAAGCTAAATGTATGTCTGCAATTCAGGTAAATATCATAAATTTTCACTTACCAGCTTTTGCACCACGTCAAAGAGTTGTAAAACATTATAGCACAGGAACAGGCATCTCAGCCCATCTAGTCCATGCCAAACTATTAATTGGCCATGTCCTATCAACCTTCACCCAGACCATAGCCCTCCATACCACTCCCATCCATGTACCTATCCAAATTTCTTTTAAATGTTGAACTCGAAGTTGCATCTACTACTTAAACTAGCAGCTTGTTCCACATTCTCACCACCTCATTTTCCCCTTAAATGTTTCCCATTTTATCCCTAACCCATGACCTCTAGTCCTAGTCTCACCCAGACTAAGTGGAAAAAGACAGCTTGCAATTACTACACTCCTCATACTTTTGTATACATCCGTAAAATCTCCTCTCATTTTTCTTCTTTCTGTGGAATGAAAGTCTTTACCTATAACTCAGGTCCTCAAGTCCTGGCAGCATCCTTGTAAATTTTCTCAAAAAATATCAGGGTGAAAAGCATACTGAGGAATACTGTGCATTAATTTCAAAACTCAGTAAAAGATCCTCAAGTTCAAGTTTAGTTATCATTCAAGCGTACAAGAATACAACCAAACAAAACAGAACTTGCTTGGTTAACAGTAGAACTTCATTATTAAATGCCTAAAATAAGTACTTCCTTCAGTACTATATATTGTATGTTAATATAAAAGCCACATGTCTGCCCCTTTCTGAACTTCTGCCATAACACTGTGGCTTCCATGATTGCTCTCCTTTCTGCAACCCCACCATTTAGCTGATTTATTGAAAGCAGTTTCACAACTTTCTGCGTTGAGATTTGAATTGAGCAAATTACATCATGACATTAGTGTAACCAACAAATCAAAGTTGCTGGTGAACGCAGCAGGCCAAGCAGCATCTGTAGGAAGAGGTGCAGTGGACGTTTCAGGCCGAGACCCTTCGTCAGGACTAACGAAGGGTCTCGGCCTGAAACGTCCACTGCACCTCTTCCTACAGATGCTGCTTGGCCTGCTGCGTTCACCAGCAACTTTGATGTGTGTTGCTTGAATTTCCAACATCTGCAGAATTCCTGTTGTTATTAGTGTAACCAAATGGTCTACTGCATTTTTAAGAATATCATGCGTATTGTCTGAATTCTACAAAGATTTCCTTTAATTTATGATCTTTGCAGTATTTCTTTGAGGCTAACGAAAGAGGCTGGTTAATATTCACTTTCTAACCTTCAGATTCTTTACTCATGCCAGAATGTGACTTCAGATTTTTTAATGTCATTTCCAGTACACAAGTGTAAAGCAGAACAAAATAGTTACTCTCGATCAGATGTAGCACAGAAAATCACAATAAGATGAAAAACAGAATAATAAAATAAGGCATAATAACTATAAAAATATAAGACAGCTTCTATACATTGATTGCATGTCCATAAAGTTATGCCAGGGATAGGATTGCCTGTACCATAAGACAATAAGACATGGGAGCAGAATTAGGCCATTCAGCCCATCGAGTCTGCTCCACCATTCCATCATGGCTGATCCCGGATCCCACTGAATACCATACACCTGCCTTCTCACCGTATACTTTGATGCCCTGACCAATCAGGAAATAATCAACTTCCGCCTTAACTATTTCCACAGGCTTGGCCTTCACCACAGTCTGTGGCAGAGCATTCCACAGATTCACTACTCACTGGCTAAAAAAATTCCTCCTTACCTGTGTTTTAAAAGGTTGCCCTTCAATTGTGAGGTTATGCCCTCCAGTTTTGGGTATCCCCACCATAGGAAACATCCTATCCACGTCCACCCTATCTAGTTCACTCATCAAGTGCAGCCTGACTCCTTTCTTTTGTATTCTATTCCCCTTGAAATAAATACCAACATTGTATTTGCCTTCTTTACCACAGACTCAATCTGTAAATTAACCTTCTGGGAGTCTTGCATGAGTCCCTCTGCACCTCTGATGTTTGAACCTTCTTCTATTTAGATAGTAGTCCACACTATTGTTCCTTTTACCAAAATGCAATTGTTACATGGTTATGTGGTTATAAATGCCAAGGAAAGGGGATATAAGATAGCAAAAATGAGTGGGAAGGTGGATATAACCATATAACAATTACAGCACGGAAACAGACCATCTCGGCCCTTCTAGTCCTTGCCGAACTCTTACCCTATCCTAGTCCCACCGACCTGCACTCAGCCCATAACCCTCCATTCCTTTCCTGTCCATATAGCTATCCAATTTAACTTTAAATGACAACATCGAACCTGCCTCAACCACTTCTGCTGGAAGCTCGTTCCACACAGCTACCACTCTCCGAGTAAAGAAGTTCCCCCTCATGTTACCCTTAAACTTTTGCCCTTTAACTCTCAACTCATGTCCTCTTGTTTGAATCTCTTCCACGCTCAATGGAAAAAGCCTATCCACGTCAACTCTGTCTATCCCCCTCATAATTTTAAATACCTCTATCAAGTCCCCCCTCAACCTTCTACACTCCAAAGAATAAAGACCCAACTTGTTCAACCTTTCAGCCATGATCATAATAAATGGTGGTGCAGGCTCGAAGGGCCGAATGGCCTACTCCTGCACCTATTTTCTATGTTTCTATGAAACCCAGGTAACATCTTCTCTGTACTCTCTCAATTTTGTTGACATCTTTCCTATAATTCGATGACCAGAACTGTACTGGATGCTTGGGAAGCTTTTAATATCCAGCAAAAGGCAACTAAAAAATCTTTAAGAAAGGAAAATGTGAAATATGAGGGCAGACTAGCATATAATATAAAACAGGATACCAAAAATTTTTTCGGTTATATAAAGAGTAAAAGGGAGTTGAGAGTTGACATTGGACTACTGGAAAATGATGTTGCTGAGGTAGTAATGGGTAGTAAAAAATGGCAGATGAACTTAATGGGTACTGTGCATCTATCTTCACTGTGGAAGACACTAGCAGTGTGCCAGAGGTCTGTGAGTGTCAGAGAGCAGGAGTGAGTGCTGTTGCTATTACAAAGGAAAAAGTGCTAGGCAAACTCAAAGGTCTAAAGATGGTTAAGTCAGCTGGGCCAGATGGACTACATCCCAGAGTCCTGAGAGAGGTTGCTGAAAAGATAATGGATACATTGGTCATGATCTTTCAGGAATCATTTGATTCTGACATGGTCCTGGAGGACTGGAAGTTTGCAAATGTCACTCCACTCTTTAAGATACGAGGAAGGCAAAACAAAGGAAGTTATAGGCCAAGTTAGCCTAAACATGGTTGGGAAAGTGTTGGAGTCTTTTATCAAGGATGAGGTTTTGGGGTACTTTAGACTAATGATAAAATAAGTCAAAGTCAGCATGGTTTCTGTAAAGGGAAATCTTGGCTGCCAAATCTGTTATTTCGAGGAAGTAACAAGCAGGGTGGACAAGGGAGATGCAATGGATGTCATTTACTTGGATTTTCAGAAGAGGTTTGATCAGGTGCCACACATGAGGCTACTTAACAAGATAAAATCATATAGCATTGCAGGAAAGATACTGGCATGGATAGCGGAATGGCTGAGGCAGGAGCCAGCGAGTGGGAATAAAAGTGGCCTTTGCTGCTTGGCTGCTGGTGGGGGAGAATCTCATTGAAACCTGCCGAATGTTGAAAGGACTAGATAGGTTGGATATGGGGAGGACTAATTCTATGGTGGGGGTATTCAGAACTAGAGGGCACAGCCTTAAAATTGAGGGGCAACCTTTTAGAACGGAGGTAAGGATGAATTTTTTTTTAGCCAGAGGGTACTAATTATGGAATGTTCTGCTGCAGACTGCACTGGAGGCCAAATCCGTCCATATATGTAAGGCGGAAGTTGATTATTCCCTGATCTGTCAGGGCATCAAAGGATATGGCAAGAAGGCAGTTGTATGTGGTTGACTGGGATCCAGGATCAGCAATGATAGAATGACAGAGGACACTCGGGCTGAATGGCCTAATTCTGTTCCCATGTCTAATGGTCTTATGGATATCCATGAATTGTGGTAAAGGAAAATGTTGTGAAGATTCAAGATTGTTTAATGTCATTTCCGGTACACAAGTGTAAAGGAGAAATAATTGAATTGAATTGACTTTATTTCTTACATCCTTCACACACACAAAGAGTAAAAATCTTTGTTACATCTCCATCCGAATGTACAATGTGCAATTTGTAGTAATTTATAATAAATAGTATGTACAACGGGACAGTCAATATAACAGAAATACAATTGTATCAGCGTGAACTAATCAGTCTGATGGCCTGGTGCCTGTTGGTACCGGCTTTAATGCTGTGGTAACGTTTCCTGGATGGTAGCAGCTGGAACAGTTTTTACACACCTGTCTCTGTAAATGTCCTGAATAGTGGGAAGTTCATCTACAGATCCGCTGGGCTGTCCACACCACTCTGCAGAATCCTGCGATTAAGTGAGGTACATTTCCCATACCAGGCAGTGATGCAGCCAGTCAGGATGTTCTCAATTGTGCCCCTGTAGAAAGTCAGTAGGATTTATGGGCTCATACCAAACTTCCTCAACTATCTGAGGTGAAAGAGGCGCTGTTGTGCTTTTTCACCACACAGCTGGTGTTTACAGACCATGTGAGATTCTCAGTGATCTTTATGCCGAGGAACTTAAAGCTGTTCACCCTCTCAACCCCAGATCCATTGATGTCCATAGGGGTTAGCCTGTCTCCACAACCAGCTCCTTTGTTTATGCGACAAGAGAGGTTGTTTTCTTGACACCACTGTGTCAGGGTGATGACTTCTTCTCTGTAGGCTGCCTCGTTATTGAGAACAGGCCAGTGTATCATCTGCAAATTTAATTAGCAGATTGGAGCTGTGGGTGGCGACACAGTCATGGTATACAGAGAGTAAAGGAGAGGGCTTAGGACACAACCCTGAGGGGCAGAGGTGAGGGAGCCCAGTCTTCCACCTGCTGGTGACCTGTCAGGAATAATTGTTACTCCAGAAAGTGATCCAGCACAAAAAAAACAATTAAGGAACACAATAGTAATAAAAATACTAAGTATAAAGAGAGAGGAACAGTCTCTGATTAGGTGGAGGCCACAGTGTTCCAACTCTTGTTTAGCATGGGGAGTGATTGGGTGGTGTATATGGAGGGTGAACCAGGGAGCCGTGGAGGGAACTTCACTCCTTGTACAGTGCTCACAGGAGGAGTGGGAAGATGTGCCTGTTGATGACCACATGAAGTTGGGAAAAATTACAAAGGTGATGGATTTTACAAGGAAATTTACAGGTTAAGGGGAGGAAAATAAGATGACAGCAAATGAAAAAAATTGTATAATTGAAAGCCCTTTCAATGGTACTGGAAAGACATTGACGTGGCATTGGTGTGTAAAGTTATAATTGATCACAACGGATCTAACAGTGTCAGAGTAACAATGGAAAGCAGGCTGAGAGAAGGAATTCTTAACACAATGGTGGGAAGCTGTGGCTTTAGAGAGGACATGGTGGAATGTGACAGCAAATTTAATGAAAGAATCAGAAACTGGACCGTGGGCCCAACTCGCCCGTTGTGCCTATGTATACTAATCTCATTAGGCTTGCCCTCCTATAATCCTTACCCTGTCCAATTTCCTCTTAACTGTTACAGGTCTACGTCTACCCATTTCCTCTGGCAGCTCATTCCACATCTGTACCACGTATGGAAAAACTTGCTCCTCAGATCTTTAAATTGAAGTCTCTCTCCCTCTCATTTTTTGCCGTTCGTGCGATTTGGTTTTTTTGTACATTGGGTATTTGATGTTTTCTTGAATGGGTTCCATTCATGGTGTTTCCTTGTTTCGTGGCTGCCTATTCTATTCTATCTTATAGAATTCTTTAAATTTGCCACTGAGTTTCGTACATTCTAAATCCAATCTTTCCTTACAAGTAAAGCCCTTGATGTATCACGAAAACCTGGTGAATCTCTTATGCATTCTTTCTCTCGCTACCACATCCATCTCGTGTGGTGGTGACCAGAATTATTCCATGTGTGACCCAACAACCAGTGCTTTGTACAACTTCGTCCTGACATCCTGACTGATACTCAGCGCTTCAGCCTATGAAGGCAAGTGTAACAAATGCCCTTCTCAATATCCCATTCACCTGTGTCACTATCTTCAGGGTGCTACGAACATGTACCCACGTACCAACTGTGCCTCAACAAGGCAGCATCTGTCATTAAGGACTCCCATCAGCTAGGGCATACCCTCTTCTCATTACTACCATCAGGGAGGAGGTACAGGAGCCTGAAGACACACACTCAAAAGTTTAGGAACAGCTTCTTCCACTCCACAATCAGATTTCTGAATGGACAACAAACACATTTACACTGCCTTACTATTTTTGCTCCCTTTTGTACAACTTATTTAATCTTCAAATATGTATATTTCTTATTGTAATGTATAGTTTTTTTAAATTATACTGTTGTACTGCAAAACAGCAATTTCATAACATATGCCATTGATATTAGACCTGATTCTGGTCCCCACCCCGTATTGTAAATGTCCAAACAATCAAATAGCAAGAACAGGAGTTCTTCTTGAGAGGATGAAGCAATGCCACTACAGTTTCTAACTTTTCATTAATATGTTAGCTCTCTGTAAATAATTTGAGACTCACCTTTGAAAATACAAGCTGTTTGAAAGCAATTTGTATAATTTGAGAATGGTTAAAGTGGAAGAATTGAATTGGATATTATGAGGGCTGTTGCATCTAAAGCAGCTGTGGTTCAGTAACTCCTACCCACGTCCTCGAATAGTACATGAAAAAGCAGTAATTCCAAAAGAAACAAATGGAACTGGGTAAAGATATTGTAAACAATTTTAATTATCCTGGTCTATGCTTCTAATGGCTTATTAAACAATCTCCACAGCATTCAAGATGATGATGTAGGAGGATGGAACAGCTCTAGTCAGGTTTACTTAGTGAACAGATTGTTGAGGTTTCTTCACCATAACAGTGAATCTTCAGTTAGATACAAACATGAGGAAATCTGCAGATGCTGGAAATTCAAGCAACACACACAAAATGCTGGTGGAACGCAGCAGGCCAGGCAGCATCTATAGGAAGAGGTACAGTCGACGTTTCAGGCTGAGACCCTTCGTCAGGACTAACTGAAAGAAGAGGTAGTAAGAGATTTGAAAGTGGGAGGGGGAGGGGGAGATCAGAAATGATCGGGGGGGAGGGATGGAGCTAAGAGCTGGAAAGTTGATTGGCAAAAGGGATACAAGACTGGAGAAGGGGAGGATCATGGGACGGGAGGCCTAGGGAGAAAGAAAGGGGGAGGGGAGCCCAGAAGAACATGGAGAGCAGACAAGCAGTGATTGTGAGAGGGGCAGAGAGAGGAGAAGGGGGGGGGGTAAAAATAAATAAATATGGGATGAGGTAAGAAGGGGAGGAGGGGCATTAACAGAAGTTAGAGAAATCAGTGTTCATGCCATCAGGTTGGAGGCTACCCAGATGGAATATAAGGTGTTGTTCCTCCAACCTGAGTGTGGCTTGTATATCTGTAACATTACCTCATGGCTCTTGAACTCAATCCCACAGTTGGAATACTGTGCTCAGTTCTGGTCACCTCACCACAGGAAGGATGTGGATACTATAGAGTGCACAGGAGATTAACAATGATGTTGCCTGGGTTGGAAGGTGTACCTTATGAGAATAGGTTGAGTGTACTTAGCTTTTTCTCCTTGAAGTGATGGAGAATGAGAGGTGACCTGATAGAGGTGTATAAGATGATGAGAGGCATGGTTCATGTGGATAGCCAGAGGCTTTTCCCCAAGGCTGAAATGGCTAACACAAGGGGGCATAGTTTTAAGGTGCTTGGAAATGGGTACCGAGGGCATGTCAAGAGCCAGTTTTTCCCCACACAGAGAGTGGCGGCTGCACTGCTGGCAGCAGATCCAACAGAGTCTTAGATAGGTACATGGAGCTTAGAAAAATAGATGGCTATGCGCTAGGGAAATTCTAGGCAGTTTCTAGAGTAGGTTACATGGTCGGTACAACATTGTGGTCTGAAGGGCCTGTAATGTGCATTTTGGAAGTGATCAGCCGTAATCTCTATGAATAATGGAGGAGTTAAACAACTTATGCTTTTTCAGTGTACCTCTGTTTTTAGTATTCAATTTTTGAACTTTAAAATGCTTAGTAGACATTTAAATAGGATATGGCCAATGTGTATCTGCTTTGTCCTTTCCAGGTACGTGTTAACATAGCTAGAAGGATAGAGAAGATGGAATATCAGCACAATAAAGCACAACAACATAACAGCTGGTTTCAGCAAGCTGCCGAAGCACTGGATGTGGATTTGGAGGATAATGTCCTAATGGGTAAGTAATAATTTTGTATTTGTTTATATAGAGATATAGCATTGAACAGGCCCGTCCAGCCAAATGAGTCGCACCACCAGCAACCAACCTAACTAACACTACCCTAATCACAGGGCAGTTTGCAATGACCAATTAACCTACCCCCCGGTAGGTCTTTGGAATGTGGGATGAAACCAGAGCACCTGGCGAAAACCCACAGGGTTCATAGGGAGAACATACAGCCGGCACCGGAATTGAACACCAAATTCCACCACCACAAGCTGTAATAGCATTGTGCTAACCGCTACAGTATTGTGGCTACTGTGTCAGCATTTTATAAATAACAGGTTGCTAAACGCGCTGGGATGTTCATACTTGTAGACAAATCCAGACATTCCTGTTTGAGAAGTTCTCTGCTGACAATGTTATCAAGCACACTAGTTCCATCCATGATTCTCGCTCAAAGTGAGGAAAAAGTTGTACAGTTAATATTTAACATTGAACATACAATGTGAAATAACCATTGATACACATGAAGCTGAAATATAGTACTTAAAATGTTAAAGTTTATTTCTTAATATTTAACCATTATTCTCTTATCACTTGGAACACAAAAAATACTAGGGGAATTCAGTAGGTCAGGCAGCATCTATCTGGGCCCAAAACATTGACTGTTTATTCATTTTGATAGGTGCTGCCTGGGCTGCTGAGTTTCTCCAGCATCTGTAGAATCGTGTGTTTATAACCTGTAAATTGCGCAGTGGGTTATAGATTCTGCGGAGAGCTGATGTTGGAGAATAGAATGGGTTAGGGTAGGGTTGGTGTAAAATGGATGCCTGAATCTCTTATCACCTGCTTATCCAAGTGTGGTCCATCATCTTTCAATGTTAATCATATTGCAACCACAAATAAGTTTATTTTCAGGAGAAAAGTGTTATCTAAACTGAATTGAAATCTGAAGTTCTATGAAAAGTAAGCTGAACATAAAGTTTTATTTTCAGGTGAAGGGTATAATGCCGGTGAAGAAAACCAAAGACAAAGAATGCTGAAAGGAATGAAGAAAGAACTAAAACATCTGCTTTCGCAGCCAGTGTTCAAGAACTACATGAAGACAAAATACCCAACACTATTTGGTGGACTAGCATTGCCTGCTCTACCAGTGGCGAGCCAAGAAACTGCTTTAACTACAATTCAAAAGCATAGACAGAAAAAAAAGTGAGAGGCTGTGTGAACAAGTATCTTGAAAGAAGTGCTGTTTAACCAACTGATACTACATAACATGTTGCCAATAGCTAGTTGTAACACATTCAGTGGCTGTACACCATTCATTGCATTTAATAAAAAAAAAATCAGAACTTGTGCAATACTGTCATCTTCAATATGAAGATTAGGACAACCTCTTCATATCCTCAATAAGAGGATGCACATTTTATTTATTTTATTTAGAGATACAGCGCAGAACAGGCTCTTCTGGCCCACTGCACCGCACCACCCAGAAATTCACTGATTTAACCCTAGCCTAATCACAGGACAATTTACAATGTACAATTAATCTACTAACCAGTATGTCTTTGGACTGTGGGAGGAAACACATGCACTCACGGAAAGGAACGTACAAACTTGCCTACAGAGGATGCTGGAATTGAACTCCAAATCGCGCTAATTGCTATGCTACCCTGGCACCCCAGTTTCTTAAAGCGTTTTAGAAAATTGTACTTCTTAGCGATTATTAAGAATGACTAACAGGTTTATACTATAGGAATAGTGCTCAATTAGATGGTATTTTCTTCAAGATGAAATGTTTTATATCTTGCAACCAGATCACTCTCGTAAACAAAAATACTAAAAGTCTAACAGAACAATGTAGATGCTATTAAAGTAGGTAGTTGACAAGAATTAGGTCATACTGCTCCTTATATAGACAGACTGGGAGGATGGTGCAAAGTAGCTACATACTTGTGCAATAGTTTGCTTGTAAACAATGATTCCTTAAGCCAGAGGTGGAAGAAGGGACAAGTTCCCACTACCTATTAAATGCTCCCGATGGCGTGAGTCTCAAATAACCTCTGACAACCAAGTCCAGCTCATGGCCTTCATGTGTGGCTTAGTTACCGAGTCCGGTAGAACCGTTTCTACTGACAGAAGGGACAAAGCCAGGTAACAGGCACCTTAAAACCAGTCGCTCCAAGCAGATAAGGCTCATCAGCTATGGTTGGAAAATGCTAATCTCAAACTTTCACTGTTTTGGGCTATACCTACCCATGGGGAAAGCTTCAGGGATAAACCTCAAGGAAAAACCGCACTGCAGTCCTGAAGGCAGTCCCTATGCTGAGTTCAGTACTGACTGGCAACTCCAGTAATGCTGCTGGTGCCAAATTCGGTCTCTGCCATTCCTTTGGATTCATCAGCTGCTTGGAGAGGGGGAGCCTGCTGTATGGGCAACAGCTTGCTCTCCATATTTTGTACTCCCTTAGCTTGCTTTTAACAGCTAGGTAGCAACATCCATGGCTGACCCCAGCAGAGGGCCTCTCTCAGCAATGATTTCATTTAAAATGACTTTGCACAATTTATATGTGCTACAAAGAATCAGTTTGCATATCAGTTTAGTCACTTTTAAATCAGAGCCTAATTTAAATTCTTTACATTTGCATTGATAGGATTACAATCAGAGTTAGCAGCAGAATGTGAAACTGAATTAATGACCAGTTTTATAAACTGGATTTACTGTGTAAAGTCCTCCAGCAGGTGGCATCAATGTTGTGCAAAGAAACAATGAATTGTCAACAGCATGGCTGCATACAACAAATTCACTGTGGAGTTTATAATTACAACTAAGTCCGAGCAGAAATGTTCTCTATTGATTTGAGGAGGCACAAGGGAGGAGTCTCAATCCACAAACCCTGCATAAACAAAAAAAAACAATTCAATCCTGTTCCTTTTAAAAAGAAAAAAGATGTTAGACTAATAGGTGAAGACTTTATAACTCAATTTAGAGCATGATTGAAAGTCTTTTTTGCAAGGGTGTATTAAATTAACATGACTGTACACTAATATCGAAGAAAAATATAAATGCACTCAGTGGTTGGGAATATACATTAATTTGGAATGTCAGAAATGGCAAAAGATTCTGCTCACATTGATTATTTTACTTACCCCACCCCCAAAGGAACACTCCCCAAACAATCATGGCCCACAGCATGAAGACTTATAACTGCAAGGTGAAATGAAGACTATTTGGTATTGCTTGCTTTGTAAAGTATATCATAATGTCCTGGTTTGTAAAGTAGGTAAACCAAAGGTTTAGATCCCTCTGGAAAGATGTGGTGGTTGACTTCCGAGTCTGTTTTGTCCATATATTCCACTTGGATTGATATATCCAGGGCTTGGGTCAGTGCAGTGATATGAATATGGTCACTTTCCACGGCCATTGGCTCCACTTCCTAAGGGAGAGAAACTAGGTATTACTATATATGTATAAAAACCAGCTCTATAAACAGCAAGGCCCCAGAAAAATGATCCCAGCCGGCAAACCAATTTATCAGAAATTATCCTATAATAGCAAACCTATTTTACATTAATGGATGTGCCAAAATAAATCACCTAAATATTTTTGAACAGAAATTTCAGTTTTAAATCTGAGATCTGTTTCAGAAGGATATGAGACTTTTACCAAAGCAAAAATAGGAAAAATAAATTCTATCAATATAGAAAACCACTAGTCAGTCTTTCTAAAGTAAAATAAAGTTATTTCTCAGGGATTCCTTCCTCAAACTATAATGAACTCCATACAGTGTTTTGATATACTTTGTGTACTCCAAAATGGGGTGGTGAGCATCTTAAATGTCCCTCAGGGAAGAACAATTAAGTGAAGATCAAAATTATGATTATGTCCTAAAAGGTATTTCATCTTTCAAGCTTTTTGGCCAGACAGTGGTGAATCTGGAATTCATTGCCACAGGCAGCTGTGGAGGCCAAGTCATTGGGTATATTTAAGGCAGAGGTTGATAGATTTTTGATTGGTCAGGGCATTAGGGGAAATGGGGAGAAGGCAGAAGATTGGGGCTGAGAGAAGAATGGATCAGCCTTGATGATATCCTGTCCAAGACATCCTGCAGTGGGAGGGAGAACAGCCAGAGGTCGTGGTACATATAGGTACCAGTGACATAGGTAGGAAAAGGGAAGAGGTCATGGAAAAAAAGAGTACCGGGAGTTAGGAAGGAAGTTGAGAAGCAGGACCGCAAAGGTAGTAATCTCGGGCTTACTGCCTGTGCCACGCGACAGTGAGTATAGGAATAGAATGAGGTGGAGGATAAATGCGTGGCTGAGGGATTGGAGCAGGGGGCAGGGATTCAGATTTCTGGATCATCGGGACCTCTTTCGGGGCAGGTGTGACCTGTACAAAAGGGACGGGTTGCACTTGAATCCCAGGGGTACCAATATCCTGGCGGGGAAGTTTGCTAAGGCTACTGGGGAGAGTTTAAACTGGAATTGTTAGGGGGTGGGAACTGTACTGAAGAGACTGGGGAAGAGGAGGTTGGCTCACAAATTGAAAAAGCTTGTAGACAGTGCGAGAGGGAGGATAGGCAGGTGATAGAGAAGGGACGTGCTCAGACTGAAGGTTTGAGACGTGTCTATTTTAACGCAAGGAGTGTTGTGAACAAAGCGGATGAGCTTATAGCGTGGATCAGTACTTGCAGCTATGATGTGGTGGCCATTACAGAGACTTGGATAGCTCAGGGACAGGAATGGTTACTTCAAGTGCCGGGTTTTAGATGTTTCAGAAAGGACAGGGAGGGAGGCAAAAGAGGTGGGGGCATAGCACTATTGATCAGAGATAGTGTCATGGCTGCAGAAAAGGTGGACGCCATGGAGGGATTGTCTACGGAGTCTCTGTGGGTGGAGGTTAGGGACAGGAAGGGGTCAATAACTTTACTGGGTGTTTTTTATAGGCCACCCAATAGTAACAGGGTTATCGAGGAGCAGATAGGGAAACAGATCCTGGAAAGGTGTAATAATAACAGAATGTCGTGATGGGAGATTTTAATTTCCCAAATATCAATTGGCATCTCCCTAGAGCAGGGGGATTAGATGGGGTGGACTTAGTTAGGTGTGTTCAGGAAGGTTTCTTGACACAATATGTAGATAAGCCTACAAGAAGAAGGGCTGTACTTGATTTGGTATTGGGAAATGAACCTAGTCAGGTGTCAGATCTCTCAGTGGGAGAGCACTTTGGAGATAGTGATCATAATTCTATCTCCTTTACAATAGCATTGGACAGAGATAGGAACAGACAAGTTAGAAAAGCGTTTAATTGGAGTAAGGGGAATTATGAGGCCATCAGACAGGAAATTGGAAGCTTAAATTGGAAACATTCTCGGGGAAAAGTATGGAAGAAATGTGGCAAATGTTCGGGAATATTTGTGTGGAGTTCTGCAGAGGTATGTTCCAATGAGACAGGGAAGTTATGGTAGGGTACAGGAACCGTGGTGTACAAAGACTGTAATAAATCGAGTCAAGAAGAAAAGAGAAGCTTACAAAAGGTTCACAGAGCTGGATAATGTTAGAGATAACCATATAAGCAGACCTAGAAGATTATAAGGCTAATAGGAAGGAGCTTAAGAAGGAAATTAGGAGAGCCAGAAGGGGCCATGAGAAGGCCTTGGCGGGCAGGATTAAGGAAAACCCCAAGGCATTCTACAAGTATGTGAAGAGCAAGAGGATAAGACATGAAAGAATAGGACCTATGGAAAAGTGTGTATGGAACCGGAGGAAACAGCAGAGGTACTTAATGAATACTTCAGTATTCACTATGGAAAAGGATCTTGGTGACTGTAGTGATGATTTGCAGCGGACTGAAAAGCTTGAGCATGTAGATATTAAGAAAGAGAATGTGCTGGAGCTTTTGGAAAGCATCAAGTTGGATAAGTCACCGGGACCAGATGAGATGTACCCCAGGCTACCGTGGGAGACGAGGGAGGAGGTTTCTGAGCCTCTGGCGATGATCTTTACGTCATCAATGGGGATGGGAGAGGTTCCGGAGGATTGGAGGGTTGCAGATGTTGTTCGTTTATTCAAGAAAGGGAGTAGAGATAGTCCAGGAAATTATAGACCAGTGAGTCTTACCTCAGTGGTTGGTAAGTTGATGGAGAAGACCCTGAAGAGGCAGGATTTATGAACATTTGGAGAGGTATAATATGATTAGGAATAGTCAGCATGGCTTTGTCAAGGGCAGGTCGTGCCTTACGAGCCTGATTGAATTTTTTGAGGATGTGACTAAACACATTGATGAAGGTAGAGCCGTAGATGTAGTGTATATGGATTTCAGCAAGACTGGGTGATTTTTAAAAATGACCTGGATGAGGAAGTGGAGGGTTGGGTTAGTAAATTTGCTGATGACACAAAGGTTGGGAGTGTTGTGGATAGTGTGGAGGGCTGTCAGAGGTTACAGCAGGACATTGATAGGATGCAAAACTGGGCTGAGAAGTGGCAGATAGTGTTCAACCCAGATAAGTGTGAAGTGGTTCATTTTGGTAGGTCAAATATGATGGCAGAATATAGTATTAATGGTAAGACTCTTGGCAGTATGGAGGATCAGAGGGATCTTGGGGTCCGAGTCCATAGGACACTCAAAGCAGCTGTGCAGGTTGACTCTCTGGTTAAGAAGGTGTACGGTGTATTGGCCTTCATCAATCGTGGAATTGAATTCAGGTGCCGAGAGGTAATGTTGCAGGTATATAGGACCCTGGTCAGACCCCACTTGGAGTACTGTGCTCAATTCTAGTCGCCTCACTACAGGAAGGATGTGGAAGCCATAGAAACGGTGCAGAGGAGACTTACAAGGATGTTGCCTGGATTGGGGAGCATGCCTTATGAGAACAGGTTGAGTGAACTTGGCCTTTTCTCCCTGGAGCAACAGAGGATGAGAGGTGACCTGATAGAGGTGTATAAGATGAGAGGCATTGATCATATGGATAGTCAGAGGCTTTTTCCCAGGGCTGAAATGCTTGCCACAAGAGGACACAGGTTTAAGGTGCTGGGGAGTAGGTACAGAGGAGATGTCGGGGTAAGTTTTTTTACTCAGAGAGTGGTGAGTGCATGGAATGGGCTGCCGGCAAAGGTGGTGGAGGCGGATACGATAGGGTCTTTTAAGAGACTTTTGGATAGGTACATGGAGCTTAGAAAAATAGAGGGCTATATGTAAGCCTAGTATTTTCTAAGGTAGGGACATGTTCAGCACAACTTTGTGGGCTGAAGGGCCTGTATTGTGCTGTCAGTTTTCTATGTTTTTCTATGAAATGGCAGGGCAGATTCAATGGGCCTAATGGCCTAATACTGCTCCTATATCTTATGGTCTTCAACCTAATGATGACTGCAACAACTGAATCAATGAATCAGACCACAGTCTAGTATCACAATGATGACATTAGTGGCATTGTAATGATAGGTCAGCTTACATTCAGGATCTTTTACTTAAAATACTACCAGACTCATTTAATGAGATGTTCCTCCAACCAATGATCTCACTTTAACGACTCTATCTTGTTATTTCATGCTCCTGTTATTTATTGCTATTTATTTATATATATATTTGCACAGTTTATTATCTTTGCTCTTTCATTGATCCTGTTTACAGTTACTGTTCTGTAGGTTTGCTGAGTATGCCTGCAGGAAAATGAATTTCAGGGTTGTATGTGGTGACATGCATGTACTCTGATAATACATTTTACTTCGTACTTTATCCATAATTAGCCATATTGTCTATTAATATTTACCAAAAAGAATTGTTTCCAAAATTTGAAGGTAGGCTCCATCATCAATAAATAAAGCCAGTCAACATAACCAATTCTAAAACTGACCTGAGCACAGAAGTCTTTAATACTTATGCCTCCCTCGAGGAAAAATTCAAAGAAGCTGGACTGCTTCTGCAAGTATGCGGATGTTAGTAGTCGAAGATATTGCACTAAATGATCTGAAGCACCACGATCATTGAAAACAGCAAGTAGCTTGGAGACCGAACCGTCCGTTTCTACCAGGTCAATCACATCCAGAAACTGGAACCAGAGAACCTAACAGTAACATCTGTATCAATCCACTTTTTATTTCAGAAAAAGGAAACGTCAGATTCCATTTACAACAATTGCCGTAGCTCATTTTGATCTTTACTCATCAAGGTATGTTAGATCAACACACATCAAAGTTGCTGGTGAACACAGCAGGCCAGGCAGCATCTCTAGGAAGAGGTACAATCGACGTTTCAGGCCGAGACCTTAGTCCTGACGAAGGGTCTCGGCCTGAAACGTCGACTGTACCTCTTCCTAGAGATGCTGCCTGGCCTGCTGCGTTCACCAGCAACTTTGATGTGTGTTGTTTGAATTTCCAGCATCTGCAGAATTCCTGTTGTTAAGGTATGTTAGATATTAGGATGGCACAGTAGCGTAGCGGTTTGCTTAATGCTTTACAGCCGTGGTGGTGACCCTGGTTCAATTGCAACCACTGTCCAGAATGAAGTAGCACGATAAAGAGTCCTTAAAGTGAGATCATTAGTTGGGGGAACATCTCAATAGATGAGTGTGGTAGTATTTTAAGTAAAAGTTTTTACATTCACCCATGACCATGTGGGTCTCCTCTGGGTGCTTCGGTTTTCTCCCATTTCCCTAAAGACATACGGGTTTGTAAGTTAGTCATGTGGGTGTAATTGGGTGACACAGGCTTGTTATGCTGAGAGGGTCACTAACTGCACTGTATCTTTAAATTGTCTAGGATTGCATACTATCAAAAGCACCAGAAAGAAAAGATTTCCATTGAGGGGGGCGGGGGGAAGCTGCAGATGCTGTAAATCCAAAACAAAAATGCAAAATGCTGGAAGTAAAGCAGCATCTGCAGGAAAGAAACTTTCCCTTTTAGGTCAAATGTTTCTTGATCAGAATTTGAAAAGCGAGATAAATATTATTCAAGTTGGACAGTGCGGTGGAGAAAATAGAAGCAATGTCTATTTTATTTTTCTGTTTAAAGATACAGTGCGGAATAAGCCCTTCCAGCCCAATGAGCCACACCATCCAGCCATCCACTGATTTAACCCTAGACTAATCACAGGACAATTTACAATGACCAATTAGCCTACCTACAGTTATGTCTTTAGACTGTGGTAGGAAACTGGAGCACCTGGAGGAAAGACATGTGCTCACAGGAAGGGACGTACCAATGCTCTTGTACAGAACACTGGAGTTGAGCTGTAATAGCGTCACGCTAACCGCTACACTTTGATCTGACCTTGAAAAGTGAGAGAAATGGTATTGTAAGTTGGAGAGTGTAGCGGAAAAAAAACATACCATCTATGATAAGTTTCAGATCATAATTTTCAAGGAAATAATTTAACAGAGTTGGAGAGGAAACTAAAACTGAGATAAGCTTACAGAAAAAGAAACTTAAATTCAGCATCAAATTCAATTTAACTGCTCTGATGTGAGATGAAGAACTGTTCCTTAAGCTGAGTTCAGGCATTTCAGGAGAATCATTGGAGGTACAGGACTGAAATCAGAGTAGGAGTAGGATGGAGAACTAAACTTGTGGACCGAATGAAAAACTTTCACCCAATCTTCATCTGAATTACTCAGAGTGGGATGTTACATTGAAGTTGGTGAGGCCAAATTTGGAGTATTGTGTACGGTTTTGGTCACATACCCAAGAAAAGATGTAAGATTGAAAGAGTGCAAAGAAAATTTACAAGGCTGTTGTTGGGACATGAGGACCTGGGCTATAGGGAAAGGGTGAAAGAGTTAGGACTTTATTCTCTAGAGCGTAGAAGAATGAGGGGAGATTTGATAGAGATATACAAAATTATGAGGGGTATAGAGTGAATGCAAGTAGGTTTTTTCCACTGAGGCAAGGGGAGAAAAAAAAACCAGAGGTCATGGGTTAAGGGTGAAAGATGAAATATTTAAGGAGAACATGAGGGGGAACTTCTTCACTCAGACGGTAGTGAGATAGTGGAACGAGCTGCTGGCGCAAGTGATGGATGCCGGTTTGATTTCAATATTTAACTTAAGTACATGGGTGGAGGGGTATGAAGGGCTATGGTCCAGGTGTACGATGATGGGATAAGGCAGATTAAAAGATCGGCAGAGACTAGAAAGGCCGAAGGGCCTATTTCTGTGCTGTAGTGTTCTGTGACTCTAGGACACCATATTGTGCGCACCCAGTATATTAAAGTGGTGGAAGTCCAAGTGAACCATTGCTTCTCCTGGAAGGAAATTTTGGGTCCCCGAATGCTTGGAAGGAGTGACAAAAAAGGACAGATGTTACATCTCCTACATAAAAAGAACGCGGACGGAGATGGAAGGTTGGACCAGTGAATCTCAAAGGGTCTATTCCCTCCACAATAACTGAAAGGGGAAGGGAAGAAAAGGCACAACTGGTGATAGAATCCTGCTGAAGGTGACAGAAATGACACTGAATGTAGAGGCTGGTGGGCTAGAAAATAAGCATACGAGGAACTCAGCAGGCCAGGCAGCATCCAAGGAGAAAGCGTACAGTCAACATTTCAGACCAAGACCCTTCATCAGTCCTTCAAACCAGATAGCAGCTAGCTCAATGCAAGTCTAGAATGGATACGAGGAGACGAGGAGGAATTTCTTCACATTTTTAAACATTTTTATTCATTTACAGGATGTGGGCATTGCCATCAAGTCAGCATTTATTGCCCATCCCTAGTTATCCTTGAGAAGCTGGCATTGAGCTGCGTTCTTGAACCGCTGCAGTCTCTGAGCTGTAGGTACACGCGCATGTGTGGTGAATCTGTGGAATTCATTGCCACAGGCGGCTATGGAGGCCAAGCCTTTATGTATATTTAAGGTAGAGGCTCATAGATTCTTGATTGGTCAGGGCATGAAGGGATACGGGGAGATTTGGGGCCAAGAGGGAAATAGATCAGCCATGCTGAAATGGAAGAACAGACTCGATGGGCCAAATGGCCTAATTCTGCTCGTATAGCTTATGGTCTTAAATGCACCCTGGTTCAGTAGAGGTTGGCAACCTGACTTGAACCCAACAGGACCTAATCATGTTCGATAAGCATCAAGAACGGTAACTGTATGCCCTTTTAGGTTCATTCTGGGTTGGCTTTAGATTTGCCTGGACAGATCATTTTTTAGCCAAGCAGACCTCCAGTTGAAATCACTACTGCAGATGATTACAGGGTCAAATCCCATTACATTATCAAATGTGACATTTTGAGTAGTTGAGACAGAAGACTAATAAAATCTTAAATTTACCACGTTTCAGAAATGAAATACTTACAGTGCTGAAAGAATTTTCAAATGTTTTTTCAGCAAATCCAGCAGCCAGAAGGTCTTCTCTACTCTGTATTAAATTTTGTCGAAGTCTGAATAAAAACAATTCATATTAGATAGGTTATGGTATTATTACATGAGCACCATACTTGGCAAAGCCAGGATTTTAACATCTGTTCACTAACAGCTCTGACTGGGTTGGGGTCTGGCCGGCCCATCCCATCAGTGCTGCCCTCCAGTGTTCGCTCAATGGAAGACAAGCCAGATTGCATTCGCCTGCAGCTGCACTGGCCGTAAGACCACAAGATATCGGAACAGAAATGGGCCACTTAGCCCATGTCAGATCTGCCATTCTATCATGGCTTATTTATTATCTATCTCAACCCCTTTCTCCTGCCTTCTCTCTGTACCCTTTGACACCCTGCCTAACTAAGAACCTATTGACCTCTGCTTTAAATATACTCAATGATGTGACCTCCACAGCCTCCCATGGCAACGAATACCACAGATTCACCACCCTCTGGCTAAAGAAGTTCCTTCTCATCTCCATTCACCAGCACAAAAAGAAAAACTGCTGTGCGCTTGTTCTGGCAGAAACATGGCTGCAGGACATCCCATACAAAATCAATCTACAGGCCATGCCACTCAGGGACTTGGGCTATATAATATTTGTTGTGACTATTGTTTTCTGCTATCATGCTTTGTACTCAAGCACTGATGGCAAAACAGCTATGACAAAAAAAGCACAAAGCCTTTGAGCCTTCCTCTCATCTCACATCCTTGGATATGTCTGTTTTAACTGCAATAAGAGTGAAAATCCTGCCCTTTAACAAAGATCAAAACAGCACCTAGCCTTAGCAATTAGACACCAGTAGAGGCCAAGTCATTGGGTACATTTAAAGTGGAGGTTAATAGGTTGCTGATCTATCTAACCAGCCAGCACAGTGGCGCATGTAGGCCTCACTTCAACATTTAAGAGAAGTTTGGATAGGTACATGGATGGTAGGGGTATGGAAGGCTATGTCCTAGTTGCAGGCCAATGGGAGTAAGCAGTTTAAAAGGTTCAGCACAGACTAGATGGGCAGAAGTGCCTGTTTCAGTGCTGTACTTTTTTATGACTCTATTAATCAGGGAGTCAAAGGTTATGGGGAGAAGGCATCAGAAAGGAGTTGAGGGGAAAATGGATCAGCCACAATGAAATAGCAGAGCAGTCTAAATGGGCTGAATTGCATAATTCTGCTCGCAGGCATTAACCTTATGTTCATATTTATATGTGCGTCAACCTTCTCATCAATAACTTTCACAAAGTTAGCATTGGTTAACGCCCAAGAAAAAGCCCGTGGAATGTGTGAGTTTCCTCCGCGTGCCCTGATTTCTTCCCACAGTCCAAAGACGTACTGAGTAGAAAGCTAATTGGTCATTGTAAACAGTCCTGTGATTAGGATAGGGTAAAATCAGGGATTGCTGGGTGGTATAGCTTAAATGGCTGGAAGGATCTGTTCCACGCTGTATCTCTGAATAAAAAATTTAAAATAAAACAACGAACTTTTTGATTCCCTTGTTGTTTCCAAGCATTGACTCCAGATAAGCAAAGCTGAGTGCCCGATAAAAGCAGTTTCCATCACCAAGTGTTCTTCTGAAGAAAGCATACTTTTTACTGATATCCTGAAGGAAAAAGAAAAAGATGACTACACATTTGCAGGCAGACATGAAAGGGATATACAGTGTATTATGGGCTTCCCATTCCCGTTCAACATGTCAATCCATGGTCTCCTCTTTGGCCATGATGAGGCCAATCTCATATTCTGTCTGTGTTGCCTTCAACCTGACGGCCTGAATATAGATTTCTCCTTCTGGTAATATTTTTCCCCTTCCTTTTCTTCTGTTCCCCACTCTGGCCTCTTGCCTCTGCTCCTCACCTATCACCTCCCTTGGGTCCCCTCCAGCCCACCTGGCTTCACCCATCACCTTCTAACTGCCCTCCTTCCCCTCCCCTCACCTTTTTATTCCCGAATCTTCCCCCCTCCTTTCCAGTCCTGAAGAAGAGTCTCAGCCCGAAACATCGATTGTTTATTCATTTCCATTGATACTGCCTGACCTGCCGAGTTCCTCCAGCATTTTGTGTGTGTTTCTAAACTATTCACTTAAAACTCTGGCAAAAATGCAAATCCAGGCAAAGTTTTTTTTTAAAAAAGATGTGACTGTATTCTCTGTCCCATGTGCATGCAATCCACAAGTTGCAGTAAATCTAGACTCTCCCGAAGATTACCATAGAGAGACATGTTCTGTTTGCATTATATACACATAACTTGTGCAAACATTTTTTCTCATTGTAGTTTAGTTTTTAATTATGTATTAAAATGTACTGCTGCCACAAAATAAGTTTCATGACATATTCCAGTGATATTAAACCCGATTCTGATTGACACAGATAGTGACTTACTGTACAATTTAATTCGTGTTACCATAGTACACATGATGAAAAACAGCAATACTTTCCTTCACATAATTTAAAAATAAAATCATACCTGTACTTTTTGTTGATAAATTCTGTCTTCAGGATGTTCATCTCCAAGAGCTTGTATTTCACTTCGATCAGAGACTATAGACACAGGTCCACACTATGTACATAAAACAGAAAAATAACACCCACCTCAATAGCAAATTCGGTACTGAAAGGATAAAAACATCTCAGCAAAATCCAAACTTACTGCTGATTTTTTTCACCATTTTGATCTCTCTGATTTTAATATGTTTACTTTATTAGCAATACGGCACGGAATAGGCCCTTCGAGCCCTGTCAGCCCAGCAACCCTACAAACGAGATGAACCCTGACAGGACAATTTACAATAACCAATTAACCTAACAAACATCTCTTTGGACTGTAGGAGGAAACTGGGGCACCTGGGGAGAACCCACATATTCTACTGGGACGACATACAAAGACTTCTTAAAGAAGGGTGCCAAAACTGAACTCTGAACTCTTGAGCTTTAATAGTGTCATGCTAACCTCTGCACCACAGGTTTTCGCACTACTTGTTTTTTAATGTATTTCTTCTTGTAACCTACAGTACGGGTTATCTATTGCACCGTATTGCTCTCAAAATAACAAATTTCACAGCATACAGCTGATTCTGATAATTCAACAAAAATATAACATACTATTGCTCACACGCACAAAATGCTGGAGGAACTCAGCAGGTCAGGCAGCATCCATGGAAGTGAATAAACAGTCGATGTTTCAGGCCGAGACCCTTCTTCAGGACTCCACAGGATGGGGGAAGACCCCAGAATAGGGTGGGGGGGGGAGGAAGGAGGGGAATGAAGAAAGAAGGTTGGAGCTGATGGGTAGAAATACTATTACTCTCCCTTCTTGCAGTGTCAATTGTTGAAAGTTTCAATGTCATGCCTGCCAAGTATGAAGCTTGTACAGGGTGAACAATTAAAAAAGTTTAAGTGTTTTGGGGGCCTGCGAGTTTTGTTTCTTTTCTTTTTCCTTCCAGTCAGGGATGGGGGGAGTTGATGCCTTTTCTTTCATCAACACCCATGGTCTTTCTGTATTTAATGGTTATCTGGATAAGACAAATATCAAAGTTGTATTATACATGCATACTTTGACAATAAAAACGCAAACACGAGGAAATCTGCAGATGCTGGAAATTCAAGCAACACACACAAAATGCTGGTGGAACACAGCAGGCCAGACAGCATCCACAGGAAGAAGCACAGTCGAAGTTTCGAGCCGAGACCCTTCGTCAGGACTAACTGAAAGAAGAGATGGTAAGAGATTTGAAAGTGGGAGGGGGAGGTCTGAAATGATAGGAGAAGACGGGAGGGGGAGGGATAGAGCTAAGAGCTGGACAGGTGATTGGCAAAAGGGATATGAGAGGATGATGGGACGGGAGGCCTAGAGAGAGAGAAAGGGGGAGGGGAGCCCAGAGGAAGATGGAGAGCAGGCAAGGAGTTATAGTGAGAGGGACAGAGAGAGAGGAAAAAAAGGAATAAGTAAATAAGGGATAGGGCAAGAAGGGGAAGAGGGGCATTAACGGAAGTTAGAGAAGTCAATGTTCATGCCACCAGGTTGGAGGCTACCGAGATGGAATATAAGGTGTTGTTCCTCCAACCTGCATGTGGCAGATAAACCAGAAAGGATGCCATCAAAAGTGTCCTTCGTTAAATGAGGAGGAGCTATATTTGCTTTGCTACATGTCGTTCTTCTTTAATAACTGAGGTTTTCTACTTCAGTTTCCAAAGCAAAGTGATACCAATAGCATTCAGGAAAATTTAATGTTCATTCTGGTCACATCAGACTGCACTACCCTTCTCTCAAAGGGTGCCCAATGGGTCATCCCATTGTCCAATACTTTCTAATTGGTTAATTCTTATCTATGGATTTGAAAGGAATCTCCTTATTTTGGGTGTATAATACCCAAACAAAAAGCAGCACTATCTTTAATCTTAGCTTTCTGTGTTCAACTTTCCTCTGTTCTATCAACTCTTAATAAAACAATCGTGAAGTAACAAGTTTTGTGCCTCTTTACTGACTTCCAAAAAAACACCCTTGGATTAAAAGGTTAAGAACCTTTTGGTAAAAGGCACCAAAACTTTTTAAAGATTTAATGAAGGCTCCTGTTCCTTCCACCTTTTCAATGGCCCTCTCCATGCACAAACACAAAACATACTCTGCATAAATAAAATTCTTAATTCAACTTTAAGTTTTCTATCAATATCATAAGTATTTCTTCTTAATTGCTCTAGGGTAGGACTATAATAATTTTACACACTTCAATTAAATCTCCACTCTGCTCCAAAGAAAACAATCACGATATCCAGTTTTTATCCCCACAAAGCTAAAATTAATCAGACCTGCAAGCATTTCCATAAATGTCCTTCATTCCATATCAATGCAATCATATCCTTCCAGGAATGCGGTGAAATATTGCTGTGGCTTTACAGTTCTAGTTCTCAGTTATTAAAACAAAGACCCTCTTATCCACACAAGCTACTTTAGCGTTATGCAGACACGAAATAGGGGCACCACGGCAGCGTAGCGGTTAGCACAACAATTGGGGCATTAGAGATCAGCTGTCTGTAAGGAGTTTGTACGTCTTTCCTGTGGAATGGATGGGTATCCTCCGGGTGCTCTGGTTTCCAAAGACATTCTGGATAGTAGGTTTATTAGTCATGGTAAATTGCCTTTGATTGGGTGGGGGGTGGGGGGGTGCAGCTTGTTGGGCCTGTTCCACGCTGTATCTCTAAGTAAAATTAATTAAAATTATTTAATGACACAAAGGAACAAATTCTCTAATGTTTCTTATTATCCTACAGGTGTTCCCTCACCTTATCTGGTGTCTTCAAATACAGCTTTCAGATCAGTACAGGGCCTTCAACCCACAATGTTCTGCTGACCTCTTAACCCATTCTAAGATCAATCCAACCCTTCCCTCCTACATAGACCTCCATTCTTCCATCATTCATGTACCTATCTAAGACAGGGCTTCCCAACTTTTTTATGCCACGAGCCAGCACCATTAAGCAAAGTGCCTGTGGATGCCAGGCTAGGTTCTCAGTTTCTTAAAAGTCCCTACCACTCAGAGCATTCCATGTACCCACCACTCTGTGTAAAGAATATCTCCCCTACATGTAGGGGCATGTTTGGCACAGCTTTGTGAGCCGAAGGGCCTGTATTGTGCTGTAGGTTTCCTCCCAATCACCTTAAAATTATGCCATTCAGTATCACCCCGGGCAAAGGTCTCTGGCCGTCCACTCTATCTATGACTCTGTCACCTTGTCCACCGCTAACAAGTGGCCTCTCATACTCCTTTGATCCAAAGAGAAAAGTTGTCTATTTAGATTTTCATTTATAGAGTAAATACTGAGGCAGGAATGGGGATTCATGGAGGCAGCACTGGTAGTCTTGGCTTCGGACTCTTCTAGCAGGTACAGGGTACTGCTAGCACAGCTAGATGAGCAAAGACTGCAAAGTGGGTGAGTAATTTCACCACTGGGCCATGATACTGGGACCATTGAAAATGAGGCAGTGAAAAGGCACGAAGGTAACAGTAGCTAAAGACCGGAAGATGATAGACATAGCAGCAGTGTGAGGCCTTTCTGCTCCACCATCCCATCATGCCTGATTTGTTTTCCCTCTCAACCCCACTGTGTCTGTGTAGCAGGAGGCAGGGATTCACATTCCTGGATAATTGGGACCTCTTCTGGAGCAGGTGGGACCTGTACAAAAGGGACAGCTTGCACTTGAATCCAAGGGGGACCAAAATTCTTGCGGGCAGGTTTACTACAGCTGTTGAGAGTGGTTTAAGCTAATATGGCAGGGAAATGGGAACCAGTATGATAGAGCTGAGGATGAGCCAGCAGGTTTACAAGTCGAGGATGAGTGTAACATGAATGTGAGGAAGGACAAGCCAATGATTGGGTACAAATGCAGACAGAGCAAAGTGTTAAATTGTACCACAGACGCAAAATTCAAAAGGGCAAAGAATACAGGACTGAAGGTGCTGTATTTAAATGCGCATAGCATTCAGAACAAGGTGGATGAACACTAAGCGCAATTAGTCGGTATGATGTTGTGGGTATCACTGAGTCGTGGCTGAAAGAAGGCCATAGTTGGGAACTTAACGTCAAAGGGCATACTTTGTATCGAAAGGACAGGCAGGTTATCCACTTTGGTGGCAAGAACAGGAAAACAGATTATTATCTGAATGGTGGCCGATTAAGAAAAGGGGAGGTGCAACGAGACCTGGGTGTCATTGTACACCAGTCATTGAAAGTGGGCATGCAGGTACAGCAGGCGGTGAAAAAGGCGAATGGTATGCTGGCATTCATAGCGAGAGGATTCGAGTACAGGAGCAGGGAGGTACTACTGCAGTTGTACAAGGCCTTGGTGAGACCACACCTGGAGTATTGTGTGCAGTTTTGGTCCCCTAATCTGAGGAAAGACATTCTTGCCATAGAGGGAGTACAAAGAAGGTTCACCAGATTGATTCCTGGGATGGCAGGACTTTCATATGATGAAAGACTGGATCGACTAGGCTTATACTCTCTGGAATTTAGAAGATTGAGGGGGGGGATCTGATTGAAACGTATAAAATTCTAAAAGGATTGGACAGGCTAGATGCAGGAAGATTGTTCCCGATGTTGGGGAAGTCCAGAACGAGGGGTCACAGTTTGAGGATAAAGGGGAAGCCTTTTAGGACCGAGATGAGGAAAACCTCTTCACACAGAGAGTGGTGAATCTGTGGAATTCTCTGCCACAGGAAACAGTTGAGGCCAGTTCATTGGCTATATTTAAGAGGGAGTTAGATATGGCCCTTGTGGCTAAAGGGATCAGGGGGGTATAGAGAGAAGGCAGGTACAGGGTTCTGAGTTGGATGATCAGCCATGATCATACTGAATGGCGGTGCAGGCTCGATGGGCCGAATGGCCTACTCTTACACCTATTTTCTATGTTTCTATGAAGGCATAGGCGGTAGTGTGGCTCTGTTGCTAAGAGATGGAATTACATCTTTAGAAAGAGGTGACATAGGGTCAGAAAATGTCGAATCTTTATGGGTAGAGTTAAGAAATTGCAAGGGTGAAAAAGCCATTATGGGAATCATATATAGGCCTCCAAACAGTAGCTAAGATGTGGGGTTGAGACCGCAAAGGGAGCTGGAAAAGATATGTATTAAGGGTAACAACACAATTGTAATTGGGGATTTCAGTATGCAAGGTGATTGGGAAAATCAGGTTGTTGTTAGATCGCAAGAGAGGGAATTGTTGAATGCCTATGAGATGGCTTTTTAGAGCAGCTTGTGCTTGAGCCTACTCAGGGAAAACTATCTTAGATTGGGTGTTGTTTCATTACCAGATCTTATTAGGGAGCTTAATGTAAAGGAACTCTCAGGAGACAGTGATCATAATATGATGGAGTTCATACTCTTCTCTAATATCCTCTTAATAATAAACACGAGAGATTCTGCAGATGTTGGAAATCCAAAGCAACACACACAAAATACTGAAGGCACTCAACAGGTCAGGATGTATCTATGGAAAGAAATAAACAGTCAATGTTTCAGTCTGAGATCCTTCATCAGGACCGGTAAGAGATCTCAGCCCAAAACATCAACAGTTTAATTCTTTCCATAGATGCTGCCTGACCTGCTGAATTCCCCCAGGTCTTTGGCAAGCAAACTATTACCCATGTAGCAGGCACCCCCTCCATGCAGCTGATGAATCCAAAGGAATGGCAGAGACCAATACTGTTTGGCACCAGTGGCAACACAGGAGTTGCCAGTCAGTGTTGAACTCAACGTAGAACTCCCTTAGGGACTCCAGCTCTGAATTTGTCCCTTGTGGTTTACAATCGAAGCATTCTCCATGAGTGGGATAGCCGTAAGGCAACACAGGTTTGAGATCAAAGTTTTCTTTCTAGATGAGCTGCCAACCATAGCTGACGAACCCCATCTGCCCGTAGCAACTAGTTTTAAGGCGCCAGTAACCCACCTTTGCCTTTTCTCCTTTCAGTAGAAACAGAGCATTTAATAGGTCGTGGGAGCTCATCCCCAGCAATGACAACCTTGAGAGATCAGTCGTTACACTTGCTATATTGCAAGTGTTTCCTTCCATTGATCGAGAATCAAGACCTGTTCACCATGTTCCAGATGTGTCACATCAGGGCTCTCTTTAACTGAAATTAGATAACCCTAGTCTGATGCTGGTGATCTCCCTGTTGAGGAGGGTTGGGTATGGGAGTATTGGAGAAGGTAGTTGCATTCCTAGAAAATGGTCCATGTACCAATATTCAATAAGGCGACGCTGCGTCATCTCAATGTGCATCAAGAAATGTGAGCTGAAGACAGCGTAAACTTTGTTAATTTATTTCCTAATTTTCATTTAAGTTTCATAAGAGAAGTTTTATTCTGTATCACAGGTGTTTTTTTTGGTAGTGACCTGTGATTTCTGTGAGGGTGAACTGCAGGAAAACAGCATCCATCATTCAATATTAAGAACACCCACCACTGAGGACCAGCACTCTTCTTGCTGCTGCCATCAGGACAGTGGTACAGGAGCCTCACAACTCACAACCAATGGGGATAACTTCACTCACCCCATCACTGAACTATTACCTCAACCTATGGACTCACTTCCAAAGAGTCTTCATCTCATGTTCTCTATTTATTGCTTGTTTATTATTCTTTCTTTCTTTTTATATCTGCACTGTTTGCTGTCATCTGCATTCTGGTTGAACACTAAAGTTTGGCGGTCTTTCATTGATTTCGTTATGGTTATTATTCTACAGATTTACTGAATATGCCCACAAGAAATTGAATCTCAGGTGACATAGTCGTGTGTTGATAATAAATTTACTTTGAAGTTTGCCATAATACAGGAGTCATCTGTATGGCAGTGTTCTCACAATAAATGCTGATATACCATTCTGTACATTGGTGAGATCCGACATAAATTGGGTCACAACCAATGGAAGAGTAGAACAAGTTAGGGTGCAAATCCCCATATTGCCATAAAGCTTGTGGCATGAACAATGTTAACTGGCGTACCTCTGAATGCATTTTGCATACGTTTTCAAAATTTAAAGTAAACTTATTATCAAAGTACTTACTTGTCACCATATGCAACCCTGAGATTCATTTTCCTGCGGGCATACTCAGCAAATCTATAGAATGGTAACTGTAAACAGGATCGACGAAAGGTCAACCAGAGTGCAGAAGACAACAAACTGTGCAAATGCATGTATAAATAAATAGTTATAAATAACAAGAGCATGAGATTACAAGATAAAGAGCCCTTAAAGTGAATCATTGGTTGTGGGAACATCTCAATGGATGGGCAAGTGAGTGTAGTTATGCCAAACACGAGAAAATCTGCAGATGCTGGAAATCCAAATAACACACACAGAATGCCGGAGGAACTCAGCAGGCCAGGCAGCATCTATGGAAAAGAGTAAACAGTCGATGTTTCGGGATGAGACCCTTCTTCGGGACTGAGAAGTCAGAGTACGAAGGTGGGGCAAGGGGAGGAAGAAGTACAAGGTGGTAGGTGAGAGGTGAAACCGGGAGAGGAAGAGAGGTGAAGTAAAGAGCTGGGAAGTTGATTGGTGGAAGAGACAAAGGGCTCAGAGATAGTGTTGATATCAGGCCCTTTCTTCAAGAGCCTGATGGGTAACTGTTCTTGAACCTGGTGGTGACAGTCCTGAGGCATGTACTCTCGCTCCTGAGGCAGCAGTGAAAGAAGAGTGGGGGGGAGGCATCTCTGATGATGGATGCTGCTTTTCTACGACAGTATTTCATGTAGATGTGCTTAATGGTTGGAAGGGGGTTGCCCCTGATATACTGGGCCAAATCCACTACTTTTTGTAGGATTTTCCTTTCAAAGACACTGGTGTTTCCATACCACAGAATCTGAACACAAAGCATTGAATAAAATTAATTTCCACCCTTTAGATTTTGACTTATTACTTATATTCCCTGGGCTTTATTACTTGCTGATGAAGAGTCAGCCCTCAGCCTGAAGCATCGACTGTTTATTCATTTCCATACATGCTGTCTGACCTGCTGGTTCCTCCCTCAGTTTGTGAGTGTTGCTCTGGATTTTCAGCATCTGCAGAATCTCCTGTTTCAATGTCCTGTTTTCTTATCACTCGCACCAAGTGTACTTTAACCTTCTATGACCTCATGTGCAAGGATATCCTTTGAACATGTGCTCGTGTGCAAGGATGTTCCTTTGAACATCAGCTCATTTCATTCTTTTGTCAAATAAAAAGAAATATTCCTCCCTTATATTTTTCCATCCAAAGTGGATAATCATATTTAAATTCCTGCTATGAATGCTACTTGCATTTGGGGAACGCATCATATTTCCTGCTAACTTAATTCTGAAAATATAACAAGATATAGTTTTCATGATGAAATGAGGTTAACTGAAGTGGCATAGAAACAAACATAATCCAAACTTTTAAAATGGAGGATTCACTGGTATTAATGTAAATGAACTGTGTAATGTGCAAACACACATTTACTTGTGACATTATTCCCGGTTCTGACTTTTAACTGGAGACATTCCAGAATCAGGCTTAATATCACTGGCATATGTCATGAAATTTGTTGTTTTAATGGCAGCAGTAATAATAGTTATAAATTACAATTATATATAAAATTTATGTTACATATACACATATATCATAAATTAAACACATAGTTCAAAAAGAGGTTCATTGTGCATTCAGAAATGTGATGGTGGAGGGGAAGAAGCTCTTCCTAAAACATTGAGTGTGTGTCTTTCAGGCTCCTGTACCTCCTCCTTGATGGTAGCAATGACAAGAGGGCATGTCCTGGGTGATGAGAGACCTCAATAATGGATGCTGCCTTTTTGAGGCATTGCTTTTTGAAGGTGCTGTGGAGGCTCGTACCCATGATGGAGCTGACTGAGTTTGCAGTATTTCCTGATCCTGTGCATTTGTTTGCATTGTCTATTCCTGACAGATTGTGGTCATTACAACCCATTTAAATATTCAGCACCATTGCTTATTCCTTTCTCTTTACCTTACCAGGACTTCCCCCTAGCTACTTAGTTCAAGGGGTTACAATGGGCCCTTGCTGAGGCCTAGGTCTGAAGTGAAACTTGTCAAATGAAACAGTTCACTTTTTCCCCACGAATTGAAACTGTTAGCAATAAGAGGGCATGTCCTGGACGGTGAGGGTCTTTAATGATAGAAGTCACCACCTTTTAAAGGTATCCTTGATGATGAAGAGGGCAAAGACATAGAAGCAGAATTAGGCCATTCAGCCCAGAGTCTGCTCCACCATTCCATCATGGCTGATCCTAGATCCCCCTCAATCCCATACACCCATTAGCCTATAGCCACACTACCGCCTATGGCTTCCAGCCTGTCCTTTTGAAACAAAGTAGATCCTTGGACGCTATTCCCAACTAAGACCTTCTTTCAGCCATGACTCAGTGATGCTCACTTCATTCTCATATTTTTTCTCTATTTCTCTCCACATCTCCTCTTTGAGAGTGGACATCTTCTCCCACACGCAACAACCTCCCGCTCAGTAAGACCAAGGAACTGACTGTGGACTTCAAGAAGGGGAAGTTGAGAGAACATGCAACAGTCCTCACCGAGGGATCAGCAGTGGAAAGGGGTGAGCAGCTTCAAGTCCCTGGGTGTCAACATCTGTGAGGCTCTATCCTGGGCCCAACATATCGATGCAGTTACAAAGGCGGCTATATTTCATTAGGAGTTTGAGAAGATTTGGTATTTCACTCAGGACTCTAGCAAATTTCTACAGATATACCGTAGAGAGCATTCTAACTGGCTGCATTACCACCTGGTACAGAGGAGGCACTACACAGGATCAGAAAAAGTTGCGTAAGTTGTAAAGTCAGCCAGCTCCATCGTGGACACTAGCCTCCCAGCATTGAGGAGGCTTTCAAAAAGTGATACCTCAAAAAGATGGTATCCATTATTAAGGATCCCATCACCCAGGACATGCCCTCTTCTCATTGCTACTATCAAGGATGTGGTACAGGAGCCTGAAGTCACAGGAACAGCTTCTTCCCCTCCACCAACAGATTTCTGAATGGACAATGAACCCATGTAGACTACCTCACTATTTTTTTTGTTTTCTGCTCTCTTTTTGCACGATGTATATATTCTTAATGTATTTTATTATTACGTAATGCATTTGTACTGCAGCTGTACAACAACACATCTCACAACATTTGCCAGTGATACTGAAACAACTGCAATACTATTTTGGGCTACCATCATTATTCGTGAACTGACAGTCTAATATTTCTTCCCTTGATACAGCAAAAAAAACCACTCCACCATGAAGACTTTCAGACACGCCCTAAACTTCCTGCAACACACACAAAAAATGCTGGTGAACGCAGCAGACCAGGCAGCATCTATAGGAAGAGGTACAATCGACGTTTTGGGCCGGGACCCTTCGTCAGGACACCCTAAACTTCCTGTTTGGAATGAAGGACTTGGATTATCATCCCTGGCAGCTGACTGAACATACAATACTTAAATTTGCCAATAAGCTACATTATGTCCGCTACACGTCAGCTGTGTGTAACAATGTCAATGATGCCTAACTCACTAATAACAACTTATTTATTGAGCACTTTTTGTACATACGATCAAAGTGCTTTACAATGGAATAAAGTGCAAACAGGAAAATAAAGGCAAAGAGATGTTAATTAAAAGCAAGGTTAAATAATTAGGCTTTGAGAGGGCGTTTAAAGGTATCAACTGAGTCTGCATCCCGTATAGTTTTAGATATTGAGTTGCACAGTTTAGGAACGTAGTTCAGAAAAGCTGACCTGCTAATTCTCTGCATTACATTCATTGGTGAATGAATGCTGGTGATTGCAATCATGCACTGGCACCGGCTCTCTGGATACAAACCCTCCCTGAACACCAGCAGCTATTGCCACTGTATTTCATTCCCCCAAGACACTGCATGGGGAGCAAAGACAAACTCTGACTTACTGCACCATCCATTGCGAGGCGCCCCCAGCCGGCCGGCTCCCAGTCTGGGCTGACAGGCGGCGCACACCCCGCCACTGACACATCGCCCGCCGCCCCGCCGCTCCGCCTCACGTGACACCCCCGCCGCCGCTCCGCACAGCCTCACGTGACACTCTCGCCCGCCGCTCCGCACAGCCTCACGTGACACTCCCGCCACCGCGGCCGGCGTCGCGTCGGAACAATGGGGCAAGCGGTGCCGTCACTCAAGCGTCAGGTGACCGTCCACCAGTCAATCAGGCGGAGCTGCTGGAGGTCCCGCCTCTTAACGTTTGGCCATTTGGCCCATCCAGTCTGTCCCACCAAAGGATCATGGAGGATCCATTTTCCCTGCCAACCCCAGTCTCCTCCCTTACTAGCAAGAACCTATCAGCCTCTGCTTCAAATAACTTAGACTCCACAGCCATCTGTGGCAATGAGATGCACCACCCTTTGGCAAAAGAAATTCCTCTTCATCTCCAACAAGAGAAAATCTGCAGATGCTGGAAATCCAGAGCAACACACACACAAAATGCTGGAGGAACTCAGCAGGCCAGGCAGCATCTATGGAAAATTTCTCAAACAGTATTAATATTGAATTGAATTGACTTTATTACCTACATCCTTCATATACATGAGGAGTAAAAATCTTCACATTATGTCTCCATCTAAATGTGCAATGTGCAATTTATAGTGATATATAATAAATACTATGTACAACAGGACAGTCAATATAACATAGAAATACAGTTGTAACAGCATGAATTAATCAGTCTGATGGCCTGGTGGAAGAAGCTGTCCTGGAGCCTGTTGGTCCTGGCTTTTGCGCTGAGGTACCGTTTCCAGGATGGTAGCAGCTGGAACAGTTTATGGCTGGGGTGACTTGGGTCCCCAATGATCCTTCAGGCCCTTTTTACACACCTGTGTCTGTAGATCTCCTGAATAGTGGGGAGTTCACATCTACAGATGCGCTGAGTTGTCTGCACCACTCTCTGCAGAGTCCTGCGATTGAGGGAAGTGCAGTTCCCATACCAGGCAGTGATGCAGCCAGTCAGGATGCTCTCAATTGTGCCCCTATAGACAGTTCTTAGGATTTGGGGTCCCATACCAAAGTTCTTCAACTGAGGTGAAAGAGGTGTTGTCGTGACTTTTTCACCACACAGCTGGTGTGTACAGACGACATGAGATCCTCAGTGATGTTTATGCAGAGGAATTTGAAGCTGTTCACCCACTCAACCCCAGATCTATTGATGGCAATAGGGGCTAGCCTGTCTCCATTCCTCCTGTAGTCCACAACTAGCTCCTTTGTTTTTGCAACATTGAGGGAGAGGTCGTTTTCTTGACACCACTGTGTCAGGGTGATGACTTCTCTGTAGGCTGCCTCATTATTATTTGAGATTAGGCCAATCAGTGTAACGTCTTCGGCAAATTTAATTCACAAATTGGAACTGTGGGTGATGACACAGTCATGGGTATACAGGGAGTAAAGGAGGGGGCTTCGTACACAGCCTTGAGAGGTTCCTGTATTGAGAGTCAGAGATGAGGCAGCCCACTCTTACCACCTGCTGGCGATCTGACAGGAAGTCCAGGATCCAGCTGCACAAGGCAGGGTGAAAGCCGAGGTCTCTAAGTTTCTTGTCAAACTTGGAGGGAATTGTGGTGTTGAATGCTGTCCAAGAACAGCATTCTCACATGAGCATCCTTCTTCTCCAGACATGTAAGGACGGTGTGTGGATCTGTGGCTATTGCATCATCTGTTGATCGGTTGTGTTGGGAGACAAATTGTAGTGTGGATGATAGCAAGCTGCAGATGTAATCTTTGACCAGCCTCTCAAAGCATTTGCTTATTATTGAGGTGAGAGTGACAGGACGCCAGTCGTTCAGACATGTTACCTTGGTCTTTTTAGATACAGGGACAAGTATGCACTACTTCATGCAAACCTGCACTATTGAAATTGAATACAATTAGGTATGTGCATGTGGAAAATCTAACTTCATGAAACACTTATTTCGCACCATCATTATACCTACATTTTGAGATCCAACCATCAGTACTGATCTTCATTAACTGTTCTTTTCAGACAATACATACAAAATGCCTGAGGAACTCAACTTCTGGTAATGCCTCCCCCCCCCCCATTCCCTTATCTCTCTCTCTCTCTCACCTTATCTCCTTGCCTGCCCATCACCTCCCTCTGGAGGTCCTCCCCTTTTCCTTCTTCCATGGCCTTCTGTCCTCTCCTATTAGATTCCCCCTTCTCCAGCCCTGTATTTCTTTCACTAATCAACTTCCCAACTCTTTACTTCACCCCTCCCGCTCCCTATTTCACTTATCACCTTGTGTTTCTTCTTCCCTTCTCTCACCTTCTAACTCTACTCCTCATATTTTACTCTCCAGTCCTGCTGAAGGGTCCTGGCCTAAAATGTTGACTGTACTCTTTTCCATAGATGCTGCCTGGTTTGTTGAGTTCCTCCAGCATTTTGTGCGAGTTCCTCCTCATCTCTCTTCAAAAGGGATGTCCCTCTATTCTGAGGTAGTGCTTTCTGGTCCTAGACTCACCCAGGACGAACGAGCAATGGGAACCAGAGTGGCAGAACAGTAAGTGGAGAGGTTGTGGAGACAGATGTTGGTAAGACCTCAGACAAAGTTAGGCCTGAAACGTCGAAGGGTCTCGGCCTGAAATGTCGACTGTACCTCTTCCTAGAGATGCTGCCTGGCCTGCTGCGTTCACCAGCAACTTTGATGTGCGTTGCTTGAACTTCCAGCATCTGCAGAATTCCTGCTGTTTAGGAATCAAAAGATTGAGCATGGTTCAACCAGCGTCCTGAGCTGCTTATATTTCAATGCAAGAAGTATTGCAGGAAAGGCAGATGATAGTGTTGAAGATGAGGTAGCTGGTTTACAAAAAGAGGCAATGTGTAGTGAGGAGAAGCTGTTGAAAGGGCAAAGGACCGCAAGTGTCCTTTATTTTAGGGAATCCTGGTTAACCCCTTCCATACCGGATGCAGCAATTCAGATCGACAGATTTACTATACACTGTCAGGATATATCTATAGAGTCTCTCAAAAGCAGAGGTGGAGGAGTTTGCCTCATGATCAACTCCTCTTGGTGCACGAATATATCAGTGCTGTCCCAATTCTGCTCACTAGACCTGGAATATCTAGCAGTTAAGTGCCATCCATTTTACCTACCATGGGAGATTTCTGTGATTATTTTGGAAGCGGTATACATTCCACCTCAGGCCAAAGTCAATCAGGCTTTAGATGATCTGAGCAATGGGATCAACATGCACGAAACAGCGCATCCTAACGCCTTCACCATCGTTTTGGCAGATTTTAACCAGGCCAGTCTGAAAAAAATCATTAAACAATTACCATCAACAGATCACTTGCAATACCAGAGGAAACAACACACCGGACCATTGTTATACCACCATCAAAAACACCTACTGTACTATTCCACGCCCTCACTTCGGGAAGTCTGATCACCTGGCTGTACTTCTACATCCTGAGTATAGGCAGAGACTGAAGACTGCAGCACCAGTAGTGAGGACCAAGAAGGTATGGACAAGGGAAGCACAGGAGTGCCTGCAGGACTGCTTTGAATTGGTGGACTGGACTATTCAGAGATTCATCTTCAAATTTGGATGTGTGTGCTGCAGTTGTTACTGACTTCATTACAACCTGTGTGGATGAGTGTGTGCCTACAAAGACTTACTGTACATTCCCAAACCAATAACTGTGGATGAACCAAGAGCTATGTCGTCTGCTAAAGGCTAGATCTGTGGCATTGAAGTCTGGTGACCCAAGTCTCTACCAGAAAACCAGGTATGACTTGCGGAGGGCTATTTCAAGGGTGAAGAGACAATTTTGAATGAGGTTGGAGGTGACATCAGATGTACGACAACTCTGGCAGGGTTTGCAAGTCATTACTTCCGACAAAGCGAAACCCAGTAGCATGAATGGCAGCAATGCTTCACTACCAGATGAACTCAATGCCTTCCATGCCTGCTTTGAAAGGGAGAATATAACTACAGCTGTGAAGATCCCTGCTGCACCCAGTGACCCTGTGATCTCTGTCTCGAAGGCCAGTGTTAGGCTGCCTTTAAAGAGGGTGAACCCTCACAAGGCAGAAGGTCCCGATGGAGTACCTGGTAAGGCTCTGAAAACTTGTGCTAACTAACTGGCGGGAGTATTCAAGGACATTTTCAACCTCTCACTGCTACGGATGGAAGTTCCCACTTGCTTTAAAACGGCAACAATTATACCAGTGATTAAGAAGAATAATGTGAGCTGCCTTAATGACTATCATCCAGTAGCACTAACATCTACAGTGATGAAATGCTTTGAGAGGTTGATCACGACTAGATTGAACTGCTTCCTCAGCAAGGACCTGGACCCACTGCAATCTGCCTATCGTCACAATAGGTCAACGGTAGATGCAATCTCAATGGCTTTTCCCATGGCCTGAGACCACCTGGACAATACGAGCACCTATATCAGATTGCTGTTCATGGACCATAGCTCAGCATTTACACCATCATTCCCACAATCCCGACTGATAAGTTTCAAAATCTGGGCCTCTGTACCTTTCTCTGCAATTGGATCCGTGACTTCCTAACCAGAAGACCACAGTCTGTGTGGATTGGTGATAATATCTCCTCCTTGCTGATAATCAACACTGGTGCACCTCAGGGGTGTGTACTTAGCTCACTGCTCTACTCTCTATATACGCACGACTGTGTGTCTAGGCATAGCTCAAATACCATCTATGAATTTGCTGATGATATAACCATTGTTGGTAGAATTTAAACGCAAACAACAGGAATTCTGCAGATGCTGGAAATTCAAGCAACACACATCAAAGTTGCTGGTGAACGCAGCAGGCCAGGCAGCATCTCTAGGAAGAGGCGCAGTCAACGTTTCAGGCCGAGACCCTTCGTCAGGACGTTGTTGGTAGAATCTCAGATGGAGATGAGAGGGCGTACAGGAGTGAGATATGCCAACTAGTGGAGTGGTGTCACAGCAACAAACTTGTATTCAACGTCAGTAAGGCGAAAGAGCTGATTGTGGACTTCAGGAAGGGTAAGATGAAGGAACACATACCAATTCTCATAGAGGGATCAGAAGTCAAGTCAAGTTTATTGTCATTTCGACCATAAGCTGCTGGTACAGTACACAGTAAAAATGAAATAACGTTCCACCAGGACCCTGGTGCTACACAAAACAACACAAAACTACACTAGACTATGTGAGACAGCACAAGGCTACACTAGACTACGTAAGACAACATAAAAACTACACTAGACTACAGACCTGCACAGGACTACATAAAGTGCACAAAGCAGTGCAGGGCAGTACAATAATTAATAAACAAGACAATAGGCACAGTAGAGGACAAATTACTATATAATAATAAACGATGTAGATGTCAGTCTAGACTCTGAGTATTGAGGAGTCTGATGGCTTGGGGGAAGAAACTGTTGCACAGTCTGGTCGTGAGAGCCTGAATGTTTTGGTACCTTTTGTCAGATGGCAGGAGGGAGAAGAGTTTGTATGAGGGGTGTGTGGCGTCCTTCACAATACTGTTGGCTTTATGGGTGCAGCATGTGGTGTAAATGTCTGCGTTGGCGGGAAGAGAGACCCCAATGATCTTCACAGCTGACCTCACTATCCAGTGCAGGGTCTTGCGATCCGAGATGGTGCAATTTCCGAACCAGGCAGTGATGCAGCTGCTCAGGATGCTCTCGATACATCCTCTGTAGAATGTGGTGAGGGTGGGGGGTGGGAGATGGACTTTTCTCAGCCTTGCAGAAAGTAGAGACGCTGCTGGGCTTTCTTGGCTATGGAGCTGGTGTTGAGGGACCAGGATGTTCAGCGGAGAGTGCGCAAAAGTGGAGAGAGAGAGCAGATTCAAGCTCCTGGGTGTCAAGATCTCTGACCATAACCCTCTTTAAATCTTTTTATTGAATAAGTATACAAAAAGGTAAGCCATATAAACATTAATACAATGTTAAAGTATAATAAAATTCCAGAAGGTATCAATACCAAAAAAAAATACTACAAACAATGTAATTTAAACATAAGAAACCAAGATAACATAATAGTATACTAAATTTTATATATATCAATGGAAAAAAAGAAAAAAAAACCCCAAAAAAAACCCACCGTGCAACTAACTAAAAGCAAAGCAAAGCAATGGGCTAACTTGAAACCAAACAGAGTTAAACTTAAAATCACGTCCTCAATCCCGACCTCCATTAAAAACAGTGAAAAAAAAACAAGAAGGGTATATATTACATTAAATGAAAATATCGAATAAAAGGTCCCCAAATCTGTTCAAATTTAAATGAAGAATCATAAAGGTTACTTCTAATTTTCTCCAGATTCAAACATAAAATCGTCTGAGAGAACCAAAAAAAGGTAGTTGGAGCATTAAGCTCTTTCCAATGTTGTAAAATACATCTTTTCGCCATTAAAGTAAGAAATGCAATCATTCTACGGGCTGAAGGGGAAAGATTACTAGAAATTTTAGGTAGTCCAAAGATAGCAGTAATAGGGTGAGGAGAGATATCTATATTTAATACCTTAGAAATAATATTAAAAATATCTCTCCAAAAAGTTTCCAAAGTAGGGCAAGACCAAAACATATGAGTTAAAGAGGCTATCTGCCCCGAACATCTATCACAAAAAGGATTAATATGCGAGTAAAAACGCGCTAACTTATCTTTGGACATATGTGCTCTATGAACCACTTTAAATTGAATTAGGGAATGTTTAGCACAAATAGAGGAAGTATTAACTAATTGTAAAATCTGCCCCCAATCATCCACAGAAATGGTAAGCCCCAATTCCTGTTCCCAATCTACCCTAATGTTATCAAATGGAGCTTTCCTAAGTTTCATAATAATATTATAAATCATAGCCGATGCACCTTTCTGACATGGATTGAGGTTAATTATCGAATCTAAAACTGACCGTAACCCTCAATGCAATTATAAAGAAGGCAAGACAGCCACCATACTTCATAAGAACTTGAAGAGATTTGGTATGTCAACAAAAGCACTTAAAAACTTATATAGATGTAGCATGGAGAGCATTCTGCCAGGCTCCATCACTGTCTGGTATGGGGGGGGGGCGCGGGCTACTGCACAGGATCGAAAGAAGCTGCAAAGGTTCGTAAATTTAGTCAGCTCCATCTGGGGTACTAACCCACAAAGTACCCAGGATATCTTCAAGGAGCAGTGCCTCAGAAAGGCAGCGTCCATTATTAAGTGCCTCCAGCACCCAGGACATGCCCTTTTCTCACTGTTACCCAGGTAGGAGATACAGAAGCCTGAAGGCGCACACTCAGTGATTCAGGAACAGCTTCTTCCTCTCTGCCATCTAATTCCTAAATGGACATTGAACCCCTGAACACTACCCACTTCTTTAACATATTTTATTTCTGTTTTTGCACGATTTTTTAATCTATTCAATATATATACTTAAAGAGGGGGGAAAACTTTAAAGCGAACATTAGGGGGGGCTTCTTCACACAGAGAGTGGTGGGAGTATGGAATGAGCTGCCAGACGAGGTGGTAAATGGGGGTTCTTTTTTAACATTTAAGAATAAATTGGACAGATACATGGATGGGAGGTGTATGGAGGGATATGGTCCGTGTGCAGGTCAGTGGAACTAGGCAGAAAATGGTTCGGCACAGCCAAGAAGGGCCAAAAGGCCTGTTTCTGTGCTGTAGTTTCTATGGTTTCTATACATACTGTTATTTATTTATTTTTTTATTATCTTCTATATTATGTACTACATTGAACTGCTGCTGCTAAGTTGACAAATTTCACGGCACATGCTGGTGATAGTAAACCTGATTCTGATTCTCATTCTCATTCTGAACTTGTAGTCAACAGGATGAGTTGCAATGAAAAAGACGAACAAAATTGAAAAGGGTGAATACAGAAGAAGGTGTTATATTTGATTGCATGCAGTATATGGAAAAAGGCAGATAAACTTGCAGCACAGTTACAGATTAGCCGGTGGATGTTGTAAACCTCTGAATTATGGTTGAAAGAAGTTTATAGCTGGGAGTTTAATGTCCAAGGATACACATTTTATGGAAAGGACAAGCAGGATGGCAGACGGGGTGGCGTTGCTTGTTGGTAAAAAATGAAATCAAATCATCAGAAAGAAATGACATAGGGTTGGAAGGTGTTGTATCGTTGTGGATAGAGCTAAGGAACTGCAAGGGTGAAAAGACGCTCTTGGGTTGTTTACATTGTTGTTGTTAAGTGCCACAGAGTCGTAGTACGGTAGGTGGTGTTTTGTCATTTGAGCCTCCGAAGAGAGAGCCTTGGTTCGATCTCTTTGATGATTGACTTGTTTGTTCTGTGAGAAGTCCACAAGATGCGTAGTAATTTGCTACAGCACCACAGTTCAAAGGCATTGATACACTTTCTATCTTTCTTCTTTACTGTCCAACTTTCACGTCCATATAATGTTGTTGAGAACACCATCGCCTGCACAAGTCAAATCTTTGTATGTAGAGATAGATTTCTGATCCTGAGGATTTTCTCTAAATACTTCACGGGCGATTCTTTGTTGGATTTCTTGACTGCTTACCGCCAAACAATTGTTGTTCGTCCATCGTCGTCGATGAAGACCTCGACACCATTAGTCACTTTGAGACTGGATGCGGTGTGTCCGAAGATGACTGGTCAGGCCAATTCAGGCACGGAATATCCTGGCACATGTTGGGCAGACGTGTAGGCACTGCAGTTGTTGCACTGGTGGCTCTGGACTTGTGCAGCTCGCGCTTATGTTGTGCTTCAGCAATGCGCCTTGCTTCGTAAGCTTGACAGCCCTTGTGGATGAGGCCGTGCCAGGTAGGGCGGTTTTGTGCCAGCATTTCCCAGGAGGTTGTGTCTATGTCAAATGACTTCAGGGAGGCCTTTTGTGTGTCTTTGTAACGTTTCTTCTGCCCTCCATGCAAGCGTCTTCCAGCAGAGAGTTCCCCAAAAAGGAGCTGCTTGAGTATGCGCTTGTCCAGAATGCGGATGACATGACCTGCCCACCGGGTCTGTGCTCTCATCAGCAGTGTGTGGACTGATGGTAGACTTGCTCTAGAGAGAACTTCAGTGTCTGGTACTTTATCAGCCATCTGATGCCTAATACTCTGCGAAGACAAGTCATGTGGAAATGGTTGAGCTGTCTTGCATGCCTTCGATACACAGTCCACGTTTCACAGGCATACGGGAGGGTAGTGAGTACCACGGCTCTGTAGAACTTCAGTTTTGTTGCTGGACTGATTCCTTGGTGTAAGGATGTGGTCTACAAATTACAATGGGAGATAGAAAATGCATGTCAAAAGGGCAATGTTACAATAGTTATGGGGGATTTCAATATGAAGGTAGATTGGGGAAATCAGGTTGGAGCTGGATTCCAGGAGGGGGAATTTTGAGAGTGCATATGAGATGGCTTTTTAGAGCGGCTCATGGTTGAGCTCACTAGGGAATCAGCTATTCTGGATTGGGTGTTGTGCAATGAACCAGAATTCATTAGAGACCTTAAGGTAAAAGGACCCTAGGGCCAGGTATCCGTATTACAGTGGAAATTACATTGGCTTAAGAGAGTAGTTGGCCAGGATTGATAGGAAAAGGACACCGGCAAGGACGATGGCAGAGCAGCAATGTCTGAAATTTCTGGAAGCAATTCGGAAGACAGAGGACATATAAATCAAAAAGAGGAAGTGCTCTGAAGGAAAGATGACCCAACCATGGCAAACAAGAAAAGTCAAAGTCATCATAAAAGCCAAAGAGAGGGCATTTAATAGAGCAAAAATTATTGGGAAGTTCGAGGATTGGGAAGCTTTTAAAAACCAACAGAAGGCGACTAAAAAAGTCATTAAGAAGGTAAACATAGAAAATAGAAACATAGAAAATAGGTGCAGGAGTAGGCCATTCAGCCCTTCGAGCCTACACCGCCATTTATTATGATCATGGCTGATCATCCAACTCAGAACCCCGCCCCAGCCTTCCCTCCATACCCCCTGACCCCCGTAGCCACAAGAGCCATATCTAACTCCCTCTTAAATATAGCCAATGAACTGGCCTCAACAGTTTCCTGTGGCAGAGAATTCCACAGATTTACCACTCTCTGTGTGAAGAAGTTTTTCCTAATCTCGGTCCTAAAAGGCTTCCCCTCTATCCTCAAACTGTGACCCCTCGTTCTGGACTTCCCCAACATCGGGAACAATCTTCCTGCATCTAGCCTGTCCAATCCCTTTAGGATCTTATACGTTTCAATCAGATCCCCCCTCAATCTTCTAAATTCCAACGAGTACAAGCCCAGTTCATCCAGTCTTTCTTCATATGAAAGTCCTGCCATCCCAGGAATCAATCTGGTGAACCTTCTTTGTACTCCCTCTATGGCAAAGATGTCTTTCCTCAGATTAGGGGACCAAAACTGCACACAATACTCCAGGTGTGGTCTCACCAAGGCCTTGTACAACTGCAGTAGTACCTCCCTGCTCCTGTACTCGAATCCTCTCGCTATAAATGCCAGCATACCATTCGCCTTTTTCACCGCCTGCTGTACCTGCATGCCCACTTTCAATGACTGGTGTATAATGACACCCAGGTCTCGTTGCACCTCCCCTTTTCCTAATCGGCCACCATTCAGATAATAATCTGTTTTCCTGTTTTTGCCACCAAAGTGGATAACTTCACATTTATCCACATTAAATTGCATCTGCCAAGGTGGAATACCGAAGTAAGCAAGCCAATAATATTAAAGAGAATTCCAAAAGTTTCTTCAGATATTTTAAGTGTAAAAGAGAGATGAGGGTGCATATTGGTTCACTGGAAAATGATGCTGGAGAGGTGCTAGTGGGGGACAAGAAAATGGCAGACAAACTGAGTAAGTATTTTACATCGGTATTCACTGCGGAAGACACTGGCAGCATGGTGGAAGTTCCAGGTGTCAGGTCTTATGAAGTGTGTGAAGTTACCATTCTTTGAGGATGTAACAAATTCTTTGAGGATGTAAAAATTATTTGAGGATGTAACAAAACACATTGATAAAGGTAGAGCTGTGGATATAGTGTATATGGATTTTATTAAGGCCCTTGATAAGATTCCCCATGCAAGGCTCATTCAGAAAGGAAGGAGCTTGGCATCCAAGGAGACCTTGCTCTGTGGATCTAAAATTGGCTTGTCTACAGAAGGCAAATTGTGGTTGTAGATGGTTCATATTCTGCATGGAGGTCAATCACCAGTGGTGTTCCGCAGGGATCTGCTCTGGGAACCCTCCTCTTTGTGATTTTTATAAATGACCTGGATGAAGAACTAGAAGAGTGGGTTAGTAAGTTTGTTGATGACACAAAGGTTGGGGGTGTGTGGATAGTCTGGAGGATTCCCAGAGGTTACAGCAAGACATTGATAGGATGCAGAACTGGGCTGAGAAGTGGCAGATGGTGTTCAACCCAGATAAATGTGAAGTGGTTCATTTTGCTCAGTCAAATTTGAAGACAGAATATAATATTAATGGTAAGACTCTTGGCAGTGCGGAGGATCAGCAAGATCTCGGGGCCCTTGTCCATAGACCTGTTCAAAAGTGATGGGTTGTACCTGAACCCAAGGGAGACGAATATTCTCGCAGGCAGGTTTGTTTGACCTGTTGGGAAGGGTTTAAACTAATTTGTCAGGGGGGTTGGAAACCGAACTGATAGGACTCAGGATAGGATGGATAGTAAAAAAGTAAAGATAGCATGCAGTCAGACTCAGGAATGGCAGGCTGGTGATGAGACATAGTTGCATCTATCCACTTTGATATTATTTGCTAGCTTGCTTTCATACTTCATCTCTTCCCTTCTATTGATTGTTTTAGTTGCTGTCTGTAGGTTTTTAAAAACTTCCCAATCCTCTATATTCCCAATAATTTTTGCTTTGTTGTATGCCTTCTCTTTTGATTTTATATTAGCTTTGACTTCCCTTGTCAGCCACGGTTGTAAAAGTGGGTGCAGTTACTATTACAAGGGAGAAGGTGCTCAAAAGGTTGAAAGACTTAAAGGTACATAAGTCACCCAGACCAAATGAACTGTACACAAGGGTCCTGAAAGAGGTAGCTGTAGAGATTGTGGCGGCATTAAAAATGAACTTTCAAAGATCATTGGACTCTGGCATGGTGACATGTTGCCAGAGGACTGGAAAATTGCAAATGCCATTCTACTCTTTAAGATAGGAGGAAGGCAGCAGAAAGGAACTTACAGACCAGTTAGCCTAACCCCGATGGTTAGGAAGATGTTAGAGTCAATTGTTAAGGATGAGGTGATGGAGTACTTGGTGACACAGGACAAGATAGGACAAAGTCAGCATGGTTTTGTTCAGGGAAAATCCTGTCTGACGAACCTGCTGGAATTCTTTGAGGAGATTACAAGTGGGATAGATAAAGGGGATGTGTATTTGGACTTTCTGAAGGCCTTTGACAAGGTGCCACACATGATACTGCTTACCAAGTTAAGAGCCTGTGGTATTACAGGACAGTTACTAACATGGTTAGAGCATTGGCTGATTGGAAGAAGGCAGTGAGTGGGAATAAAAGGATTCTTGTCTGGTTGGCTGCCAGTGACTAATGGTGTTCCACAGGAGTCTGTTTTGGGACCACTTCTTTTTATGCTATATAAATCTGAGATGCAAAGGGAATTGGGAGTCCTTGTGCAGAACACCCTAATGGTTAACTTGCAGGTTGAGTCGGTGGTGAGGAAGGCAAATGCAATGTTAGCATTCATTTCAAGAGGTCTAGAATACAAGAGCAGGGATGTGATGCTGAGGCTTTATAAGGCACTGGTGAGGCCTCACCTTGAGTATTGTGTACGGTTTTGGCTCCTCATCTTAGAAGAGATGTGCTGGCATTGGAGAGGGTCCAGAGGAGGTTCACATGGATCATTCCAGGAATGAAAGGGTCTGTACTGGCTGGAATTTAGAAGTATGAGGGGGGATCTCATTGAAACCTCGCATGATAGGATGTTTCCCAGGGTGGGGGAGCCTAGGGCAAGAGGGCACAGCCTCAGATTAGAGGGTTGTCCATTTAAAACAGAGGTGTGGAGAAATTTCTTTCACCAGAGTATAGTTAATTTGTGGAATTTATTACCACAGGCAGCTGTGGAGGGATCTCATTGAAACCTTTCGAATGTTGAAAGGCCTAAACAGAGTAGATGTGGAAAGAATGGGTGAGAGAGTAGTGGAAGAGTCTAGAACAAGAGGACACAGCTCAGGATAGAGGGGCATCCTTTCAAAACAGAGATGCAGAAAAAATTCTTTAGCCAGAGGGTGGTGAACTTGTGGAATTTGTTGCCACATGCAGCTATGGAGGCCAGGTCGTTGGGTGCATTTAAGGAAGGGATTGATAGGTTCCTGATTGGACATGGCATCAGAGGTTACGGGGAGCAGGCTGGGAACTGGGTTGAGGAGGGGAAAAAAGGACCAGACATGATTGAACGGTGGAGCAGACTCAATAGGCCAAATGGCGTAATTCTGCTCCTATGTCTTATGTTTTTATAAGAGGATGAGAAGCATTGATCATGTGGCTGGGCAGATGTTTTTTTTCCCCAGGGCCGAAATGGCTAACATGAGGGGGCATACTTGGAAATAGGTACAAGGGGGATGTCAGGGGTAAATTTTTCACACAGAGAGTGGTGGATGCGTGGAATGCACTGCCAGCAAAGGTGGTGGAGGCAGATACAATAGGGTCTTTTAAGAAACTGTTCGATAGGTACAGTACATGAAGCTTAGAAAAATAGAGAGCTATGCAGTAGGGAAATTCTAGGCAGTTTCTAGAGTAGGTTACATGGTCAGCACAACATTGTGGGTCGAAGGGCCTGTAATGTACGGTAGATTTCTATGTTCTGCAATTGGAGAGAAGGTTCTTGGAAAACAGAAAGGTCTGAAGGCAGATAAGCCACCTGGATCAGGTGGTGTTTACACTAGAGTTCTGAAAGAGGTGGCTGAAGAGATTGTGGAGGCATTAGTAATCACTAATCACTTGTAATCAAGAATCACTAGATTCTGGTGTGGTTCTGGAAGACTGGAAAATAGCAAATGTTGCTCCATGCTTCAAGAAAGGAGAGAGGCAGAATAAAGGAAACTATAGGCCAGTTAATCTGACCTCAGTGGTTGGGAAGATGTTGAAGTTGATTATCGAGGATGAGGTCTTAGGGTGCTTGGAGGTACATGATAAGATAGGCTGTAGGCAGCATAGTTTCCTCAAGGGAAATTCTCGCCTGACAAATCTATTGGAATTTTTGAAGAAATAGCAAGCAGGATGGACAAAGGAGAATTGGTTGATGTTGTGTATTTGGATTTTCAGAAGGCTTTTGACAAGGTACCAGACAAGAGGCTGGTTAACAAGCTACGAGCTCATGGAATTACGGCAAAGATTCTATCACAGATAAAGCAGTGGCTGAATGGCAGGAGGCAAAGAGTGGGAATAAAGGGAGCCTTTTCTGGCTGACTGCTGGTGACTAGTTGTGTTCCACAGGGGTTTGTGTTGAGACCGATTCTTTTTAGATTATATGTCAATGATTTGGATGATGGAATTGATGGGTTGCTTGCAAGATTTGCAGACGGAATGAAAACAGGTGGAGGAGCAGGCAGTTTTGAGTAAGTAGAGAGGCTACAGAAGACCTTAGACAGATTAAGAATATGGGCAAAGAAATGGCAGATGTAATACAGTGTTGGAAGTGTATGGTCATGCACTTTGGTAGAAGGAATAAAAGGGGTGACTATTTTCTAAATGGAGAGAAAATACAAAAAATCTGAGGTGCAAAGGGATGAGGGAGTCCTTGTGCAGGATTCCTAAAGTTTGCAGATTGAGTCAGTGGTGAGGAAGGCAAATGCAATGTTAGCATTCATTTCAAGAGGTCTAGAATATAAAAGCAAGGATGTAATATTGAATCCTTATAACTCAATGGTGAGGCCTCACCTGGAGTATTGCGACCAGTTTTCGGCCCCTTATCTTAGAAAGGATGTGCTGAAACTGGAGAGAGTTTGAAGGAGGTTCACAGAAATGACTGCATGATTGAATGACTTGTCATATGAAGAGTGTTTGATGGCTCTGGATCTGTATTCTCTGTTCAGAAGAATGAGGGGTGACCTCATTGAAACCTATCGAATGGTGAAAGACCTCGATAGGATGGATGTAGAGAGGATGTTTCGTATGGTAGGAGGGTCTGAGACCAGAGGACAGAGGCCCAGAATAGATGCGTGTCCTTTCAGAACAGAGATGAGGAGGAATTTCTTTTGCCAGAGAGTGGTGAATCTGTGCAAGTCAAGAAACTGAAAACAAAATAATAAAAATAAACAATTAATAAATATCGAGGACATGAGATGAAGAGTCATTCAGAGTGAGTCCAAAGGTTGTTGGAAGAGTTCAGTGGCGGGGTGAGTTAAGTTATGCCCACGGGTTCAAGAGCCTGATGGCTGAAGGGTAAACTATTTAACAACCAGTATCAACAGCTGTAAACACTTGGAAACATAATGCAGCACAGGGAACAGAGGTTTATTTGCAGTACTTTGCATAATAGCTCTTTTGCATCTAATATTCACAACTTAATTTAGTTGATGTCACTTTAATTTAGAAAAACACAGAGCTGTAATCACTTGTATGTACTCTTGTTGGTACCATAGTTTTGCTAAGCAGGAGCCCATGTTCTTGTGACAGCTTTGGATTTCAGCAGGAATCCATTTCTTCTACCTTCAGAGCATGAGAACCATCTTTAAAATGTTTTTGTTCCATTGAACTTCGAGCATTAGTTTGACCTAAAACTAACTCCACTATGGATGGTCCCAGGGCCGGCTGCTAAAGGATGAGGGTTGGCCATGGGGCTAGCAACATCGTCCTGTAAAATCTCAGAGCTACAGAAGCTCCAAGATCCTTATCCCTGGGAGAGGAAGAATCTTTGCCTGAAAGACGTATGAATTCAGGTGATGAAAGTTGCAAGTCAGAGGAAGCCATGGGACCGATCATCCTTCTAAATGAAGCAAGCCAAAGAGCACCTGGTGATGCGATCTTGAAGGAGATGGGCTACACCTGGGGACAACTTGAAAAACTGGCCCAGGACAGAGCACTCTGGTGAACTGCTCTCAGCAGCCTATTCCCCTGCAGGGGTGATGGGACGTAAGAACAACACAACAGTTAACATGATTATGGGAGAATAGCGATCTGTCAGTGATATTTATTCAGTTTTTTTATAACACTCTTAATCTACAGCATCTCATGCAGTCACTGATACAGGTTTTGTGTAGTTAGCAACACACACATGATCATATCATCTATTAATGTCTATTTACATAATTTCTTCTCAAAGGGAAAAAATTATGGCTCACTAAAACCATCGTTGCCATGGTACCCGGAATGTGAGTAAGAAAGAAGTAGAAGAACATATGTTTTGTAACTACAAAACAGAAAACTAATTGGAAGGAAAACGGTATCACTCCAGAATGTGTGTCTAACTAAGTTTTTACTTTAAGCGAGGCGTGTATGTATCACATGGTAGCGTGATGATGTATGCCATTCACATACTTTGTGCATAAAATTATAATGAATCATATAAACAAGAAAGCATACTTAATCAAACAACATATTTACAATATTACTCATATATTGTTGAAATATTAAACACACGACTGCATACATGGAGAATAGGCCTCGGTAGGAATCAGGTTGAAAGGAATGAATCAAAGACAAATAAGTGGCAAATAAAGACATTGTGACCTAATTATAAGATCTGGAACTGTAACCCTATTTCACTGCCTGTCCTGCTGAGCGTTTCCAGCATTTTCTGTGTTTTTTTTAAATTTCAGCTTTGAAATAAGCTGAACTCCAATTATAAAGGAACATCTCTCTGTTTATTAACGACAGAGGCGAAGGGCAAGTTATTCATGATCAGCAACATTAAATTCAATGGAAATCAACCTTAGGCATGTTCTAAATTTAAATGGTGTCAAAATATTCAGAGGAAGGTTCAATGCTCTTATTCAAACCCCTAAGCTCTTTGGAGGTTCTGCTGTATAAAGGCAGATGAAGATGAATGGTCAATCAACCATACATGAATACAACCAAACAAAACAGTGTTTCTCCTGGAACACGGTACAAAAAACATTACCAACGGCACACAGCCCAAATAGCACAAATGGTTACAGTATCAGAAAACTATCACAAAGAAAAAAAGTATCACCGCCCAAGTCAGAGAATGGCATGACCGTAGAATTGATGGCAGGTTGTCCTGATCCAGCTTGTTTTCCCTTCGATCAAGTGGAATTACATTACAAGTATGCAGCTTCATGTATCTAACTCACCCCTCCACAATACATATGTATCCTATACATATCCACTCACTAACCCACCCCTCCACACTCCATATATATCCACCCACTAACCCACCCCTCCACAATCCGTATGTATCCTATATGTATCCACCCACTAACCCACCCCTCCACACTCCATACATATCCACCCACTAACCCACCCCTCCACAATCCATATATATCCACCCACTAACCCACCCCTCCACACTCTATATCCACCCACTAACCCACCCCTCCACACTCTATACATATCCACCCACGAACCTACCCCTCCACAATCCATATATATCCACCCACTAACCCACCCCTCCACAATCTATATGTATCCTATATGTATTCACCTACTAACCCACCCTCCACACGCCATACATATCCACTAACCCACCCCTCCACACTCCATACATAACCACCCACTAACCCACCCTCCACACTCCATATATATCCACCCACTAACCCACCCCTCCACACTCTATATCCACCCACTAACCCACCCCTCCACACTCCATACATATCCACCCACTAACCCACCCCTCCACAATCCATATATATCCACCCACTAACCCACCCCTCCACACTCTATATCCACCCACTAACCCACCCCTCCACAATCCATATATATCCACCCACTAACCCACCCCTCCACATTCCATACATATCCACCCACTAACCCACCCCTCCACAATCCATATGTGTACTCTATATATCCACCCACTAGTCCATCCCTCCACATCCCCAACCATTAAAAATTTATCATTTCCTGTCAGTCACCTTATGTACACACACTCCTGTGCCTAGTGTCACTTTATGGACATACAATCAATCTATGTGTGTAAGCTGTCATATGTATTTATATTAATGCAACACATACAATATGCTGGAGGAACTCAGCAGGCCAGGCAGCATCTATGGAAATGTGTACAGTCGACGTTTTGTGTCAAGACCCTTTCGCAGGGCTGGAGAGTAAGAGATGAAGAGTAGAGTTAAAGGGTGGGGGAAGAGGAGGGGAAAGCACAAAGAGATAGGTGAAACCAGATGGGGGAGTTCCAACCTCACTCCCTCTGAACGTCAACTGTCTTGACTTCAACACTCCTCTCTCCTATTCCAACCTCGCTCCTTCCGAATGCTCTGCTCTCCATTCTCTCTCTGCACTAATCTTAACCTCACCGTGAAACCCGCAGATAGGGGGGTGCTGTAGCAGTCTGACATACTGACCTCTATCTTGCAGAGGCCCAGCGACAACACTTAGACACCTCCTCTTACTTACCCCTCGAACAGGACCCCACCAAGGACCACCAGGCCATTGACTCCCACAACATCACCGACCTTATTAGATCTGGGCATCTCCCATTCACTGCCACTAACCTCAAAGTTCCTGCACCCCGCACCTTCCAGTTCTACCTCCTCCCCAAGATCCACAAACCTGCTTGTCCAGGTAGATCTATTGTTTCAGCTTGTTCCTGCGTCACTGAACTCGTATCTGCACACCTCGACTCTGTTTTATCCCCACTAGTTCAGAACCAGAATCCGAATCAGAATCAGGTTTATTATCACCGGCATGTGACGTGAAATTTGTTAACTTAGCAGCAGCAGTTCAATGCAATACATAATCTAGCAGAGAGAGAGAAAAACATAATAATAAATAAAATAAAACAAAATAAATAAACAAGTAAATGGAATTACGTATTTTGAATAGATTTTTAAAATGTGCAAAAACAGAAATACTGTATATTAAAAAAAGTGAGGTAGTGTCCAAAGCTTCAATGTCCATTTAGGAATGGGATGGCAGAGGGGAAGAAGCTGTTCAGTCCCTTCCTACCCATATCCGTGACACTTCACACGCTCTTGATCTTTTCAATAATTTCAATTTCCTTGGCCAGCCCCATCTTATTTTCACTATGAATGTCCAGTCCCTATATACCTCCACCGCCCCCCCCCCACCCAGGAAGGCCTCAAAGCTCTCCGTTTTTTTCTGGACACCGGACCCAACCAGTTCCCCTCACCACCACTCTCCTCCACATAGTAGAACTTGTCCTCATCTTAATAATTTCTCCTTTGGCTTCTCCCACTTCCTTCAAAAAAAAGGTGTAACTACGGGCACCCACATGTTTGTTGGCTACGTAGAACAGTCCATGTTCCAAGCCTACAATGGTGGCCATCCCGCACTTTTCCTAAGCTACATTGACAATTGCATCGGTGCTGCATCCTGCACCCAGGCGGAACTCGTCAATTTCATCCACTTTGCCTCCAGCTTCCACCCTGCCCTCAAATTTACCTGGTCTATTTCCGACATCTCCCTCCCCTTTCTCGATCTCTGTCTCTCTCTCTCTCTCTCTCTCTGGAGACTGCTTATCTACTGATGTCTATTATAAATCTACTGATTCTCTTAGCTACCTGGACTATACCTCTTCTCTTCCTTTTACTTGTAAAAGTATTCATTCTGAGGATGAGGCTTTTCATTCCAGAATGAAGGAGATGTTCTCCTTCCTCAAAGAAAGGGGCTTCCCTTCCTCTACCATCAACGTTGCCCTCTTCCATTTCATGCATGTCTGCTCTCACCCCATCATCGTACCACCCAACCAGCTCCAGCGTCCAGCACATAATTCTCCCCAACTTCCACTATCTCCAACGGGATCCCATCACCAAGCAGATCTTTCTCTCCCTCCCGCTTTCTGCTTTCCGCAGGAATCATTCCTTACACGACTCCCTTGTCCATTCATCCTTCCCGACTGATCTCCCTCCTGGCATTTATCCTTGCAAGTGGAACAAGTGCCCCTACACCTACACCTTCACTACCATTCAGGGCCCAAACAGTCTTTCCAAGTGAGGCAACACTTCACCTGTGAGTCTGTTGGGGTCATCTAGTGTGTCCAGTGCTCCCGATGTGGCCTCCTATATCTAGGTGAGACCCACGTGGATTGGGAGACCACTTCGCCGAGCACCTATGCTCCATCTGCCAGGAAAAGTGGGATCTCCCAGTGACCATCCATTTTAATTCCACTTCCCATTCCTATTCCAACATGTCCATCCACGGCATCCTTGACTGTTGCAATGAGGCCACACTCAGGTTGGAAGAACAACACATAATATTCTGTTTGGTTAGCTTCCAACCTGATGACAAAAACATCAATATCTCAACATTCCAGTAAAGGCCCCCACCTGCCCTTCCCCATTCCCCATCCCCTTTTTCCTCTTTCACCTTATCTCCTCCCTCTGGTGCACCACCCCACTTTCTTTCTTCCATGCTCCTCTGTCCTCTCCTATCAGATTCCCCCTTCTCCAGCCCTCTATCTCTTTCACCAATCAATCTCCCAGCTCTTTACTTCACCCCTCCCTCTCCTGGTTTCACCTATCAGTTGGCGTTTCTCTCTCCCCCCTCCCCCCACTTTTTAACTCTGCTCCTCATCTTTTTTTTCTCCAATCCTGCTGAAAACTGTGCTCTTTTCCTAGATGCTGCCTGGCCTGCTGAGTTCCTCCAGCATTTTGTGTGTGTTGCTTGGATTTCCAGCATCTGCAGATTTTCCCTTGTTTTTCATTTATATTTTATTGTGTTTTTAAATTATTATTGTGGGCTTTTTGTATGCACCGGAGGTGGAGTAGCAATTATTTTGTTCTTTATCCTTGTTCAAAGTTCAAAGTAGATTAATTATCTGAGTACATATATGTCATCATATACAATCCTGATTTTCCTTTTCTTGTGGGACGGCGGGAGGAGAGAGAGCAGCACGCTGTGCGTGCGCAGCCCTCCAGTAAAAAATGGTATCGTATCTGTTAAATAGGAGCCGTGGACAATTCTGATTTGATGGAGAGGGACGTGAAAGCACAGAGGAACATCTGGAGAAATTTCTGAAACACCCGTTCGCTGCTGTCGTTACTGCACGGTCGGGAATCTTCCAGAGGGTAGGCCTCAAAATCCCCGGCTTTGCCTGCAGTTGGTGACCGAGATTGAGGTCGAATCATTCGGACAGAGATGGCGCTCAGTACTCGGTGTCGGAGAGCTGATTCGGAGGCTCGAAGTTTTCGGATGACTCAGAGTCGGACCGTAGTCGGGTATGGCAGGGAGAGTTTTTCTTCCTTTTCCCATCTGCATGAGATGTGGGACATTTGAGAGACTTTGAACTTTACTGTGCTCATGGACTTCTTCATCAAGTTGTTACACTGTTTGTAACTATATGTTATAATTATGTGGTTTTGTCAGTTTTTTCAGTCTTGGTCTGTCCTGTGTTTTGTGATATCACACCGGAGGAAATATTGTATCATTTCTTAATGCATGCATTACTAAATGACAATAAAAGAGGACTGCGTGTCTTCATAATCTAATACTCAATAAATGCATAGAGTAATAACCATAACAGAAACAATGAAACCCACACCAACTTGGGTGTTCAGCCAGTGTGCAAGAGATAACAAACTGTACAAAAACAAATAGAAAGAAGTAATAACAACAGATAAATAAACAATAAATATCAAGAATGTGAGATGAAGAGTTCTTGAAAGTGAAACCATACGTTATGGGAGCAGTTCAGTGATGGTGTGAGTGGAGTTGAGTGAAGTTAACCCCTCTGGTTCAAGAGCTTGATGGTTGAGGGGTAATACAGTGCCTATAAAAAGTATTCACGACCCTTGGAAGTTTTCATGTTTTTATTGTTTTACAACATTGAATCACAGTGGATTTAATTTGTTTTTTTTGACACTGATCAACAGAAAAGGATAGAGGGGCATCCATTTAAAACAGAGGTGCGGATAAATTTCTTTAGCCAGAGCGTGGTGAATTTGAGGAATTTATTACCACAGGCAGCTGTGGAGGCCGGGTTGTTAGGTGTCTTTACAGCAGAGATTGAAAGGTTCTTGATTAGACACAGCGTCGAAGGTTACAGGGGAGAAGGCCAGGGAGTGGGGCGAGGAGCGGAGAAAAGAATTCAGCAATGGCTGAATGGTGGAACAGACTCGATGGGCCAAATGGCCTAATTCTGCTCCTATGTCTTATGGTCTAAAAAGACTCATGTCAAAGTGAAAACAGATCTCTACAAAGTGATCTAAATTAATTACAAATATAAAACACAAAATAATTGATTGTATAAGTATTCACCCCTTCCCTTTAAAATGACACACTAAATCATCTCTGGTGCAGCCAGTTGGTTTTAGAAATAACATAATTAGTTAAATGGAGATCTATTTTTGGAGACCTGTGTGCAGTCAAGGTGTTTCAGTTGATTATAGTAAAAATATACCTGTATCTGGAAGGTCCAACTGCTGGTGAGTCAGTATACTGGCAAAAGTTACACCATGAAGACAAAAGAACACTCCAAGCAACTCCACAAAAAGATTATTGAAAGCACAGGTCAGGAGATGGATACAAGAAAATTTCCAAGTCACCGAATATCCCTTGGAGTACCGTTAGGTTAATCATCAAGAAATGGAAAGAATGTGGCACAGCTGTAAATCTGCTTAGAGCAGGCCGTCCTCAAAAACTGAGTGACCGTGCAAGAAAGGGACCAGTGAGGGAGGCCACCAAGAGCCCTATGACAACGCTGGAGAAGTTAGAAGCTTCAGTGGCTGAGATCGGAGACACTGTGCATACAACTGTAGCCCGGGTGCTTCACCAGTCGCAGCTTTATGGAAGATTGGCAAGGAGAAATCTACTGTTGCAGAAAACTCACATGAAATCTCAGCTAGAGTTTGCCAGAAGGCATGTGGGAGACCCTGTAGTCAGCTGGAAGTAGATTCTATGGTCTGATGAAAGCAAAATTGAGCTTTTTGGCCATCAGACTAAATGCTATGTTTGGCGTAAGCCAAACACCACACATCATCAAAAACACAGCATCCCTACCATGAAGCATGGTGGTGGCTGTTTGTGCTGTGGGGATGCTTCACTGCAGCAGGCCCTGGAATGCTTGTGAATATAGATAGTAAATTGAGTGCAGCAAAATACAGGGAATTCCTGGAGGAAAACCTGGTGCTGTCTGCAAGAGAACTGCGACTTGGAGAAGATTTGTTTTCCAGCAAGAGAATGACCAAAGCATAAAGCCAAAGTTACACAGGAAACAACAAAGTTAGTATCCTGGAGTGACCAAGTCGGAGTCCAGACCTCAACCCAATTGAGAAGTTGTGGCTGGCTCATGATCCCCATGCAATATGACAGAGCTTGAACAGTTTCGTAAAGAAGAATGGGGAAGAATTGCAGTGTCCAGATGTACAAAGCTGACAGAGACCTATCCACACAGACTCAAGGCTGAATTGCTGCCAAAGGTGCATCTACTAAATACTGACTTGAAGGGGGTGGATATTTATGCAATCAATTATTTTTTGTTTTATATTTGTAATTAATTTATAAATCACTTTGTAGCAATCTGTTTTCATTTTGACACAAAAGTGTCTTTTTTGTTGATCAGTGCCAAAAAAGCCAAATTAAATCCACTGTGATTCAATGTTGTAAAACTTCCAAGGGGTATGAATACTTTTTATGGGTACTGTAACTGTTCCTAAACTTAGTGGTGTCCTGAGGCTCCTGAACCTTCTTTCTGATAGCAACAGTGAGAAGACAGCATGTCCTGTGAGAGCACTCCATATAGATGTGCTTAAATGACATTAAACAATCTTGAATCTTGATGTTGACCTGATTGTCAAGATAAAACGTGTTTAAGCAAAAGCAGCGGTTGACTCTTCAAGCTGCTCTGCCATTCAAAATCATCGTTTGCTTCAGATCTGCTTCCCACATGTTCAACACACCATTGTCTGGGTCATGTCCAAGGTCAGTTGAAATAGACTCAGATAAATGTCCTGGGGCTTCTAGCTAGTACTATAAGTGGGGCAACCGTAATTGCAAAATGTGACACTACAATTGGCAGTGGACTCAGTACGAGTGATTGTCAGTGAACAATAATTTTTGAGTAATAAAACTAATTTTATCAGATTAAATAGAACTAAGAAATGAATTGAGATTGAATCATCCTAAAAACTGCTTCCTATTTCCAATGGTGTTTCAAAAAGAAAATAATTGTTAATTTTAATTCAACCCATTAAGTTACCACACTGAGATATCCTAGATGCTTTCCTTGCTAATATGGGATTCTCTAGACATTTTTCTTTTGACTTTGACCCCGCTGAAACACCTTTAACGTTATCTCATCAGGAGCATCAAGCAATTAGAGAGGCAGAGGTGGGAGGAATTGCCTTAGCCAGAGAGTGGTGAATGTGTGGAATTTGTTGCCACAGGCTCATTGGGTAAATTTAAGACAGAGATTGCTAGGTTCTTGATTGATCAAAGCATGAAGAGTTAGGGAGAGAAGACAAAAGAATGGGGTTGAGAGGGAAATGAATCAGCCAAATGACCAAATTAGACCATAAGACCATAAGACCAGAAGACCATCAGACAAAGGAGCAGAAGTCGGCCACTCGGCCCATCGAGTCTGCTCCGCCATTTTATCATGAGCTGATCCATTCTCCCATTTAGTCCCACTCCGCCGCCTTCTCACCATAACCTTTGATGCCCTGGCTACTCAGATACCTATCAATCTCTGCCTTAACTACACCCAATGACTTGGTCTCCACTGCTGCCCGTGGCAACAAATTCCATAGATTCACCACCCTCTGACTAAATTCTGATCGTATATCTTATGGCCTTGTTATGCTTTGAAATTACAAAACATTAAATTAGTTCAAAAAAAGCACAGGGGTCTGGGAATACAGGTGCAACTTCCAGCTAGCTTTAAACAAGGCACATGTACATCACATGGTAGTGTGATGATGTATGCAATTAATGTGTTGATACATATAATCAGTAATTAATTATTTAAAGAACAAGAATGCTTAATCAAACTATATATATATATACTTACTTAACAATTATTGAAATATTAAATACACAACAATCCTCCCTGCTTAGCGATAAACTCCAACACAATAGAGAACACAGGATTCTATATAATACAACTACTATACACAGACATGCACAGCACAGTAAATTTTGAATTGTCCTATTCAGGCAGAAAGACTTAATTGTTGTTAAGGATTTCTTTCTTTTGTGCGATAATGTATTTCCTGACAAGCGAGATCACTCTGCTTGGCCAGTGTGACTTGCGGCTGTGAAATAATCTCAAGTCCATGGTGGTTGTAGGAGTTGACTCTGAGGTTGCAGGAAGTGTTTCTGACAGCTCTGGACACCTTTCTTCTCCCTTTCTCTCACTGGGTTTACTCTTCTCCTTTTCTTTTTCTTTCTCACATTCCTTCTCTCTTTCTCATCACATCCTTTCTCTCATCTCTTCCTTCCTTTTTCTTCTTCCCTGCATAGACAACTTATGTTTGTCTGCCCAACATGCTCTTTGCATATGATCTACTTTGTTGCTTACTTTCTGTAAGCTTCTCCTTTAGAGCTGCATTTGTTTGGAGAATGTGAACTCCTGCCACTACTGTAACACAATTTGTTAGACCAGGCCGATTTCTGTTTAGACTCTACAATTTTATTCACACTCACTTTAATTTCTGAACGCAACTCAATTGCATCTCTGTCTGCAGTTTCCATTGAAACAGTGATTTCCACTGCTCTTTTGCATGTAAGTTGTGCTTCAGTTAGGAGCTATTTTTGAATGCATTCTTTTAAGATTCCACAAACTAAACAATCTCTTAGTGTATCATTAAGACAATTACTGAACCAACAATATTTATACAATCGCTTCAGTTCAGCCAATGTATGCTGAAATGAACTCCCTTTCTTTTTGATTACGCTAATGAAACCTAAAGCATTCTTCAATTAACAATGGCTTTGGTTCTAAGTGTTTCTGCATCACTTTCACAATAGTCGCAAAGCTAGTTTCTGTTGGTTTGGCTGGAGAAGTCAAACTTCGAGGTAAGCTGTATGCCTTTAAACTTAATGCACTCAGCAAAATTGGAACTTGCTTCTCCCTGACTATTTCATTTGCTTCAAAATACGGTTCCAATAATTCAGTATACATGAGCCAATTACACATTGTGTAATCAAACTCATCAATCTTTCCAATGCATTCAGCTATTTTGGATTAAAAAAAATGATTATTATCACCCAGAACTCACTATTTATGAACCCACGAATTCTTCTGTTTTTTTATTGACTTAAAAAAAAGTCAATCATGTCCTCTCTTCTGAAGACCACCTTTGCACATGCTGGGGTGTCTTTTTTACTTGCTGGTGCTCTCGCAGCTCTTTCTTAATTTTGAACATCTTGCTCTGCTTCAGTGGCTTGGAAGCCCTCTCAGGTTCATTTTGAAAATACCTCATCACCAATGTTATGGTTTGTAACTTTAAAACATTAAATTAATTCAAGGAATATACAGGAGTCCAGGAACTTTGTGTTTACTTTAAGTGAAACACACATGTATCACATAATAGCATGATGACATATGCAACTAACATATTTTTACATAGAGTCTGTTATTAATTATTTAAAGGACAAGAATACTAAATCAACCAATATATATACATAAGAATACTCAAATATAACTGAAATATTAATTACACAACAGTGTATCTCCACATAACAGAAAATGACCATGGTAAAGTGTGGTTATGTTACCTCATGTTTGGTGTCAGTCCATGTGGGGACACCATTCAGATTTGATAGAGGTGCTAAAGTGAAGAGCATCTTACAACCTAGAGGGCATAGGGCGCCATAGTAGTCTAGCGGTTAGTGTCACACTATTACAACTCTGGGCATTCTTCTGTTGATCAGTGTCAAAAAATAAAGTAAATCCACTGTGGTTCAATGTTGGAAAACAATAGAACATGAAAACTTCCAAAGGGGGTAAATACTTTTCATAGGCACTGTAACTCATAATGAATTATTTAAACAAACGAATGCTTAATCAACCATTATGTATACAAGATTACTCAAATATTACTGAAATATTAAATGCCAACAATAAGAGGCCAGAGTGAGGAATAGAAAAGGAGGGAAGGGGGAGGAGGAAAATTACCGGGAGAAATTGATGTTCATGCTGTCATTCATTTTCATGATCCATCATTTATCGTTTGCTATTCAGTTGTGTGTTTTTCAAATGTACATAACTTTGATAAAAATAAGGTAACACATACACAAAATTAAATATTACATGACCATTATTTTCCACTCATAAACATGTCAACTATAAGCTCTGTGGTTTTAAAAGAACTATTATTGAAAATCTTGAAGCTGTAGTTTTGCTGCAAGTTTTTGATTTGCCTTTTGTGAACAAGAAAGTTGTTTTTTGTACTCGTCAGCTTTTGTCATAGAACCATGGAACATTACAGCACAGAAACAGGCCTTTTGGCCCTTCTTGGCTGTGCCAAATCATTTTTCTGCCTAGTCCCACTGACCTGCACCTGGACCATATCCCTCCATACACCTCTCATCCATGTACCTGTCCAAGTTTTCCTTAAATGTTAAAAGTGAGCCCACATTTACCATCTTGTCTGGCAGCTCATTCCACACTCCCACCACTCTCTGAGTGAAGAAGCCCCCCCTAATGTTCCCTTTAAACTTTTCCCCCTCACCCTTAACCCATGTCCTCTGGTTTTTTTCTCCCCTTGCCTCAGTGGAAAAAGCCTGCTTGCATTCACTCTATCTATACCCATCATAATTTTATATACTGCTATCAAATCTCCCCTCATTCTTCTACACTCCAGGGAATAAAGTCCTAACCTATTCAACCTTTCTCTGTAACTGCGTTTCTCAAGTCCTGGCAACATCCTTGTAAACCTTCTCTGCACTCTTTCAACCTTATTTATATCCCTCGTGTAATTTGGTGACCAAAACTGAACACAATACTCGAGGCAAGTATACAATAGGCCTCACTAATGCCTTATACAACCTCACCATAACATTCCAACTCTTATACTCAATACTTTGATTAATAAAGGCCAATGTACCAAAAGCTCTCTTTACAACCCTATCTACCTGTGAGGCCACTTTTAGGGAATTTTGTATCTGTATTCCCAGATCCCTCTGTTCCACTGCACTCCTCAGTGCCCTACCATTTACCTTGCCTGAATACAATCACATAAAGAATCTGCACTGCATCCCTTCCCTTTGCCAATTACTTCTCCCCTAACATTAACAGGTATTTATTTATTTATTTATCAATCCCGCCCCCACAACTCTGGTTAACCCTAACCTAATCAAAGACTCAAACTACATTTATTATCATCGAAGTATGTATGTAGTTTATGGCCCAGAAATTCATCTTCCCCGCAGACACTCACAAACAAGGAAGAACCATGGAACCAATCTGGTCAAAGAAAAACATCAAACCTGCCCCCCCCCCTCCCCTCCCCGTGCAAAAACATTATGCAAACAGCAGCATAAAAAAAGAGTAAAAACACAGAAGATAAAACACAAAGGTCATAGTTCAGTCCAGTTCAGTTCACAGGACAATCTACAATGACCAGTGAACCTACCTGGTATGTAACACACATCAAAGTTGCTGGTGAACGCAGCAGGCCAGGCAGCACCTCTAGGAAGAGGTACAGTCAACGTTTCGGGCTGAGACCCTTCGTCAGGACTAACCTGGTATGTCCTTGTACTGTGGGAGGAGACCAGTGCACCTGGGGAAAACCACACACTCCAAAGGGAGGACGTACAAACTCCTTACAGACAGTCCGGATTAACTCTGGAATGCCCCAAACCGTAATAGCATCATGCTACCCGCTACACTACTATAGATTAATAGTCTCTGTAGATCAGTGGTAAATATCAGATTTTCTTTTGAAACAAACATTAAGCATTGGAATTTAATGACTTTTTAAATTCTTATGTTGGGCTACCATTTTAGTAGAATTTGCGAGAGACGTATTGGTCTGTTGTTTTGCATTATTAGTTACTCCTGGTTTATTCTGAATTTGGTCTGAGGTACTACTGATTGTTGTTGAATCCATGTGTAATGCCATTTGGGTAATCGTTTTCTTTTCCACGATGAATTCCTGTAATACAAGCAGAGGACACAAATCAGCTCTAAGATATTATTATAAGGATACCTGGTAACATTTCTGTGGGATTGATTATTTCAGATCACGGAGCACCTGGATTGTGTAGTGACTAGCACAATGCTACTACAGCTCAGAACGTCAACTCCTACCATCTCTAAGGAGTTTGTACGTCCTCGCCATTGAATGCATGGATTTCCACTGGCTGCTCCAGCTTCCTCCCACAGTCCAAAAACGTACCAGTTAGTAGGGTAATTGGCCACTGTAAATTGTCCCGTGATTAGGCTAGTCTTAAATCAGGATTGCTGGCGGTGTGGCTCAGAGGACCGTAAGTGCCTGTTTCATGCTGTAGCTCTAAATTTAAAAAAAATGCACAACCCACTTTTGTAAAACTCAATATTACATTCCCAAATATTTTCTGGGAGTTTTTATAAGGAACTTACAGGCCCTGAGCTCCAATGCTTTACTTTGAGTATGAGGTGCCCGAAGTTGCGTATCCCTACCACCCCTCCCACAATCTCTTTGACCCGCTAGCATCAGGAAGGAAGTAAAAGAACATCAGGACCGAGGACTGTCTTCCCTCAGGCTGTGAGACTAGTGCATCCTCTGCCACCACTGAGGTCAGAGAGCTGTTTATTGTACAGTTTACTGTTTACCTCTGCTGCCCACTACATACATGTTGAATTATATTTTATTAACTTATTTATGGTAATACTTTGTCTTATGTGCTGTGTATGACGTATGTATTGTAGGTGCACTGTGGTCCGGAGGAACGTTATTTTGATTGGTTGTATATATGTACAGTCAGATGACAATAAACTTGAACTTGAATTTGAATGTGCTTTGTTATTTAGAATGAGTATTTCTGTGAATATTCATATCTCTTACTCAGTAGGATTTAGTGATAAATTTGATATACATTACACTTACCAAATAGGTTCGAGCTGCCCGGTAGGAAAACCACGACAGATGGTAACTGATTTAAAGTTAGAAAGGCATCCGTTAGTCTTGCGAGGCCATGGATCTGTGCCTGGAAAGTCTTCACTCTCCAGGGCGCAGGCCTGGCCAAGGTTGTATGGAAGACCGGCAGTTGCCCATGCTGCAAGTCTCCCCTCTCCATGACACCAGTGTTGTCCAAGGGAAGGGCATTAGGACCCATACAGCTTGGCACCAGTGTCATCGCAGAGCAATGTGTGATTAAGTGCCTTGCTCAAGGACACAACACGTTCCCTCGGCTGGGGCTCAAACTCATGACCTTCAGGTAGCTAGTCCAATGCCTTAACCACTTGGCCACGAGCCCACTGTTAAAGTTAACTATCTTCCTAAACATACGTATTCCTTTACTAGTTAATATTTAACAGCACATGTCTATGACCTTTAATGAGCTCTGTTCCACAAAAAGTGGTAGCACATTAGGAAAAGTTAACAAAAGACTTAAAGGGATGGTTTTTAAGAATATGTGGTAAAGTTTTTTGACAACACCATTACTGTTGGCTGAATCAGAAGTGATGAGCAATCAGCATATCGGAGGGAGATTGAAAATCTGGTTGAGTGGAGCCATAACAAGCCCTCACTCACAATCAGCAAAGCCAAAGAGCTGATTATTGACTACAGGAGGGGGAAACTGAAGGTCCTTGACCTGGTCCTTATTAAGGGATCAGAGGTGGAGAGAGTCAGCAACTTTAAGTTCCTCAGTGTTATCACTTCAGAAGACCTTTCCTGGGATGAGCTCATAAGTGTCATTACAAAGAAGGCATGGCAGTGCCTGTATCTACTTTCTTAGAAGTTTGTATGGATTTGGCATGGCATCTAAAATGTTAATAAACTTCTATAGATGTGGAGAGTATATTGACTGGCTGCATCACAGCCTGGTATGGAAACACCAATGCCCTTGAATGGAGAATCCTACACAAAATTAGTGGATTCAGGCCAGTCCATCATGGGCAAAGTCCTTCCTAACATCGTGCATATCTACATGGAGTAATATCACAGGAAAGCAGCATCCATCATCTGGGACCCCCACCACCTTCTCACTGCTGCCATCAGGAAGAAGGTACAGGAGTCTCAGGACTCACACCATCAGGTTCAGGAACAGTTATTACCCCTCAACCAACAGACTCTTGAATAAAGGGGATAGCTTCAGTCAATTTCACTCACCCCAACACTGAACTAAGATGACTGTCATAGTGGGGTGAATTAGAGTACGGACAGAAGGGCCTTGGATAAGCAAGTTGCAAGCTGAAAAGTTCAAGGTTCAAAGTCAATAAAATTGAGAGAGTACAGGAGGTTTACTAAAATGTTGCCTGGGTTTCATCTCCTAAGTTACAGAGAAAGGTTGAACAAGTTAGGTCTTTGGAGCGTAGAAGGTTGAGGGGAGACTTGATAGAGGTGTTTAAAATTATGAGGGGGATTGATAGAGTTGACGTGGTTAGATTTTTTCCATTGAGAGTGGGGAAGATTCAAACAAGAGGGCATGGGTTGAGAATTAGAGGACAAAAATTTAGGGGTAACATGAGGGGGAACTTCATTACTCAGAGAGTGGTAGCTGTGTGGAACGAGCTTCCAGCAGAAGTGGTTGAGGCAGGTTCGATGTTGTCATTTAAAGTTAAATTGGATTGATATATGGACAGGAAAGGTATGGAGGGTTATGGGTTGAGTGCAGGTCAGTGGGAATAGGATAGGGTAAGAGTTCGGCATGGACTAGAAGGGCCGAGATGGCCTGTTTCCGTGTGGTAATTGTTATATGGTTATATGGTTAAATTTATTATCAAAAAACATATATATCACCATATACTACCCTGAGATTCATTTTCTCATGGGCATTTACAGTAAGTAGAAAGAAACAGAATAGAATCAATGAAAATCCACACAAAATAGAGATGAACAAACAGCCAGTGTGCAAAAGACAACAAACTGCAAATGACAAAAGAGAAGAAAATAATGATAATAATACATAAATAAGCAATAAATATCAAGAAGACGAGTTGTAGAGTCCTTAAAAGTGAGTCCATAGGTTGTGAAGTCAATTCAGTGAAGTGGGGTGAGTGAAGATGAGTGAAGTTATCCCCTCTGTTCAAGAGCCTGATGGTTGAGGGGTAATAATTGTTCCTGAACCTGGGGGTGTGATTCCTGAGGTTCCTGTATCTTCTTCCTGACGCCAGCAGAGAGGTGAGCATTCAAACTATGGAGCAATTTCCCGAAAGGAAGACTAGTTACTCATTGGAAATGACAAGGCTAGAAATAAGAGAGACAGGAACATCAAAACTAGATGAGTTGAATTCCAAATGGTGATGGCTGACAATGCACAGGGAGAAGAAACAACGTTTATATAGAATAAAAAGTTAAATGTTCTGACCTTTACCATGTTCAGTTTTGTCAGAATAATCATTTCCTCCAATATCCCATAATGCCTGAAATAGCACTGATCTGCCAGATTGTTAATAGCCAATAGGAGAGCGCCAACCTCTTCACTCTAAGAAACAAAAGCACATTTTGAAAACAACCATTAATGGCAGATGAACATGAAAAGTATTTTGCGTCATTTTTCACTGTGGAAGACACTAGCCATTTGCCAGAAATTCAAGGGTGTCAGGGGGTAGAAGTGCATGTGGTCGCCATTACTAAGGATTTCGCATTTGGGCAGCTGAAAAGACTGAAAACAGATAAGTCACTTGGACTAGATGGACGACACCCCTGGGTTCTGAAAGAGGTAGCTGAAGAGATTGTGGAGGCATGAGTAATGATCTTTCAAGAATCACGAGATTCTAGCATGGTTCCAGAAGACAGAACCTCACTTTTTTCTTTAATATACAGCATTTCTGTTTTTTTGCATGTTTTTAAAACCTATTCAATATACCTATACCGCAACTGATTTATCTACTATTATTATTTTAATTTTATCTTTTTTTTTCTCTTCTATATTATGTATTGCATTGAACTGTTGCTGCTAAGCTAACAAATTTCACGTCACAAGCCAGTGATAATAAACCTGATTCTGATTCTGCGACTAGAAAATTGCATATGTCACTCCACTCTTTAAGAAGGGAGGATGGCAGAAGAAAGGAATTTATAGGCCAGTTAGCCTGTCTTCAGTACTTGGAAAAATGTTGGAATCCATTATTAAGGAGGAGGTTCCGGAGTACTTGGAGACACATGATAAAATAGGCCAAGGGCAGCATGGTTTCCTTAAGGGGAAATCTTACCTGACAAATCCATAAGACCATAACACAAAGGAGCAGAAGTCGCCATTCGGCCCATCGAGTCTGCGCCGTCATTTTATCATGAGCTGATCCATTCTCCCATTTAGTCCCACTCCCCCTGCCTTCTCACCATAACCTTTGATGCCCTGGCTACTCAGATACCTATCAATCTCTGCCTTAAATACACCCAATGACTTGGCCTCCACTGCTGCCCGTGCAACAAATTCCATAGATTCACCACCCTCTGACGAAAATAATTTCTTCGCATTTCTGTTCTGAATGGGCGCCCTTCAATCCTTAAGTCATGCCCTCCCGTACTAGACTCCCCCATCATGGGAAACAACTTTGCCACATCCACTCTGTCCATGCCTTTCAACATTCGAAATGTTTCTATGAGGTCTCCCCTCATTCTTCTAAACTCCAAGGAATACAGTCCAAGAGCAGACAAACGTTCCTCATATGTTAACCCTCTCATTCCCAGAATCATTCTAGTGAATCTTCTCTGCACCCTCTCCAACGTCAGCACAGAGTCCGGCCCTGTAGCTCAGAAGGGTAGGGAAAGGAAGAGGAGGGCAGTTGTGATAGGGGACTCGATAGTAAGGGGGTCAGATAGGCGATTCTGTGGACGCAGTCCAGAGACCCGGATGGTAGTTTGCCTCCCTGATGCCAGGGTCCGGGATATTTCTGATCGTGTCCAAGATATCCTGAAGTGGGAGGGTGAGGAGCCAGAGGTCGTGGTACATATAGGTACCAATGACATAGGTAGGAAAAGGGAAGAGGTCCTGAAAGGAGAATATAGGGAGCTAGGAAGGGAGTTGAGAAAAAGGACCGCAAAGGTAGTAATCTCGGGATTACTGCCTGTGCCACGCGACAGCGAGAGTAGGAATGCGATGAGGTGGAGGATAAATGCGTGGCTGAGGGATTTGAGCAGAAGGTAGGGATTCAAGTTTTTGGATCATTGGGACCTCTTTTGGCACAGGCGTGACCTGTACAAAAAGGACGGGTTACACTTGAATCCTAGGGGGACCAATATCCTGGCAGGGAGATTAGCGAGGGCTACTGAGGTGACTTTAAACTAGAATGGTTGGGGGGTGGGAATCAAATTAAAGAGGCTAGGTGAGAGGAGGTTAGTTCACAACAGGGGGATGGGAACCAGTGCAGAGAGACAGAGGGGTGTAAAGTGAGGGTAGAAGCAAAAAGTACAAAGGAGAAAAGTAAAAGTGGCAGGCCGACAAATCCAGGGCAAGCATTAAAAAGGGCCACTTTTCAACATAATTGTATAAGGGCTAAGAGAGTTGTAAAAGAGAGCCTGAAGGCTTTGTGTGTCAATGCCAGGAGCATTCGTAACAAGGTGGATGAATTGAAAGTGCAGATTGTTATTAATGATTATGATGTAGTTGGGATCACAGAGACATGGCTCCAGGGTGACCAAGGATGGGAGCTCAATGTTCAGGGATATTCAATATTCAAGAGGGATAGACATGAAAGAAAAGGAGGTGGGGTGGCGTTGCTGGTTAAAGAGGAGATTAACGCAATAGAAAGGAAGGACATAAGCCGGGAAGATGTGGAATCGATATGGGTAGAGCTGCATAACACTAAGGGGCAGAAAACGCTGGTGGGAGTTGTGTACAGGCCACCTAACAGTAGTAGTGAGGTCGGGGATGGTATTAAACAGGTAATTAGAAATGTGTGCAATAAAGGAACAGCAGTTATAATGGGTGACTTCAATCTACATGTAGATTGGGTGAACCAAATTGGTAAAGGTGCTGAGGAAGAGGATTTCTTGGAATGTATGCAGGATGGTTTTTTGAACCAACATGTCGAGGAACCAACTAGAGAGCAGGCTATTCTAGACTGGGTTTTGAGCAATGAGGAAGGGTTAATTAGCAATCTTGTCGTGAGAGGCCCCTTGGGTAAGAGTGACCATAATATGGTGGAATTCTTCATTAAGATGGAGAGTGACATAGTTAATTCAGAAACAAAGGTTCTGAACTTAAAGAGGGGTAACTTTGAAGGTATGAGACGTGAATTAGCTAAGATAGACTGGCAAATGACACTTAAAGGATTGACGGTGGATATGCAATGGCAAGCATTTAAAGATGGCATGGATGAACTACAACAATTGTTCATCCCAGTTTGGCAAAAGAATAAATCAAGGAAGGTAGTGCACCCGTGGCTGACAAGAGAAATTAGGGATAGTATCACTTCCAAAGAAGAAGCATACAAATTAGCCAGAAAAAGTGGCTCACCTGAGGACTGGGAGAAATTCAGAGTTCAGCAGAGGAGGACAAAGGGCTTAATTAGGAAAGGGAAAAAAGATTATGAGAGAAAACTGGCAGGGAACATAAAAACTGACTGTAAAAGCTTTTATAGATATGTTAAAAGGAAAAGACTGGTAAAGACAAATGTAGGTTCCCCTACAGACAGAAACAGGTGAATTGATTATGGGGAGCAAGGACATGGCAGACCAATTGAATAATTACTTTGCTTCTGTCTTCACTAAGGAGGACATAAATAATCTTCCAGAAATAGTAGGGGACAGAGGGTCCAGTGAGATGGAGGAATTGAGCGAAATACATGTTAGTAGGGAAGTGGTGTTAGGTAAATTGAAGGGATTAAAGGCAGATAAATCCCCAGGGCCAGATGGTCTGCATCCCAGAGTGCTTAAGGAAGTAGCCCAAGAAACAGTGGATGCATTAGTGATAATTTTTCAAAACTCGTTAGATTCTGGACTAGTTCCTGAGGATTGGAGGGTGGCTAATGTAACCCCACTTTTTAAAAAAGGAGTGAGAGAGAAACCGGGGAATTATAGACTGGTTAGCCTAACGTCGGTGGTGGGGAAACTGCTGGAGTCAGTTATCAAAGATGTGATAACAGCACATTTGGAAAGCGGTGAAATCATCGGACAAAGTCAGCATGGATTTGTGAAAGGAAAATCATGTCTGACGAATCTCAGAATTTTTTGAGGATGTAACTAGTAGAGTGGATAGGGGAGAACCAGTGGATGTGGTATATTTGGATTTTCAAAAGGCTTTTGACAAGGTCCCACACAGGAGATTAGTGTGCAAACTTAAAGCAAACGGTATTGGGGGTAAGGTATTGGTGTGGGTGGAGAATTGGTTAGCAGACAGGAAGCAAAGAGTGGGAATAAACGGGACCTTTTCAGAATGGCAGGCGGTGACTAGTGGGGTACCGCAAGGCTCAGTGCTGGGACCCCAGTTGTTTACAATATATATTAATGACTTGGATGAGGGAATTAAATGCAGCATCTCCAAGTTTGCGGATGACACGAAGCTGGGCGGCAGTGTTAGCTGTGAGGTGGATGCTCAGAGGATGCAGGGTGACTTGGATAGGTTGGGTGAGTGGGCAAATTCATGGCAGATGCAATTTAATGTGGATAAATGTGAAGTTATCCACTTTGGTGGCAAAAATAGGAAAACAGATTATTATCTGAATGGTGACCGATTAGGAAAAGGGGAGGTGCAACGAGACCTGGGTGTCATTATACACCAGTCATTGAAAGTGGGCATGCAGGTACAGCAGGCGGTGAAAAAGGCGAATGGTATGCTGGCATTTATAGCAAGAGGATTCGAGTACAGGAGCAGGGAGGTACTACTGCAGTTGTACAAGGCCTTGGTGAGACCACACCTGGAGTATTGTGTGCAGTTTTGGTCCCCTAATCTGAGGAAAGACATCCTTTCCATAGAGGGAGTACAAAGAAGGTTCACCAGATTGATTCCTGGGATGGCAGGTCTTTCATATGAAGAAAGACTGGATGAACTGGGCTTGTACTCGTTGGAATTTAGAAGATTGAGGGGGGATCTGATTGAAACGTATAAGATCCTAAAGGGATTGGACAGGCTAGATGCGGGAAGATTGTTCCCGATGTTGGGGAGGTCTAGAACGAGGGGTCACAGTTTGAGGATAGAGGGGAAGCCTTTTAGGACCGAGGTTAGGAAAAACTTCTTCACACAGAGAGTGGTGAATCTGTGGAATTCTCTGCCACAGCAAACTGTTGAGGCCAGTTCATTAGCTATGTTTAAAAGGAAGTTAGATATGGCCCTTGTGGCTACAGGGGTCACGGGGTATGGAGGGAAGGCTGGGTTCTGAGTTGGATGATCAGCCATGATCATAATAAATGGCGGTGCAGGCTCGAAGGGCCGAATGGCCTACTCCTGCACCTATTTTCTATGTTTCTATGTTTTAGGACTGAGATTAGGAAAAACTTCTTCACACAGAGAGTGGTGAATCTGTGGAATTCTCTGCCACAGGAAACAGTTGAGGCCAGTTCATTGGCTATATTTAAGAGCGAGTTAGATATGGCCCTTGTGGCTAGGGGGATCAGAGGGTATGGAGGGAAGGCTGGTGCAGGGTTTTGAGTTGGATGATTAGCCATGATCATAATAAATGGTGGTGCAGGCTCGAAGGGCCGAATGGCCTACTCCTGCACCTATTTTCTATGTTTTCTATGTTTTCATGCTTTCTTAAATAAGGAGACCAAAGCTGCCCACAGTACTCCAAGTGAGGTCTCACCAGCACCTTATAGAGCCTCAACATCACATCCCTCTATTGAAATTCTTTGAGGAAATAACAGGATAGACAAATGAGAATCAATGGATGTTGTGTACTTGGATTTCCAGAAGGCCTCTGACGAAGTGCTACAGATTAGGCTGTTTACCAAGATAAGGGCCCATGGTTTTACAGGAAAGATCCCAGCAGGGATAGAAGATTGGCTAATTGGCAGGAGGCAAAGAGTGGGAATAAACAGGGCCCATTCTGGTTGGCTGCTGGTGACAGGTAGCGTCCCACAGGGTTTGATATTAGGACTGCTTCTTTTCACATTATATGTCAATGATTTGGATGACAGAATTGATGGTGGCCAGACTTACAGACAATATGAAAATAGGTGAAGGGGCAGGTAGTTTTGGGGAAGCAGGAGTCTAGACAATGGCAGATGGAGTACAGTGTCGGGAAGTGTATGGTCATGCACTTTTGTAGAAGGAATAAAGATTTAGACCATTTTTGAAATGGGGAGAAAATTCAAATATCAGAGGTGCAAAGGGTTTTGAAAGTCCTTGTGCAAATCACTCTAAAGCTTAACTTGCAGGTTGAGTCTGTGGTAAGGAAGGCAAAAGCAATGTTAGCATTCATTTTGAGAGGATTGGAATATAAGAGCAAGATGTGATGCTGAGGCTTTATAAGGCATTGCTCAGACCGCACTTAAGAGTATTGGGTCCCTTATCTGAGAAAGATTTGCTGGCATTGGAGAGGTCCAGAGGAGATTCTCAAGAATGATTCCGGGCAAGAAAGGTTTAGCATATGAGGAACAATGGATAGTTTTCAGCCTGTACTCACTGGAGTTTAGAAGAATGAAAAGGGATGTCATTGAAACCTATCGAATATTGAGCACCCTTGATAGAGTGGATATGAAGAGGATTTTTCCAATATGGGTGAGTCTAGGACAAAAGGGCAAAGCCTCAGAATAGAGGGACACTCATTTAGAATAGAGATAAGGAAGAGTTTCTTTAGCCAGAGGGAGGATAACCTGTGGAATTCAATGTCACAGATGGCTGCGGACGCCAAGTCACTGGGTATATTTAAAGCGGAATTTGATAGGTTCTTGATTAGTCAGAGCATGTAAAGTTATAGGGAGAGGGTAGGAGAATGGGGTTGAGAGGGATAATAAGTTAGCTGTGATGATATGGTGGAGCAGACTCAATGGGCCAAATGGCCTAATTATGGTCCTATGTCTAATGGTTAATGGCCAATAGTTACAGCAGCTATGAAGGGTAGAAATGCAGGTATGCCCATTAGCTACTAGATCGACTGTTGTTTCCTTACATTCTACGTTCATCAGGTCCAGTCTGAAAATCCAGGCTCAGGGCTGGTATGTTGGCCTCCTCTTCTGCCACGATGAGGCCACTCTCAATTTGGAGGAGCAACACCTCATTCTGTCTAGGTAGCCTCCAACCTGATGGCACGAACACCAATTTCTCCAACTTCCAGTGTTTTCTTTCTCCTCCCCCCTTCCCTCTTCTTCAGTTCCCCACTCTGGCCCCCTCCTTCTTACCTCTTCTCCTCACCTGCCTATCATTCCCCGCCTCCTCTTCTCCAAGTGTCCCTCCTCCTTCCCTTTCTCCCATGGTCCTGCCTTCTCCAGCCCTTAACCTTCTCCACCTATCTCCTCTCTGTTTCTGACTTCACCTTCCCTCCCCCATCCGACTGGTTTCACCTATCACATTCAAGCTTTCCCTCCTCCCCCCCCATCTTGTTATTCTAGATTCTTCCCTCCCCCCTTCATTTCCAGTCCTGATGAAGAGTTTCAGCCCAAAACATCGACTGTGTATTCTCCAATTCAGTGTTGATATTTCACATACCAGCATCCTGTACATCAATCAATCACAGATCATTTGCATAAATGTTGCCAATACATTTTAACAGGTGGAAATTGTAAGCAAAATCCTCCTGTAATATCTGATGTGCTCTGGATGAATATCTCTCTCTACAGGGATTGTCTGAGCTACTGGCTATTTCCAGCATTTTCTACTTTTTTTTAAACAATCTCTGCCCTGATTTTGTCGAATCCACTTCTATGGCTGTCATACTATAGTACACATTCACAATCACTAGCATGCCCAAAGAGATTACAGAGTACAAACTCAAATAATAAAACCCATTCAGACAGAAGGAAACAGGAAAGCAGTTTAAAAAAAACAATGTAAGAAGAGAGGATGGAGAGATGGGTAACAGGCAGAATTAGGGAAGGAAATTAAAGAGGCCTTCATAAATCAGTATATTGAGTAGAGGAGGTGGGATGTTATGTTGAAGTTATACAAGATATTATTGAGGCCTAATTTAGAGTATTCTGTGCAGTTTTGGTCACCTACCTACAGGAAAGATGTAAATAAGGTTGAAAGAGTACTGAGAAAATTTACAAGGATTTTGTCAGTACTAGGGGACATGAGTTATAAGGAAAGATTGAATAGATTAGGACTTTATTCCTTGGAACGTAGAAAACTGAGGAGAGATTTGATAGAAGTATACAAAATTATGAGGGGTATAGACAGAGTAAATGCAAGCAAGTTTTTTTTCCATTGAGGTTGGGTGGGACTACAACTAGGGGTTATGGGTTAAGGGTGAAAAGTGTGAAGCTTAAGGGGGACATGAGGGGGAACCTCTTCACTCAGAAGGTAGTGAGAGGGTGGAATAAAAGCCAGCACATTTGGAAAGCGGAGAAATGATCGGACAAAGTCAGCATGGATTTGTGAAAGGAAAATCATGTGTGACAAATCTCATAGAATTTTTTGAGGATGTAACTAGTAGAGTGGATAGGGGAGAACCAGTGGATGTGGTATATTTGGATTTTCAAAAGGCTTTTGACAAGGTCCCACACAGGAGATTAGTGTGCAAACTTAAAGCACACGGTATTGGGGGTAAGGTATTGGTGTGGCTGGAGAATTGGTTAGCAGACAGGAAGCAAAGAGTGGGAATAAACGGGACCTTTTCAGAATGGCAGGCGGTGACTAGTGGGGTACCGCAAGGCTCAGTGCTGGGACCCCAGTTGTTTACAATATATATTAATGCCTTGGATGAGGGAATTAAATGCAGCATCTCCAAGTTTGCGGATAACACGAAGCTGGGTGGCAGTGTTAGCAGTGAGGAGGATGCTAAGAGGATGCAGGGTGACTTGGATAGGTTGGGTGAGTGGGCAAACTCATGGCAGATGCAATTTAATGTGGATAAATGTGAGGTTATCCACTTTGGTGGCAAAAATAGGAAAACAGATTATTATCTGAATGGTGGCCGATTAGGAAAAGGGGAGGTGCAACGAGACCTGGGTGTCATTATACACCAGTCATTGAAAGTGGGCATGCAGGTACAGCAGGCGGTGAAAAAGGCGAATGGTATGCTGGCATTTATAGCGAGAGGATTCGAGTACAGGAGCAGGGAGGTACTACTGCAGTTGTACAAGGCCTTGGTGAGACCACACCTGGAGTATTGTGTGCAGTTTTGGTCCCCTAATCTGAGGAAAGACATCTTTGCCATAGAGGGAGTACAAAGAAGGTTCACCAGATTGATTCCTGGGATGGCAGGACTTTCATATGAAGAAAGACTGGATGAACTGGGCTTGTACTCGTTGGAATTTAGAAGATTGAGGGGGGATCTGATTGAAACATAGAAACATAGAAACATAGAAAATAGGTGCAGGAGTAGGCCATTCGGCCCTTCGAGCCTGCACCGCCATTTATTATGATCATGGCTGATCATCCAACTCAGAACCCAGCCTTCCCTCCATACCCCCTGACCCCTGTAGCCACAAGGGCCATATCTAACTTCCTTTTAAACATAGCTAATGAACTGGCCTCAACAGTTTGCTGTGGCAGAGAATTCCACAGATTCACCACTCTCTGTGTGAAGAAGTTTTTCCTAACCTCGGTCCTAAAAGGCTTCCCCTCTATCCTCAAACTGTGACCCCTCGTTCTAGACCTCCCCAACATCGGGAACAATCTTCCTGCATCTAGCCTGTCCAATCCCTTTAGGATCTTATACGTTTCAATCAGATCCCCCCTCAATCTTCTAAATTCCAACGAGTACAAGCCCAGTTCATCCAGTCTTTCTTCATATGAAAGACCTGCCATCCCAGGAATCAATCTGGTGAACCTTCTTTGTACTCCCTCTATGGCAAAGATGTCTTTCCTCAGATTAGGGGACCAAAACTGCACACAATACTCCAGGTGTGGTCTCACCAAGGCCTTGTACAACTGCAGTAGTACCTCCCTGCTCCTGTACTCGAATCCTCTCGCTATAAATGCCAGCATACCGTTCGCCTTTTTCACCGCCTGCTGTACCTGCATGCCCACTTTCAATGACTGGTGTATAATGACACCCAGGTCTCGTTGCACCTCCCCTTTTCCTAATCGGCCACCATTCAGATAATAATCTGTTTTCCTATTTTTGCCACCAAAGTGGATAACTTCACATTTATCCACATTAAATTGCATCTGCCATGAGTTTGCCCACTCACCCAACCTATCCAAGTCACCCTGCATCCTCTTAGCATCCTCCTCACTGCTAACACTGCCACCCAGCTTCGTGTCATCCGCAAACTTGGAGATGCTGCATTTAATTCCCTCATCCAAGTCATTAATATATATTGTAAACAACTGGGGTCCCAGCACTGAGCCTTGCGGTACCCCACTAGTCACCGCCTGCCATTCTGAAAAGGTCCCGTTTATTCCCACTCTTTGCTTCCTGTCTGCTAACCAATTCTCCACCCACACCAATACCTTACCCCCAATACCTATAAACGTATAAGATCCTAAAGGGATTGGACAGGCTAGATGCAGGAAGATTGTTCCCGATGTTGGGGAAGTCCAGAACGAGGGGTCACAGTTTGGGGATAGAGGGGAAGCCTTTTAGGACCGAGATTAGGAAAAACTTCTTCACACAGAGAGTGGTGAATCTGTGGAATTCTCTGCCACAGCAAACTGTTGAGGCCAGTTCATTGGCTATATTTAAGAGGGAGTTAGATATGGCCCTTGTGGCTACGGGGATCAGGGGGTATGGAGGGAGGGCTGGGGCGGGGTTCTGAGTTGGATGATCAGCCATGATCATAATAAATGGCGGTGCAGGCTCGAAGGGCCGAATGGCCTACTCCTGCACCTATTTTCTATGTTTCTATGTTTCTATAAGCGGTCCATGTGGTCAGTTCTAATATTTAAGAGAAGTGCGTGCTTCTGTGCTATACTTCTCTGTGACTCTAGGCAATTCTATTGACTGTCAGTAATGCTGTGGAGGTTAACACAGTGTGCATTCCCTTTCACAGTAATCTTCGCATAAACTGATGTATACTCTATGCATAAATTGGGTTTACAAATTAAACAAAAAGTCAGGAAGTTAATTGTAGTTTTATAAAATCTAGTTAGGCCCCATCTGGAATACTACATATAGTTCTGGTCGCCCCATTATAGGAAGGATGTTGAGGCTTTGGAGAGGGTGCAGAAGATGCAGAAGGATGTTGCCTGGATTACAGGGCATGTGCTATAATGAGAGGCTGGACAAACTTGGGTTGTTTTCCTTGGGATGGTGCAGACTGAGGGGAGATTCGATAGAGGCTTATAAAATTAGAGTAGACAGACAGTATCTTTTTCCCCAGGGTGGAAATGTCTAATACCAGAAGGCATGTATTTAAGGTGAGAGGGGTAAGTTCAAAGGAGATGTGAGGAGCAAGATTTTTTACACAGAGGGTGTTGGGTGTCTGGAATGAGCTGCCTGGGGTGGTGGCAGATACATTAGGGAGTTTTAAGAAATGTTTAGATTCAGTAGACACATGAATGTGAGGGAAATGGAAGGATATGGCCTTTGTGTAGTTTAGTTGGCAATTTGATGACTAATTTATTTGGTCTGGCACAACATTGTGATCTTAAGGGCCTGTACTAGTCTATGACCTAGCTGATGTAAATACTCTGTGCATAAATTAGATTTGAAAACACCAGACAACAAATGCTTTCAAAAGTATTGCTTCTTCAGAATTTTTTCTGTTTATGGTAGACTGCTTGAAGCTGAACACAAATATAATTTCAGACTACTTGTATGACATAGGAATTTGGAGAAACAAGAAATTTACTTTTATTGAATATAATGTGTTTAATTGCATAATGGTGCTGATGCTTTGCAATAGTTCAACAAAGCTAAAAATGTTCTGTTGATGATTTTCATTTGTACTCAGTGTCTGAGGTTTCTTGCTTAAGTGTCCAACAATAATGAGCCAGTATTGATGAATTCCAGTTGCCCTGATACCGTTTCTCCATGACCTTTCACCATGCTCGTCACTGACAGAACCAAGATTTGCAAGAAAAAGTCTAAATGGGAATGCAGAAAATTAATCATTAGTGATATGTTGCACTTCATGGTTTTGTTTGCTTGAAGCAGCTTGTCAACCAGCGACATATAGTTTGGTGCTCTGTACTTGCCAAGAAATTTTTCAACAACATCCTTGAATCCCTTCCATGTGATTTTCTCTAGTCCCTCTAAGACTTCTTCAAATTGCTTGTCAGTGATGAACTGTTTGATTTGTGGACCAACAAAAATGCCTTCCTTAATCTTGGCATCAATTACTCTGACTTGGATTATGAATTGATATAACCATCAGGTGATTTCTAAAAACGGTGCATGATAGGGAAATTTCATGGCAATTTTCATGATCAGCAGTCCAAAGTTTATAAGATATACAGAAAAGTATTCAGGAAGAAAAATCTTTGTTGTCTAGTGAAATTATATAATAAGATGTAACTATATCTTTTATAAATGACACTAATATGTTATAATTACCAACTGAGTTTATGGCATTACTGAAAAGTAAATCCATCTTGATCATTTTAAAAAAAATCCTCCTTAATCATTTTACAAGTTACCTGGTGGATGAAGTTGCCTCTGTGCAGATTTAATATCTGCTCCATCCGTTTGTTCTTCTCCTTTTTGGCATCATATTCCATTTGGAGTTGTGAAAGCTGGCTAGTCATCATCTGTTTGGAAACAAAGACCCAAAAAAGGAATCAATTCTGAAGGAAAAGAAGTGAATTGTCCCTGAAACATATAGGGACAAGCATTTCTGCAAATGCTGGAAATCCAGAGCAACACCGACAAAATGCTGGAAGAACCCAGCAGGTCAGGCAGCATCTGTGGAAATGAATAAACAGTCAACGTTTCCAGCTGAGACTCTTCATCAGGACTGGAAAGGAAGGGGGAAGGAGCCAGAATAAAAAGGCAGGGTGTGGGGGAGGAGGACAAGCTAGAAGGTGATAGGTGAAACCTGGAGAGTGAGAAAGTTAAAGAGCTAGAGCAGAAGGAATCTGATAGGAGAGGAGAGTGGACCATGGGAAAAAGGAAAGGAGAAAGGGACCCAGAGTGTAACGGGCAAGAGAAGAGGTAAGAGGCCAGAGAGGGGAAATGAGGAAGAGGGAGGGGTGTGGGGAAAGAAATGACTGGAAGTTGGAAAAATCGATGTTGGAGGCTACCTGGACAGAATATGAGACATTGTCCCTCCAACCTGACAGTGGCCTCATCAAGGCAGAAGCAGAGACCATGGACTGACATGTCAGAAGAGGAGTGGGGATTGGAATTGAAATAGTTGGCCACTGGGATATTCCACTTTTTGTACACCTGCTCCAGTCCTGAAGAAGGGTCTGGGCCTGAAAACTCAAGTTTACTACTTTCCATTGATACTTCCTGAGCTGCTGAGTTCCTCCAGCATTTTGTGTGTGTTACTCTACATACGATAGGAAACTTTGTCACATGGTGTGAGCAGAATTATCTGCAGCTTAATGTGAAAAAGACTAAGGAGCTGGTGGTAGACCTGAGGAGAGCTAAGGTACCGGTGACCCCTGTTTCCATCCAGGGGGTCAGTGTGGACATGGTGGAGGATTACAAATATCTGGGGATACGAATTGACAATAAACTGGACTGGTCAAAGAACACTGAGGCTGTCTACAAGAAGGGTCAGAGCCGTCTCTATTTCCTGAGGAGACTGAAGTCCTTTAACATCTGTCGGACGATACTGAGGATGTTCTACGAGTCTGTAGTGGCCAGTGCTATCATATTTGCTGTTGTGTGCTGGGGCAGCAGGCTGAGGGTAGCAGACACCAACAGAATCAACAAAATCATTCGTAAGGCCAGTGATGTTGTGGGGATGGAACTGGACTCTTTCACGGTGGTGTCTGAAAAGAGGATGCTGTCTAAGTTGCATGCCATCTTGGACAATGTCTCTCATCCACTACATAATGTACTGGTTGGGCACAGGAGTACATTCAGCCAGAGATTCATTCCATCGAGATGCAACACAGAGTGTCATAGGAAGTCATTCCTGCCTGTGGCCATCAAACTTTACAACTCCTTCCTTGGAGGGTCAGACACCCTGAGCCAATAGGCTGGTCCTGGACTTATTGCATAATTTACTGGCGTAATTTACATATTACTATTTAACTATTTAAGGTTCTATTACTATTTGTTATTTATGGTGCAACTGTAACGAAAGCCAATTTCCCCCTGGGATCAATAAAGTATGACTATGACTATGACTATGACTATAGTATAAGACAGATGGTTGATAGTCCTCAGCAATGTACCAGAAACTGAGGTTGTAATATCTGTCGAACCAAGGGACACAGCCAGCTTTCAAACCAGAAAAATATAGCATTCCTGCTCTCTGTGCTAGTTCATTCATTCAATCATGAATGACACAACGTTCATAACATGACTTTCGCAGAAATGCACGCAAATATTGACACGGCTGAGCTGTATTTGCAGTTCAGAAGCAGGCCATGTTACTCAACGAGACTTTGCCTTAACTGTGTGGTGGTGTCCATGTCGTCCTCCTCCCACTTTCCCACTTTATCCAGGCCTTTCAGTGGAGTTTCCAACTCCGCCATTGTACTTGTCCTAGTCTCCTTCTTGATTCAGGACAGCCATTCTTCCGAACTGTAGCATACTCAACTGTCCTGCTGTCCCTACTACAGAAGGAGTATAGTAATATTGGGGAAGGTATAGAAAATTTAGTAAAATAATCGTTATTAGAACTAGGGTTCCTTAAGGTTACCATAGCCAGAAGTGGTAGTGGGATTAAGCTCCCACTACCTATTAAATGCTCATAATGACATGCGTCTCAAATAGCCACTGAAAAGCAGGTCCAACACCTGGCTTTCACATGTGGGCTAGCAATTATACCTGCCAAAAC